>NC_142872.1:62527500-63727500 GCF_051225735.1 Oryctolagus cuniculus
GGAAATCGCCACTTTATGATGACCAAGTGTCAGAGGAAGGAGAGGAACGTTCAACCAGGATAGTAAAAGCACTAATGGACCACGCACTCATCTGGGAGGGATGGAGATCACATAAGGGGTCCACGGGGAAAAGAATACAGGTAGGGGCCGGCGCTGTGGCGCAGCAGGTTAAAGCCCTTGCCTGAAGTGCCGGCAGCCCATATGGGTGCCAGTTCTAGTCCTGGCTGCTCTTCTTGCGATCCAGCTCTCTGCTATGGCCTGGGAAAGCAGTAGAAGATGGCCAAGTCCTTGGGCCCCTGCACCGGCATGGGAGACCTGGAAGAAGCTCCTGGCTCCTGGCTTCGGATCAGCGCAGCTCCGGCTGTGGCAGCCACCTGGGGAGTGAACCAGCGGAAGGAAGACCTCTCTCTCTGTCTCTACCTCTCTCTGTAACTCTTTCAAAAATAAATCTTTTTTAATAAAAAGAATACGGGTAGACTGTGAGCTGGCTGTGGTCTCAGATGAGACCCAGGGGTCTTTGGCTTCTGGACATTAACTCAGAGCCTGTGTGACTGTGGGACCGGAGCATGAACGGCCCGGTAGGTTCCAGGATGATCACGTGTCTCACTGGCCTTGGAGAAAGCCACCTGCCTGCCGGGAGTTTGCCGGGCGGCCCTGTGTGGAGAGGACCTGAGGCCTCCTGCCCTCAGCCGGGAGAATGACGGCTCTCTGAGCAAAGGGTCCCCCAGCCCCAGGCCAGTCCGTGACTGCAGCCCTCACCCCCCAGCCACAACTGCCTGAACTACAGAAACTACATTTTGGAGTAACTTGTCATGCACTGGATAACTAACACATTAGTTCTAGAAGAATCTCAGAATCACCAAGGCTGGGTAGTTCGTTTCTATTGTGGGATCTGACCTGTCTTTTTGGACTGTGTTAAGAAAACATATCTTGGAGTCAGCATTGTGATGTCACAAGTTAAGGTGCCACCTGAGACACCAGCATCCGATGTTGCAGCACTGGTTTGCGCCCCAGCCGGCCTGGTTCCCATCCAATTCCCTGCTAATGCACCTGGGAAGGCAGTGGAGGATGGCCCAAGTGCTTTGGTCACTACCACCCTTGTGGGAGACCTGGATGGAGTTGCTGGCTCCTGGCTTCAGCCTGACCCAGCTGTAGCTATTGTAGACATTTGGAGGGTGAACGAGCAGGTGGAAGGTCTCTAAATAAATAAATATATCTTTAAAAAAGAGAGAAAACATTTTTTAATATTAATCCCAGCCACCTTTGAGACTGGGTCATCTGCTTAAACATCAGGCCGAGTGGAGTGGCTGGGATTGGGTCCACAACCTTGCCACCAGATGCCAACGACGACCAAAGTGCTCTTGATATTGAAGGAAGACCATCTGGAGCTGTCTCGGTGGTCCAGGAGGAAGGGCGAGGAGCAAGCATGCATGCGGAAGAGGGGAAGAAGGCACAGGGGCGAGAAGAGAGCTGCTCTCCTCCCAGGTTTTCGGGAGGTTGTCTGACTCGGTAGGACTTGGGCTCTGAGCAGCGCTCACCCTCGCTGTGCTGATGGAGGATGGGCTGAGGGAAGCAACGGGAACGCAGGACTTGAGCAGAAAACTTGAGAAGAGGACTATGGACGCACACGTGGTGTTCTTCTAGCTTGCAGGTGACAGGTTTTCTTCTCTGGAGGGGCAGGTCCATGCTGTGTCACCCGAGGGAACCACAGGTGAGCTGGAGTTCGGCCTTTAGGTCACCACGTTGCCACTTTGGCTGTCAAGGCTGGGGATGAGGAAAAGCGGGGATCCAAAGGCCGGCATGCGCTCTGCTCTGCCTCTTCGACGTTGTCTTTCTTCTAACTCTGCCCTGGGCTGCCCAGAAAAGCCGCCAGTCACCGTGGCTCCCCCGAGAGCCTGTTTAATATCAGACCACAGAGGTGAACGAAACTCACAGAAGTTTATGGTATGTAAATCACAGTAAGTCCAGCCTGGGCCTCGGAGCTGAAAGCCAAGTTCCCTCGCCCGAGATGTAAGTGGAGACAGCCTCTCCACAGAGTCAGGAGTTTTGGGAATGGCAGGCCCAGCACTCTCCCTCCGGGGAACGGGTGTGGAAGCTTAGGGGGCTTCACGGCTGCCCCTGGGGCCTCTCCAAAGACTCAGGACCATGGGTCAGCCTCAGGGGACAGCGTGGTGAGCAGGCGATCAAACACAGCGTGGATCAGACCCAGGTCTGCCTATGGAAGCAATTTCCTTTTTATTTTTTAACTTAAAAATGTGTTTATTCACTTATTTATCTGAAAGGCAGAGAGAGGCAGGCAGACAGACAGAAAGAGGTCTTCCACCTGCTGGCTCACTTTCCAAATCCCCCCAATAGCCAGACCTAGACCAGCTGAAGTTGGGCGTTGGGGACTCGATCCAGGTCTCCAGCATGGGTGGCGAGGGCCCAGCTGCTTGGGCCCACATCGGCTGCCTTCCAGCGCACACGTTTCAGCAGGAAGCTGGAGTCCGGGTGGAGCTGGGACGCACATCTTGGCACTCTAGTAAGAGGTGTCTTGAGTGCCCTGCTGGACACTCTCCCCAAGAAGCAGAGTTTTCCTGCATTCTTCCACCTTCCACCGGGCCGCCATCATAAGAACACCCCATCCCGGGGGCCGGCGCTGTGGCGCAGCGGGTTAAAGCTCCGGCCTGCAGTGCCAGCATCCCATATGGGTGCTGGTTCGAGACCTCGCTGCTCCACTTCTGATCCAGCTCTCCGCTATGGCCTGGGAAAGCAGTGGAAGATGGTCGAAGTCCTTGGACCCCTACACCCACGTGGGAGACCTGGAAGAAGCTCCTGGCTCCTGGCTTCGGATAAGCACTGCTCTGGCCATTGCAGCCATTTGGGGAGTGAACCAGTGGATGGAAGACCTCTCTCTCTCTCTCTGCCTCTGCCTCTCTATAGCTCTGCCTTTCACATAAATAATCTTTTTATTTTTAAATAAAATACTTCAGAAGAGAACCAGGAAGAGTCCCTTTGAGAGGATTTTTAAAAGTTCCCAGCTGAAAATGAGTATTACCACCCATGGGAAGGACATTTGGTCAGCATTTTCTTAAAAAGAGCAACAGCAAAGTCCCTTTGCAATGATGAAATCCACGCTGCCCTGGAAGTTTTAAAAGCTCAGAACAAAAGTCCCCTTTATTTGTGTCTATTAGCAAGTATTGCCATGATTTGCCATTCAATTCAAAAGGAAAAATCTCTTTTAATAAGACTCAAAACAGCAAGATTCCCAAGGGACGCATCAGACACATATCATCACCATTCACGGAAGTGGAACTAATAGCATTGTAATGCTTGCACTAGTTTAAAGCTGGAGTCCAAAAGAAAGCAGAATGTGAATGGTTGGGATGGAACATTAGCCTCTGAGGCTGGGCATTTGGTGCTGAAGCGAAGACGCCGTGTGGGAAAGCCTGCGTCCCATATGAGCATGCCCGAGTTTGAGTTCCAGCTCTGCTCTGTTGCTGATTCCAGCTCCTTGCCGATGCACACCCTTTAGGCAGCAGATGATGGTTCAAGCACCAGGGTCCCTGCTTCCGCTTGGGAGACTCAGGTCGAGTTCTGAGCTCCCGGCTCTGGCCTCATCCAGCCCTGCTGTTGCAGGCGTTTGGGGAGTGTGGATGAGAGAGCTCCCCGCTGCCTGTTGGTATGTCACTTTTCTCTGTGTCTTTGTCTTTCAAAATAAATTTAAAAAATGTTTAGTAACAAAAGAGTTAGTTTCTGGACTTGATTTTTTTTTTTTTTTTATGTCAAGAGCTTGTTGATTGCCAATGCCCACTATTTGAATGCGCTCTCCTGGGCCAGAATGTTTGGTTTGCTCCATATCAAAGCACAAAAATGCTATCAGGTGTGATTTTGCTGCACTGGAGCATTAGCGCTGCACCTGTAACATCCACAAACGGTCATCAGCAGAGACTGGTTGATCTGGGGAGGTAGCCTGTGCCCTTTGGCCATTCCTCAATTATTGGAGCCATCTAGCAGAATCTCTACCTGTTGGCTGGAGGCAGTGTCCATGAGATATCGCAGTGTGCACAGCAGAGCTGCAGCATCATGCACAAAGCAAGCCTAACTCCCCCCCACTAAGATTTATTTTACTTATTTGAAAGGCAGAGTGACAGACTGAGAGGTGGAGAGAGAGAGAGAGAGAGAGAGAGAGAGAGGTATCTTTCACCTGCAGTGACTTCAGCAGTCACTGGGGCTGGCTGGGCTGAAGCCAGAAGCCAGGAGCTTCATCGAGATCTCCCATGTGGGCGACAGGGCCCAAGCACTTCCCCTACCATCTCAGGTGTGTTAGTATCCAGAGAGCAGGCGCAGAAATGGAGCCGCTGGGATTGGAACTCTCACTCATATGAGATGCTGGCATCAATGGAAAAGGCATATTTTGAAAAAAAAAATCATGTTATGGATTTCAAAAAAATTTTTGCACCGCAGTTAGCTGATCTTTGATTTCATTCCTCCACAAACTTGTTGAGGTACTCTTGCATGTAGAAGGGTCTCTATTAGGCAAATGCCTGGGGGCGCTGGTCAGGATCTAATTAACTTTCTGTTTGTGTACTTAAGAAAATCATCTCACTTGTGACAACGAGCACACATTGCTTTTGTAATGAAAACAATAACAAAATACAGTTGTATCACGATCCGCACTGGAGTGCAGCCTTTTTCTAGATTGCGTCTCAAAAGCTACCTCTGCCTTCCTAACCAGACTTGCACATTAACACCGGCTTCCCCAATCTGGAACGATTTAGTGTCTTCATTTGCTGGCTCCCTTACTGTCTGCCGTTTTACACCGAAGTGTCAGCCCCATGCGAGCAGAAACCTTGTTTGATTTATCACCGAATCCCTGGAAGTTAGCAGGGTATTGGGCAAATGGCAGACTCAACACATTTCTTGGTCTTTATCTTTTTATTCTGAGATACAGTATTTTTCCCAGGATCACAGCCGCTTAGGGACCAAGTAATAAGTTGTTCATTCAACCAGCATGTATTTCTGGAAGGCCTACATGGCATACCTCGTGCTAGGCACTTGGCATACAACGGCAAGCAGAGATGTTATACAATTCCAAAGCTGGGCTCCACTTGCCTGGCACTGGCTCAGCCAGTCGCTGCCACTGGGGTGGTAGAAGGGGAAGGTATTTACTTGCAAAGCACAGAGCAAGGAGTACCGGCAGCTGTCCTGTGATTCCTAGACTGCCCAAGCGAGGAAGGGTGAGGGGCCCTAGGGATCGGAGCCGGCCTTGAGAGGTGCGTGTTGAGTTTGCGTGCGAGGCCTTGGTCGGTCTGCAGTTCTGTGACCCTGCTCCGACTGGTCAGTGTTAGGACAGAAATCACGCTTTAGCAGGATTTTGATGATGGCAAAGTAGGTTCCAGGGGGTGGTTTCTTTTTGCTCAGGACCTGAGGTTCCTGAAAATACAAACAAAATCAAAAACAAACAAACAAAAAACAGAATAATAATAATAAAAAAAAACCCAACCCTTTAGACAAGACCTAACATCAAGATGTGCTCTATACAGGAGACACATGACCTCCTGAGTATTGTGATCTGGGACCCTGGGGGACTCACTGAACCTGATACACCACTCTCAGGGCAGTGAGGTAATTAAATTAAATGAATTAAGCAAAACTATTGCTCATATTTATTTATTTATTTATTTAATCTACATGAAAGGCAGAGTGACAGTGAGAGAGCTCTCCTACCCACTGGTTCACTCCCTATATGCCAGCAATCAGCATGGTTGGGCCAGGCTGAAAGCAGGAGCTAGGAACTCCATCTGGGTCTCCCATGTGGCTGGCAGGCACCCAAGCACTTGAGCCATCACCTGCTGCCTCCCAGGATGCATTAGGAAGAAGCTGGATTGGAAGCAGAGTAGCCGGGACTGTCGCACAGGCACTGCAATGTGGAATGTGGGTACCCTACACAGTGGCATAACCTGCCGTGTTGCAATTCCCACCCCAGTAAGTTAACTTGAGAAAGAGGTTGATCTGGAAAGACCAAAGCAGGGCAAAGACACTTTAAGCTAAGAAAGGCAGACTGGGAGACTGGGAGACTGCCTGGTAGAGTCTTGTATCTTTGTCAACAGCACTGCTTCAGGGCTTGGTTTCAGATGAATTCAGATGAATAAAGATCCTGTTCTTGGGGAGCCTACAGTCTATTTGTGGGAAGGGAATTGAAAACAACTGGGACCAGCACTGTGGCACAGCGGGTTAAAGCCCCAGCCTGCAGCACTGTCATCCTGTATGGACGACAGTTCAAGTACCGGCTGCTCCTCTTCCAATCCAGCTCTCTGTTATGGCCTGAGAAAGCAGTAGTAGATGGCCCAAGTCCTTGGGCCCCTGCACCTGCGTGGGAGACCCAGAAGAAGCTCCTGGCTCCTGGCTTCCAATCAGCTCAGCCTCGGCCATTGTGGCCATTTGGGGAGTGAACCAGCGGAATGGAAGACCTCTCTCTCTGTCTCTACCTCTCTCTGTAACTCTGTCTTTTGAATAAATAAAATAAATCTTTTTAAAAAAAGAAACCAACATAGTTCACTGTTCCTGTATTGAACAGTGTTCAGAACTGGCAAAAACTCACTGCACACTCCAGAAAATACCTGCTCTGGAAGCTACAGTGAAGACTGGGCCCTAATCGGCTGACTCATCAGGACTAACAGCTTTCTTTCTTTATTTTTTAGCAATTTTTATTTGACTTATTTGAAAGGAAGAGTTACAGAGAGGAAGAGGAGAGAGAGAGAGAGAGAGAGAGAGAGAGAGATCTTCCATCCACTGGTTTACTTCCCACATGGTCACAACATCTGGGGCTGGGCCAGACCACAGCTAGGAGCCCAAAGCTTCTTCCAGGTTTTCCATGTGGGTGCAGGGACCCAAGCACTTGGGCTTTCCCAGGCCATTAGCAGGGGAGCTGGATCAGAAGTAGAGCAGCTAGGTCTTGGTGCCCATATGGGATACCAGTATCACAGGCAGAGGCTTAACTTGCTGCACCATAGTGCCGAGACCTAACAGATTTCTTTCTTTCTTCTTTTTTTTTTTTTCCAAAGATGTATTTATTTATTTGAAAGAATTACAGAAAGAGAGGAGAGATGCTGGTTCACTCCCCAAATGACCGCAACAGCTGGGGCTGGCCAAGGCCAAAGCCAGGAGCCAGGAGCTTCCTTTAGGTCTCTCACATGGATGCAGGGACCCGAGTACCTGGGTCATCTTCAGCTGCTTTCCCAGGCCATTAGCAGGGAGCTGGATAGGAAGTGGAGCTGCCGAGATATGAACCAGCACCCATATGGGATGCTGGCACCACAGGCAGTGGCTTAACTCACTGAACCACAGTGCTGGTCCCTCTAACAGCTTTCTTTACAAAAATTTTTTAAGAAATATTTTTATTTACAAGAGAGAGAGAAGAGGGAGAGAGAGAAGAGAGAGAGAGAGAGAGAGAGGGAGACACACACAGAGAGAAGTTTTCCATCCTCTGATTCATTCTTAGCAGCTAGGACAGGGCTAGGCTAGGGCCAGAGCCAGGTGCTGGGAACTAAATCCAGGTTTCCCATGTGAATGGAAGGAAACTGGTGACTTGAGACATTGTTGCATCCCAGGGTTTGCCTGGGCAGGAGCTTGTATGAGGAGCTGGCGCCAGAAAGACAGGTTAGCACTCTCGTCATCTGAAATAATCCCAGCGACTCTTTCCCCCTCCTTTCGGATGACAGTCTGTGGACAGGCGCTGCCATCATCAGTTTCCATACATTAGAAAGTGAAAGCTGGCCAAGGTGCTGGCGCAGAGTTCTGGAAGGTGGCAGCGCAGGGGCTCTCTCCCCTGCATAGCCCCGTTCCTCTGATGGCAGCAGCCTTCCTCTTTTCTCCTTGCCCCAACTCCCCATTGTGCAAGGGAGTGCCAAGGAAAGATGGCAATGGGTTCTTCCAGACCCCTAGATACTCCTGGGAAGAGCACACTACCCAGGCCAGCGCAATTCACATGGAATCAGCCCATCCTATAGGGTCGCCGCTTCTAGTATGTAAGGGCACGAACACAGAGATGGTCGCTGTGGCAGCGTTAGAAGATAAAAAAGTTGTTTGCATTCTAAATGCCTAGCGACAGGACAACAGTTACACAAAATTGTAGCACTACTATTCATTCTACAGAAACTTAGGTAGTTGTTAAAAAGAGAATGTAAAGGGTGCTGATGCTGTAGTGTAGTGGGTAAAGCTGTGCCCACATCCCATATAGGCGGCGGTTTGAGTCCCGGCAGCTCCGCTGCTGATCCAGCTCTCTGCTATGGCCTGAGAAAGCAGCAGAAGATGGCCCAAGCCCTTGGGCCCCTGCACCCACATGGGAGACCCGGAAGAAGCTCCTGGCTCTTGGTTTTGGATCGGCAAAGCTCTGGCCTTTGCGGCCATCTGGGGAGTGAACCATCGGACAGAAGACCTCTCCCTCTCTCTCTCTCTGCCTTTCCTCTCTCTGTATAACTCTGATTTTCAAATAAATAAATAAATCTTTAAAAAAAAAGAAAATGGCAGGCATATATTATGAATATTATCATTTATTATCCCATTTTGCAAAACCTCCACCTTCATCTTTGTGTGTACATATATAGCAGAAAGACCTCAAAACACATAGCAAAGCGTTAAAGATGAGTAGATCTGAGGAGTGGGCAAAGATGGGCATTTCCGCTGTTAATTTATGTAACTTTGTATTTATTTTCAGAATGAGTATATATGACTTCTTAAAAAACAGTTAAAGTTCGTATAATATAAAATTCATCACTGTAAACCATTTTTAAGTGTTCAAATCAGTGATTTTAATGCATTCACAGAGTTCTACAACAACCATCATTATTTAATTAGAGAATATTTTCTTTTTTAAGAAAAATAAGATTTATTTATTTAATTTATTTGAAAGGCACACACGCACACACACACACACACATACCCTGTGGGGAGTGTGAAAGCAAGAGAGAAAAAGAGAGAGATCTTCCATCCACTGGTTCACCCCCCAAAAGCCTGCAGGAGCCAACACGAGGTGTTTGGAACTCAATCCGGGTCTCCCCTATGGGCTGCGGGGACCCAACTACTCGGGTCGTCACCTCCCACCTCCCAGGAGGCACAGCAGCAGGAAGCTGGAGTGGGGAACAGAGCCAGGACTGGAGGTGGGGTGATGCGCTGTGGTAGGAAACGCAGCATCTCCGGGGCGGCCTAACCCGCTCCTCCAACCACTCCCCCGAGTATGTTCATCATTCTGAAGAGAAAGCCTTGTCCAGTAACTGGTCACTCCCGCTTGCTTCTCCCCCTGGAACCGCTCACTGCCTTTCTGCTTCTGCGGCCTTGCCTTTCTGAACATTTCACATGAATGGAAACAGAGACTAGTCGGCCCATTGTGTCTCGGTTCTTTCCTTCTGCATACGGTCTTCAGGGGTCATCATTTGTAGTGTGTGGCTGTACTGCCTTTCTATGGCTGAATTATGTTCTACTGTGTGGATAGACATAGACTGCATCTTGTTCATCTATTGATGAGTTTTTTTTTTATTATTATTTTAAAAGCAAAATTCATTAGAGTCAAAGACCTCCAGCCAGAGCAGGATGGGCAGGAAGGGGAGGGAAAAAAACCGAAAAACCAAAAACCTGAAGCATCTATTCATGAATTGGTGGACATTTGGACTGTTTTCACATTGTGGTTAACATGAATAAAGCTGCCATGGAAATCTGCACACAAAGTTTAACATTTGTTTTGTTTTAACATCAATTTCAAGTCTCCTAAGCATATACTTACAGGTGGAATAGCTGAGTCACACAGCAATGTTATGTTTAGCTTAAAGCAAATTTATTTATTTATTTATTTATTTATTTATTTATTTATTTAACAGAGCGAGAGAGAGAGAGAGAGAGAGCGCACCCCTGTGCTGGTTCACTTCCTGAATGCCCCCAGCAGCCCCAGGATATTTTTGTACTTATTTAGGTCCTTTTCAGTTTCTTTCAGTACTATTGTACAATTTTAAGTATACAACGCTTACATCTCCTTAGTTAAATTTATTTATAACTGTTTTATTCTTTTTGATGTTACTGCAAACTGAATTGCTTTTTAAAATTTCATTTTCAGATTACTTATTGCTAGTGTAAGCAAATATGACTTCTTTTTAGAAGATTTTATTTATTTATTTGAAAGGCAGAGTTACAGAGAGAGAGAGAGAGCAAGAGAATGGTTGGTTCATCTGTTGGTTCACTCCCCAAGTGGCCACAACAGCCAGGGTTGGGCCAGGTTGAAGCCAAGAGCTTCACCCAGGTCTCCCACATGAGTGCAGGGGCCCAAGCACTCGGGGCATCTTCTGCTGCTTTTTCCCAGGCCATTAGCAAGGAGCTAGATTGGAAGTGGAGCAGCTGGGTCTCGAGCCCATGCCCACCTGGGATGCTGGCGTCACAGGGGCGGCTTTATCTGTTATACCACAATACGGGCCCCAACCACCAATTTCTGTACGTTGACCTTGTGTCCTGCGCCTTTGCTGAATTCTCTCAGGGGCTCTAAAAGTTGTGTATGTGTGTGTGTGTGTTTGTGTATTCTTTGGATTTTCTCTCTGTATAAGATGATATCTTTCATGAATGGAGATATTTTTACTTCTTCATTTACAACCTGAATGTTGTTTCTTTTTCCTGTCCATTCGGCATGGCTAGCTCTTCTAACGCATGTGGACCAGGAAAGGGATTTGAGGATATCCTTGTCTTGTTTCTAATCTTGGGGGAGGACCTCCACCACCAAGCATGAACTCATCTGTGACTTCCTTCCTAGCTGCCCTTCATCAGGTCCAGGAAACACCCTTTGATTCCCAGTGTGTTGAGTGCTTTTGTCGAGAAAGGATATATAGACATTATCAGATGCCTTTTTTTTTTTTTTTTTTTTTTGACAGGCAGAGTGGATAGTGAGAGAAAGAGACAGAGAGAAAGGTCTTCCTTTGCTGTTGGTTCACCCTTCAATGGCTGCCGCTGCCGGCACACCATGCTGATCTGAAGCCAGGAGCCAGGTGCTTCTCCTGGTCTCCCATGCGGGTGCAGGGCCCAAGGACTTGGGCCATCCTCCACTGTACTCCCTGGCCACAGCAGAGAGCTGGCCTGGAAGGGGGCAACCAGGACAGAATCCGGTGCCCCGACCGGGACTAGAACCCGGTGTGCCGGTGCCACAGGCGGAGGATTAGCCTAATGAGCCGTGGCGCTGGCCAGATGCCTTTTTTTTTTTTTTTTAAGATTTATTTATTTACTTGAAATTCAGAGTTACACAGAAAGAGAAGGAAATGCAGAGAGAGAGAGGTCTTCCATCTGCTGGTTCACTCCCCAATTGGCTGCAATGGCTGGAGCTGAGCGGATCCGAAGCCAGGAGCCAGGAGCCTCCTCCAGGTCTCCCATGTGGGTGCAGGGGCCCAAGGATTTGGGCCATCTTCTACTGCTTTCCCAGGCCACAGCAGAGAGCCGGATCTGAAGTGGAACAGCCGGGTCTCGAACCAGCGCCCATATGGGATGCCGGCACTACAGGAGGCGGTTTTCCTGATACACCACAGCGCCGACCCCCGTCAGATGCCTTTTTATCAGTTAAGATGATCATGTGGTGCTTTTCCCCTTCCACTACTCCTGTGTGCCTCGCTGGGCTCTAATCCCGATCCTGATGGTATTAGGGCCTCATTTCCTGACATCATCACCGTGGGAGTTAGGATGCCAACACTTGCCTTTTAGAGGGGTGCAAAGGTGCACTCCATAACCAACTTCCTTGTATCAAGATCCTTCAATACTTACCCAGAGCTCTCTGCCTAAGATTCTCCCAAGGTTCAGTGGTTAAGGTACAGAACCTTTCTGTCGTACCCATCTCTCAAAGGAGCCCTGGCTTGATCTCGCAAGTCTGGTTTCTCTTTGTGACGCACAAGAGCCCTGTGGCTGAGATGGGAGAGCTTTTGGTTAAGTGTTGGAAGTCTTCCTGGCATCCAGGCACGATGGGTGTTTGCTGCACCTCTGTGGATTTGTGCTGTTTAACCTACATCCATGTGAGCTACACCAACACACTCCATGATTTGCAATCACTACTGCACTCAAAAAAAAAAAGAAAAAAAAAAAAAAAAAAAAAAGACAAAACTAGGGCGGAACCTGCCCTCTGGCAGCTCAGACCAGAGCCTGGCTCTCCCATCTGTGGTCTTCTGGCGGGCAAACCGCTGTGGTTAGGGCTTGTTGAGAATGAGGGTCTAACTCCTCCAAGGCCCTGGGTCCATGTCTCCACCCACATCATAGCTCTGACAGCGGTGCTCACCACCACGATTCTCCCAGCTTCCCCTGGGCAGCCAAGGAGGAGCCACTGGACAGTTCCAGGAGAGAAGTGACAGGGACAGATTCCTGCTTTAAGAAAGATTATTTTGACATCTCAAGTGGAGGAAGGCGGGGTTGGGGGGGGTGCTGGAAGGTGAGGAGTTGGAGGCAGCTGGCAGGGTGGGGGTGGGCGGGACAGGAGGCTGCTGCCAGGGCCCGTCTGTCCAGGCTCTGACAGAGAAGGCCAGGGACACTGGTTAGAATAGAGCCACTGCCCTGCCCTGCCCACCGAGTGAGGCTCTCGGGGGTGTCGGAGAGGCCCAGCTTGATTTTTTTGCTCCCTGGATGTAAGCGGCTGCTGTTGAGCTGTTTATGGGCTAAATTGTGAGATTTACACTTAATCTGAGCTCGTAGGGATGGAGAGAGACTGAGAGCAATTCAGAGAATTGTTCGGGATGCTGGCGATACAGAGTGAATACAGAGACAATAAACCAACAAATACGATGGCATTTAGTGTGTAAGGCCATGATAAATGCCTTGGAGAAAAATAAAACAAAGGAGCTGGGTTAGAAGGCAGGGGGTTTCAGTTTGAAACAGAGAAGCAGAAAAGATCTGTGATACGCGATTGGTTCCAGGAACACCCCCCAGCCCAACGCGATTGGTTCCAGGAACACCCCCCCCCCCAACCTCCCACCCCCGGATACCAAGCTCTTCAGATGCTGGCTTCTACGGCATGGGAATGGTGCAGTATTTGCATAGAACCTACACACGTCCTCCCTTACCCTCTAAATCAACTCCAGATGAATCAGAACACCTAACACAACGCAAATGCTATGCAAATAGTTTTTAAACCAGATTGTTTGGGGAATAAGAGAGAAGTGTGGACTGGTGCAGGACACCCCCGATTCTTTGGGATATCTTGTTTCTGTGGTTGGCTGGAGGCTGCAGAGGGACCGCTGTGTTTCACCTGCCCTCGGAGAATTTCTTGATGAGACCTTCTTTAGGAATTCACTGGACTCCCTCCGTGGAAGGAAGTCGCCATGGGCCATGTAGTGTTGTTAATGAACTATTTGGGGAACCGGTGGCCATGGTGTGAGCTGAGCCTGGTGGAGACAACCAAGGAGACAGAGGTTGTTACTGTGGGGACGGGAGCTTAGGCTTGTACCTGCCCAGTGAGGGAGACAGGAGAAAGACCTGTGTCCTGGCCTTGTCACCAAGGGGTCACGCCCCACAGTGGCCCAGGTAAGGTCTAAGATTGGCAGTCACTCCGGAGGTGGCTAGACAGAGAGCCACAGGCAGGATGGTGACCTGGGGGAGGGAGGTCTTATGAAAGCGAAAGAACTCTCTGGAAGGAGATAGACTGGCCTGCAAAACAAACTCCCCCTGCCAGCCCTTGGTGTCAGTCCTTGCCCAGCGAGCAGCTTTCCATGACATTTAAACGGTCAATTACTGAATTCACCACTGTGTTTCAGCAAGACAGACTTAATTAAGTGGTTACAGCCATCTCGCGGGCGGAATAATATTTGTCTTTGCAATGCAGAAAACATGCGATCCTGTGTGGGGTACGGAGTGGGGCTCCCCCTCCCGCCCAGGTCCTCCCGTTTCTCCCCGGCGGCCGGGCCCTGGGACTGGTGGTCCCTGTTCCCAGGGCCTCCTCCGCGCTGCTCCACAGGCTGGCACCGGGGCGCCCCCGCGCGGCCGCCGGCGGGAAGTTCGTCCTCTGCCGAGGCAAAAATCTGGTTTTGATTCAGTTCTATTAAGTGAGGGGAGGAGGGGGAGGTGAGCGAGTGAGGCTGGGAGGGAGGCTTGGTGCGGGGCCGTTGAGGGCCTGTAAACAAGAACTTTCAGGCTCGGTGGGGTGGCGGCACGTGGAGACAGATACAGACAAAGATGAGGGTCAGAGTTAACGACTGGAGCCAGACTGTCTCAGCGACAGACCCGGGAACTGTATGACCTTGGGTGAGTCATTAAGTTTTCTAAATAAGGGGGGGGGGCGATGCTGCCCTCCCTGGGGGGCTGCGAGCCCAGAAGGGACAGCATTCGAAGCTGCTCAGACAGTGTTCTGCATGAATGCTCTTATTACCAACGCGGCTGGCATGGGTATTGCATTTCAAAAGGTTCCGGAACACTCTCCCTTTTCCCCTTCTCTGTCCCCTACTGCTAGGATTAAACTCAGGACTTCTGCAAAAGTCAGGGACAGAATGAGGAAGAACCTATGTTACCGTACATGCCTACAAACCCGTCATCACTCCTGCACTTGTCCGTCTCCCAAGCTAACCCAGGCCCAGACTCCCTGAGATGACTTGACGTCATGTATTTCACTGTTAGCTCCATGATATAGGGAATGCATCCATAGTAACCATGCTGTTTCCCCCTGCGTTTTCCTGGTAATGTTGATTGTGAAACAGGCTGTCCCGGTGTTGGTGTCGACCCTGGCGCCTTAAGAAAAACATCTGGGAAGACACGACTCCCTTTTATTATACGAAGGGTGCTGCAGAGATGTCAGTATGCAAATGCCTGTTTGTTTTGAATGTCAAGTTCATCAGCACAGCACCAGGCTTCTCCTCCGCCCAGTGCTGTGAGCGGTTCAGACAGTTCCTCGTTGTGACGGAGGGGCTGTCCTGTGCCTTGTGGGGTGTTTATTGACAACCCCAGCCTCTGCTCCTCCCCGTATACCAGTAGCAATCCCCTCTCCCCCTCCCCCAGTTAAGAACGGGAAATGCGCCCAGACACTGACAGGCATCTTAGGAGGGGAGGCGCAAAGAGCCCCCTGCTTCTGGGAGAGGACCTTGGAGCTACAGCCGCCCAAAGAGCCAGTGTAGCTTGCCTTACTCTAAGACAGCAGCTCTGCGATGGTATGCAGGCCCCTCCTCCCACACAAACAGCCCTGTCTGTGATGTGGGAAAGGTCCCCAGGACCCCTACAGAGTTGGAATTTGAAGCAGAGGAAGTGGAACTTGAAAGCTGTTCCCAGAAATCCCGAGACAATCCTTGGAATCTTAGTAGAACATGGCTGGTTTAGTAAAAGACACCTATTTCACTCATTGCAAAAGGAGCCTTGTAACACTGAAGGGAAATCCATTTTGTCGGCGCTACAAATCTCACCATCCCGCACACCTCAGCTTTTCTCTGCCTTTTGCTTTTTTGGTTTTGTTTTGTTTCTTGGTGGGTCTTATCTACCAGGGGGTGGGGAACGACACCTCATGTGCCAGATCTGTCTGCTTTTTTTTTTTTTTTTAATAAATATGGTTTTAGGGAGTAGGCATTTAGCCCAGTGGTTAAGACAGGCGGGTCCCGTATCCGAGTGCCTGCGTTCATTTCTGGGCACTGCTCCTGGCTCCAGCATCCTGCCAAGTGTAGATCCTGGGAGGCAGCAGTGACAGCTCAAGTCAGGGGGCTCCCGCCTCCTTTGTGGGAGACCTGGACTGCGTTCCTAAATCCCGGCCATTGTGGGCATTTAGAGAGTGAACCAGCAGATGGGAGCTCCGTTGGTCTCTTTCCATCTCTCTGCCTCTCAAGTTAATAAATTGAAATTAAGTTTTATTGGCACATACAGCCACATCTGTTCACTAACCTTATTCTCCAAAGCTTATTTTTTTTAAAATATTATTTATTTGAAAGGCAGAGTTACAGAGAGTCAGAGAGAGATAGAGGGAGAGAGGTCTTCCATCTGCTTGTTCACTCCCCAAATGGCCACAGTGGCTGGAATTGGGCCAATCTGAAGCCAGGAGCCAGGAGCTTCCTCAGGGTCTCCCACACGGGTGCAGGGACCCAAGCACTTGGGCCATCTTCTCCTGCTTTCCCAGGCCATAGCAGAGAGCTGGATTGGAAGTGGAGCAGCTGGGACTCGAACTGGCGTCCACAGGGGATGCCAGCACTACAGGCAACAGCTTTACCCACTATGCCACAGCAAGGGCCTCTCTCCCTAGCTTCTTTCATTCCCCAGCAGCAGAGTTGAGTAGCTGTAACAGAGAACCGTCAATGGGCTGCAGAGCCTAAGGTTTGCACCTGCTACCCCTTTAATGGACATTCTGCCTGTCTCTATGACATGCACACACCATCTGCAGAACTTCAGCTGCACCGTGCTGTCATTGCTACAGCACAGAATACACTAGTGTCATGTGGGCAGGGGGTTACAGGCCTTTCCTTCCCAGCCACCATCTCCCACGCGGACCTCACTGGGCTGCAGGAGGGCGGGACTGTCCCTGCTCTCAAGGATCAGAAGACAGCACAGCAGGGGAGAGGGATGGCGTGACTGGCTGAAGGTTGCAGCCAGTAGGCATTAGGGCTGAAACTCAGAGCCTTGGCTTTGGCTCCACAGCCACTCTGCCTGTGCAAGGTGCTTCAGAGAGCTTATGGCAAATGGAATGAAAAAGAGAAGTGTAGGGGGAGGTGTCTGGTGTGGTGGTGAAAATGCTGGCCAGACGCCCACATCCCGCATCCGAGTGTCTGAAGGGGAGTCCCCACTCTGCTTCTGACTCCAGCTTCCCGCAAGCACAGACTCAGGGAGACTCGAGTCCTTGGGTCCCTGCCACCCACACGGGAGAGCCGGGTTGAGTTCTCAGCTCCTGGCTTTGGCCTGGCCCAATCCCAGCCGCTGCAGGATTCTGAGCAGTTGAGCCAGCAGATAGAAACTCTGTCTTCCTGTCTCTGTGCCTCTCAAAAAAAAAAAAAAAAAAAAAAAACACACTTATTTTGATGTAAAATTTTTCAAAATCCATGCCTAGTTTTTCCATACTATGAATTTTCAAGAACTTTTTGAAAACTCCTCAAAGGTATGGATTTCAATTCTTTCTAAAAATAAACTTATCTCTTAATTCCGTCTTGAGCAAACTTTCTGAAGATCCTGTGTACCTGCCCCAAGCTGCGAGTTTGTGGTATTTATGGCACAATATGCAGATTCGCTTACTGGTAATTTTATTATGAGTTACTTTTTCTAAACATTCGGCTCCTTCGTAACCCAGGCAGATAAAAATCTGCTTTTTTGGTCTGATTGTTTGTTTGGATTCCTAGCATGGTGGCCTAATCTAGAAATTTCCCCAAACCAACATGACCTGTGTTTTTCCCCCTCCTTGTAAATCAAGGCAGATACACAATTTGCCTGTTGTTTTGTAAATATGTATGCCCAGGAAGTCACTTGAACCCAGAGAAATAAGCCCGCACATAAGCAGATTTGCAAGGGGAATTGAGATGTTTTTGTCCTGGAGCAAAAGGATCTCAGTTGGGCTATGAGACCTTTAGGCCAGCATTAAAGTGGTGCATGGGGAAAGCCCCTCGAACAAGATCCTGTAGCGAAGTCAATTTGGGAAATGCTGATGTAAGCAAAGATAAGGTTTCTTTCTGCTGCGGGACTGCTCAGAGTCTTTGCTGCGCTAATGTACTTGTAAGTTTCCGAGGCGGGGCCAGGGTGTATGCATGATCTCTTTTGATGCTGGTGTCCGTGTTTCCAGGAGCGTCTGTGAAGGTTGCATGGTAGAAACCTTTGGGAGTCCATGCAGTGTTGCATGCACGGTGCTGCCGTGTGTCTAGTGGGGCATGCTGTGTACCTAGTGTGCTTTGCTCTATTGAGCTGAGTTGTTGTCATCTCCACCTCACCGATGGGAAGCGGGTGCAGGCTTCCCGGCCGCCCGGCTTGCTCCTGGGCTGCTGTGGCTGGCCGTCTAACCCCAGACCCACACTTGTAGCTACTGCATCACCCACCTTGCCGCTTAGTCTCCTTCATTAACCAAATCCATCAGCCCACTCACCAGCGTCAGGGAATCAGGGAATAGAGTGGTTTAACAGTCCTGTTGACTTCCCTGGTTCGTGCCGGACAGACTAAAGCACTTTGTATGGTTTGGTCTTTCTTAGTAGCCTGATGACCACCATGGTGGTGGATCACAAAGACGTCAGCTCAGCTCGGTGGTTCTAGCTGTCGGCTCTAACCCTTGCCATGGGGCCCGCATGGAGCACAGCAGTGAGGATGCCTGCATCCCACATCAGAGGACAAGGGTTCCACTCCTGGCTCCAGATCTGACTCCTGTTTCCTGCCAATGCAGACCCTGGGAGGCAGCAAGGTGACTCAAATGACTGGGTCCCTGCCCCCCATGTGGGAGACCTGAATTGAGTTCCTAACTCCCAGCTAGGCGCAGCTCCAGCCCCAGCTAGAGTGGGCATCTGGGAAGAGAAGCAGTGGATTGGAGCTCTCTCTGTTGTTCTACCTCTCAAAAAAGTTGTAATCTTGAGATTGAGTCATGGGTATATATAGAAGCTGGGGTGTTCCTGAAGCCTCAGCCTGGATCATCCTCCCAAGGAACTCTTTGTTTATTAGCCAGGACTCTTGGTGCAAGTGTCAAAAGCCGGGTAAAACTCTCTGAAGTATGAATCCAAGTAAGGGCTGCAGAGCCGGACCTCAGGAAGGGGAATAGGTGAGCCGAGCTCAGGAACAATCAGCATCTGCACATGGAATGTTCCGGAACACTGTGCCTGCCTCATTTCATGGTTTTTCTCTCTAAGCGGCTTTATTTTCTCCTCTCTGCAGTGCAGCCCATGGTGACGTGGCCTGTCTTTCAACGCCGCAGTTCTGCCACTAGAAGAGAAACTGGCTGGGATTTTGCCCAGGGAAGGGACAGCTTGGGTCGGATCACCCTCCTGGCACCTGTCAGCCATGACCAGCGTGTGTGTGCCTGTGGAAGAGTCCCAGGGTATCGAGGCAGTCAAACTCACCAAGGGAGAGAGGAAACTTTGAGAAAACAGTTCCACTATCCACGGAAGCCAGCGACGGCCAGATGGGCCCCTCCACCAAATTCTAACCCATGGTTTTTACTTACCTATGAAAGCTGATCGTGTCGGATCATAAATTCCTAGTTCACTGAAGTTAAAAAGTGTCTTTCTCATAAAAAGGCCCATAAAGGGTAGTGTTTAAGTGGGGCTAATAATAGTGGCACCTCATAGAACTCCCGTGGGGATTAAATGACGGAATTCAGGTACAAACCGTGTGCCGGGCACACAGCAAGCTGGCTGTCATTATGCACGCGAGGAGAGCCCTTCTGAAGGTGTTCACCTAAAGTCTCCATCATTTCCTGGCATGCATGGTGACTCCCTGAGGGCCGCAGAAGCAGAGGGTCTGGTAGGGGCACAGATCTGTATGTGTGTACCTGTTTGTGTGGGGTGGGGAGGTGGGTGTCCCATGCAGGATGGGATTTGCTGCCCCTCCCCTAAATCTTCCATCCCTAACTGACATAAAAGTGAATTTGTTTCCTGAGAATCTTGTTTCCTCGGAGAAGATCTGCTGTTCCTGGGAAGTGGTTCATTTCATCAAACCCCAAAATGATTTCAGCTGTCTCATGGAATAGGCGTGTCCCATCGTCAGCCCTGTGGCCACCTCTCTGGCACTTCCGGGAAACACAGACAGCCTGCTGCGTGGGGCAGCTCCGTCCCAGCCCAGTTCCTTCCAGACCATCCCGACCTGTGGACCGCAGGCTCCCCGATCCCTTGCGGTGACCCCCAGTGCCGCTACAAACCCCGCTTGCCCAAGAAGGGCTGTGCAAAGGAGGCATATGGTTTTTATAACCGACAAGACGTGTGGATTCATTGCAACGGCCAGAACTGGCATGCAAGTGAACGCGGCACAAGAGGAGCTTGGCTGTGGCCGTGCCGGCTGCCGGGGGCCACCAGCAGGTCCCCTCGCTTCTCCTGCATAGCTGGCTCGTCTCTGAAGTGGAAATGCTGTGGATCTGGAGCCATCAAGGAGACCAGGGCCGTGAATGGCCTTTGCACGTTGACACGCTGGGAGCACTCAGGGGGATGCATGCCCCCTGTGGTCTCCGGGGACTGTGGACCCAGGCGGGGAATTACCCACTCTGCCAACCCATGTCAATCAGCAGTCAAATTGTTCTTTAAGCACCACTTTTCTTTAATCAGGCCGTTCTTCACCGGGGCTGTTTTAATTAAGGGTCCGCTGTCAACACAAAACATATGTTCTGAAGTCTTGCTTTGGATCCTAATGATGCCCGGGATTATTAAGTCTGGAAGGAATTTGCAGCTCCGGCTTGCTCGCTCTTCCCCCCAGCCCCAGGCCCGCAAGCCCCCATTCCTGTCGCATCTCAGCTTTCACCCACTCACCCTCATGCCTTGGCATTGTTGCCCTCTGGGAAACTGACCTAGAAAAGCAATCTTCCCACATCAGTATTCAGGGTATAATAGCCCGGAATGTGGTTCTGTCTGTGCCCTGTTCCTACTGAAAAGCCTTCTTTTGAGAGCCAAGCTAATAATTTGTATTCTTCCAAATTATATTCTTCAAAAACCGTTACACACACATGTACTGCATATACTACAGATGTACACCCGTACTACGCATGAAGGGACATCTAAGACTCGCCCAAGGGACTGGCGCTGTGGCCTAGCGGGTTGAGTCGCTGCCTGTGGTACCAACATCCCATATGAGTGCAGGTTTGAGTCCCAGCTGCTCCACTTCCAATCCAATAAGCTCCCTGCTAATGCATCTGGGAAAGCAGTGGAAGATGGCCCAAGTGCTTGGGCCCCTGTACCTGCCTGGGAGACCCAGAAGAAGCTCCTGGATCGGTGCAGTTCTGGCCATTGTGGCCAATTGGGGAGTGAACCAGCAGATGGGAGACCTCTCTCTCTCTAATTCCACTTTTCCATGAATTTTATGAAATGCCCAATTATATAAGTTCTATCTAATATGTATAAACATACTCATAATCATGTATGTGTACATTCATACATACTACAATCCTACAAATATGTGTGAGCACAGATACCACATAGATGTATACACATATGCACTATATGCATGCACACATGCACTACAAAGACCATACATGTATACACACACTACACACACCATATATATCAGCAATATACAATACATACTTTATATGTGTAATCACATATACTGCATGTGCCATATGCACATATATACATACACACATACTGTATATATGCATACACATTTATATGTGTGTATGTGTTTGTGTATTCGAAATACACACATATACTTTATAGATTTACTGCAAATATACTGTATATGTATGCACTCACACACACACTATATGTTTACTTGCACACATGTGTGTATATATATATAATTTCTCTTTTTTTCTGAGAATTGGAGACAAGATTGACTGAACTTTGCTTCTTTTTAGCTGTCCCTGGCATGGCTGGCAGCCTTCTAAATTGGCCCTCATCGGCGGCACTTTGCGTTTGGGCTAGAGCCAATGATTTTGTTTCTAAGCAGTAGAATTCGTCAGAAACAATGATGTCACTTCCTCCGACATCAGGCTGTAAAAAGCCTGCCCTCTTTCTTATTGATGTTCTCTCTTCCTCTTTTCCTTCCGTGTCCTGATGAAGCCAGCTGTCGTGGGGAGAGGCCCATGGCCATTCACAAACCAGAAAAGCAGCACCCAGATTCCTGACCCCGGGAAACTCTGACATATCAATGTGTGTTGTGTTAAAACTGCTAAATTCATGGTACTTTGTTGGGCGACATTAGGTCATTAACACACCCAAGTAATTCAATCTGGTCTCAAACTTAATACATAGGCAAAGGAGGTGGAAGCCAGGGGGAGTCTGTCTCTCTCCCTTCGCTGGGACATCCATCTTATCCTGCCCTTGGACGTTAGAGCCCTGGCTCACAGGCCTTTGCTCTCTGAGTTTGTTCTACCCAAACCCTCCCCTCCCCTACCCCAACCTCTCTATGTGTTCTCAGGCCTTGGCCTTGAATCGCAACTCACGCCATGGCGTGCTCTGGCTCTCAGGCGTCCTGATTCCACAGCATAGCACGGGACTCCGTAGATTCCATAATCATGTGAGCCAAGTCCCATGAGAAATCCTCTCCTGAGTGTGTACATGAGGGGACTTCAAAAAGTTCCTGGAAATATTAGATGGAAAAATAAGTTTACTGCAGTGCAAATATTTTAATTCTGAAATCCATTCCTTTTCTCACAATATGCATTTCCCATGAGGTTTTTGAACACCCTTCATGTGTGTGGATGTTAAAGTTTTATTCCACTAAAAACCATTATTTTTTAATCCCATTTTCTATGACCTTTTCCAAATGCATGAACACACACACACACAAACACACACATGTACACACGCACACGGGTGTGCATGCATACATACATACATAAGGGGTCTTTGAAAAGTTCGTTAAAAATGCACACTATCTTTAGTTCCTTTTCTCCATCCACTCTTGCCCCAAGGACTAGGCTTTCTTGACCTCCGGCAGGTGGTACCTGCTTCTGGCCATTATCTGCCAGCACTGCCTGTCAGTCCATGCCCAAGTGATCTCTGGCATCAACCCCTCCAAGAACCGTGCCAGGTGGTATTCTCTGGTGGGTGATGGTGGTGGCTGCTTAAGGGGACACAGAGTTAGGCTGGGGGGAAGCCGCTCGGCCAGGCAGGATGTCGCTGAGTGCTGAGGCCCACGCTTGGAGACTCAGGTTTGTGTCTGAGTCATAACCAGGAGGCTGACGGTGAGTGGGGGGTGGAGGAAGCCGCTCATACTGGAGAGACCATGGTGACTCTTTTGGTAACAGCTTTTGGAGATGAGTGCAAGGCTCTCTCTCTCTCTCTCTCTCTCTCTCTTTCTCTCTCTTTTGACAGGCAGAGTGGATAGTGAGAGAGAGAGAGACAGAGAGAAAGGTCTTCCTTTTTCCGTTGGTTCACCCCACAATGGCTGCTGCGTCCGGCGCACCGCTCTGATCCGAAGCCAGGAGCCAGGTGCTTCTCCTGGTCTCCCATGGGGTGCAGGGCCCAAGCACTTGGGCCATCCTCCACTGCACTCCCGGGCCACAGCAGAGAGCTGGACTGGAAGAGGAGCAACCGGGACAGAATCCGGCGCCCTGACCAGGACTAGAACCCGGGGTGCTGGCGCTGCAGGCGGAGGATTAGCTTATTGAGCCGTGGTGCCGGCCAGGGCTGTCTCTCTTGGAACTTTTTGAATTACTCTTGTGTATGTCCCACTGGCTCTGTTCTTCTGGAGAACGTGATAGGCATTAATGAATTAATCCAATATTTTATTCGATCTTCAATTAATCAATCATGTATATGTTTGATTACAAATAGCCTGTGACATAGTTTCCGTATAAAGACGCAGAAGGAACAGGGTGCATAATTAGGCAAACCATCAGCAAGTGAGGTTGGTGTCTCAGGGCTGCTGTGACAAAGCCTGCAGAGTGGGTGGTTAAACAGCAGAAGCTAGGACCAGCGCTATGGTGCAGCGGGTTAAAGCCTCAGCCTGCAGCGCCGGCATTCTGTATGAACGCCGGTTCGAGTCCCGGCTGCTTCACTTCTGATCCAGCTCTCTGCTATGGCCTGGGAAAGCAAGTCCTTGGGCCCCTGTACCCATGTGGAAGACCTGGAAGAAACTCCTGGCTCCTGGCTTCAGCTCAGCTCTGGCCTTTGCGGTCATTTGGGGAGTAACTCTGTCTTTCAAATAAATAAAATAATTATTAAAAAAAAAAAAAAAAAAAAAAAAAAAAAAAACAGCAGAAGCTGCTGACTCCTGGGTCTGGAGGCCGCAGGTCTAAAATCAGATGTTGGCCGGCCGCATTCTTGGGATGCACACAGGGGAGCCTCTGCCCACTCCGGGGGCTTGGCTGGCAGTCGGTGGTCTTCCTTACCTTGCTGTTTCCTGACTCCCATCTCTGCCTGCATCGCCACGTGACAGCCTCTCCACCTGCGCCTGTGCCCTACACGGCTGTCTTCTTAGAAGGACACCACACATCTCAGTTTAGGGCCCCCCTAATGGCTTTGTTTGAACTCAATGACCTGGGTAGACTCAGCTAGCACCTGAAGCCCAGAGGGATGCGCCGCAGTCTGTGAGCTGGGCCCCAAGTCAAGAATTCATTTTGCTTATTGAAAGGAAGAGTGACAGAGGGAGAGACAGAGAAGGAAAGGCCTTCCATCCCCTGGTTTGTTCTTCAAATGGCTGCAACAGCCAGGGTTGGACCAGCTGAAGCCAGGAACCTGCAACTCCGTCTGGGTCTCCCAGGTGGGTGGCAGGGCTCCAAGCACCGGCGCCATCTTCTGCTGCTTTTGGGGGTGATTAGCAGGGAGCTGGATCGGAATTGGAGCAGCCAGGTCTTGAACTGGTGCCCATATGGGATGCCGGCGCTGCAGGTGGGGGCTTGACCTGCTACGCCACGGTGCCGGCCCCAATGTTCTTCATATTAAAGTAGTGTCTTATGTCATTTATTAATTCTGTTCTTGCCACAGTGTACTCAGCGCTCTTGTCAGACTCCAGCCGCTCAGAGCGGGCAGGGTGCCTGACAGCACGGTACCTTTTATTGCTAGTTTTAAAGCCATATGAGGTTATTAGTTTGTTTGTTTTTTAATTTTAGAAATACTGTGAAATTTCATCTTAAAAAGAAAAAAGAAAAACAAATGAGGCTTGAACCCCAGCTGTTGGTCATTTAGTCTGAGCGCGGGCTCTCGTGGTGCATCCAGCGGTGGCTTGGTTGCATAATACGAGAATTTCTCCTCATCCGTGGTTTAGTTGGAGTCACTCAAGGTCAATGGGGTCCCCACATATGTTTTGTTTCTTCAGCTGAAATCCCAGAGAGGAGTTACTTCGGAAGGGGCTGTGTTTGGGCTAACAGTTTTGGGGGACCACAGTCCAAGATTGGGCAGGCCCCACAGGTTCAGCCACCTGGTGAGGCTGGGTGGACAGTGTGGAGCAAGGATCGCCTGGTGAAACAGGGAGCGAGGGAGACAGGAGGCACGCTCGTCCTCGGGCCCGTGTGTCTCTTTATAGAGTCATCATGCTTCCGTCATGGGCTCCACCCCTGCAGCCAATCCATCCAATCCAGTCGCTTCTCAATGGCTCCACCTTCAATCACCATAATTGGATCAAGCCTCCTCCCTGATCCATCACCCCTTAGCATTAATCCATTAACTGTTAGCATAAGACTTTGGGATTTGAAAGTTTGCCTGAGTTCTGGGAGTCAAATCCTATTCAAGTGAAAACAAATGGAAAATTCCAGGAATAAGAAATCCCTACGTCTAAATGAGATTGTTCTGAGTGATGTGATGAGCTCTGGTGCTGCCCTATTCCACCCTACCCTGGATGTGAGTCCTCTCTTTGCCCAGTGTATCCATGACATCAACGCCACCTGCCATTCGTCACCTGGCAGTCACTCTGCCTTCAGGCTAACTGTGGTGCCGTTGCAGTATTTGTGTCCAAGCAACGCTCCGTAGTGGCCTCACACTATGTCATGATGCCTGCCTCATTCACCTCACTTTGTCTTTTTTTTTTTTTTAAGATCTGTTTATTTATTTGCATCAGAGTTACAGACAAGGAAAGGCAGAGATAGATAGATAGATAGATAGATAGATAGATAGATAGATAGATATAGAATGAATCTTCCATCTACTGGATCACTCCCCAAATGGCCACAATAGTCAGGGCTTGGCTAGATCCAAGCCAGGAGCCAGGATCTTCATATGGGTCTCCCACATGGGTTCAGGGGCCCAAGGACTTGGGCCATCTTCTATTGCTTCCCCTGGTACATTAACAGGGAGCTGGCTTGGAAGTGGAGCATCTGGGACTCGAACTGGTGCTCATATGGGATGCTGGCACTACAAGGGGCAGCTTTACCTGTTGCACCACAGCGTTGGCCTGACTTACTTCATCTTATCACATAGGCATGGAATCGTTTCATACCATCATGGGAAGAAGGCTGAGTACAGTACAATTAAGATATTGAGAGAGAGAGAGAGAGAGAGAGAGAGGGAGGGAGAGAGAGAGAACATTCACTGACACTTTTGTGTCTGTATATAATTATTGCAGTTGTTCAATTTTATTATGTTATTGTTAATCTCTAAGTGTGCTTACTTCATAAATTAACCTTTATCATGGTTTTGATATACAGGAAAAACATATTACATCTAGGGTTCAGTATGATCTGTGGTTTCAGGCGTCCACTGAGAGTCTTGTATTGCATCCCCCCATGGATAAGGGTTTGTCGGGGAGACTACTGTAGCTAAATTCCTAACACAGAAGTTATCCCATTGAGTGAGTGGTGGAGAGGTCCAGTTGGCCTTGGGTGGAGTTTCAGCAGGTGGCTGCCACTTGGGATGGTCTAAGGGACCTGTACCCTTTATTTACTCCTGTCCTATATCAGTCAAACCACTCCTGCAAAGAAAGGTTCTTATTTCATTTTTAAATAAATTAATTCCATAAACAGGGTAGAAAGTAGCAAACCCTGTCCCTGACACCCTCTTCCACCTTCCAGCTCTTTAGTGGCACTCTCCAGGTCTCCACATGTGGATTTGGTTTCCTTCCTTGTTAGCTTTCGGTCCAGTGCATCTGGGGAACGGTCCTTAGGAGGCCCAGCTGGTCCCCCTCTTCATCCCCCCAGTTGGTCCGTCAAGTTTCTGGCAATGACAGCCACTCACCCAGGTTCCTGTTGCTGGGTGTCAGATCCAGGTCTTCCCAAACTGTTGTGGTTTTCCGAATGAGTCTGCTTGTTTCCAGAAGTACATGCGTTGCAGGGGCTCCCAAAGGGACAGCCTCAGAGGTCACCACCATTGCTGCATCTTTCCCACCCTGGTTGCTGGCTTTCAGCAAGCACTGAGGTGCCATGTGTGCTAACATTACATGGATGACTGCAGCGAAGGTTTCGTAAATCCTGTACGACACTTACTTTCCCCCCAGCTCCCGTTTTGAAGGTGAGAAAACCCAGGCTCAGAGAAGCTGCATCCCATGTCCCAAATCACACAGCAGGTGGATCGTATAGCTGACGTATAAAGCACTTCTTGCGTTGGTGTCCTTGCTACCCCGATATTAACTTCTCTACCGTTGTTGCCCCCTCACTCTCCTACCCACAGATTCTTGGATCAGCCCCATAAGCTTGGGTGAATGGGCAGCTCCCCAGGAGGCAGCAAACCCTGGTTGAGCTGCTAGAGTCTGCAAGGGCTCCCTATGACAGTGGCCTCCCTCATGGCCATCTTTATTTTTCATGTTCTGGCCATGCCTAAGGCTCAACTTTCCAGTCATTTCTTCTGAAACAATGTTTTCTGATACCCCAGAAGTTATTCACATCACAACATGTTTTTTTTTTTTTCTGTAATGCTTGCTTGCTTGCTTTCTTTCTTTCTTTTAAGATTTCTTTATTTATTTCAAAGTCAGAGCTACAAACAGAGAGAAGGAGAAGCAGACAGAAAGAGAGAGAGATCTTCCATCTGCTGGTTCATTCCCCAGTTTGGAGCTGCACCTATCCAAATCCAGGAACCAGGAGCTTCTTCCGGGTCTCCCACGCAGGTGCAGGGGCCCAAGGACTTGAGCCATCTTCTACTGCTTTCCCAGGCCTAGCAGAGAGCTGGATCAGAAGTGGAGCAGCTGGGATGTGAACTAGCGCTCAAATGGGATGCCAGCACTGCAGGCGATGGCTTTATCCACTATGCCTCAGCACCGGCCCCATTCACTTTAATATATAATCAGTTTTCCACATTCATCCACACATAAGGCTTCTCTTCCATCCTCCAGGACTGATCTTGAAGTAGGGGAGAGCATGTTTGTGTGATATCAGAGTTGCATTTTGTTTTTCCAGCTGTCAGCCTTCCAAGGGCCTTCAACGGAAAAATCCACAATGACCAAAGACTATTTTTGTGCTGTAAGTGCTACCTTTGGTCCATGAGAAAGAGACATGTGACCTCTGACCCTGTGCAGGGGAAGCCAGGATGATGCGGATCAGTGGTCATTCTCCTCAATGTGCTCATCCATCTATCCATCACCCATCCGTCACCCATCCATCCTCCATCCATCCATCCATCCATCCAACCATCCACCCACTAGCCATACATCTATCCATTCATCCATCCATCCATCCACCCATCCATCCATATATATTTTTTTTAAAGAATGGTAGCTTACATGAAGGATATGAAATTCTGCCTGTAGACTTCTTAATTTTTTTTTCATTTGACAGGCAGAGTTAGACAGTGTGTGAGAGAGAGAGAGACAGGGAGAAAGGTCTTCTTTCCGTTGGTTCACCCCCCCCACTCCACCCCCAAATGGCCGCTATGGCTGGAGCTATGCCTATCTGAAGCCAGGAGCCAGGTGCTTCCTCCTGGTCTCCCATGCGGGTGCAGGGCCCAAGCACTTGGGCCATCCTCCACTGCACTCCCGGGCAACAGCAGAGAGCTGGACTGGAGAAGAGGAGCAACCAGGACTAGAACCCCGGGCCTATATGGGATGCCAGTGTCACAGGTGGAGGATTAAGCAAGTGAGCCACCCGGCGGCACCATCCATCCATCCATATATCCACCCATCCACTTATCCACCATCCATCCATCTATCCTCCCACCCATCCATAATCCTATCCATCCAAGTCTACTCTGGTATTTCCTGGGCCAGAGTCAGATGGCAGATCACTATGGCTACTGAACTGCAGGGATTACGAAGGACTCTGTTGAGATCTTTCATAAAGCTTGCGGCGAGAGACAAAATCCCCCCTTTCTTCCCTGGAGTGGGATGGTAAGACTGAGATCATTACATTTTTTTTTTTCAAACAAAATCTCTTCCAAAGTCCTCTTCACTCTCCCAACTCCCATAAACAATGCATATTTGATATAAGAGGTTCTATTTAAGTAAACACACTACATTTTCTAAGTACCTTCACTGCAGTGTAGAGGTGCACATATGACAACTGATGTTAATGCTTCCATAATTTCTTTGGAATTTATTGTTACAGAGTATGCCATGATAAAGCTTGATAAAAGATTATTTATGTGAAATACCTTTCTTTAGCATTCTATAAATCAGTCAAGGACATAAGCAAACAGATGCTTTGTTGTCATTTACATAGGGAGTTTCCCTGATGAGTGTTGTGGTGCAGCAAGTTCACTCAGCACCTGTGACGCTGGCATCCCATATCAGAGCGGTGGTTTGAATCCAGGCCACTACCCTTCTGATCCATCTCCCTGGGAAAGCAGCAGAGAATGGCACCCATGGGAGACCAAGATGGAACTCTTGGATCCTGGCTGCAGCTGTTGCAACTATTTGGAGAGTGAACCAGTAGATGGAAAATAGATCTCTCTTGCTCTGCCTTTCAAAAAGATAAATCTTTAAATAAGGAATTCCCATGATAGAAGTTAGTAACTAATTTTAAGCTGAAATACGTTTTGGAAATGGCATTACAAAAGATTGGGATTGAGCAGCCAAAGAAAAAAGACATGCAAAGACGATGTGCTATAGGAAGTCAGTTACATTCATTGCTTTAATAGTCTCAAAATAGGTCAGGGGCTCAAGAGTTGTGAGAGTGAGTTTTCCTATTGTGGATTATGATGTAGCTGAGGACTTCCTATGCCTGGTGCTGTCGTTGTCATAGTAAAGTTATAGCACAATGCACTGCTCACGTTTGTGGTGCTGCTTGCGTAAACACGACTGCTGTGCTGCCTGGCACGTAAAAGAACCGCGTATACAATTATGTATCGTGCAGAACACTCGACAGGGGTAATAAACAGCATGGGACTGGTTTGTATATTTACTCTACTTCTTATTATTGTTTTAGAGTGTCCGCTTCCTATTTATAGATAAAAGTTTACGGTGAAGGAGTTTGCCTGCGCCTTGTGTTTACCCATTTCTTGATTGCACGAAGAGGCTGTGTTGTGATTGACCCATACCTTGTAGGCTGTGTAAACACACTCTGTGATGCTCACACGGTGATGAAAGTACCTGAGGATACAGTTCTCAATTAAAGGGCGCATGGCTGGACTTATTAACACAAGTCTTACCAACAGTGCTGGGGGTGGGAATTACATATGGTACATATCTGACTTTATATACATTATAGATGTACAGATACATAGATTTTATCTACAGCTTTAACATGCAAAATAACAATATTGTTTAAAGACACATACATGCATACATAGCAATGTATTCAGACATTTGAGGGATCAGGTTCTACCTAGGATGTCAGTGACAGCTTTGTTGGGAGAGAGACTGGATGTGAAATGGGAATTATGTCCTGGGGTTTCAGCTGTCTTGGTGAATATTTTCTTAAAGTTCGGAGACACTCAGTTGTCTTAACTACTTGGACTATTTAAAAGAAAATAACTTTTCTTTCCAAATTTGAAGGCTCTTGTCCACCCACTGATTATTTCCAATGCTAATACTAATAAGTGGGTTGCCACCATTTTCTGCTCTGATTATTGTAATGGGATCTGCTGCCTTATCTTTCCCCCTATTCCAGGACCTAGTAAAACTACTGCTTTCCCAAAATTCATAATTTTGAAAACTTGGGGTGGTTCTCTCTTATTTTTGCTATTTTTTCTGGATATGGCTGGGTCCTTTCAGTATGGAATGTGGACTCTAATTTCCTTTAATTACGGGAAATTGAAAAAATCTCTTTAATAATATCCTTCCTCCATTTCTCTGTTCTCCTTTTCTGGAATTACCGTTATTTTGGTTGTTGGATTTCCTGTGCTAATTCTCTAATTTTCATATAATCTGTCTCCAATTTTTAAACCCATTTTTCTTTCCATTTTATCTTCTGGGAGAGTTCTTCAAATTTACTTCACCACCATTCAGGGAATATTAAAAATTTCTTCTATTATATTCTCAATTTCAGTATAACTATTTTATATTCTGGTTTTATGCTGTAACCTTTATTTCATTAATACAATGTCATTCATCTCTCCTAGGGCACTATATAATGTATATTATTACTATAATTATTATATTCCCTTTATTTCTTGCATTGTATTTATTATTTTTTCTCTGCTTCCTACTCTTTCTCTTCTTTTGTTTTTATTTTGGTTTCCTTCACAGTGTGTGTTCTCATCAGATGTCTGGATACATCTGGACACAACTGGACACACCTGGACATGCCTGGCACACCATTCATTGATCTTGAGGTGCTACATTAAGGAGTAGAATGAAGCCTTGTATTTGTGTGTTGAATGGTTGGTTTCCCCATAGGGCAACTGTTCTCAAAGTGTGAACTGTGCCACCTCGAGAGTCCCTGAGAGTCTGGGGTCCACAAGGTCAAAAGCATCTTCTTAGTAGTACAAGCATATGCTTTGACCTTCTCACTGTGTTGACTTTGAACTGATTATGCAAAAGCATGATGGATGTGATGGCTGATTTTCTTTTTTTTTTAAATTTTATTTTATTTATTTGAAAGAGTTACAGAGAGGTAAGGATATATATAGAGAGATCTTCCATCTGTTGGTTCACTCCCTAAATGGCTGCAACAACCAGAACTTGGCCCATCTGAAGCCAGGAGCCAGGAGCTTCTTCTGGGTCTCCCACATGGGTGCAGGGGCCCAAGGACTTGAGCCATCTTCTACTGCTTTCCCAGGCCATAGCAGAGAGCTGGATTGGAAGTGGAGCAGCCAGGACTTGAACCTGTGCCCATATGGGATGGGCCATTTTTTTGTGTCTGTTTTCTGTGTCAACCTTGCTGGGCCAGTGGGTGCCCAGGCATTTCTTTAAACATTGTGCTGAGCATTTCTGTAAAGATGCTTTGGATGCAATTAAGATTTGAATCTACTGCCGTTTAAAAAATTGTGTTAAGAACCCACATAATAGGAAATTTATTTACTTAACCAATTTTTAAGGGTACAATACAGCATGACCAACTACAGGCATGCTGCAGTGCCACATGTCTCTGGAGCTTTGTCATCATACATGACTGAAGCCATATCCATTAAGCAGAAATGTCCGTCCTCCCTCCCCACCCCACCAGCTCCTGGCCACTCATTTCCCACTCTGGCTCAACTATATCAGATACCCAATGCAAGTGGAGCTGGGTGGTATTTGTTCTTTGCAAGGAGCTATTTTACCCAGCACGATGCCCTTAAGGGGTAGCCACGTTGTAGCCTCTATCCCATGATTTCCTTCTTAAAGATGGTGCATAATATCCCATTGTATGTACTTCCCACATTTGCTTCATGTATTTATCCACTGATGGGCATTTAGTTCATTTCTACCACTTGGCTATTATGAATAATGCCACAAGGAACATGGGAGTACAAACATCTCTTTGAGATTCTGTTTTCAATTATTTTGGATGTCTGCCCAGAACTGCTGGATCCTGTAGTAGTGCTATTTTTAACTTATCGAGGACTTCCACCCTCTCCCATAACTGCTACACCATTACACATTCCCAACAACAGTGTGAAGGCATCGCGGCTTCTCCACATCCTCACCCACGCTGGTTATTTTTTGTTTTGTTTTTGTGTTTAATAATGGCCATCCTAACAGATGTGATACAACATCTCATGATGGTTTCGGTTTACACTTCCCTGACATCAAATGTTGTCAAGTGTTTTTTTCATATGCCTGTTTATCCTTTGTGTATCTTCAGTGGCGAAATCTATTCAAATTCACTGCCTCTTTTTCAATTTTATTTGTTGATCTGAGAGGCAGAGAGATAGAAAGAACCCCTGTCTACCAGTTCACCCCCCAAATGCCCAGCTGGCACTGGGCTGGGACCAGAACCAGGAGCCGGAAACACAGTCTAGGTCTCCTACGTGAGCAATAGGAACCCAACCACTTGAGCCATCATTATTACCTAACAGGATCAGCAATAGCAGGAAGCTGGGGGCAGGAGCTGAAGCTGAACATCCAACACAGGAACTCTACCACGGGACATGCTTGCTATGTCTTAACCACCAGACCAAGAGCCCATCTCATCTTTATCTATTTTTAAATCAAGTTGTTTTTTGTTTTGTTTTATTGTTTGCTTTTGTTTGTTTTTGCTATTGAAGTTCCTTTTCTATTTTAGATATTAACCCATTATTAGGGGCCGGTGCTGTGGTGTAGCAGATAAAGCTGCTTCCTGCAGTGTCAACATCCCATATGGGCGCTGGTTCGAGTCCCAGCTGCTCTACTTCCTATCCAGCTCTCTGCTGTGGCCTGGGAAAGCAGTAGAAGATGGCCCAAGTCCTTGGGCCCCTGCACCTACATGGGAGACCCAGAGGAGGCTCCTGGTTTCAGATCAGCGTAGCTCTGACCGTTTGCAGCCAACTGGGGAGTGAACCAGCAGATGGAAGATGTCTCTCTCTCTCAGCCTCTCCTCTCTCTGTGTAACTCTGATTTTCAAATAAATAAATAAACCTTTTTAAAGAAAAAAGCCCCATTATTAGATACATAATTGGAAAATGCTTTCTCTCATTTGGAGGTTGCCTTTTCTCTCTGTTGTGTTTCCCTGGCCATACAGAAGCTTTTAGTTTGATGTAATCCACTTGAATATTTTTGCTTGTGTCGCTGTGTCTTTGGCATCATATCCAAAAAATTGTTTCCGACAAATGTTATGAAGCTTTTTCTTTCATTTTCTTCCAAGAGTGGGGAATTTTTTTTTGTGCCAAGGGCCATCAGATATTTATAGCATCATTCATGGACCATAGAAAATTATTCATTTGGGGCCGGCCTTGTGGCAAAGCGGGTAAAGCCACTGGTTCGTGTCCTGTCCACCCCACTTCCCATCCATCTATGCTAATGGTCTGGGAAAAGTGGCAGAAGATGGCCCAAGTGTTTGGGCCCCTGCCACCCATTGGGAGGCCAGATGGAGCTCCTGGTGTGGGACTGGCCCAGTGCCTGCTGCTGTGGCCTTCTGCGGAATGGACAAGCAGATGGAAGATCTCTCTCTGTACTTCTTTCTCTGACTCTGAAATAAAAATAAATAACAAAATTTAGGGAAAAAGATGAAACTATCCACTTAAAAATTAGCCTGCTATACCATCATTGATTTCCAAGTCCAGCTACCAGTTGCCTTGGCAGGGCCAAATCAAATGATCTCATGGGCCTTATAGGGCCCACAGACTGCGTGCTCCTCATGCTCATCCGGCCTTCATTAGGTCTTTCATCCATTATGTGTGGGTTTGGGTTTATGATTTGAGGTAAGGGGTGTCGCTCCCCATTCGCAGAGGAACGACACTGGACCCTGCGCTGTTCTTTTGTCTGCTCGGCCCTTCCCGGGTTTGCGGCTGGTCCTTCCCGGGTTGGCTGCCGACCCCTCCACCTCCCTGGAGGGGCGGCACCCCCTGCCACTTTCCCCGCTTCCGCGGAGGAGCGGCACACCGCCGGCCGGCTCTCTCGGGGGCGGCTCAGGTGTTCCTTCAGATGTTCCCGGTGCATGCTGTCTCTCTCCTCCTTTATAGTCCTCTTCCACCAATCCCAACTCTGCTACCCACATGCTGAGCACGCTGCTCTCCTCCAATCAGGAGCAGGATCAGCTCCTGCAGCTTATCAGTCAAGTTGGCGAGAGGCAGCTGTGTAGAAGTTGTTTGGTCCTTTCCCAGCGCCATATTGTGGGAGAGCAGATGCATAGAATAAGTCTTAATCCCAGTAACTTAGTCTAGTCTCAGTTGCTCCCCACAAAGGGGCCGAACTGATTCTTCTGCAGGTGGATGTTGAGTTTTCCCACAACCACTTGTTGAATTGAAGCCCTTTCCTCATTGTGTGGTCCTGGCACTCTTGTTGAAGACAGTCGGCTGAGTATGTGTGAGTTTATTTCCATATGTCTGTCTTTAGGACATCACCATTCTGTTTAGACTACTGTGCCTTTGTCATATGTTTTAAAGTCAAAAAGCTTTGTTAAGATTGCTTTGACTATTAAGAGTCTTTAGTGGGTTCCCTGGGAATTTTAGAATTGTTTTGCTCTGTCTCTTTTTTAAAGATTTCTTTGTTTTTTTTTTTTTTTGTTGTTGTTGTTGTTGTTATTTACTTATTTTATTTTAAAAATTTCCCTTATGTGTATGTATATATATATTTAAAGTTTTTAGGTTCTGTCTCCTTTAACTTATTTATTAATTTATTTTTAAAATATTTATTTATATATTTGAAAGGCTCAACTTCAGAAAGGCAAAGGCAGAAGCGGGGGAGGGGGGTCTTCTATCCACTGGTTCACTCCCCAGATGGCCTCAACAGCCAGAGCTGTGCCAGTATGAAGTCAGGAGCCAGGAGCTGCTGCTGCTTCTTCTTCTTTTGTTTAAAGGTTTATTTATTTAGTCAGAGTTACAGAGAGAAAGAAGGAGAGGCAGAAAGAGAGGGAGAGGTCTTCCATCTGCTCATTCACTTCCCAATTGACCACAGATGGTCAGAGCTGCGCCCATCTGAAGCAAGGAGCCTCCTCCAGGTCTCCCATGCAGGTGCAGGGCCCCAAGGACTTGGGCCATCTTCTACTGCTTTCCCAGGCCACAGCAGAGAGCTGGATCGGAAGTGAAGCTACCAGGCCTTGAACTGGTGCCCATATGGGATGCCGGCACTGCATGCAGAGGCTTTACCTGCTATGCCACAGTGCCAGCCTCTATGTGTGTGTGTGTGTGTGTGTGTGTGTGTGTGTATGTGTGTGTATGTATGTATTTTTAAAAGATCTATTTTATTTATTTGACAGAGTTACAGAGAGAGGTAGACACACCACAGACAGAGAGAGAGAGATATCTTCCATCTGCTGGTTCACTCCCCAAATGACTGTAATGGCCGGAGTTGAGCAGTTCCGAAGCCAGAAGCCAGGAGCTTTTTCAAAGTCCCCACATGGGTGCAGGGGCCCAAGGACTTGGGTCATCTTCCACTGCTTTCCCAGGCCACAGCAGAGAGCTGGATCAGAAGTGGAGCAGCTGGGACTTGATTTGGTGCCCATATGGGATGCCAATGCTTTAGGCCAGGCCTTTAACCTGCTACATTACAGTGCTAGCCCCTATGTATATATTTTTAAAGATTTATTTTATTTATTTGAAAGAGTTAGAGACAGAGATAGAGACACACACATACACACAGAGGGAGAGGTCTTCCATCTGCTGGTTCACTCCCCACATGGCCACTGAGCAGAACTGAAGCCAGGAGCCAGGAGCTTCTTCCGGGTCTCCCATGCTGGTACAGGGGCCCAAGCACTTAGTTCATCTTCTGTGGCTTTTCCAGGCCATAGCAGGGAGCTTGGTCAGAAGAGGAGCAGCCGGGTCTCGAACTGGTGTCCCTATGGGATGCTGGCAAGTATTTGGGCATTCTCCGTTTTTTTCCTAGGAGCATTAGCAGGGAGCTGGATGGGAAGTGGAATGGCCAGGACTCAAACTGGTACTCACATGGGAAGCCAGTGTCACTGGTAGTGGCTCAACCCGCTGTGCCATAATGTTGGCCCCAGGATTGTTTTTTCTGTGTTTGGTTTTAATAGGGATCACACTGCATCCATAGCTCACCTTGGATAGTATGGAAATCTCATAATGTTAAGAATTTTTTATTATGGAGTCAATATCCTTACTAGTTATGAGTCTTTTCAGATTTCCCATTTCTTCATAATTCAGTCTGGGTAAGTTGTATGCTTCTTGGAATTCATCCATTTTTTTTTCTGGGTCATCCAATTTGCCAGCAGATCAATGTTCATGGCAGTGTCTTATAATACCTATTATTTCTCTGAGCTCAGTTGCAAAGTCTCCGTTTTCTTTCCTGATTGAATTCATTTGAATCTTTTCTGCTAGTGCTTTTGCTTTTGTCTTTTCTCTGCCACTTTCTATTTCATTTATTTCTTCCCTAGTCTTCATTTGCTTCCGTTTGCTAACTCTGGGCTTCGCTTGTTCTTAAAAAACAAGGTGTATTTATGTATTCGAAAGACAGAGCAACAAAGACAGAGGGAGGAACAGAGAGAGAGCATTGATATGGGATGCTCATACGAGTAGTGCTTTAACCCGCTGCACCACGTCACTGGCCCCGATTTGAGCTGCTTTTCATATCCCTTGAGGTTAAAGTTCCGTTTTCAATTGGAAATACTATTTTTTAAATCTTTTTTGATGTGGGTGCTTCCTGTTACACACTTCTCTCTTACTGTTCCTTTTGCTGTATCCCTGCATTTTAGCATGATTTCTTTTCATCTTTAATTTTTCTCAAGATGTTTTCTAACTTCCTTTTCAATTCCTTCGTTGTCCCATTGATTTTTCAAGGGTGTTCTCTAGTTTCTCTTCTGTTCTGGATTTGTGGTTTCATTCCCGTGTGGTTGGAAGAGCTACTTGGTGCGGTTCCAATCTGCGTAGGTTTTTAAAGACTTTTTCAATCCAACGTGATTTATCTTGGAGAAGATTCTGTGTGTAACTGACAAGAGTGTGTATTCTCCTGCGGTTGGGAGAGAGTGTCCTGTCTATATTTGTTCTGCAGAGGTTCATTTGGTCTCGAGTGTTGCTCAAGTCCCCTGTTTCCTTGTTGATTTTTTGTCTGGCTTTTCTACCCATTATTTATTTTTTCCTACCCATTATTAAGAGACATTGATTTCTACCCATTAGAAGGGTCGTCAGAACGTCCTGGTGTGACTGTGCTGCTCTCTATCTTTCTTTAATCCGTTAGTTTTGTGCCATATATTCAGGTGCTCTGATATTTGGTGGGTGCGTATTTATAATTACTATGTCTTCCTGGTGACTTGACTCTTCTCCGTACGTAAATGTTCTTTGTCTCTTGGGCGAGTGTTTAAAGTCTATTTCGTCTGATCAAAGTAGGGTCACTTCTGGTCTCTTCTAGTCGCTATTTGCATGTCTTTGTCCATGCTTTCACTCTCACATATGTAAGTCCTTACATCGCAAGTCAGTCTCTCATGGCGTATGGTGGGCTCTTGTCTTCCGATTTATTTAGCCATTTTATGTCTTGTGATTGGGGAATTTAATTATCCCTGTATGTTTAAACTAATTGCTGAAAGGGAAGGGTGGACTCCTGCAATCTGGTAACTTTTTTTTTTGGCCTTTCTTTGCCTCTTAAGCTGTATTTCTGTTTCACTGATTTTTTTTTTTTTTTGGTAATATGCCTTGAATCCTTTCTGATTTTCTTTTTGTATCTTCTGTAGATATTTTTATTTTTTCTTATAGTTTAATGTATTTTTAAGATTTTTTTAATTTAAATGACAGAGTTAGAGAGAGAAAGAGAGAGAGAGAGAGAGAGAGAGATCTTCCATATGCTGGTTCACTCCCCAAATGGCCACAATGGCCAGGACTGTCCCAGGCTGAAGCCAAGAGCCTGGAACTCCATCCAGTCTCCTACATGGGTAGCAGGGGCCCATCTTTCACTGCTTTCCCCGGCACATTAGCAAGGAGCTAGATTGGAAGTAGAGCAGCCGGGACCTTAATTGGCACTCTTATGGGATGCCAGTGTCACAGGTGATGGCTTAACCTGTTGTGCTACAACACTGGCCCCAGGTTAATGTATTTAAACAGCAAACTTACAGGAACAACACAGAAGTCAGACAACATTAAAAACATGTACTTGGAGGTTGGTATTGTGGCATAGTTGGTTAATCTGCCACCTGATCCAGCTTCCTGCTAGTGCACCTGGGAAAGCAATGGAAGATGGCCCATGGGGGAGGCCCAAATGGACTTCCTGTCTCCTGACTTTGGATGCGTTGTTGTTTCCATTTGGGGAGTAAAACAGCAGATGGAAGATCTCTCTCTCTCTCTCTGTTTCTAACTCTGCCTTTCAAATAAATGAATAATTTTTTTAAAGATTTATTTTTTATTTATTTGAAAGAGTTACACAGAGAGAGAAGGAAACACACAGAGAGAGAGAGAGAGGTCTTTCATCTGCTGGTTCATTCCCCAATTGGCCGCAATGGCCAGAGCTGCACTGATCCAAAGCCAGGAGCTTCCTCCAGGTCTTCCTATGCAGGTGCAGGGGCCCAAGGACTTGGGCCATCTTCTACTGTTTTCCTAGGCCATAGCAGAGACCTGGATTGGAACTGGAGCAGCCGGGACTGGAACCGGCGTCCATATGGAATGCTGGCACTGCAGGTGGTGGCTTTACCTGCTACGCCACAGCGCCAGCCCCAATAAATAAATTTTTTTAAAAATTAACATGTACTTACATGTAGGCTAACTCAGAAATGTACAGTGAAGGGGTGGAAACTACGTCTGATAAAATGCCACAAGCACCATTTAGTTATCATTCATAAGAAATGTACTTGCTTAAAAAAATCCAAATACTGGCAATTGTCCAGAAAGATGTGACAGGCTTATTTAGAACTGTCATAAAGTTGAATTGCTGAAACTTGTTACTGAAACATTTTGACTTGCATTAATGCTTTGTGTTCCTGAATTTATATTAAAACTCCACACACAAAGGAAAGTGGAAAAGCTACCAGTGTCTGATTTGTGGTCTCCTTTTCTGCTCACAATTTTACACTTAGGTACCTTTGGATGTTCAGAACTACCCATAACAGGAAGAAAAGGAAAAATACTTTGAGTGTGAAATGTTTCCCTTTCAAGTGGATTCTTTCTTTTCTTTTCAAAGAGTGATTTATTTACTTAAAAATAAGTGTTACGGGTTAGACAGAGAGGGGCAGACAGACAGGGAGAGATCTTCCAACCTCTGGTTCACTCCCTAAGTGGCCACAATGGCCAGGCCAAAGCCAGCAACTCCATCTCAGTCTCCCACGTTGGCGGCAGGGGCCAAGCACTTGGGCCATCTTCTGCTGCCTTCCCAGGTTCATTAGCAGGGAGCTGGATTGGAAGGAGCAGCCCGTACATGGCCTGGCGCCCACACAGGATGCCAGCGTGGCAGCTGGTGGCTTTACCAGGGGGCACTACAACTTCGGCCCCCGTGGTGGATCTGTCCACGTATGTGATGTGCTAGCTGGATTTCTCTGGGCATAATTGCTACACATTTGGTGTGGATGGCGCACAAGTTGTTGTCTTCAAAAGTTCAACACATAGGCCTCCTTTGTCTCCTGCAATGCACCAACAGCTGCCCACAGATCCGTTTGGAAGTCCTAACCAATGTCCCCCACCAGGGACTGGAAGGGGAACCTCCAGACTTTTTTTTTTTTTTTGGCCAGCATACATTGGTTCTATATATTTCAAGAAACACTTGAAATACACAAAGGAAGTGTGCAATGTTAAAGAGATGACATGAATAAAATTGGTGGCTTGTCTAATGCAGAATCCAGTGTCCCTCAGGAAACTGAAGATACTAAAAAATTGCTCCACAGTTTCTATTAACATTTGATGCAAATATACAAATTTAAAATGTGTGCAGTTCAAAATGGCCTACCATTTTTAGATTACTTATGTGCCAGAAAATAGACAGTCAATAAAAAAAAAAATACCAGCAAGGTAGGGACAAAAGGCTCTCTGGATCTGTACAGGAAAAATGAGTATCACTTCAGTAGGTAGTGATTTGTGGCGGAAGTGGCATCCTTGGGAATCAAGACTCACGGGCAGATGGCAGGTCACAAATCCGGTGATGGGGGATAAGCTGGAGGGTAAGGCCCGTTTTCCCCGGCATCGGAGGAGGAAAGCCCATCCGCTCTGGTGACACAGCAGAGGACAGCTGGTGGACGCTGTCCACGCGGTGGGTTTGGTTGTTCAGTCCTGAGACAGAAAAGGTGGTGGAAATCACATGGATACGTTTGAACAAAATGTTGGATGAGCAAAAGAAACAGCCTTCCAATTCCTCTTGTACTTGACATCAACAATATCGTAGATGCTTCTTCAGGAAGTCAGAGTCGGGGTGATTGTGCTCGCTGGTCGGTGTGTGAAAATATACTACTAGTGTATATTCATTCACAGCAATGCGATCCGTTGCAGAGATGAAATATAAGAGAGCCTTGCCCATGCGTATTAATGTTACAGGAATGTTTCAGGAATGCTTCTTCCAGCCGCCGCCATCACTGTGCGACCACAGTTATCAACACCTGTTTGGGATCAGGCATTGAGGGAAGCAATACCTTGCATCTCACTCGACATAGCCAACGATTATAATTTCTTTGATGCTGCTTCTGCGGTGCTGCCTCTGATAACTGTCCCTGAAGGATTAATTTTCTTTGCTTATCAATGTCTCCTTCCATTGCAGCAAAAGCATGAGAGTCAGTGAAAGAGAGCTCAACTCCCAAGCCTTCATCCTCTTCTTGGTTGTGTGAACGGCAGGCTTTTTTTTTTTTTTTTTTTTTTTTTTTGACAGGCAGAGTGGATAGTGAGAGAGAGAGAGACAGAGAGACAGAGAGAAAGGTCTTCCTTTTTCCCTTGGTTCACCCTCCAAAGGCGCCGCAGCTGGTGCGCTGCGCTGATCCGAAGGCAGGAGCCAGGTGTTTTTCCTGGTCTCCCATGGGGTGCAGGGCCCAAGCACTTGGGCCATCCTCCAATGCACTCCCTGGCCACAGCAGAGAGCTGGCCTGGAAGAGGGGCAACCGGGAAAGAATCCGGCGCCCCGACCGGGACTAGAACCCGGTGTGCCGGCGCCGCTAGGTGGAGGATTAGCCTATCGAGCCGCGGCGGAACGGCAGGCTTTTCACTGATTCTGATCTGTGGTTCAGGTACCACAGGCTGCCCTTCTGCGTTTCCAGTGTCTGCGGGTAGGTAGGGCAGTGGTCGGCTCTCCTCCTTCAATGACCTTGGGAAGCACAGAGGTAGCAGCTTTTGGTAAGGAGCCTCTTCAAGTTCAGAGGCAGCAAACACGACCTTTTCCATGGCTCCTCCATAGATTTCCTGGAATCTCCTTACAGTGCCAAGTGCTATGTGTGTTGCATCTTCCAAAGGATAACCTCGTTTTGCAGAACTGATGACACAGAATCCAACGGAAGACATCGACTCCACTTTTGCCGGCTCAAGCACGTTTCGGTAGCAGCTGTACCGGGGGCTCTCAGCTGCCAGGCGACAGCGGCTCTTCTATTTAGGTCCCACTGTGTGCACGATGAACCGGGCAGCCAGGTTAAATCCTTCCGTCAATTCGGCTTCACCTGTTCGGCGGCCTTTAGGTTTCTGAAGGCCCTGCAAGTACGAAGATAGTTTCTGACGCAGGGTTCTTATCTGTGAGACTCTCCTTGCTGGTATTCGCCATGGCTGTACACGTCAGCAGTGCTAGTTCTTCCTAAAGAACCACTTTTCCATTGAGAGCCTTACTACAAGGAAAAGGTGATGGAATAGTGTCGTCTGGAAATGTTTGAGCTGCAGTATCAGAGGAATTCCGTTCATCTTCGCACAAGTCACCCACATCCACAAACTGGGAAGGTGCACCCAAGGGATCCATGGAGTGGGAACTTCCTCTCGCTTTTTCTCAAATTCCTCAGCCACTCCCTATTCCCTGGAGACCTTAGAGCACTCCGGCGGTCCCATCTGGACGGCAGGTGGACCGGGTTAAGCTCCTCCTCGTAGGCGGTGACCGAATGGCATCTCGGGACAAGCCTCAGCAGGAGCGCGGCGCCGAATGCGATACAGGGTCCCAGGAGGCTGGTTTGAGCGGTTGCAAATGCCTGGTGGGCTCTGATCCCAGCTGATTTTTCAGAGTACCCTACCAGGCCCACGGCGATGAGGTTTCCTCACACTTCCGGTAGAGGGCGCACTCTCGGAACGGCTGTCTGAATACTCTACCGGGGGAGGATCTGCGGGCGCCGGCTTTGTTCCAGCAGAGGTATGAAGATCTCTTTACTTTCCCCCTCTGTTTTGGCTGGGGCTTGGCGAGCAAGAGGCCACTGGCATTAGAGGGCCATGGCGGCAGGGCCGAGGCTGCAAACACAATTCAATTCAATTCATTCGATTCTTTTCTTTTCTTTTCCTTTCTTTCTTTCATTTTTCTTCACCTCTTCCCCCTCTCCCTCCCCCTCTTCCTCCTCCTCTTCCTTTTCCTCTTCCTCTTCATCTTCCATCTGCTGGTTCACTCCCCAAATGGCCTCAATGGCCAGAGTTAGGCCAGACAGAAGTGTGGTGGCAGAGGCCCAAGTATCTGGGCCATCACTTGTTACTTGTGCAGGAACATTAGCAGGGAGTCGAATTGGAAGCAGAGCAGCCTGAACTTGAACCAGTGCTCTGCTATGGGATACTGACATTGTGCCACAATGCCAGCCGCTGGAGGTATTTCCATTGGGGTTGCCATGGAGTCTGTGTAAAATGTCTTATAGTTAGAGCAAGCTACATTAAGCTGATAACAGCTCAAATTCAATCGCACTCGGAAATTTGATTCTTTCATTTGTCCTTTCCCCACATTTTATGTTACTAATATCATAAATTATTTATTTTTATTTGTCACTCACTATCATTTTAATGGCTCTTTTATACTTTTCTCATTTAACTGTCATAGAAAGCATTCCAGCATTCTCTACTGTCTGCGTACTCACCCCTACCGTGAGCGTTGTGCTTCCGTATGCCTTTGTGCTGCTGTCCAGCATCTTCATGTCAACCTGATGAACTCCCTTTACCACTGGAGTGGTGAGGAAATTTCCTGTACAGCGTTCCTCTACCTTCTGGCTTGCTGAAAAACTTGCTAATAGTCTTACGAGAACTCTCTTGTATGTGACAGGTCACTTATTTCTTTCAACATTCTCTCTTTGTCTCTTTGTATTTGACCTCTAACCATCAAGTGTTTGGATGCTGGGTTTCTCCATGTACAACATTCAGAGTCCGTTGGGTTTCTTGACTCTGATGCATCCATTTTCTGTTATTAAAACAACATATTTGAGACTGGGTACTTACAAAGAAAAGAGGTTTGTTTATAGTGGTTGTGAGGGCTGAACATGGTGACCGCTCCTGTGAGGGCTTCCCTCGCTGCGTCACCTCATTGCAGGTGGCATCACAGGGGTGGGGCATATGCAAGAGTGGGGGTTCGCATCGCAGGGCAGGAAGTCAGAGCACAGGGCGGGACAGTATTGTGACCTCCTACCTGGCCCCTCTTCTTAAAGGTCTCACTGCATTTTAGCATCTCCACACCAGGGACAGAGCTTCTAACACTGAACCCCCATGTGATACACTCAAATCATAGCATCAGGCGAGACAGAAGCCTTGCGGAGCAGTCGTCCCCCCAAACTGGGGCAGAGGGTACATGTTCCATTCCTTCCCTCTGCCCACCAAAGGAGAGGCCAATGAGGTTTTCTGGCTGTGTCTGCTGTGCCACTGGTCCTTGTGGTCCCTTTTGCTCTTAATTGTGCGCAGGCCCCTAAAGTATGACAGGTCCCATCAGCACTTCAAGACAGAGGAGATGTAGACCAGTCCTGTGGGAGGAGCTTCCCAAAAAGACAGCATGTTGCATACATGCATGGAGTATGCAGCATGTTGCATACTCCAATTCTTTCTTTCTCTAGGGAGAAGCCAGGAATTGAGAGTTTTCTTCTGCTTGCTTTGCAGTGAGCTTGGAGCAGTAGGTGCCTGGCCCAAAGCCCTCCTCATGATCACTAGTCCCCAGCCAGGCAGGTTTGAGGCAGGTGCTTAGTCCCTCAGCTCTGGGAACACCTGGTCCAGGGTCCTTTTTTTCTCTTCAGGGAGGAGCCAGAAGCTGGGTGTGGCCTCCTAATCCTGCCACATTGAGTTGAGAGGAGGGGCTCTGGGAAATAAGTGCCAAATATGTGATTAGGTCTGACATTATAGGAGCTTTTGAGCTTTTTTATTTTATTTTTTTAAAAAAGATTTATTTCTTTATTTGAAAGGCAGAATTACAGAGAGAGAGGTCTTCTATCCGCTGGTTCACTCCCCAAAAGGCCACATGGCTAGAGCTGGGCAGATCTGAAGCCAGGAACCAGGAGCTTCTTCTGGGTCTTCCATGTGCGTGCAGGGGCCCAAGGACTTGGGCCATCTTCTACTGCTTTCCCAGCCATAGCAGAGAGCTGGATCAGAAGTGGAGCAGCCAGGACTCGAATAGGTGCCCAATTCATATGCCCATAGGCCAAGGGTTGGGGCAAATCAAAGCTGGGAACCAGGAACTCAGTTTGGGTCTCCCATGTGGATAGCAGAGTCAACACCTGCTGCCTCCCAGGTGTGTGGTAGCAGGAGAACTGAACAGGAAGCAGAGCCAGGATTCAAACCCAGGCACTCACAGCATCAGCCTTGGCCTTGGTCAGTGAGTTTCAATATGACGGGAGATGAAAGGTCGATGATATGGTTTCAGACTCCACACGGCAACTGACCTTTACAAAGTGATTACTGTACGCTTTTAATGTAGTATCAAAGGAGAATCTCTCTGATTGCTTGAAAAACTATTGAAGTACCTCTTCATTTTCCAACTATGTAGCTCTATAGCCTTTCATGTGCGAGGACTTCAAAAGGCTCATAGAAAAATGAAAGGAAAGGAAGTTTGCTCTGGTGCAAGGACATTTTTGAAATCATGCATTTTTTTTCTTTTTTATAATATGCATTACCACGAGCCATTTGGAGACACTTCATATTTCAACCAATGTGTCACCATCTACTGAATGTGGAGGCAACTAGGAGAATCTAACTCTATTACTAAGCCAAGTCCTGGAGAGACTTGCAAATTTTAAAACAATACCACTCATTTCATGAAATTTTTGTTTGCTTTGGGTAAAAGTTGCATTTCATAAATTTTATTTATGCACATAATGAGTTTGTTATTGTTGTTTTAGAAAATAATTGGTACATAATGAAGATAGCTTTTGGTTTTAATTTCTTAAATGTTGGTGGATCAAACCCACATAAACAAAATCTCTTTGGAGTTTGCAATAGTGTTTAAGAGTCTTCAGGGATCTCGAGACCCAAAGTCGGCTTCAGGGTGTCGTGACTGGACTGTGTCATTGGAGGAGCACGGGAGCCCACATTTCCTGCATCTTTTCTCTCGGGCCATGTGGTCGGTTGTGTTATTTGTCATGCACACAAGGGGAAGTGCACGTCTCTGCCTTTTGAAGCTGCACTTGGTCACATGACTTGCTTTGGCTCTTGGGGTGTGAGCAGATGTGACTGGAGCCCAGACTTTCACATAAGATGGTGTGTGTCGTTTAGCTGGTCCTCTGGTCTTCTGTTTCCATGCATAAGAAGAACATGAGCCCAGGGGCTGCCGACCCTGTCTGAGGAGAGATAGGAAGAGGCCATCGGCCCAGCCCATGGTCTGGCATCTCTGTGAGCCTGGTGGGATGAGCTGAGGCTCATCACTGGGGCACAGCGGGTTCAACTGCTGCTGGCGACTCCAGCAGCCCATACTGGAGCGCCGGTTCAAGCCTTGGCTGCTCTGCTTCCTACCCAGCTCCCTGCAAATGCGCCTGGGAAGGCAGCAGAAGATGGCCCAAGGGCTGGGCCCTTGTCACTCACATCAGAGACTTGAATAGAGCTCCTGGTACTGGCTTTAGCCTGGCTCAACCCGGGCCATTGTGGCCATTTGGGGAGTGAACCAGTGGATGAAAGATCTCTCTCTCTTCCTCTCTCTGTAACTCTGACTTTCCAATAAATAAATAAGCCTTCTTTATTTAGATTTTATTTATTATTTATTTGAGAAGTAGAGACTTACAGAAAGAGAGGTCTTCCATCCGCTGGTTCACTCCCCAAATGGCCACAATGGCTGGAGCTGAGCCGATGTGAAGGCAGGAGCTTCTTGCTAAACAGGAAATTTCTTTAGCAATAACTATGAAGCATTTTTATCTGGAAATTCCAGAGTGCTAACAGAAGAAGCAAGGTTAGACAGAAAATGATTTCTTTCTTGTTCCATCCGTGCAGTGCTTTCATAGGGAAATGTCTACTTTTTGACCATAGAGGATTCTTCCCCTATTGCATGACGATCCTTTTGCATGTCACGATGTAGGAGTCACTGAGGTTGAGAAGTTCTTTAGTAAGACGTAGTTGAAGACATACGCACTAGATTCAACAATGTGTAGCTGGCTTCCAAGTTCTCTTTCCAAGGACGTAATGAGCTCTGGGCATGTAGAGATCACAAACCATCAGCATTACAGCCAAGGAAGAGTCATTCAGTGTCTCATTTAGAGATGAGAGGAGAGAAGAGACTGCCCCCTGGCGGCAGAGTCCTGCTTTGCATTCAGTCCCTGGACTCCTTTCCCACGCCCCTACCGTGTCTCCTGTGAGCTGATCATTTCCAATTCATTTCTCTTTCATTTCTGGGGGAAACTTTTTTTTCTTTCCATTTTTTTTTTAAATTTGTTGGTCAACAACAGCCACTTGCTTCATGTCCAGTCCAACTCCTAAAGTGAACTCAAAGGTCTTCGAAAATGGTTCACGGTCTTACAAGAACCACAGGCCTGACTCCATGGCCTGTGTGGCACACCCCTCATCCATCCCCACCCCATCTCCATGCCCTGAGCATTTCCTTAGCCTTTGAGTCTCCGAGCCACCTGCCATGCTGTTCCCTCTGCCTTGCTGACCGTTCCTCCTTTTTTTTTTTTTTTTCCCTGACCAGAAATAACTCTGCCACCCAATGCAATTGTGACCTTTTCAGTGAGGTTCCCCAAGGAAGGCTGAACTGCTCCTGCCTCTGCGACTCCCCAGCCCCTTTCACAAAGCTCTGCACCAGCGATCGCCCTAAGGGTGGAGTCCATTTGTGGGCCTGGATTCCTTCACGTCGGCCCTTTAGCTCCCTGGGAGCTGGACTGGACCCTGATGCTTCTCAAGAATGCAGCGCCCACCTCAGGGTGCACAGCGGAGGAGCTGGGGAGCACTCACTCATTCCGGAGTGGGCAGTGGCGGATCTGGGAGGAGGGGAGGCAGGGTGGCTTTGGGAGAAAGGTGGGACATTCAGGTTAGGTCTGCGATGGCTCAAAGGGGCAGAAGCAGTTCCTACCATGCCGTGTTGAGCTGGAGAATTCTGAGGCAATTGGATCCAACACCCAGAAGGAGACCCCAAGCGAGCAGCCGGAACCTGCAGTTCTTTCCGTTCCTGACAAAGAACGTGTCAGCAAAATCTCCCCGTTTCTAAGAGCAGCCTGAGCGGCTGTTCTTCCTAACCAATCAGTCTCTTCTGGGGGACGATCGTGCATTTGGTTAAAGATAAAACTTACTCTTTATATTTCCCAATTATTCTGCACTTCCCAAAGCAATTTTTAATTAGAAAAAAAAATCCATCATTGGGCCCCCAAGGCATCTGGGGTGATGACGCAGAGCTGGTGGGCCTCCGTGGGCTGGGGACAGCTCGGACTTGGAACCTGGAAGGGACAGCAGGAGGAAGTGGCAGAGATATGGGGAGGGAGTCCTCCCTGAGGGCGGGGAGAGTGGCAGCAGCAGGAGGCCAGAGTCAGGTCAAGGTCCCTCTGTCTGGGGGTGTGGGGGAGCACTCTTGCCACTTCTCCGTCTCCATCCTTGGCAGCCCGGGAGAGGAGATGATGCGAGGTTGTCAGGCCAGCTAAGTGAGACCAGCTGGGGCCACCGTGCCCGTGATGCTCAGGTGGAACCCATCCCGGTGCAGCGCTGAGACCCCGCCCCACCGTGTGTGCAGCCCAGCATGGAGGAGTCAGAGTGTGCGCCCCTGGCAGCCTGCTCTGGTTTCGATGTCCCCACCAAAATGCATGGTGAAATACCATCCCTAGAGGGAGATACTGAGACCTGGGACTAGGGGCCTCTAAGAGGTGACTCCGTGCTCACCAGTGGTTCATCCACTCATGGATTAAGGCTTGTCTAAGAAGTTTGGCTCTGCTCCCTGCAGGGCAACCTCACCATGCAATGCCTGTGCCAACTCCAGACTCTGCAGAAAGTCTGCACTGGACCCACTCTGCCCGGCCCAGTAAGGGAGCCTTACCCACATCTAAGCCCCTGGCCTTCCAAAGGCCTCTGCTCACCGCTAAGGGCTCCCTCTGCCTCACACTCTCGGGCATCGCTGCAGACTCTCTTGCTCCAAGATCCTTGCCAGTGACCACCTGCTATAGTTTGAATGTCTCTCTCAAAACTCATATTAGAATGTAATTCCCATTGGGAGATAGTAACAGGTGGAACCTTAAATAGATGATTGGGCTGTGAGGGCTGTCCTCTCGTGGTTTAATGCATTAATGGGTTAATGAATTTTCTCAAGACAGGTCATGTTATCAAGGCCAGACCCTTCTTGCCCTGTGGCACACTGGGCCACCCCAGGGCTCTACAGAGGGCCCCCAGCAATAAGAAGACCTTCACGTGATGCAGCTCCTTGACCTTGGACATCCAGGACCAAAAGCTGGATGGATCTCTATTCTTCATAAATTACCCAGTCTGTGGTATTCAGTTATAGCACAGGAAAACATGCTAAGATACTGCCCCCAACCTCCTGCCAATTCATGTCCACTTGGAGAGGCAGGATGTGATCTTGTTTGAGATAGGGTCTTTGCAGACACAGTGAAGGCAAGGGTATGCTGGAAAGGACACACAGAGACACAGAAGGAGGTCATTAGGGATGCCCCTGCAGACCAGGAATGCCTGGAGCCACCAGCTGCTGGAAGAGGCAAGGGACAGTAAGTAGCCTCTTCCCCAGAGCCTGCAAAAGCAGCCTGGCCCCACTGACCCCTGACATTGACTTCTGGCCTCTCGCACTGTGAGAAGCGAAGTTGCTTCTGGCAGCCCGAGCAAGCTAACACCAGCACCAAGAAACAGCCTTCCTTCCTCTTTTTCTCTGTACGTCATTTCTGAGTTGCTCCTTTCCTAGGAATCCTAACTCTGAGCAGGTAAAGTCCAAAGCAATTTTGTTTGAGAAATAAAATCTGGTGATCTGGGTGATGAAAGAAAAAAGCAAGCCTCGCCCTGGGGAATCCTGGTGATGAGAGAGGTGAAGCTTCTATCTCCCTTGGACTTAGGGTCTGACAAATCAATGTCGTGACAGCAGGGGGAGGGGGAGGCATCGGCCTCCTTGCCTTCAACTCTCCTGTAAACCCCTTGTGATAAATCCAGAATGAGCTGACAACTCAGACACACTACAAGGCACGAGGGGCAGAGTGAGGCCCTGGGCTGGGTCAGACTAAAGCGCACTATCCATACCCAGGCATTTTATATCCTTGGATTCAACCAACCTCGTATTGGAAGTATTCAGATAAAAAATTACATCTGTACTGAACATGTACAGATGTCTGGGCATGCCCCCTAAGCAACACAGTAGAACAGCTGTTAACTTAGCATTTGCACTGATTAGGTATTAGAAATAATTGAGAGATGTTTCAAAGTATACAGAAGGATGTGTGTAGATTCCAGGCAAATGCTACACCATTGTTTTACAAAAATTAATTCATTAAATGTATTTGAAAGGCAGGCAGGCAGGCAGACACACACACACACACACACACAGGGAGAGAGAGAGAGAGATACAGACAGATCTCCTGTCTGCCGGCTCACTTCCTGAATGCCCACTACAGTTGCAGGTGGATCAGGCACCAAACCAGGAAGTTGGGACCTCAGAAGGAGCCTCCCGCATGGGGAGCAGGGACCCAACTGCTCGGGTCATTCATCACACGCTACCTGCCAAGGTGTGTATTAGCAGAAAGCTGGAGCCAGGAGTCAGAAAGAAAACTCGACCCCAGGCACTCCAGTATGGGATATGAGTGTCCCAAACAGTGTCTTAACTGCTATGCCAAATACCTGCCCATATTGTGACACTTTATATCAGGGACACGCATGTCTGTAGGTCTTGGTGTGCGACGATAGTGAGGGACCGCTGTGTTTCCACTTCTACAGAAAAAGAAATGTCCGAGTTTGACTCCTCCCTCAACAGCCCAAGGACACATGATTTCTGATTGAAGTCCTGGGACTAGAAATTTGCTTTCTAAAATTTCTAGACTTCCATCATCCAACAGAAATATAACATGAGCCATCTACATTATTGCAAATTTTTTTGGCATCCACATTAAAAAGGTGAAAAGAAATAAGTCAAATTTATTTAATAATGTGTTTTATGAAACCTAATATAGTCATCATATTATGATTTCAGTATGCAATCAATATAAAATACTAATGAATTTTTCCCACTGTTTTATGGACAGGGGTCTCTGCCAGCCCAGCATGCCCCTCTTCTGCATTTGGTTATCAGTGGAGGGATTTACCCGTGTAGCTCAGGGCCCCCACTCCCTCCGCTCCCTGCACGCAGTTTGATTTTGGATCTGGCTGTTATCCACATTTCTCCATCGAGCCTCAACACCCCACCCTACAGACCCAACCTTTCAAGTCATGCTGTCATGCAGCATGAGATTTCTGACTTCTGATTCACTTCAAATTTCAGCAGGGCTTAAGTGCTTAGATTTTTTTTTTTTTTTTTTTGAGTTAGGGTTGGGAGAAAAGTCAAATAGCTCCATGAAAAATGTGCAAAGGCCGCTAAGAAGCAATTGGCCTACCAGGGATACAGATGAGCATCATTGAAAAAAGTGCTTGGACTCCATTAGCAGTTGGGAAAGTCTAAATGGAGGCGACAATTGCCCCCACCCACCCTGGGGGAGGAGCATCATGTTATTGAGTGTTGGTGAGGTGTGGGAACATGGGAACTCCTGGAAAGTATGGGTAGGAGTGTAGGTTCTAGCAGATTCTTGGAGAACAACTTGGCAGCATCTAATAAAAGTAACACAGTACACACCCATGTCGAGCAGTTTTCCTGGGTCTTTTCCCTAAATAAGCTATCACGTGTGTGCACCAGGAGCAGATGGGAAGCTTTTTAAGGTGGCATTGTGTGTAATAGAAGAGATTTGGAATTTTGTGAATGGCTGGCACTAGAGGGATGTATAAATACACTGATACATTCACATTGAAGACTGTAACATACCAGTTAAAAAGAATGAGATGGAGGGGCCAGCGCTGTGGCATAGCAGATAAAGCCGCCGCCTGAAGTACCGGCATCCAATGTGGGCACTGGTTCGAGACCTGGCTGCTTCACTTCCGATCCAGCTCTCTGCTATGGCCTGGGAAAGCAGTACAAGATGGCCCAAGCCCTTGGGCCCCTGCACCCGTGTGGGAGACCCGGAGGAGCTCCTGGCTTTGGATTGGCGCAGCTCTGGCTGTTGCAGCCAATTGGGGAGTGAACCAGCAGATGGAAGACCTCTCTCTCTCTCTCTCTCTCTCTCTCTGCCTTGCCTTCTCTCTGTGTAACTCTGACTTTCAAGTAAATAAATAAAATTTTTTTAAAAAGAATGAGATGGAGCCACACTTATTCCCATAAAACCATACAACTAAGAGTAAAAATCAACTTCCAGGCTAATACAGGGAATACAGCAAACATATCACACCAAACAACAGGAATATACTTTTGTGATACTCACACACATGCTTGTAATGATACAGAGAAATTTTTGGAAGGAGATTTATTAAACTGATGACAGCAGATGTCTTTGGAGAGGCTCTGAAAGGGAGCGGGTTGAAGCATGGTTAGAGGGAACATCAGAGTTATCTGTAATTTAAAATTGGTTAGAGGAAGCAGCATTCATGTGCTCCTTGTCGACCTTAAAGTTAGGGGCCCGTCCTGTGGCATAGCGGGTAAAGCTGCCGCCTGAAATGCCGGCATCCCATATGGGCGCAGGCTCTAGTCCCAGCTGCTCCACTTCTGATCCAGCTCTCTGCTGTGGCCTGGGAAAGCAGTAGAAGATGGCCCAAGTCCTTGGGCCCCTGCACCTGCATGGGAGACCCGGAAGAAGCTCCTGGCTCCTGGCTTCAGATCGGCGGCCATCTGGGGAGTGAACCAGCAGATGGAAGACTCCCCTCTGCCTCTGTAACTCCACCTTTCAAATAAATGAATAAGTCTTTAAAAAAAAAAAAAACCTTAAAGTTAATGAAAAATATGGGCCTGCGATGACTTCCTCTCCCTTCCTGGCCATCAGAAGCAGAGGCAACAAACGCTTCCATCTTTCTGGGCTGTCTCACCTCATTGCATCTCCTCCTGGGTTTCTGGGCTCAGGAGGAGTGCTGGTGCCGCCCTAACTCGTGGTGTGACACTAGACCAGCAACATCTCTTCTCCAGGTCTCAGTTTCACCTGCAAAGTAACAGCTGGGCCAGTTCACCCCTTGCATTTTGCAACTGCGAGGTATTGATCCAAATGACTCCACCCACGCTGTTGTTTCTGGAGGAAAGCTAACCTGATCGAGACTCTAAATCAGACGGGAATTATTGATTCAGTGCCTGCCTATTTCAAATGAGCTCAGCCAATTGTTCATGGCTGTGATTCCCCTTTCAAGAGTGTCACAGATAATGACACTGAGTAAGATGAGATGCAAGAGGCTCCATGCTCCGGGGATGTGCGATCCAGTGTCCAGTGCCAGTGTCGCTGTTGGTCCGTGACTGAATGCGAGAGGCCGATTTCCCCAAGAGAATTAAGGATGCATACTAGCACAGCCAACCATGCTGGAGAAGGTGAACAACTATGGGGTTCTTTATGTCAATTGCAAGTCAATTTTTTAAAAAAATGATTGACTTTGATTTGAAAGAGGGGTAGAGAGGAAGAGCGAGACAGAGAGGAAGATAAAGAAAGATCTCCCATCCACTGGTTCATTCTCCATATGCCCACAACATCCAAGATGGGCAGAGCCAAACCCATTCCGGGTCTCCACGTGGGTTACAGGGACTGATTTGCTGTTGCCTCCCAGGGTGTGCATTAGCAAGAAGCTGTGTCAGAAGCAGAGTGGGGACGTGAAATGTGGCGACCCAATACGGAGGCAGGCATCCCAAACTGACTTGATCCCTGCACCAAACACCCACCCCTTCAAAGTCAACTTTTTTGGAACTGGTTTAAACAAGTTCAGTTTTGTGATTAATCTGTTCCTTTAGGGAATGAATGTTGAGTGCCTATGAGTAAAAACAAAAATGTCCTTGTCCTCATGGGGTTTAAAGTCCGCTAGTAGAGACTTTCCAAGGAGCAATAAAGTAGCTCACACTTATTATACAACTACCAGTGATTCTGGGGACTGTCCTCTGTGTGTTAATGCCTTAGCTCATTGCATCCTCATCACAACCCCGTGAGGTGGTATAATTTTTGCCTCAATTAATCAATAAGGAGAATAATGCCCAAGAGGAGACATTGACTTCTCCAGATGACACATGTGATCACATTCTACACTGTCACATAAATGAACAACTGAATACAGCTCTTTTCCCTCGATCAGTATCCATGGAGCTTGGTTCTATGAGCTCTTCCCCTCGTGGATACAAAAATCTGCAGATGTTCAAGTGTTTCCTATAAAACGGTGTAGTGTTTGCTTAGACCCTATGCACACTCTCATGTACTTTAAATCATCTCTAGATTCCTTAAAATACTTAATACAATGAAAATGCTATGTGAATAATTGTTAAACTGTGTTATTCAGGGAACAATGGCCGGAAAAAATGTCTATATGTGATCAGTACAAAGGCAACCTAATCAGCTTCAGCACGACTTAGGCTTGAACTCACTGGGTCTCAGATCCAGTGGTCTGAGCGCCTGCTTACACCTATTCTACCAGACAGCTGCACATGCTAAATTGCAATGCTATCATCTGTGAGGTTGGTTTCCCCACTTTCTAATGGAGGAGAGCCCTCCCAAGGTCACCCTTAGCCCAGTGGCAATACCTGGAACTTGTGGAAGAATTGTAAGTGATGAGGAAGCCATCTTGAAAATCTTTTTGAAAGTTTGGAAGGCACCCCAACAGCAGGGACTAAATTGTGCAGGTTAATTCAAGATGTCTGTGGCATCTCACCTCAAGGCACCTAGAACTGAAACAGGAAAAGACTCTGAAATGAGGAAAATAAACCCAAGAATTAGGGAACCAGTCAAATGAAGAAGCACATATCATTCTTTTTTTTAGTAGTTAGGTTTTTTTAAGAAAGCTTTTATTTAATACATATAAATTTCATAGGTACAGTTTTGGAATATAACAGTTCTTCCCCCCATACTTTCCCTCCCACCCCCACTCTTATCCCACCTCTTACTCCCTCTTCCATCCCTTTCTTCATTAAGATTCATTTTTAATTATATACAGAAGATCAACTCTATATTAGGTAAAGATTTCAACAGTTTGCACACACACACACACACACACACAAAGTATAAAGTACTGTTTGAAGACAAGTTTTTCCATTAATTCTCAGAGTAACACATTAAAGACAGAGGTCCTACATGGGGAGCAAGTGCACAGTGACTCCTGTTGTTGATTTAACAATTGACACTCTTATTTATAATGTCAGTGATCACCTAAGGCTCTTGTCATAAGATGCCAAGGCTATGGAGGCCTTTTGAGTCTACAAACGCCGTCATTATTTAGACAGGACCATAAGCAAAGTGAAAGTTTTCTTCTCCTTTCAGAGAAAGGTACCTCCTTCTTTGATGGCCCCTTCTTTCCACTGGGATCTCACTCACAGAGATCTTTCATGTAGGTCATTTTTTGCCACTTTGTCTTGTCTTTTCATGCCTGAAATGTTCTCATGTTTTTTTGTTTGTTTGTTTGTTTGTTTTTAGCCAGATCTGAATGACTTAAGGGCTGATTCTGAGGCCAGAGTGCTGTTTAGGGCATTTGTCATTCTATGAGTCTGCTGAGCACACATCATTCTTGGACAACTTTACTCTGCTCCGAAGATCCCCTATGCCTGTCCCCAGAGAATGTTACCTCACACCATTCCTGATCTGAGTTTCAGTGCTATTTGGTACATCCAGGCCACCTGAATGGATTTAAAACTTAGCAAAAGCTTCTAGAAGGGACCATTTCAATTTGTTATGGATAAGCCCGAAGATAGTAATTGCTCCTTATTAATTGAGGCCCTAGGACTCTGAGGCTGTTAGTGTTATAAATACCCCTGTGACCCTGGGACAAATAAGTGATTCTACTGGAATTATTCCTTCACTGTCATGGCTTTAGATCCATCCAGTGATTGAAATATCTTGGCTTCATTGATTCTTCCATCTTTTTTCTTAAAAAAGGAAGCAAACAAAGAAAGAAAAATTCTACCCCTTGACTTTCCTTACTGCTTCCTGCCCCTTTTTTTGCTCCCCTTTGCAGCACATCTTTTGGGAATCGTTGTTGCTACTCAGTGTCCCATTTGTGTCCCCTGTTATCTTGAAACCTGCTTCCACCAGGCATCCCCATTGCCACTTCGTGGAGATGCTCATGCCGAGATCATTGCCATCAGTCTTGCCAATGATCTCCATGTTGCTAAATCCAGTGACTCCATATCTCTGACCTTTCAGCAGCTCTTGACAAACTTAATCATTCCCCTTCCTGGATGCAAATTCTTCAGCTGTTTTCTTAGTTTGTGTCTGTCCTGCTGGTCAGACCCTACTCTCAGTAGCCAGTTTTATTTCTTTTTTTTTTCCTTCCTGCCCATTCAATTTGAGTTGCTCCTGGTTTAGTCTTTGATCCTTTTCTCTTCTCTGTCTATAACTAGTTTCCTTGATTATGTCTTTAAATGGGATCTGTATTCTGATGGCGGTCACCTTTATATCTCCAGCATCCCCCTCAAGTCCAGTCATCTATGTCCAGCTGCTTATTTGATATGTCTGTCCTCTTGGGTATCTGAGTGACATCTCAAACTCAGCCAGCTGAGCTGTAGATCATGCCTTCTTCCACAGCTTCTAGCCCCCAATGCTCTTCTTTCTTTCTAAAGATTTATTTTATTTATTTGAAAGACAGAGTTACAGAGAGAGGTATAGCCAGAGAGCAAGAAGGGTCTTCCATTCACTGGTTCACTCCCCAAATGGCCACAATGGCCAGAGCTCTGCTGATCTGAAGTCAGGAGCCAGGAGCTTCTTCCGGGTCTCCCACGCTATGCAGGAGCCCATAGACTTGGGCCATCTTCTACTGCTTTCCCAGGCCATAGCAAGGAGCTGGATGGGAAGAGGAGCAGCCGGGACTCAAACTGGTGCCCGTATAGGATTCCAGCACCCCAGACGGAGGCTTAGCCCACTACGCCACAATGCTGGCCCTAGAACCCAATAATTTTAAGAACAAGGGCATGATGCCTTCTGGCACCAACTATGCGGAGTTGGGCCCAACTTCACTGGCTGAGGGATCAGTTCTCTGCAGGACAGTCTTTATTTTAGACACCAATACAAAGTTCAGGAGTCCCCGGACCATCAGAATTTCTGACCAGCGGGTTACAAATGACAGAGTTCCTGCTGCTCAGGTTTGGCAATGTGCTACAGAGACTCACAGAAGTCAGGGAAACACTGCTCAGGATGACAGCTTTTTTTTTTTTTTTTTTTTTTTTTTTTTTTTTTTTTTTTTTTTGACAGGCAGAGTTAGACAGTAAGAGAGAGAGAGACAGAGAGAAAGGTCTTCCTTCCATTGGTTCACCCCCCAGTTGGCCGCCATGGCTGGCACTGTGCCGATCTGAAGCCAAGAGCCAGGTGCCTCCTCCCGGTCTCCCATGCGGGTGCAGGGGCCCAAGGACTTGGGCCATCCTCCACTGCACTTCCAGGCCACAAGATGACAGCTTTATTACAAAGCACACAAATCAGCAAACTCAGCCAAAAGGAGGGCCAGATAGGGCTAGGTCTAGGAGGGTCCCTTCATGAAGCTTCCCTGTCTTCTTGTGATGTCAGGACCCTCCCAGGACATCACTGTGTGACAAGCCACAGAACAGTGCCAGCCAGGGGAGCTTACCCAGACCTCCAAGTGCAGAGTCTTTATTGGAGCCGCCTCATTTCATCATGCCTGATTGAATCATTGGCCATAAAATTTGATCTTTTGGCTGGCGCCGCGGCTCACTAGGCTAATCCTCTGCCTGCGGCGCCAGCACCCCGGGTTCTAGTCCCAGTCAGGGTGCCGGATTCTGTCCTGGTTGCTCCTCTTCCAGTCCAGCTCTATGCTGTGGCCCAGGAAGGCAGTGGAGGATGGCCCAAGTGCTTGGGCCCTGCACCCGCATGGGAGACCAGGAGGAAGCACCTGGCTCCTGGCTTCGGATTGGTGCAGTGCGCCAGCCATAGCGGCCATTTGTGGGGTGAACCAACGGAAGGAAGACCTTTCTCTTTGTCTCTCTCTCACTGTCTAACTCTGTCAAAAAAATCTTTCTTTCTTTCTTTCTTTCTTTCTTTCTTTCTTTCTTTCTTTCACATATTTATTTATTTGAAAGGCAAGGTTATAGAGAGAGGGAGAGACAGAGATCTTCCATCCACTGGTTCACTCCCCCAAAGACTGCAATGGCCAGGGCTGAACTAGGCTGAAACCAGGACCCAGGAGCTTCTTCCAGGTCTCCCACATGGGTGCAGGGGCCCAAGCACTTGGGCCATCCTCCACTGCTTTCCCAGGTGCATCAGTAGGGAGCTGGATTGGAAGTGGAGCAGCTGGAACATAACTGGTGCCCCTATGGGATGCCGGCATTACAGGCTGTGGCTTTACCTATTACTCCACAGCTCATGCCCAAGATTCAATTTCTCTTTCTTTCTTTTTTCTTTCTTTCTTTCTTTCTTTCTTTCTTTCTTTCTTTCTTTCTTTCTTTCTTTCTTTCTTTCTTTCTTTCTTTTAAAGATTTATTTATTATTTTAAAGACAGGGGCCAGCGCTGTGGCATAGCGAGTAAAGCCAGTGCATAAGAGCCAGCATCCCATATGGGACCCAGTTCGAGTCTCGGCTGCTCTGCTTCTGACCCAGCTCTCTGCTATGGCCTGGGGAAGCAGTAGGAGATGGCCCAAGTCCTTGGGTCCCTGTACCCATATGGGAGACCCGAAAGAAGCCCCTGGCTCCTGGCTTTGGATCGGCACAGCTTCAGCCATTGCGGCTAATTGGGGAGTGAACCAGCAGATGGAAGACCTCTCTCTTTGCCTCTCCTTCTCTCTCTCTGTAACTCTGACTTTCAAGTAAATAAATAAATAAATCTTAAAAAAAAAAAAAGGCAGAGGCAAAAAGAGAGAGATCTCTTCTATCTGCTGGTTCACTCATTAGATGGCTGCAATGGCTGGAGCTGGGCTGATTCAAAGCCAGGAGCCAGGAGCTTCTTCCTGATTTCCTACATGGGTGCAGGGGCCCAAGGACTTGGGCCATCTTCCACTGCTTTCCTAGACCATAGCAGAGAGCTGATCAGAAGTGGAGCAGCTGGGACTCAAACCGGCGCCCATATGAGATGCCAGCACCACAGGTAGCATCCTTAACCCACTACACAAAAGCGCCAGCCCCAAGATTCAATTTCTAGCCCCCTCTTCTCCCTCGAGTTTGAGCTGGTATTACATGGGCGGCTAATCCCGAAGCTGGGTTTTCCAGCCCGAGTCACCTCATTAGCGTAAACTCAGATGTGGTCTGAGACCCCATGAAGAACACTCTCCTGTCACCTGGGAAATTTCCAGAATTCAGGGCTATGGCCAGGGACTGGTGACAAAAGCCAGCCAAATTCTGTATTTCAAGGCCGAGGGGAAGACATAGAGTAGGAGTCGGTGTTACTGTCACCGTCAATCTCACCCCTGTTTTGGTGAAGCAGATTGGGCATGGTCAGCCCGAGGTTTGCCTGTGCCCACTGGAGAAAGCAGAGTTCAGCACTTTGTGTGCCCAGGGCCCACGAGTGAGCTCGTTCTCCTTCTGCCATCTTGTCTTCTTCCACATGGCCTGGCAGCTAGGACTGCTGCTGTTCTCCCAGCCCCATGGTCTTACTCACCCCCAGGACTCTGCCCACTCCGTACTGCCCACTCCCTTGTGTCTCTCTCCAGCCTGCCACTCTCACCAGGGCACCAGATTACCATAAACAGCTGATCACAGGGCACCTCCTCTTGACTGTCCACCATCCCCTGTTGGCTAGCAAGTTCCCAAAGCAGCCCACCCCCACCCCCATCTGTCAAACCCATTTCTTCTCCAAGGCGCCTCTCTTGGTGATTGTGCCACTGGCTACCCCTTTCCCTAAACTTGAAACTGGGTATGTCCCTTCACTGGACACTCAGCACAGGTGTCATGTTCTCTGGATCCCAAAGCCCTTCCTCCTCACTTAACATAACCTCTCCAGCTGTGTCATGACCTCTGACCTCCTTGACTGCCTTCCCTCCATGAAAACCTTCTGAGCATACCCAACTCGCTTGACATACGTGGGTTGAATGAATGAATGAGCAAGTGAATAATTGAAGAGGGAAGAGCTAAGACGAGATGAGAAGTGTGAGAGCCGAGTTCTAGTAGCCCTGGGCTTGCCAAGCCATGGGCATTACTGGAGCTTTTAGTTGAGGGGAGTAAGAGACTTAAGGGGTGCTTCCCCACGGTCATGGGAGGGAGGGCTGCTAGGTAAGATGACTGACATTTCTTTGAAGACTCAGCAGGTAGCACTGGTTATTTGGAAACCATTTCTTGCACTTGGTTCAGGGGCCCCGTGGTCCAGTTCTAGGGCGGGGGCAGAACACGTGGGAGCAGCACTGCATAGACTTGTCAGGTACGGAGAGAAGGGATCAGGCAGGATCATGACAGCAAATAAACCTCTCCCTGGAGCCTGGGCGAGATGAGCTCAACAATAGCATGAGCGCCTTTTGAAAGCCCCTCCGAAATAGCGGGGATAATTGTGGTTTAGCTTTCTCGACAACAATGAAAAAAATATGTCATAATTGCCCGTTTTTAAAAGCTCCATCCTTCTTTCACTAGGATAAAATGATCCCGGTAATTTGGCGCTTGGAGAAGTGAGCCCATTATGTCTTGTTATCCCCCAGCCCCTCGGCTCCCCACATGAAAGACGGACAGCACACCTCCCAGTCTCCCGTTCTCAGGCCCTCCTTCCCTGGTAAATCTTGTAGCAATTAGCCGGCATTTCACGGCCCATTTCTGTCAAATACAGTGACTTGGCAAAACCTGGTGCCCTTGGAGCCGTCTGAGGACTGCAAATCATTTTCTGCCTTCCAGATGGAGAGAGATTTTGAAATTCATGGTGGCTGACTTGCTGGGAACCAAATACAACTTCCCCAAGTCCTGACCTCGCCCCGACCTTAAACGTGTGGTCATGGAGTGGCATGGGCACATTCTGTCCCAAGCCTCGTGACCCCGCTGGGCCGACGGCCCCCAGGCCCTCCTTGTCAGCACCATCCTCGAGGCTCCACAGCGCCCTCCACCTTGGCCTGGCTGCTCCCCGGCCTTCTCTGTCTCACTCTCGTCTTGATTTCCCCGGAGTCAGCAGGCCCACAATCTGAACTTGAACTTACATTCGGACAACTCCCAAATCCTCGTGAGCAGCCCCACCTCTCTCCTGCGCTCTGAGCACGCACAGCCCGAGGCCTGCCCGCTTCTCCAGCTCAGCGTGTCCCAGTGCGGCCCCTTCCCCTGCTCCTTGGCCTGGAAACAATCGGTTTCCGGTAGGTTCCTTTCTTCAGACAGCCTCTCGCTTCTGCTGTCATGAAGTGAACTCTGGTAGCTTTCCCTCACTCCAAGCCCTTCAAGGATTCCGTAAAGATATTCAAGTCAAGGTCAAAACCCTTAAAAATCACTCAAGGTGCCCATGACTGCTTCCCTCTACTCCCCTTCTTGGCTCTGCCCATAGCCCAAGAGTCCAGGCTCCGGCTCTGTAGCCAGAGACTTTAATTTGAGTTTGGCCTCATTACGAAGAAGCCGCATGTCTCTGCAAAGGTCCTTCACCTCTCCATTCTTGAAGCTGCCTGCCTGTGGCATGAGGGACCACAGCAGAGCCTTCCAAGAGGAGGCTGGAGACTCAGTAACCCAGAGCCCCGGGCTCCCCGCTCAGCAAACCGACAGGCTCAAGAAATACTACTTCTCAGTGTTATTTTCAGCTTAATGATCACCTTAGGGTATTGCTTTTCTCTCTCCTTCCTCTTTGCTCCACAACTTCTGATTTAGAAGCCCTGCTTCTGTGCAATGAGCAAGGTCTCATCACGAGGCAGCCCATCCCATCCACGTGAGTGCAGAGCTTGGCTGGCTTCTAGTCTGGGCTACCGGAAGCTGTCAGACTGGAAGTCTTTCCTGGGGATTGTTTTTCTTCATGTAACTCGCACCTTGCCTAATTCTTGGAATTCTGTGTGTGCAAAATCAATCATTGATTGAACGAGTGGAAGAACAGATAGAGAACGGATGGATGGTTCCTGCACGAGTAGGTAGTTATGAGGAATTAATGAAACAGCTCTTCTGATGACTACACCGGTGCTTGGTGCCCGGTGGACTCGGCACTATTTTCCATCTCTTTCCTTGAACGAGTCCTCCTGAAATGCTGGGGGACAAAGATCTAAGAAGCTGGTTGGGGAAGAATTGTTTTGTTATTGTTTTCCCCATCAAGTGACTTTGGGAGAGTCATTTAATCTTTTTTTTAAAGATTTATTTAATTATTTTAAAGTCTGACACAGAGAGAAGAGAAAGAAGAGAGGAGAGAGAGAGAGAAAGGTCTTCCATCTGCTGGTTCACTCCCCAATTGGCTGCAGCAGCTGGAGCTGGGCTGATCCAAAGCCAGGAGCCAGGAGCTTCCCAGGTCCCCCATGTGGGTGCAGGGGCCAAAGGACTTGGGCCACCTTCTACTGCTTTCCCAGGCCATAGCAGAGAGCTGGATTGGAAGTGGAGCAGCCAGGACTTGAACCAGTGCCCATATGGGATGCTGGCACTGGAGGCTGCAGCTTTTTTACCTGCTCACTACACCACAGCACCGGCCCCGAGTCATTTAATCTTGCTGAGTTTGTGTTTGCTCCTTTGCCAACCTGGGGATGACAATATCCTGACACTGCGATGATTCCACCACGTGTACAGAGTCGCCGTGTCTGACTCTTGGTAAACTCTCACCTATGTTTGTGTTCTTTGTTAAAGTTAACAGTGGGGCCTCGTGCCACTGGAGAACGTTGGAGGGTATTTAGTGCCATGACCACAAAACATGGATTGAAACATGGGCATACTCAGGGAAGGACAGGCGGAAAGTGATGGCAGCATCCAGAGGAGACCAGATGGATATGGCTGAGGAATCGTCAGCCAACGAGAGTGAGATGGAATCACCCTTTCACGAGACTTACCGGAAGCCAGCTGCATCCTAGGAAGGGAGAAGGAGGGAGTTCCAAACAGACCAAATGCGATTAATCAAAAAGAAATGGGCTGGTGCTGAGCACTGGCCACTAGAGGGCACCACTAGTGCAAAAGCGTTGTCCTGGAGCGCAGCCTCTCAGAATGGAAGTCTGTTTTGCCCACCAACTCTGCTGCAGGAACTGAGCGGACTCCGAGGCCATCTGTGAGATCTGATAGAAAGGAAGCGAACTGAATCAGACTAAGTTCACCCACCTCTGTCTGAAAGCCGTGCACAGAACACCCCAACAGATGCGCTTCTATGCATTCTAAGTGAGTGAGGTGGAACGGACATGTTGGCATACTTTTATTGTTCGTGTGTATTACAAGTTGCTGTTTTGCATACATGCAAATACTTACCAAGACTCTGTAAGCTTCTGGGGTGGCGATGGCCACGTCTCACTTTGAGTCCTCTGCTCTGCCCTTTCCTCTGTGTGTTGGGGACTCCATGCAAAGCGTTAACCGAATGAATTATTCCATCGTGAAAAGAAAAGGGGGATGGTGAGGAAGGAAGGAAGTTGGGGAAGAAGGAAGGAAAGTGCTGTTTGAGGAGACCGAAGTCTCTCTCTCGCAGCTTCACTGGGAAGAAGCCGGGCAGGATTCGGTTCATGTGGGTGATCGTCACTCTCAATAGGATGCAGGTGCTTGAAAAAATCTACCTGTCCTTGCTGCTGCACGCCCTGCTCTGACTCTGCTTCCCGAGCTCCAGTGGTGCAACAGCGCTGGCTGCTTGGTGGAAGAAGCCTGGGATGCCAACCAGTGCTCGGCAGTCATGCAGAGCTTCAGGGCTGCTGGCTGGAGGAGGGAGCCTCTGGTCCCCAACGAACAAAGGCCCTGCTGTCTCCCGAGCGTACTGAAGGCTGCCCTAGGAGGACTGTGAGGCCACTGAGGTGGAGATGAGACCCTGAGGGGAGACGTGGTGGTCTCCACGGGGCTCTGGTCTGAATGCTGGTGTCCCCTCAACGTCCATGTGCTGGAACCTATGACCCAGTGTGACCGTGATGCAGATGGGGCCTTGGGGAGGGATTAAGAAGGAGGGCTCTGCCCTCCTGGATGGGATTAGCACCTGTCTTAATCCATTTTCTGTTGCTGTAGCAAAAGACCTGAGGCTGGGCAGTTCATAAAAAGTAGAGATGGATTGAGCTCATGGTTCCGGAAATGCAAGATCAGGTGGCTGCATCCGGCAGGGGCCTCCTGTTACATCAAGAGCAAACAAGTGTGTGCAGAAGACACTGACACAAGGGACAGCTTGACTGCTGGCAACCCACTCGCTCAGCAACTGGGCCAATCCCCTGAGTGTGAGAACGCACCATTCCCATGAGAAGGCCTTGATCTGTTCGTGACCCCCAAGGCCCCACCCCCCAACACTGCCACATTCAGGAATGAAAGCCTCTCCCTGAATTTTGGTGGGAACAAATGATACTCAAACCCAAGCAGTGCCCTGATAACAGAGGCTCACACTGAGCCCCCTTCTCCTTCTACCACCACCTCGTCTTCCCTCCCCCCAGCCTTCCCAGCTGGACCAGGCTGAAGCTGGGAGTCAGGAATTCCACCTGGAACTCCTGCATAGGCAACAGGGAGCTAATCACTTGGGCCAACACCACTCTTTGCCAAAGTGTGCATTAGCAGGAAGCTGAAATCAGGAGCCAGAGCTGGGACTTGAACTCTAGCACAACCACTGGGAAAACACCTGCCCCTAAAATATATATTTTAAAAATTTTCTTTATTTACTTCTCTAAATGGAAAGCAGTATCACCTGCCCTAAATTAAAAGTAGCAGAGAAGGATAAAAACAGAATCAAAACAAATCCAAGTGCTGTACAAAAGCACTTGTGCAAAAGAAGGGGGTTCAGCAAGGTGGGGGCCAGACTAAGGCTTCCCAACCCCACATCAGCCACTGTTGTCATGATTGGGAAAGACGTGGGGTGAGAAACTCCCTGCCTGCCCCCCACCTCTACTCCCGCCCCCAACTAAATCAGCGCCACTCAAAGTAGCGCCTTTGTCCACTGTGCATTCTGTTTCCCGTCCTCCCCCTGCTTGGAGAGTGCTCTGCAGGAGTGGGAGGGACGAGATGGCTCCAGCCTTGCACCCCATTGTCCCCACTCTCCATCCTGTGTCCAGCAGGCAGGGAGCACTATGAAGGCATTGAAGGGAGCAAACATTGCGGTGGCCTTTTGTCACCCACGGGGTTGGGAGGATGTTATTAGCTGGAGTTTACATAGCATACCCCCTGGGCGATAATTCAACCCTGAGATTCTAAACAACAATTAATAACAAGAGCCATGGCCTCAAGTCCTCTCCTCCATAACGTCAGCGTTGAACCCCAATCCCCCTCGTGATGGGTCTAGGAGGTGGTGTCCTCAGGGGCTGCCAAGGTCATGGGCAGGGAGGATTAGTACCTTACACAAGAGGCCCCAGAGAGCTGCCTATCCCTTCTACCATGTGAAGGTGCTGTCTGAGCAGCAGTGAGCGGGCCCTCACCAGACCCCAAATCTGCTGACAGCTTGCTCTTGGACTTCAGAGAACTATGAAAGATAAACTGCCATGTTTATGAGAACCCAGCTGATCATGTTTGGTTATAGCCTGCCAAGATGATAGGAAACCAGCATTGCTCAGGAAGGTTTCTCCAGTGAGCGACCTCTAAGCTGGGTCTTCAAGAAGGGGTAGCCATTCCCCAGGGGAGGGCCCCAGGTAGAGAGAAGCCCAGAACTGGACGGGAGCTGCAGTGGCTGGAGCGAGATGGGAGAGAGATGAAGACACAGAAGTCTATAGGACTAATTCTGAAGAGTCTGGCATGTCGGTCCATAGCTCCTGGAGTCCCTGCACAGGCAGCAGGGGACATGGAGACAGTCTAAACAGAGGCTTGACAGGATAAGGTCTAATTTGGACAGATGTGGCCACTTGAGCAAACATGGGGAAGACATAACATGAGGGTGACACGGGGCTGTGGGGAGGACCAGCTGAGGTGGGTGAACCTGGAAGTGGCAGATGGTGGAGGAGGAGCCACGGGACACTCAAAGGTGACAGGCAGAAGAGGGCAGCCATTGCCCAGGGGACAGCAATGGTCTAGGATAGACAACGGCAGTGGAGCTGGAGAGGAACAGTGGATGTGCTTATATTGGACAGGACTTGGGAACTTGGGGGAATTCTGCCTTGACCTTGACAATGTCAGAATTCATTCATTCATGCATTCATTCCACAGGGCCGGCATTGTGGAAGAGCAGGTAACACCACCTCCTGTAACGCCAGCACCCGATCTGGGCACCAGTTCATGTCTTGGCTGCCCTGTTTCTGATCCAGTCCCTGCTAAAGGCCTGAGAAAAGCAGTGGAAGATTGCCCAAGTGTTTGGGCCTCTGCCACCCATGTGGGAGACCCGGATGAAGCTCCTGGCTTCTCGTTTCAGCCTGGCCCAGCCCTGATTTTTGCCACGAGCTGGAGAGTGAACCAGCAGATGGAAGATCTCTCTTTCTCTCTCTCTTTCTCTATCTTTCCCTCTCTCTCTGTAACTCTTGACTTTCAAGTAAATGAATAAATAAATAAATCTTAAAAAAATCATTCATTCATTCATCCCAAAAGTATTTGTTGTGCACCTGCCGTGTGGCAGTGTTATGGAAGCTTGGTGTCCAGGGTGGCGGTGTGAAGGTGCTAGAATCTTTAAGGGGCAGAGCTGAGTGGCAGATGAGCAGCTCACGAGGGCTCTACCTTTGAGAAGGAATTGCAGCAGTTCTCACAGGAGCAGATCAGTTGTCACAAGAATGGATTGTTGCAAAGTGAGTTCGGCCGTCTCGGCGTGCTCTCTCGTGCACGTGCCCCTTCTGCACCCTGCTGCTTCCCCCGATGCAGCCACGGGCCCTGACCTGGACTCTATCGCCAGGCTGTTGGGCATTTCAGCCACACGAACCAAGCAAACCTTACTGTATATACTACCCAGCTGCAGGTATTTCACAACAGTGACACAAAAGGACCTAAGACAGCCAGGCACTTGGAAAATGGACCTGGGCACGGGGCTGGGACCAGGCTGAGCAAGCCAGACATCCAGGGCCCAAGATTGAAGGAGATGCACACTCTCAGGCCATGTGAGTGCAGATCCAGCAGCTGAGAATGAGCGCTCCAGGCACCTTGCTTGCCTCACCTTAACGAGAACAAGGCCTCTCTACTGGAGTTTGTGTTCTAATGGCCTTCAAGATGAGTGAATGCCAATGAAAGTGACTTAGACGGTCAGAGCTTACCAAGAAGGTGGCCAGGTGTGGAGCTGTCTGTGGGGCAGGCTTTGCACCATGCTAGGGTGCATTCGCTGTGTGATGGGAGCCCACCAGAGGGCTCTGACATGACTTGGTTCTCATTTGCACCTGGCTAGGGCATGGATAATCACCTGGAGGCGCCCAGGGCAGCAGCCAAGGCTGCAGTTGGGTGTTCACAGAGAAGGCCGGGCTAGAGGAGGTGATGGCTTGGACTGGGTGATAGCTATGAAGACAGGAAGGAGTGGGGAGAGGTATTTGGGGACCATTCTGAGATAGTCAGTAGGATTGACTGTGGAGTGGATGTGTGAGGGCAAGAGAGGACTCAAGGCTGTGCAAGGGGATGAATTGGAGTGTTCCAGGCCTGAACACGCCTTTAAAATGAATGTCTAACATTGGCTGGCCCTGTCCGACTTAACCATCACCTTCTTGTTGCTGAAGTGGAGGTGAGGCCTTTGCCTGCTGCCAGGGTGGTTTCTTTTATCAGCCCATGGGGTTGTCTTTTTTTTAAAGATTTATTTTATTTATTTGAAAAAGTTACAGAGAGAGGCAGAGAGAGAGAGAGAGAGAGAGAGAGGTCTTCCATTCATTGGTTCATTCCCCAAATGAGCACAATGGCCACAGCTGTACTGATCTGAAGCCAGGAGCTTCTTTCTGGTTGCACTTGGGCCATCTTCTACTGTTTTCCCAGGCCACAGCAGAGACCTGGATCGGAAGTGGAGCAGCCGAGACTCAAACTGGTGCCCATATGGGATGCTGGTGCTGCAGGTTGGGGCTTTAACCTGTTGTGCCACAGCACTGGCCCCCCTTGGGGTTGTCTTGGCTCAGGATGGCCAAGGGAGTCAGGGACCAGAAGATCCAGGGAGTTTTTGAAGCTCCCAGGGGACAGGAAGAGCTTCCCAGAGTCCTTGCTAGATAAGAAATCCCTCCTGTGGTGGGAAGATAGTGCAGTGTGGAAAACCCTGGAATCTTCACTACCCCAGAAGTTGGGAATGTCCTTCTGGGACTAGGGGAGGGACCAAGAAGCCACTTCCCTCGGAGGGCCGAGGCTCTGGGAAGGGGGAAAGAGAAAGTCCAAGAAAGAAGCCCAATCATTTCCTGGGGTTTTATCTTCCAGAAGCGTCTGGCCCTGGCTGGAAGTGGCAGCCCGAGTAGAATGGACAGGGGTTCCAGGAAGTGCCGGGGATGTGGTGTGGCTTTCACACACCTGGCCTCGCACACGGTCTCCATCCTTGCTTCCGCACTTGAGGGCAACTCCTTGCATTTGTGGCTCTGGCTTGTCTCCATGGTGTGGCCAAGGACTAGTGGGCCTGGGTCTGGGTCAGAGTGAGACCCTCGCCTCCCCCACCTCTGCTAGGACACATAAACAAGCAGGCAGGGACAGAGGCCAAGGTCATTAAATCCCAATTATCTGCTCGTCCTAAATACTTCCTGTGAGAACAATTTGTCATTGACATACTTAATTAGACTCTTGACCAATATTTTCCAGATGTGGGGACTTGTACTAAAAAAGAAATCCACACACAGATGTTTTCCATATTTAATAAGACAGCTGTGGCAAACCCTGCGGGGGGGGGGGGAGGATTGGAAGAGCTGTAGGCTCTGAAACCACAGTTTAGTGCATCAAAAAAGAGAATCGATTGGATTTGGGGATCTTTCAAAAGAAACTGACCACATCCCTGGCAAGGACAGAGGCCACCGAAGGGCTGCCTGCCGTGGCTTCTGCCTCTAAACTTGGTGCAGCCCTTGGCCTTGTAGGACCTTTGGTCCATCTTGCAAATGTGAGCAAAGGAGGAGTGAGATTGGACGAGAGCCAGGGAGTTGGCGCATCAGAATTCAAACCCATGCCCCTGAATCTCGGAACTAAAAGAAGAAAACAAGTAATAATGTGAAACCTATGGCCTAAAGGCTTCTGCAGATACAGAGAGCTGTCACGGAACTTGCTGTATAAGCAGACCCTCTTGTTACCAGGGTCTCAGCCGATCAGGCACAGCCAACAGTGGAAACCATGCTCAGGTAAGACAGTGAGCTGTCTCTGCCTCACTTCCACGTTCTGGGCATCACTTTGCTCTGACCGTAAACGTGGCCTGCCCCCGTGGCGGAGCCGGCATCGTGAGCCATTTTTAGTCCATCACAGAGAAAGCCAATTAAGATCTGTAAAAGTTGTCTTACTGGCATTTAGTCTTGTAACAGTAATGAACATGATACTGCGTGACCTTTGGAAAAAGCGCATGGCCAGTTATAGGGTCCTTTCTCATAGTTATCCAGGGCCAGGCTCTGGGGGGAGGCAAACAGGTGAAGTGGACATAACAATATTTAAGGAAGCACTGTGTCTCAGGTGCCCAGTTGGCATATGGATGGTCCTGAGAGCGAGTACCTCCTTAAATTTTGCACGCTAGGTGCTTCCTATGCCTCACCTTAGTCCAGGCTCTGAATCTGTCATCTTGGTCACAGTCATAGTCCTGTCACCCTGTGCTCCTCGCCTGCAGTAACCAGCTGTGCTGGTGGGGCCTCCCCCGCCTTGGCCTTCCTCCCCACCTGTCTGTCCTCTCCCGTGGCCCAGAGATTTCTTACTGAAGCACAAACTTCCACAAGTGACTCCCACACAGGAAACCCTTTAAGAATCCCCCATGTGGGGCCAGTGTTGGGCTGGCATTGGGCCATAGCAGGTAAACCCTCTACTTGTGATCCTGACATCCCTTCTGCGTGCTGGTTCGAGTCCCGGCTGCTCCACTTCCTAGCCAGCTCCCTGCTAATGCACCTGGGAAAGCAGCAGAGGATGGCCCAAGTACTTGGGTCCCTGCCACTCATGTGGGAGACCCAGAAGAAGCTCTTGTCTTCAGCTTGGCCTAACCCCAGCTGTGTTGTCCATTTGAGGGATGAATCTCTGTCTCTATGACTCTCTCTCACTGTAACTCTGCTTTTCAAATAAATCTTAAAAAAAAAAAAAAAGAATCTCCTGTGGACCCTGGGACAAGGTCAAGCTCCTTGGCTGAACGGGCAACATCTTCCATGTCAGCCCTGCTGAGCTGGGGGTCCACCTCCCGCTCTGTGCCCCCTCACCCCACAGTCTCGCTTACACCTTGCACCTAGCGGCAGGACTGTCCTCACGTTCCGTATGCGCTCAGCTGCCCTCCCGGCCTCCGTCTCTGGGAACGTGTGATCCCCTCTGCACCCCTGCACCCCTCTGCTGCCTCCCTCCCCCCACTCTCCCCCACCAGTGTCCTGAGCCAGAACAGCCTCTCCCTTCCTCCCATTCCAGACCTGGCCTCTCTGGGCATTCCTGCTGCCTGCAGACTCGCCCCATCCCTGCGTCTACACCGCATCCCTGCGCGCAGGCCTCCAGCAGAACCCGGATCGCCTTCCCCTCCTAGCTTTCAGCTTCTCCTTCCCCTCCGGCTCAGCAAGAGAGGAAGTCTCCCCCCCCCCCCCCTTTTTTTAACTTTGGCAGCGATTAGTAACTGAAGAGGCCATGTTAGCAGGTGAGTCCTAGGACTTGCCTAGAGTCCCCGTCTCTCGTACTTTGTCCCAAGGGTGCTCTGCCAGGACCCGAGCGTCCCGGGGGCTCACTCCTTACCAATGTTCATCAGAGGATGCTCAGCAGGACCTGGCCAGGGGATGCAGAGTGATTGTCACGGAGGGAACTTGCTCTTACTTTCTTTTTTTTTCCTACTTGATCAAAAATATTCCACAGAGACTACAGTGTCAAGTGGAAGAAGAAGCAGTGAGACAGAAACAGGCTTCATAGAAGGAACAGCAGTGCTGTCAACTCAGTTCAGGAAGGATGTCCAGGCAGGCAGAGAGTGATCAGTCAGGATGGCTTGGGCCTTTGTGGGCCCACAGAGATACCTGGGGGAGGCAAAAGGGAGGGCTTACTTCTTTTCCAAAATTTTTATGTATTCTACTTATTTGAGAAGGAGAGAAAGAGAGAGAGAGAGAGCACACCCCCATCCACCAATGCCTGCAACAGCCGGCGCTGGGCCAAGAACCAAGAACTGGGAACTCAAACCGAGTCTCCCACAAGGGTAGCAGGGATCCGGCTACCTGGTGGGCCACCTGCTGCCTCCTAGGGTATGCGTTAGCAGGGAGCTGGAGCGAGGAGTGGAGCAGACTCCAACCCTCCGACACTCAGATACAGGATGCCGGTGCCTCAGGTGGCGTCCTAACCACCATGCCAAACTCCTGTTCTGAGAAGGGCTGACTAGGGAGGCTTGCTGGAGCCACCATCTGTAAGAAGGTGGCCCACTTTCCCTCCTAGTGTTCCCTAAACACCACACTCCATTCCAAAACAGGAGAAGTAAAACTAGCACCACCAAATTCTCTTGAACTGCCCTCCCAAGCCATCTTTGGTCTTAACTGAACCAGAAGGAAATAATTTGGTCAAAATAACCAATTTTGAAGACAAAAAAATAGCTAAAGATATCTAGTTCATGTTCAATCAGTTGATGCCTTGTTGAAGCACCCTACAGAGAGGGGGCTGCCCACTGGCAGTCCCAGGATTCTCCGGGCACAGACAAGCAGGGGAAGCCGAAGGGTGAAAGGACACCTCACCACTGAAGGTGCCTGGTGCTGTGACAGCTGCTCAAGCGTCCTCTGACTCGTGCATTGCGGAGGTGACTTCTGTCTTACTCAAACGTCCACTGGCTGTCCTCGTAACTGACAGTCATGGACTGTCTCCCAGCTCCCCTTCCCTCTTCTTATATTCTCTTCCTCTTGGACTCACCTCTGCCTCTTCAGCGTTGGGCACCTTTCACAATACAGACGTGCAGGGTACCTGGAAAACAGGAAGAAGAAAGAGAAAAAGTTGACAGTGTTTTGAGATCACAAGTGTGAACTCCTGTTATATACTAATTCTTTATGTGCCCTGAGACGCGTATGTCAAAGTGATGTGGGGCCTTTGGGAAGTAGTGAGATTTATTATTATTAATTTTTAGATTTATTATTTCAGAGGGAAAGAGCCAGAGAGAGAGAGAGAGAAAGAGAGAGAGATAGCTGCTGCTCTCCTCTGGTTCTCTTCCCAAATGCCTCCGACAGCCAGAGGACTGAAGCTGGGAGCCAGCAACTCAGTCCGTGTCCCCCACATGGGTGGCAGGAGGTCCAGCATTTGACCTATCCCTGCTGCATCCCAGAGTCTGCTCTAGCAGGAAGCTGGAGGCAGGAGCTGAGCTCGGGTCCTCCAGTGTGGGCCCTGTGCATCCTGGTCAGCTTCTAACCACCACTGCAAATACCTGCCCTGGGAGTTAGGTTTAGGTGAAGTCGCAAGGATGAGACCCTCCTGGTGGATTAGCATCCTCATAAGAAGAAGAGGGAAGGAGAAATCGCGCCCTTCTTCCAGGTGTACGCATTGAGAAAAGGCTGTGTGAGCACCAGAGAGAGGCTGGCTGTGTGTATGCTAGGAGAGCCCTCCCCAACAATGGAGTCTGCTGCAGCCTTGAACTTGGACTTGCAGCCTCTAAGACTGTGAGAAATAAGCTCCCGTCATTTATTTTATTTTTTTTAAAAGATTTATTTATTTTATTTGAAAGTCAGAGTTACACAGAGAGAAGGTGAGGCAGAGAGAGAGAGAGAGAGACAGAGAGACAGAGAGAGAGAGAGAGAGGTCTTTCGTCCGATGGTTTACACCCAGATGGCCACAATGGCCGGAGCTGCACTGATCCGAAGCCAGGAGCCAGGAGCTTCTTCCAGGTCTCCCACACGGGTGCAGGGGCCCAAGGACTTGGGTCATCTTCCACTGTTTTCCCAGGCCATAGCAGAGAGCTGGATCAGAAGTGGAACAGCCGGGTCTTAAACCGGTGCCCCTGTGGGATGCTGCCATTGCAGGCAACGGCTTTACTCGCTATGCCACAGCGCCGGCCCCAGTTCCCGTCATTTGAGCCACTTGGTCTGCTGTATTTTGTTCTAGGAGCCCAAGGAGACTCCAGATCACCTCCGGATTTACAGTGCCTTTCCAGAATAATTGACTCGAGTGCCTGGCAAATGGCTCCGTTGAATTAGAACTTTTAACTGATCTGGGCAGAAGTGGATCAATACTCAGAAAACACAACAGATGTCTGTGTGCTATATCGTCCCAGAGAATGGGTGGCCAAGTCACAGAAAGGCAGGACCTGTGGGAACCGGGCAGTGAGACCACCGCCTCTGCTGATTGCAAGACAGCACTGGCAGTGAGGGAAGTGGAAGTCTTCACTCATCGCACGGCCGCGTGTGGCCAGCGCCAGGGCTGGAGTCGAGTCCTGTTGCCTGCCACCAAGCTCTGTCGCCCTCCATGACTGAGTCTTGTATTTGGCCCTGTCCACGCATCTGCAAAGCCCAGCAGAAGAGCAACGTGGCATTAGATGCTTTCAATCCAGCCAAGAGACGGCACACATGAACCCGCAGCTCAGGGACTCAAGCAGGCTGCAGGTGCGGGGTGCTATGGTGCTCAGATCCCTCCTTCATGGTCGCCACACTCATGCCCCAGCAGCTGGGGCTGCTAACTGCTGGCCCACAGCTCATCTGCCACCGGGGATGGCCCTTGGACTCAGCATGTTTCCCGTGTCCAAGGGCAGCTCCTCTTGTCTCACTCTGGTACGATGCTGAAGAGCCTGGCAGGTCCAGTTCTCCGCAGGGTCCAGAGGCTTCGGACGCAGTCACAGGTGAATTGGAGCTCAGCTTCACTTTGCTCCGGCTGATTTGCACCTGCAGCTCTTCCTCCTTCTCGGATCTCCAGGGCTTCTCCAAGGCTTGGGCGTGCACTGCTGGAGACAGCTTCTCTCTGTCTCTCTGTCTCTGACTTTCTTTCTCACTTAATTATGTAAGTATTTTTAAAAATTTGATTTAAATATTTCTCTGGGGGATAGGATGTCACACTTTTACTCAATTAAATATTTTTACAGTTCAGAGGTTCTTTATTTTATTTATTTTTATACTTCCTATGCCATGAGTTCATGGGGAATGGTTCCTTTTCATGGGTTCTGACAAAGTGAGCTTCTCTGATTGGAGCAGGTTGGAGTGTCAGGTGAACCCAGAGACTTTTCTCTGTGGCTTCCTTTTTTTAAAAAAAAGATTTATTTTATTTGAAAGGCAGAGTTATAGAGAGGCAGACACAGGGAGAGATAGAGAGAGAGAGGTCTTCCACCCGCTGGTTCACTCCCCAGATGGCCGCAATGGCCAGAGCTGTGCCGATCCGAAGCCAGGAGCCAGGAGCTTCTTCTGGGTCTCCCATGGGGATGCAGGGGCCCAAAGACTCGGGCCATACTTCTCCTGCTTTCCCAGGCCATAGCAGAGAGCTGGATTGGAAGTGGAGCAGCCAGGACTCGAACTGGTGCTCATATGGGATGCCGGAGCCAAAGGCGGAGGATTAACTCACTGCATCATAGTGCCAGCCCCACCATTTGGATATTTATAACATCATTCATGGGCCATACAAGATTATCAGTTTAAAAATTAACCTGCTGTAGATTTACTGAATTTTGAGTCCTGAAGTGACCGGGCTGGACCAAATGATTTCACCGGCCTTATGCGGCCTGTAGACTGTAGCATAACAACCATTCACATAGGAGAATGCTGCATTAGGTATTATAAGTCATCCAGAGATGACTAAAAGTAGGCAGGAAGATGTGAGCTGGTTCTGTGCAAATACCGCTCATTGTCTATGCGGGACGTGAGCACCCTCGGGTTTCAGCATCCCTGGCGGGTCCTGGACACTGAGGGGTTTCTGGAGGTGCTAGCTCTCCGAGAGCACAAACAGGCATTCCGTTTGCTGTCCAGCTCAGCCACAGGTGCAACAGCAGGAAGGGCAGAGGGGAAACCTGCAGCCTTTCCGTCTCTGAAAAGCCTCCATCAGCCTAGGTGCCATGACTCATCCCGTCACAACAGAACTTTCCTCGCCTCTGCTGGAGCGGTGTCTGTGCAGACACAGCGAGCGAGTCCCCATGGAAACCCCAGCCCTGCTGACCCCACAGGAAAATGCTATTCCCCACGGTGCCGGCGGCGGATGAATGGATGAAAACGATAATGAAAGGCATTAGCAGGGTAATTGTAGGTCCTTGGGGTTTAAACTCACGTATTTTCTTTTCCTGCTTAATCTCCCATGATTTGCACATTTTCCTCTTTTGAATGGGGCCTTCAGTGGTGACGCCGATCACCACGGTGTAAAAGAATCCTGCAGCCCTTTGTGGCAACAGAGAAGTGTGCACGGCCGGCCGAGACGGTCACCACCCCCACAGGGGAAAGTTTTGGATGGATACTTAGCTCAAGTTCCCAGGAGGAGGGCGGAGAGGTGCCTTCTCACTCAACACCTGACCCATTATGTGGCAATCAAACACAATTGTCTCATCTGGTCCCATTCAAACCCAGGACGTCTGATGACAAGTCTGAGGGTCACCTAATCAGAAGCGCCCAGAACCGTCTGCAACGTCAACTCTTTATCAACATTAGACAAACCCCGTGATAACGGAATGGCTTTACAAGTGGACATTTAATCCACAGACATTTTATTTGTTAAGACAAAGATACTTGCCACTCCTGATTTCTGCTCTTTCCCCAAATATAAAATCTCCCAGCAGTATGTGGATATTGAAAACAACAACAACAACAAAAACCCTGTTCTTAGTTTGCATTGTAGTACCTGTCCTCATGCCTTGTCTTGGAATTTCCTTGTGGTGTGTGCTCATTTTGCGGTTTACATTCAGGTGCGTCTTTCAGTTCATGGGTGAATCAGCCACGATGGATGGACAGAAGCAGGGAGGAGGGGGAGGAGGAGGAAGGGGGATGGGGCTCAGAAAGCCTGGGTTCAGGCATTGGGGGCTGGAATTCAAATGCTATTAGTGCTGTGATCTTATGAGAACTGCTTAACCTTCGCCTCCTAGTTCTGCATCTTTCCCTAAAGCCAGAGGATTCTGTAAACAACAGACACCTAAACGATGATCTCAATCAGTGGCTTAAAAAGCCGTCATTTCATAACCTCTGCAGGTCGGGAATGCGGGGACTGTTCAGTTTGGTGATTCTGGCTTGGGATTCTCACAAGGTTGCTAAAGCTGGGGTCATCTCAGCTGTTTCTTTCTTTCTTTCTTTTTTCCTTTAAGATTTATTTATTTATTTGAAAGGCAGAGTTACACAGAGAAAGAAGGAGAGGCAGAGAGAGAGAGAGAGAGAAGTTTTCCATCTGCTGGTTCACTCCCCAGTTGGCCACGACGGTTGAAGCTGCACCAATTTGAAGCCAGGAGCTTCTTCTGTGTCTCCCACATGGGTGCAGGGCCCAAGGACTTGGGCCATCTTCTACTGCTTTCCCAGGCCATAGCAGAGAGCTGAATTGGAAGTGGAGCAGCCTGGACGGAAATCGGCCCCCAAATGGGATGCCGGCACTGCAGGTGGCGGCTTTACCCGCTACACCACAGCGCTGGCCCCTCAAATGTTTCTTCTCTGACCTGCGGCAGCCTGGATCCTGGGCGGGGAAGTTTCAATATTGGGACTGGGAGAGCTGAGGACTCTCAGCCTCTCCTTCTCCCCTGTAGTCTCACCAAGACGGCGGCTTCAGAGTGGCTCAGGGCTCCAAAGAACCTCTCCAAATCGAGCAAGAACTGGACACGGACACGGATCCAGCCTTGGCAGGCAGGCTGTGCCCTGTCTGCTTCCTCTCCTCAATAGAACTGAGTCCCTGAGTTGGCCTATACAAAAGGGCAAAGGAATTAGACTGCTGTCGACCGAAGGAATAGCAAAGAATCTGTGGATGTATTTTAAAACCACCACAAGATCCAGTATTGCGTGACTTAAAAATGATGGAGCATGGGAAGAGAGGAAGCTGTGAGAAGCCCTAAATGTATCTGTATGTGCCCCAGAGGGTGGAGACTGTGACAAGGAGGAATCCCTGGGCTTCCAAGAAACAGCAGGGAAGAATGCAATATGGCCCGTGCCTCCGGAATCTTGGGGAGGGGGGAATCTCAGCAGCCTCAGAGAGGTCCATGAGGGATGAACAGGCTCAGAATAAGGCAGGGTGGGCGTTGCCGTGGGCACCAGCATGGACAGACCACAAAGGCAAGCTGTGAAATGTGGCTTGTGATAGGGTGTGATCTCTACCAAAGGACTGATTTGATTTTTGCCAAGTTTGTGTGGACAGAACCACGATGGAATCTGGATAGCATCTTCAGAGGCTGGGATCCACAGCCAGGGACTAGAAAGTGACATCAGGCTGGAGCAAGGGACATGGCCTATCTTCATTTGGGCTGCTGTGGCCAACAGTGCCGTATAAACCACGGGCTTACATCGCAGAAAGTTATTTCTCACAGTTCTGGAACCTGGAAGTCCAAGACCATCCAGGGATGGCCTACTGTCTGGTTTGTAGATGGCTGTCATCTCACTGTATCTTCACAGGGTGGAGGGGAGAGAGAGAGAGAGAGAGAGAGCGAGCTCTCATGTCTTTTTCTAAAGGGATCAATGCATTGATGAGGGCTCCATTCATGGCCTGATTGATTCTCAATGACCCCACTTCAAAAAATACATCACATGAGGGCTAGGATGCCAACACCTGGATTTGGGGGTAGAGGACCCCAACACTCAGTCCACAGAGGAGCCTGTGGAGCAGGGACTGCAGATTTAGTGTTTTAGTTTGAAGGACTAGGGATGATGATGCAAATGGTTTGTTTGCTTGACTGATGGAAATGCAGACCCAAAGGTATGTCAGAGGCAACAAAACTGAGAACAGTAGAATTTCCTTGTTGAACTGGGAAACTGAAACGCGACTGTGAATTAGCATGGAAGACTGGCTCGCACTCCCCAGGAGGGGCCGGAGGACATGATCTTCACCACACTCACAAGAAAGAAATTCCCGAGAGGAACTGAACAGCCTGACGCTCTCCTTGGGGGCTCTTTTCTGAGCGTAAGGAATTAGCATGGGAACTGCTACCCCTGAGCGTGGACCCCTGATGCAGCGTGGATGATGAGATCCAGGGTGGGTGCGGCCACGAGGGGACACTCTGGCTCTGAAGAACAGGTGGGCCTGGGCCCGAGGATCCCACGTAGTCCTCAGAGCAGTCTGAGTTGTGGGGTTGTTGGCATCAGCTAGTTGATCATGGCATCCCTGAAATGGCTTTGACCTGACAATAGTGATTCCTGAATACACCAAAACATTACTGCATCCAGTTAGGGCTTGTGGGAGTCAGGTGACGGATGGAGTTTTGGGTCAAGGCCAGCCCGCAGTGCACCCATCCCCGTGTTTTCCCCAGGTCTTTTCTTAGCTGTGATAGACACACTCAGCAACTAGTAGAATCCTTACATGGCTTCCATGACTGTGGAGGGAGGGCCGTTAGGCTAGGAAAGACTAAGTGGAAACCATTAGAACTGTCAACTGATTACATAGCAAACTGTATTTGTACAGGGAATTCAGAGATTAATGCTTCCATTAATGGGTTCTTTCTAATGGGCACAGAGTATAAAGATAGATACTATGTGACCACTTACCAAATGGTGACCTCAGGAGGGAGAATTCTTTTTTTATAGAAAGTTTTTATTTAATACATATAAATTTCATAGGTACAACTTTTGGAATACAGCAGTTCTTACCCCCCCCCCCATACTCTCCCTCCCACCCCCAAACCGTCCCACCTCCTACTCTCTCTCCCATCCCATTCTTCATTAAAATTCATTTTCAATTATCTTTATATACAGAAGATCAACTCTATACTAAGTAAAGATTTCAACAGTTTGTACCCACACAGACACACAAAGTATAAAGTGCTATTTGAAGACAAGTTTTTCCATTAATTCTCATAGTATAACACATTAAGGGCAAAGGTCCTACATGGGGAGAAGGTGCACAGTGACTCCCATTGTTGATTTAACAATTGACACTCTTTATTTATGATGTTAGTAATCACCCGAGGCTCTTGTCATGAGATGCCAAGGCTATGGAAGCCTCTTGAGTCCACAAACTCCGATCTTATTTAGACAAGGTCATAGTCAAAATGGAAGTTCTCTCCTCCCTCCAGAGAAAGGTACCTCCTTCTTTGATGGCCTGTTCTTTCCATGGGGATCTTGTCGCTCCCCCTCTTCACTGAGGAACGACACAGGACCCTGCGCTGTTCTTTTATCTGCTCGGCCCTCCCTGGGTTTGCTGCTGGTTCTTCCCAGGTTGGCTACCGTCCCTTCCACCTCCGTGGAAGGGCGGTTCCCCCTGCCACTTTCCCCACTTCCACGGGGGAGCGGCACACCGCCGGCCGGCTCTCTCGGGGGCTGCTCAGGTGTTCCTTCAGATGTTCCTGGTGCATGTTGTCTCTCTCCTCCTTTATAGTCCTCTTCCACCAATCCCAACTCTGCTACCCACACGCCAAGTACGCTGCTCTCCTCCAATCAGGAGCAGGTCCTGCTGTTTATTGGTTGAACTGGAGGCAGCTGTGTAGAAGCTGTTTCCTCCTCTCCCAGCGCCATATTGTGGGAGAGCAGATGCATAAAATAAGTCTTAATTCGAGTAACAGTCTAGTCCCAGTTGCTCCCCACAGATCTCACTCACAGAGATCTTTTATTTAGGTTATTTTTTGCCACAGTGTCTTGGCTTTCCATGTTCTCATAGGCTTTTTAGCCAGATCTGAATGCCTTAAGGGCTGATTCTGAGGCCAGAGTGCTGTTTAGGGCATTTGTCATTCTATGAGTCTGCTGTGTGGCCTGCTTCCTGTGTTGGATGTAGGAGAGAGAATTCTAATAATAACCAGTGTGTGTTCATCAGTATGCCTTCTTTCCTAGCCAATCCTGTCATCACCTAGTGGGCTCATGAAGAAAACATTCATGGTGAGAAGGGCGGGGATTATGTATGGATTTAGCAACATGGCCCTTCATTTACCACGTGCAATCTGGCTACAATCACTCCTAAGTGCCAGCTCTACAAATCACAGAGGCCAACACTGGACTTTTGCTATGATATCACACCTGGGGGTCAGCCCTTTACCTTGTGCAAGATTGAATACATTGACCTACTTTCACTGGCAAGGCTTATTTCTGCTGGAATAGTTATATATTTTGCATGTGGATTTTCCTTCGCCTATTGTAAAACTTCTTGTGTTTTTCAGAAGTTTAATTTTTTTTAGCTCCTATAGGCTTTGCACATTTCTGTTTAATGTATTTTAAGTGTTTTATTTTAGTTGCTACTTTAAATGGGTATTCTTTAAAATCCTGTCCTCTGGTTATGTGTCTGAAGTCTATTGATTTTCAGACTAATGACTTTTAATGCATTAGTCTCTAAAACTATCAGAAGTTGCAAACCAAAGTTCCAGTCACTTTAGCTTAGACTAATAAGATTTTTAAAATGTATTAATCTCTTGAGTCATGTAGTAAAAAAAAAGTGGAATTGTGAACTACTGTTACAATAATTCTTGCTTTTTAAATCTACACGAAGACCTTTATTTATTCACGTAGCTTCAAGTTGTTGTCTAGTGTCCTTTCATTTGAATCTGAAGGACTCTCTTGGTACTTGTTTAGGGTGGGTCTATCAGTAACAAACCCCCTCAGCTTTTACTTATCTGGGGATCTCTTAATTTCTTCCTCATTTTGAAGGAAGTGGCGCTGGATACAAGAGTCTATGCTGACAATTCTTTGCTTTTATAGCACTAGGATTATGTCAGCCACTGCTTTCTAGAGAAATATGCTGACCATCTTATTAAGGATCCTTTGTATAGGATGCGTCACTTTACTTTCATTGCTTTTAAGATTTTCTTTTTGTCTTTGGCTTTACATAGTTTGATTATAATGTGCTTGAGTGTAGGGCTCCAGTTCATACTACTGTGTATTCATTGAGCTCCTTAAATGTTCATGTCTTTCATCAAATAGAGGAAGTTTTCAGCTTTGTTTCTTCAAATATTCTCTCTCTCTTTTTTTAAAGTAGTTCCACAGTGTGGATGCTGGTCTGCTAGGTGGTGTTCGATTGATTCTTTAGGCTTAATTATTCTTCAATTTTTTAGTCTGTTCCTCCTACTCAATATTTTCTACTTATCAGAAAATTTATTGGTTCACTTTTTTGCTTTTTTTTTTGTCTATTCCAATATAACTTTGAATACTTCTAGTAATATCTTCATTTTGTTTATTGTGGTTTTCAGCTCTCAAGTTTCTTTCTGGTTCCTTTTCAGCATTTTTTTGTCTCTTTATCAATAATTCCAGTTTTCTCGTGTATTTTTTTTTTTTTTACTTACTCCATGTCTGTCTTTAGTTCTATCAGCATCATTAAGAGGGTCATTATAGAGTCTTGGTGTAGTAGGTTGACCATTAGGTCTTTTTCAAAGATTATTCATTGTTTTAAATTTTTCCTTTGAATAGACCATATTTTCCAGGATTTTTCTGATATGCCTTGGTATTTTTTGTTGTTGTTGTTAAAAATTGGACATTTGAATCTAACAATGTTGTAACTTTGGGAATCTGGTCCTTCCTACTTCCCTAGCGTTTGTTGTTTTATTTGTTTGCTATAATCTATCTGTGCCAAGGAGTGGTGGTGGTATTAGCTGCTGTTTAATGAAGCATCTTAAACAGGAAACCTTGATAACAGGTTTGACAGCATTATCCTACTTAATCTTACATAAAAACCCTACCACATGGGTCTTTTCATAAATATTTTATATATATAAAAAAAGGACATTGGCCCTTTTGTCCTCTGGAAGCCAGTTCGGTGGGAAGAGCAGGGCTTGCAACCACGAGGGAGGTGCAGCAAGAAAGTGCTCCCACTCTTGGCCTGCACTTCCGTGAACAGAACGATAGTGGGTGATCAACGGTCAGAGCATCAGTCCCAAAGATTTGTAGAACAGGGCCCTGTGTGCAAGCTGTTACAAAGCATGTCCCAGCTTCCTGCTTGGAGCAGGGTTAGGGCGTGGACAGCTGCTGCTGTGCTGAGAGATGACCCCGAGGTCAACCACACTTTCCTGTCCAAGCCTTCCCCCAAGCTGTGGGCCTTCACTCAACCCAGGACTTCAAGTGAGTTGCACCAGGCACATTTTGTCAGTGTAACTGTTGTCCAGGTGGAGAGACATGTTCCTGCTGTCTGTCTGTTGCCGTCTTCCCAGAATCCTCCCACTAAATGCGGTTAATTTTGTTTTGTCCATTTTCTATCCTGTGATTTCACTAATTGTCATATTGTTTGAATTGTTTCCTTATTGGTCATTTAGATATACTATCATACCATCTGCAAAGACAAGTAATTTTTTGAAGATTTTATTTATTTATTAGAGAGGTGGAGTTACAGATAGAGAGATCTTTCATCCACTGGTTCATCCCCTAAATGGCTGCAATGGCTGGAGCTGGGCCAATCTGAAGCCATGAGCCAGGGGCTTCTTCTTGGTCTCCCATGTGGGTGTAGGGGGCCCAAGGACTTGGGCTGCCTTCCACTGCTTTCCCAGGCCATAAGCAGAGAGCTGGATTGGAAGAGGAGCAGCCAGGTCTTAAACCAATCCCTTATGGGATGCTGGCGCTGCAGGCAGAGGCTTAGCCTTCTATGCCACAGTGCTGGCCCGAAAAGAAGTAATTTTATTTTTTCTCCTTTTCTTATGCTTCTAATTGATCTTATCTAATTGCACCGGCAAATACTTTTAGTACAATCTGAATAGTAATGAAGTAAATCCCCAATTATTGAAAAAGAAACAAACATTTCTCTCACCAGCATAGAGGTTTATGTTAGAAAAGTTCATCTCAATAATATGTGAAAAACTTATAAAGAAATAAAATAAGAACATCTCGGAAGCCAGGGACATGAATGTTCATATTGAAATATTTAAGACACTTCAGAAGGAAAATGTAAGTCTTTAACCCAGTGATCTGCCTGCTAGTCATCACAGCTCTATTAGTATTTTGTAACCTATTAATTAAATGAAATTAGTGGTTCCTCCTCTGTGTCAAACAGTGCAACATAAAAGGCAGATGAAGAGTCAATTCTGTTGCAGAAAGCAGGGTGGAGCCCCTCTTCCCATTACAAATACAATGATACACAGTTGCAGACGTGGGATTTTTATTCCCAGACTCTCACCATTGCCAAAGGAACAGAAGGGAGCTGGGCTTTTTAAGTTTCATTTGTGCCTATTAAAATACAAAATAAGAATGTATATATCACAAATACAAGAGGAAGGAAATGTTCAACCATGCTCATAATTTATCAGTCATATTCTGCACTAGTGAAAAACTCGCTCAGAAATCCAGTTGGTTCTTATCAGGCAGGTTCATTTTGTGAATGGCTAACCATTTGGAATGTTGCCAGAATTCTTCATTTACTCAGTGCCATGTAGGCATTGGATCTTACACAATGAATATTTGAGTCGGTGTAAGGATGACATCCACAAATGCAGTTGTCCTTCATGTCTGTGGATTCCACATGCAGATCAAAAGTATTAGAGAGCGGCTGGTGCTGTGGGGCGGTAGGTTAATCCTCCGCCTGTGGCATGGCATTTCATATAGGCACCGGTTTGAGTCCCAGCTGCTCTTCCACTTCTGATCCAGCCCTCTGTTATGGCTTGAGAAAGCAGTACAAGATGGCCCTAGTGTTTGGGCTCCTGAACCCGCGTGGGAGACCCGAAGGAAGCTCCTGGCTCCTGGCTTCAGATCTGCTCAGCTTCAACTGTTGCAGCCATTTGGGGAGTGAACCAACGGAAGGAAGACCTTTCTCTCTGTCTCTTCCTCTCACTGTCTGTAACTCTACCTCTCAAATAAATCCAGAAACAATAATTTTTTATTATTTCCTGAACAATTCACCCAAATAACTATTCCCTAAAACATTTTTTGGTAATTAAAAATAACTTCCTAAACAATTATTCCCTAAACAAAAAGCTATGCATGTATATAACAATTTTATGCTTAGTTTTTTCATAACACACATTTTCATAAACTTTTTGAAGATACCCACATACAAGAGCTGCAATTATTTTTGCACCCAATAAACTTATCTTTTAATATCCATTTCCACAAAGTTTTCAAGTACCCAACTCTTTACATAACATTTACATTGTATTTGGTGCTATAAATGATTCAAACATGACTTAAAATATACATGAGGTTGTTGTGCTATTTGCAAATATATGCAAATACCGTAAGGGGCTTGAACATTTGTGGATTTGGGTATTTGCAGGGAGTCCTGGAACTGATCTGTGGATTCGGAGGGACAATTATAAATACTTATATGGTGAAATGCATTGCACGATAGAGATGTACACGAACGAAGCAGCTCCTAATTTTAATTCTGCTGGCAGCGCAAACAGACCACACCGTAAAATTTTCTTTTGTCAATTAAAGGGAAGAAAAGCCTTTCTAAGCAGAAACTGCAGCTGATGCAAAGAAACAAAATCTGGCCTGCCAGTGTCAGGAAACTACAGGTGAGGGAGTGAACTTGAACTTGGCTTCCTTTTGTATTTCAGCCTTAGAAGACTCCCGCTAACTTCATCTGATGGTGTCGCAAGGTGCTGTTGGCCCTTCCTGTCAATCCCACTCAATGTGACTTGTGAGTTAAGTTGTAATGACTACACTTCACAAGGAAGAGGTCTTAAACACCTTTGTTTGACTCCTTATCCTTATTCAAAATCCCAACTCTCTCAATGCATCCCCTGCTATTCTGAGCTTATTTTTCAAACTAATTTACTTTTTTCTTTTATTTCTCAGTCTAAGGCACATGGGCAGGCCTTGTTTAATAGAACTGAAGTTAATTAATTCCTCTGTTTCCCTATGATCATCTATTACCTGGGAAACAGCAGAAAAATCTGCTTTTCTCAGATAAAATCATCCTTATCCTGAGACACAGGTGAGGATGGCTAAAAGTGTTGTCAGGAAAATCTCCTGTTTTTGGAAAAAATAAGATGGGCATCTTTCTTCTTCTTCTTCTTCTTCTTCTTTTTTTTTTTTTTTTTGGTAAAAAAAAAAAAAAAACCAGTTTAAAACCTTGAGATTTCTTAAGGCTACACTACCTTTCCCCAAGCTATATTTTCATTTATTGGAGCCAGAATTAATAGACCTTACATGCAACCCAGGTCTGCTTGTTTTGAGATGGGTTAATTCACACACCATGACTCAGGTATTTTCTCTCTGCAAATGTCTGAATTCTAGCAGAATGATGCATCAATTCAAGGACTCAATTTGGAGATCTCAGAAGAATTTTTGGTTGCTTCTCCTTCCCCATGCCTCCAATACTATTTATTATCAATTTCTGGTGGAAACGCCTTCTCTTCTTCCTTCTTCCTCTCCTTCCCTTCAACAAGCACCTGCTGAGTTCCTCTTAAGGGAAAAGATCTCTGTTGTTTGTGCCTTCAAGCACACCCCCAGCCAGAATCTGAAGCTCAAATGCATACAAAGGCAGGACAAGTGATGTAATGAACAAATTGGGCCATGAGTGGGTGGGCTCCAGGTGATTTGCCAGGCAGGCAGTTGGCTTTTGTTGCCAGATCCTCCAAAATATCAAGGGAATCCAGCAAACATCATACATTGCATCATGGTGCCATTCTTTGTTTCTATGTTTGGCTTTCCCAGGCATGGAGCTCTGGGCACCTGACATGGTGATTGGGATATAGTGTGCTCTAAAGCCAACTGACCCCCCAGTTAGACAATACTTCAGATACAATGGCCTCTTACTGTCCTACCTATTTGTTATCCATAGTCTTATCCTGTCGCTCCCCGTCTTCGTGGAGGAACGACACAGGACCCTGTGCTGTTCTTTTGTCTGCTCGGCCCTCCCCGGGTTTGCTGCTGGTTCTTCCCGGGTTGGCTACCGACCCTTCCACCTCCGTGGAAGGGCGGTTCCCCCTGCCACTTTCCCCACTTCCGCGGGGGAGCGGCACACCGCCGGCCGGCTCTCTCGGGGGCTGCACAGGTGTTCCTTCAGATAGATGTTCCTGGTGCATGTTGTCTCTCTCCTCCTTTATAGTCCTCTTCCACCAATCCCAACTCTGCTACCCACACGCTGAGTACGCTGCTCTCCTCCAATCAGGAGCAGGATCAGCTCCTGCAGGTCATCACTCAAGTTGGCGAGAGGCAGCTGCATAGAAGTTGTTACTCCCTTCTCAGCGCCATATTGTGGGAGAGCAGATGCATAAAATAAGTCTTAATTCCAGTAACAGTCTAGTCCGAGTTGCTCCCCACATTATCCAGTGTGCCATCTCAGCCTCCTACCCCTGTGGTCATGTCCTGTTGTCACTGGCAAACACTACGTCCCCTCCTCCCAATAAGTTCTCTTTCTGCCATCCGCCTCCCCAGTTGCTACTTCCTGTCTCTGCAGATCTGGGTCCCACCAGGAAACTTGAGCCCAATGAGCCTCTCCTTCACTGCTCACTGTCAGTCACCCCCTCCTGCTCTTCACTTCTCTCCCTAGTTCTGCATTCTAATCACTCTCTGCCACATACCTCCACTGTCTTGTAATTTTAACACAGTTGTCTAACAAGATCACAAAGCTTGCTACATCCAAGTCTCCACAGCTTCAGTTACACACCCAGGCAGCAAGTGTGGCTGGAGATTAAACCCCTGACTCTGCTGCTCTCTCAAATCACAGGGATGACCATGGACCTGAAGCACCCACGTGGGATGACAGATGGTCTTTGAGCCTTTCTCAGCTCTATGCACTCTCTTACCCCGTGATGCTAATTTCACACCTTCTCCTCTCCTCCTTAGGCCACCAACACTAATAAAAGGCCTTGGTTCTTATTTTGCTGAGAAATTGAAGCATTATAAAGAAAACTTTGACTAGCATCCATGACCACATATATCTCATTTTCTGAATCTGTGCCTATTTCATCTCATCTATCCATGTACCCATCCAACCATCCACCTACCCCCTCATCCATCCATTATCCATACACCTGTCCATCCACCATCCATCCACCACCCACCCATCCATCTACCCATCCATCTATCCATCCACCCTTTTACTTTCTGGTATAATAGATAAATTGTCCTTTCTTTTTTCCATGACATTCTCCATGCCCACTCTAGATCTCCTTCCCCATCTTCTAGTCAAGGGCAGTCTCCATCAGTTGCCTGCACTATACTCATCTTCCGTGGTATCATCATGGTTCCCTGCCCCCTGGACCAACCCCATCAACATAGAAACACGCTGCCACTTCTCCCATACTAAGAATAAACTCTTGATCCATGTTAGTTTTGGCTTCATTTTTTAATGCTCTACTGCAGGGCAAAACTCTTCAAAAGAAGTGTGTAGACTCACAGCCTCTATTGCTGCTTTGCACATTCTTTCTTCAATCACTTCAATCAGATTCTTCTTCCCAGACATTCCACATAAATGACAGCTGGCACAGTCACCACTCATATAGTCCAATCTTTATCCTCCTTGACTTACCAGTAGGGTGATCACATAGCTTGTGTCCCAACCAGTGTGTTTGAAAGCGAAAGGGGGTGCTGTTGATTTCTGTAGAATAACATGTACAAACTGGGACAAATCCAGGTAAATCCTAGCATATAATTATTAGTTTATTGCTAAATGCTTGTCTCTCCCCAGTTAGAGAATAAATCACCCAAGGTCTGAGATTTTTTTTCCTGCCTTTTCATGTTGTGTCTCTAACACCTGGAACAACACCTGGCACATATTAGCTTTGAGTATCAGGTCCTTGCTATTTGGGGAGCTCATAGTAGGTCCTCAGTAGTATTTGAATGGTCACTGGTTGACTATACAACAATCTACTCTTGTGGTGGTCTTCAGTGCTGGCATCTAATGGGAGTAGATTTACTGCACATTTATGGATCCCCTGACTTGAGTTTCTCTCTGCAGTGAGGCCGAAGTCCCCCAAGTCCCACACTATGCCTTCCCTTCCAGCTCTCATTCTTGTAGCCCTTTCTCCAGTTCCTCGAGCAAGCCTCTGCACCCCGTGAACTGACAGGGCTGGATTTGCCTCCTCTATCCAGGATTAGAAGGCAGATTTCAAAGGTCACCCAAGAAGGCAGCATTTCTCCTGAGCCCTCTGGTATTGCTGCTGACGCAGGAATCTCACTTTGTCCCTGAGATTATCCTGGTTGGGTTCAGAGAAAAGGTAACTGCCAGAGATTAGGAACAATTGCTCTTCAGCAGAAGGCTCGGAGGCATGTTAGGTCCTGGGGCTCCCTGGGGGGGGGGGTTTGTGTAAAGCTTATCTTTAACTGTGAGCAGTACCTACTCCTCCCTTTATGGGTGAGATGAAGTCATCATAACTTGTAGTCATCCAGCCAAATGCTGTTACCACTTTACTGAAAACTCCACCTTCATCATCTCTGATTGCTGTATACACACACACACACACACACACGCACATGCACACACACACACACTTCCAGTTTACTTACCAAATGCCAAAAGTACTGTTTATCCGCCCTTGGAACTAAAAGCCAATTATTATAACTTTGCTGACCTAATAATTCTGAAAGAACACGGATTAGGGAAAGACTTTTAAGAACCACTTGACAAACATGTGCCATGGCAATTAAGCAGTGACATTTTAGGGCATTTGTTCTAAAGAAGAAAATGTAAAAAATATTTCTAATTTCTCATCCTCACTGGTCATCTAAGTAGGGAAGACAAGGTAGCTGCAATGGCCTTGGTTGATGGGTGTGGGATGGCAGGTTGATGGGGGCCGTGTCAGGAGGGGGAGGCATTGTGAGGACAGGGAAGCCTTGAGTCCCTTGGACTGGTGACAGCTGCACAAGACTGAACCCCTCCCTCTCCCTCCCAGTGTCTGGGGAGGAGGTGTGACAGTGGGGATTTTAGGGCATCTTTGAGGGGGATGTGATGTTTTTTGTTTTCACTGCAAAGACTTTAGCTATTCTTTTTTTTTAAAAGGAGATTTGCCCAAATTTCTCATGCACTGAAAGCGCTGGCAGGTGTCCATCTCGTTAGAAGCTGTCTGTTTTATGGATCATTTTAACATTGCTGGTTCCTCGAAGACAGTGAGCTTTCCTTTTTGGCCTTGAACGTGGCAAAATCTTACAAACAGTTCCGATTTGCTTAGGAAGGATATGATCCATGGAACCGCTAGCCATAAGGGTGAGTGTAGGTCCTCTGTAGATTCAGGCAAATTCACTGTATAACTTTATACATTTATCTTTTCAAAGATTTTAGCTTTTAGAGGAGTTCCAGATGGCTGCAAAGCTTAGTAGAAGGTGTAGAGATTTCCCACAGGCCCCTGCACCAGCCCCACACTCCCCCACTGCCAAAAACCTGCACCAGAGCAGTACACTTGTCAGACTTGATGAACTCCACGGACACAGTGTCTCTCAAAGTCCATGGCAGACATTTGGGTTCACTCTTGATGTTGCACATTCTGAGTGCAGACAAATGTATAATGACATATGCCCACCATTATATACTATGAAGATTCATTGCACCATCTTAAATATCCATGTGATAGTTTGGAGCAATTAGATTCCTTCTGAAAGCACTAAGAAAGTCTAGCCCTTGTCCAGGTCTGCAGAGGAGACAGAAGTTGGCTGTACTGTCCCTTTTCAAATGCACAGCCTCTGTGCCATGGTCACACGACGCAGGCTAAGCCTTTAGGGAAGCAGAAGGGAGGAGTACGGAGGGCGCACTTGAGGTTCTGTTGCAAAGGAGAAAAGAAACAAGGGTGAAGGGTAATGTGTGGTGAGATTCTGGGCAAGCCTAAATGGATCGCCAGGTCTTTGATGTCAGAGCCCCAGTCGACCTTGGCCATCTTGGTTGTAACCTCCTAAGGTGCAGTGGCCTGTGCCCAGCTGCTGACCACGAGCTCCATTTGTTCAGTTCAGCCCAGTCTTTAAAGTTACCTCTGCGTCCGGCAGCAGCCAAGACGGGGGGATATCACCGTGACATGTTCAAGGTAGCAAGGACATCTCAGAAGTAGCAGACCCAAGACTCAGAACTCAGCTCTTCTCAGTCCAAGCAGCGTGACCTCACCTTGACCTCACATGGAAGAGAGTGGGCACAGCGATAGATGCTGTTACTGAGGAGACACAAGTAAGAATTTTCCAACAGGTTTAAGAGCATTATTCTGTTTAATCCTCACAACAAACCTGCCAGATGGAAAGTTTTATAACCCCCGATTTCTAGTATAAAGACTGAAACTTTCCCTTGGGCAATTTTAAGACAGACTCCTCCTCACTACTTCTGTCTTAGCTGAAAAGACACCTCCGCAATGAGAACTTTCCAGACCGTTCTACCAAAAGTCTGAGTTCTGTGTTAGCCTCTACCCATTCCTGTTCTCTCCTCTGTACAATTCATCACCAGCAGTAACAACTGGGGTTGTGCTTGTTTTTTTTTTTTTTTTAATATTTATTTATTTGGAAGTCAGTTACAGAGAGAGAGAGAGAGAGAGAGGTCTCCCATTCGCTGGTTCACTCCCCAAATGGCTGCAACAGCCAGCGCTGAGCCAAGCTGAAGCCAAGAGCCAGGAATTTCTTCCAGGTCTCCCTTGTGGGTGGCAGGAGTCTAAACACTTGGGTCATCCTCCGCTGCTTTCCCCAGGCAATTAGCAGTGAGCTTGATCAGCAGTGGAGCAGCCAGGACTCGAACTGGAGTCCACACGGGATGCTGGCATTGCAGGAGGTGGCTTTATCCACTATGCCACAACACGGGCCCCTGCTTGTTTTCTTGATTTGTGTCTACAAATCATAGGCACTCTAAGCCTGCAGAGATCGGGACGTTTTTTCCCTTTCCCCATAATTTCCCGTGTTCCCACATCATTGTGACTCACAAGGAAATGAAATGCAGTGAACACAGAGAACATTCAAGAGTAGCTGGGTGACTCCCCAAAGGCCACAGAGCTCACAAGAGGTAAACTTGGAGTCAAGTCCAGGTTCAAGGGCTACCGAGCCCAGGTGTTTATTCCCAGCACTAAATGGTTTGGCACAGCTAGGAGAGTGCAGTAAGAACATAATCCTCACTGAACTCATTTATTTTATTTCCTAAAGCCCATCTCTCCTGCTCCTAGCCAGGCTGGGATCAAAAAGCAGGGATCAGGGTTACAACTGTCTCTCTTAGAAACACCACCTTGATTTAGGGCAATGATGAGTCATTATACCACTGCGTTTTGCTAAATTAACTAGTACAAGCCCTGTCTCCCATGGTGATGTGTTGAAAGCTTGAGGCTTTTATCCCAGAGCACTTAGGTAGATAAAGGAATAATACAGGATAAAAGGCTTAACCACTCGCTGGGGGAGTAGAAGGCAGATTACTCCAGCCACAAAAGATAGACTTTCACAGGAGGGGGAAAATCAAAACCATCTCCACATCAATATGCACAAGTTCAACAATTTCTTTCATTTAGTTTGCAAACACAGTATAAAGGCAACTTTGACTTACAAATCTCGCGCACAGTGCTGACGCTACTATTTTTATTGCTGGGAATCCCTTCTGAGTCCTTGGTCAAGTGCGCACAAGGCTGCGATGGTAGCGAACCTTCCATGTTGTGTCCTATTTTCATTTAGCATTTTATCATAAATGTAGTGCCATGCTGCTGGTTAGCCCCAGCGATCACCATTTTCCTGACTACGCAGTGTGATTGGGTCCTTCTTTATTCAACCAAGCCACTGCAATTGGATATTGCATTATTTTCGGGTTTACCCATTAAGATTATGCTTAAATAAAAAGTAAGGAGGGAAGGAGAGTTTGGGGCTAGGAAATTAAGGATCAAGACTGTGTAGGAGGGAGATGAAGGGACAAGGTGAAGTGCAAACTGCAAGCAGAGGCTGGAAGTGAGACTGGGGCTCAGACTCTTCCTTTGGGAATGGTCTGCTCCTGGACAGGAACAGAGGGAGTTCACAGCGCCCGGCCCCTGATACACGCACCATCTGACCTCAGCGGGATCTACCCATGGCACAGTCACTACAACACAGTGGGCAAAAGCACAGGCTCCCGGGTCAGCACAACTGACTCAGAACTCTGGCTCCCTCTGTTCACGTGTGACTCCTCCGTGAAAGTACTTAGTAGAGTGTGCAAGGCATGGTAGGCGCTCAATACTCTAAATACCAGTGTGAGTCTCGCTACGTATGTAGGAGCTACCTACAATGTACCTGGGCCTGTTCTAAGAGCTGCAGGAGGACACCGGCAAGCACACGTGCACACTGGTCCAGGGCAGGATTGCACATGCATCTAGTGTCAAGTGCATATTTCATTGACATAACTGAACTTGGAATTCAGAAGAGGCAGAGGGAGGCTGAGTGTATGTGTGGATAAAATCTTTTATAAGGAGAATGCTTTCATTATTGGTAGAATTAAAAAGACTTTTCAAAAGGAATGTGGACCTGTACCATGGAATGCTTATGGTCTGGACCCAAGATCCTCCAAGCAGCAGAGGGCAAGGGGCACGAAAAGCAGCCACGCAACAGGTGACTCTGGCTGGCATGTGTCAGGCTGCAAGGGATGCTGGGCTGAGCGGGGATGTCACTGCTCAGGGGGGACCTGAGCACCTGCTCTGTGCCATGTGTCTTAAGTCCTTGAAGCAAGCTTGTGAAGTGGGAGTGACCACACTCATTGCACACAGCAAGGGAAACTGAGACCAAGGTCACGAGGGACCAAGTGCACATTCAAGTCACGTGAATCCTTGCCCCTTTCCTTTCTTTCTGAGGAGCAGCTTAGCGGTTGGGCCTTTTTATATCTTAGTGTGCTGGGGTGGGGTGGGGGTGGGGGGCAGGAGGCAGAGGTGAGCTTCTCTGTGCAGGTTCCTCAAGTGTTTTTGTGGGCTTTTAACCCTGCATAAGAATGCAGGGGGTGGGATGCGGAACAATACATATTTAGATTTTCAGATACTTGTGAAACGCATGGATTTAGAAGAATTTCCATGATTCCCAAGACTCCTACCTTATAACGTCAGCAGAGTTTGAGCAGTGGAGATGGGAAGAAAGAGCAGGTGGAAGAGCCTGACCTGAAAGCAAGAGTGGTTTCTTGGAGAATTTCTCCCCTTGTAAGACGGATGCCAGAGCTCTCCATCCTTGCGGCCATCCCAGTGCTTCAACAGTGTTGAAGTTTGCTTCAAATTTGTTAGTGGGAACAGCACTCCGGTAAGGTGAGGCATTTCCCTCCGTGTGCGCATTTCTCACGGGGGCGCCCACAGCCCCACTGACTGTGCGTTCCCCAAACTGAAGCTGCGTTTTCATGCATTAAGCCAGACTCAGGGCCTTTCTGCCTGGTGGAGGAGGGCATGATGTCTTTGCTTAACAAATGCTTGTTGGGGCTGGTGCTGTGGCGTCGCGGGTAAAACTGCCGCCTGCTCTGCTGGCATTCCATATGGATGCCGGTTCGAGTCCCGGCTACTCCATTTCTGATCCAGCTCTCTGCTATGGCCTGGGAAAACAGTAGAAGATGGCCCAAGTCCTTGGGACCCTGCACCCACATGGGAGACCTGGAAGAAGCTCCTGGTTCCTGGCTTTGGATCGGCACAGCTCCGGTTGTTGCAGCCAACTGGGGAGTGAACCAGAGGATGGAAGACCTCTCTCTCTCTCTGCCTCTCCTTCTCTCTCTGTGTAACTCTGACTTTCAAATAAATAAATAAATCTTAAAAAAAGAGAGAAATGTTTGTTGTCCCAGAATGTCACATTTGAGCTCTGATTTTAAAACCAAAAATTCATCCTTGTCCTTGTCAACTCTCTGAGCTCCCGGGTGCTAGCAATGGTATGCAGCACTGGGTGCTTCGCTGGCTCTGCAGGGTCTTTCAAGGCTTAGTGGTCACCTGTTAGCCTGGCTGTCTAAGGGGGCTTCAAAAGTTCATGAGAAAAAATGGAACTGAAAGGTAAGTTTATTTTGGTTCAAACACTCAAACACTCTGGACATCCATTCCAAAAGTTCATGGAGGCCGGCACCATGGCTCAATAGGCTAATCCTCCACCTGCGGTGCCAACACTGTGGGTTCTAGTCCTGGTCAGGGCGCCGGATTCTGTCCCGGTTGCCCCTCTTCCAGTCCAGCTCTCTGCTGTGGCCTGGGAAGGCAGTGGAGGATGGCCCAGGTGCTTGGGTCCTGCACCCCATGGGAGACCAAGGGAAGCACCTGGCTCCTGGCTTCTGATCAGCGCAGTGCGCCGGCCACAGCGGCCATTGGGGGGTGAACCAACAGAAAAGGAAGACCTTTCTCTCTGTCTCTCTTACTGTCCACTCTGCCTGTCAAAAAGAAAAAAAAGTTCAAGGAAAATAGTGTGTACCATGCATTTCAAAGACAGCAGCTGGCTACTGTTTGTTTTACTGAGAAAAACAAGTTACGAACTGATTTGACATTATCACAGGCTGGGGTTAGTGGGTTTTAATACCTCTGCCTCTCAGATAAATGTTTTGGACAGGATAGAAAAGTACAATTAGCCTGGCTCAAACAACAATAAGAATGCATATTTATTTATTTATCGAATGTGGTTGGCAAAATAGTGGCTGCCCAGAGGTCCACCACCCAGACCTCAGAATGTGTGACTCTGTTTGGTGGCATGACAAAGGGGAATTAGAGCTGCAATTGGAATCAAGGTTGCCAACAACCTGACTTTAAAAACAGCAGATTCGGGCCGGAGCCGCGGCTCACTAGGCTAATCCTCCGCCTTGCGGCGCCGGCACACCGGGTTCTAGTCCCGGTTGGGGCGCCAGATTCTGTCCCGGTTGCCCCTCTTCCAGACCTTCAGATAAGCGCGGTGTGCCGGCCGCAGCGCGCCAGCCGCGGTGGCCATTGGAGGGTGAACCAATGGCAAAGGAAGACCTTTCTCTCTGTCTCTCTCTCTCACTGCCCACTCTGCCTGTCAAAAAATAATAAAAACAAACAAACAAACAAACAAACAAAAAAAAACCAGCAGATTCTCCTGGATTGTCCAAATGGCCCAGCACAGTCAGAAGGTTCCTGAAAAGGGGAAGTCAGAGGTAGAAGAGATCCGAGCCAGACGTCTGGACCAGCAGCCTTGGCACCGCCTGGGGACTGATGAGAGTCTCAGGCCCCAGCACAGATCACTGGATCATACTCTGCTTTGGGAGCAGAACCGCAGGCATCTGAGAGGCCCTGGGGCAGAGGACCCACCCCACCAAAGGGCCACGGCTGCTCCAAGCTCTGGCCAGGGGTTGTCACGTAAAAAAAGATGAGCCATTCCATCCGGAGCGAATTCTCCAGAGCTGCCAGAAAAGCAGGACATTTATGGGGCCTATTTTCATGCTTTATCCTTTGTATAACTAGAACCAGCTCAAAGGTTGGCCTGGGGTGGGGGGCGGTCCCCATTTGCGGCCTCTGCTCTCCCTCCTTTGCTCTGTTCCCCAAGGAGATGTGGGATTCTGGTCCTGTTTTGAACATTGATGATTTGGATGGTTTTGATTTTTTTAAATTTTTTGACAGGCAGAGTGGACAGCGAGAGAGAGAGAGACAGAGAGAAAGGTCTTCCTTTGCCGTTGGTTCACCCTCTAATGGCCACTGCGGCTGGCGCACTGCGGCTGGCACACCGCGCTGATCCGATGGCAGGAGCCAGGTACTTCTCCTGGTCTCCCATGGGGTGCAGGGCCCAAGCACTTGGGCCATCCTCCACTGCACTCCCTGGCCACAGCAGAGAGCTGGCCTGGAAGAGGGGCAACCGGGACAGAATCCGGCGCCCCGACCGGGACTAGAACCCGGTGTGCCGGCGCTGCAAGGTGGAGAATTAGCCTATTGAGCCACGGCGCCGGCCTCCACCTTCATTTTCTTCTGCATGTGGGTAATCCGGTTTTCCCAACATCACTTATTGTGAAAGGATCCGTTGCTACGGCGAAAATGAAATGCAATGATGATGAAGGTAGAAATGTGTTCTGAAGACCTATAGAGGCTGTCAAGATGTGAATTAGTCTTGTTATATCAGGATGCTGTTCAGGAACTAAGATGAGCTTAAGGCAGTAACTCCTTCTGGAGATTCCCCTGTCCACAGGAGGCAGAGATGAAAGGTTAGGAGATATAGCTTGGTAAGAATTGTTGGTGTGGCTAAGTGGTGGCTTAGGGATATTGTCAACTGAGCCTTTCGGGATCCTTGTGGTCAACCCACTCAAGGCAGGAGGATGAAAGGTGCTTAGGCCACAGGTTGGGTTCTGAGATGGAATGGTGTATTTGGTCAGCAGCATTTTTGTAGATGAAGTGGAATCGGACTACATGTGCTGTGAGCACATTGCCTGCTGAGTGGAGGGGGCATTGCAGACTTTTGGTCATCTATTCTTAGCATTTCTCGCAGAAAAGCAAAATCCCCTAGTAATTTGCCTCATCACGGCTAGCTGCCGTCTCATTCCAGGAGCGCCTTTATGGAGAGGCCAAAATCCCCAGGAAGTCTCGACTGACTTCACTGCGGTGCTTTGTCACTTTCTTGATCCAAAAGTCAATGTTCGTAAAGAGAAAACAGCTCTGTGAATTTTTCCTTCCTCTTGGCACACACAGTGTGCCTGCTGTTCGGATTTTGGGCAGCCTCCCTACATCCTAGCGCAGGCAAGTGGCTGCTGTCCATGTGGAAGCCACCTAACCCTTCCATGGGCTGGCTCCTCTTCTTCTCTGCTTCTCTGTGCATGTCTTTAGCTTGACATTTGAACAATGACTCCCCTGGGTCTTGATCCACTGTCATGTTTTCCAAACAGTCCCAGGTTTAGAAAATGATGCTTTCAAGGCACGAGGAAGATTGGCTGAAGGGAAAGGATCCTGTGCCTTCGCTGGCTTAAGAGATCTTTCCAAGGTTGAACCCAATCCAGGCAGAGAATTTAGCCAACAGCTTGGAGTGATTGCAGCAAAACTGGCTTGGAGCAGACACCCGGTTATTACACAAAGGTTAACTTAATATCACTTGGCATAGAGAAAGATGGCAGTGAAATTACAATCCAGCAAGTAGCTATGCCCTTTTCTTTGTCTAATTACAAATGAGGAATTTTAATTGACTGTAAAATGCTACAAATGATTATTCTGACATGTTTGCGCATACATTTCACTAACACAAGGTGCCAAGGAGTGAAAGTCTATAACGTGTCAAGGTCTCTTCGATGATGTCTGTCAGTTCCAACCAGTTGCACCATGTTTATTAATTCTCTGCTGATTCAGTGCATCGTGTATTCAGCAGTAATGAGCATTCTCTGAATCTAAGCCATTGTCAAAGTCCCAAGATGACAGAGGTGAGTGACAGCCCAGAGAAGCGGTGGTGGCACCGTGTGAGGAGAGGTGAGGAGGCAGAGGAGTTTGAGTTTTGGGTTTCAGGTGACCAGATGGCTTTTAGCACCAGGCAAACATTCTGCAGAGGAACACTGAAGTCTCGCAGACTCACCGGTGGTGGACTGTTGAGTTTTAAGAGGAGCCAGCGTATTTCTCCATTCCTCTCCATTTGACTCATTGCTTCCTCTCTCAGCTGGCTCAGCTGGTCAGGAAGGGGGCCCCTTGGGATAGACCCCTCCCTCGCTGGGGAGTTGGTCTGGAGCACACTCCTCTACTTCTTTTCCTCTGACTCAAATCTGTTTCTCACTGGAAGGGCTGTTCTGGGTGCTTGATGTTGGAGTTGGAGCTAAAATGAAGGCTTTGGCTCACTTGGCAGTGTTCAGGAGCATCTTCCGTGTGCTGGGTGCTGGAGATAACAGGAGTCAAAACAACAACTAGGGTCCTGGCTGCTCCACTTCCGATCCAGCTCCCTGTTAATGCACCTGGGAAAGCAGTAGAGGATGGCCCAAGTGCTCTGGCCTCTGTACCCATGTAGGAGACCTGGAAGGAGCTCCCGGCTCCTGGCTTTGGGTCGATACAGCTCCGGCCATTGTGGCCATATGGGGAGTGAATCAATGGATGGAGGACTTCTCACTCTCTCCCTCTGTCTGCCTCTGCCTTTCTGTAACTCTGCCTTTCAAACAAAGAAATACATTTAAAAAGCAACTGAAAAAAGAAAATACAGTGCTGCTTGTATCTGAGTGGAAGCGAGACTGAACAGACACAAGAACACAGGCAGCATCAAAACATCACAAATGCCCTGGAAGGACAATGGTCTGTGAAAGAACAGTGAACAACGGCTGTTTCTGAGGCAGTGGTGCCCAGGCTGACCTCTGAAGGGGAGAAGGGCTCAGCCTGGGGAGGCGTGGCCTGGGCAGAGAACAGATCCTGCAAGGGTGCAGGAGTGAGGAAGTGGCCGGTGCTGTGAAGAGCTGAGAGGTGGGCAGGACAGGAGCTCCATGATGAGGGTGAGAGCGTGGGCAAGACCTGCACCAGGCGTCCGAGGGCTTGAGGACCAAGCTTCTGCCCCATTGGAGACTCGGAGTGTGCTCAGGCCTGGGTTTCTAGAAGGTCATCCCAGACATTGCTAGAAGGAGTGAGAGGCAGCGGCAGGGAAGCCCTGAGACCAAGACAGAAGACTTCTGCCATAGTGGAGGCAGCGATAATGGTAGCATTGCCTGGCCTGGGAGCCTTGGTTACAGCGGGAAGTGCATAGCCAGGGGACGTGGGACCAGCAATCCCAGCTGCTGAAAACAGTATCTTTTCTGTGTCCCAGATGACTGATTAGATGCAGCTGGAGTCAGGGATAAGTTGTAAGTAAGATGTGCTTTCACATTGCATTTAAGATTTAATTATTTATTTGAAGGACAGAATGACACAGAGAGACAGAGAGAGAAAGACAGACACACAGAGATAGAGGTATCTCCTATCTGCTGGTTTACTCCCCAAATGGCCAAAAGAGTCAGGACTGGGCCAGGCCAAAGCCAGGAGCATGGAATTCTATCCAGGTCTCCCTCACGGGTGGCAAGAGCCCAAGTATTTAGGTGATCATGTGTGCTTTCCCAGGAGCATTAGCAGGGAGCTGGGTCCAAGGTGAAACAGTGAGGCTCACCCGGCACGACGACATGGGATGCTGGTGTTGCCCGCCTGGCTTCATCCTCTGTGCCCCAATGCCAGCCCTTTGCACTGTCTTATGTGTGCATATTTCATTTAGGACCTTCAAGCAGAGGGGGAGAACTGCTGTAGTTCCATGTCCCAGGGACTCTGCCTAATACTATCCCAAAAAGTTCACTTACTCCTCTCCTTCTTTCCATCCCTACCTCCTGCGTCCTTTCCTTTCCCCCTCCCCACCTCCATTCTTCGTTCTTTTCTTTTTTTTTTAATTTCTTATTTATTTATTTATTTATTTGACAGGCAGAGTGGACAGTGAGAGAGAGAGACAGAGAGAAAGGTCTTCCTTTGCCGGTGGTTCACACTCCAATGGCTGCTGCAGCCAGCACGCTACGGCCGGCGCACCGCGCTGATCAGAAGCCAGGAGCCAGGTACTTATCCTGGTCTCCCATGGGGTGCAGGGCCCAAGCACCTGGGCCATCCTCCACTGCCTTCCCGGGCCAGAGCAGAGAGCTGGCCCGGAAGAGGGGCAACCGGGACAGAATCCGGCGTCCCGACCGGGACTAGAACCCGGTGTGCAGGCGCCACAAGGCGGAGGATTAGCCTAGTGAGCCGCGGTGCCGGCCACATTCTTCGTTCTTTTCAACAACTATTTACATAGCACAGGCTATGTCCCAGGTAATGGAATAGAGATCATATCAGTGGATAAGAGAGATCAAGTCTCAGCCCTCACGACACGTGTCCTAGCTGGTGGAGGCAATGGGAGGACAAAATAATATTTTGTAGCTTTTGTTTTATAGATCTTGTACGTGTTTAATTAAATGTCTACCTAAGATGGGCGCCAGAGTTTGTCCCAGTTGCTCCTCTTCCAGTCCAGCTCTCTGCTGCGGCCCAGGAGGGCAGTGGAAGAAGGCCCAAGTTATTGGGTCCTGCACCCACATGGGAGACCAGCAGGAAGCACCTGGCTCCTGGCTTCAGACTGGTGCAGCGCCAGCTGTAGAGGCCATTTGGGGAGTGAACCAATCGAAGGAAGACCTCTCTCCCTCTCTCTCTCTCTCACTGTCTATAACTCTACCTGTCAAATAAATTAAAAAAATGTAAACCTAAGTATTTCGTATATTTAAGTGGCATTTATAGGACACCAATCAGTTTAACATTTCTTTTTTTCCCAAGATTTATTTATTCATTTGAAAGTCAGAGTTATACACAGAGAGAGAAGGAGAGGCAGTGAGAGAGAGAGGTCCTCCATCTGCTGGTTCACTCACCAATTGGCCTCAATGGTCCAGAGCTGCACTGATTCGAAGCCAAGAACCAGCTTCATCCTGGTCTCCCATGCAAGTTCAATGGCCCAAGTACTTGGGCCATCCTCCACTGCTTTCCCAGGACACATCAGAGAGCTGGATTGGAAGTGGAGCCACCAGGTCTTCAACCAGCGCCCTATGGGATGCCAGCAAGCGGCAGCCTTACCTGCTACGCCACAGTGCCGGCCCCAACATTTCTTTTTTTTCTGTCTAGTTTTCTGAGACATTTTAATCATGAATGACTGTTCAATTTTGTTAAATGTTTTTATTGCATTTCTCAAAATGCAGTAAATTATCTCAGTAGTTACACGGTTTAGGTTGTTCAGCCTGCAAATACATTAAATTATAATGGTTGATTTTCAAATATTAAATTCATCTTCCATTCTTTGGCTAAATTTCAGTCTTGAAATATTGTAATTTTAAAATAGCAACGGATTTCTTTTAAAAAAGGATTTGTTTATTTATTTTGAAAGTCAGAGTTACAGAGAGAAAAGGAGGAAGAGGAAGAGAGAGGGGGCTGGAGAGGAAGAGAGAGAGAGAGAGAGAGAGAGAGAGAGATCGTCCATCTGCTGTTTCACTCCCCTGAAGTATGAAATCGCTAGCACTGGGCCAGGCTGAAGGCAGGAGCCAGGAGCCAGGAGCCAGGAGGCAGGACCTCCGTCAGGGTCTCCTACTTGGGTGGCAGGGACTCCAGCACTTGGGCCTTCTACTGCTTTTCCCAGATCATTAGCAGGGAGCCGGAGCAGCCAGGGCATGAACTGGTGCCCATATGGGCTGCTGCCATGGCAAGCGGCAGTGCTACCAGCTATGACACAAAGCTGGTCCCAACGATGGGTTACACTGATAATTTTTGTTAGGATTTTCTGCACCTGTGTTCATGAGAGATATTGATCTGGTAATATACTTGTATAATTTTTGAATTAGGAAGATGATGCTGTTAAAAAATAAGTTGGAGAGTATCCTTCCTCTTCTATTTTATGGAAGAGTTTATATAGAACTGACACTGTTTGTTCCTTAAGTGTTTGATAGAATTCACAACAAGCATCTAGGACTGCAGATTTGTTTTGTGTGAGAAGGTCTTCAGCGAAACTTCTTTGTTAGATATAAGAAACTTAAAAGTAGATAGTTTGCTTTTTAAGGAAGTTTTGATATATTTTAAAGATTTATTTATTTATTTGAAAGGCAGATTTACATCAGGGGAGAGACCTCCCATATCTGGTTCACTCCCTGAATAGTTGCAATGGCTGGGGCTGGACTAGACTGAAACCAGGAGCTGGGAGCTTCATCCAGGTCTCCCATGTGGATGGCAGGGGCCCAAGAAATTGGGCCATCTTCCACTGCTTTCCCAGGTGCATTAGCAGGGAGCTAGATCAGAAGTGGAACTGGCCCCATATGGGATGCTGGCATCACAGGTGGTAATTTAACTGGCTGCACTGCTGCACCAGAGCATTGACCCCAAATTTTTGATATTTTTATTTTTTTCCAAAGAAACCTTTTATTTAATGAGTACAAATTTCATAATTACAACTTTAAGAATATAGTTATTCTTCCTACCATACTCACCCTCCCACCCCCACTCCCACTCTACCTCCTCCTCCCTCTCCCATTCCCAGTCCCATACTCCATTAAGATTCTTTTCCAATTAACTTTATACATAAAAGACCAACTCTTTACTAAGTAAATATTTCAACAATTTGCACACACACACAAACACACACACAACTGATTGAGAACAAGTATCACAGTTAATTTCATAATACTGAGGACAGAGGTCCTACATGGGAAGTAAGTGCACAGTGACTCCTGCTGTTAATTTAAAAATTAACACTTATGTATGACATCAGTGACCACCCAAGGCTCTTGACATGAGCTGCCAAGACTATGGAAGCCTTTGAATTCACAAACTCCATCAGTGTTTAGATAAGGCGATAAGCAAAGTGGAAGTTCTCTCCTCCCTTCTTTGATGGCCACTTCTTTCCAATGGGGTCTCTCTCACAGAGATCCTTCATGTAGGACATTTTTTGCTACAATGTCTTGGCTTTCCATGCCTGAAATGCTTTCATGGGGTTTTCAGCCAGACTAGAATGCCTTAAGGGTTGATTCTGATGTCAGAGCGCTACTTAAATCTATTATCATTTCATGAGTTTGCTATGTGGACTCCTTCCCATGTTGGAACATTCTTTCCTTTTTAATTCTATCTATTATTATTGCCAGACACTTTATCTTATTTATATGATCCCAATAACACTTAATCCTATTTATATGATCACTTTAACTCTTAATATGGTCACTTTAACACTGAAGATGGTGTTTTTACCACCAAGCTTAATGGGATTTGGGGTCCCTTAGTAAGATTTTAAACTGTACCTTTAGAATAAGTCTGTAGGAATGTATGCAGAACTATACAGCTTTACAGTTACAAAATTCCTATTCCCTCTCTTATTCCCACTCTCATTTTTTACTGAGATCTATTTTCAATTGACTTTATACACATATGGTTAACTCTATGTTAAGTAAACTCTATGTTAAGTATTCAACAAATAGTATGAAGAAGAGAAAAAAAACTCAACAGTCAAGACAAAGGCTGTTCAAGTCATTGCTTCTCAAAGTGTTAATTTCACTTATACAGATTTCCTTTTAGGTGCTCTATTAGTTTTCACAAATCAGGGAGAACATATAGTATTTGTCCCTTTGAGACTGGCTTACTTTACTAAGTATGATGTTATCCAGATTCATCCATTTTTTTTTTGCAAATGACCAGATTTCATTTTTTACTGCTGTGTATCCCATAATTTCTTTATCCAGTCTTCAGTTGATGGGCATTTAGGTTGATTCCATGTCTTAGCTATTGTGAGTTGAGCTGCAATAAACATGGGGAGGGGTACAGATAACTTTTATTTGCTGATTTCATTTCCCTTGGGAAAATTCCAAGGAGTGGGATGGCTGAGTCATATGGTAGGTCTATATTCATATTTCTGAGGTGTCTCCAAAGTGTCTTCCATAGGGGTTTTACCAGTTTACATTCCCACCAATAGTGGATTTGGGAACTTTTTTCCAAATATCCTCACCAGCATTGGTTGTTTGTTGATTTCTGTATGAAAGCCATTCTAACTGTGGTGAGGTGAAACCTCATTGTGGTTTTGATCTGCATTTCCCTGACAGTTAATGATTCTGAACATTTTTTCATGTGTTTGTTGGACATTTGGATTTCCTTTTTTGAAAGATGTCTAAGGAGCCAGCACTGTGGCATAGTGGGTAAAAGCTGCCGCTTGCAGTGCCTGCCAGCACCCCATATGGGCACCGGTTTGAGTCCTGGCTGCTCCACTTCTGATCCAGCTCTCTGTTATGCCCTGGGAAAGCAGTAGAAGATGACCCAAGTGCTTGGGCCCCTGGACCTATGTGGGAGACCCAAAAAAAGTGCCTGGCTCCTGGCTCCTGGCTCCTGGCTCCTGGCTCCTGGCTTTGGATTGGCACAGCTCCAGCCTTTGTAGCCAATTGGAGAGTAAACAAGCAGAATGGAAGACCTCTCTCTCTCTCTCTGCCTCTCCTTCTCTGTATAACTCTGAGTTTCAAATAAACAAATAAATCTTTTAAAAAAAGAAAGATGTCTAAGTCCTTTGCCCATTTCTTAACTGGATAGTTTGTTTTATTTTTGTGGAATTTCTTGATCTTTTTATATATTTTGGTTATTAATCCTTTATCAGTTGCATAGTTTGCAAATAACTTTTCCCATTCTGTCAGTTACCTCTTCACTTTCCTGAATGTTTCTTTTGCAATACAGAAGCTTCTCAATTTGATGTAATCCCATTTGTTAATTTTGACTTTGATTGCCTGTGCCTCTGGGGTCTTTTCCAAGAACTCTTTGCCTGTGCCAATATCTTGCAGGGTTTCTCCAATGTTCTATAATAATTTGATGGTTTCAGGTCATAGATTTAGTTCTTTAGTCCATTTTGAGTGGATTTTTGTGTATGGGTTAAGGTAGAGGTCCTGCTTCATACTTTTTCATGTGGAAATCCAGTTTTCTGAGCACCATTTGTTGAAGAGACTGTCCTTGCTCCAGGGATTGGTTTTAGCTCCTTGGTCAAATATAAATTGGTTATAGATGCTTGGATTGACTTCTGGCATTTCCATTCTGTTCCATTGTTCTATCCATCTGTTTTTGTACAAGTACCAGGCTGTTTTGATTATAACTGCCCTGTAGTGTGTCTTGAAATCTGGTATTGTGATGCCTCCGGCTTTGTTTTTGTTGTATAAGATTGCTTTAGCTATTTGAGGTCTTCTGTGCCTCCATATGAATTTCAGCATCATTTTTTTCTAGATCTGAGAAGAATGTTTTTGGTATTTTGATTGGTATTGCACTGAAATGGTAAATTGTTTTTGGAAGAGTGAACATTTTGATGATATTGATTCTTCCAACCCATGAACATGGAAGATTTTTTCCATTTTTTATCTTCTGTTTATTTCTTTAATGTATTATAATCCTCATTATATAGGTGTTTGATTTCCTTGGTTAAATTTATTCCAAGGTATTTGATTGTTTTTGTAGCTATTGTGAAAGGGATTTATCTTAGAAATTCTTTCTCAGTCTGGCATTTTCCATGTATCTATTGATTTTTGTGTATTGATTTTATATTTTATATCCTGCTACTTTACCAAACTCTTCTATGAGTTCCAATAGTCTCTTGGTGGAGTCTTTTGGATACCCTATATATAGAATCATGTCATCTGCAAATAGGGATCGTTTGACTTCCTCATTCCCAATTTGAATCCCTTTGATTTCTTTTTCTTGCCTAATGGCTCTGGCTAAAACTTCCAGGATTATATTGAATAGCAATGGTGAGAGTGGGCATCCTTGTCTGGTTCCAGATCTCAGTGGGAGTGCTTCTGACTTTTCCCCATTCAGTAGGACACTGGCTGTGGTTTTGTTATAAACTGCATTGATGGTGTTGAGGAATGTTCTTTCTATACCCAATTTGCTTAGAGTTTTCATCATGAAAGGGTGTTGTATTTTATCAAATGCTTTCTCTGCATCTATTGAGATGATCATATGGTTTTTATTCTACAATTTGTTAATGTGATGTATCACATTTGTGATTTGTGAATGTTGAATCATCCCTGCATACCAGGGATAAATCCCAGTTGATTTGGGTGAATGATCTTTCTGATGTGTTGTTGGATTCGATTGGCTAAAATTTTGTTAAGGATTTTTGCATCTATGTTCATCAGAGAAATTGGTCTGTAGTTCTCTTTCTCTGTTGTGTTTTCCGGATTTAGGAATTAAGGTGATGCTGGCTTCATAGAAAGAATTTGGGAGGATTCCCTCTCTTTCAATTGTTTTGAATAACCTGAGAAGAATTGGAGTTAGTTCTTCTTAAATGTCTGGTAGAATTCAGCTGTGAAGCCTTCTGGTCCTGGGCTTTTCTTTGTTGGGAGGGCCTTTTTTACTGATTGAATTTCTGTCTTGGTCATTTGTCTGTTTAGGTTTTCTGTGTCTTCATGGCTCAATTTAGGTAGGTTGTATGTGTCCAGGAATCTATCCACTTCTTCTAAGTTTCCCAGTTTATTAGCATACAGCTCTTTATAGTAATTTCTGATGATTCATTTTATTTCTGTGGTGTCTGTTGTTACATTTCCTTTTTCATTTCTAATTTTATTGGTTTGTGTCTTCTCCATTTTTTGGTTAGTTGGGCCAGTGGTGTGTCAATTTTGTTTATTTTTTCAAATAACCAGCTCCTCATTTATCTGGTCTTTTGCATATTTTTGTTTTAATTTTATTGATTTCTTCTCTATTTTTAATTATTTCCTTTTCCTACTAGTTTTGGGTTTGGTTTGCTGTTGTTTTTCTGGATCTTTGAGATGCATTGATAGCTCATTTATTTGGTGGCTTTCTAATTTCTTTATGTAGGCCCCAATTGCTATAAACTTTCCTCTTAACACTGCTTTTGCTGTATCCCATAAGTTTTTTTTTAATTTATTTATTTACTTGAAAGTAAGAATTACACACAGAAAGAAAGAGAAGCACAGAGAGAGAGAGAGAGAGAGAGAGAGAGAGGTCTTCCATCTGCTGGTTCACTCCCCAGAGGGCTGCAATGGCCGGAGTTGCACTGATCTGAAGTCAGGAGTCAGGAGATTCTTCCAGGCCTCCCATATGGGTACAGATGCCCAGGGACTTGGGCCATCTTCCACTGCCTTCCCAGGCCATATCAGAGAGCTGGATCAGAAGTGGAGCAGCTGGGACTAGAACCGGCGCCCATATGGGATGCTGGCACTGCAGGTGGCGGCTTTACCAGCTACTTCACAGCACCAACCCCATCCCATACATTTTGATATATTGTATTGTCATCTTACTTGGTTCCCAGATTTTTTTTTATTTCTCTTTTGATTTCTTCTATGTCCCACTGTTCATTCAGGAGCATGTTGTTCGGTCTCCATGTGTTTGCATATGTTCTAGAGATTCCTGAGTTGCTGATTTCCAGCTTCATTCTATTGTGGTCCCAGAAGATGCATGGTATGGTTCTGATTTTTTTTTAACTTACTGATAATTCCTTTATGGCCTAGCATGTGGTCAATCCTAGAGAAATCCTGCACTGCTGAGAAGAATGTGTATTCTGCAACTCTAGGATGAAAAGTTCTGTACATATCTGTTAGGTGCATTTGGTCGATAGTGTCAATTAACTCTGCTGTTTCCTTGCTAATTTTCTGTCTGGTTGATCTGTCCATTGCTGAAAGTGGTGTATTGAGGTCCCCCAATACTGTTGTATTGGAGTCTAAGTCTCCCTTTAAGTCCCTTAACATATCTTTTAAATAGCCCTGTAATTAGGTGTATATACATTTATAATAGTTACATCTTCCTGTCGAATTGACCCCTTAATCATTGCATAGTGGCCTTCTTTGTCTCTTTTAACAGTTTTTGTGTTAGTTTATTTTGTCTGATATTAGGATGGCTACACCAGCTCTCTTTTATGTTAGCATGGAATATCTTGAATTGATGTGGTTTCTACCTCTGTTGCATGCTGAAGTTGAAAAATACCCATCAGGTTAAGTTGATAGAGTTAGTCCAGCCCCTGTGTCCTTACTGATTTCCTGAACACCTTTATTACTTACTGAGAAAGGATTCATCAAGTTTTTGACTATAATCGCAAATTCGTCTATTTATTTCTCCTTTCAATTCTATCAGCTTTTGCTTTCTGCATTTTGTTGCTGTGTCATTAGGCACCCTCATATTTAGAGTTGTAATATCACTATAATGAACTGACTTTTTTATCATTATGAAATAGTCTTTGTCTCTGATAACACTCCTTATTATGAAGTCTACTTTTGTGTTAGTATAACATCTCTTTTTGAGTGTGGTAAAATACACATAGCACAGACTTTACTATTTTAAGTCTTTGTACATGTGCATTGTAGTGGGACTAAGTATATTCCCACTGTCATGCAACCATCGTCACTGTCCCTTCCCAGAGCGTTCTCATCTTTCCAAACTGGAACTCTGTGTTCATGAAGCAACTGTTTTCCTAGCCCCTCACAGTCACCATTCTGCTTTCTGCCTAGTGTTTTATTTCATTAGGGACCTCATATAGGTGGAATGGGCTTGATTGTCTCCTCTTTGGCCTGTTTTCCTCAGCACAGTGTCCTCAAGGTTCATCCATATTGTGCGATGTTTCAGAGTTTCACTACCTTTTGTAGCTGAACCGTATTGCATTGTGTGGTAATACCACGTTTTGTTTTTCTACTCATCAACCTATGGACAGTTGATTTGTGTCCATCTTTTGGCTACTATTACAAATGCTACAAATAGCTGTTTGTGGTTCTACGTTTGAGTGTATCGCCAGAAGTGGAATAACTGGGACATGAGGAATTTCATGTTTGATTTTACTTTTCAGAATAGCCATGTACTTTTTCAAAATGGCTGAGCTATTTTATATTCCCATGACAGTTCCAATTTCTTTGCATTCTTACCAGAATTTTTTAATCTTCTATTTTTCTTTATTATAGTAATTTTCATTTGTGTGAAGTTTTCTCATTGTGATTTTTAATGGTATTTCCCTGACAGTGATGTTGAGTATTGTTTTACATGCTTAGTAATCACTGATGTACAGATTTCACACTTTCAGTGTTTGCTTACCATATACTTTTTTTTCATTCCTTTGTCTTTGATCTATGTTTGCCTTAATATTTGAAGTAGACTTCTTAAAAGGAACACATGGTTCTTGATTTTATATTTATATATTTCTCTAACTATAATATTTTAGGTTAATATATTTTATTCTTTTTTCTTTTCTCTCAATATATAAAAATATTTCTTCATTGCTTTCTGGCTTGCATATATTCTGATGGGAAATACAACATTATTTGTATTTTTCTTCCTGTGGATGTAATATATATATAAATATTTATATACATACACACATATAAGTTTCTGGTTGGTTTGGGGGTTTTACATATATTGTTTCCAGCGATATGATTATGATGTCTTTCTTCATTTATTATTCTTGGGGCTCTCCCAGGTTCCTAAATCTGTGGATTTTCACGTTAGGAAACATTTTGGCCATTATTTCTTCAAACAAGCTTCTCCATCAGTTCTGCCCTCTGCCACTATCCTGCCACTTACGTCCTCCTGGAACCCAACTGATGTGCACATTTAACCACTTGATGCTGCCCTGTGGGTCACTGGTGTTTGATTCACTTCCTCTTTCCTCCTCTTCTGAAGCTTCATTTTGGGTGTTATCTACTGCCATGCTTACTTGTTCACTGATCTTTTTTTCATCTCTATGATAATAGTCTGATGTTAATTCTATCTAGTGTACTTTTCAGTTCAGATGTTGTAGTTTTTCATCTCCAGAATTTCAATTTGCGTCTTTCCAGAATCCTCCAGTTCTTATCTCATTGTGTTCATGCTGTTCTTTGCCATCTTGACCAATGCCTCTTATTTGCAAAAGCTGCTTCACGGCTCTTGGTTGCTTAATGTGATCATCCGTGTGAATTCTGCTTCTGCTCCTACTGATTGCTTTCCTCCAGTCATTCATCGTATTTTGAGTACTTAGTATTGCTAAATTGGACACCAGTTATTGTGTATTTCATATTTGTGGGTAGTGGATTTTACTTTATTCGTTTTTTAAACTTTTATTTAGTAAATATAATTTTCCAAAGTATAATTTATGGATTACAATGGCCTTTCCCCCCCATAGCTTCCCTCCCACCCACACCCCTCCCATCTCTAGCTCCCTTCTCATTCCATTCACATCAAGATTCATTTTCTTTTTTTGTCTGCACATTAATGTTTATTTATTTTTTATTTAATAAATGTGAATTTACAAAGTGCAACTTTTGTATTGTTATGGCCCCCCCAACCTCCCTCCCTCCCGTGGCCCTCCCCTCTCTCACTCCCTCTCCCATCCCGCCCTTCAATCATTTTCAGTTATCTTTATACACAGAAGATCAATTTAGTATATATTAAGTAAAGATTTCATCAGTTTGCACCCACACAGAACATAAAGTGTAAAATACTGTTTGAGTACTAGTTATAGCATTAATTCACATTGGACAGCACATTAAGGACAGAGATCCCACATAAGGAGTGAGCACACAGTGACTCTTGTTGTTGACTTAACAAATTGACACTCTTGTTTATGGCATCAGAAATCTCCCTCGACTCTAGTCATGAGTTTCCAAGGCTATGGAAGCCTCTTGAGTTCGCTGACTTCGATCTTATTTAGACAAGGTCATAGTCAAAGTGGAAGTTCTCTCCTCCCTTCAGAGAAAGGTACCTCCTTCTTTGATGGCCCATTCTTTCCACTGGGATCTCACTCACAGAGACCTTTCATTTAGTTTTTTTTTTTTTTTTTTCTACAGAGTGTCTTGGCTTTCCATGCCTAAAATACTCTCATGGGCTCTTCAGCCAGATCCGAGTGCCTTAAGGGCTGATTCTGAGGCCAGAGTGCTGTTTAGGACATCTGCCACTCTACAAGTCTACTGTGTATCCCACTTCCCATGTTGGATAGTTCTCTCCCTTTTTGATTCTATCAGTTAGTATTCGCCAGACACTAGTCTTGTTTGTGTGATCCCTTTGACTCTTAGACCTATCAGTGTGATCAACTGTGAATTAAAATTGATCACTTGGACTAGTGAGATGGCATTGGTACATGCAATCTTGATGGGATTGTATTGGAATCCCCTGGTGTGGATTTTACTTTATTCTTTTGGAAGTATGGGTCTTTGTCCTGAAATTTAGCTAAATTATTTGTGATTAGTTTTAACTCTTAGAGGTTTACATTTGGGCTTTCTTTAGAGCATTCTTTAGAGTGCATTTAGTCTCTTTAATAAAGCAATATTTTTTTAAGGACTTCATGTATGTCTTTGTGTTGAGGTCTTTCCTCTCTGGCTGATGGCGGGAGGGTGGGGGGCCTGCAATGTTCCCAGCTTCTCATAAGATCCAGTCGTCTTTCAGCCTGCTGCTACCTGTTTTGTTTCCTCGCTCACATGAACAGAAGCTACTCCGCTAAGGAAAGAGCAACTCCCTGCAGAACTGAAGAGCTGGCTCTCCATCATCTTCCTCCCCCCAGTCATCCGCCACGCACATCCCAGCTGCCTTCCTCAGCATCGCACTGTCTCAACTCAGCACATCTGTCAGGCTTTCCTTGAACTCCATCTCCCAGCGCAGCCTGGAAAGCGCCTCCCTACGGCATTCTGGCTGTCATCGTGCCCTTCATGTTTCCTGCTTTCTTCTTCAAGGATCACTGCCTTGTGCTGCAGGTTGTCCAATATCTGAAAACCATTTTTCTCCCTGTATTTCACTTGTTTTTCCAATGACTCAAGGTGGGAACATCTATTCTGTATCTGTTACTCCTTCATAGCTAAAAGTAGATGGTCTCTGTCCTTTATTTTTGAAACATATTTTCTGTGGGAATAGAATTCTAGGTTGACAGTCCTTTTCTTTCTTTTTTTCACTTTAAAAATGCTATTCCATTGTCTTCTGGCTTGCATAGTTTCTGATGAGAAGTTTTTGATAATTCTTATCTTCGAAACTCTGTGCATTCGATTTTCCTTTCCCAGGAAAATCCTCAAGATTTTCTCTTCATCTTTGGTTTTTTAGTAATTTGAATGTATGTGTGTCTACACAACCCATAGACATGGGGTTTTTGGGGGGAAGGGCAGGGAAAATGGGAGAATTTATCCTGCTTTGGTCTCCTTGAGATTTTTGGATATATAGTTTGATGTATTTTGTCATTTTTAGAAAATTTTCAGCCATTATACTTTCAGTTGATTTTTATACACGATGCTGTCTCTCTTCTTCTGAGATTCCAGTTACATTCAGAGTCATCCACATAAGTGGATGGCTAGGAATGCCTTATATTTAAGGTATTTAGGAATACCTTATATTTAAGAGAGAAGTCCTGTTTGTAAAATATGCTGCTGTATTTATGGAGAAAGAGATCAGGGAGCATTTAGGTGACTATGTAACAATGAAAGCTTCCTTGTCAAATTTCTTGTTCCTACAAAGAAATTATTTATTTATTTTATTTGAATGTGGGGTGGGAGAGAGAGAGAAAGAGAAAGAGAGAACTGCATCTATAGTCACTCTGTCCACAATGGCTGGAACTGTACCTCGTAGAAACTGGAAGCCAGCAACTTAGTTTGAGTCCCCCACATGAGTTTCAAGGACCCCAGAACTTGAGCTGTTACCTGCCACCTCCCAGGGTGTTCATGAACAAGAAGCTGGAATCAGAAGTGGTGTTAGGACTCGAACCTAGGCACTCCTTTGTAGGATGCAGACGTCCCCAGTGGTGTCTTTAAGCACTGTGCCAAACGCCTGCCCTCTTGCAAATTTCTTCTTGCAACATACACTGTTCCAGCATCTTCAGCCTGGCCAGTACTTTCGCAATTTCAAACTGGAAGCTTGGGTGATGAAATCTGAGATCAGCAGTGGGTAGCAGTGATTAATCTGTTTCAGAAAGACTGCTATGATATTGAACAAATTAAATGCTTAAGGGCATCACGGTTCTCAGAGCCAATAACACAATTGTTTGGATGTCTGTGTCATAGGCGATGGGCTTGAAATTAAGTTAATAAACAGTTGCAGCCAAAAGTCATTCAGGGACCATTTTAGTTTCATTGTGATGCCGCCTGGCAGCTCCTTCTAGTTTTAAAACTCACAGCCACATCCACTTCCTGTTTGTCAGGTGCATTTAATTTGCCTGGGAACTCTGCGGAGCGCTAGACTCATGACGTGTCAGGGCACATCTGGCACATTAGAAGGATTTCGCTCAGCTTCTCCACGCCCCTTATCCTCCCGGACTTCTCCCCTTTATGGGAGACTGGAGAGCTCCCCTCACAGAACAGGCCTCAGGCCTCTCTCCTCTGTCAGCTTAATGTTCCATTAAGGACCCATTCAAACTCCGCCTCCTGACATGACAACTTGGCATCTGCCCGAAGTCACATGCTCAAGAGGAAGGTGAAAGCGAGGGCGGTGCAGGGGCAGGGCCAGGGAGGGCAGGCCCAGCAGCGCCCCCCAGCGTCTGCCACCAAGAGACTGCATTACACCCAAGTCCTTGAAGGACGTGACGCCCGGCCGGCGGGCCTCTGGGCAGAGCTGCCCCAGCCTCTCCCTGCTGGCAGGTGCGCGGGGTCCCTGCCGCCAGTCTGAGCCTACTGAACGTGTCAGCCATCGCCGGGCCACCGCAGGGCTCCTGCTCTGTGTAGTGCCAGGATCGGTTTGGGTGGGGAAGTTTGGGGCTAAGCAGGAAATTTTATTGTTTTCTTTTTTTTTTTAACTTTTATTTAATAAATACAAATTTCAAAAGTACAGCTTTTGAATTATAGTGGCTTTCCCCCCATAACCTCTCTCCCACCCGCAACCATCCCATCTCCCTCTCCCTCTCCCATTCCATTCTTCATCACGATTCATTTTCAATCATCTTTATATACAGGAGATCAACTTAGTATATACTAAGTAAAGATTTCAACAGACTGCACCCACAAAGACACACAAACTATAGAGTACTGTTTGGGTAGTAGTTTTACCATTAATTCGCATAGTACAACACAACACATTAAGGACAGAGATCCTACATGGGGAGCAGGTACACAGTGACTCCCGTTGCTGATTTAACAATTGACACTCTTATTTATGACGTCAGTAATAAGCTGGGGATTTTAGAGGGAGAGAAATGATCATGAACCTGGGATGTGATCAGGGAAGACAAAAGGAACTGTGGTCAAGAGGCTGGGAAATCTTAGACAGGAACACGTGGTAGACGCAGGGACTCGGCAGTCATGTGCCAGGCAAGGCAAGTCTCCAGCGCCTCTTCTCAATGACATCCTCGGTAGAGTCACGGCACTTAAAGGAAGTGGAGGGGCATGGGTGTGGATGTGTGGATGTGTGGATGTGAATGGGATGTGTGGGGGGTGTATGTCTGGAATGTCTGAGATGTTGTGTATGAGTGTGCTTGGGTGTGTGTATGGGGTGTCTGTGTGTATGGTGTATGTGTGTGTGTGTGTGTGTATGGGGTATGGGTATGTGTGTGTATGGGATGCTTGGGGTGTTTGTGTGTGTGGTATGTGTGTGTATGGTATGTGCGTGTGTGCATGTGTGTATGTGTGTGTATGGGGATATGTGGGGTGTTGTGTGTGTGTGTGGGATGTGTGGAGTGCTGTGTGTGTATCTGTGTGTGTATGGGATGTTTGGGGTGTGTGTGTGTGTATGGGTGTGTGTGTATGGGGTATGGGTGTGTGTGTATGGGTCTTTGAGAAGGACAGTAGCCATTGGTACGCCCAGTATGTGCCAAGGACTGTGCATTTCACAGATAATCTCACGTAAGCTCCATAACATTTCCACTCAGTGTGTAAAATGCTTTGTTTATTTATTTGGAAGCAGGCAGGCAGGCAGAGCTCCTGTCCACAGGTTCATTCCCAAAGGGAATGAACTCAATCCAAATCTGTCTCGGGGGTAGCGGGGACCCAAGTACTTCAGAGCTCTCTGCATTAGCAGGAGCTGGAGCCAGGAGGCAGAGCTGGCCTCAAACCCAGGTACCAGGGGCCGGCTCCATGGCTCACTTGGTTAATCCTCTCCCTGCAGCACCTGCATCCCATATGGGCGCCAGTTCTAGTCCCGGTTGCTCCTCTTCCAGTCCAGCTCTCTGCTGTGGCCCGGAAAGGCAGTGGAGGATGGTCCAAGTGCTTGGGCCCCTGCACCTGCATGGGAGACCAGGAAGAAGCACCTGGCTCCTGGCTTTGGATCAGCGCAGCGCCAGCTGTGGCGGCCATTTGGGGAGTGAACCAACGGAAGGAAGACCTCTCTCTGTCTCTCCCTCTCACTGTCTATAACTCTACCTCTAAAAAAAAAAAAAAAAAAAAAAAAAAAAAAAAAAAAAAACAACACCAAATAGGTACCCTGACATAGGCACCCAAACTGCCTGTCCACCCATCCAGTTTCATTCTTTTTTTTTTTTAAGGTTTTGGCTTATTTTCCAACTGACGCCTACCCGTGTGGGCTGAATGTGATTGTGATGTTTTGGAGCATGCCAACAGTGTGTGATGATTAAATCAGGATATTTGCCATATCCACTGCCTCATGTAGTTTTCATTTCTCTGTGGTAAAATGTTCAAAATCTCCTCCAGCTCTTCTGAAAGACATACTGCATTGTTGTTAGCTGGCCGTCCTACTGTGAAACACAATGCCAGAACTCAACCTCCCACCTAACTGTAACTTTTTTTAAAAAAGATATTTATTTATTTGAAAGGCAGAGGCAGAGAGAGAGAGAGAGACAGACAGAGAGACAGAGAGAGAGAGAGAGAGAGAGAGAGAGAGAGAGAGATTTCATCCACTGGTTCACTCTCCAAATGGCTGCAAAGGCCGGAGCTGGGCTGAACTGAAGCCAGGAGCCAGGAGCTTCCTCCGGGTCTCCCACACAGGTGCAGGGGCCCAAGGACGTAGTCCATCTTCTCCTGCTCTCCCAGGCCATAGCAGAGAGCTGGATCCGAAGCAGAACAGCTGGGATTCGAAGTGGAGCCTGTATGGGATGTGGGCACTGCAGGTAGCAGCTTTACCCTCCACACCACAGCACCAGCCCCCTTAACGGTCCCTATTCACCCCTTGACCAGCTTCTACCCATCCCCACCCCCGGGTGGCAGCTGCCGCAGACTTACCTGTGTCTCCCAGGTCCAAGTCTAACAGGGGAGAATAGGACAGTCTCATCAAGGGTCTGGCGGCCACAGAGAGCCCTGGGGACAAGCATGGCCTCCGCAGGTACTGAGGGCTGTGTACCACTGTGTCTGCTATGGTGCCCATTTGACAGATGAGACAACGGAGGTTCTGAGACGGGCAGGCTTGCTGCAAGGAGCAGGTGAGAGTCAGCCAGAAAGGCGTCAGGGAGTGGGGAGCAGTAGTGCAGCTTGCTGGACAAGGCTTTCTGGCAGTGTGTTAGCAGGCTCTTCTCCAATGCCCTGCGGGAGAACTCCTTCCGCGGTAAAGGATGTGGTTTCCATAGAAACAGGGGATCCTAGAGGTTTGAAAGGGTTTTTCCCCAGGGCTCTGGTTTTCAAACGGCTGCATTCAGCTCCAAGTTTCTAAAGCCCAGAGCTACAGGGACCTAAAAGGCACGGAGGCGCCCCTGGGGCAGACCACTTCGGAGACTCCAGCCGGGCCATCCAGGCTGGGTGTGACTTATTTTGGTGGCCGTTTGTTTAAGCACTTTCTCCCTATAGTAGGTCCTTTTTTTTTTTTTAACATTAAATGTGGGCTGGTGCTGTGACGTAGTGAGCTGAGCCTCCAAATGCAGCGTCAGCAACCCACATGGGTGCTGGTTCATTTCCAGCTGCTCCACTTGAGATCCAGCTGTTTGTTTTTTTTTTTTTTAATTTTTTTTTTTTGACAGGCAGAGTGGATAGTGAGAAAGAGAGAGACAGAGAGAAAGGTCTTCCTTTGCCATTGGTTCACCCTCCAATGGCTGCCGCGGCTGGTGCACTGCGGCCTGCGCACCGCGCTGATCCGATGGCAGGAGCCAAGTGCTTCTCCTGGTCTCCCATGGGGTGCAGGGCCCAAGCACTTGGGCCATCCTCCACTGCACTCCAGGGCCACAGCAGAGAGCTGGCCTGGAAGAGGGGCAACCGGGACAGAATCTGGCGCCCCGACCAGGACTAGAACCCGGTGTGCCGGCGCCGCAAGGCGGAGGATTAGCCTAGTGAGCCGCAGCGCTGGCCACAGTAGGTCCTTTTCAAGAGGCTTCGCTGAGACTCACCTTCCGGCTGGTAAACTCCTACCCACCCCTCCGAGCCCAGGCCAAATGCTAGGACCACTTTAGATACTTTGCAGATGGATCGTCAGACGCCCGCTGGGGAGCTCCCAAGCCGTTGGTTCATATTCTGTTCCGGCACTCACAGTTCCGTGTTAGTGGGTATTTCCTTGTTTTTCTCAAAGGCGCTGTGTGGCAGAGCTCTCCAGGGCCAGCTGTCTCCTCTTTACTCTGCTCTCATGCATTTCGACCTCAGTGGAGCCCGTGTAACTGAGTTCTTGACCTCTTTGGCCCTCCTAGGCCATCTTCAGGCCACCCCCAAACCTCCCGTACAAAATCCTACACCATCTTTGTCCCCTCGTCTGTGGCCAGGCACAGAGGATCAGGAGCCTCAGGACCCTAGAAAAAGGTGCAGCCATGACATGGAAGGAAACAACCCCATGGGGCCGGTGCTGTGGCATAGCAGGTAAAGCTATGCAGTGCCTGCATCCCATGTGGGTGCTGGTTCGAGTCCCGGCTGCTCCACTTCCAGTCCAGCTCTCTGCTATGGCCTAGGAAAGCAGTGGAGGATGGCCCAAGTCCTTGGGCCCCTGCACCCACGTGGGAGACCCAGAAGAAGCTCCTGGCTCCTGGCTTCTGATAAGCACAGCTCTGGCCATTGCGGCCATTTGGGGAAGTGAACCAGTGGATGGAAGACCTCTCTCTCTCTCTCTCTCTCTTTCTGCCTCTGCCTCTCTGTAGCTCTGCCTTTCAAATACATAAATACATCTTTTTAAAAAAAGAGAGAGAGAAACTGAACCCTGGAATGACTGCATGGAGCAGAGAACTCCCACCTCTTCATTCTCATTGAGTCGTAATGTGAATGAGAAATCAGCCTTTCACCTTAACTGAATGGCCGTAGTCTGGGTGGCAAAGATGCCAAGGAAACCCCCTCACCAAAACCTCGCTGTCAGGCCCCTGCGGCCAGGGCTCAGCGAGGTGACTGACAGCGGGAGAAGAGGCCTCATTCTTTAAAGGGCCCAAGGGCCGGATCTCGCTTCCACCGCAGCTGGTGCGGCCGAGCCTGTGACCCAGCCGGGCTTCGGGGTGAGTCCCGGCACCCCTGTTCGCGGTTCTGCAGTCCTGGGCCGGCGGCTGCTCCTCCCGGGGTCCCACAGCAGCCGGGTAAGGTGAATTTCACAGGCTCGCCTGGTCTCAAAGATTCCCACTGTGGCGTGGATACACGGGTGGGTCTGTGAGGTGCTGCTGCCCTCTGGTGGTCACATGGGAAATCGTGGGCCATTCCTCTGGGAGCCCTCCCTTCCTGGTTCCCTAGAAAAACGGGGATCAGAGGCAGAGAAGGCTCTGTCCGCGGGTGGGCGATGGATTTGCTCTGTGCCTGCTCTGGACGCTGGAAACGTCGGGAACCCTGGCGTCAAAGAGATCGGGAGCTGGAACTCTTCCTTTCGTTAGCTCTCTGGCCTTGCACAAACGGTTTCACTTTCTCAAGCCTCGGTTTTTTGGTCTGCAAAATGGGTATATGGTAGAGAGAGTGCTTCGTCACAGACAGGTGTGAACTCAGGCTGCGCGCTGCCTGCCACTGTCCCGAGGGGCTTGGAGAACCGCCCTGCCCAGACGTTGACCCGGTAACGGGGCGGGGGGGGGGGATCATTGGCAAAAACAACAGCTATGTTTCATCTCCTCTCTCCGTCCAGCCCTACCCTGGGCTCTGCATGGCTCCCAGCCCTTGCTAGGGATGGTGGCGGGGGGGCTGTCAGCTTCTGCATCCACCGAGCAGCATCCTCCTCATCCCCCTCCTGCTCGCTCCAGCCTGGGGAGCTAGGAAATTTCATGCCCAAGTGTGCATGCGTCACTGTTGTTCGGTTTCACCTGGTGGCTCTGAACTTCGAAGACACACACGTGGGGGCTCGAATTCTCCGCTTTCATGGTTGTGGGTGACTCTGCAGAGCTGTCGGCGCCTGAGGCTGGCGGTGCAGGCTTGGGGTACCAGTGGAAGCTTCCGCTGACCACAGAGCAACGCAGAAGGTCACCAGGTGTTTTGTGGAGCACGACGCCCACGCAGCCAAAGACGCCGCCTGGCAGGCGCATCTGAGAGCAGGCAGACTTCAGAAAACACGAGGCTGGCACCAGACGGGCACTCGCTACCTTTCCCTTGATGTATGGCTTCTGGAAACACTTTGTGTTTATTTTTCCTTATAGAGAAGTTTCTTTTGCTGTTTTCTATTTCGACATATGCCCAGCGGCATGAAATGGCAGGGGAGGCTTTGCACGAACAGTTAGCATTGTTCAGTCTGCAATGGGCCATGCAGCCTTCCAGAAGCCTGCCTCCACGGAGCTGTCAATCCAGCCAGCCCATCTTCCAATCAACAGGTGCAATGTCAGGAGGTGGAGAATACAGGACAGGGAGGTCACGAGGGGCAGGGCAGGGAGGGCAGGGCGCACACCGACACCTGCTGCGGCATCGGGGTGGTGGTGGTGGGGTGATCCAGAGCGGTCCAGCTGGATCGGCCGCCGGTGACAGGGCTGTTTGATGTGTCCGTTGAGGTGCCGGCAGGGAGGGCAGCCTCAGCCACCTGGCAGGAAGTCTGGCTTCTGGCCAAGGCCCTGGCACTTGAGTGAGGTCTCAGTTGTCACCGTGGTGGCTCCTGCCTCTCTTCTCCCTTTGTCCCCTGAAGAGGTCCAGGGCATCTAAAATGTGGATGAGTTGAACCAGGAGTCCCTGCAGCCACTGCTGTGTTTTTTAAGTTAGTTTTTAGTTTTTTTTTTTTTTTTCATTTGAGAGAGAGAGACAGAGAAAGAGAGAGAGAGAGAGAGAGAGAGAGAGAGAGAGAGAGATCTCCTATCCTTTGATTGCTTCCAAAAATACTTACAAATGTTGGGACTGACCAAGGCTGAAGCCAGGAGTTGGGAGCTCAGTCCAGGCCACCTAGGTGCCTCTCTCTTTTCTGCGCTCGCCTCATCTCTTCTCTTCTTTTTACTGAGTCACCTTTCCCTAGCTCTGCTGGTTCCACCTCGGTGCCCACTGATGGAACAGATTATTGTGCAGTCACTGAAGGCTTTATGAGGAGTGGGCTTTTGGTCTAGTGATTAGGGACATCCCACATTAGTGTATCTCGGTTTGATTCCCAGCTCCGGCTCCTGACTCCAGCTTCCTGCTAATGAGCGCCCTGGGTGGCAGCAGTTGATGGCTTGAGTTGTTGGGCCCCTGCTACCCATATGGGAGAGCTGGATGGGATTCCTGGCTCCTGGCTCCAGCACAGCCCAGTCTTTGCCATCACAAACATTTGGATGGGTAAATCAACAGATGGGAGCTCTCGGGCTGTCCGTCTCTCAAATAAAATAAATGAAGAAAAGTGAAAACGAGTCAGCAAATTATAAAATGGAAATTCAGGGTGAAATCCAACACCAAGAAAAACACACCCAAACTGATGGCTGGAACGTGAATTCATGCTGGAGATCATTATTGCATCAACATCTGGAAAAGACTTCAAAGTAAGGCCATGTGTGATATTTAGAGACTAAAGCCCATGAAATTAAGAAATGAATGTTACAGATGACTTTAAGAAAGAAGTCATCAGGTGTGAGCAAAATAAGGTGGGAGACCAGGAGGCCTTGAGCTGGGACTGCACCGAGAGCATGAACGGGACACAGCACCAGGAGCAGGAGTCTTAGGATCCACAGGCATCGTAGCAGGTTCATGGAGAATGGGTACTATAAAAGTACTATGCATAGATTTCAGAAAAAAAATTGCAGCAGCAGAAGATGGCCCAAGTGCTTGGGCCTCAGCACCCACATGGGAGACCTGGAAGAAGCTTCTGGCTCCTGACTCGGCCCAGCTCCAGCTGTTGCAGCCATTTGGGGAGTGAACCAGCAGATGGAAGACCTCTCTCTCTGCAGAGTGGCAGAAAGAGAAAGAGGGAGATACAGATGGGGGGTGGGGAGAAAGAGAGATCTATCCCTTGGTTCACTTTCTAAATGGCCGGGGCTGGACCAGGCTGAAGCCAGGAGCCAGGAATTCCATCCAGGTCTCCCACGTGGACGCAGGGCCCAAGTGCTAGCGTCATCTTCTGCTGCTTTCTAAAGTGGAACAGCGGGGACTTGAATGAGCACTCTCATATGGGAAGCCAACACTGTAGGCAGCAGCTTAACCTGTTATAGCACAATCTTAGTCCCATTAATGCTTCCTTGCAAGAAACTTCCCCTCTTCGTGTTACTGTGTGATTTGTCTCCTGACTGAACTTGGCATGGTCAAGAGGAAAGCAGAAATATGAATTAACTGCTAACATTGTTAGGAAAGCAAGTTAAATGTGTAATTTTTTTAAAAAAATCTAAAAATAGCTAGAAAAAGAATAGAAAAACAATTTCTAGCCTCCCATTAGCATAGGGAAAAGATGAATACAGAAAGATTTATTAAAAACAGAAATGCTGACATTTTTAAAAGTTGTTACAAATGAAGAATTACAGTGCTTTTCAAAAATATTTATTTATATGTCAGACAAAGCAGAGAGAGAGAGAGCTCTAATCCATCAGCTTAGCATCAAAAGCCTGCAACATATGGGACAAGACCAAGCTGAAGCTCAAAGCCAGGAACTCCACCTGGGTCCCCCCCAGGGGCGTCAGAAACTGAACTTCCTGGTCCATCACCTGCCACCTCCCAGGGTGTTCAGTAGCAGGAAGCCGGACTTGGGAAGGGAGCTGGGACTCGAACCCACGCACACCGATAGGGGATGTGGGCAGCTCAAGTGACAGTGACAGCGTAACCCCTGCATGAAACTTCCTGAGCGTGCAGGAACTTCTTTCTTGTCCTAATTCCCTAGATGATACAATGTAACAACCATTTCTATAGCATTTACATTGTTAGATACTGCAAGGACCTGAGAGCTGATTTAGACTCCCGGAATGGTCAGAGGTTTTATGGGAATGCAATGCTGTGTTATGTAAGCATCTGCAGATCTTCATGTTCACAAGGGGCTTGGAGCCAGTCCCCTGTGGGCACAGAGGGACACCATGCATGTAGGAGGGGACCTAATAATTGCGTGGAAAATGGAATTAAAAGGGAAACTTATTTTGCACAAAATTTTTTTGAAACTTGTTTATAGGTTTTTTTTTAATATTTGTTTTCTTTATTTGAAAGGCAGAGTTACAGAAAGAGGTAGAGCCAGGGAGAGAGGGCTACCATCTGCTGGGTCACTCCCCAACTGGCCGCAATGAGGGGAGCTGGGCCAATGTGAAGCCAGGAGCCAGGAGCTTCTTCCAGGTCTCCCTCGTGGGTGCAGGGGCCCAAGCACTTGAGCCATCTTCCATCGCTTTCCCAGGCCACAGCAGAGAGCTGGGTCGGAAGTGGAGCCACTGGGACGCGAACCAGTGCCCATATGGGATGCTGGTGCTGCTGGCCAGGGCTTTAACCCAATGAGCCACAGCGCCGGCCCTGTGTACAGGTTTTTCATAGTATACATTTTACATGAGCTTCTTCTTAAAAACTTTATTTATTTGGAAGGCAGAGTGACAGATAGTTGGCGGGGGGGGAATCTTCCATGTGCTGGTTCACTCCCCAGATGGCCAGAGCACCCAGGTCTCTCATGTGAGTGGTGGGGGTCCAAGCACTTGGACCATCTTCCACTGTTTCCCCAGGTGCATCAGCGGGGCGCTGAATCAGAAGGGCGGGGATACGGAACGCCGGTGCCGGTGCCGTAGGTGGCGGCTTGACCTGCTGAGCCACAGTGCCGGCCCCTCCATCAACTTTGTGATGACCTCTCATAGAGGGCTTGCCTGTGATCTCTGCTGTATCTGAGTTCCTGGCAGACAGTTAGTAGTTGTGTAGTTGTAAGGAAACTACACAACTTGAGATATGCTTCGGATACTCTGTTCACTCAGCATCAGGCCAGGATCTCTCTTCAATGCATCAGCAATCAGTTTTTATTTGGCAGTTGAAGGAATGAAGCCTCAAGGAGGTTAGGCAACTTGTTGATGTCCCACAGCAGCACATGGTCAAGCCAGGAAGAAGAAAAAATCCTGCATTTGTTTGATTTCAAAGTCGTGCGAGTCTGTGCTGCCTGCTTGGTCTTATTCATATGGAGGGCCCCTAGCTACCAGTATACAGCCAAGTGCATAGTAGGACTGTATAAATATTAGACGAATGAATGAAAGAATAGATGATAAGCAAACCCAGGTAGCGTGGGAAGCAGGAAGCATTCTATGTGGGATGTGTACCTGTGAAAGCGTGTTTATAACCTGTGTGTGGAGATCAGGTAGTGTTAATTTGCCTGTTATTTCTTTTATTTACTTGAAAGAGTTACAGAGAGAAGTAGAACCAGAGAGAGTGAGCCAAAGAGAGAGAGAGAGGAGGTCTTCCATCCTCTGGTTCACTCCCCAAATGACCACAATGGCTGGCGCTGCACCAATCTGAAGCCAGGAGCTTCCTCCAGGTCTCCCATGTGGGTAAAGGGGCCCAAGGACTTGGGCCATCCTCTACTGCTTTCCCAGGCCACAGCAGAGAGCTGGATCGGAAGTGGAGCAGCCAGGTCTCGAACCAGCGCTCACATAGAATGCCGGCACTGCTGGCTGGGGCTCTTACCTGCTGCGCCACAGCGCCGGCCCAATTTGCCTGCTATTTCTACTTTGCATCTCCTAATGGGTTTACTAGAAGAGCATCTGGTAACATTTCATTGCTGATTAAAATGATTTAAAATGTGCTCTGCATGGCTTCAAGTAAGCCAGCAGAGCAAGTGCAGGAAACAGCAGAAAACAGAATGTCAGAATGGAGGTAAGATAAACAGGATCTGAAATACCTGGGTCTTCTGAAGACTAAATCAAAGAACAAGACTGCTGGCTTTAGCTCTGTGTGGCCAGCAAGTGTAAAAGGCAAACAATCCAACAGTCATGCGTGTTGGATTTATCTGGTGTTTCAGGCCATCCTTTCATCTGAAGAACTCAAAGGATTTAGCCGGCTTCAGTTTGTTTGTTTATTTATTTATTTATTTATTTTAGCAGTTGGAAAAGGGAGAGAGATTCTTTCTCCTCTTGCTGAACTGATGCCAACTACAGGATGACACCCAAACACCCTTGAGCCACCAGGCCAGCCTTGGAGGTGGAGGGCTGCAGGGCTGCAGGGGGGTGGGGGTGGGGGTGGGGGGAGGTTAGCGAGTATTTGCAAACTCGCAATTAATTCATGAGCCATTTGCACATGGAAGGTGCTCATTCATCCAAAATTACTGAATGCAGAAGATCTAGCCCTGGGAACTGGGGGCCCAGGGTGTGGCTGCCGGCTCTGGTGCTTTGTGCCTCTCCAACTCCTTTGAGTCATTTCCTGATCTGTAAAATGGGAATACTAAATACCGTGAAACCGGATGTTTTTAGCCGTCATTTTAGAGGGGAGAAAACTGAGTCTCACAGAAGGTAATGACCCCCCCCCCCCATGGGGACCGATTTCACAAGGGATGTGCTGGAATCCAAACCCGTGCCTCTCAACTCCCGGTCCTGTATGGCTGTTCAACTCCTCTCTGCCTCTATTCCATCTCAAGATGGTACCGTCCAGACCCCATAGAATGTTATCAAGAAAGAAAGAGATGCCTATCCCAGGGTGCCCCGGTGTCACCCAACATAGCTTGCTGCCTAGCAAATAAATAAATAAATAAATAAATAAAAAGGCAGAGGCACTGTATTTGCATGTTTCAAGAATAAGCCCTAAAAGTCAACATCCAAATTAATGTCTGAAGTTAATCATTCGTAACTTAGAAGTTAATTGCTTGAATCCTGCTTGTTTTTCCTAAAACAGCACATTTCCATTCTAGTAAGTGCTTTCCATAAACATGTGGTCCCTGTGAGGATGAAAACCCTTGGTGCAGACTAGTTGGGAGAGATTCCAGCAGTAGGACCAGTGCTGTCAGAGCCAGGATCTCCCGTCTTGCAAGGTGGCTGAGATGTCCTTCCTTGCAGAATACACGCCGTGGCCACTAGGTGGGGGAGTTGTAAAGCCGAAGACCTCTGTGCCCACGGCCTCAAAGGAGCCAGAATCTCCTTGGTCAGACCCAGAGAGATAACAGCCAAATTAGTCTTCTGATGGCGTTGAAGTTTGAAGGCAAAGGAGATTTCTTCCCTCTCTGAAACCAGGGGATTATCCGTCAACAACAGACTGGCATTTCCAACCCCATCCCTCCATCCATCCATCCATCATCCATCCATCCGTCCCTCCGTCGTCCATCCACTGATCCCGTTCTCCTTGCATCCGCCTGCCCACCAAATGAGTAAGATCATCCTCTATGCACTGGGGACACAGCAGAGAACCAACAGCCTGACATGCAACTGGAAGAACATGGGTCCTAGACAGTACCAGACACACAGGCCATGGCAACCTAGGACATGTGTGGTGAGAAGAGGCGTTCAGAGCCTTGGGCATATATCATCCTCAGGGGGCCAAGTTTTCTGATGAATTCGTTAAGTAGGTGAGGGAGGGTGGGGAGAGAAGAGAGTATACAAGGCCCCAGAGATGGAGGGAGCAGGATGAGTTCAAAACAGGCCTGTAGGTGTTGCAGGGAAGCACGGGAAAGGAGGCTGGGGACCCGGGCAGGGGCACAGTGCTGGAGTTTGAACTCACACACCATGCTCAATCTCGGTTGTCTCCGTCATCTGAACCTCGCCCCTCTGCAGACTCACCTCTGCATGGGTCTCCCGCTGCAGCCATGTTGACCTTCCTGTAGGTCCCCTCCACATTTGCCCCAAATGGTCTGCACAATCATTTCTCTTCAAATCAACAACCATGGTTTGAACACCTTCTGTCGTGTACCCTGGGGTGTGTTTGATATTGGTGATACAAAGTTGAATAAACCACAGTTAAACTCCCAGGTGTGTGTGTATGGGGTGAGGGCAGGGCAGCTGGGGAACAGCACTGAGAGTTAACAGTTACAATCGAGGGCCAGGCTGTGGCATTGCTGGTAAAGTCCTGCCTGCAGCGCCAGCATCCCATATGGGCGCCGGTTCCAGTCCCGGCTGCCCCACTTCCAACCCAGCTCTCTGCTGTGGCCTGGGAAGGCAGTAGAAGATGGTCCAAGTCTTTGGGCCCCTGCACCCACATGGGAGACCCGGAAGAAGCTCCTGGCTCCTGGCTTCGGATCGGCACAGCTCCGGCCATTGCGGCTAATTGGGGAGTGAACCATCAGATGGAAGACCTCTCTCTCTCTTTCTCTCTATCTTTTTGCCTCTGCTTCTCTGTAACTCTGCCTTTCAAATAAACAAATAAATCTTTTAAAAAGAGAATTATAGTCAAGGTTTGTGAAAAATGCTGTGAGAAGCCAGGGCAATAGCGCTATCTTAGTCTAAAGGAGCTGATTCTCAGACAAAATGACATTTCAGTGGGCCTTGAGGAGTGAGAGGGTATACTCTGGGGAGACAGGATTCCTGGTGCTTGGGATATAGCTGGTAGCTGATTGGTGGAGACGGAAACAGGATGGATCCTGAAGGGGCCTAGACTGCCTGACCTATTTGGATTTTATTTTGTAGGGGTGAGGAGCCCCTGAAGAAAACAACTTGTGATCCTTCCTTCCTTCTGTCCTCTCTCTCTCTCTCTCTCTCTCTCTCTCTCTCTCTCTCTCAATCATATAGATGTGTCATGAGTTAGGAAGAATGATTACTAAGAATCAAAAGTAATGGCCTACCACGTAGCACCTAAACTAATCCAACCAAAGCAACAGAACAGAGCTAGAATTTATGTGAAGTTAAAAAGACACAGGAGAAGGCTGCACCGCAGCTCACTAGGTTAATCTTCTGCCTGCGGCACCGGCACCCTGGGTTCTAGTCCTGGTTGGGGACCAGGATCTGTCCCGGATGCTCCTTTTCCAGTCCAGCTCTCTGCTGTGGCCTGGGAATGCAGTGGAGGATGGCCCAAGTGCTTGGGCCCTGCACCTGCATGGGAGACCAGGAGGAGGCACCTGGCTCCTGGCTTCGGATCAGCGCAGCGCACCGGCCGTAACGGCCATTTGGGGAGTGAACCAACGGAAGGAAGACCTTTCTCTCTGTCTCTCTCTCTCACTGTCTATAACTCTCTCTCTCTGTCTCTCTCTCTCACTGTCTATTACTCTTTCTCTCTCACTGTCTAACTCTGCCTGGAAAAAAAAAGACACAGGAGAACACAGTGGGCTACTTTCACTGCACACATCTAGAGTGAGAGCACAGAATCACATCTGGGAGTGACGGGCAACAATTGCTGCATGATGGTTCTCTCTGGGGACGGACAGATGGCTTGAAATCACGGAGGACAGGGCACTTCAGCTGTATCTGGACTTTCCTTTTCTTAACATGGACAGGGAGAAGACCTGAAGCAAATGTAACCAAGGGCGAAGATGTGCTCCAACCAAGGTGGGCAGCAGCTGATTTCCTCGAACTTTCTTACTGTTAGAAAACTCATGGTAAACGTATTTTCCAAAGAGAATCATAATCACAGTGTTAGCCCTTGCCGACCTGCCATTCCCCATGGAGTGTGCACTTTTTGATATCCATTTGTGTTTGAGTGTATGCATTTATAGAGACCCATATCCAAATATGTTCTCTATACAGAGTGATGGAAAAATTAATTTCATGGGTTTTAGAAGTAGTTTGAAGATGCTCAAGATAGAAGTTTCTCCCAAGCTTTGATATTTGCTACTGCTTTTCCTTTATCTGGAAATACTGCCATGATAACAGACACATTCTCAGAACACAGCATCACACTTTGTGACTTGAACGTTGGAGCAACATTATTGTCTGTCAAAGATGGAGGAAGGGGCTGGTGCTGCGGTGTAGTGGCATCCCATATAAGTGCCAGTTCAAGACCTGGCTGCTCCATTTCCAATCCAGCTCTCTGCTATGGCCTAGGAAAGCAGTAGAAAATGGCCCAAGTCCTTGGGCCCCTGCACCTGTGTGGGAGACCTGGAAGAAGCTCCTGGCTTCTGGCTTCGGATCAGCTCAGCTCTGGCTGTGTGGCCATCTGGGGAGTGAACCAGTAGATAGAATACCTCTCTCTTTCTCCCTCTCTCCCTCTCTCTCTGCCTCTACCTCTTTATAACTCTGCCTTAAAATAAATAAATAAACAAACCTTAATCTTTAATAAGATGGAGGGATAAAGAAGGGCTTCACAGAAAGAAAAGCCTCAACGCAAGCTATGGACGTAAGAACCGAGAGCTTGCACCTGCCGCACGCCGACTGCTCAGGACACAGAGCTGTACCTTCAGTTTTCCGGTCCACTGCTGCTGCTCCAATTTTACAAATGAAGAACTGAGGTTCAGAGAGGCAAAAGCACTGGCCCCAAACCACATGGGGGTGACAGAAGCAAGAACTGTGCCTGCTCCGCCTGGCTCCCACATGGTGACTCCTGCTGAGTCCCTTTGGCGTTTGGTTAGATTAAAGTCTTCGTGGGCGGTGCTCACCTGCGATTAAGGAATTCCACGGTGCCTGACTGTGACGTGCACATGCAGAGTCAAGACAGAGCACACATTTCGTCTTCACTCAAGAGAATGCCTGTGGTGCACTGCTCCACACGTTGGAGATAGAAATGGTGAATGGACTTGCTTCTGCTTTTTCAAGAGAAGTCAGAAATTCGTGGTAAAAGCTCAATTTTACAATTTGGCAGCAAATAAAACATGCCCGCAGGCCATGTCATCAACCCATTTGCAACCTCAGGAACTGGTGATGAGGGCCTTCAGAAGAATTTTCAGCAGAGAAATCCATGATCTGTCCACTGTCAACCTCCCACCCCTGGATACTGCCTGTTGATCCAGCAAATTTAACTTCATTCAACCTACCGCGGTAGAGAGAATGAGGGAAAGACAGAGAAAGAATCCTGATGCTCTCTCAAAGTGGGAGTCAGAATGGAGGATATTTGTGGTTTTAGGGTCTGAGCTGGGCAGTTTTTAGCAGAGCTTGCAGAGAAGGACGTGCAGGAATCTGGGAAGTTTATGACCCAGTACCTTTGGGTTGGCGGGCACAGTAAGGACTGTGAAGTAAGCCTTGAGGAGCAAGTCATTTGCCTTGATATGCAAGCTATTTTAATTCATTCCCAATCTTATCTTCTGGAAGTAGGTACCTCTCTCTCATTTTTAAAAAAAATTAGAGTAAAATACATAAGGGCACTTAAAAATTGAACTTTTTAAAAAATTTATTTGACAGTAAGAGAGAGAGACAGAGAGAAGGTCTTCCTTCTGTTGGTTCACTCCCCAAATGGCCGCCACAGCTGGCGCTGTGCCGATCCGAAGCCAGGAGCCAGGTGCCCCTTCCTGGTCTCCCATGCGGGTGCAGGGCCCAAGCACTTGGGCCATCCTCCACTGCCCTCCCGGGCCACAGCACAGAGCTGGACTGCAATTGGAGCAACCGGGACTAGAACCCGGTGCCCAAATGGGATGCCGGCGCTGCAGGCGGAGGATTAACCAAGTGAGCTATGGCGCCAGCCCAGAAAAATGGAACTTTTAAAGAAGATCTATTGGCCGGCACTGTGGCTCAATAGGCTAATCCTCCGCCTTGCGGTGCCAGCACACCAGGTTCTAGTCCCGGTTGGGGCGCCGGATTCTGTCCCGGTTGCCCCTCTTCCAGGCCAGCTCTCTGCTGTGGCCAGGGAGTGCAGTGGAGGATGGCCCAAGTGCTTGGGCCCTGCACCCGCATGGGAGACCAGGAGAAGTACCTGGCTCCTGCCTTCGGATCAGCACGGTGCGCCGGCCGCAGTGGCCATTGGAGGGTGAACCAACGGCAAAAGGAAGACCTTTCTCTCTGTCTCTCTCTCTCTCTCACTGTTCACTCTGCCTGTCAAAAAAAAAAAAAAGATCAATCTTATTTGTTTGCAAGGCAGGAGAGATGGGGAGAGAGAGAGAGAGAGAGAGAGAGAGAGAGAGAGAGAGAGAGAGAGAAATCTTCCATCCACTGATTCACTTCCCAAATGGCCACAATGGCTGGATCTGGGCCAGAGTGAAGCCAAGAGCCTGGAACTCCATCTGGGTCTCCCACATGGGTGGCAAGGCCCAAGGCCCAAGTACTTGGACTGTCTTCTGCTGCTTTCCCAGGTACATTAGTAGGGAGCTGGGCCATTACTACCAAAGGATGCCAGCATCGCAGGCTATGCCACAACACTGGCCCTAGAAAATGAAATGAAAGGATAAGTTTATTTTGGTGCAAAACATTCTGAAATCCATGCATGGTGTTTTCATACAGATTTCTATGAACTTCTTGAAGACCTTGCACACATAAGCTACAATCTAGCATTTCAATCATTTTAAGTGCACAGTTCAGTGACATTAAGTGCATTCTTATTGTTATGCAACCATCCCCACCATCTGGCTTCTGAACTTCTTCATCTCACAAAATTGAAACTTTGTAGCCATGAAACACTAAGTCCCCATTCTCTTCCTCCCATTAATCCCTCATAACCATCATTCTATTTGTCTCCATGAACTTGGCTGTTGGCTACTATCAGAACACTTAAATAAGCTTGTGGAAAATGGAATTAAAACATGTTATTTTAATGCTAAGGTTTTGAAATCCACACGTATTAGGGTTCCTCAAAAAGCTTGTGAAAAATATGTATTATGAAAAAACTGCACGGATTTCATTTTTTTTTTTGCACAAACGGAAACTTCTCTTTCATTCTTTTTTGCAGGGTGTTTTGTACTCTCCCTGGTTTCTACCCACCCGAAGCCAAAAACACAGTTTCTACATTTTGAAGAATGCTCATAGAAGTCAATCAACATAGTTTCTCTCTCATTGTGATAAACAGTTAGGAGACAGGGTGTATTTTCTTGATGCCACGTTAAGCCACTACACTGGCCTCCTTTCCAGGTTGAACTGTTTTTGGAAGGTCTCTCTTGTGTGATGAAGGCTGGTCCCGGTACGGTTCTCTCACCGCAAAATGTTGAAATCTCAGCACTGACCCAGACTTTTCCTTCCCCTCCAGAGTTCAAGAAACACTGCGCAGTCTCTATGAACATCCAGGTCGCCACCACCACCAGGAGGCACTGCTGGGAGGCTGAGCGTGGCTCCTCTGGCTCGACACTCCAGGAGCAGGTGCCAAGTTGTTCAGACCTGTGGCATTGTGCCACTGACTTCTCTCCCAGACGCCAGAGGAAGGTGACAGCCACAAATGGATGAGCAATGGTGACCAATGCTGCCAAACGGAGGCTCCTTGAGATTGTTTCTATTGCAATGCAGATTCCCTTGGCTCACAGCCTCGCCCAGCCATTTGCAGTCATTTTGAATTTCGTGGAACACATTGGGGGGGGAGGGGTTAAGGCAGAACATTTTTGGCTAAGAAGCAGCTTTCGATTTTAATGTCTAATTGAACTCATCTCTGAAATGAATGAAGTTAACCTTTCTCTTTTCTGAGACCTATACATGGGTCAGTAGCCACAATCTTTTTCCCTGTCTGGAAGCACCTGCTGGACATCTGTCACAATAAATATTTGTCTAGCTCTTACTGTCTGCAAATCACTAGTGCTTGCAGAAGATGCAAAGGTGAGCGCCCATGGGTAGCCTACAATTTACTGGGCAGGTGGTACCAGGGCTCCAGAATTAGAAAAGCAGAATATAGTCGGGGTCTAAGCAAGCCATTATGTTTATAACTCCACTAAAGCCATTGTCTTCCCTATAAAGCCCACACAAGTGTTGCATGTACATCAGTGGTTCCTAAGAGAGGACATTTGCTAATCTCTGGATCTATTTTTGATTGCCACAATTTTGGGGGATTGTGCTTTTGGCTTCTGGTGGGTAGAAACTAGGGAGGGTATCAAAAGCCTGCAACGCACAGGACAGCCTCAATAACAAAGTAGAGTCTTTCTCAAAATGTCACCAGTGTCAAGGCTGAGAAACTGCCCTTGTTCCTTTTCTAGGCTTTTCTTTCCAGATGGAATAAAATTTGCTATGCATCCTGACAGTTTTCAATGTCCTAGGTACTTGAGTCCTTTTAAATCCTCAACACAACTCTCTACAATCCTATGGCCACCAACCCTAACGACAGAGTTTCACCTTAAATACATTGCTCAACTTCACACAGCTGGAACACAGGGGAGGTGGGGTTTGCAGAGTGAACTCTGTGTCCTTACAACTTAGTTGTAGAGGGGGATAAGCCTGTGGACCATAATACCCATGTACTGGGCTGCTGGTCCTGGTGGCCTTCAGCCTGGGATGAAGATAAGCCAAGGAATAACCTCATTTTTTGCTTCAGGAAATTCTTACAGCTCACTTTGCTGGAGACAGCATTGAGGTGCTCATCAAACAGTGGTCTGCCCAGTGAACCTCACTTTATTGCTCCTGTCTTGATGTGCCCACCAATCCTAAATATTGAATCACAAACTTCACCCAATCCGAATCAGTTCCCTATCTTTGAAGAATGCCCTAGACTACTTCAGTTCCGTCTTGCAGCATCCTATCACGGTCCTACCTGGGAATCTCTGAGATATGAATAAGACTCTGTTGAGATAGTTTTTCCTCTCGCTATGAATCCTAATCGGTTGTCCTGTGATATTTTAGAGAATTCAACAGCATTAAATTGTCTAAACCTAAAGCCCTCCATTTTCTGCCATTCACTATGCTGTTTGCTAGTATAGCTTTAATTTTAGACCAAATATGATAATACTCTACACATTATCCTATGATATGTTTTTGATACAATATTGAATGTCTTTTAGGTACCTTTAATTGCAAGATAATGTAGAATTACCTCATTTTTTCACAATGAACACATAAGATTTTATTTCTTTTTTTAAAAGATTTATTTTATTTATTTGAAAGACAGAGTTACGGACAGAGGTAGAGACAGAGAGAGAGAAAGGTCTTCCATCTGCTGGTTCACTCCCCAGATGGCTGCCAAAGCCAGGAGCCAGGAGCTTCTTCCGGGTCTCCTACATGGGTGCACGGGCCCCAGGACTTGGGCCATCTTCTACTGCTTTCTCAGGCCATAGCAGAGAGCTGGATCGGAAGAGGAGCAGCTGGGACTAGAACTGGTGCCCATATTGGATGCCGGTGCTTCAGGCTAGGGCTTTAACCCGCTGCACCACAGTGCTGGCCCCAAGATTTGATTTCATTCACATACGTATTTTGATCTATTTAGCCAATTCCTTTTTGAGAGAAATGTAAGTTGCTTTCATTTTTTAAAAAATTGCCAGTAATAATTGGGACTGGTTCTCTGGCATAGTGGGCTAAGCTTCCCCCTGTGATGCCAGCATCCCATATGGGTGCCAGTTTCTGTCCTGACTGCTCCTCCCTTGATTCATCTCTCTGCCATGGCCTGGGAAAGCAGTAGGAGATGGCCCAAGTCCTTGGGCCCCTGCACCCATGTGGGAGACCCAGAAGAAGCTCCTGGCTTCAGATCAGCTCAGTTCTGGGGGAGTGAACCACCAGATGGGAAAATTTCTCTCCATCACTCCCTCTTTCTGTAACTCTGCCTCTCAATTAAATAAATAAGTCTTAAAAATAAAGATGTTGAGGAAGATTTGAAAATTCCTAGATTAAAAAAATTTTACCAGTAATGCCACAATGCAGCCCAACTTTGTGCTCACCTTTGGGCACATTTGTAGCTTGGTTTCCAGAAGTACTGTTGGTAGGTCAATGTCATGTGAATTTTAAGTCCGAATAGAGCTTTTAAAAAAGATTGTCCCCCAAGTTGTCTGGCAGTTTAGGAGAGGGTGATAAGAGTATTTCCTCAACTTCTCAACACTTAACAAGTGGGAGGCACGGTCCCAGCTCAGTGACGGGTGACTGTCACCATGCAGAAATTTGTGCTGGGTTACAAAAGATCTGATTTTTCAAAGGAAGCTGAAGTTGAGACGCTTTAAGGAACTTTTCTGTTTAATGCTATCAATGGATTTCATCTTCAACACTTTATACGAGCCTGTTTCAGCCTCCCTGACACCAGCTGGTGTGTTCCAGGGTTCTTCTCAAAGACCCCTTTCTTCTTTGACCATATGCATGCCACGTCACCACAGGGCAGTGGTTAGGTGCCCAAGGTTGGACCAGTTGCTTCCCTGGGAGACGTATTTACCATCACTTTAGGTAGAATGTGTGTTACTCAGGTTGGGTGGAGTCTCAGGTGTGCTTGCAAGGCATACAAATGCCATACTCCTATTTCTAGAGTATTCCTTCATGACATGGATGCTAGCAAGTGCTAGAACAGTTGAAAGGAGGTACCCAGAGTAGCCCAGGTGGATGGAGCACCACCACCCGGAGCATCGGACTCTCTTCCAGTGGTCGTTGAAAAACAGAAGCAGGAAGCCCTCCAGAGGGTTGTTGTTTGGGGGAGTCCAGGGATCCCATTGATCCCCCGACCTCTAGCCGCCTTGTGAGTACCCGCACTTGTCAGTTCCTGAACTGGACTCTGAGATTTCTTGTGCATTTCCTGTCTTACTGAACATCAACAGCCTTTAACCAGAGTGAGAAGACCCCCGAGGTGATTCATGACTCCATTCCATTCCTGTTCCTTAGTCAACCTTGGTTTCCATGAGGCTGGGAAACGCCTGCTTGCCCTTCAAGGCTTCATGCAAATGTTGTGTTCTCCAAGGTGCCTCCCTGAACTGCATTGCAGTGTTTCTGTTAGGTAGGAAGCTAGAAATCAGCCTACAAGTGTGTGAGGGGGGCCTGAGGCAAACAGCGTCTGCAGAAGCTCACCTTGGAAGCAGCCCAGGATTCTTTTTTTTTCAACTTTTATTTAATAAATATAAATTTCCAAAGTACAACTTTTGAATTATAGCGGTTTCCCCCCCATTAACCTCCCTCCCACCCACAACCATCCAATCTCCCATTCCCTCTCCCATCCCATTCTTCATCAAGATTCATTTTCAATTATCTTTATATACAAAAGATCAACTTAGTATATACTAAGTAAAGATTTCAACAGACTGCACCCACGAAGACACACAAAGTATAGAGTACTGTTTGAGTAGTAGTTTTACCATTAATTCTCATAGTACAACACATTAAGGACAGAGATCCTACATGGGGAGTAGGTGCGCAGTAACTCCCATTGTTGATTTAACAATTGACACTCTTATTGATGACATCAGTAATTACCCGAGGCTCTCGTCATGAGCTGCCAAGGCTATGGAAGCCTCTTGAGTTCACAAACTCTGATCTTATTTAGACAAGGTCATAGTCAAAAATGGAAGTTCTCTCCTCCCTTCAGAGAAAGGTACCTCCTTCTTCGATGGCCCGTTCTTTCTGCTGGGATCTCACTCACAGAGATCTTTCATTTAGGTCATGTTTCTTGCCACAGAGTCTTGGCTTTCCATGCCTGCAAAACTCTCATGGGCTTTTTAGCCAGATCTGAATGCCTTAAGGATATCTGTCTGTCTGAAAAGGGGTGTAAAGCACCACCTTGAACTTTTCTAACATCCTAACAGAGAGCTTTAGGGTTGTCAGTCTTAGCTTCATCTTCACCGCATTCTCTTGACCACAGTCTGGGTTTGACGTTGTCCCTGGGCCTTTTCTTTCATGTGGAGTGCTTTGCTGGCTGAAAACACCATGCAGGGCTGTCTGGATTCCCTTATTGTCTCCAAAATACACTCAAAACCCAATAGTGTGTGCGGAGGTCTGTCTCCCACCTCTGACACCTTACCACAGGAAGCTATAACCCAGGGACCGCCCTTGACACCTGCCCAAGACACCTGAGGCCAAGGTGCTATGTTTAGGGCATCTGCCATTTATGAGTCTGCAGCCCAGGATTCTACACTGCAAAGTCCTGCCCAGACCCTGATAACCTTAGAAGTGGTCTCAGCCCTTCCCCACCCCCGAAGGAAAGCTCCCCAGGAGAGTCCTCTCTTCTCAGCACCAAATGGGTTACTTGGCCTGATAACATGGAGCAATACAACCTTTACCCCCTTCCTCTAAGACGGGTACTCTAAGGGAGGCTCTCCTGACCCACAACTATGCCAGAACCTGAGGAGGCATTTTCCTAGTTACACTAAGCAAACTCTTTGTGTTGGAGGAGGGGAGGGAGAAACAGCGGGAAGAACTGGACCCATCCCTTAAACATCACAGTCTACAGACTGTGCACTTAGCTCTCAGCTCTCTGCTGAGCCGCCCACCTGGTTTACCAGGTGCATTCATAAACCTTGCTACCCTGCTTATCACTGCTCTCCATCTCATGCCTGAATTCCTTCTTGTGCAAAGACAAGAACCCCAAGCTATAATCCCTGCGAACATAACTTTCTCCCAGCTCTGTTGTCCCATAGTAGTTCCCCCAATTCCCTTAAGATACATTCTGCCCTCTGTTGCAGTGTTCTTTTTTTTTTTTTTTTGACAGGCTGAGTGGACAGTGAGAAAGAGAGAGAGAGACAGAGAGAAAGGTCTTCCTTTGCTGTTGGTTCACCCTCCAATGGCCGCCGCTGCTGGCGCGCTGCGGCCGGCGCACCGCACTGATCCGATGGCAGGAGCCAGGTGCTTCTCCTGGTCTCCCATGCGGGTGCAGGGCCCAAGCACTTGGGCCATCCTCCACTGCACTCCCTGGCCACAGCAGAGAGCTGGCCTGGAAGAGGGGCAACCGGGACAGAATCCGGCGCCCCGACCGGGACTAGAACCGGGTGTGCCGGCGCCGCAAGGTGGAGGATTAGCCTAGTGAGCCGCGGCGCCGGCACAATGTTCTTCTTGCCTTTCTTCCCCTCACTAAACTCCCCAAGGGAGTTTATGCCGAATTCACCATGGATGCTTCATTGAACGCTAATTGAAGAAATGAATCTGTTGCGATTGTTTAAAAAGAGATCCCCAGATTCTTTGACATTCCTTCATAGAAGAGGTAGAGTCTGTTCCTTCCCTTGAAACTAAGAAGGCTGGCTTCTGTGATTGTTTCGCTCAATGGTGTACAGCAGAAGGGAAGTTACATGACTTCTAATACTGAGTTATAAAGGGGACGGAGGCGACTCCTGACTCATCGAGGAGTTCAGCTACCGTAGAAGCAACCTAAGTATCCAGAAGCCACCATGCTTTGAGAAAATCTAAACTAGCCTGTGCAGAAAGATCATATGGAGACGTTCTAATTGTGTGTGTGTGAGAGAGTGAGAGACAGCTAGAGTGAGAGCAAGCAAGCGAGAGAGCGAGAGAAATTCAAACAGTCCTAACTACTCCTTCGCACTACTGATCCACCACAGATGACGCACTCAGCTACAACTGCCCAGGGCAGCGCTGCCTGAATCTCTGATCCACCATCCACAAGAGAAGTGCAAGTGATTGGTGTTGGTTTGGATGATGATTTATTGAACACTAAGTCATAACGGAAACAGAATGCTGTACCTGGAAGTGGGGTGCTGCACTGGCATTGCCTTTGGGGCTGGCACGGGTCTTGAACAGGCTCTCAGTCAGAGCCTAAGTGAAAGTAAGAAACATGGTATGAGAAGCTAGAGGGCAGGGAGACTCTGGTTATGAATGGGTTGTATCAAAACTATTCCCCTTAGTAGCAACAGTTTAGGAATATAATATCTGATATAATGTGCAAATGGAAAAGGAGCTTAATAAATTTGTTTATGATTTTATGATTTAATAACTTTTATGTATGATTCAGCAAGGGAGATCCTAGGCAGGTATCAAGGGCGGTCCCTGGGTTATAGCTTCCTGTGGTAAGGCGTCAGAGGTGGGGACAGACCTCCGCACACACTATTGGGTTTTGAGTGTATTTTGGAGACAATAAGGGAATCCAGACAGCCCTGCATGGTGTTTTCAGCCAGCAAAGCACTCCACATGAAAGAAAAGGCCCAGGGACAACGTCAAACCCAGACTGTGGTCAAGAGAATGCGGTGAAGATGAAGCTAAGACGTACAACCCTAAAGCTCTCTGTTAGGACGCTAGAAAAGTTCAAGGTGGTGCTTTACACCCCTTTTCAGACAGACAGATATCCTTAGAAGGGCCTTAGGATTGGAGCTGGGAGTCCCCTTTTGTTAAACAATAGACCTTCTAAGAATTTTACCACTGTCTCAGAGAAGACCCAAAATCAGAAAAAGACTTTTCTAGGAAAGACTTAGGAGTATGGTTTCGAATTGAATGAAGTGGATCGGAAGTTGATACACAGGAACCCTCAGAGTTTTAATGTACTTACATCATCTTGGAATGAAAGAGACAATGACCATACAAAAGGACTAGAGGTGCCAGCCGCCCTGCCCTTTCATGGGTAAGATGCAGGCTGCAGACACGACTCTTCCCTCACAGAAAAAGAAAGAGAATCAAGAGCCCACGTGCAAAGCAAGAACAATGGCCAACGCCTCCCAGGGATTAAGGACTGAGCCCTACCCAAGGAGCTGGCAGCAGGTGCCCACGTGGAACTTAGACGTGCTCCAGAATCTGTGCTTCTAGTTCGCCCCGTGTTGAGTGACAGTGTTTCCTGTGGTTATTCTAGGCCTGGCCCCTATGTGGATGTGGTTTTATGTGGCTCTGGTGGGGAGGGTAATTCCTCTCTGTAGCTCACAGGTACTTAGACTTAGAAGAATCACTCCTGGGCCTCGGGTCTGAGCCTGATGCCATAACAGGGTGCAGCCTCGGTGTGGGGGGGCGTGGGAAGAAAAGATGTTTTCAAATTCCTTTACATTCTTCCCATTGACAAGTAGGCGCTTTGCCTCTTCCCCTTGAAATCACATGGGGGCTGGTGCTGTGGCACAATAGGTTAATCCTCCGCCTGCAGTATCGGCATTCCATATGGGCGCTGGTTTGAGTCCCAGCTGCTCTACTTCTAATCCAGCTCTCTGCTATAGCTGGGAAAGCAGTAGGAGATGGTCCAAGTCCTTGGGCCCCTGCACCCACGTGGGAGACCCAGAAGAAGCTCCTGGCTCTTAGCTTCCGATCAGTGCAGCTCTGGCAGTTGTGGCTAATTGGAGAGTGAACCAGCAGATGGAAAAACTTTCTCTCTGTCTCTCCTTCTCACTCTCTGTAACTCTGCTTCTCAAATAAATAAATAAAAAATAAAAAGAAATCACATGGGCTTCTGCAACTATTTCATGGTGGATGGACTGACAGGCTGGGAGGCGTGGGACTTGCAGCTTGGTTGCTGGAACACTCACTCTTCTTGAAGCTGTCTCCCAGCCTCCCTGAGATCGCCATGCTCTGAGGAAGCCCAACCCAGCTCGCACAGAGTGACCACGTGGAAGGCACACACAGTCTCATCTGCCTCAGACACCCACTGTCCCAGCCCATACAGCAATCTGCACCAATGGCAGAGCCCTTGAGCTGAGCACTTCCTGAATTCCTGACCCACAGGAACCGTGAGGACCAACCATATAATTGTCATTGTCTGAAGTCATTGAATTTGGGGGTGGCTTGTTACACAGCAGTGGACAACTGGAACACCTGCTTTCGGCCTCCTGAGAACATTGTCCCTAACTGGTTAAGGGAATAGCATCACAGCCATGATATTTAGAGATTTTATTCAACTGCAAAGGGAAATACCGACTTCCCTGTAAGCGAAGGGCTGTCAAGCTGTGTTGCAGACAACCAAGTAGGAGTTGAGCAGAGGGCTTGGCCTGTGCTTCCATGGGGCACATGCAAGAAGACTTCTCTGTTAACTGCTGCCTCGGGCCATCCCTTAACATTTGACTTTCTCTGTGTGACTCACCTTTGACTCAAGTATTTCTTCCTGCCTCAAGCAGGAAGCAGGCTGACAAGGCAAACTTAAGTTGTTCTTAGAGGAAGAAACGAATAACACAAGGAAAGAGATTATTCCATTTCCAGAAACGGGAGCGTTTAGAAAATGGTGAATGTTGGCTCTTTCTGCTATAGGATTAGACCTCTTAGCAGGGGGTTAGTAAAGGTTGAGGGGCTGCCTGGGGATGTTTTCATGACACTTTTTTTTCTTTTAACTTAAGGTAAAAAAGTTTCATGTAATTCTTCCTCTCTTATTCCTTCTCTTAATTTTTTTGAAAATTTATTTATTTATTTGAAAGTCCGAGTTACACAAAGAAAGAAGGAGAGACAGAGAGAGAGAGAGAGGTCTCTCATTTCTCAGCTTCTTTTTGTTGTTTAAGATTGCATTAACTATTCAGAGTCTCTTGTGTTTCCATGTAAATTTTAGCATTGTTTTTTCTAGGTCTGAGAAGAATGGCGTTAGTATTTTGATTAGGACTGCATTGAATCTGTAAATTGCTTCCAGTAGTATGGACATTTTGATGATATTCTTCCACTCTATGAATATGGAAGATGTTTCCATTTTTGTGTCTTCTTCAATTTTTTTTAAGGTTTTGTAATTTTCATCATAGAGATCTTTCACCTCCTTGGTTAATATATTCCAAGGTATTTAATATTTTTGTAGTTTATTGTGAATGGGATTGATTTTAGAAGTTCTTTCTCAGCCATGGCATTGCCTGTGTATACAAAGGCTATTGATTTTTGTGTGTTGATTTTATATCCTGCCACTTTGCCAAACTCTTCTATGAGGTTCAATAGTCTCTTAGTGGGGTCTTTTGGCTCCCCTTTATATAGAATCATGTCAGCGGCAAATAGGGATAATTTGGCTTTCTCCTTCCCAACTTGTATCCCTTGATTTCTTTTTCTTTAGTAATGGCTCTTGCTAAAACTTCCAGGAATAGTAATAGTGAGAGCGGGCAACTTTGTCTGGTACTGGATCATAGTGGAAATGCTTCCAAGTTTTTCTCATTCAATAAGATTCTGGATGTGGGTTTGTCATAAACTGCCTTAATTGTGTTGAGAAATGTTCCTTCTAAATTCAATTTGCAGGGGCTGGCACTGTGGCACAATGGGGTTAATCTTCCATCTGCAGTGCCGGCATTCCATATGGGCGCCGGTTCGAGACCCGGCTGCTCCACTTCCCACCCAGCTCTCTGCTATGGCCTGGGGAAGCAATGGAGGATGGCCCAAGTTCTTGGGCCCCTGCACCCGCATGGGAGACCAGGAGGAAGCACCTGGTTCCTGGCTTCGGATCGGCACAGCTCTGGCCATTGCGGTCATTTGGGGAGTGAACCAGAGGATGGAGGACCTCTCTCTCTCTCTCTCTCTCTCTCTCTCTCTGCCTCTCCTCTGTGTAACTCTGACTTTCAAATAAATAAATAAATCTTTAATAAAATAAACTCAATTTGCTTGAGGTTTTTATGAAAGGTTGTTACACTTTATCAAATGCTTTCTCTCCATCTATTGAAACAATCGTATGATTTTTATGCTTCGGTTGTTAATGTGATGTATCACATTTTATTTATTTGCAAATGTTGGGCCATCCCTGCATACCAGAGATAAATCCCCCTTTGTCCGGCTGAATGATCTTGTTGATGTGTTGTTGGATTTGATTAGCTGGTATTTCGATGGGGATCTTTGCATCTATGTTCTTCAGGGATATTCATCTATAGTTCTCTGTCTCTGTTGTTTCTTTTTCTTATTTAGTAATTAGGGTGATGCTGGATTCATAGAAGGAGTTTGGGAGGATTCCCTCCCTTTCCATTGCTTTGAATAACTTGAGAAGAATTGGAACCATTTCTTTAAATGTGTGGGAGAATTCAGCAGTGAAGCCATCCTGTCCTGGGCGTTTCTTTGTTGGTAGGGTTTTTATTACTGATTCGATCTCTGTTTCAGTTATTGGTCTGTTTAGGTTTTCTATGTCTTAATGACTCAATTTTGGACATTGTAAATATCCAGGAATCTATCCATTTCTTCTAGATGTTCCAGCTTGTTGACATGTAGCCAACCCACCACCTCTGCTAGTAGCTGTGCTAGTTAGTAGCTGTGGTGCTTTTCCTGACGGCACGGGCAGTGGACGGGAGGGAAGGTTTTGGTCTTAGTGGAGGTGGTTCTGGCCCTTTCCTCATTCCCAATCTCAAGGCCGTATTGTGCACATGTCTCTGACATATTGGGACCTCAGTGTTGCTCATGTGTAAGCAATGAGTCGCCCATTGCATGCAGGCTTCTTGAAGATCTTACCAAGTTCCTCTCTTGGAGTTCAGAGGCGCCACTTGGAGTCAAGGAAATTGAAAATAATGGAAGAATAAGAACAAAAACATCAACTTCAAATGGAGAAAACACATCTTTCTTTTAAGATTTATTTATTTATTTGAAAGTCAGAATTACATACAGAGAGAAGGAGAGGTAGAGAGAGAGAGAGAGAGAGAGAGAGAGAGAGAGAGAGAAAGGGGTCTTCTAGCCACTGGTTCACTCCCCAATTGGCTGCAATGGCTGGAGTTGCGCCGATCCAAAGCCAGGAGCCAGGAGCTTCTTCCGGGTCTCCCACGCAGGTGCAGGGGCCCAAGGACTTGGACCATCTTCCACAGCTTTCCCAGGCCATAGCAGAGAGCTGGATCAGAAGTGGAGCAGCCAGAACTCGAATGGCGCCCACATGGGGATGCTGGCATTGCAGGCAGCAGCTCTACCCACTGCGCCACAGCGCCGGCCCGGAAAGCATATCTTTCTAAACTCCATTTGGGGTTAACAGTATAGCCACAGGGAATGATAATTGAGTGGATATTAATGTGAAAAATACTGTATAAATAACTGTGGTTGGAATGGTATTTAATTATAATTTTTGAAGTAAAAACATTTAGAGAGATGGTCAGCTTAATAGGGTGCTAGTTCCAGAAGGCAAGCAGTTAGGAGTGTTGACAGGGAAGTCACCACATTAGGAGCTAAATTCTTTTAGGCAAAAATCAATAGACAATTTGCAGGTGAATGCGAAGGCACTCTGTGAGCTGTAAAAACAAACGGCACTGCTGTTGGAGATTAGCTTGAAGGTCGGATGAGGACCGGCAAGTGCAGCAAGTGCGGTGGCACACCGCCCAGGAGTCACTTACCTTCTTCCTCCAGTTCAAGGGAGAAGTGACTGCTTAGTTCCACATCAAGGCCTTGGCTGATGGAGGATCAGAGCCACCAGATAAGAGAAAAGGTTTCCAGAGAAACATAGCCCCAGGGGGAGACCTTCGGGTGTGACTGCACTGTCACTTTTCCTCCTGTGGGAGAACTGGGGGAGGAAGAAAAGTACCATTTTCATCTTAGAATGGTATCTATGAATTCCTCAATCTGGTCTCTTTAATAGACATGTTAATAAAAGACAAGTATACATATTTAAATAAATAAATGTGGGGCGATTACATTTTTTAAAAAGCAAGAAAAAACTGTTTCCTGCTTCCCCCTGTGAAACTTACCTGCACAGGGTTTGTCTCCTGGGCCGGGGGAGCTGGACCCTCTCCAGTGAGGCTCGGGTTGGTGTGAGGTGCACTGTGCAGTGGGGCCCAACGCTTCCCTGCACCCTGCCTCTGCCCCAAACCACCTCTACCCTACTTGCAGGCATGATGTAATCTAAAGGTGTCAACATTTAGAAACAAGAAGAAAATACCTCAGTTCTGAGTCTTACTCTTCAATTCAGTTTTTTTTTTCTTATCAGGGAGCAGTAGAACCATTTGAAAAACACAAGAATAATATAGGAAAAAAGGCAGGTTTTTTTTTTATTGCTAGAAATGCACCATCCAAAAACAAAATTCAGAGAACAATTCAACTACACAAAATGTATAAAATACATAGGAATGCATTTTAACAAAGGAAGCTCAAGACTCGAGCACTGGAAATGATGAAATATCATTTATAAAAGTAAAGAAGACTTCACTAAATGTAAAAATGTCTCATGTTTATGGAAGACTTGCTGTTAACAGTACCTCCCAGACTGACATACAAATTGAATGCAAAACCTGTATACATTCCAATTGCATTTTCTTTTTACAGAAATAAAAGGCTGATCCTAAAATTCATATAGAAATACCAGAGCCAACATAAACTTGAGAAAGAATAATGTTTCTCCTGATTTGGAAATGCATCACAAAGCTACAGTAATCCAAAGACTGTGTATGGTACTGGCACAGGGATGTAGGCATATAGATCAATGCAATAGAATTAGGAGTTCAAAGGCCAGCGCCGCGACTCACTAGGCTAATCCTCCACCTGCAGCGCCAGTACCCTGGGTTCTAGTCCCGGTTGGGGCGCCGGATTCTGTCCCGGTTGCTCCTCTTCCAGTCCAGCTCTCTGCTGTGGCCCGGGAAGGCAGTGGAGGATGGCCCAAGTGCTTGGGCCCTGCACCCCATGGGAGACCAGAAGCACCTGGCTCCTGGCTTTGGATCGGCGCAGCACCAGCCATAGCGGCCATTTGGGGGGTGAACCAACGGAAGGAAGACCTTTCTCTGTCTCTCTCTCTCTCACTGTTTAACTCTGCCTATCAAAAAAAAAAAAAAAAAAAGAATTAGGAGTTCAGAAATAAAACTATACTTCTACAGTCAACTGATTTTCAGCAAGACTGTCAGGATCATTCAATGAGGAAAGAAAAATCTTTCCAAGAAACAGTTGCTGAGACAACTCTGCATCCACACCTGGAAAGACAAAGTTGAACCCTCACCTCACATCATCTAAAAATTAACTCAAAATAGATCAAAGGCCTAAATCTGAAAGAACATTTGTAACTCCTTTTCAAGGAAATAGAGACTGTCTTTGTGAGCTTGACCTAGGCAATGGTTTCCTATAAGTGATGCAAAAGCGTAGCAACAACAGAAAAAAAAAATAGAGGAGTTAGGCTTCATCTGAATTGAAGCAGCAAAGGACATGGCAAAGGACAGCCAACCCACAGAAAGGAAGGACGTTTTGGCAAGTTTATTATTTAAGAGTCTATACGGCTCACTAGGCTAATACTCTGCCTCGCGGGGCCAGCACACCGGGTTCTAGTCCCGGTCGGGGCGCCGGAGTCCCGGTTGCCCCTGTTCCAGGCCAGCTCTCTGCTGTGGCCAGGGAGTGCAGTGGAGGATGGCCCAAGTGCTTGGGCCCTGCACCCCATGGGAGACCAGGAGAAGCACCTGGCTCCTGGCTTTGGATCAGAGCAGCGCACTGGCCAATGCAGCCATTGGAGGGTGAACCAACGGCAAAGGAAGACCTTTCTCTCTGTCTCTCTCTCTCTCTCTGTCCACTCTGCCTGTCAAAAAAATAAAAAAATAAAAATAAATAATAAATAATAAAAAAAGAGTCTAGAATCCAGAACACACAAAGAACTCATCCCATTCATCAATTAAAAGATTTAAATGTGGACAAAGAATTCAAACAGACACCTTTCCACAGAAAGATGCACAAACGACCAACATGCATGAAAAGAGAGGCTCAGGGCCATTACTCATAGGGAAATGCAAATTCAGGCCATAATGGGATACCACTTCAAATTCACTGGGATAGCCAGGATAGTAATATTTTTTAAAACTTTATTTATTTATTTATTTATTTATTTATTGAAAGGCAGAGTTATAAAGAGACAGAGGCAGAGAGAGAGAGAGAGAGAGAGAGAGGTCTCCCATCGGCTGGTTCACTCCCCAGGTGGCCACAATGGCCAGAGCTGCACTGATCCCAAGCCTGGAGCCAGGAGCTTCTTCCGGGTCTCCCATGTAGTTGCAGGGGCCCAAGGACTTGGGTCATCTTCCACTGCTTTCCCAGGCCATAGCAGAGAGCTGGATTGGAAGAGGAGCAACCGGGACTCGAACCGGTGCCCATATGGGATGCCAGCCCTGCAGGTGGCGGCTTTACCTGCTACACCACAGCGCAGGCCCCAGATAATACTTAATAATAATAAAACAATAAATAACTATCAATGAGAATTTAGAGAAATTGGAGCCCTCATACATTACTGGTAAGAACTTAAAATGGTGAAGCTGCTTTAGAAAGAGTAAATAGTAAATAGTATTTTAGTTCTTGGCCGGTGCCGCGGCTCACTAGGCTAATCCTTTGCCTGCTGTGCTGGCACCCCGGGTTCTAGTCCCCGTCGGGGCGCCGGATTCTGTCCCAGTTGCTCCTCTTCCAGTGCAGTTCTCTGCTGTGGCCAGGGAGTGCAGTGGAGGATGGCCCAGGTGCTTGGGCCCTGCACCCGCGTGGGAGACCAGGAGAAGCACCTGGCTTCTGGCTTTGGATCGCTGAGGCCTCGGTGTGCCCACCTCAGCGGCCATTGGAGGGTGAACCAACGGCAAAGGAAGACCTTTCTCTCTGTCTCTCTCTCTTTCACTGTCCACTCTGCCTGTCAATAAATAAATAAATAGTATTTTAGTTCTCAAGAAGTTAACCCCAGAGCTTCTGTGTGACCAGCACTTCTGCACCTGGGTACTGACATAAGGAGAGGTCTTGAAAACATTAAGTGGAAGAAGCCCCAAAAGGCAGACTGTATCATTCCGTTTACATTAGAAGTCTAGAAAAGGTAAATCCATGGAGAAATAAAGCAGACGGTTGGTTGCCAGGAGCCTGGAGGAGGAGGAAGCGGGGAGTGACTAGTAGGTTTTTTGGGGGAGGGTAATGATGAAGATGTTCTGGAATGAAATGGTAGTGATGGCTGCACAAACTCGCGTTATTATAGGTATATCACAAATATCTAGCATATCGCATATTATCACATGATGATTTTTTATATGCATCAAGTGAGTTTTTTTTTTTTAAAGATTTATTTATGTATTTGAAAGTCAGAGTTACACAGAGAGAGGAAAGGCAGAGAGAAAGAGAGAGAGGGTCTTCCATCCGATGGTTCACCCCCCAATTGGCCACAACAGCCAGAGCTGTGCCGATCCGAAGCCAGGGGTCAGAAGCTTCTTCTGGGTAACCCACGCAGGTGCAGGAGCCCAAGGACTTGGGCCATCTTCTACTGCTTTCCCAGGCCATAACAGAGAGCTGGATTGGAAGTGGAGCAGCTGGGACTAGAACCGGCACTCATATGGGATGCCAGTGCTTCAGGCCAGGGTGTTAACCCGCTGCACCACAGTGCCGGCCCCAAGTGTGATATTTTTTAAGAATTCCCCTCACTCATTTTTAGTCATCCAATTCTCTTTACATGGGCTTATTCAATCAACAAGCATCATCGACGTGTCTGACAACCACATCTCTTTGTATAAAAACCATTGGTTCCCCTCCTTCAGGATCTGTCTAGGGAGAGATTTGCTCCCACGTCCACCACAGGCAGAGGTGAAATGACTAAGAGGGCCTCAGGGGTCAGAGACGGCACCAAAGAGGAAAGCCCATACTAGTGCTTGGGTCGAGGGGGAGCTGCAGCCTTGGAGTTGCACTTCTCAGCTGAGTGCCGGCAGATACGTCATTTAATATCTCAGGTGTCTGTTACTGTTTTGAGACGATGCATCTCTAACTCACTGAGACTTACCATGAGTGGACATCTGAAATCATCTTGCATGTCCACTGCGCGTGTGATATTCTGCACTTATTCGTGGATCCTGGAAGCTCAGAGGGAAGACGGCTCTTTCAGAGCCAAGGTCAAGGATCACCAGAAAGTCCCCTTCTGTCTGGTTTGTGCTCCTGATCAAAATTCAAATTTCCAGGAGGGTGAGCACTTGGTTGGACTTCCTTGGGTCAGGGGTCAGTTTTTGGCCAGCAGGGATGCGCATCAAAGTCAACAATTCCACTGAGATATTCCAAAGGAAGACATAATCAGTTAGCAAAAGAGACAGCTACTGGGTAGACAGAAACTCTAATGCCCCTTACAAGTATCCAGCCACACATTAAAAACCATAACCACACTGGCCTTCCTCAGCCTCAGGCTCAGACTCACTCCCCTCCCTAGTAAAACACGGTTCTGAAATCCACATGCCAGCATTCAAGCCCCCACTCTCCGCCAGCACCCCTCATGGATAACACAGTTAATGGGCACGAAAGCCCTTTGCAAAGTACTTTATGGGGATGAGCTATGATTATCACTCAGAGTGGGACCCTGCTACCTGCCAAGAGCAGGGTGGAGCTGGGGAGAAGTTCCTGGGGCACTCGGAGACCCTGCCTTGGGCAGACTTACTGTATCCAGATGGGAAAGAAAGCATTGCTCTGGGTTGTAAACACCTTGTAAAGAGCTGATTAAATAAACAACTTCCTGGACAGCCTTTCAGCTCCAATCACACTGTGACCCAGGCCTCAGACTGAATGAAAATGGACAGGGCCAGACATCTCCGGGCCAGAGCAAAGGGAAAGGGAGAATTCTGGTCGCTCCTACCCCATTTGCTCGTTGTCCTGTAGGTGTGGAGCTTCTGGGACTGAGGCCACCGTCCCTGTCACCCTGACTGGCTCAGAGACGGCAGGAACCCAGCCCAAGGCGATCAGGGCAAAGCTTTCCCCAGCCACAGCGCTTGCTTTAGTTGTGGGCAAATGCTGGCCACAGTGATCCGATCAGAGTGAAGCCTTTGTACCTTTGTTAAATAAGGGGAGAGGCAGGCCAAACTACAATCCCCACAACTCCCTTTTCCCTTATGGACAGTTTAGGGTGTGGATGTGTGGTCTGGGCCTCTAGCTATTTTGCGTTGGATCTTCTTTTTAAAGAACTGTCAATTAAAGGATGGATACGAATAAAATGGCTTCACTTTTCAGACTGGCTGTGCTAAGTCTCCCTTCCTGATAGTTGTAGCTCCTTTGAAGGAAGTTTTGAAAAAAAAAATTATGCATCTGTTTGAGAAGAGAAAGGGGTGGGGGGCGAGATCCTATCTGCTGGTTCACTCTCCAAATGCCCACAGTAGCTGGGGCTGGGTCAGGGTTGGGGTCATAGCCAGGAGCCAAGGGAACTCAATCCAAGTCCTCTACATGGGTGCCAGGAACCCAATTACTTGAGCCATCATTGCTGCTTCCTAGAGTCTGCGTCAGCAGGAAGCTGGGGTCAGGAGTCAGAGCCGGGAGTTGAACCCAGGCACTCTGATGTGGGATGTGGGCGTCTCAACCACAAGGTTAGACACTGGCTCTCTCAGAGGAGACTTGGGCAGCTCACTTAATTTCTCTGTGAATCATTATTATCCAAACACAGTCCATCTGGAAATGTCCACATACTGTCTGATTCAAAATGGTCTCCTGCAGCTATTAGGTAGGAAGTCGGATATGAGCTTATGTGTGTGTGACAGGCCTAAAGAGAGGACTTTTATGCCCAGCACATGCATCTGCATCTCAAAGTCATCCGACAATGTTTCAGGGGCAGCCCAGTATTTGCATCCTGCCCTGCCCCCTTCTACCTGATAACCTGCCAGGTGGGGGTCCCCGCCCCTTCTGCCTGACAAATCTTCCACAATCTTCCAAAGGCAGCCCAGTATCTGCATTTCAAATACCCTGCTCCAGATCCCGATTCTCCAGGGGGTCCTGCTCACCCTTCCTCTAAACTCCTGTCTGATACCTTCAGGGGAAAACTTAGATAGAAGTTTTTCTATTTACATCCAAAAAGCCCTTTGTTCCAAGAGGAGAGAGGTGGGGAAGCAAGGCCCATCTCCTTAAAAATCCCTGACCTCAACTGGACTGTGCGGTCAGCCCTCTGCCTCTATGCTGAGCCGCCCACCTTGCCTGGTCAGGTGTAATCTCTCCATTCAACCATGTAACCTCGCTCTCGCCCCCCACCCCACCCCAGTCCGAGTGACTGGGCACTGTCTCTCAGGTCCTGTCTGGAGAAGTGCCCATCCGTTCTTATGGATGTCCCTTCCCTAATAAACTTTGCTACTCTACTTTTCACTACTCTGTCTCACACCTGAATTCTTTCTTGCGCGAAGACAAGAACCCTGCCATTCTCCGGTAACACAACCATGCTAGACCAGTAACTGAAGGGCAGCAGGAGGACACAATCTATTGCTCTCTGATGTCCACTCTCCACAGAGCAGGTAGGAAAGGTGTGTGGTCCTGCCTCTGGGATGCTTCAGTCTCCTCCCCTCTCCTGCCAGAGTGGGAGGCAGAGATGGTAGAAGAGGGAAAAGAGGGCCTGTATCCCGCAGCTATCCACCTACCTGTGTCAGGAAGGCCCTCTGCACCCACTAGTTTGGAGACTGCAGCCGAGCAGGGTCTGAGTTCATGATGTATCTGGTTTTCTTGGCAGGATTTAGTGCACATCAATCCTTACCATCTCAGGGTTAAAAGTAAGTGCTGTGATCTGACCATGGTTGGTCCCCTCTGAAGCTCACATATAATTGGATCGTTGCTGCGGTGGTGTTGGGAGCTGGGGTCTACAGAGTGGTCAGGTCACCAAGAGGGATTAATGCCTTTGTTACTGGACTGGAGTAGTTATTGCAGGAGTGGGCTATGACAGAGTGGGTCTACCTGGCTGTGCCTTGCGTCTTCTGCATGCACTCACCTGCCCTTTCTCTTCTCATGTAGACACATGAAGCAGCTTGAGACTGTTACCAGTGAAATGGCAGGATTCTTGTCTTTGCACAAGAAAGAATTCAGGCGTGAGACAGAGAGTAGTGGAAAGTAAAATAGCAAGGTTTATTAGGGAAGGGATATCTGTAAGAACGGATGGGCACCTCTCCAGACAGAACCTGAGAGAGAGTGCCCAGTCACTCAGACAGGGGGCGGGGGTGGGGGGTGAGGTTACATGGTTGAGTGGAGAGATTACACCTGGGCAGGCCAGGCAGGCGGCTCAGCAGAGAGGCAGAGGGCTGAGCGTGCAGTCCAGTTGAGGCGGGGTGGGGGGGTTAAGGAGATGGGTCTTTGTCTTCACACATCTCCTCCTGAAACAAAGGATTTTATGGATGTAAATATTAAGAAGCTCCTATCTGAGTTTTCCCCTGAAGGTATCAGACAGGAGTTTAGAGGAAAGGTGAGCAAGACCCCCTGGAGAATTGGGATCTGGAGCAGGGTGTTTGAAATGCAGATACTGGGCTGCATCTGGGAGATTGTGGAAGATTTGTCAGGCAGAAGGGGCGGGGACCCCCACCTGGCAGCTTATTGGGTAGGAGTGGGCAGGGCAGGATGTGAATACTGGGCTGCCCCTGAAACATTATCAGGATGACTTCGAAATGCAGATGCATATGCTGGACATAGATGTCTTCTCTTTAGGCCTTTGTCACACACACATAAGCTCATATCTGACTTCCTACCTAACAAGACCCTCACCAGAAGCCAAGCAAACACTAGGGTCATGCTCTGGGACTTCTCACCTCCAGGGCTATAAGCCAGATAAATCTCTGCTCTTTCTAATTTGTTCAGTCTCTGGTTTCTGGTTATAGTAGCAGAAAACACTATACACTGTGGCACAGTAGGTAAAGCCTCTGCCTGCAGCGCCTGCATCCCATTTGGGCACTGGTTCATGTCCTGGTTGCTCCACTTCCAATCCAGCTCCCTGCTAATGGGCCTGGAAACAGCAGTGGAGGATGGCCCAAGTGCTTAGGCCCCTGCTACCCAAATGGGAGACCTGGATGAAGCTTCCCTAGCTCCTGGCTTTGGCTCGGTTCTGGGTACTGCAGCCACTTTAGGAGGTCAGGAGGGCAGTGAATCAGCAAATGGAAAATCTCTTTCTCTGTCTCTCCCTTTCTCTATAACTCTGACTTTCAATTAAATAAATATTTTTAAAAAAGCAAATAAACTAAGACAGCAAGTAATTAAAGTACAAGATGAAAAGGTGGAAGAATACTTACGTAATCATGTAAGTTGGGGGAGAACTATCTAAGCATTCCATCCAAACCAGAAGCCAACAGAAGGAAATTGAAGGGATCTGGTCACATCAAAGTATAGCTTATTAAATAATGCCATGAGCAAAACCAAAAAGCAAGCATGTCAACAGAATACAGTGATGGGACCTTAACAATAGTAAACAAAGACTGGATGTCCTTACTATACAGAGTCTTCCTTCCAAACAAGAAGAAGTCAGTAAGTAGTTTCGGCTGGTGCTGTGGCTCAATAGGCTAATCCTCTGCCTGCGGCACTGGCACCATGGGTTCTAGTCCCGGTTGGGGCGCCGGATTCTGTCCCAGTTGCTCCTCTTCCAGTCCAGCTCTCTGCTGTGGCCCAGGAGTGCAGTGGAGGATGGCCCAAGTGCTTGGGCCCTGCACCTGAATGGGAGACCAGGAGAAGCAGCTGGCTCCTGGCTTTGGATCAGCGCGGTGCACCGGCCGCAGCGCAGCAGCCATTGGAGGGTGAACCAACGGAAAAAGGAAGACCTTTCTCTCTGTCTCTCTCTCTCTCACTGTCCACTCTTCCTGTCTAAATAAATAAATAAATAGTTTCATCAGGATTGATTACGACACCAGGCACACACAGAAATGAAAACCGCACAGTGAGTACGCAAGAAATGCATTCTGTTTCACCAGTGATCAAAGACAACCACACCCGTCACAGCTAAGTCCAAGTTCACACCCAAAGAGGCGAAAGGGAGAGATTTTGCATGCTTCCCCTCAACCCCCCCACACCCCCAGCAGCTAGCCATCTGACCCAGAACTATTTACTGAGCCTCGCTTCGGTGAAACGGTCCCTTAAGTCCTACGGTGGCTTGTTCGCTTCTTCTCACAGAAGGGCTGCCCTTAGCTGGGGGCAAGAGTGGGAGGGGTGGGTTTTAAGCACAGGTGTCTGTGAAAAGGAGCACGGACACTTTTGGAAGGAGTAGGCCTGCCGGGAGCCTGCGGTGGGGACTGCGGTGCTGAGAGTGGGGAGGACGGGGAGAGCGAGTTGGAAGTGTGAATGGGGCCATCTATGGGCTCTTCTAGGTGATGCTGCCATCTGGATACAGGTGGAAGTTATAGTTAGGGAGGGCCACAGGAGAGAGTCGGCTTGAAACAGCAGCCGGCTCATAGCTTTGCTAGTGCACTGACAGCTTGCTTCTTTCTCTCCTCCTTTCCAGCTTTAAATGAGCAGACACCAGATGGGCAGCGAGGAGGCGAGGTGGAGCTCCCAGCAGACAGGAGCAACCTCTTATTCCCTCTGCAGGTGGCTGGCCTGCCCGAGGAGGGGGAGGGATTCGGACTGGAGCAGAGGACTCGGCACTTTCATTCCTCTAATAAGATGGTTTTGGGAACCAGAATTGACTGGCAGAGTTTTATCCTCTAAGAATGATCAGAAGACATCTTGGAGCCTACTCAGGTTTCCTCCAGGGGCCAGGAAAGAATTTGGCTCAAAACAGAAATTTAAAGAGACATTCCAGAGCAAAATAAATCTGCTGTCTGTTCCTATCCTCCAAGTCTTGCTTGTCTAATAAATTAGTAGCTATTATTAATATTGTCCATGTGTCTTCTTGATAAGATAAAGCCAGGTGATATTTATCTGTTAGTACATCTTAGCTACCCTGGGACACAGGCATTTCTTTTTTGTTCTTTTGAACTTTTAATTAATAAATATAAATTTCCAAAGTACAACTTTTGAATTATAGCAGCTTTTCCTCCCATAACATCCCTCCCACTCACAACCATCCCATCTCCCACTCCCTCTCCCATCCTATTCTTCATCATGATTCATTTTCAATTTTCTTTACATACAGAAGATCAACTTAGTATATACTAAGTAAAGATTTCAACAGACTGCACCCACAAAGACACACAAAGTATAGAGTACTGTTTGGGTAGTAGCTGTTTTTTGTTTGTTTGGTTGGTTGGTTGGTTTTTTGACAGGCAGAGTTAGAAAGTGAGAGAGAGAGAAAGGTCTTCCTTCCGTTGGTTCACCCCAAATGGCCGCCACAGCTGGTGCGCTGTGCCGATCTGAAGCCAGGAGCTAGGTGCTTCCTCCTGGTCTCCCATGCAGGTGCAGGGCCCAAGCACTTGGGCCATCCTCCACTGCCTTCCCGGGCCACAGCAGAGAGCTGGACTGGAAGAGGAGCAACCGGGACAGAACCGGCGCTCCAACCAGGACTAGGAACCAGATTGCCAGCGCCGCAGGTGGAGGATTAGCCTAGTGAGCCACAGCGCCGGCCTTGGGTAGTAGTTTTACCATTAATTCTCATAGTACAACACATTAGGGAAGAGGTCCTACATGGGGAGCTGGTGCACAGTGACTCCCGTTGTTGATTTAACAATTGACACTCTTATTTATGACGTCAGTAATCACCCGAGGCTCTCGTCATGAGCTGCCAAGGCTATGGAAGCCTCTTGAGTTCACAAACTCCAATCTTATTTAGACAAGGCCATAGTCAAAGCGGAAGTTCTCTCCTCCCTCCAGAGAAAGGTACCTCCTTCTTTGATGGCCCGTTCTTTCTGCTGGGATCTCACTCACAGAGATCTCTCATTTAGGTTTGGTTTTGTGTTTTTTTTTTTTTTGCCACAATGTCTTGGTTTTCCATGCCTGCAAAACTCTCATGGGCTTTTTAGCCAGCTCTGAATGCCTTAAGAGCTGATTCTGAGACCAGAGTGCTGTTTAGGGCTTTTGCCATTCTATGAGTCTGCTGTGTATCCTGTTTCCCATGCAGGATCATTCTCTCCTTTTTAATTCTATCAATTATTTGCAGACACTGGTCTTATTTATGTAACCCCTTTGACAATTAATCCTATTTTTTTTGATCAATTATGACCTTAAACTGATCACTTTAACAAGTAAGATGGCACTGGTACATGCCACCTTGATGGAATTGAATTGGGATCCCCTGATACGTTTCTAGCTCTACCATTAGGTAGGCTTTTCTTTTTAAAGATTTATTTTTATGGATTTGAAAGACAGAGTTACAGAGAGAGGTAGAGACAGAGAGAGAGAGGTTTTCCATCCGCTGGTTCACTCCCCAGATGGTTGCAATGGCCGGAGCTGCGCCTATCTGAAGCTGGGAGCCAGGAGCTTCTTCCGGGTCTCCCACATGGATGCAGGGGCCCAAAGTCTTGGATCATTTTTTACTGCTTTCCCAGGCCATAGCAGAGAGCTGGATCAGAAGAGGAGCAGCCAGGACTAGAACTGGCGCCCATATGGGATGCTGGCACTTCACACCAGGGCTTTAACTTGCCATACCACAGCGCCAGCCCCAAGACTTAGGCATTTAATTCAAGTCCTGCTGGCTATGCCTTTGAGATCATTCATTTTTTTTTCAAGAGTCTTGTTCCATTGCCTGACTTGAAGGGAGGGGCATGTTCTTTGTAACCAGACAAAAATGATCAACTCAAGACATCCTCTTCCTCCTGCCATTACACAGGGCCGACCTCTCCCTTGCTGCCTCGTGCTTGGTGGCTTGTTGAGCTATTATAGTTGGTGAGGGAGGAGAGTGGAAAACAGAGTAAGTCGGGGAGGAGAGGGCAAGGGGGAAAGAGCAGAGCAGAGTGAGGAAGGCGGAAGCAGGTGTGTTGGGAGCATCTGGCCGCTGCGAGGCCAGAAGCAGGCTGCGGGTGTTGGGACCGGAGAGGGACCAGTACAGTGGGCTGCTTCCTTATGCTGGCGGAAACACCAGGAAGGAACTTGGTTTGTACTGAAAACACTTTTCAGTTGCTGGACTGTGTCCTTTGGCCTAAGATTCTGCTCTGAGACTGGGCATTCAGATTGCAGCTTCATCCCCAAGAAATAGGACCAGTGGCCAAATGGAGGGGAGGAGCTTGCAAAGGAGTTTACCGTATCTGCTTCCTTTGAGTCCTTATCCAAATCTGTAAGATAGATAACCTTACCTACATGTTGTGGGCTAATCTTCTTACTGAAGGAAATTCCATAGACAATTAGGCAGTCTCTGAGTGTAAGAAAACCTTCTCTCCAAGAGAGCTGGGGGGTGGGGGACAAAATCTTTGGAGGCTTTACCTGCAATGTCACAGCAGGAGATGTCCCTGCAGAATAGTGTTATTGGGAATGGCTGTGATGTATGGAGTTCTACCAGGTGTGGTGAATGCCAGCTTTGCAAAGCAGGGACGCTCCTTTCCTCATTTTACATGTGAAGATACTGAGACCTCCAGAGCATAGGTGCACAGTTCCTTGGGGGCTGCTATAAGAAAGGATCGCCATCCAAGAGGCTTGCATGGCAGAAACTCATTGTCTCACGGCGCTGGAAGATGCAAACCCAAAGTCCAGCTGTTGACAGGGTTGGTGCCTTCTCAGGCCCCTGTGGGAGGATCTGCTCCAAGTTTCTCACCAGCTTCTGGTGGCCTAAAAGGCTCAGGCCCTTGGCTTGCAGACTAAACCTTATCCCTGTACCTTCACATGGTCTTCCATCTATATTGGGACATCCGTCACATAGAAGGAGGGTCCACCCTAACGACCTTGATCATTTGCAAAGACCACTTTCAAACAAGCTCACATTCACAGGTACATGGAGATATCTTTTCGAGAGACACAGTTCAACCGGTGACAATGTGAAACCAGCTCAAAACAGCAAGCCAGTTATAGCTCAGTGCAAGCCAAGAGCGCTGGGTTCAAACTGTGGCTCTGACAACATTAGCTGCGGGCCTTCATCTGTTTCTGCCTCGGTTTTCCTCTCTGTGAAATGAGATCAGTGAGAACACCCAGGCATCAAGGGGTTGCAGAATCCAGGAAGATCAAGAGTTTAAAGTTCCTGCCAAACAGTTTAGTGCCTGATACCGTCCTCTCTAACTAAGCTCTCTTCTTCCCCTGGGAAATCTCGGGGTGGGGTGTGTCTCTGCATCCCTCCATCAAGGAGGAGACAACGGCGAGGTGAAGGATCGAGCAGCTCATTCTGGAAGAAACCGTTCATTTCATGTGAGCCAGTTCCAGCTGCTGACTCTCCTGCGTCGCCGAGTCTTTGCAAAGTGGCTGAATTTCCCAAGAACTGAAATTGCGAAGCTGGTTTCCAAATCGACTTACGAAATGAAATGAGAACTTAGGAAATAAGGTGAAGGAGGTGGCTTCATCACGACCATCAAGCACATGAGAAGTAATTTCATGAGAGCTGGAGGCTAAAATGTTCTCATTTTTATTGGGGATAGGATACAGGAGAAGTATGAAGAATATGAAGTATGTATATATAGGAAGAATTTAAATAAGACAGTCCAGCTTATAGGTCTGACTGTGGGGTAGGCCTTGGGCAACCCTGGACATGAAATGAAATTGGTTATTCATGGTTATCTCACCTCTCCTCCGGCTGTCACCAGGCAGGCACTCTTTCCAAGCTTCCCCGTTGTGTTGGCGACTTTGAATGGATTGAAAGAGATAGTCTCTTGTAGGTGAGCACGCACTCACAGCTATTTCCTGAGTACCGACTGTTCTAGGGGAGGCTACCTGCTGCCTTCTCAGTCCGCAGTATTCTGTTACAGCAACACGAAATAGCGAGGCTGATTTATACTACTCCTTTGTGTTGCCTTGTTCATGCATGGGTAGCGGTCACCTTAGGTCAAAATCCTATTTCACTGTTCCATTATCCTCTCTGTGCACCTTTGCTAACTGCTGCTACTTTCTCTGCTACAGGAGCAAAGGAAACCAGCGCTCCCTGGTGCTGACCCGCGACCAATCCCAGCTTGGCCCGGGATAGTTCTGAGCTGTGTCTATGTGGCCTCCTGGAGTTCCCTTGACTAAGCAGGTCCCAGAATGCCTTTCTTTTCTCAGGTCCTCATTCCCCTGCCAGCATTTTCCTTCAGCACCTGTGTAAACGGCTTGCACCCAAAACTGCGTCTCACCGCCTGCATCTGGGAGAATCCAGACTGAGACACTGCCTTTGCCCTCCAGATGTTTGCACCCCCAGGGAGGGGCTCTCATTCGTCCTCGTTTGCCCAGAGTCCAGAGTAGGTGCTCATTTGGCCACCTAACAAGCACACAGTGAGTGCCTGGCTGTGGCCAGGGGCCATTCCGCAGGTGACAAGTTGAACTTAAGGGAGCTGGCGTCTCGAGTTGAGCTTCTCAGCTGAGTACACTGCCAAGCATCTCTCTGCCCACTTTATTTTTTTAAGCTTAAAAAACTGCTATTAACAATAATTGAACGTATGTCTGGGCTGCATTGTGGAATTGCAATGCCTGCAGACAATGTGTGCCCATCAGATCAAGGTAGACATTTCCTCTTCTTTGCTATCACTTTGTAACTGGGGCTTGGAGCTTCTTTCTTCTATTTACTCACACGATCTCTACTAGGGTCATGCAATCTCTACTAGGGTCATACGAACTATAGTCTCCCCACTAGGCTGTGAAACGCTGGACACTTACTCCTGTGTCCAGACTCCCTCTGTCCACCACCTACTCCTTTCAGCCTCTAGTAAGCACCATTCTGAGTTCTGACTGAGAGTGGTTTAGCTTCTACATATGAAGAACAGCATGAGGTATTTGTTCTGTGTCTGCTTTATTTCACTTAACATGATGCTGTCCACTTCCATCTATTTTGATTCGATTGACAGGATTTCATTCTTTTTCGTGGCCAAATAATACTGCATTTACACACATACACCCCACATTTTCTTTATCCATTCATCTGATTATGGACACAGTGCTTGACTCTGTATCATGGTTATTGTGAACAGCACAGTGATAAACATGGAGGTACAGATATTTCTTCGATAGGATGATTTCATGTCTTTTGGATATAATATACCCAGTCATGGGGCTGCTGTATCCTATGGTTTTTAAGGAATAGCCATACTGCTTTCTATAGTGCCTGCACTAACTTATGTTTCCACCACAAGAACACACAGAGTTTCCTTCCTCCACCTCCTCACCAGCAGTAATTACCCTGTTTTTTTGATAACAGGCATCCTACGTAGCAAAGACTACTTTCAAATAAGCTCATGTTCACAGGTATGTAGGAGAGATACCTCATTGTGATTTTGATTTCCATTTCCCTGATGGCTAGTGATGTTGAGCATTTTCCCCTATATTTGTTGTCCACTTGTAGTTCTTTATTTTAAAGATTTATTTTATTTATTTGAAAGGCAGAGTCACACACACACAAACACACACACACAGAAGGAGAGAGAGAGAGAGAGAGAGAGAGAGAGAGAGATCTTCCATCCCCGGTTCATCCATTACTCGTTATTGGTCTGCTTACATTGTCTATATATTTTTAGTTTAATATCGACAGGTTGGATGCATCCAGGAATCTATTTATTTATTTGGGGTGTTCCAATTTGTAAACATATAGTTCATAGTGGTTTCCTATGATTATTTGTATTTTGGTGGTATTCGTTGAAATGTATCCTTTTTCATTTCTAATTTTATTCGAGTTTTTCCTCTTTTTCTTTGTCAGTCTGGCTACAGGTTTTTCTATTCTGCTTATCTTTTTAAAAAGCCAGGTTTTCATTTTGTTGACCTTCTGTATTAATTTTTGTTTCAATTAATTTCTGTTCTGATCCCTATTGTTTTTTGCCTCTTGTTATTTTTCCATTTGGCTTGTTCTTGATTTTCTAAGTCCTTGAGATGCATCACTAGACTAAAAGTCTTTAACATATGCATTTTTTGCCATAAACTTCCCTCTTCTTTATTTTATTTTTTTATTTGACAGGTAGAGTTATAGACAGTGAGAGAGAGAGACAGAGAGAAAGGTCCTCTCTTCCTTGGTTCACTCCTCAAATGGCCGCTAAGGCTGGTGCTGCCCGATCCAAAGCCAGGAGCCAGGCGCCCCCTCCTGGTCTCCCATGAGGGTGCAGGAACCCAAGCACTTGGGCCACCCTCCACTGCACCCCCTGGGGCCACAGCAGAGAGCTGGACTGGAAGAGGAGCAACCGGAACTAGAACCCAGTCATTATGGGATGCTGGCGCTGCAGGCGGAGGATTAATCAAGTGAGCCACGGCGCCAGCCATAAACTTCCCTCTTAACACTGTTTTTGCTATATCTCACAGATTTTGATATGTTTGTATATTCATTTCTTTTAAGAAAGCTTTGATTTCCTTTTAAATTTCTCCAGTAATTGCTCATTCAGGAACGTTTTGATAAATGTTCATGTATTTTAAATTTTATGATTGCCTTTCCTGTTGATTTCTGGTTTTATTCTATTGTGGTCTGTGGAGCTACATGGAGTGATTCCAATTTTTAAAACCATGTCACGGACTTGTGTACTTACTATACTCTACTGATCATTATTGCTTTAGAGTGCGTTCCTTCTACTTATAGGAACAAGTCTACTGTAACACAGTGTGCCATGCCTTGAGGCTGTGGTCCCCTACAACCCACATTTACCATGTCCATATGTCCATAGATCACAACAGGAGGCCCCATTGGGTGAGTGACCTGCACCGTCCAGCAGGGGGCGTCAGTGTGCTCCAGGATGTTTGCGCAATGATGGACTTTCTCAGTACGGGGCCCTGTCATACATAGAAATGAGCATTGGAACAAGAGGACTGGTGGGTGGCCCCGCAGAGGAGAGAGGATGAGGAAAATAGAGTTGTCTTGAAGATGGATCTCGGGAAGCCCACCTGGTGGGCAGGCAGCGGAGGGAAGGGGAGTGGGAGGTGGAAGTGGAGGCGGAGCCAGCCAAGAAAGCAAAGGTCAGAGCAAGGGAGAGGGCCAGATGCCCGCAGAGCCGCGCACTCCAAGGGGAAACCCTTCCTTGCTCAGCACCTTCAGCCACTCCTATTTTTCCATCTCCCTCTCACTCATGAGTGTTGCCCTTTGTTCATGCCGTTCCTTTTAAATTAGATACTTGATCAAGACTTTACATTCTTTTAGTGATGAAATTCCTGGAAAATGTATTACATGTGCAATTTGCTAAAAATTAGCTTAGATTTTGTAAAAAAAAAAATCTTGTATCAGGAAACACGGCACAAACCTTGTATTTAAGCTGGAATTTATCCCTCTTCGGTACAATGAAAATGAGCATCGCCATGAAGCTGCCTGCCTGCTTGTGAATTTCCACTTAGCTGTTATGCAACCTTTTTATAATTTTTCTTTTCTAAAAATGAGCCTGTGTTTCTGAAAAAAGCTACAACAGTCATCGTTGGCAATTGCAAAAATGTGCCCAGATTAAGACATGCATTTCCACATCTGGCAAGGAGAAAACAGCTGGAAGTCACCTGCACCCGGGTCCTCTGTATAACCCACATCCTCGCCATATTTTTAGAAAGGATTTCTGAGGATCTGATCGTGGGGATCTAGAGTATTTGGTGTGAGCCTAGATCTTGGAGTTTTGTGTTAATTGCACATGTGATTTGTCTGGGCACCCTTGACTAGATGGGATGCGTGAGCCTTCCAAATTAGGTCTGTGGACCCAATTGTTCTTGGGCTTCACAGGACATTACATAAGATTTCTGATTTTTTTTTTCAAATCATTTTAGAATTCAGAGTTAGGAGAAATGCTTAATGTTCTTCATCGTCTTCGTTATTTTTAGAGTCGGTTTATAGCAAGAGGGTTAAAAGTGTTCGTTGTAGGTGGAGACACACCTGGTGTGCATCCTCACTCTAACACTGACTCTGACTGGTTGTGGAGTCTTAGACAAGCCCTCAAGCTCTGAGTTTTCTGATCTTTACAGTGGGGAGAATGCAAGCACCTGTGCCGGGTTAGTGCATGGATTCAGCATGACAATGCGTGCGCAGGAGGCAGTGCGGGTCTGGAAGAGCTTACCCATAATGTCGTTGTTAGGAACGATCTGTATCTCTGGGGCAGTCAGCTCTTCCTGTTGAATGGAGCATCACTTTTGTTTCTGTCAATTGCAGAGGAGGAGGTTAACCTACTGACTGGGAAAGGGGAGAAACTCCTTTGAGTTAGGATTGTTGGTATGGCCAACAGTTGAAATGCAGGCTCTTCCTTCTATCATGCTGAGTTCATTTTCTGTTTCTATTTTTAAAGATTTATTAATTATTGGAAAAGTAGAGTAGCAGAGAGAGAGAGAAGGAGGGAAAAATGAGTGAGGCAGAGAATGACAGATCTTCCGCCCTCGAGTGTACAGCTGAGTCTCCCACATGGGTGACAGGGGCCCAAGTACTTGGGACATCATCCACTGCCTGCCCAGGTACACCATCAGGGAGCTGGATCAGAACTGGAGCAGCTGGGACTCAAACCGGCACTCACATATGGGATGCCAGAGTTACACACATTGGGTTAGCCCACTGTGCCACAATGCCAGCTTTGTGACTTAGATTTAAACCTGAAGAGTGAGTAATATTGGAGCCAAAATGTTTGCAAAGATGATTTCCGGGGACATGAAGATCGTGAAGCAAAGCCTTCAGCAAACGACTCCTTCGCTCTGAACCTCAGTTTGCCTGTCAATGTAATGGGGAAATAGAAAAGAGTTGGACTAGATGGCCTTCCCCAGTTTTATGATTCCCTTATGTGTGATACACAGGGCCCTTTGCTACAATAAACAATTGTAAGTAAAAATGGAAATAATCTAGGAGATAAAATAATATTAAAAATATAATGCATATTAAAGCATGCATATAAGCACACACACACATATATAAGCTTAATAAATGCATAAACAAATTCATCTGAGGTCTCCAATGACTTTTTTTTTAAGATTTATTTATTTATTTGAAAGGCAGAGTTATAGAGAGGTAAGAGAGAGAGAGAGAAAGAGGTCTTCCATCTGCTGGTTTACTCCCCAATTAACCACAACAGCCAGAGCTGTGCCGATCCAAAGCCAGGAGCCAGGAGCTTCTTCTGGGTCTCCCACGTGGGTACAGGGGCCCAAGGACTTGGGCCGTCTTCTGCTGCTTTCCCAGCCCATGGCAGAGAGCTGGATTGGAAGTGGAGCAGCCGGAACTCAAACCTGCGCCCTTTTGGGATGCCAGCACTTCAGGTGGCGGCTTTACCCACTAAGCCACAGGCCAGCCCCTCCAATGACTTTCAAATGCACTGGAATAAAGACAAACCTGTTTCAGTAGAGCCACGATGTCCTTCTCAAGCAAACTTTTCCTATCTGACTCTTCAGTGATGCTGTGTTCTGGCTGCCTGGGGTGCTGGCTGTCTCTGCAAGGTGCCACATCCCCCATGTCTCTGTTCTCTTGGCTGCGATGCCTTCCCCTTGCTTTTCCTTTGATAAGCTCTCCCATGCATGCTGCAAGGCCCAGTGCGTGAGCTGCCTGCTTTGTGGCTCTCCCTGCAACCCTTCAGCCAGAGCCTCCTCCTCTACAGACTCGTGTGTTCTACTCATCACTGTCTCTCCCAACTATGAGCCTCCCAAAGGCAGGAATCACACTTTGTCAAAACAAAACACGACCAGCGTTTGTTATGTTACCCAGGTTCTGGGGGCCAGGAGTTATGTGCATCAGGAGTCATCCACATGTAGCTGGGTGCGTGTGGCTCCCAGGGCTGCAGGGAAGCCGCGGCCTTCTGGGAGTTGGGCTAAGCTGGTGCCTATGCTCCCAGGCTCACTCACAAGACTGCTGGCAGGAAACTTCATTTCTCCCCACGTGGGTGCGCCATGCCCATCATGGTGGCCCGCTTTCCCGGGGTGAGAGATACCTGTGGCACCAGAGCAGGAATCGGCTAGAAGCTCACTCTCTCTCTCCACGTTTTCTCAGGGCCTCTGATCTCTGCCAGGCTCCTGCATGCGGCTGGCCTGCGTGGTCTTCCTTCCTGCAGGGCTGCAGGTTGCCAAGCCATTGCTAGCACCTTCCTTTTGGAGAATTGGCCTCTCAGCAGTGCTAGCCACCTTTCTGTGGATTTGGCCATTTTTTTCTGAGCTGGCAGAGCTGCACTATTTCATCTCCATGAGCTCAGCTTGTGGGCATCTGTATCACCACGGCTGTGAATAGAGCGAACTCACACAGGCACCTGTCACGCTTCAAGCTGGTGCCATTGTCATAAATGCTGCCTTGACCTTGTAAGGGGACCTAGCTAGAGGCTGGTCATTGCCTTCTAGAACAACTGATTATGCCCACTCCCCAACCACCTCCCTCAGGGGACTTTCGTATTCCAGTGAAATGTGCACCTGCCCAAGTCACACAGTACCACACAGCCAGAGCACACTGAAGTCACTCCAGCTAGCTGATCCTGAGCTTACCGCCCATGCCTTATCCATTCCTTCCCAAAGAAGCCAGAATGCAGGTGCCTGTCCCTGGGGCCCCTTCTCTCCCTCTGCCCCGAGATCAACTCAAGGCTTCCCTAAGCGAGCCGAGTTCTCCCAGGGAACTGGGAATCACAACTCTGAAACTCTTCCTGCTTTCTCCCTGTTGATATGTATCTGGCCTCATCATCCCTCATCCAAGGCAATGTGGTTAACACCCACACATGGTCTGCATCCTACAGATGTAGGTGTTAGGACAACGGTGACCGCTATAGCCATAACCCATCAACCCCTAGGACAACAGTGACCACTATAGCCATAACCCATCGACCCCTAGGACAACAGTGACCACTATAGCCATAACCCATTGACCTCTAGGACAACAGTGACTGCTATAGCCATAACCCATCGAACCCTGGTTCCCATGGCTTGAAGTTTCTTTCTTGCTCAGTGTTTCATTGGCAGGGAGCTCTTCACCACGTGATATTTCAGGGAGCCAGTCTCCTGTCCTGTCACTCTGCCATCCTCCAGGGCTGTGACGGTCCCTGTGGGCTCCCCTGACCCCCCAGGTTAGGCTGGGATTCACATCCTATGAGCCTGGACCCAGCCGCATGGCCACATCTACAGGCTAGGAAACGGAGACAAGTAGGTTAGTGGGGTGTCCAGGAGGAAAGGCAAAGAAGTGTAGCAAGCAGTTATTAATATTAATGCACTCACTACATCATTTAGTCCTTACAGGTACCTCTGGGAGTGGCTACTACTACTTATCCACATTTTACAACCAGGAGATCAGGAGTCCCCCAAAGACACTCAGCTTGGAAAGGAGGCTTAGTTTGGGTTTCAAGTGGTAGAGAGAAAGGCCCTCACTTATCCTCAGTTACAAAGAGAAATTAAATGAGCGGGAGTTCTGGCATAGCAAGACAGCCACGTTCCAAAACAGAGCGCCAGTTCCAGTCCTGGCTCCTCCACTTCAGCTCCAGTTCCTTGTGAACGTGTCTAGGAAGTTAGAGGAAAATGACCTAAGTACTTGGGTTCCTGCAGGCCACCTGGGATACCTGGGTGGCGTTCTGGGCTCCTGGCTTGGGCCTGGTTCAACCTTGGCTGTCGTAGGCATTTGGGAGAGTGAGCTGGCTGATAGAAGATTGATATCTCTCTGTGTGTCTGTCTCTCTGTCTGTCTTTCTCTTTCTAACTCACTCTGCCTTTCACATAAATAAACATTTAAAAAAAGAAAAATTAAGATAAAAATTTTGATTGTGCTCTTTCTAATCAGATCCTAGCCTCTCCCAGCTCCAAGGTGGGTTATTTACATCAAAGTCAAAATGGATATTAGTTCTCGAACTTGTGCAGTGCACGAACTGGCCAACCTTACACACCAGCCCTGCTTCTAAGTGCCAGATGAAGTCCACAAACATTTCTAATACACCTACAATTTTCCCAGCACCAGGCTAAGTGCACTGATGCAAAGGGACTCCCTGCATGTGTGTGGTTAACTGGCTACACTTCAAGCAGAACTGGCTGTCATGGGCTTTCTCAGGGAGCCAGGTTCTGCGGACAAGGGCTTGGCCCTTTTGAGGAATCGTCACCCTCACCCCAATCTCTTGAGACTCCGCGGGGTTCCCTCTGAGGCCCACATCACGCTTCTGCCTTCACTGAAGGCAGGAACAAGGACTCCTCCCCATCGCGGCCTCCCCAGCGGGTTCTGCAGAAAGCTGACTGACAGTCCCACTTTGCCACTCTTCCCTCTTCTGTTTGGATAATTGCATTGTCAAGAATTACTTATCATGCACTTAACACTTAATACCTATTGATTAGGAGTTCATGGAACTGCTATTTACAGAATAAGCCCGCTAACTCGCTTCTACCCCATTTGATGCCACTCTGATTCTGTAATTGCTGGTTTCTACGGTATTATGCCACCGAACCTGAAGGCATAATTGGTTGTTTCATTGCAGACAATACGTTTTCAAGATGCCTAAAGCTTAACTGGCAGATCCGGGCGCGAGCACAGGCAGTGCGCGAAGGTCTTGCCAAGCAATGAATGCAGGAACCGCCCGGGACATCACAGGGTGAAACTGTCTTTTAGAGAAGTGGAAGGGAGGGGCCGGGATCCTTTTGCTTGGAGCTCCTGTTTCCCGTGTTCAGCTGCTGGCCGTGCCTCTCTCGGGAGCAAATCAGCCCCTCCATGGAGAGAAGGCATGCAAAGCAGCCTCGTGCAAGCCTGGGGCTTCTCTCAGCAGACAGCAGGTGCGGGAGCCCGGGGTGAGGGGGATGCCTGCGGCCGACTAGGCTGCCCCTCGGAGACACACAGGCGTCCACGCGCTGGGCTCCGCAGGTCTGCCTTCCCACAGCCCGGCTTGCAGCTCTCTCGAATCTTCTTTCCAGAAGGTTCTTGATGCACACTTGCTTCTCATTCTTCATTCGCATTAAAATGATGATTATACCTGTTAAACTCAAGTGTTGGAACTAATGCGTGTTATGCTTGGAAACTCACTCAACTCACTACTTGTCTCTTCCCTCCCTCTCTTCCTTGTCTCCTGTCTTCCCTCCCTCCCTCCCTCCACTCTCCCTCTCCTCTCCCTCTCATTGACTTCCAGCCCATGGCAGTCCAGCGAGGCACCTGCAGGGCCCTGGAGGGGAGGGAGGGAGGGAGGGAAGCAGAACGGTGCAGAGGAGCGTGCGATAAAAGACTTGGTACAGGAGGCTGGGTACCAGCCAGGCTCCTGGCCCCAGGCCCCATGGACCTGTGTAGTGCCGTGGCGGTCTGGCTGTGCCCCACCTGACCTACGCCCTGCAGGTAGGTGGCATTAGGCTCGGTCAAGTTCAGCCAGGTTCAGAGCTGCAGGACCTACTTCACGCTCCGGTGAGGGCTGGACATTTGCTTTTGGGAGGATGGGACTTCCATTCTGCTGACCACTTAATTGGCAAATTAGAAATTACAATGTAAACATCTGTGACAGAGGCTGAGAGAGGATGAAAGACCAAACAAGGTTTACTCCTCTGGAGCTCAGGGCCTGAGTTCTGATTAGAAAAAACAAAAGAAGGTGTACATCATGGTTTTCCCATCTGTAGAATGGGTTTGAGAATGGCTTCTCCCTCACGGTGGGCAAAATAAGAGAATTGCCTATAAGGCTCAAAGCACTGTGCCTTCCACATGGGAGGGCCCAACAGGTATTTACCCTTCTCTTCCTCCTTCTCTTTCTCCACTGGAAATACAGCCGATCCTTCAATCAAGAAAGCCACAGGGATGCTGGAGATTCTCGGGCAAGGAGAACGCGCTGCCCTTCTATTGGCTGAAACTGCGTGCCAGAGGTCAGATGGTGTCAGGGCAGGGGCCCAGGTGGAGGGAGGGATCGCGATGCTCGGACTGAGCGCTCTCCCCCGGCCAGAGGCAGGGAGCTGAGAAGGGGAGAAGAGATCAGGAGCTGGGGCCTAGACAGTGGCTGCCTGGACCCACAAGGCTGGGAAGGGCCGGAAGCAGCCCAGCGGGGACAGGGGTTTGAGAGAAGGAGGCTGAAGGGCGGGGCTGAGGCATTTGGGGGCAACATCTGTCCATACTAAGTCCACACTGGGATTGCCTGCTCCCCTACCATGGAGAGGCTGAGTGGGCTGAAAACAGGATTCTAAGAGGCTTCAGCTAAATGGGAGAATAGTCTTCCTTTTTTTTTTTTTTAATATTTCTAGCATAATAAATGAAGCTGATATACAAAAAAGAAAATTTTATGTTAAGGTGAAGCAAGAAACAGAGGGGGAGGAAGTAGATTTCAACTGGAAATATGGGCTGAGTAAAGCAGCTAAAGTTAAAATAGAGCTCTGAGCTTCCTGGCAGTCAAGGAGAAGAGGGGAACATCTGGGGTTACACAGTTCTCACTGTCTAGTAAAAGGAAGAGTCCATCTGGGTGCTTTGAGCCAACAATGGGAGAAGGTAGAGCCCAGGGCTCCTAGTAACTGTGGCTTTATGGGATGTTGGATGGGAAGGACTCATGTTCACAGAGAAACCAATGAGATCATAAAGAGAGAGGCCAGGCCATGGGATCCCGTGTCAGACCGGCAGAATGGGTGAACCGGCAAACCAAGCAGAGGACAGAGAGCCGGAAAAGACAAGTGTGGGACACCCTCCTGCAGGGCTGGATCCCACGGAAGTCCCAGGACAAGGGCAGCCACGGAGTCCACGTGGCTTCAGCAGCAGGGAAGAATGAGGGGGCATGCGTGGCGGCCGAGTTGGGGAGGGACCTTCGTCTGCCCGGTTCTCCGCTGGGCTCTGGGGGGGTGACACTGGTTTACAAAGGGGCGGCATGTCAACACAGCAGTGGAAAGGGGCTGGGCCTGGCCCTGAGCCCTCAGAAGTGTTTTTCGGGAGGGCCTTTGCCTATAGCACCAAGGGACAGGACGGGTGGTCCGCTCATGCCTTCGTTCACCCGTTCGTGTGCTGGAGGATTGTTTGTGACGCTTCTAGCCACAGGGGCTCAGTGGCACCACGCCAGTTTTACGGAAAGTGTGGACAGCATTGTCAAAAAGCTGCTGGTTTGCCTGCCTCACCAGTGACTAACACCCACGTCCTGGGGCCCCCGCCCTGCCCCCAGATGCCCTGTGACTGGGTAATGGGGGTGGAGGCTCTGTGCCCTCTGCTCAGAACACCTGCAGGTGTCCGGGTGCAGAAAGGGGTAGAGGAAGCACGGTGGGGGGGGGGGGCGGGGGACGGCGACTCCTCCCCACTCCACGCACCGGCCCCTGCTGGATGAAGGCAGCTTTCCAGGAGGCCGCAACGGAACGGGCATGAGAACAGCAGGCTCGCTGGGGGAAGAAGGAAAAGGAGGACCACATGGAACCCCCACTGGGCCACTCCCTAGCAGTTGGGGGACACTGTAGCCCCGAGACGGAAGCAGGCGAGACCAATGAGCTCCCGGAAATCTCACAAAGGAGCTGTCCCAGCTTCTGTTTCCTGCCCCCCTGTTCCCTGCCCCACCCCCACCCCCATCCACTTTCCCAGCCAGAACTACTCCAGGCAGCTCATCCACTTTCCCATCCAGAACTACTCCAGGCAGCTCATCCGCTGGCGTCCTGGGCAGCGGGAGCAGGGTGATGTGCACGGCGGTACCTGTTTAATTCCCAGACAACCTTGGGTGGTTTTGTTCGTGTGCAGGATGGCGGCATTTCTGCACACGAGGAGTAGTTTGAAAAGTTCTTGGAAAATAGAATTGAAAGGCAAGTTTCTGTTGAAATCCATGCATAGCTTTTCATAATATACGTTTTTTCATGGACTTTTGGAAAACCTCTTGTAGGCATGGATTTCTTTTTTTTTTTTTTTTTTTTTTTGGTACCAAAATAAACCTATCTTTGATTTTCATCTTCACAAATGCTTTGAAGACCCCTCCTCTGTGTGTTGTCGAATGGTTAAATCCGGCTAATTCTCGAATGCGTCGCCTCACATAGCTGTCACTTTTGTGGTGAGTGCACATATATCTACTCTCTACATTTTTCACGAATATGTCATCGTTAAATACAGTCATCGTGCCGTACAATAGATCTCCTGAAATGCCTTCCTCCTATGGAACTCAAATGGTGGCTCCTTCTCTGACATGAAGACCCAGGTGTTGAATCTCATCACAGTTTAGAACCTAAAGCAGTCAGAGATTTCTCTCTCTCAAAGGAAAAGAACATATCCAGAAAACAGAAGTCAGCATGTTAGAGATGTATGTGCACGCCCCTGTGTGCAGTCTATCACTATTCAGCATAGCCAACGACGCAACCAACCTGCATGTCTACCGATGAATGAGTGGAGAAAGAAACCCATGTGGTATACTAAGATATCCCAAAAAGTTCATGGAAAATAGAATTAAAAATGAGTTTATTTTGGTGCAAAAAAACTTGAAATGCACAATCTATGCATTTTTTCATTAATGTTGTGGAAGACCTCTTGTATATCATTAGAATACTATTTAGCTATTAAAAAAAAAAAAGAAAACCCTGTTAGTTGCGACAACATGGATGAACCTGGAGAACATGATAGTGAGTGAGATAAGCCAGGCACAGAAAGACAAATAAATACATCCAGCACGATCTCACTTACACATGGGAGGTAAGACAGGCTGACTCATGGAAGCTGGAAGTAGGCTGGTGGTTATGGAGACTGGGGGCGGGAAGTGCCAGCATCCCATATGGGCGCTGGTTCATGTCATGGCTGTTCCACTTCCGATCCAGCTCTCTGCTATGGCCTGGGAAAGCAGCAGAAGATGGCCCAAGTGCTTGGGCCCCTACCCCTGTGTAGGAGACCTGGAGAAAGCTCCTGGCTCCTGGCTCCTGGCTTTGGCCTGGCCCAGCCCTAACTGTTGTGGCCAATTGGGAAGTGAATCAAAGATTGGCAGACCTCTCTGTCTCTCCCTCTCTCTCTGGAACTCTGACTTTCAAATAAATAAATAAAGCTTGTTTTAGAAAATAAGTAAATTGTCAAAACTATTGAAGCCTAGAAAAACCCAAAGGAGAAAACCTTTGCCTGACCGTGTAGCAGTGGGGTATCCCCCTAATGGGAGCCATCTGGACTGCCTGATCAGAGATGCGAAGACCATCGCAGGGAAGCTGGCCAGCCAGCTCTGCCGCACACAGAGGCACCAACCTCGAAGCACATCAAGGGAAAAAGAAAATATGTTGGAGTGTTTGAATTTTAACCTCCTAAAAATGATACCAAGTGAGTGAATTTAAGAGAGCAGAATTGTCGCTGGCCAAGTGAACATTGTCTCAGGAAGATGAGCACAAAACAGGCTCTTTGGCAATTCCCCAAATTTCCAACAGTTCTCTCGCTGGAAGCTTCCGTTTGCGGGTAGTAGGCACCGCGTGCATGCGATGGCTCATTAATGCTTGCGTGATCAGGAGGCAGGGGTGCTGTGGACCTAGATGGTGAAGGCATTTCCAACCCCCCTCCAGTCTCGGCTGTGCAATTTCAGGAGGCTCCAAAACACAAAGGACCCTCACCCGGAAGGGCTGAACCCTCCACCGAGACCTGGTTCACTGATAAAGGTTCATTGATGGATTCTCTCTCTGTTGAAAGCAAGGATGTGGTGTCAGTTGCTATGTGCGGTGTCAACCTAAACAACAATGGGAGAGACATTCTCCGGAGACTAATGGTCTTTATTTGGGGGTGATGGAGCATTGTTATGGGAATGCACGGGCCACTGGCCCTACCACGGGACTAGTCAAGGAGATTGAGGCAAGGTATGACGTTTACAGGCCAAAAAGGGAGGGAGAGAGTAATGGAAGGGACTTGGATACAGAGCTCCAGTGAGGTCTTGGAGACCTGAGGCAGGAGTTGGTGTCAGCTCACTGGAGGAGGTATCACTGTGGGCAAATATTCTGGGCAGAGCATCTTGTCTTAGTTGCTGCAGTTTTCAAGACTGTTAAAGATCAACTGTCTTAAAAATGTCTGCGACGACAGAGCATGGGGCTCTTGTAGAATGAGTCTTGAGGACTTTAAAAAGTCCTTGAGGGGAGGGCAAGGTGGCCTAGCAGGTAAAACCACCATCTGCGGTGCCAGCATCCTATATGGGCGTCAGTTCGAGTCCCGGCTCTTCCACTTCCGATCCAGCTCTCTGCTGTGGCCTGGGAAAGCAGTGGAGGATGGCCCAAGTGCTTGGGACTCTGCACCTGCGTGGGAGACCCAGAAGAAGCTCCTGGCTCCTGGCTTTGGATAGGCTCAGCTCCGGCCATTGCAGCCATCTGAGGAGTGAACAAGTGGAATGGAAGACCTCTTTCTGTCTCTCTGCCTCTCCTTCTCTCTCTGTGTAACTCTGACTTTCAAATAAATAAAATAATTATTAAAAAAAAAAACATTTCCTCCTCCCCTTCTTCCTCCCTCCCTCCCTCCCTTCCTTCTCTGGATCCTATTTCATTCCCACTGATAAAATACGTGCAAACCTGGGAACGCCCTCAAGCCCCCTCCTGTGATGAGGGTGCTGTTTGTCCGGTAGGAAGCAGCAGCGGCAGCTGGGGCGCCCAGACTCAGAAACAGGTGTCTGAATCACTTGCGAACATGAAGAGGCTCCCTGTGCTCATCGGGAAGGCTGTGACGAGCAGCGGCACATCTGTACACCACGGGCCATAACTAATAATTAAAGGCGGGATAACTGGCCAAGCGGTTCACAATCCACCTGCTCCCAACCTCGCTCAGGACTGAGTTTCCAGTCCAGCGGTTCTGTTTTACAGTGAGAATTCAAGAAGCTATGGGGTCCAGCTGGTTCCTAGGCTGGCTCCCGTTGCGTGCGCCTCGGATGATTTTGCCAAGTGAAATGGGCAAGGAATGAAACCACTTCTGCAGACTAATGAGCGGCAGGCGTGACTAAGCAGCCGGTGTCTCTGTTCTTTGGGATTTTTGCTACAGAGAAGCCATTGCTACTCTCTGCTCTTCTCCCTGCAGTGCTGAAGGCAAATCTGGTCATGAGCAGTGATCAGCTGCTGTCAAAACATTGCTAAAAATGGGCTGACTTCCTCCCCTCATCTTGTCTCAGGGCTTTTGGTGGCTGGCAATTAAGCCCTGAGCTGGGCTGAACTGGCTATCCTGTCCCCTGCCGCACATCTTTGGGCTGACACTGAGGGAGGCAGTCCCGAGTTTGGCTCACTTCTATTTGCCAATGAGGTGTTTGGTGTTCCCTGGAGGGAAAATCTCCCCAATTCACCGCTATCGACACATTAAATTTACAGGAATGCTTCCATTGTTCGTGGAAACAATGGAATCAAAAAATAACTTACTTTGCTGTGAAAAAATGTGAGATCCAGTCGTACAACGAATATTCAGAGTCTATGGCAAATGTGGATTTTTCAACAAGTTTTTGCAACAAAATAAACTTATCTTTTTTCAAAACGTTCATTTATTTATTTGAAAGATAGAGTTACAGAGAGAGAGGGAGAGTCAGGGAGGTCTTCCATCCGTTAGCTCACTCTCCAGATGGCTGCAATGAAGCCAGGGACCAGGAGCTTCTTCCAGGTCTCCCACATGGGTAGCAGGGACCTAAGCATGAGGGCCATCTTCTGCCGCTTTTCCCAGGCCATTAGCGGCGAACTGGATCAGAAGTGGAGCAGCCGGGACATGGACCAGCCTCCATATGGGATGCAGGTACTGTAGATAGTGGCTTAACCGCTATGCCACCATGCTGGCTCCTAAACTTATCTTTTAATTCCACTTTCTGCAAAATTTAAAAAGCATCCTTGTATATTCACTAGGTACAGGGCACTGTGCTAGCCCTGGGAAGACAGATGTTCTACTGGTTCCCCCATCATGAGTATATAGCTAAAGGATATGACAGGCTTTCTTCACGCTGAGGGAAGGTGGTCTCAGGTCACCAGAGGCCAGTGTATCCCCCTAGCCAGTGACATTGGATGGAGACCTTGCCTCTGACAGTAGATCCAGTGTACCTTCCACCAGAGATGCTGGCTGCCCTCAGAAAGGACCAACAGACATGACATAGGTGCCCGGTTCTCCCTTGGCCTTAGACCCCTGCATCCTTTCCCTGCCCGCACCCCTTTTGTTGCTGTTTTCCCTGCTTCTGAACCAGGACTGATTGACACACTTCAGGGCTGGCACAAATGGCATGTTCTGATGGCAGTTAGGCCGGGCCTGCTTCCTTGAGCCCCAGGAAGAGGCGAGAAGCCAGAAACAACCTCCAGCAACATTGTTTACAGATTGCAGACAAACATGGCTATCTGAGCCAAGGTACAAGTTCAAGGACTCTTCAATTCTTCTCACCCTACAAAACTCCACCCCTCCCGGCTTCTACTGGGGAGTTACCTGGCTTTCAGGTGTCTTCAAGTTTGCACCAGCTGAATGAAATCTTTAATTAAAGACTTAAATTTATAATATGAATCAGTCAACTGCTCTTCATCCAAGTCTTCCATGGGTGTGCTGATCTGCAGATCAGTCACGGCGGCTGGTGTACACAAGAGACAGAGGATGGAATAGTGGGTTCAGTCCGTCTGGCTGGGCACAGGCCAATAACACATGCTGAGCAGGTGCAGTATGGAGAAGGGGATAGCTGATTCCCCAGGGGAAGTAATGCAGGATAAGGAAAAGTGAGAGGACTTTAAAAAGTTCATGGAAAATAGAAAAGATGTTTATTTTGCTGCATTCATAGTTTTTCCATAATATGCATTCACCCTGAACTTTGTGATGACTCCTCATGCAAATCTCTTCTCATCAGCATCAATAAGCACTCAATAGTAGATTTCATTCCCATATCTGGGACTGTGCTCTTTCTCAGTGTTTCATCCAAAAGCAGGTGTCAGAATTTGGGAGTGCTGAAGATGTTTATTCCTGTGATAACTGCCACAGGCAGAGACTTCAACCAAATGCAACTCCCAGAGCAAAGCAAACAGTGCTAATTTGCTAAATGAGGAACCACATTCAAATATAATTTTATGCAGATTCTCGAAACAGAGACAGCAGCCAATTTCAGAGACTTTTGAACTGGAGTAAAATGAAAGCTTCAAAGAGATTGACTTGTGGGTTGAACTGTGGGATGGACTTGTGGCAAAGTGGGTGAGAGCTGTTCTCAGGAATGTCACTCCAGCTAGTCTAGAAAACTAAATAAATACCGAGAGGGAAGAGAAATATTAGCGAGTCTGAAGTTGGAAACACATTACATGATGTTAATGAATCATTGTTTAAGAAGTTATGTTTTAAATAAGTGCTCCTTTGACATTCTAAAGAGCTACCAATCTTTGATTATTAACTTTAATATCTCATCCATTGCAAATTAGAACAAAGTGTGAAGGAGGCAGAGGCAGCCTTGGCTTGAACCGTGCTCGGGAACCTGACAAGTAGGGAAATAAATCTTAACTACCTCATTTTCTCCACTGCATCACTTGCAGCAGGGGGCTTGGGCAAGTCACTGGTACAAGGTTCCCAAGGCCGTATGGATGTCCTGTATGTGAGGTGGACACTAGGAATGGATCTGCCTCCTCTGTTCTCTGAGGGCAAAGTGGGTGCAGGACAAAATTAAAGAAATTCCAGGGGCCAGTGCTGTGGCACAGCAGGTTAAACCCTGGTCTGAAGCGCCAGCATCCCATATGGGCGCTGGTTCTAGTCCTGGCTGTTCCTCTTCCAATCCAGCTCTCTGCTGTGGCCTAGGAAAACAGTAAAAGATGGCCCAAGTCCTTGGGCCCCTGCACCCGCGTGGGAGACCTGGAAGAAGCTCCTGGCTCCTGGCTTCGGATCAGTGCAGCTCCAGCCGTTGCGGCCATTCGTTGCGGCCATTTGGGGAGTGAATCAGCGGATGGAAGACCTCTCCCTGTCTCTACCTCTCTCTGTAACTCTGTCTTTCAAATAAAATAAAATAAAATAAAATAACTCCAGAACTGCTCCCCTTAGGTGTGCAGGCTTTGTAGCCCATTGTGAAGGTCAGACCCAGGGCACCTGAGACCTAGAGTAATCGGTGTCCAAGTTTTAGAACCAGGGTTGAAATACCTTCCTGCTGTCACATGTGTGTGACATCCTCCTCCTTCTCCCAGGCTAGAGACAAAGGGTCTCCTCACCCCCAAGGAGAGGAGGAAGAGGGAGAAGGAGAGGGAGAGGGAGAGGGAGAGGGAGAGGGAGAGGGAGAGGGAGAGGGAGAGGGAGAGGGAGAGGGAGAGGGATCGAAGTCCTTTCATCTTCCCCCTTCCTGGATTCTATCAGTGAGAGAAGCCTGGAGTGTTATGGTGGAGAGACCCAAGGGTATAGAAATGTTATTTTTTTTTCTAAATGGGAAAATATCTCTATTTTAAAAGGGAAAAGTGCACAGGACTAAAGTGTGTGCTTCATCAAGTAGTTGTTAACCAAGCAGTTATATAACCAACACTCTAATTCGTGAAAAAGAAGACAGCACTCACGTTTCCCTCCCAGTCATCATCCACCCCCTTCCCTTTACAGACAATCGAGATCTTGACTTTTACAGTAATAACTCTCTTTTTTTGCCTGTCTTTATACTTTTACAACTTGTGAATGTATTTAAAAGCAAAATAGCTTACATTTCTTTGAGTTAAACTTTATATAAATGGGATTATACTGTACACATTCTTTTGTGTCTTGTTTTATTTTTCTCAAATATGTTTGTACAGTGTGTGTGTGTGTGTGTGTGTGTTGGTGAAAGTGCTCTAGTCATTTTTCTCCCATTGGTTCACGGATTCCAGAGCATAAATCTACTGATGCAATATATTTATCCATTCCACTGATCACGGGCATCTGAATGGTTTCCCCTGTGCATTCACTATAATTACAAACCATGTTATTGTAAAGATTCTTGTATGCTTATTAGGCTGGGGCATGGAGCACACATTTCTTCAGCATATATACTTAAGGGTGGAATTCCTGTGTTGTAAGGTTCCTGCTCCCTCAGTTTATTAGGTATTGCATACTGTTTTCCAAAGTAATTGTCTTAATTTGGACTGCCAACAGAGATTTTTTTTGCAAATCTCATGGGAACTATGGTTTTATGTGTACTTCCTGGAATAATCGTGAGGTTGAACGCATTTGAATATGTTTATTTGCCGTGCAGGTTTTCTCTGCTGTGAAGTGCTTGTTCAAGTATCTTGCTCATTTCCTCAACTGGAAATTCTGCCTTTTTTCTTATGGGTTTATGTGGTTCTTATAGTTGGGCTGCTATTTTTTAAAAAAAATTTAATTTAATTTTTAAAAGTTTATTTATTTGAGAGGCAGAGTTACAGACAGGAAGAGGGAGGGAAAGACAGAGAGAAAGAGAGAGAGAGAGAGCTCCCATCTGCTGGTTCATTCCCCAAATGGCCTCAGTGGGACAGTGCTGGACCTATCCAAACCCAGGAGCCCGGAGCTTCTTCCAAATCTCTCACGTGGGTGCAGGGCCCATGCACTAGGTCCTCTTCCACTGCTTTCCCAGGTGCATTAGCAGGGAGCAGCATTGGAGGAGAAGCAGCCAGGACCAGAACCGGTACCCATGTGGGAGGTTGGCAGGCCCCGGGCTACTATTTCTTTGCTAATCATATGCTTTCTAGCACTATGGCTTCGCTCCTAACTGTAAAAATACTGAGTTTAAACAAACAAACATCTTTAGCTTGAATTTAATTTTTTTGTTCCCTTTTTGCTGGATCATGTTGTTTTCTGTTTAAGAAATCTGTCTTCACTGTGAGATTATGAAACATGTCCCTTTATTTTCTTCCGTAAATTTTGTAGTTTTTTTCTCTCACAATTGGGTCACCCGAAATTCATTTTGATTCATAGCATAAAGAATGTATGCAATTTCTTCTCTTTCTTTGTTTTATCTTTGCCAACACCCAGCTATCCTAATACCATACTCACATATGTTGTTGATATTATCTATGAGCTTACTAATATTTTTGTCTATTATCTTATCATTAAGCAAAGAGACCTATTCAAATTTCCCACTGTGGCTATAGATTTGTCTATCATCTTTTAGTTCCACAAATATTTGCTTTATAGACTATAAGACTATAATTCTATATGCTTACAAATTTTAAAATTGGCAAGTTTTCATAATAAATTGATGAGCCTTTTATCAATATTTAGTGATTGTATTTCTTCTCTAATAAGACATTTTCGCCTTGAAGCCTGCTTGTATTAAAAACCCAGAGCATTTACCTTTTGGTTAATATTTATATGGTCAGTATACCTTTTCCCACCAATCCACTTCCAACTTTACTGTATCTTCTTTTCCTCAAACATAGTTAATCTTCATTATTCATAGATCCAGATTTTCAAATTCACCTAAAGCATCCGCTTTACCCACTATGCCATAACATTGGCCTCCATAATATACATTTTCCATAATTTTTTAAAATGAAACAGCTATGCTTGGATATGACCTTTTTGAAATATATGCAATTTCTCCTAGGAACAATGGTTTAGTATTTGCTGACTCAGCGCTCCCAGTAACTCTGCAGTCAATAAAAACTGAATAATGAGAAATGCCGAAATGTGTCTAAGTATTATAGATGATGTACGTTTTAAAAAATATATGTGTTTAAATGAACAATCTTTTTTCTTTTGATAGAGTATTTAGTCCAGTTACATTTAATGTAATTAATGATACTCATGTAATATTTCATTGGGTTTTATATGTATATTTTATTCACATATTAACATCTCTGAAGTTGTTATATATTCATTATTGGATAAGTGGTGGCAGTGATATAATTATCATTGCCTGAGCACGCACATTAACATTTATAGTGTATAGTAGCTTCACTGAAAATCTGAGACAAGAGATTTTATGAAATGCTACATCACCTAAGCTCTATTTTAAAAATGTATGTATTTATTTTATTTGAAAGCAAGAGAGAGAGAGTCTCATCTGCTGGTTCACTGCCCAAATGCCCACAATATCTGGAGCTGGGTCAGGCAGAAGCCAGGAATTAAATCCTGGTTTCCCATGTTGGTGGCGGGGACTCAATGACTTGAGCCATCACTGCTGCTTTCCAGGGTGCCCATTAGCAGGAAGCTGCAATCAGAAGCAGAACTGATACTGGAATCTGACACTGCAATATCGGATGCAGATGTCCCAGGAAGGTCTTAACACAGCATCAGATGCCCACCCTATGTTTTGTGACAGAGACAGAGAGAGGGAGAGAGAGAAAGAGAGGGAGAGAGAGAGTGTGTTTCCATCTGCTGGTTCACTCCCCAAATTTCTACAACAGTCACAGCTGAGCCAGGAAATCCAAGTGGGTCTCCCATGTGGATGTCAAAGGTCCAAGGACTTATGCCATCTTCTGCTGCTTTTCCAGGTGCATTAGCAGGGAGCTGGATTGGAAGGGGGAAAGCCAGGACTTGAACTGGTACTCCAATATGGAATGCTGCTGGCCTTGCAGGTGGCAGCTTAACCCACTGCACCACAAGGCTGGCTCCAAGATCGTTTTAAATTCCTTTTCAAAGATTTAATCAAATCAGGATTTAATTCTGGAGAGCTATTATATTATATGAGTGCTGAAGTTATCTTCTCTGAGCTCCCGCTCGGGGGAGGAGGTGAGTTTAGCTCTGGTTCCCCTTATCTGAAGGTAGTTTCCCTTAAGGTTAAGGACCTGTCTCAGCGTGGTGTCCTCAAGTACCCCAGCCTTGGCCTTTCGCTTCTGATGTTTATCCTTCCCGGCCCCTGTAGAGTACGCGACGCGCATGCAAAGGACAAGAGCCCTAGGTGTGGTTGGCCAGAAGCAAGACAGCCTCCTCACCTCTTCAGCTAGCTCATCAGCACTTCTAAGGCGGGTATGTTTTTTTAGACATTGTGCAACATTTTTCATTTTCAGTGGGAAGGTCAATCCAAATCATGTAGCTTGCTGTTATTGGAAACCAGAAGTCATCTTCGGGATTTTTAAGATAAACATTTCTAAATGAGAAACTAAGGCCCAGGGTCACGCAAACATGTCTGGCTGGCATAGTGCAGATACTCTGTCTCGCTTCCATAAACAATCCCTATTCTGTAAGGTTCTTTTTAGGATTAAATTAAACAGCAGGTAAGAAATGTTCTATGAAGTCTGAAATCCAAGCAGAACCTGAGAACTTAATCTTTCCACCCACCATTGGTACTGGGGGCCATCACTATGGGGTTAAGAAGAATGACTTGCAACAGGGTTGAGTGATCATTAGAAACACCCCTCACCCCTTGGTCCTTGGGGCATTTCAATCAGAAAGGATCAGAGTGGGCACGCTGAGCTCTCTCTGAATGGCAGGCCCAGAGGACAAGTGGAGCTGAAGTGCTTAGGGATTAAAATGAATAAAATGCTTCACTAGAGATTAGGATTCAAGTATCAGTTTGATTTAATGATTCTGGAAGGTTAATGCATGTCCCAGGCAGGCAGCCAGTTGCACTCAGCTGGTTAGGAGCCAGGAGGATTATGGTGAGGGGTGATGGTGTCTCGTTGGCAATTCTGATCTGTTGGGGCCACAGAAAGAAGCCAGCGTGCTTGGACAGCCATGGGGGAGAGGGAGCGTGGAGGGCATGAGGCTGGCGACCTCAGAGTCTGGACAACAGGGGCGACTTTGGGGGGTGCCCAAGGGGAGTTAAATTCGATTCCAGGTGCGACAGAGCACTACTGAAATCTCTGAAGCAACGATTGCATGTTTGCCGGAGGCCATTAGTGAATGAGGTCAGGCACAAAAAGAGCATGGCCACCCGGGCCACTCCTTCGTGGGGTGCAGAGAAGTTGATCTCACGGAAGTAAGAGGTAAATGGTTTCCAGAAGCTGGGGGCAGTGGGAGAGGGAGTGAGGACTGGAAGGACGGGGAGAGGTAGTCGAGAGGTAAAAACTGCAGAGGGCTGGAGCTGTGGCGCAGTGGGTTAAAGCCCTGGCCTGCAGTGCTGGCATCCCATATGGGCGCCAGTTCTAGTCCTGGCTGCTCCACTTCTGATCCAGCTCTCTGCTGTGGCCTGAGAAGAGTAGAAGATGGCCCAAGTCCTTGGGCACCTGCACCCACGTGGGAGACCTGGAAGAAAGCCCTGGCTCCTGGCTTTGGATCAGCTCAGCTCCAGCTGTTACAGTCATTTGGGGAGTGAACCATCGGATGGAAAACCTCTCTCTCTCTCTGTCTCTACCTCTCTCTGTGACTCTGTCTTTCAAATAAATAAAATAAATCTTTAAAAAACAAACTGCAGGTATATAGGAGGAACCAGTCCTCCTATGTGTTCTCCTGTGCAGGGGAGTGCTGATAGGGAGTGATCTTGCGTTATTTATTTCCAGGTAACTGGAAGAAAGGACTTAGTTCTCACCATAAAGAAGTTGTAAGTGTTGGAGGTGATAGATATGTTAACTGCCATGATTTGGTCAGCACATGAGTACAATGAACACAATGTATATATGAACATCTCACACTGCATCCCCTCTGGTTATAAAGACAGGGAGAACCTTCAGTGTAGCAGTGAGAAGTGGATTAGGGTGTGTGTTCCATCGTAGGGCACCTGTGTTTGATGCTATTCTCTGGCTCCTGACCCCCACTTCCGTTCATGTAGACCCTGGATGCAGTGGTGATGGATCAATTAACTGAGTCCTTGACACCCACCTACAAGACTTGGACTTGGACTGAGTTCCTGGCCCCCGGCTTTGGCCTTGCTTAGCCCTGGCCTTTGTGGCCATCTGGGGATGAACCTGTAGGTGGGAGCTGTCTGTTTCTCTCTCTCCTACTCTCTGACTCTCAAAAAAATAATAAAACTAAATAAAAAAGATGAAACAATAGAACTTGTTTGTAGCACCTTTATTTATGATAAACACAAAGACAAAAAGCTCAAAGCAAACAAGCCAAGTGTGCATCCATTCGTGGCCGGATGAATGAGCTGGGGTTCAAGGAGACACCCCTCGGTAAGGAAAGGGAAGGCGTTTACTGGGATCCACTACTGTGTGGATGAAACTCCTAACACTGTGCCGGGTGACAAAAGCCAGACATGCAGGAGTGAGCTTGCACTGTCTGATTCACAAGGCGAAACGATCTACGCTGACATAGAGCAGTGGGTGCCAGGGGCTGGGAGCGGAGAGGAGCGGGTGCAGAGGGGCACGAGGCGGCCTCGCTGTGAGCAGCAGAGCGAGCCCGGCCTGGGCTGACTCACTGGGGGAATGTGCTCTGCTGTGCCGTGACTGTGTCCCCGAGCCCTTGTTCCCCCAGGCAGACAGCACAGCTAGGACAGTGCTCCCACGGGGACCCTATCGGCATTTAGGGAGAGACAGCACTGTGAGATGTTCAATCCCCCACCTGTCAGTCACTAAAAGACGATGGTACTTCAGGCCCACCATCATTGTGACAACCACCATATTCCCAGCCCCGTGTGCCCAATTGCTTCCTGGGGCAGCTGAGCACTTGTGACCTGGGACTTTTCTGTTGGCTGTTGAAGGGCCAGACCGTGAGAAAACAGAAAGGACCTGCATTTGTTTTTGAAGGTTCCAAGAATCTTTCTTTCAATGCCCAAGCCCTGAGTAATTGGCATTTCATTTATACATAGATCAGGGGTTAGCCAATCTAACCTAAACTCACAGGCCAACTCCGGCCCAACATCTGTTTCTTGTAAATAAAGTTTTATTGGCACGCAGCCATGGGCATGCATTTGGGCATTGTCCACATCTGCTGTCATCCTGCGGTGGTGGGGTTGAGCGACGGAGACCATATGGCCCACAGAGCTGAAAACAGCCACTGTCTGACCCTTTAGAGAAAAAGTTGGCTCACTCCCGACATATGCAATAGTTTTGGAAAATTGTGTGTCTGCCCAGATCTGTTCTCAAGTTCCTGGAGTGAAGAAAGTTTCTCTCATTGGAGTAGGAAGGAATAGAAGGGGTGCAAGAGAACCAAGACGTCACCGTGTCCCTGAGATGGAGCTCTGCCCTGTCTCTGATGTCTGATACCCACACGGGACCGGATGGGGCAGAGGGAAATATGAGCCCGACTTCTTGGATGTGAAGACTGAGGCCCTGGAGGCCCTGCAGAGGTCTTCACTGGCCGAGATTCCACAGGTAGGAATTACGTACTGGCAATGGTTTCAGAATGCACTTGGGAAGTGTATCTGCACCAGACTCACGGAACACCTGCATGCCCGAGTGTGGCAGCCGGAGCCATGCAAAGATTTTGCTTGTGTCTGAAAGTAGCATGGCAACAGGGTAGCGTGTAGATATGGGAGACTTCAGGCAGTTTCTCCAAGATTCTGATAGCCCTATGGTGGCTTGAAATAGTTGGGGGAGTTAGCCTGGCCCAGGTGACGTTCATGGCCAGGATGAGGTTTCTGGTGCCAGGGAGCATCTGGAAATGTGGATGTCTTGGTAGACCCCTGCTTGGGTAGAACAAGATGATGCCTTGCACTGTGGCGCACTGTGCCCCAGCATAGATGCAACTCCAGCGATGGGGCTGTGGACTTCCCTGAATGGTTTAATGTCTACTTGCTGGTGGAAGGGATGCACACACCCAAATTCAGTTGGGTTATTTGAAAACTGATTTTGCAGTTTCATCCAAAATTGTAAGCTGAGTCCCATCTGCAAAAACTCATTACCTGCATTCCCCTGTGCTAAGCACTGTGTGGTGCGCCAAGGGCCTGGAGATGACGCAGGTAAAGGCTCTGCCCTCCGGGAACTCTCCAGGTAGCGTGGAGGGGGCCAAATACTACCAGCATGCAGGGGAAGAGCCTGCATCTGGGTTTCTTTATGTGTGGTTGCCCAGCGGGTGGGAGATGGAACAGCAGGGGCATGCGGGACTTTGGATGCCAGGGACCACTGGAAGGGTTTACACAGAGATACACATAGATGGCTGTGTTTTTCTTTTCTTTTTAATAGGCAGAGTGGACAGTGAGAGAGACAGACAGAGAGAAAGGTCTTCCTTTTGCTGTTGGTTCACCCCTCAGTGGCTGCTGCGCCCGATGGCCGGTGCGCTGCGGCTGGTGCACGCATTGATCCGAAGGCAGGAGCCAGGTGCTTCTCCTGGTCTCCCATGCGGGTGCAGGGCCCAAGCACTTGGGCCATCCTCCACTGCACTCCCGGGCTACAGCAGAGAGCCGGACAGGAAGAGGAGCAACTGGGATAGAATCCAGTGCCCCGACCAGGACTAGAACCCGGGGTGCCAGTGCCACAGACGGAGGTTTAGCCTAGTGAGCCGCGGCGCCGGTTTTTTTCTTTTCCTTTTTTTTTTAATGTTTTCAAATTTCATGTGTTCCCAAATATAGTAGCTTGTTCTTTTTTTAAAAAAATTATTTGTTTATTTATTTGAAAGTCAGAGTTACACAGAGAGAGGAGAGGCAGAGAGAGAGAGAAAGAGAAGAGAGGCAGAGAGAGAGAGAGAGAGATCTTCCATCGGATGGTTCGCTCCCCAATTGGTCGCAATGGCTGCCGCTGCGCTGATTGGAAGCCAGGAGTCAGGAGCTTCTTCCAGGTCTCCCACGTGGGTGCAGGGGCCCAAAGACTTGCCCCATCTTCTACTGCTTTCTCAGGCCAAAGCAGAGAGCTGGATCGGAAGAGGAGCAGCCGGGACTAGAACTGGCGCCCATATGGGATGCCGGTGCTTCAGGCCAGGGCGTTAACCCGCTGCGCCACAGCGCCAGCCACTATGGCTGCATTTTTCACAGAGCTCTCAGAAGCATATGGAGTCTTGGAGCAGGGAGACTGGGAATAGTGCGGCGTCGCCATTGGGAGAAAGCAGGAAGTCAGATGGAGGCCGGGCACTGGGACTGCAGAGGAGGAACTGGCATAAAGGAGCCGCGGAACAGGCTTGGAAGGTGGGATCCGCTGTCTTGTTGCCCAGGAGAAGAGGATTCCAGGGCTGTGTTTAGAAAGGCACTCCCTGCCCCCAGTGATGCCTCTGGACTTTGTAACTACATTTTGCATGTTGCCTCTGAAGCGTCCATCACGAATCAAGCTTCACACTGTGATGTCATTGCAAGCAGTGAATAACAAATGAGGGGCCTACGCCGCAGCTCACTAAGCTAATCCTCCGCCTTGCGGCGCTGGCACAGCAGATTCTAGTCCCGGTCGGGGCGCCGGATTCTGTCCCGGTTGCCCCTCTTCCAGGCCAGCTCTCTGCTGTGGCCAGGTAGTGCAGTGGAGGATGGCCCAAGTGCTTGGACCCTGCACCCCATGGGAGACCAGGATAAGTACCTGGCTCCTGGCTCCTGCCATCGGATCAGCGTGGTGCACCCGCCACAGCGCGCCGGCCGCGGCAGCCATTGGAGGGTGAACCAACGGCAAAGGAAGACCTTTCTCTTTGTCTCTCTCTCTCACTGTCCACTCTGCCTGTCCAAAAAAAAAAAAAAAAAAAAAAAAAAAAATGAGGAAACTAGATGCGCCAGAGTGATGTTGCTAAGACAGAGTTGATGGAATACGCTGAGGGGTTGAATCTGGAGGGTGAAGAGTGCAAACTTGAATTCTGATGTGAGCAGATAGGTCCATGTTGACAACTACAAGGTAGAAGGTGGAAGGCCCGGGGAGAGGCAGCCTGAAGCTATGTTAAATTCTGGTTTCTCATTTGACATTATTGTTGGAGATGCCCACCAGGCTGTCTGGAGTTCTACAGAGAACTGGAGAGCTGGTGATGGGATAGACGAGGTAACTAGGGAGAGAGCGCCCCCAGTGGTCAGGTGTAGCAGAGAGCCCTGAAGTATTCAGGGTAAACTTCCAAGGTGTGGGGGAGTAGCAGCACCAGCAGAAAGAGAGAGAGAGAGAGAGAGAGAGAGAGAGAGAGAGAGAGAGAGAGGCAGCAGGGCATGTAGGAGGACAAGAGACGAAGTGTGAAAAGCACACCTATGGAGCATTAGGAAGCTGGAATCAGAAAACAGCCAGACAAGTGCGTGTAACACATAGCTACAGCCCGCAATTCACATCAGAGGAAGAGGTAGGGCCAAAGCCTCAAGTCCAAGTCCTTAAGCCAATGAGCACAGCTAGAGGAAGGCCAGGGGCACCTCCACACCCCTGGAACCTTAGAACCTGTGGTGCTCCTGCAAGGCTGACATGATTATCAACCCATTTTAGAGAAAGGACTGTGAAGTCCAGTGGGGGAAGAGGGAGAGAAGGACCTGCCTACTTGCCTGCAAGCATTGCACTTCTTTGCAGTTTGGCCCTGAGTTCTCTCTCTGGAATGCCCAAGATGGTTTCACCCAAGCCCAAAGCTTTCATTAGCATGTTGGACTGCCAACCCCCAGCTTTAGATCTTTGGGCTGTACACAGTTTCCTACTGAGTAGACCACCTCTGCCAAGGGCGCCCCCCAAACGCATGTGTGAACATTTATCTCTCACCTGCTTTTCCTCAGTCTTCTCTCTCTTGGGAATTTCGCTCAGGTATGTCATTTTAGACACCTTCCTCCCTGCGACCCATTCCTCCTCCTCTGTCTTAAGTTTCCCCTAAAGACACTCACATCTTTCTCTGCTTCTCGCCACCCATCACCCCTCCCAAACGGCATTACCTCTCTGCTAAGGGGTCTCTCAGACTGCACTCTCACCCTCTCTAATCTATCAACAGCTGGAATTACATTTAAAATATATATATATATATATATATATATATATATATATATATATATATAAAATGCGCCATCTCATTCTTTCACCCAAAGGAAACCTACCTTCCACCTTTCCTTAAGACAAGATCCCCAAGTCCTTTCCTGGACCGCCTGGTCCTGCCTGCCTCGTCACCTTCCTCCTGCGCCCACTGCCAGCTCCCCTCCTGGCACCCTCCTCCAGCCACCTTCCTTCATTGCTTGGTCACGCCCAGCTCCTGTTGCTTCTGCATCCTTGACCTTGGAGTGCTCTTCTGCTAACTCTTCCTATGGCTTGGCTCCACCCTCTTCAGGCCTTCCTCCAAACCTCACCACCCTCCCCAAGAAGCGTCTCCTTCCTATTACTTTATCTCATACACTCCTACTTCTCTGTGTTGGCACCGTTACCCCATTCCAGTCTGCAATGGTACATTTGCTTATTGCCTGTGATCACTATTACCAGTCTTCTCTACTAGTGGATCGTGCCACAGGAGCCACAAGAACAGAGAATGTCCCTTTCCAATGCCTTTCACTCATGTATCCCAAGTACCTTACCTTGGGCCCAGCACACAGTAGGTGCTTGACAATAGCTTCTGGAAACGGACAGCAATGATGTCAGCGTCTGCATGACTTCTGCCACCATTGTTCTATTTTGATTTTCTGCATTCAGTAGCTGCCTCAGAAAGAAATACTCAAGTATTTATAAATAACCCTTAGAGCCCATGGAGGCTGCCACGGGCCAAGAGTTTCCTCCCGGCATCGCCTGTCTGTTCGGTCCGCTCACAGGAGGCCTGTGTTTGGGGTTCTGAGCTCTGGAATGCCTTCTGGCATTTTCTGCTCAGTGAGCCCATCCATTCCCATTTACTTCAGAGGAGCCGAAGATATAAATTGCAAAAGGCCTGCGCTCAGATTGCGGGAGGTGGGGGTGGGGGGCATGTTCCTGGCCAGGGATTCCTCTGGCCGCCTCTGAAAGCGGTGGAGGGCGAGCTGCAAAGGGGCTGCTTTTGCCGCGCAGTTTGGCAGCCACAGGCTGGCTGAGGAAGGCAGAAGAGGGGAGCTGGGGCGGCGTGCAGGCCTGGCTCTGGGGGCAACAGGAATGGAGAGGTGAGTGAGAGCCTGGGCAGCAGGACACGGCACACAAAGTCAAAATGCAGGCCCCAGAGTCCCTCCCACTCATGGTCTACCGCAGACACCCAGCAGGGTTGGCTGTGAGCTGTGTTCCGCCCTGGCTAGGTTGGGAGTCCGCCAGCAGGTGATGTGCGCATATACATAAACAGACGGTCCTGGAGCATTGGGCCGGCTAAGGAAACTGGCTAAAGCCAAATGGGCACCAGACTCCCAAACAGCAGCCCGAGGGTGGGAAGAAGGGACTCGGAAATAGCAGCGAGACCTTGAGTTTCGGAATCAGAAAAGCCTCGGACAGAGTCAAGTCATCTCATCTCTCTGCACCTTAATCGCCGCAACTGTAAAACAGAGAGGAGCACTGTGACTTCAGAGGCCCTAATAATAATTGGAACTAATGCGTAGTAAGCAAGCACACAGAATAGAATCTGGTATTTAGAAGGCTGTCACCCATCGACAGCTACTTATACAGCATAGTTGTTAACGAAGACTCAGCAGAGCCAGCCCCTTACAAGTAACAAGGGGATGGGGATTGCTAGGTTTTGGGTATGGTTTTAGCGAATGCCCCAAAGTTGCACGGGCCGGAAGCCTGGTCCCCAGTGTGGCAATGGCCGGAGGCGGTGGAACCCGTAGGAAGTAGAGCATAGTAGAAGATGGTAAGGGCGTCAAGGTCACTGCCTTAGAAGCGATTAGCGTGGTTCTCACGGGATCACAAGAGCGGGTTGCTGTAAAAACAGTCACCTCGCTTCCCAAGTCTCTCTGGCTTCCTGTCTGGCCGTGCGATCTCTTCTGCACGCACTCTCACTGCTGCGACACCTTCTGCCGAGGGGCCCTCACCACAGCACAGACAGGATGGCTCCTCCAACACTGAGAGCTCACTTAGCTTCTATTCTTCCTAAATCAGTCAGCCTCAGGGATTTTACTATAGCAACAGAAGATGGACTATGCAGGCCATGAGGGAGTTTTCTTGGGATCTCCTTAAATTGTTTCCGGTGCCAGGTTTAGCAACAACACCTTGGTTAAAGGGGATACAGAAGGGCACTTTGGATGCCACAGAAATGCAGTGAAGTCCCTGGACTATTATTCTCTTACCTGGACCCTACCACATGGTGTTAGTGGTGGAATGGCCAGGACAACTGTAGATGTGGTGAGGAGCCAGCGCCATAGCGCTGTGAGGTTTAGAAAGCAGGAGCTCACATGGAGGACTCCATTTTTATACTGTTGTTTACTCTTTCAACAAACACTCAGGATTAACTATATGTGCATCCCTTTAGGAGGAGTTGTTTTACAGGAGCTCCTTTCATTTGTGCACTTATTGAGAGAAACTTATCCTGTGTTCAATCTGTCGCTCCCCCTCTTCGTGGAGGAACGACACTAAACCCTGCCTAGGCTTTATATCCGATCACGGCACCATTATGTCGCTCCCCGTCTTCATGGAGGAACGACACAGGACCCTGCGCTGTTCTTTTGTCTGCTCGGCCCTCCCCGGGTTTGCTGCTGGTTCTTCCCAGGTTGGCTACTGTCCCTTCCACCTCTGTGGAAGGGCGGTTCCCCCTGGCCACTTTCCCCACTTCCGCGGGGGAGCGGCACACCGCCGGCCGGCTCTCTCGGGGGCTGCACAGGTGTTCCTTCAGATAGATGTTCCCCTTAGATGTTCCTGGTGCATGCCGTCTCTCTCCTCCTTTATAGTCCTCCTCCGCCAATCCCAACTCGGCTGCCCACACGCCGAGTACGCTGCTCTCCTCCAATCAGGAGCAGGATCAGCTCCTGGAGGTCATCACTCAAGTTGGCAAGAGGCAGCTGCGTAGAAGCTGTTTTCTTCTCTCCCAGCGCCATATTGTGGGAGAGCAGATGCACAGAATAAGTCTTAATTCCAGTAACTTAGTCCAGTCCGGGTTGCTCCCCACACAATCTTTTGTGGATCCACAGTTGAGGCCAGACTCCAGGGATCGATGAGAGACTTGGGGAATTCATGTCTGGTGAGGAATCAGATTTCTGTAAGAGAGAGAGAAGCCATTGGGGGTTACCAAGTGTGCACTGCTCAGGGACATTGTCCTGATCTTGCTTAGCCACCTTGCTACATAAAGGCATGACACATGGGCTGTACCCTACCTCATGGCCTTCAGTATCATCCGGGGATTGCTGTCAATGTTGAGTGTGAAGCTTATAAGCAATACCCAAGCACTGTTAAATTCCCAGTAAATGCAAGTGATGGTGGGGATGATGACGATGGTGACGAAGATGCTGGCAATGGTGATGGTGACAATGCTGATGATGGTTGTGGTGAAGATGATGATAGCGATGAGGAGGATGAAGGTGGTGGTGATGATGGCAATGATGATAATGGTAACAACGATGAGATGGTGATGGTGATTGTGGTGATGATGATGGGCAGAGGGAGACAAGATAGAAAACTCTAGGCATTCCATTGTAAATCCCTCAGTCTCATCATTCTTAGAGGGTGAATCAGGGATCCCCAGGTGGACAAGGTAGGTAAGGGCAGTCCTGGCACAGAGAATCACTTGTGCAAGGGTGTCATGGCATGACATGGCCGTGGTGGAAAGTTGGAGGAAAGACACCTAACTCAACTACGGCCTCCTTTTACTGCACGTAGGAAGGACCAAGCTTTAAACTGAGACCTCCCAGTTTGAGTGTCACTCACTGAGTCCTCCCCCCACCCCCGGGAGCAGATTTCTGGGATTTTTTGCTCCCACACAGTTTAGAACTCACCTTCTGTCCTCCTCTTGGACGGGAACGTTGGACAGGCCTCCAGCAAATATTTATGTTGGAGTATCTGGAGACGGCATACGATTTGCAGATATTTTCATAATCTCTTTCACGGTTTACACAGAGTGCCACCTGCCTCTGGCTTCTGAAAAGCAAAGACAGATTTTTAAATAAAATGGGTTGGAGTGAGGGAAGGGAGGCCACACAGGCTATTTATCAGATAAAGACCTGTGGCTGAGATGAGGAGAATTGAGCCCAGGCTGACCTGGGACAATAAATTTACGCTTCTGTGATCTGCTTTGCACCCACCCCCACCCCCGCCGAGTGCTTCCACACTCTCTTTTATGAGACCCACAAAATGTCAGTGAGGCGGGGATGTCTTCCTCATGTTACAAATGCGGAACTAGAAGCTCAGAGGGGCTGTGGGACCCATCCAAGCACACACAGCCGGGGCATGGCAGAGGGGCAAGTGGCAGACTCATTTCCTAGGGTGAGGAACAGGCAGTGTTGCAAAATTCTGGCTTTAGAGCAGATTAAACAATGTTTGCCATTTCAGAAGTGACTTTATTGAGAGCTTACACAACGTCTCATCACTACACCTGGAAGGAGGACTGCAGCAATCAACTCGGTCTCTTGGGCCAGCCAAGGCTGGTGGAGGGCAACCATTCCAGCCTTCTGTGGGTGCCCCTCATAGATGCTTTCTTGTTCCTCCCCTCCAGCTGCCTAATCCTGCCCACTGACTGGAAGAAACTGGGAAACCTTGAAGCCACAGTACCGCAGATACACAGCCCAGGTTCCCGTATCACCGCATCAGAGAGACGGACTGGACCTGCAGCAGACTGGGGCTTTGCACGTACAAATACTGCAAATCATTGCCCTAGGTCTTGTCCATGATGGGCAGCACAGGAAAACCTGGCACCTGGGGCGGCCTCACTCCCAAAGCTCGCGTGCCAGGTCACTTGCTGAACTGCGTGTCCAATCATGACCCACCTTGGTTGTACGAAGACACAAGAAAATGCATCAGCTATGGCTCTCCCTACCCCCACCCCCACATCTCTGAGGGCTCAAAGATCTCTTGTCGAGATGTAAAGATACCCAAAGTGGTGGAGCCCATGAGGCATGAGGCCAGAGGGGCAGGAAGGAAATTGTTGGCAGAATGCTAAGGACCTTGCCTGCCTCGCTGGGGGGGGTTGCGCTTTAATCTGAAGGCAAAGAAGAGACCCCGAAGATTTTTAAATAGGACAGACTTGGACAAATAGTGCATAGGGACTTCAAAGAAAAGAGCAGTTAATTCAGAGCAAGGAAGAAAGGCCTGGAAGCCAACAGATAATTGCAGCTCGAGGGTTGAAAACACCTTGTTAACACTGAGAATGAGAACCAGAGCAGCTTAGCATTGATTAAAGTGACTTTTAGGCTGGGCACGGTGCAAGCTATCTGGCCTCTTCCCTTAACCACTGCACCCTCCATCCTCCACATGTGTGCATGCGTGTGTGTGTGTGTGTGTGTGTGTGTGTGTGTGAGATGGGGCACCTCAAAGAGGAAGCCTGGAATCGTTTGAAGCAGTAAAGAAGAGAAGAGAACTAGGAAGAACAGAGTTTTAACAAGAATTTCAATTTTATGTTCTAAAGTCCTTTGGAAGAACGAAGGATTACAGGTTGCATCTTTGAGTCTCTTTAATAAAAACAGCGTCTCAGCTGCATCTTGATCTACCTAGGTTTTGATGGACACTACCAATGTTATTGTGTTGGTTACGGTACCTGTAGGTCAGGAGCTGGGCTCTTCCTGGTGGCAGCCTAGGTGCTGTTGGAATCCCATTATTGGCCCCTCTAAGTGTTTTACTTGGATAAGAGCAGGGGAGTGAGCTGGCAGTCCTGTCCCAGAGAACTGAAACCCACAGCACTGCCTAGATTACATGGGTTTCTCCACAGTACAAAGAAACCATTGGCTCAAGGAGGAACCATGTCACTATTTATTTATTTTTTATTTTTTAAGATTTATTTCATTTATTTGAAAGAGTTATAGAGAGAGGTATAGACAGAGAGAGAGAGGTCTTCCATCTGCTGGTTCACTCCCCAGATGGCCACAACAGCCGGAGCTGCACCGATCCGAAGCCAGGAGCCAGGAGCTTCCTCCAGGTCTCCCACATGTGTGCAGGAACCCAAGGACTTGGGCCATCCTCCACTGCTGTCCCAGGCCATAGCAGAGAGCTAAATCAGAAGAGGAAGAGGAGCAGCCGGGACTCGAACCAGCACCCATATGGGATGCCGGTGCTTCAGGCCAGGGTGTTAACCCGCTGTGCCATAGCGCCGGCCCCCAGTATCACAATTTAAAAGGACAACCAAAGAGAAGATCCAGAGATGTGAAAATAAGCAACAGTTTACTTAAAGAAAAAAAATCAGAATATTTTTTAAAAGAGGAATGAACAAAAGTTCAAATGTGTACAAATTAGGTGGAAACATTCTAGGACATGCAAGTTCAAGGGCACTGACCTGTAGCAAGCACGGATAAGTTCATGCTCTCCCTGAGGAGAGGGGAGGGAATTAGAGATTGACAATTTCAAGCAGGAAAGGAGAAGCAACAGGTAGACCTACCACCACCAGGCATCACCCGCCAGGTCAGAGAGAGAAAGAATGGGCAAAGATAATAAAGCACTGCTATGGTTTGCTTGTGTCCCCCACAAGTTCATGGGTTGACAACATGATCCTCAAGTGCATAAGTTAACGGCATTTGGAGGTGTGGTCTTTGGGAAATAAACAGGACAGGCTGACATCATGGCGATAGGGCTCCCTTGGGGGCATCAGCAGTGCAAGAAGTGGCAGAGAGTGGAGCTAACTTGCTGCTTCTTTTTAATTTAAAGATTTATTTATTATTTGAAAGGCAGAGTTGGAGAGAGAGGGAGGGAAAGAGAGAGAGAGAGAGAGAGGTCTTTCATCACCTGGTTCACTCCCCAGATGGCTGCAAAGGCTGGAGCTGCGCCAATCCGAAGCCAGGAGCCAGGAGCTTCTTCCAAGTCTCCCATGTAGATGCAGGGGCCCAGGGACTTGAGCCATCTTCTACTGCTTTCCCAGGCCATAGCAGAGAGCTGGATGGGAAGTGGAGCAGCTGGGACATGAACTGGCACCTACATGGGATGCTGGGGTTGTAGGCAGAGGCTTAGCCCATCTTTAAGGGGCATGAGCTAAGTGTCTGCTGTGTCAGAAATGGACCCAAAAGGCAATGAATTCATATGCTAATGGATTTTGTCTCACGTTTCTGGGGGTGGGCTAGAGCTGGAAGAATCCAGGCTGGCCTTGGCTTGCGTGACTCTGTTCCAAGTCGCTCTCAGGCTCCTGGGACCAGCAGGCTCACCTGGGAACCTTCTTCTCATGACGATGATAGAGTTGTACCAAACCATGCCCCAGTGCACAGACACACCTCAAGGCCCTGATTGTGTCACTTCTACTAACAATCCATTGGCCAAAGTAAGTATGATTTGACTGTGTGCAGTGTTAATGGGGGTGGCGAAGGCATTCCCCCTGGAGCGGGAAGCTGCCGAGTCACATGGCAGAGAGCGCGGATACGGGGGAGGCCTGAGGAATCACAGCCAATCAACCACACTTGTCTCAGGGGCAGGACCTGCAGGTGGAGACACACGGTAGACTTCTGATCAAAAAGCAGTGCTACACAGGATTCGCATTTTTCCGTCTGTACAAATCTACCTTGGTCATTTCAGCCATCCTTAATCAAAATGCCTACGTCCTCGAAACTTGGTTAAGAGCCACGGTTAAAATTCATTATTTTGCACTGTTTATGTGTCAATGTCATTTACAATGTGTGTGGGATAAACAGAGTCCACAAAGGGTGAAGGAAGTCTGCATGTGACCCTTTAAAATGAAAAGTGTAGATTTCAGAAAAGCGCTCCACGGTGGGGCACCCTGGCAGCTCCTCCTTCTGCACCCCACCCCCCAGCTACTACACCCTCGGAAGTGTGTCATTCATTCCTGTGGTCCATCCACTCACTGGTTCTGTCACAGGCACTGTTCCAGAGGCTGTAGCAGGTAACAAGGCACAGGCCCTGCTCTCGTGCAGTCCCCATTCTAATTGAGGGAGACCAAACAACATGCAAAACAAACACAGACACAGTGATCGCAATTCTGATAAACGATGAATGAAAACACAGTTTAAAAGAACTATAACAGGGGCCCGCGCTAGGGTGGCACAGCGGGTAAAGCCATTACTTGCAGTGCGGCATCCCATATGGGCGCCCATTCATGTCCTGGCTGTTTCTCTTCCAATCCAGCTCTCTGCTATGGCCTGGGAAAGCAGTGGAAGATGGCCCAAGTCCTTGGGCCCCTGCACCCACATGGGAGACCTGGAAGAAGCTCCTGGCTCCTGGCTTCGGATCAGTTCAACTCTAGCCATTGCAGCCATCTGGGGAGTGAACCAGCAAATGGAAGACTTTTCTCTCTTTCTCTCCCTCTCACTGCCTATAACTCTACCTCTCAGATAAATAAATAAAATGCCCAAGGACAGACGCAGAGCAGCAGGGCCCTCCTGGGAACAGTAGCTCCCTCCAGCTGTAGGTGGCGATGCAGAAGAAGCAGGCTTAAATTCAGGGAAGACATTTTAAATGGAAGGAAGAGATAGGAGAGGAGAAAGGAAGACAGGAGAAGAGGTGGTGCAGTGTAAATTACAGCCTCAGCTGTTGCCTGCGGTGCCAGCATTCCGGGTTCTAGTCCCGGTTGGGGAGCCGGATTCTGTCCCGGCTGCTCCTCTTCCAGTCCAGCGTTCTGCTGTGGCCCAGGAGTGCAGAGGAGGATGGCCCAAGTGCTTGGACCCTGCACCCGCATGGGAGACCAGGAGGAAGCACCTGGCTCCTGGCTTCAGATTGGCGCAGCACGCCGGCCGTAGCGGCCATTTGGGGGGTGAACCAACGGAAGGAAGACCTTTCTCTCTGTCTCTCTCTCTATCACAGTCTTTTTTTTTCCAGGCAGAGTGGACAGTGAGAGAGAGAGAGACAGAGAGAAAGGTCTTCCTTTGCCGTTGGTTCACCCTCCAATGGCTGCTGCAGCCAGCACGCTGCGGCCGGCGCACCGCGCTGATCCGAAGCAGGAGCCAGGTGCTTCTCCTGGTCTCCCATGCGGGTGCAGGGCCCAAGGACTTGGGCCATCCTCCACTGCACTCCCTGGCCACAGCAGAGAGCTGGACTGGAAGAGGGGCAACCAGGACAGAATCCGGCGCCCCGACCAGGACTAGAACCCGGTGTGCCAGCGCCGCAGGCGGAGGATTAGCCTAGTGAGCCACAGCGTGGGCCTCTATCACTGTCTTAACTCTGCCTGTCAAAAAAAAAAAAAAAATTACAGCCTCAATATGCCGCTAGGTGCCCAAACCCCTAAAAGCATCCGATACAAATGAGACTGATTCAGGTTAGTTATTCCTTACCTGAAATGTTTGAGACCAGAAGTGCTTCAGATTTCAGATTTTTTTTTTTACTTTGGAATATTTGCATACACATGATGATATGCCTGGGGATAGGACCCAAGGCTAAACACACAATTCATGTGTGTTTCCTACACATTTTGTACACATAGCCTGGAGGTTGCTGTAGACAGGGTTTCTAGTGCACCTGCGTTTTGACTGCAACCTAGCCCATGAGGTCAAGCGTGGAATTTTCTGTTTTGGGAGCCATTTTGGAACTTAAAAGCTTTTGGAGTTTGTAGATCCTGGATTTCCAGATTAGAGATGCTCAATCTGTGTATAAACCAGAATAAGAGGAAGGTCACTGGTTTTAGAGTCAAGGCAGGTACCAGTTCTAATCCGGTTCTGCTCCCTACTCCCTACGGGTCTTCTGTAGATTGCTTCCTGTATCAGTTTTCTCATCTGTAAAATGGAAGTGAACATCCCTACCTCATAGGTGGTAGGGAGTCGTAATGAGACACACACACACACACACACACACACAGGAGCCAGGACCAGTGCCTGGCAAACAGCAGCTTCTCTTAGGAGTTACCCTCCTTCCTTGGTGCAATGTAATTTTAAGGTGTGAGATTCAGATGATCTCTCAGCTTTGGGACAAACTCCTGGACACAGGATCCCCTGGGCTGCACTGAGATCCATCCGATCCTTAGCAAAGGAAAACTTTGCTAAGGGAGAAACACCGAACCTGTGCCGAGGAGTTGAGTCCCCTTGCCTGGCATGGATCTTACACACTTTCTGCGGAGCGCTTTGCAGTCTGGCACAGTGCTGTGGTGGGTAAAGCCTCTGGCTGCAGTGCTGGCCTCCCAAATGGGTGCCGGTTTGAGTCCTGGCTGCTCCACTTCAGATCCAGCTCTCTACTACGGCTTGGGAAAGCAGTGGAAGATGGCCCAAGTCCTTGGGCCCCTGCACCCATGTGGGAGAGCTGATTGGCGCAGCTCTGGCTGTTTCGGCCATCTGGGGAGTGAACCAGTGAATGGAAGACCCCTCTTTCTCTCTGCCTCTGCCTCTGCCTCTGCCTCTCTGTAACTCTGCCTTTCAAATACATAAATTTTTTTTTTCTAATAAAGACTTCATCTCATTTGGTTCTTGGACCTACCCCCTGCAGCTTAAGTAAGGGTTGGTCAAGGTCACACAGTTACCGCATGGGGAGCTGAGGTTGCCACAGCAGGACCATAAAGCTCTTACCCACTTCTTACTCTGTCTCCCAGAACCCGGCCCCACAGGGAGTTTGCCCTTTGCCTGACGCTCGCCTCAATCCTCTCTTCCCCAACAAGCCTGCCTGTAGCCTCATGCTTCTCTCACTGGGGTCTCAATCTCGCCCGTGGCCTCCGTGCTCCATCTGAATGGCTGTCTACTGATCATCTAAAGGACGCTTCCTGTCCGGAGCCCCTCTGTGCCTCCTGCCCCCTGCTGATGCGCCTGTCACCGCACCTCCAATGCCCAGCACCACCCCGTGCCTGCCCGACTGTCCTGCCCAAAAGCCGTTTCATCATTACAAAGTATACCTTTGATAAAAGTCATTAAGAGCACTTTTCCAGAGAAGACACAAAAATGGCCAAGAATCAGAAAGAGATTCTCAATAGCACTAGGGAATCGTTAGGTAAATGCGGATAAAACCCATAATGGGATACCACCTTCTACTCCATCGGGACAGCTATAAGTAAAACAAAACAAAACAAAACAAAACAAAACGGAAAATGACAAATGTTGGCAAGGAGACAGAGGAATTGTGCGTCACTGGTGGGAACACAAGCTGCTTGTGGAAAACAATATGGTGTTTTATCAAAACATTTAAAAATTGAATTATCACATGAGAAAGCAATTCTGTTTCTGGATGTACACCCAAAAGAGGTGAAACTGTGTCTGGAAAAGATATTTGTACAACACATACATAGCAGCATTTTTCACAGGAGATGAGACAAGGAGGTGACTGAGAGTCTATCAGCAGGTGAGTGGATAAGCAAAATGGGTGTATTTAGGAGTGGGCATTGGCCTCGTGATTAAGAATACCACTTGTGATGCCTCCATCCCCTATTCGAGTGTCTGGGTTCAAGTGCTGGCTCCAGTCCTGATTCCAGCTTTCTGCTAATACACACCCTGGGAGGTAGCAGGTGATGGCTCAAGTACCTGGGAGACCCAGATTGAATTCCTTGCTCCTGGCATCAGCCTGTCCCAATCCTGAATGTTGCCTGCATTTGGTGAGTGAACCAGCAGATGTGGGACTGCTCTGTCTTTGTGTTGTTCAAATAAAAATAATGCAAGTTAAAATTCAACCAACACTAACAATAAAAACCAAAATGTGGTGTGCGTGTACCTATTTCTCTCTATCGATGGATCTTTATATGTGCAAATAGATAAGGAACACGTATAGATTTTATTCATATGAAAATACATGTGAATATGATATACATACAAGTGCTATTCAAACTTAAAAACGAAGAACATTGTGAGATGTTGCAACATGTACGAATCTTGAGGGCCACAAAAGGACAAATACTTTCTGATTCCACTTGCGTGTGGCACCCAAAGTAGTCAAAAATCAGAGAGACAGAAAGTTCGAGAGGAGGTGCCCAGGGGCCGGGGAGGAGGGGAGAGGGGGAGACGGCAGTTTGCTTAGCTTTCTGGAGACGGATGGTGGCGCGGACCGGGCAGCAGTGTGGCCGCCCTGAATGCCACTCCACTGTATGCTTGAAAGTGGCACAGCTGAAGATGGTGAATTTCATGGTCTGTGTATTTCACCACAATTCTGAAAAGGGGGAAAAAAGTGCACCTCTGAGAGCAGCTAGTCATTATTATGTATCCCCACCCCCACCCCCACCCCCACCCCCACCCCCGCCCGGGAGCCTTAGCTTAATTAGCAATACCACTTTAACAATTAAAGGTTACACTTGATCTTGTCCTGTTCTCAAAGCTTTGTATCCCCTGGAGCCTATGAAGGGGAAAACGCAGCGGCATGATGCTTTCATTATATAACATTTCACACCACAGCCGGGAGGAACTAGCTCCAGGAAAAAGACAAAAATACATTCGGAGATGTAAAACCAAACCAAACCAAACAAAGTCAGAAAACCTCTGCTGTTGTCGCCTTTTTCTCCATGTCTTCAAATCCAGATGGGGGCAAAATAAGTAATGAAAACAGCAAAAACAAAGAGAAAAGCAACCCTGGCATTATTTAAAGGGAACTTGGGTCACAGCCTGGCACACAAGTTGACATCATTGGATTCTGGCCCCTTCTGTCCCAAATGACCTTCCCACATAGCCTGGGCTCCATGCTGAGGCGTGTGAAGGTTGTTTTTAGTTTTTTTTTCTCTCTCTTCTTGGCTCAGAACTAATCTTTCTCCTTCCTCTGCTCTGCAAATGGCCTTCAGCGACACCCAACATCAGGCCAAAGGGAACCAGGCAACTCAGGGTCAAGTATGCAGGCACACGGATACACACACACACACACACACACACACTCGTGTAGGTGGGCAGGTAGGTATGTGGGCGTAAGAGAGAACCAGGGAGGGGTGAGGGAGAGATAGATAGGCCCACGGAGAGAGAATGTTACCTAATGATAGTGCTCCCTTAGATGAGCTGGCTACACCTGGATGGTCTTGCCAACATGTCCCCTGGTTTGGCTCCTCCAATCGCATCCTCTAAGGTGTTTGCATCACAGACATAGTCAGAGTTATGTAGAGCTATTCCAATTGCTGGGAAGGGCTCAGTTGCACAGCATGTGCTTGGAGGACAATGATGTGTGCACGTGTTTGTGCGTGTGTGTGTGTGTGTGTGTATTCACCTACAAAATGCTGCTCGATGCAATTGATTCAGAAGGACTGGAGCAGGACTGACCTACAGCGACACCATCTCCAAGTGAGAGTGTCCAGAGAACTGAGGTCAGGCACAGCAGCGGGGCCCTGTATCTCAAGAGCTGCTGACCCACATCCCGCAGGCACCTGCAGCTTGGTGTCAGTGGGCAAACTGACTGGAGGAGATCCGGGTCTCCCACATGGGTGCAGGGGTCCAAGAGCTTGGGCCATCCTCCACTGCTTTCCCAGGCCATAGCAGAGAGCTGAATAGGAAGTGGAGCAGCCGGGACTCGAACCGGTGCCCATTTGAGATGCCCGCACTGCAGGCAGTGGCTTTACCAGCTACGCCACAGCGCCAGCCCTGTGATTTTTAAAAAGCAACCCGTATGTGATTTTGTGTGTGGATAACATTTCCTAATCCTGATATGTTTTCAACTAATTATATATAACATATAATATTATATATTATTAACATATATAATATATAAATAAAAATATATATTTTAAAAAGAATCCACACATATAGGCTAACTGTGATATAAAAAGGATTCAGCCAGTGTGTTGGGATTAACCTTTGATATCACCAAATATGAAGAGCATCAGAGGCCGCGGCCGGCTCACTAGGCTAATCCTCTGCCTGCGGCGCCGGCACCCAAGGTTCTAGTCCCGGTTGGGGCGCCGGATTCTGTCCCGATTGCCCCTCTTCCAGTCCAGCTCTCTGCTGTGGCCCGGGAGTACAGTAGAGAATGGCCCAAGTGCTTGGGTCCTGCACCCGCATGGGAGACCAGGAGGAAGCACCTGGCTCCTGGCTTCAGATCAGCGTGGTGCACCAGCCACAGCGGCCATTGGGGGAAAAAGGAAGACCTTTCTGCCTCTCTCTCTCACTGTCCACTCTGCTTGTCAAAAAAGAAGAAGAAGAAGAAGGAGGAGGAGGAGGAGGAGGAGGAGGAGGAGGAGGAGGAGGAGGAGAGCATCAGAGGAATCTAGGTGAAGGGGCGGCGGAAGGAGACGGATGCTGACTCCGTGAGGTGGAATTCACAGCGTCGATAGTATGGGAAGGAGAGCTTGCAGGGTGAATCTGCCCAGCAGGAAAGAAGAGGGAAAAGTACTTCTAGCAGCAGGAACAGCACGTGCTAAGGCCTGGCGAAGTGTGCAGGCTGAGGGCTGTCACGGGACGGGGACCGCCCCTTCCAGCCAGCCCCACGCTCCCCTGTCTGTCTTCTACCCAGTACCGGGCTCCTTGCCATTTGTCAGCCCCTGAAACTCACCAGAATGCCACAAGAGGCAGCAGATGGGCAGCCTGGAAAGAATTGAGGTTAGGCCTTCTGTGAATTCTTGGAGGCTTTGTGCAGCTCGAGGGAGAGACCTCTGGGGCGAGAGGGTGGTGGGAGGGCCGTGGGGGGTGGGGGGAGGCACGCACTGGCTCTCCCTGGCTGCAGTGCCCGAATCGGGGCAGATGTGTCTGTTTGTTGAACGTGACAGTCATCTGCTCTGCTAACTGCTGCCAGTGCCACGGCTTTCCAGACCACTGGAGAGAGATCAGGGCCGGAGAAGGGCAGCAGGGAGAAGGCAAAGTGTCCTCAGGCAGCCTCTGCCCCAACCGCGGAGAGGGGAGGAAGCTCCACCTGGCCACAGGTTCCACGGGTCCCAGAGGCTCATAATGTCTCTGGCTTTGCAGTGATATTCATGGAAGCCTTGCATGTAAAGCCCGTTCCTGAGTGAGTGCATTTCTCCTACTGTTATCTGTGGGTCAGTGGCAAGGGCCCTCTGGTGCGTTTGGAGCCCAGCCCCTTAGAATCAGTGGGAGGAGGCCTTCTGGAATGCAAACTGCCCCGCAGGATCATATCCCTTCCAAAGCAAGCCGAGAAAACGGGCCATGCTTTTCACCACTACCTAATTGCACCAACAGTTTTGCTCATTTAGTTCAATCATTCAACATTTATTGCGAGCCGGGCATCAGGCCCTGTCCTGAGGATATAGAGATAAATAAGAGATGAGTCCCTCCTTCATAGAGCTCCTGTTCCAGTTCATTGGCTTGCTGCTTCAGAGAACCCGCAGCATTGGACTTCGCTCAGAGGTCAATCACTGGCGTAGTCTTGCAGTCTCTCCTCCTCCTCCCCATGGGGTGTGGCAGGCACTCACAAACCTCCCCCAGAATGGGCAGAACCTGAGCCCCGTGCACTGCAGGTGGCGAGACCGAACCCCCTTATCATGCAAAGGCAGGATCCACACTCTCTTCAGCCTCCCTTGGCCCCAAGAAGTCTCTGCTTGTTCAAAAGGAACTTACTGAATTGAGGGAGTTGTACCGTTGACTCCACAAGGTTCCAATCGCCAGACTCAAGAAGTCCTCTGCCTCTCCCACAGATCAAACCCTGCTGGCCAGTGCTGTCGGGAGGGGCGTGTGTAGGGGAATTCCAGGTCTGGGGCAGAGGGGAACCACCACTTCCAACGGGGGCCCACCCGCTCCTCCTAAGTTCCCTAATGCACACGGCCTCACCCACTGATCAACAGAAGGTCACAGGCACCACTGACCGAGCAGGAACTTGGGCATGAGCTGGTCATACACCTCTTAGTCCCAGTTTCCTTCTATAAGAACCTTCACCCCAACTCCCCAAGGAGCCTGGGAATTAAGTGACAGCTGCCCAGCTCCTTGCCCTGCACTTGGGAACAAACTTCTACTTTCTTCCACCACCCCACAGTCACTGGTTGGCTTTCTGTGCGGTGGGTGAGCGGACCCAGGTTTGGGGGTTCTATAGCACCGACTGGCGTGGGGTGCATTGTTCTTCAACAGTAGGAACATGGCAGGATGCAGCCACTGTGAGAAATACCACAGATATTCCTCAGACAATTACAAATAGAAGCTCCACATGATCCAGGAATTCTACCTCTGAGTATAGACCCACAAGAATTGAAAGGAGGCTTTTTTTAAAAAAAAAAGGAATTATTTATTTATTTTAATGCAGAACAACTGAAGGAGAGGGAGAGACAGAAACAGAGACATGGAAAAATATACCATCCGTTGCTTCACTCCCCAAATGGCTGCAAACAGCCAGGTCTTATCCAGGCCAGGAGCTCCATCGTGGTCTTCCAGGTGGGTGACAGGGGCCCAAGTACTTGGGCCATCCTCTGCTGTCTTTCCAGGCTCTTTAGCAAAGAGCTGGATCAGAAGCAAACTTGCCTCCCAGTATGTTCTGCCAGCATTACACGTAGCAGCTTGATCCCATCACGCCACAGCCTGCACCATGTAACTCTTCTATTCCTGCCTGAGGGACAGTGCCTTCTTCCAGGTCGGGCTGTGCCACTGCCCTTTCAGCCAGGTAAAGGCCAAACCTTTGAGCATCGCAGGCTCATCTTGAAACATGAGGCCACCTAGCGCCGCTACAGCTCCCAGCGTTGTTTCCCACGCTTCCCTCCTCACCTCCACCAGAAGCCCCAGGATTAGAGGTTATCTCCGTTTCACAGATGAAAAATGTAGAGGCTTCCCTGAGAGAAGGGACTGGCAGCAGGCCATGCAGCTAATGAGGCTGCCGGAACCAGATCAGGAGCTCGCTGTGTGTAAGGTGAGGACTTAGGTGGATGGAGGGAACCTTTGTCATAGTCACTGTTGATAACCCTAGGAGCCAGGGACCACGCAGGCACTTCACCCACAAGGCACTACTTCAACTCCCAGGAGGAAACCTTTGCAGAAGAAGATGGCTTCACTATTGTTTTTGCTCTTGAGAAAAGCAGGACTCAGGATTGCTAAAAATTCGCCCTGGCTCCTACAACAAACAGTGTGCACAGCCAAATTCCAGCCCAAAGCACAACAAGGGGACCTTTGGCCATGCCGGAAGTTCACACATTTGCAATGCTCTGGCTAACTACCTAATCACTATTTTTTTAAGGAGCATTTTATTATGTTAACCAAACCTCTACTCTGCAATTAACTCTAATTACACAAGCAATTAAATTGGGAGTGAAGAGTATTTTGCAGTTTAAAGCTATTTATACCAATGACACAAGCTTTTCCTCTATCTAATTCTTATTTCTTGGTTATAATTGTTATTTAAGTGGCAGATTTTCTGAGTGTACCTGTGAATTTTCGGGGCATCCATTTGTCCCCATGCTCATAGGCCTGAGCTCAGCAAGTCTGCTTTGATGGAATTCTCCAGAGGGGAGAAAAATAGATACGACTCATTCCGTTGAGCTTCTTGGAAGCCAGGCTTGGCTTGGTGGGATGTATTGCTTACATGTAGAGAGAGAGAAATTCCAGCACACAGAGTTTGCTAATATGATCTTTAATATATTAAGTGCTCTATCTGATTAACATCCCCAATCACCAGCCTGAAAGCTGGGGTCAGTCCTCACCAAGCTCCTTCAAGGCCCTAGTACTACCTTCCATGCAAGAGAAGGACCGAGTCAGAACCCACAAGGCTGCAAGAGTCACTTTCAGACTGGAATCAGACCAACCGGGTGTGAGTCTGTCAACAACGATTTTACCGTTAGTGATTGACACTTGCCAATCAGAAACCTTGATTAGCTATGCATGAAGTGGTAGAGTCAGGTGCTGATTAGAGAATGAAGTTTGGAGAGTCATGGGCTGCAGTTGGAGAGAAATTGAATAAGGATTCTCTGGATGTGATAAACTTGAGAATTGTTGGCTTAGCCATGTCATCGTTTTCCAGGAAACTGACTTTGCATATGCAGTCCCACGCGGCTCTTCTGTCTTCTCCCTTTATACGTATTTTGTGTGCATCTCCTGAGATTTGTCCTTTCCACATCCATGGCCAGGTTCTTCCAGTTCTTCCTCATAAATCTTTCTTTGGATCTCATAAGGAATGTCAGAAATTAAAGATATTTAATCAGACATACTTTGACTAAATTAGAGTTGATTGTGTATTAAAAACTCAAATGTAGCCACGAGTCCCAAGTTTTTTCCTGGCTACATCTGCCGGCTCTGTCCCTGATGGTTTCGGAATCTGACTCTGTTGAAGGAGAAGGAAATACCTTCCCAAAGCAGCTCTTGCAGGTGGCCTGGTTACATCTTAAAAGACCACAATTAAATAATAATGTGCAAAGCAAAGAACTTTAAAATAGAGCTTTTCAGCTCTTCCAGATACTCCTGTATTGTATCTAAATATTGTATTATCTGTAAAAATTATCGGCTCTTCTATGAGGGCTGCTTTGATTGATAAAAATATAATGTATAATGAAAAACATTTTGTGTATTAGAGAAACGTTTCATGACAGATTTAAAATGCTAATCCTTTTCTGTGACTCTTGGGGATACTGATGGATCTTTCCATCCTGGAAGCCACTCACAGCAGGAGCACAGTGAGTCCTTTCTAGACTAATAAGAGAACAGAGTTTCAAAAGCGTGAACCTTGGTCTTAAAAGCCACGTCTCTAGGGGTGGGTGTCAGGGTGCGCCAGTTGACCCGCTGCTTGGAATGCCTGCATCTCATATCTCAGTGGTGGCTGCACTCCCAGCGACTTCACTTCCCATCCAGCTTCCTGCTAATGCAGCTAGGAAAGCAGCAAATGATGGCTCAAGTGCTTGGGCCCCTGTTACCCACGTAGGAGACCCAGATGGAGTTCTAGGCTCCTAGCTTCAACCTGGCCCAATCTTGGGTGTTTGCAGACATTTGGGGAGTGAACCAGTGAATGGAAGTGCTCTCTCATTTGCTCTCTCGCTCTCGCTCTCTCGCTCTCTCTCTTTCTCTCTATTTGTGTATGTGTGTGTCTTCCCATCTCTGTCACTCTGCCTTTCAGATTTGAAAGGGGCCAGGGAAGTCGTGTGTCAGAGATTGGGAGTGCTCCTTTTATAGATTCAGGGCGTGGGGGTTAAAGGTTGAGGCGGGTTTGATCCTCATTGGTTGACCTTTAGGCACCCGCAAGGACCTTGACAAGGACTTTTCTTCCGGGAAGTACAGGTAGGAACTTTCCACTCCCGGAAGTGCAGGCCTTCCCTCCTTGCGGATCCCAAAGCTACCATCCAGAAGTCACCACTCACATGCTTCAAAGAAGAAAAGCTGGGCACACTCAAAATCGCTGTCTTCTTTTGGATCGATCAGAAAATTGAGGTTGCAGGACACAGGATCATGCTTAAATCTGGAGGAACAGGTTCAATGTAGAGAGTCAGAAGCAAAATCCTTGACTGTGAGAAGCCGTGGCAGCCTGAGTCTGGACTAGAACTCGGTTTGAACTCCTGGGGAGTGAGAAGCCCTCAGGGCTTGCAGCTTGCAGAACAGAGCCCAGGGGCAGGCGGAGGAAATGACAGCCAGCGCTGCTGTAAGGGATAGGAGGGAGAAATTGGGGCCAACACCACATGGTCCTGTTACTTTGGGGTGGGCTTAGACTAAGTTAAAATGCCCACTACAACAGGCACCAACACTGCATGGTCCTGTTACTTCGGGGTGGGTTTAGACCAACTTAAAATGCCCACTACAAATCCTGGGCCAATCACTAACATTTCCAGATGGTAGGAACCCCCAAATGATCTGAAACAAGACAGCGTGACCCCCCTTGGCTTCTCTCTCCCCTCCTACTTCCCGGATAGTGCTCATAGAAATGGCCATGTTTCTGGAGCAGAAGTGACCAGGTGGTCTGGGAGCAGGAGAATAGGCTCTGTGCCCCCTTACAAGGTTCTGGAAGGAGCTGAGAGAGATCCAGGGTGTATGCCAGACTCTTGAAGCCACAGGAGAATCATAGGTATGGCTTGCAAAGATCCAACGCTGCAGACCAGTGGATGCAGGTAGGGAAAGTTGACAACTCAGATGGCCCCACCCCATGCCTTTGCCCCCTGAAGGGCAGAATCCAGGAAGCCCACCTGAGACACAGGGTCAAGCCTGGAGAAAAGGAGAGGAAAGGACCTTAAATTGATTGATAGGAAATTTCCAACTTCTCATGGAATGGAAACTCAAAAACAGAAATCAACATCAGGTGCAGAAGAGTTTGTGGATGGAAATTCGCACTTACCCACTTCCAGTGAATCAATGATTTATGAGTGCAGCATGTATTCACATGGCACATTTATGTGAAACTCTTACACCTGGGCTGCAGGCTGGGCTTGGTGCCAAGGGCATCTGGGGTTGGCTGTGACCTATTAATCTGTGGCTCTTCTAAGCACCCTCAGATTGGGGGCCAGCACATCAGTTTCCAAACGGCTTTTTCTTCTGTAACAATTCCCACAAGGGGTGAATGTGCAAAACAGCCCAGACAATCCGGAAAGAATTAGAAGCCTGGGTATTCCTTTCTTGTCTCTGAGGGGCCTCTTCCCCAAAGCAGATTGAGCCCATGGTTTGGAGATGTGGCCTTCGCGTTCCGTTTGCGTGGGTAATTCTGCCTGGAGCAAGCCGTGTCTCTACCAGCACGCCTGTCCTCATTCTGAAACTGCAGCTGGGAATGTCCTTCCAGGGGGCGGTGTTTGCTTTTCCGCCCTGGAGAGAGCGGGGCCATCTAGGGCAGACCGGAAGCGTGCCCTTTCTCCTTTTGGAAATGTGCACCTGGATTTGTTTTTCCTCAGAGCACCTGATCTATGGGAAAAGACAGCCCAGCTTGGTATTGGCACTGTGCGTCGGTCAGCTTTTTATTATTACAACCAAATATCTAGGGCAAAGGTTTATCTCAACGCACAGCTCGGGGAATCAGTGTCCCAGGGCAGGTGGTGCCATTGGTCTGGCACCTGACGATGCAGTACTGACTGGCAGAGCCTCCAGTGAGTCAGAGCAACCGATGGAAAGGAGTTCATGTCTCTCTCTCTCTCTCTCCCTCTCTCTCTCTCTCTCTTGCTTTTTCTCTCTTTCTTTCTCCTTGCAAAGCCACCAAGATCCATCACAGCAACCCCACCCCAGCGGCCTAATCCAATGCAGGCACTTACCAAAGACCCCACCTCTAAACTCCATCATTGGGTTAAGTTACCACCCTCTCGTTACCCTTAACGTGAGAATTTTGGGACCAAGCCTTTAACATGGGCCTCTGGGGGATAGCCAAATAATATGCAAATTAGGATCCACAGATTTGGGCATCTGAGCCAATAGCCGATGAAGCCTTTCTCACAGTCTGGTTGGTGAGCAAGCCCAGAGAGCAGACAGCGCTCAGGCCGGGGGACAGTCATGGGGTTCGCTGCATGAGTCAAGCCTTGCTCCTCTGGAAGGGGTGCATCAAATATGTTATGCAGAAGACCCCTTTATCGCCACCAGCTCCACCATGCTGTGCATGTTGTCAGGGTGAATGGCCATAGCATGAACCACACTGTGGCACAGTGATGAGTAGCATGGGTGCTAGGCTCTGACAGACTCCTATCCTCCCTTTTTATTTGTTACCAGACAGAGACCGTGAGCCTCAGTTTGTGCATCTGTAAAATGGGAATGATCACAACCCCTGCTTCAGAAGGCTGTTGTGAACACAATACTATTTGAACGGGATTTTCTTACTGTCTAGGAATTCAGCAGAGATCTAAAGCTAGTGAACAGTGCAACACATGTCAAACACCCCAGCATCCTCAAGTGACGGCCAGATCCTCTGCAGGGCTTGTTAACACATTACCACGTGGTCTTTGTGATGCGTAACCCACCAGTCATTTATAGAGTGTGGAAAAGAAGCAATGGGAAGCTGAAGGAGTCTGTAGACAGAGTTCCCCAGGAAGGGTGGGCAAAATGCTGTGATCCTAATTATGGCTGGCTGGTCCCTCCCCTCGGGCCAAGTAGCAGGGCAGGTAGGCAAGTTGGCCAGCTTGCTGCGGGGCCCCTAGCCTAAGAAGTTTGAATGCGGGGGTAGCCAGCCCCCCGATGATGAAGAAGGAAGGCTCTAGGGAGTGAACTCCCTCCCTGGGCATGGGGAAGTAGCAAGGTTCTAGACCAGCCGCATAGGGGCACCTTGGAGGGGAGCTCGATGGGCAGTTTGGGGTTCTGATGCACTAGTGGGCCAGATTTTTGAAACCTTGGTAAAAGAGACTGTTGATGACAGGAAAAGCTGTGAGACCTACAGACATTTCATCCAGAGGCAGAGGGGGACTGGCTGAGAGAGGGGGTGTGGAGGGGCAGTGGCAGGACTCTAAAATCCCCCTCCCCCACTGCCCATGTTGAACCTGTCTCCAGTCCTCCATGAGTCAATGACTTCTTCCAACCAGCCCAGGGGCTTCGTGGTGCTCATGAAAGAAGCTGGACCCCCAATTCCCCTCCAGGGCTCCATCCCTGCCCTGACCACGCCCTACAAAGCAACCCCACCCCCCCCACCCCCGGCAAACTGAAAACAGCTTCCGGCCCTGCGACCATTGGGAGTGGCCAGACTGGGGGTGCGTTTTTGTCTCTGCTTCATTTTGTCACCCATCCTCACCCCCATGCAAGCGTGGCCTTGGCCACTGTGAGGCCCACTGTAGTTTGAAAGGTCTGTGGTAACGCTTCAGTTTGCTCTCAAATCAGAAGAAAGAAATGAACTTTGAAGTTTAAGAAAATGTTCTCATATAGAATACTGTCAAAGTATATGATATTATTGTTTTTCATGGTCTCATAAAGGTAGGAGTGCTCAGGACACATGAACCCTGGAAATACTGCCCCAGCCTAGAGGGAGATGTCAGTCCTGTGGGAGGGGCCAGCAGACTTGAACTTCACTCCCTGTGCCCTAACATTTATTAGAATCTGAAGTTACCTATTGAATGACTGATTGTTATCCATCTCTGCTGCCATCATGGACTCTCCTTGAGCCCTTTGCTGCCCTCCTCTCTCTTGTTCTCTGCATCCATCTGTGTCCTGCATGGACACAGTTGTGGAGCAATGAAAGGCACGTCCTGGCCGTCGGAGGGGACCTGGCTGTGTTGTGCACTGAGGGAGCCGTGATGGAGTGCAAGTTTGCAGTGGTAACTTCAAGGGTAGGAGCCGGGACCCAGTAGAATTTTTCCACACAGTAATGCAGATGAGAATTTACAGTTCCCTGAAATCCTGGGGGAGAGAGCAGAGGGCATGCCCATCTTTTTCTTCTATTTTCAGTCAATAATCTCCCTCTTGGATTGAAGAGACCATCTCCCACTGGGTCCTCCTGCACGATGTCTCTGTGGGAATGTCTCTGTGATGAAGCAAGCATCTCTAAGCTGAGCCCCAGCATCCCCAGTGGGTGGCGACCGACCCACAAGGACAAACGCGGTGGCACGAAAGCCATTTGCGGTGAGTTACTTCCTCTGACTCCAGTGTAAACATTGTAAAATATTGAGAGCCTTGCTGAGTGGAGCTCAGCCCGTTACGTTCCCCAGCCGCGCTGGAGCCAAGTCGCAGTCTTGCCTAAGCGCCCTGAATGCAGCTATATTTAGGCCTCTGTTTCTATTTGTTGCTGAGCCCCAAGGAGCAATTCCAGAGCGCATCTCCAGTGTCCCGGTCTCCATGGAAACGGTTCTCCCGCTTTTTACTGTGCCAGCCCCAGGAACGAGGGAGCCCTCCCTGCTTCCTCTCTGCTGTGGACACCGGACCCTGGTGTGGCTGTGGACCTTGGAGAAGATTAGCTTGATTAGGGATGGGTCAGGCACGAACAGCCTCATACACATCTCTCTCTCTCTCTTCCCCTATTTTTTGCACTTTTATCTTCTAGCTCCAAATCCTAATCAGTGTGCTTTGTAAAGTGGGATGCTCAGGGGTTCAGAAGCTGTAGATTCTAAATAACAGCATCCCCTAGCAAATAGAGAACGGAATGATAGCACATTGGTCCAGGTGAGCCCTCTGGGGCGGATGGAGTCCGTCACAGGGGGAAAGCAGCATACATTGTGTTTCTCTGTCATTTGAGCTTTTTCATTAGTGACTCTGTGACTTCTATAATTAGAGAGAGTAGCGGGAGTTTATTTTTCCTGCGTTGGCAATCCTTGTGTGCAATCTGCCACTGGCTTCAGTGGGTCAGCTGCGTTTCAGCTCCATTGCTTGGAGTTCTGAAGAAATCAGTCCGCCAGAGGCAAAATCGAAGGAACCTCGATCCTGCACACACCGTAAGCCAAGTGTAGTCACACCTGATTCTTAAAGCCACTCTTTGCTCTCATCAAGGTTATAACTGTATTTTGTTTATCAGGTCGAATAACACCACCAGATTTATGGGGCACAATAAATAAATACAACAGCAAATGAAACCCAAAAACTCGATAGCCTCATCCTCTTTGCTGTAGCTTTCTGCTTCCCAGAGGAGTGCTCAATGGTGTTAGCTCTGTCTTTGGGCACTTAACTCCATGTTTCTAAGCAATAAATTTATATTGCTATCTCTTTTGGGGCTGGACAAGTTTAACTGTGTATTCAAGAGAGCTACTCTTTTGTATATGTATTTTATAGATCTTAAAAAGTGGTGCATAGAGTAGTGTTTATGGGGTACCAAGTGATGTTGCAATACAGGTGTACATTCTATAGCATTCAAATTAGGGTAAGAATTATCCATTTCCTTAAACATTTATCATTCCTTTGTAAAAGTATTCTAAATCCTTTCTTGAAATCCACAGTACATTATTGTTTCTACAGCCACCCTGTTACGCAAGAGAAGACCAGAGCTTATTTCTCCTACCTACCTTCAACTGAGGGTCTGTTGAACAGCTTCCCCCCCCCCTCCACTCCACCCAGCCTCTGGTAACCACTATTGTACTCTCAGCTTCTACAAGACCGACTTTTGTAGATTCTCTGTATGAGGAAGATGACACAGTACTTGTTCTGTGCCTGGCTTATTTCACTCAACCTAATGACCTCCTGTTCCATCCATGCTACTGCATTTGACAAGATTTCATCCTTTTAATGGCCATCTAGTGTCCCACTGCATATAAGTGTCGCATTTTCTTCATCTACTTATCAACTGATGGACTCTTGATTGTTTTAATTTCTTAGCTGTTGCGGATAGTACAGCAATAAACATGCAAGTGCAGATGTCTCTTCACCATCCTGCTTTCATTTCCTGTGGGCATATGCCCAGTAGTGTGATGGACAGATCATGTGGGAGTGCTAGTTTTGATTTTTTGAAGGACCTCCATGTTGTTTCAATAATAGCTGTATTAATTTACATTCTCATCAACGGTATGTAAGGGGGTTAACTTTTCTCCACATCCTTGCCTTTTTGAGAGTAGCCATTCTTTTTTCTTTTCGTTTAACATCCTTTATGTTTTTAAAATTTTTTATTAATGTAAAGAAAACAAATTTTATACATTGTATAGGCACTGTTCCGAGAAGACAACCACACTCCCCTTACCTCCCACCCCCCCATCCCCCTCTTCTCCTCCCCTCTCTTCATTAGCTTTTGCAAGGACATAACTCCAATTCACTCCATATGTGCAGGCTTAATTCTCCACCAATCACAATGTTCAACAAGTAAAAAGTAGGAGGACCACAGTACCACAAGAGTATAAAAACAAGCTCAAATGACAATCATATCCCAAAGCGAATGTTTCATTCCTATACATTCTTTTGGGAATTTTATATTAGCTGCCACATCCAGAGAAAACACATGGTATTTGTTGTTTTGAGACTCTTATTTTGCTAAGCATGATGGTTTCCAGTTGCATCTATTTTGTTGCCAAAAACAGGATAGCCATTCTAACTAGAGTGAAGGGATATTTTATATGGTTTTGATTTGCATTTCCATGATGACTATTGATATTGAACATTATTTTTATATACTTGTTGGCCACTTATATGTATTATTTTGAGAACTGCCTATTTAGGTCTGTTGCCCATGTTTTAGTTGGATTGCTTGTTTTTGCTGTTGTTTCCATGCCTTATATATTTGGGATATTAACCTCCATCAGATGTATAACAGGAACCATTTTCCCCATTTGTAGATTGTCTTTTCACTCAGTTGATGGTTTCCTTTGCTGTGAGAAGTTTTGAGTTTGATGCAATCCAATGTGCCCAATTTTGCTCCTGCTTCCTGAGCTTTTAGGGTCTTATTCAAAAAGTCATTTCCCATTCTAGTGTCTCAAAGTCTTTTTCCCCTATTTTTCTTTCAGTAAGTTCATAGCCCCAGCTCTTATGTTTAAGTTTTTAGTTCACTTTAAATTGATTTTTGCATGTGATGAGATTAGGTCTAGCTTTATTCTTCTGGATGTAGATATCTAGTTACACTAGTATCATTTGTTGAAGAGACTGCCCTTTCTCCAGTGTGTGTATCTAGCACTTTATCAAAGATCCGTTGGCTGTAAATGCCAGGGTTTAATTGTAAGCTCTCTGTTCTGTTTCATAGGTCTATATTTTTCTGTTTTTATGCCAATACCATGCTGTAACATTGTAATATGTTGGTTTTTTTTTTTTTTTTTTTTTGACAGGCAGAGTGGACAGTGAGAGAGAGAGACAGAGAGAAAGGTCTTCCTTTGCCATTGGTTCACCCTCCAATGGCCGCCGCAGCCGGCGCGCTGCGGCCGGCGCACTGCACTGATCCGATGGCAGGAGCCAGGAGCCAGGTGCTTCTCCTGGTCTCCCATGGGGTGCAGGGCCCAAGCACTTGGGCCATCCTCCACTGCACTCCCTGGCCGCAGCAGAGAGCTGGCCTGGAAGAGGGGCAACCGGGACAGAATCTGGCGCCCCGACCGGGACTAGAACCTGGTGTGCCGGCACCACAAGGTGGAGGATTAGCCTACTGAGCCGCGGTGCCGGCTGTAATATGTTTTGAACTCAGGTAGTATAACATCTCCTGCTGTGGTTTTTTTGTTTTGTTTTGTTTTTTGTTTTTTTTTTTTTTTTTTTTTTTTTTTTTTTTTTTTTTTTTTTTGCTCAAGATTGCTGTTTCTTGTTCTATGAAGAATGTCATGTGATTTTGATACAAATTGTATTGAAACTCTTCCTCACTTTGGATAGTGTAGCTATTTTAACAATATTGATTCTTTTAATCCATGGGCACAGGATATCTTTCCACTTTTTTATATTGTCTTTTATATCATTTATCAGAGTTTTTTAGTTTTCATTGTATTCATAAGTTGTTTGGTTTGGCTTGGTTTTGATACAGTTTAGTTTAGACTGGTTTGTAGCTACTGTACATGGGAGTGCTTTCTTGGTTGGTTTTACAGATAATTCATTATTGGTATATAGAAATGACATTGATTTTTGTGTGTTGCTATTTGTTGAAGTTTTAGATATTTTTCGTGGACTTTCTTCAGTGGAAGATGATGAGAATTTAGCTCTCTTAGCCTCAACATATGCTGTCTTTCACTCCCCTTCCCAATGATATTATGTCATAATTTTTAGTGGGAGCAAATGTTCTGTGCACACATCATCATGGTAATATACTTATTTTTCAAAGCTAAGCCTTGAATGATTCCCCATATTTTCTTTTACACCTACTGGATTTCTCTGAAATCTTTTCTTTTTCAAGTGCTTACTTTAATGCCTGTCATTAATTAATTTCTGAACTCTGTGACAGAGATATGGATCTGCTCTCAATACATTCAAATGCATCAAGAATTGTACTGATTTCTTCTTTTTCTAATGATATCTCTCTAGGAGACCCCTTGTCCTGCTTCCTCCTGGACTGATCACTCTCTCACCTGTTGTATGGTTGGTTTTCCTTGACTACTAACTTGGGCATTATCTTCCCTTTTCTGTCTTCCAGGATCCCATGTCTTCTGTTTTGGTATTTCTCTTCATTTTAGCAGAATACAGCTTCTAACTAATTTCTGGCAAAGGATGCATGATGGTGGTTGTTGTCATTTTCCACGTGATAATTTTTCACTGGGTGTGTGTAGGATTGTGGAAGGACATCACATCACATTTCTGTAGAGTTTTGAGGGCCCTGATAGACTCTTAGTGTCTCTGTTGAGAGTTCGATGCCATGTTAATTTCTGCTTTTTGCAGATAACCTATAAATTTCACTTCCACCCTCGCAACATACACCCTGTCACTTTGATTTCAAGGTTTTTATTTTCTCCAGTATTCTTAAATTTTTATTGAGATGATATCTATTTTTCCATTTTTTCCTGAATATTTAGTAGGCCCTAGGAATCTTGGATTTAGCTCCATGATCTTTCTTGTATTATTCCTACTGTAGATTCCTACTGTTTTTAATTTTTACTCTGAAACTAGTTTTTTCTATTTTAAACTATTGGTTATTGGGCTCACAGTCTAGATCTATAGTTTCTTATTGATTCTCTTACTTTCGTCCATCTCCTTTTCTTATTGTTTAACATTTTGTGAGATGTCCTTCACTTTATCTTCCTAAACAATCTCATGAGTTTTTTTTAAAAGATGTATTTGACTTATTTGAAAGGCAGAGTGATGGAGAGAGATGGGGAAACAGGGAGAAAGAGACCTTCTATGATGTTTTTATTTTATTTTAGGGAGTTCACTCCCTAAATGATCTCAGTGGTTGATACTGGGCCAGGCTGAAGCCAGGAGCCAGGAATTCCATTCTGGCCTCCTATTTGAGTAGCAGGGCTCCAAGTACCTGGGACACCATCTGCTGCCTTCTCTAGGCATATTAGCAGGAAGCTGGGTTAGAAGCGGAATAGCTGGGGCCAGCGCTGTGGTGTGGCGGGTAAAGCCACCGCTTGCAGTGCTGGCATCCCATATGGGTGCTGGTTTGAGTCCTATGGCCTGGGAAAGCAGTACAAGACGGCCCAAGTCCTTGGGCCCCTGCACCCACATGGGAGATCCAGAAGAAGCTCCTGGCTCCTGGCTTCAGATTGGCACAGCTCTGGCCATTGTGGCCAACTGGGGAATGAACCAGTGGATGGAAGACCTCTCTCTCTCTCTCTCTCTCTCTCTCTCTGCCTCTCCTTCTCTCTCTGTGTAACTCCGACTTTCAAATAAATAAATAGATTTAAAAAATAAGTGGAGTAGCTGGGACTCCAACCGGTGCTTGGATGCTGGCGTTGCAGGTGGTAGCTTAAACTCCTTGTGCTACAACACTTGTCCACATCTGTGACTTGTTAATTCCACCTGTGATACTTTTAATTTCCAAGAACTCTATTTTTCTCTGAATATTTCCACATTACAGCCTTTTTTCCTTGCTTCACAAATTCTACCTTCCTTTCATTTTGTTGAGTATCTTTTGCTTTTTTTTAAATGTTTCCTTCTGCTTTTCATTCCTAGTGGCCTTTTTGTGTTGTCATTCATTGATTGCTCTCTCTTTAATTGTTCACATGTCTGATGCTGCTTAAACTGTAGAGTGAGATGCTAGAAAGTGGATTGGAAGTTTCATGAGCAGATATTAATGGTTGGGGGCTTCACTGTGGGGGGGGGGGCTTGGCCAACTTAATTCGAGGGAGGCAGCACTCCCCATAACTGTCATTTCCTGCCTGTCTTTCCTCTTAGGTTACTCTGATGTCCAGAAATTAATCCTCTAATTATTTCAAGTGGAGGTTATAAACCCAGATGGCAGTGTTCATAGATCTGAGATGAGAAAGGTGGCTGGTGGAGGAAGTGTCGCTTGCTAATTCGGTGGTCTGCTGTGTAATTCCCATGACCAGTATGACAGCCTGGTATCAGCTGCATTCGAATCACAGAATCCAGCCTTATTTGAGCCATCATCTCTGGAGAATAAAATCCAAGTCTGCTACCAGGATGAGGACGTGTCATTTATGTGACAATACGAAGTGGGTCAAGTTTAATTTCTTTTTTAAAAGATTTTTATTTTATTTGAAAGTCAGAGTTATACACAGAGAGAAGGAGAGGGAGAGAAAGGAAGAGGGAGAAAGAGAGAAAGAGAGAGGAGAGAGAGAGAAAGTCCACTGGTTCACTCCCCAGTTGGCTGCAACGGCCGGAGGTACACCAATCCAAAGCCAGGAGCCAGGAGCCTCTTCTGGGTCTCCCACGTGGGTGCAGGGGCCCAAAGAGTTGGGCCATCTTCCACTGCTTTCCTAGACCATAGCAGAGAGCTGGATCAGAAGTGGAGCAGCTGGGACTCAAACTGGGGCCCATATGGGACACTGGTACTGCAGGTGCAGGCTTTACCTGCTATGCCACAGCACCGGCCCCTTTAAGTTTTTTTTATTATTTGTTTGTTTGTTTGTTTGTTTATTTCAGAGGTAGAGTTACAGATGGAGAGGGAAACATAGAGAGAGAGGTCTTCCATCTTCTGGTTCACTCCCCAATTGGTCGCAATGGCCAGAGTTGTGCCAATCTGAAGCCAGGAGCCAGGAGCTTCTTCCAGGTCTCCCATACGGGTGCAGAGGCCCAAGGACTTGGGCCATCTTCCACTGCCCTCCCAGGTCATCAGCAGAGAGCTGGATCAGAAGAGGAGCTGGATCGGTATCTCAGGCAGAGGCTCAGGTGCTACACCACAGCACCAGCCCCGAAGTTTAACTTCTTTTCATGCCAACTTTCAGCTAGCCTTGCTCTCTGCCCCACTGCACCTGTGCTGTCAGACTTCCGGTCTCCCCGAGGGTGAGTGCAGTGACTCGAGCTGCTCCTAGCTGTTCGCCACTGCTAGCTGAGAGCTCAGATTTCTCTTCTGCCTGCTCAGCAGTCTCTGGCTTTCCTTCCTTGACACTTACAAAATTTTCATGGCTCTCCTCTCCTCTCCTGGTCTCTTTGTTCCCGTGGGGTTTTTGTGTATTCTTAAATCTTTTCATTCCCTTGTGTGTGGGGCTTCAGGAGACTGGAAGTGAAAGTGAATTTACATTCAGTTTAAGCAGATGTTCTCATCATGACAGTTGCTTGGTGCCTTGATCACACACTAAGTGCTTGAAAGTCTCTTCGCCTCTCGCTGGCCTGGAATATACAGTCAGCTCTCCATATGTGTGAGCTCTTCATCCACGGATTCAACCAAGCACAGAGCAAAACTATTTTAAAAATAATTGCACCTGTAGGGAACATGTACAGGCTTATTCTTCTAACTCCTTCATGCAGTGTAACAACTATTAATGGTATTAATGGAGCATTTACTATGCATTCAATATTGTAGGTCACCTAGAGATTATTTAAAGTATGCAGCAGGTTGTGCCTGTGTCAGATGAACTACTATGTCATTTTATACAAAGGACTTGAGCATTCACAGGTTTTGGTATTTTTGGAGGGTCCTGGAACCAAGGGACACCTTTACTAGCACTTTCTGGTTACCAGGCAAGTACCTACTGCCAATCTCCCCACAGCCCACTGTGTCCAAATTACTCCCCCCAGACAGTTCTTCTCCAAATATCCTTAGCAGATCAAGCGGGTTGGCAGTAGTCACAAGTCCTGTACTCCTGAACGGTCATCCAGAAGTTGCCTCTCGTTGCTTTAACATTCTGCTTAGACATGCCTCTTTCCCGCGTGCCTCGCTGAACCCCTCATCCAGTGTCTGCTGCTCCAGACCATATGTGATTTGAGTAGCAGCCAAGCTACATCCTCTAAGGGTAATTCAATCATTCCACATCACTTTCCGTATTACTCTACCCTTTGGTAATTTGGGTGGGAATGTGAAGGAGTGAGAAATTCAGTCCGTGCGGCTCTATGATCATTGTATCAGTCGAGTTCTGAGAAGGTGTCTTTCATTTTTCTGTCTCCAGTGTTGAGCAGGTGGGCCTCACAAATGCAAATACCAGACACTCGTCAACTCATCTTGCCAATGCCCTTGTCTACTGTATTAGTCTCTTTTCTGTTGCCGTACGAAACCCCTGAAGTTGGGTGTACAAGTCTGTAGCTCACAGTGTTCGAGTCTGAACGTCCTGGCTTCGAGGTGTATGGGTCCGCTCTCTGCTGAGGGCCTCCTTGGCAGAGAAGAAACAGCAAGACCATGAGTCACGTGCAGAAGGGAGAGACCCCATGATGATACAGAAAGCCAGAGAGATTCAGACTCACTCTGTGCCCAGCATCAATCCTTTCTGGGGGCCGTGCCTCCAGTGACCTAATGTCTCCCACCAAGCCCCACCTCTTAAAGGTCCTACCACCACCCTGGGGAGGAAGATTCCAGCCCATGAACTCTTGGGGACAAACTACATCAAAATTGTAGCTCCTACTTTAAGATGACTGAGCGTATTCCATTTAAGCCCTGGATGCTCCCCCAGGAAAGACAACTGTCTGGACATCATTGCCCCAGTTGCCGTGTTCCAGGGGACCATTCCAGGCTCTTGCCTGTGTTTCGGGTATGCTGTGGTTGAGAGCCCAGATGCTTGAGCGAGGGCCGTGTGAAATGATAGCTTGTTGGTGAGTGGAGGCCTCTGCCTCTCCAGGTCTGTCCTGTTCCATTTTCCTGGGCGGATAATGTGATGTGATCCGAACAGAAATCTGGACTGGATCTTTCACAGCTGGTTAGGGTGGACTGGAAGAAGCGCAGGCTCCCTTCTCCCTCCCAGGGTGACAACAAAGGAGCCAGGCAGCTTCGAAAGCCAGGGTCTTTGAGGACAAACTCTCCCCTGCTCTCTCACTGTACTTCCTAGAATTTTAAGCACTGTCTCGTGGGACCTCTTAGAAGAATAGTTGCCAGTGTCAAAAGAGGATGCCTTGAGGACTTTGGTGAAATGAAGGGCTTGGTGGGAGTGCTTGGACGCTTTCTCAGGAGTGGAGGTTATAGGCGACAAATCCCATCGCCATTGCCTTCGCCCATGCTCTGTTACTACAACACAGCATGTAACTGGTGCAGAATAGAGTTAATTTAACATACAGTGCTGGGGGCTGGGAAGCCCCAGAGCTCAGCACCAACACTTGCTCAGCACCTGGTGGGGGCCTTCTCACAACACGGCAGAGGGCAGCCCACGGTGAGCCAGGAAGCTGCTAGCTCAGGTCTCTCTTCTTCTTCTTCTTCTGCTTCCAATAATGTCATCAAGGGGACCCACCCTCGTGACCTCATCTCGTCCTGATTATCTTCCAAAACTCTCAACTCTGGTACCATGAATGTCGGCATTTGAGGATTACAATTCTGACACATGAGTTCTCGGGACAAATATCGAAACCACAGTAACCATTAGGATGCTTATGCACAAAAGTGTGTCCTCATTTAATTCATACACTCACCCAATACGGCACGTGTGGTTACTCCATCTGCACCAAGGAAGCAGCTGTGTGGCCACATAGGTATGCGGCGTACAGTTACTGAGTGAATGAATGAATGAAGTGACCTGCCCAAAGTCATCATACCCCAAGCAAGCGGCAATTCTAGACGTTGGAGTCTTTCTTAAGTCAGGGACCTCTTCCCCATACATCGGAAGCATTTCTTGAATGTCACCTTGTCCTGTGAGTCCATCCCTTCAAGGGTCAGCACTGCCCTGGGCTAGTGCCTCTCAAAAGGTGGTGTCATCGCACACCTACAAAGCTGTCAGTGCTGTTCATTAATTCATCTCTTGACCAGCCAATCAGTGATTCAGTAGTATCAGGCCTGAGCTGAGCAAAGGGGATGGATAAAATACAGTTGCTGTTCTCAGAGGGGCCCCTGTTCTGGGAGGACAGCCAGCTCAGCAAGCAAGGTACACAGTGTGATAAGTCCAAGGACACGACATTAGACATTAGGGCAATTCATGGTGGGGGGACCGACCACCTCCATTTTCCTTGGACAGACCCAGTTTTGACACTGAAAGCCCAACACCTAGAAAACCCTCAGTCTAGGGCAAACCAAGATGATTGGTCTCTCAGGTGCACAGGTTCACCTGCCCACACCAAGAGGGGACTAAGAACTTCCTCAAGCAAGACTGGCTCATGGTGAAAACACAGGCAACAGGTGCGGCCTTGGCCAGCTGTCAAGCATGTTCATTTGCTTCGGCTCATCTTAACAGCAGCAGCAGTCCTGTGTGAGGGGCTTCCATGACATTCGTGGTAAGACCATCTCAGGTAGGGCTGTGTTCCAAGTCAAGCAGGGGACAAGCATCAGGTGCATAAGTATACTTGACTTTGGAGGGAATAAGATCACTAAAGAAAAACATGGTAGCAGACACGTGGGTTTGGAGCAGTGGGATGAGGATTCCCGGCTCCGAGGGCCGGAGGGAGACGGGACAGCAGCGGTGTGTCCTCCTGCCACCAAACCAGTCCATACGAGACTCCACATTCTTGCACTGGCACATTCTCTCCAGGCCCCTCCTGGCTGTGCTCGACCTTTGAGCAATTGACTGATGTCTGAATGCTGGGCTCCTCTGTTAGACAAGGGGGTGGGCGGTCCTGGAGACTTTGCCAGGATTAATGACAGAAATCACAGGCAGTGCTCAGCACAAAGACTTGCCTGTAATATAACCTGAGAGCTGTTGGTCCCACTTTCAAGTTTCTCAAGAGTTTTCCTCTGTGGCAAGCAGCAGAAATCCAACATTAACCAACTGAAAAATGAAAGTGAATTCATTGGCTCACGTACCTGGGAGTCAGGGTTCCAGCAAGGAGGGAAGGGCCCCTAAATGCCCAAACTGGCCCTCCTGCTCTCTGGCTCCTGTTCAGTTTCTCTCTCTCTCTTGCTCTCTTTCCTTGTCTCTAACAGTTGCTTTGCTTCTCAGTCTCTCTGCCTCTCTTTGCCCCTCTCCGTCTGTCTTCTCTTTATTTCCGTACGTGTCTCTCTGCTTTGTAGTGCCTCCTGTCTCTCTCTCTGTTCTTCTCTGCGTTCTGTCCACTCTTGCCCACTTTCTGCCAAGCCTGCTCTATGTGGGAGGGGGACCCCAAGCATGTGTTTTACAAAGCAGCCAAGCACATGGGCCACCTTACTTGGCATAAACTCAACCTGGACCAATGCTCGTGTCCATGGGTCCTCAGGCCTCACCCTTCTCTTTATGTCCTAGGTCTGAGATCTTCGTGGGGGGGGGGGGGCAGGAGGAATGAAAGGGAGGATGCTGATAGTGACAGCAGAACAATAGGTGCGACCCAGCCTGCTTCAAGCAGCCTGGGACTTGTGGTGACCCTCTGGGATTCAGCAAAGACAGATAGGGCAAGAGCCGCTATGCTCAGTTCATGTGTTATCTTTTAAATCTAGAAAAACCTCTGTGGCTATTGTTTGGAAAATACTTTTTTTTTTAAAGATTTATTTATTTATTTGAAAGTCAGAGTTGCACAAAGAGAGAAGGAGAGGCAGAGAGAGAGAGAGAGAGAGGTCTTCCATCTGCTGGTTCATTCCCCAAATGGCTGCAACGGCCGGAGCTGTGCCGATCTGAAGCCAGGAGCCAGGAGCTTCTTCTGGGTCTCCCATGTGGGTGCAGGGGCCCAAGGACTTGGGCCATCTTGTACTGCTTTCCCAGGCCATAACAGAGAACTGGATGGGGAGAGGAGCAGCCAGGACTTGAAGCGGCACCCATATGGGATGCTGGCACTGCAGGCGGCAGCTTTACCCACTATGCCACAGCACCGGCCCCGGAGAATACATTCTGTCCCCAGTGCAGAGCATCTGAAAATGTTTCTTGCATCCGTGACTGAGACAGTGACTTCTCTAGAAAGCATCTCTAAAAGCCTTTGGCTAATGTAAGCGATGGCAGACCTCCCTCTCTGATTCTTATTCGCTCCTAGGAACTCCGGCACTTCTCAGCTTCGGGGAGAGCCTGAGGCACATGGATGTGACCCCAGGCCCCCTGCCGTTAGCACAGTCCCATGGACAGTGCCCGGATGACCGTGTGCCAAGCAGTCACCACGACACATGTGGAGGTTAAATGTTCGACATCCTCCTGAGACGCTGGGAGACAGAGGGGCCCGTCCAGAGAGCCTTCTCTTTTCTCCGCCCTCCAGGACAAGCGCAGTGTGCTGGAAGGGTTGAGGGCCCAGGCTTCGAGGCCATGCAAGCTGGGGTTTGAAGTTCACAGGATGCTGGCTGAGTAGGCACTAACCTCATTCAGCCTCACCTCTAAAAGGACGATTGTGCACGGATAGCTTGTACAGAGTGTTCGGTACCCGTTAAGCACTCACTTAACAGCCGTTGCCGTTGCCATTGCCATTGCACTTGTTAGGTCATGGCTCACCATGGAGCGGAGCCTTTCAGAGCAGCGCTGGCCCTGCCGGCCGTAAACCCTTCCCCAGCCGTCTCCGGCTCCTGCAGTTCTCCACGCTCTGAATCTTCTCTGCTTTACCAAACAGCTCTCGCAGGCCGCCTTCCTCCATTTGTTCTGGCTAATCGGAGTCACAATGGGTGTCTCCCAGCCCAGCCCATTTTTGTTTTTTTTTTTATTCGCATCCAGACCCATGATGTCTCAAGATTGCCCGCTGGAGACCGGAGACCGGATGGCAAACATGACCTCCGAGGGATTCTGAGATCTGTGCTGTGTGTCTCAGCCTTCTGAGCTTTCTCACGTTGCCTCCATAATCCACTCCACTGCATCCCCTCAACTTCCTCTCTCCCTGCCTGCTGTCATTCCCTTACTAATGTCCCTTTTCCTCTCTCGGATAATAGCGATAGCTACCACACTCTGTGCCAGGCTCTGGGCTCAACCCGCCACTTTGTCATAGCAGTGTCCTGGAGGTGGGTGCTTTCATGATGTCATTTTGCTGCGGGGAAACTGAGCAGAGAGAGACAGAGCAAGCCAGACACCACTAGGATTTAATCCCAAGGCCATTATTCTATTCTATTATTATTGTAAACCAACAAATTATATATATATATATATATATATTTATTTATGAAATACAATGTATGGATTGGCATTGTGGCATAGCCAATAGAGCCTCCACCTGTGACACCCACTGATTCATGTCCTAGTTGCTCCACTTCTGATCCAACTTCCTGCTGATGGCCTTGGGACAAGCATTAGAAGATGAGATGGCCCAAGTGCTTGGGCCTCTGACACCCCTGTGGGAGATGTGGACAAACTCCTGGCTTTGGCTTGGCCCAGCGCTAGCTGTTGAGGCCATCTGGGGAGTGAACCAGCAAATGGAATGTCTCCTCTCCCTGTCTCTCCCTCTCTCCCTGTAACTCTGCCTTTCAAATAAATAAATGAATAAATAAATCTTTTATTTTTTTTTTAAAGAAGGACAATGTAATGGTAAAATGCATGCATACAATGTGGAGTGATTAAATCAAGCTATTTAACACAGCCATCATTTCAAATGCTTATTTTTTTTGTGATCTGAAATTTGTACAGCAGTCTTGAAATAGTATTATCTATGCTCACCATACTCTCACGAAACTTGTTCCTCTGTCTTGTTGAAATTCTGTGCCATTGGATTGGCATACCCTATTACCTCCTCCCCACTGTCTTGGTAACGATTATTCTACTCCTGCTCCTAGCAGCTTGATTGTTTTAGATTCCACATATGAGTGACATTGGGAAATACTCGGCTGTCTGTGTCGGGCATATTTCATGTAGCATAATGTCCTCCGGGTTCATCCGTGCAGTTGCAAATGATAGAACACCTTCTTGGTTTTAATTGGCATCTCACTGGAGTGCAGCAGACACCTGAAAGACGGATAACCTCTAGGTAATGGTGCCCTTTTAAAATATGTGATACGAAGCATCGTGCTTCCTCTCACTGTGAATTTGTAGACTTCTAGCACTGTGTTGCACCTCAGGCACATCAGGCTGAAGAAGAAATAACCGCTTCTTCAAGTAGGTCAAAGACTGGTAGAAAAGGCAGACACGAGAAGACAGGAACATTCTAGATACACAGCAGTGTGCTATAAAAGAGGTGGAAACTCCAGATGAAAGCAGGAGGGACGCTCAGCGTCGGAAACTTACCTTGTCCAATCGAGAGGAAGGGTTCCAGGTACCTGGGACTCGGGCTGATAGCTGCCGAAGGACTCAGAGTAAGGGAAATTTGCAAGCACCGAGTATAGCATTTGTGGTTCTTTTCTTTTTTTTAATATTTATTTGTATATTTGTTTGAAAGGCAGAGTTATGGAGAGAGATAGGGACACACACACACACACACACACACACAAATATCTCCCATCTGTCAGCTCACTCCCCAAATGGCTGGAGTTTCATCCAGGTCTCCCACATGTGAGTGCAGGGGCCCAAGCACTCGGGCCATCCTCTGCTGCTTTTCCAGGCGCATTAGCAGGGAGCTGGATTGGAAGTGTAGCAACCGCTACGTCCCAGTGGCGGCCCCTACAATTTCTTGATTAAGAAGACAGCCCAGCCAGTGCCACGGCTCACTAGGCTAATCCTCCGCCTTGCAGCGCCGGCACACCGGGTTCTAGTCCCGGTCAGGGCGCCGGATTCTGTCCCGGTTGCTCCTCTTCCAGGCCAGCTCTCTGCTGTGGCCAGGGAGTGCAGTGGAGGATGGCCCAAGTGCTTGGGCCCTGCACCCCATGGGAGACCAGGAGAAGCTCCTGGTTCCTGCCATCGGATCAGCATGGTGTGCCAGCCGCAGCACGCCGGCCGCAGCGGCTATTGGAGGGTGAACCAACAGCAATGGAAGACCTTTCTCTCTGTCTCTCTCTCTCACTGTCCACTCTGCCTGTCAAAAAATAAAAAATAAATAAATAAAAAATAAAATAAAAATAAAAGAAGACAGCCCATTCTTACAAAGGATCCAGGCCGGTATCACCCTCAGGGATGCCTTGCTCCGGGCAAGGGCACAGGCTTGAGTGACAGAACGGGGTTCATCCGGCTCTGCTACCTTCCAGCTGTGGGAACTTAGAGCCTTTGACCTCTGGAAGCCTCAAATGGCTTGCTGATAAAACGGGCAACATCAGTTATCTGCTGACAAGCCTCGGGGCTGTTTCCAGTTTGGGAACATTAGGGATAAAGGCGGTCAGGTTCTGTGTGAACAGGAAATACCTGCTGCTCTGGATAAATGGCTAAGAGTGCAGAGCCGGGCTGTAGGGTCCCGGCATGCTTAGTTCTGTAAGAAACCACCAAACTGGCTCTCAGAGTCAAGGCGCCATCTTGCATTCCTGCCAGCTGACTGTGACTGGTCCGCTTCCTCGTCCTCCGTGCCATCACTGCATTGATCACTATTTTTTTACTTCACCCATTCTGATAGCTGTGTGGTGATATCACATGGTGGTTGTCATCTGTACCTCCCTCGTGGCTCTTCTGGTGGATTCCATGCCGCTGACCTGATCGATAGAGGAGTCAGCCATCGATGAGGCATTTACCAAGCTGCTACGTGGAAAAGCTCGCTTCCCACAGATGGCACGCTACACGCTTATCTAGGGAACCGTAATCATTCATTGTGTGAGTCAGCTTGAATGTCCCATGCTAGCCAGATGTACGGTCAGGCTCTCTTCAGGCTGTCTCTGTGAGGATACCTGGATGAGCTCAGCATTTGAATCGGTAGCTTGAGCAAAGACCATTGCCCGGTCCATGTGAGTGGGCCTCTGCCAGGCGTTGGAGGCCCAAATAGAAAAAGGCTGATTATTTTTCCCCCACGTCAGAGGGGATTCCCTCCGCCCAACTCTCCGCACCTGAGACATAGGTTTTAGTCTTTAGATTGAAACTGAAACATTGCCCCTTTCTGGGCCTTGAGCCTGCTGGTGTTCAAACCTGTACCATGGCTCCCTGGGGTCTCCAGCTTGCCCACTCCACAGACTCTGGGACTTGTCAGCCCCCATCATTGCGTGAGCCAATTCCTTATAATAAAGTGATATATGTCATCAGATCCTTGTCACTTAGTGGTGGGGATGCATTCTGAGAAATGCCCAGTTGGGTGAACTCATTGTTGTGTGACCCCTTAGAGACACAAACCAAACCAACAGTGATATCACCCGGTAACAGAATCCTGTGGGACCACTGTGGGATATGCCACCTGTCATCACGGTGCTATTTCTCGGGAAAATTCTGACAAATACAATCACATTCTTGAAATGGCAAACTTACAGAAATAGAGAGGCCACGAGACAGCAGGGAAGGGGGGGGCAGGAAGGAAGTGGCTGAGGCCACACAAGGGCAACAGAGGGTTCATTGTAGTGTGGGAACTACTCTGTATCTTGACTGTGTTGGTCAATACGTGATGCATGAACCTGTAAAAACAGTGCATGGAAACACACACACACAGATGAGATATCAATATCCTATTTGCAATATCGGACTATAGTTTTGCAAGATGTTATTCATGGGGAGCCCTCAGTGAAAGAGCACCGGGGACTTCTTTGGTTATTCCCCGTAACTGCCTGAGAACCCGCAATTAGTGCAAAAGGAAAACATTAATCTACAAATGGGAATAAGCATCCTTTCATCACAGAGCTTAAAGACCAAATACAATGGTGTTTATAGAAGCATCTGGTTTAGGCTTTCCACGCAGCAGGTCTTCAGTAAAGGGCAGACATTCTGTCTTTCACAACAGAAAGTTCTGGTTAGTGGCCTGTCACATAGCATTTAGTGGAGATGAAAAAAGTATCTCTGCTCACAGTTGAAATAGGGGGCAAACGGAAAGTGAGTTACAAGGGAAAACAGAGTGCTTGTTAGGAAGAGGCGGGTGGGGGCCGGCCTCTGTTCCAGAGGTTGAGTTGCTGGCTGGGACACCTGTGTCCCGTATCAGAGTACCTGGGCTCCAGCACTGACTCTGCTCCCTATTCCAGCTTCCTCTAATGCAGACCACGGGAGGCAGCAGTGATGGCTCAAGTGGTTGGGTCCCTGCCACTCACGTGGGAGACCTCAATTGATTTCCCAGCTCTCAGCTCCAGCCTGACCCAGACCTGGCTATTGCAGGCATTTGGGGAGTGAACCAGCAGATGGGAGATCTCTCTTTCTCTTTCTCTTTTTCATTGCCTCCTAAATAAATAAATGAATGGGACACCTTACGCTCTAAAGATTTATATAAAATTAACACACTATATGCAATATTCGGAACTGTATTAACTCAACTGAACAAACTAGAACCTCGGTTGCTAACCAACAGCCTACTGCACTCAGTGTAGACACCAGGCTCTGCTGCCATAAATGTTCAGTTGTCTCTGAGTCATAGAGCAACTTTGACTTTATGCAGAGACCTCAGGAATCTTGATGACCACCTTGGAATGAGCCGGTTTCTTAAAATCATAGCGTGAGCCGGACTCCCACAAAGAAGCCCATGTGGAGTTAATTGCTGCCGACAGGAGGAACCACAGACACAGGCTCTCATGAGCCTGCCTTGCCCTTTCCTGGGGGACCCGCTCTCCCCCCTCCACCCTGCAGGCCCCCTCTGGCCATCAGGCCTGGTTAATTGGCTCCCTGATTGAAGGAACGAGTTTCCTTCATTTCCTGGTTTTTATTTGAGACATATTGTTCCAGGAGGATGTGCCAGTGCCTTGGGCTAATTTGTATGAAGTAAGCAGAGCAGGCTTTGCAGTCCAGTGCGCCTTTCACACAGCGTGAGGAGGTGGACGGCTCAGGAGAAGATGTGAGAAGACAGAGGCATGTAGGGGAGTCCTGGACTCAGAGCTGAGCAGAGGCCACGCCTGCCAAGATCCCCTGAACCCCCCGCCGTCCTCCTCCTCTCCAGAGACTCGCTTGAGCCTGGCTTCATGAGTGTCCAGCTTGTGCAGCCATTCTCAAAAGGAACCCCATATTTTGGGTTTAATTCTCTGTTGTTGGGGCCAGCCACTGCTTTCATCCCATGTGGGTGCTAGTTCAAGTCCCAGCTGCTTCACTTTTGATCGAGATCTCTGCTATGGCCTGGGAAAGCAGTAGAAGATGGCCCAGGTCCTTGGGCCTCTGCACCTGCGTGAGAGACCTGGAGGAGGCTCCTGGCTCCTGGCTTTGGATTGGCTCAGCTCTGGCTGTTGCGGCTAACTGGAGAGTGAACCAGCCAATGGAAGACCTCTCTCTCTTTCTCTCTCTCTCCCTCTGCCTCTGCAGCTCTGCCTTTCAAATAAATATAAATAAATTTTTTTTTTAACTTTTATTTAATGAATATACGTTTCCAAAGTACGAATAATGGATTACTATGGCTTCCCCCCCATACCGTCCCTCCCACCCACAACCCTCTCCTTTCCCACTCCCTCTCCCCTTCCATTCACATCAAGATTCATTTTCGATTATCTTAATATACAGAAGATCAGCTTAGTATACATTAAGTAAGGATTTCAACAGTTTGCTCCCACACATAAACATAAAGTGAAAAATAATAGATGATTTTTTTTAATGATGATGAAATCAGATCAGACCTATTGTCATATTTAATCCCAGTGAGAGTCAAGTTGGGAGTTGATAGTTTCTTTTCTTTTTTTTTTTTTTTTTTTTTTTTTTACAGAGGATCAGTTTAGTATGCATTAAGTAAAGATTTCAACAGTTTGCACCCCTATAGAAACACAAAGTGAAATATATTATTTGAGTACTCGTTATAGCATTAAATCTCAATGCACAGCACATTAAGGACAGAGATCCTACATGAGGAGTAAGTGCACAGTGACTCCTGTTGTTGACTTTACCAATTGACACTCCTGTCTATGGCATCAGTAATCTCCCTATGCTCCAGTCATGAGTTTCCAAGGCTATGGAAGCCCCTTGAGTTCTCCGACTCTTATCTTGTTTAGACAAGGTCATAGTCAAAGTGGAGGTTCTCTCCTCCCTTCAGAGAAAGGTACCTCCTTCTTTGAAGACCTGTTCTTTCCACTGAGATCTCACTCACAGAGATCTTTTGCCAGAGTGTCTTGGCTTTCCATGCCTGAAATACTCTCATGGGCTTTTCAGCCAGATCTGAATGCCTTTAGGGCTGATTCTGAGGCCAGAGTGCTATTTAGGGCATCTGCCATTCTATGAGTCTGCTGAGTATCTCACTTCCCATGTTGGATCACTCTCCCCTTTATTTATTCTATCGGTTAGTGTTAGCAGGTACTAGACTTGCTTATGTGCTCCCTTTGACTCTTAGTCCTTTCATTATGATCAATTGTGAACTGAAATTGATCACTTGGACTAGTGAGATGGCATTGGTACATGCCACCTTGATGGGAAATATTTTTAAAAATTCCCTGTTACCGCTGTTTTCCAAAATCCTAAGAAATTTTATCTTTGACCTTGTGTTTTTCAAGTGAGGGCCACAGGGACAACGGAGCAGGCCGGTGAGCAGAGGAGAGGGTGTGGTTTGCCTGTCTGCGGTTCCCTGTGGCCCCATTCACACGGAGCACCGTGAAGCTGGCTACACAGCTTGCTTACCGTTCCTACCGTGGACTTGCTTTGAGTCTTACTGGACACGCAGGCACAGGGTCCAAGCCCTCACTGTGCCCAGGATGAAGTAATAAGGCCTGGAGACTCCAGAGAAGCTGGGACCCTCTTTCCAGCCACAACTCTCTCCAAGTGCAGAAAAAAGGAAGGGTGATCCAAGAAACAAGAACACCCAAGGAACTTACCACCTGGCCTATTCCCCAAGTAGCCAGTAACTTACCCATAAGGGGAGATTGCCAAAATCTTATGGAAAATGGAATTAAAAGCTTAGCTTATTTAGCAGCCAACAGTTTAGCTTATTTAGCAGCCAAAAGTTTGCAACTCGTGCATGGAAAGGATTGGCAGAAATTTCATGGAAATAGGTAGCATAAAAAAAGAAACCTATGTGTGCATTTCTAAAGCTTTTTGCATCAAAATAAACCTAGCTTTTAAAATTTTTATTTATGTATTCATTTATTTATTTGAAAGCAGCATGAGAAAGAGAAACATGAGGACAAAGAGAGAGAGAGATTCCTTCTGCTTGTTCACTCCCCAGATGACCGCAACAGGAAGGGCTGGACCAGGCTGAAGCCAGGAGCCAAGAACTCCATCCTGTTTTCATGGCCACATGGATGGCAGGAGTCCAAACACTTGGGCCATCATCAGCTGCCTTCCCAGGCACATTAGTACAGAGCTGGGCAGAAGCGGAACCAACCACCAGTATGGGAGCCCAGTGTCACAAGAGGCTTGATCCCGTGTGCCACAGCACTGGCCCCCTCTCCCAGATAAAGCCATTTTTAATCCCATTTCCCATAGACTTTTGAAGTGCCCCCTTACTAAAACAGGAATGATAGGGAAACCAAATTCCTCTCCTTTGGATCTTTCTTTACCATTAAGCCCAAGACAGGGAATGCCTGAGGTAAGGAACCACAGAGATAATAGCAGAGGAGTTTTCTTCGTGCAGTGTTTCCGCCATTCTGGGAAGAAATACACATGTGCAAGTGCTAGGATGTGGATTGTGAATTGTATACCAATTCAGTGCTCTCGGATTTGCATTTAAAATTGGCATTGCACAACATAAAATAGTAACATACATGCCTATAATTTAGAATTTTAACTTTATTTTTTGAAATGTTTTTAGATTTTATTTTGCTTATTTGAAAAGGGGAGGAGAGAAACACACATATGGGGGAGGGGGAGAGAGAGAGCGAGTGAGCGAGAGAAAGAGAATCTTCTATATCCACTGGTTCACTCCCCAAATGCCCAAGACAGCCAGAGCTGGACCAGGCCAAAGCAAGGAGCCAAGAACTCTCCCACGTCCTACATTGGTGGCAAGGAGCCAAGTACTTGTGCCATTAGCAGGAAGCTGGAATTAGGAGTGAAGCCAGGATTTCAACTTAGGCCTTCTGATATGGGGTGCAGGATTGCAAGCAGCATCCTGATCATGGTGCAAATGCCCACCCTTCTGTGTTTAATTAGACACTAAATAGCAAATAACTGCCATGACAACTCAAAGGAAGATCAATGAAGAAAGGGAACATCTTTATATTTTTATATCCTTAATGGAACTTCTCTTTACGTTTTGAATAAAGACCCCGCCCTTTCATTTTGCCATGGGCTTTGCAAATTATGTATCTGCCCTTGGATGAATTTATTGAACTCAGTATCTTCCTGGAGATCGAGGGTAGAAACTGAGCCACTTTTCAGATCTTGGGGCCAGGCTCAGTTGAGGAGCTATGGGTGGGAAGCTATTCTGCCCAGCTCTGTTTACTGGTTACCTGCCCAAGATACTTGAGAAATTTGTTCTGGGGTAAAGCACCTTTCCTGAGTTTGTGAGGGCTTACAAACCTATAGACAAGCTGTGTGATTAATGCATGCAGTCACCCCTCAGCACTTCCAGGGCTTTGTTACAGGATTCCCTGTGGATACCAAAATCTGATGATGCCCAATACCCCTTGAAGAATGATTAAGTGTTTGCATACTACCTATACACATCCTCCTATGTATTTTAAATCATCTCTAGGTTCATTATAATACTTAATGCAATGCAAATGCTATGTATATAGTTGTCATTCTGCATTGTTTAGGGAATGGTACAAGAAAAAAATCTGTACATATTCAGTACAGATGCAATTTTTAATCAATCTTTTCTACCCATGGAAGGTTGAAGGCAGAGCCTATGGATACAGAGCCCACAGATGCTGAGGGCTGACTCTGTATGGTGTGTGTGTCTCTGTGTGTGTCTGTGTGTGTGTCTTTGTGTGTGTGTCTGTGTGTGTGGGTATGTCTGGGTGTGCCTCGGCATGTGTGCACGTGAGTCAGCTTCACAGGAGACTGATGGCTATGGAGGAAGGAGAGGACACTCACAAACAGTGAGAAGGGAAGCTGGCCCAGGACTGGAAGTGTATCCTTCTTTCCCACCATACAGCCAAACTGTAGGAGGAGGCAACTTAACCATACCGGGTGCTCTGACGCAGTAGCATTCTTGGTTGCACACCATAGACCCAACTGTACCCTGATTAACCACAGCTGAGTTTATCACAGAGCAGTGGTGGCTTCCGGAGAGTACTGAGAGCTTAGTTGGCTAATCACCAAATCCGTTTCATCTTTGTTTTTTGTTGTGTTTTTTTGACATACTATTTATTTACACTGATCCAACAGTGTGATCAATAAATTTATGACAAAACACACCATACTTATAGGCATTTAAGACCACTTTACAAAATTCAAGGAAGAAACACACTAACCCAGAAAATACCTTCGAAGACCAGAAATAAAGAAATTTCTAAATATATTTCTCTGGCAATTTCCACTCTTCACAAAGCACTGGAGCCACGGCATAATCAAAGAAGGCCCACAAACATCCTTTTGTTGTATGAACTACATGTTATACTCAGCACACTTTCAAAGTTCCAGTTCCCTAGTCTAGGTGACGTGACACACAAATGACATGCCTGAATGTTATTATAAAATATCAGCCTCCTAGATCAAGTTTGTGCTCAGTAATTGCTCTACAAGTGCTTAAGAGGCTCCAAGTACACCTGTGGACATAAATATCATTCTTCCATCATAACATTCACAACATGTAACAGAATTCCCAATAGCTCACCTAAGCATGGACAAAAGATGCAAAACAAGAGCAAAAATACAACAGGCCTGGAAAATAACACATTTATGCAGGCGTTTACAAAGCCTGAGTCAATGCATTTCCGCAATGATCGTAAATGTAACTTTTATTACCTTACCTACAAATTATGCACAAATGCCTATAAGATGGGTTTCCCTTTTGACTCATAGCACAATTCAAAGGTTAAAAATTAAGTTTTCTTTTTTTTCATAGACAAAATACTCAGAAACGTTTTCACACAATACAGAGTATACCCTGGTTTTGTATGCGAGGGGCTGTTGGTTTAATTCAATCACACACCAAGGTTCGCCACAATAGTTAAGGGAAGATGAAAACAGGCTAACAGCAGTCACCAACACAACAGTTTATTTCAACTTGACTGTGGGTGCTGTTTAGTATCTGACCAGGTTACAAAAGTACCATAGCACACACTTGAACGTGGTGGTGTGTTGGGGGGGGGTGGCATCTCTACTAACACCCTGGCAGCTAAGAATGAACACAGAATCACGTTAAGCAGGAACAATCTAGTTTACATTTTTTTAAAGATTTATTTTATCTATTTGAAACACAGAGTTACAGAGAGAGGTAGAGACAGAGAGAGAGGTCTTCCATTCTTCTGGAGCCAGGCCAATCCAAAGCCAGGAGCCAGGAGCTTCCTCTGAGTTTCCCACGTGGGTGCAGGGGCCCCTGGGATTGGGCCATTTTCCACTGCTTTCCCAGGCCATAGCAGAGAGCTGGATCAGAAGTGGCGCAGCCGGGACTCAAACCAGCGCCCATATGGGATGCTGGCACTGCAGGCTGGGGCTTTAGCCACTAAGCCACAGCACTGGCCCCTCAATCTATTTTCTAGAGCAGAGCTTTGGAGAAGCTGTCTCATGTGCACCCACATCGTCAAGCTGTTGCTGTTTGAAGAGAACATGAGGAGGTCAAAGGAGGAAAGAAAATGCGGGGAGCTGCTTCGAGCAGATGGGTGGGAGTGGCAGCCAAGGACATGAGGGAAGCTGGGGCTGTGTGAGCTCAAGGCTCTGCCCTTGGTCTCTCACCATGAACGCACAGACCCCAGACTGCACGCTTGTGCCCAGGCAGTGTCAGTCCCAGTGAAGTCAGCAAGGCCAGGTGCTCATGCATGGGGCTTGGAGCTCTGCAAATCTGGGTTCAGGTCTCAGCTCAGCCAGCGCCGTGGAAGAGGAACTCACAAAGCTTCTCCCCTGTGAAATCCCGGTTCCTTTCAGCTGGAGAATGCAACTCTCTCTCAAGCACCTCTCTCTCAAGGCTGTTTTGTGGGGTAATTGACATCCAGGCATGAAAGCCCTAGCCCGGTACCTGGCACGCACTCTTTTCTTAAGAATGTTATGCAAATGGGGACTTGTGTTTTATATTCAAGGACGAAAAGAATTCTGTTGAAAAGAAAATTGCTCTTCATAAGTTTTGCCTGTCACAGAGGCAGTGTGTGGGGTGAAGTGGCGGGGTGGGGAGCAGCCAAAGACAAAAACCCCTAAATGGCTTCATCTCCAGCATTTGAGTCATCCCAGGGAACTCTGTAATTTGGTTTCTTTCAGCCGTTCTGTAGACTGATAGTCTCTGCTCGTAGACAGAGCCGGGGTGCCCGGCCGCTTCCATTCTGGGCTCTGATTTCTCATTCATTGCAGCAGGAAGCAGGAGACACCTGCTCTGTGTGTTTTTCATGGGCACGGCAGAAAGACATCTCCATTGAATGTGGCAGATCCGGTCTTAGGTCTACATGAGAAGCGGCTGCAAGGTAGCTGACAGTGAGAGCAGGGCTGGCCTGCGACACAGGTGGGGCTGGAGGCCTAAGGTGCTGCTCACTCACCGCCTCCCACCCCACCCTCGGTTCCTGCTGTGAGGACCGAGTGAGCCGTGCAGCCCCCTTGCTAAGGAAGTTCTGTTTGTGATCCTTCCAAATTCATGTTCAAGTGCTAACCCCCCAGAAACCTCCGTATGTGACTGTATTTGGAGATGAAGTCTTCAGAGAGGCGATTAAACGAAGATGAGGTCATAGGAGTGGAATAGAATCAGAAGTGACAGATTTCCTTATGAGAAGGGGCAATTAGGACCCAGCCTGTACAGGCTCAAGACTCTGTACAGACACAGGGAGAAGATGGCCAAGCACCAGCCACAGCGAGAGAGCTCTGAAGAACCTCCCTGCCATGCCTTGGTCTCAGACGCCAGCAGCCTCCAGGGCTGGAGGACAATGACTGTCTGTTGTCCAAGCCACACGGGCTGAAGAGCTTTTTATGTGGTCGTCCCAGTAAACTAACAGTTACCCAGTCTTATAAACATCAGGCGCACTGAACTCCTACCCATTGTTTCATGATGCTAAGGAGGCCATGGATGAGAAATGGGTTCTTTGCAAGAACTGGGTTTGTGTTGTGAAGAGCCCCCACTATGAAGAACTCTCGCGATATGGCACTGGCTGCCCTCATGCACTCCAAGTATGATTTAATCCTCCCAAGCACACAGGGGAGTCAGTGGAACACTGTTCCCATTACACAGATGTGGAGACTGAGGTCTCCGGAGGGAACAGGGCCTGCCCACAATCTCAACGAAGAAAAGGGAGAGCTGAGTGTTGAACTGGAGCTGCCTGACCCCCAGCCCCTGCCCTGCTGCTCCTGGCTGGACGGGAGGTGGGAGGGAAAAGAAACTTGGACATGTGGCTTCCCTGCTCCCCGCCACCTCCTGCAGGGGTCTCACGCCTTGATTTTGGGTCCCTCTGGGGTATCCCAGTTTTCACAGAGGACGCTGGATGCTTTTCAAGGTCCTTTCGATCCACTTTTAGATTTTAAATGACCAGGAGCGGGTCAGGCAGCTCATTGTGGGGGCAGAAACAGGAAGCCGTGCCGTGACGTCATACAGAAGCATGGGGAGTCAGGTCTCAAAGTTTGGGTACCCACCAAACCCTCCTGACCCCATGGCTGTTTCTCACCTAACACAGCGGCATATAGCATTGTGGTGGTACCAGTCACTGAACAAATGCATTCTTAGCACGCAACACCCAGGCCGGGTTTGGACACTGAACCAGCTACGGCTCAGCCCACTTTCTCTAAGGGGATGGACCTGCCTGGATGGCACTCCATCAACCTGCACAGCACGTGGCACTCGGTGCTATCCCCCTCCTGAGCAAGCCCTCCCCCGGCTCTGATGGGAACGCTTGAGGTGACTGTCACAGGGAAAGAGGCAAAGCAGGGAGGTGTTTGTTGAAGACGGCACCTGAAGTTGGTGGGGGCATTCAGACTGTCAGGTCTCCTCATCTTCTAAAGGCACCCATCTGCTCTGGAGTGGTGCACCTGCAGGCCCTCCCGAGGCCCAGCCTCCAAACACCACCCCCCTCCCAGGGGGTTAGGGCTGCAATATAGGAACCTGGGGGGCGGGGCACAAATATTCAGGCTGCACCAGAGACTTTGTGTCAAAACCAAGAGTAGGCCTTCTAACTCTCTCCCGGCTTGAACAGGGTAGAATGTTTGCTTGGAAGTTCTCATCCCCAGGTGTTGGACTAAGACAGGCTCTCTGTATTACCACCTGGGAGGCAGGATTCAGGTCTGCATTTTTACAGGTGAGACGCAGCCTTTGACAGGAGCCCCGACTCGTTCAAGGTCATCAGTGGCCGCCAGGGATCTCCCCCGCCCCCTGGCACCGTGTGGGTCTGACCCTGCCCTCGTGGCCATCTCCTGCATGTGCATCGCCGTGCACGGCTCATCGTGCATCTGCCCTGACGCCTGTGACACCCTCAGCCTTGGGCAATGCCCCCGTCTCTGTGCGTGCCAGGAAGAGGCTGCTGGAAGCACTCCGAGGGGGCATTGCAGAAACTCCCAGTGGCAAGGCGGTTTCCTTTCTTGAAGGAGACACAGCCGAGGAACGGAGCAAGGCAGCCTTTTTAAAAAATGGCCCATATGGAGGGCTGGGGAGGGCACTTCGGAAGTCATTACCACCAGGGTTTCTCCAGACAGGTTGGAAGGCTGCTTGTCTCGGGCGATTTGGATTCTGTGTGCCGTGCGGCTGGAGCTGTCAGATAGATTTTGCAGGGCCGTGTGCAGGCCACGGTTTCTCCATCTGACACCGCCTGCCTTGCCTTGCTTTGTCATTACTGCTTGTCTCTGCCGCTGCTGTTGAAATGTGGGTTCTTCAAGGGTAACAGACAATTCGAATTCTGTGCCCGTTAGGGGTGACGTACGTAGTCACATGGCTGTGAGCCAGGGTTCCGGTGTGAGGCAAACAGGCTTCCCGGCTTTACAAGCTGTGTGGCCTTGAGTATGTTCCTTGCCCTCTCTGTGTCTCTACTCTTTCTTCTACGAAAGGGGACAAACTTCCTGCTTCATGGTCATTTTCTGAGAATGCAATGAGTTAGATGTGAGCAGTTAGAGCAGGGCATTGGGCAAAGAAGGAATATTTAGTAAATGTTAGCATTGCACCTGTTGCCCTTGGCTCCTAACTCCCTGGGTCAGGTCTCAGCTGATGCTATCCCATGTCTGGATTTTTCCTGTCCTGTAAGTTCAGTAACTGCTAGTTACTGAGATGGAAGCTTCTGGAACAGATGCTGGCTGACAGTAGCTGTGTTGTCTGCGTTCTTGTTGGGCTGGGACTAGGGAGCCGAGCTTCCCCCAAGACTCCTACTTGGGGGAACCAGAGAAGAATAACCCAGGGCCTGGCCAGACAGCAGGGGGCTGCCCTCCACCAGGACTGTGGGGCTGGAGATGGGGGGAGTCTCTCAAGCCCCTCCCTGACTGCCTCAGATCCTGGGATCTGACCTCACCTCCACCAGCCCCCAAGGGGGAATCAGGCAGTGCACAGCCCAGCCATGCTATGACCCCCAGTCCTCCTCACCTTGAGCCCCAGAGTCCGGCTGCTGGAGAGACCCTTCCCAAGCGGGGCCTCAGGCTTGCTTGGTACAAGCTCCAGGGAGAATTCCCTAAAGCAACCAGTGGTGCAGCCTGGAGCAGAAAAGATAACCTACAGGTTTAGTTTCAGAGACCTGGGAAGCCTGACTTCTACGCTGCAGCCCTGCACTGGGAGAGGAACCAGAGCAGCATGGTTCTGGGAAGAGACTTCCCGCATTGGGCCAGCACTGCGGCACAGTGGGGAAAGCCTCTGCCTGCTGCGCGGGCATCCTGTTAGGGCGCTGGTTCCAGTCCCAGCTGCTCCGTTTCCCACCCAGCTCCCTGCTAGTGTGTCTGGGGAGGCAGCAGAAGATGGTCCAAGTCCTGGGCCCCCGCACCCACATGGGAGACCCAGAAGAAGCTCCTGGCTCCTGGCTTCAGTCTTGCACAGCTCTGGCCGTTGTGACCACTCTGGGGATAAACCAGCAGATGGAAGATTTTCTCTCTCTCTCTCTCTCTCTCTCTCTCTCTCTCTCTCTTTCTCTCTCTCTCTCTCTCCTTCTGCACCCAGTAACACTGCCCTTCAAACAAATAAATAAATCTTAAAAATAAAAAACAAAGACATCCGTCAGAAGCAGCCCCAAGCCTTGCAGGCCAAACAGAGGACTGCGGGAAACGACTCTGTTCTAGCCAGCCACCGGCAGTTCTGGAAGGGGCCCGCCAGCCCCTGCTACAAGCAAAGCAGCCGCACAGATCTGAGTTCTTGACAGCTTTTTACCCTCACGAGATAATAAGGCAGCTCACATTTCCTATTTAGCCCACTTGACATTTTGATTCTCTAATGTGCTATTCGATGAGTGCGGTGACGTGCAGCGGGTACGGGCTGCTATTTATATAGTCCCGTCAGGATCATCTCCCCCGTGCACACAGGTGCCTCTCAGGGCCTTGGAGTGACAAGCTTTCTACTCCCCAGGAGTTTCTTCTTCCTGAAGTTGGAAAGAAGAACCAGAAAATGGTGGCCCACTGATTTCTTCCACTGAGACCAAGAGGGTAGGGTATTTGATTGAAAAATCCTGACTTTGGACAGGAAAGGCACAAACACGGAAGTAGTAGCATTATTGAACCAGAGTTAAATTATCCAGTTTATAGCTGAAGCTTTATTCACATATATATATATAAAGATTTTATGTTTATTTGAAAGTCAGAATTACAGAACTAGAAGGAGAGACACAGAGAGAACAAGAGATCTGCCATCCGCTGGTTCACTCCCCAAGAGGTTGCAATGGCCAGGCTGAAGCTAGGAGCCAGGAATTTCATCCGTGTCTCCCACACGAGTGGCAGGGGCCCAAGTACTCAGGCCACGTGCCATTGCTCCTCCTAGCCCATTAGCAGAGAGCTGCATTGGAATTGAAGGAGCTGGACGTGAACTGGTGGCGCCCTCTCTCCTGGGCTGCTGCCACGCTCTGGGTGCTCTGGCACCATGACACTGACCTCAGTGTGTCACCGTCACTGCTCTCTCACTGTAGTCTCTGCACCTGACTTTGGAGAAGGGAGGTGGCGGCCAGACTTGTGCAAATGAATGCAATCCCAGTGTAATCTCTTGCAGGACATTTCATAAGAAAACAAAGTGTGCCACTGTTCAGGTAAGCATGAAATTACAATTCATTAATGCACTAATTTCTATTAAAATTCACTAATTCAGCCGGCGCCGAGGCTCACTAGGCTAATCTTCCACCTGTGGCGCCGGCACTCCGGGTTCTAGCCCTGGTTGGGGTGCCAGATTCTGTCCTGGTTGCTCCTCTTCCAGTCTGGCTCTCTGCTGTGGCCTGGGAAGGCAATGGAGGTGGCCCAAGTGTTTGGGCCCTGCACCCCATGGGAGACTAGGATAAGCACCTGGCTCCTGGCTTCAGATCGGCTCAGCGCGCTGGCCGTAGTGGCCTTTTGAGGGGTGAACCAACAGAAGGAAGACCTATCTCTCTGTCTCTCTCTCTCACTGTCTAACTCTGCTTGTCAAAAAAATTTCACTAATTCACCAATTTCTATTAAAATTCACTAATTCACCAATTTCCATGCCTAGCTGCTCACTCCTAGATTTTGATGTTTCTATATAGAAGCTGAAGCGATCTGTTCTGTAAACTGAATCGCTTGCTTTCAATGCCCAATTTTTATTTACTTCCCATTTTACTTACCAAAAATCTCTCTCAGATTCTCCAAGGAATGAATAATGTCCCTCTAGGCAAAGAAAACATGCTAGCAAGGTATACCACAGAGCAGAAAACACTGCAACTTAGTATTTTTGCACACATTAAAAGAAGTTAAGGAAATGATCGCAGCTATGAGAGAACAACACACATCAGAGCTAGAAAAGCTCAGAAATGAGGCGGTGGATGAAAGAAAGCTTGGAAAAGACAGGTGGGAGAACCAAGAAGGGGATCTGACAGAAAAGAAATCATTTCAGAAATGAAGATAAACCAGGAGAGACACGGGAGTGAATATACACAGTGGGAGACAGCTTAGGAGAGGCACATGATGGAAAAGGGGAAATTTTACAAATCAAAAAAAATGGGGGCCAGCACTGAGGCATAGCAGATAAAGCCATTGCCTCCAGTGCCAGCATCCCATGTGGGCTCCAGTTCAAGTCCCGACTGCTCCACTTCTGATCCAGCTCTCTGCTATGGCCTGGGAAAGCAGTAGAGGATGGCCCAAGTGCTTGGGCCCCTGCAAGCAGGTGGGAGATCCAGAAGAAGCTCCTGGCTCCTGGCTTCGGATTGGCACAGCTCCGGCTGTTATAGCCAGTTGGGGAGTGAACCATCAGATGAAGACCTCTCTCTCTCTTTTTCTGCCTGTCCACCTCTCCTTCACTCTCTGTGTAACTCTGACTTTCAAATAAATAAATATATCTTTAAAAATAAACAAATAAATAAAATAAAAATAAATAAATATAAACAAATTACAAGAGTGAAGAAAGGTTTAAAAAAGAATCAAGGGAAAATAACAAGGAATGGAAGCTTAACAAATGCCTATAATAAATATCCCCCAAAGAAGAAAATGAGAACAACGAAGCAAATTCTAAAAAGTATAATTCAAGACAACTTTCCTAAAACAAAAGAAAAATTGGAGATAAATATTGAAAGAAAACATATTTACCTAAGAAAATCAACCTAGAGTAGCCAACACTGAGACATTTTCCACCAAATCAATTATATTTTCAAGAAAAAAAATACTTCAGGCCTCAAAAGCCCAAATCACTTATTAAAAAAATAAAAAGCAAATGGTGGTCAAACTTTCCAATGGTATTGATTTATTCTGGAAATAGAGATAAATGTATTCAAAACACTCAAGAAGAGAACCGTAACCAAGAACTTCGTATGCAGCCGGGCTAACCTTCAAGTATAAAAACCATCTGCAAACTCAGTAGCTCAGGGCATATTGCTACCAGGAACTCTGATAACAGATGTTCTTCACACAACTGAAAGAACTACGAAAGCCTAGTCACAGGTTCGTGGTGACTGGTAATTATATATTCATCAGACAGTATACATAAACGTGTGTGTGCGTGTGTGTGTGTGTGTACACCAGGCACGCATGCATACATTTCTTTTCGATTTTTTTTTACTTATGGGAAAGCTTAGTTGTGTGTTCCTACATGATCAGTAAGGCTGAGACTAAATTCAAATTGAAAGAAATTTATGAGGCAAAGGAGGGAGCATGGAGAGAATGTAGAAGTGAAGCAATCTCACTTACCGACTTAGAATTGTTTGTGAATGAAAGGATTTGCTGGGAGAAAAGGAGAAGTGACTGGTAAATCTCAATATTGTTCACCTTAAGGATCCGACAGACAGGAGTAGGAATGAAAGGGAGGGAAAGAGAGGGAGAGGAGGAGGAAAAGAAAAACGAGAGGGAAAAAGAGAAAGGAAGGGAAGGGGGCAAACCTGAAACCACAACGTGTTAATCAGCCAATCAACACAAATAGGATTCACCCGCCTACTAAAAGACCCAGACTTCCCAGGTTGGTTAAAAAGGTCAAATCTCATACTAGCTATAAGAGATGTATCTAAACAAAATAAACAGGGGCCAGCGCCATGGCTCACTTGGTTAATCTTCCGCCTGTGGTGCCAGCATCCCATATGGGCGCCAGGTTCTGGCCCCAGCTGCTCCTCTTCCACTCCAGCTCTCTGCTGTGGCCCAGGAGTGCAGTGGAGGATGGCCCATGTGCTTGGGCGCCTGCACCCGCATGGGAGACCAGGAAGAAGCACCTGGCTTTGGATCGGCGTAGCTCCGGCCATAGCAGCCATTTGTGGGGTGAACCAACAGAAGGAAGATCTTTCTCTCTGTCTCTCTCTCTCTCACTGTCTAACTCTATCTGTCAAATAAAAAATAAATAAACAAATAAAGCTTATAAGGTAAAGACAAAAAGATAATACACAAAGAAACAGGGGAGTATAAAAACATAGCCAGGAACTGGAAGTGACTTCAAAGGCCTTTCAGCTGGGCTGAAACGTGGGCACCGTGACCCACAAGGTCCAGGGTAGCTGTGGAAAGCGATGGGAGAGCTCTCTGGGTGTGCGTGGAGGGCTCTGACGGGCCCACTGCTGGGCAGGAGGCTCAAGGTAGACATAGTGCATAAGATGCTGTCAGTCATCTTAGAACTGAAGTGTCTGCGCTGTGGTGTAGTGGGTTAAAGCCCCAGCCTACAGCACCGGCAGCCCATATGGTTGCCAGGTCGAGTCCCGGCTGCTCCACTTCTGATCCAGCTATGGCCTGGAAAAGCAGTAGAAGATGGCCCAAATCCTTAGGCCCTGCACCTGCTTGGGAAACCTGGAGGAAGCTCTCTCCCTCTGTCTCTCCCTCTGTCTCTGTAGCTCTAACCTTCACATAAATAAATACATCTTAAAAAAAAAAAAATTCCTATACTCTGAGTGAATTAAACAAATGAGCCTAAGGAGTGTCTTCAGTTGGTGGCTGAGCCACAGGGGGAGAAACTAGCCCACGTCACTTAGAGAGTGATGCCCATGTGACTTAGAGATGATGCCCACGTGACTTAGAGAGTGACGCCATTGGGGCCAGCGCTATGCAGAGCTGGTTAAGCCGCTGCCTTTGATGCCAGTATCCCGTATGGGCACCTATTTGAATCCTGGCTGCCTCACTTCCAATCTAGCTCTCTGCTATGGCCTGGGAAAGCAACGGAAGATGGCCCAAGTGCTTGGGCCCATGCACCCACATGGGAGACCCGGAAGGAGCTCCTGGCTCTGGCCTTGCCCAGCGTTGTCCGTTGCAGCCATCTAGAGAGTGAACCAAAGGATGGAAGATATCTCTCTCTCTCTCTCTCTCTCTCTCTCTCCCTTTCCCTCTCAGTAACTGCCTTTTTTTTTTTTTAACAGGCAGAGTGAACAGGGAGAGAGAGAGACAGAGAGAAAGGTCTTCCATTGCCGTTGGTTCACCCTCCAATGGCCGCCACGGCCAGCGCGCTGCGGCCGGCGCACTGCGCTGATCCGAAGCCAGGAGCCAGGTACTTATCCTGGTCTCCCATGGGGTGCAGGGCCCAAGCAAGCACTTGGGCCAACCTCCACTGCACTCCAGGGCCACAGCAGAGAGCTGGCCTGGAAGAGGGGCAACCAGGACAGAATTCGGTGCCCCGACCGGGACTAGAACCTGGTGTTCCGGCACCGCAAGGCGGAGGATTAGCCTAGTGAGCCGCGGCGCCAGCCCAGTAACTGCCTTTCAAATAAATAAAAATCTTAAAGAACAAAGAGTGACGCCGTCTGTGGAGTCCCTCCCCTACCGCTGGACATCACGAGGCCGAGAGTCGAATCACGACCTCTGTTGGGGCCTGTGTCCAGTTGTTGGGGTTCTGGTGACAGGAGTCTGTGCCCATCCTCACTGCTTCCACAGCACCGGCGCACACGGCGTCACTGCGACTTGTCTGACATTCTCCGAAGGAATCCCTACATAAACTGATAGACAAATGACAGTGTTTTCACTTCTGAATATTTTCAAATTCAAATCCTGGAGTAGATTTCGTTGAAAAGGCCACAGATCTTACTGAATGATTAAAACAAGGTGGTTGAGTGTTTTCAAAGTCTGGGGAAAGTCTGAAAAAAAAAAGAAAAAAAAAAAAGAACAAACTTCCCAATAACCCCTTTTTGCAGTTCTTCTCCACGATGGCTCATTATCTCCCATTGATCTGAGATCATGCAGACACACTCCCGCAGGGCGGTTAATTAGGAAGCTGTTGAGGGAGGGCCAGACGGGCTGGCCCAGGGATCCACGTTGGCAGGCTTTGTGTTGCTATTCCTCCTTCTCCCCAGAGTTCAAGAAAGCGATTGCTTCTGAACTGTGGGATCAGAAAGCACTTCCCGGCACAGGAGAGTGGGAATGGGTCTGCAGAATGAGTAGGAACTTGACAAGGTCAGGGTTGAGCACCCCAGGGGGAGAGACTGCTTGTGCAAAGGCACTGGGGCTGGATGTGCTTAGTGAGTGATATATTGGAACTTTGTGAGTTGGGAGAAGTAATTGGGTGTTAGAGTTTGAAGAAATTTGTCGAATCCTTTTCCCTGAGAGGAAAGTGCCCGTGCTACCCCTAATAGGAGGGGATGTTGAAAAAAAGTGTGGGGATGCCGTTATGGCATGGTGGGAAAGGTTGCCACCTGCAACACCAGCATCCTGTATGGGCGCCAGTTCGAGTCCCGGCTGCTCCACTTCCCATCCAGCTCTCTGCTGTGGCCTGGGAAAGCAGTAGAAGATGGCCCGAGTGCTTGGGCCCCAGGAGACCAGATGGAGTTCCAGGCTCCTGGCTCCAGCCTGGCCCAGCCTGTCATTGCAGCCATTTGGGAGAGTGAACCAGCAGATGGGAGATTCTCTCTCTCTCTCTCTCACTCTCACTCTCCCCCTTTTTCTGTGACTCCGCCTTCAAAATAAATAAATAAATAAATCTTTAAAAAAAAAGAAGGAAAATTGCCATTCATGGACATTCTGCAAGACACTCCTTACAGTTTCTCCCTTAGCCCTCACAGTTCAGAGAGGAACGAATAATGTACCCATTTTATAGATGGTTAGATGGATGCTGGAGGCCACCCACAAAGGTGCAGGTCTGGGGTTTTAGTTCCGGTCTGCTAGATGCTAAAGCCTGCCCTCCTCCCAGTATACTCCGTGCTCTACTGAAGGAGAGATAGAGCGGGGGCTGAGGGGCCACGGCTTCCTCGTCTGCTTGTACCTGTGGGGTGTAACACCACTGCCAATCCCAGTTCAGTTCATATCAGAGACATGACTCCTGGCAGGCCCCACCTGAGCCTCAGTCTCCTTATCTGTAAAATGGGAGACACCGTACTCACATTTGTCCACTGAGACGAGGCACCTGAGCCCCAGGGGGTTCCCAGGGGCTCCTGACATCAAGCAGGTGCACGGTGACGGGTCACCGTCTCCGCGTCTCCGTGGTGAGCGTGCCCGTGCCCTTGACGGGATAGAATTGCTCGGCAGCCGAGGCCCACAGGCCGAAGCACTCACTGCTGTCTCACCCCCGTAGCCCAAGTTCTAGTGCAGGCTGGGGATGTGGGCAGAGAGGGGTTAGGAAGAAAGCTGTGACAGCCGGCAGCTCCCTCCCACGGGCTGGTGATTAATAGCAATGAACAGACTTATCAGCGGGTATTAGGGCGAGATGATTAAGGAATCAAACAGGCACCAGGCTTTCAGCTTTGCTGCTTCTGAGAGCTGAGCTCCGACTCCGAGGAGCCTGGCCAGCCCGAGAGAAGTTCAGGCAGCACTCGGCCCTCTCCCCGCGGCCTGCCCTGCGGCACAGCTGAGCTGAGTCAGACACACTTTTGTTTCTCTCCCTTAGGGAAAACAATTTTATTAAAAAAAAAAAAAAAGGAAAAACAAACAAAAGCAGCAAGTCCCACTGTAAGGCAGCAAGCAGTTGACATTTCTCTGGGTTCGGGGGGAGAAGCAGAAAATAGACGGGCGTCCCAGGATCCCTGACAGACCTGCGGCTGCAAATATGGGAGGCATGCGGGGGCCTGGCATCTGGGGGCCTTGCTTTCCCGAGGAAGACGCAGGCTTGGGAGGGGGCCCAGGGCAGACGGGTGTCCACAGCGGGATGGAGAGGGCATGGGGACTCAAGGCAGGACCCGGAAGCAGCTGTCCCCTGTTCTGATGAGCAAGCACGTGGTCTGACTGTCCCCACGGTGAGCACCACGTACCCATGGTGAGCCTGGGGCAGCTCTCTCACATTTTTGGGCCGCAGCAGCCTCTTTTATAGAAGGGAGACATCAAGCACCAACTCCCCAAGGTGGCCAGGATTAAATGAGGTACTGGCAGGTGCATTGCAGGTGTTCAGTATAACTTTCCTTGGGGATGGAGGCAAGCAGCAGGAACTGCAGAGCCAGACCATTGGCCAGTGTGGCCAAAGGCAATTGGTCTAGTTGTTTGATGCCTCAGTCTTCTCAGCTTTAAAATGGGGCCACAATAACCCTTATGCACTGACTTATTGTGAAAATTCAATGACAGACAGGAAGAAGGTATTACATGTGCTAGGTAGGATGCTACTATTTCACATGTATCATTTATCAGAGATTCATTGAATAATTCAGAGATGCTTTTGTGCTAAGAAAGTTATTGATAATAACCAAGATCATTGGATGAAAGAGAAGATAAATGCAGATTGAACCCATCCAGTAAAAATGGACCCAGGATTGCGAAGTCTTGTTCAAATTGGGATGAGATGACTACAAAAATAAATAGAAATAGAGGCCAGTGTGTGGCACAGCAGGTTAGGCTGCCACTTGAAACTCCAGCATCCCTATCACAGTGCCTGTTTGAGTCTCTGCTGCTCCACTTCCGATTCAGCTCCTGGGAAAGCAGGATGCACCTGGGAAAGCAGCAGTAGATGGTCTAGGTGCTTGGAGACCAGGGAGACCAGGTGCTTAGAGTTCCAAGCTCCTGGTTTTGGCTGTTGTGGCCATTTGGGGAGTGAAGCAACAGATGGAGGTGCTTGCTCGCTCTCTCTCACTCTCTCTCTCTATCTCTTCATCTCTCTATGCTGCTCAGCCTTTCAAATAAAAAAATGCATTAAAAATAAGCAAAAATATAAACACCACATGACGCATACAAGTAAACGTTTACAAGTCGCTACAAATGACACCGTCAGCCTCTGCTCTGGCTTGGATGTCGCTTGTCTCCAGCAAACTCGGGCTGAGGCTTGGCCTCCAAGGTGGTGGCATCGGGGAGGAGCTTTAGAAGAAGATTTGGGGATGCAGAGGAGTTCATGCTTTGGGGGGGGCACAGAGATAGGATGAGCAGAAGCTGGTGCTGCGACCCTGAACTTCCCGGCCTCTGCAACTGTAAGCTAAATAAGCCTCTTTTCTTTATAACTTATACCCTCAGATAAATATTCTGCTCTAGTAACCAGAAACCCAGGCGGAGAGAGCTCACCTCCTGTTGAGTGTGAGCACAGACGTGTGTAAGCGTGTAAGCCAGCCCTTCATGCGTGTATCTCTGCCCACTCTCAACTGTAGACAACCAATATTTGAATTGCTTATTGCAGCTGACTGTCACACCATTGCTTGAGGAGAAAAGCATGTTTTATGCAACTCGGAGCTTTAACTTGGTGCAATATCTGTTGTTCCCGTTCTTTATTAGTCCTTTGAGCGTCTGCCGCTACCACTGGGTAGGAGAAGCCAGACCAGCGGTAAGTGCTGCTTCTGTTCAGGTCTGCTTGTAGCCTGCTGGGGTAACTTGTGTTGGTGCAATGTAATCCACTTCTTGGGCACGAATGGAGCCTTCCTCCTAGGAGCCTGCCCCGTAACATCTGCCGTCTCTTCCTTACTATTGGCAGATGGGACCCGTCTCATTTGTCCTTTGTGTCTCAGATGGTGGAAGTGGTATGTGACTGATTTTGGCCATCTATACACTGCTGTCCCTCTACCAATAGCCCAGGTCCACTCATTTCATGGACGTGGGTGTTGTCCTCAAGTAAGCATCCTGAGAAGTCTCCTTGTTGATCGAATCACCTTCCAAACCTGGAATCTGGTCCTTCTGATGGATATTTACACACCCCTCTTTAATGTAGCTCTCAGATTCCCCCGGAGATTTCCATAGTGCCATACGCCAGATGGACACCCCTTTGACTGGCCTAGTTTTCTATGTTCCTACCTGACTGCATGGGCTGGTGGCTGTAACCCGTGAGTCATTTTTTTTCACTTCTTCCAGTAGAGTTGTGGTCTCCCAAACAGGATGTTGTCTATTCAACTGGGAACTGCTCTTATTGGTCAAGTGTGAGCTATTTGTAGAGGTCTGTATAAGTGATGACAGAAGCCAGCAGCTCCTCAAAGGCTCCAGAGTCAGTAGGGAGGGGACAAGAGTTGGCCTGCTTAGGAACACACTGGGTTACTCTCTACATTGCCACGGGAGTGTGTCCCTGCATAAAACACTTCTCTTTCAGATTAGAACTCTTCTAGCCATTGCCCTCGCCATTAGAGCACCTTGCTCAGGATACAAGGACATTCCAGTTATCAAGATTATTCTATGTTGGAGTACTGGCAGAGGGTCCACTTTGTTCACCCACCCTTCAAGAAACAAAGGTTTCAACCCCACACATGTACACCCATTTCTTAATAACCTCTTAAAGATTCCTACCCTGGAGCAGGTGTAGCCTAGTGGCAGTACTTTAGCTCCGTCTGCAGCTCTAACTCCTGACTCCAGCTTCCTGCCAATGCAGGCCCTGGGAGGTGGCAGTGATGGCTCAAAGTCATTGGGTTCCTGTCCACATGGAAGACCTAGGCTGAGTTCTCAGCTGCTGGCTTCAGCTCCAAGCCAGCTCCAGCCATGGTGGATGTTTGAGGAATGAACCAGTGGATGGGTGATGGCCTCTCTCTCTCTCTCTCTCTATATATATATATATGTATATGTATATACATATATATCATACATACATATACATTTATATATATGTATATCTTGTAATAAAAAGACTTGTAAAAAGTGTAAAATTTTCCACTCTGCTGCTCTGGGTCCCTTCGCTCTCAGTGTACCCATCCACTGGAGGATCAGTCGTGCCTTCTTCATGACTGTTGTCTAAACACACCTGTGTTCTTAGGAAATGACTGAGGCCAATGGCTGCATCTTGGGCCAGCTGGAGTCAGGATCTTGCCCCATACATTCCTTCAGTCTGTGTGCTGAGGCTGGAGACTGCAGTTCAACCTGGCAGAATCCGAATGTGGCCCATTCTTACTTTGCTTTTAGCTATCACAGATAACAACAACCAAGGGATTGGATATTTTTATTTTTTCTTATTCCTTTGCAATCATGTTTAAATCTTACTTGTAATTTTGACCTCTAGGAACCGATCACAGTGGAAAGAGCTGAGGTTTCCTTTATTTTTTTAAAAGATTTATTTATTTATTTGAAAGAGTTACAGGGAGGCAGAGGCTGATTGAGAGAGAGAGAGAGAGAGAGAAGTCTTCCATCCGCTGATTCACTCCCCAATCAGCCACATGGCCAGAGTTGCACCCTATCCGAAGCCAGGAGCCAAGAGCTTCTTCTGGGTCTCCCACAAGGATGCAAGGGCCCAAGAACTTGGGCCATCTTCTACTGTCTTCCCAGGCCATAGCAGAGAGCTGGATTGGAAGTGGAGAAGCCAGGACTCGAACCAGCGCCCATATGGGATGTCAGCACTGCAGGCAGCAGCTTTACCTGCTATGCCACAGCGCCAGCCCTGAGCTGAGGTTTCATAGTGGATGATCCCATGACTACCTAGGAATCAAAGGTGCCTCACCCACTGCCCTTGCTCATTCACAGAGTGGACAGGGAGAGAGAGAGACAGAGAGAAAGGTCTTCCTTTGCTGTTGGACGGTTCACCCTCCAATGGCCACCACGGCCGGCGTGCTGCGGCGGGCACACTGCGCCTATCCAAAGGCAGGAGTCAGGTGCTTCTCCTAGTCTCCCATGCGGGTGCAGGGCCCAAGCACTTGGGCCATCCTCCACTGCACTCCCAGGCCACAGCAGAGAGCTGGCCTGGAAGAGGAGCGACCGGGACAGAATCTGGCGCCCCGACCAGGACTAGAACCCGGTGTGCCGGCGCTGCAAGGAGGAGGATTAGCCTAGTGAGTCACGGCGCCGGCCGCTCATTCTCTTTCCAAACTGCATGCTTCAGTGGGTCAGGATTGAACCCCGTGTTTCCCGACACCAAGTACCCCCCAAACCCCAGCTGGTGCAATACGTGCTGGGCACAGTCCTGTACAACCCTGGCACTCAGTTTGCAGAGGAAGCACAAACCCACAGATCCAGGGCTCAGCCTCCCGGAAGACATCCCCTCTCAGACGCCAGCTTCCGGTAGAGACTCAGCCCACCCATCCATCTCACCGCTGCCTAGAAATGAGGAGGCTTCCACCCCGTCTCGTGTTCAGGGAGCACCAGAAGACCTCAGAGGCAAGCACCATCCTGATGGCTACAGCTCTGTTCTGAAGGAGACACACAGGGCCAGGTCTGGCAGGGAACCCAGACTATTTGTGGCCTCGCCTTTAAAGAGCCAGGGCCCATCACCTGCCAGGCGCCACTGAGCTTTGATTAAATCCCCACCATGTGATTGAACTCTAGCCCCCCTTCTCCTGAATGTCTCTTATTCTGTGCTCCCTCTTTTGGGCTGACCAGCCCCGCCCTGCCCCGCCCCCCCCCATCATGTTGCTAGGGAGGAACCCACCAGCAGTCACTTTATTAGCATAACAAAGACACTTCTACTGTTAAGAAATTGCAAAGGTGTTTGAATCCCTTTATTAGGAGCAGTGAACAAAGACCAGCTATTTTATTTATTATGCCACTCTGAAAGATAACATAAATGGTACAATTCCAGAAGATAACATATTTGCATTAATTAGCTACCTCTACAATCATTTTATTATTACCAATTTTATTAGAGCTGTTTGTAATATTTTCAGTAGAAAAAATGGAAGATAATTCAGTCTTCATGGCATCTGACAGTTTGATTTTTTATTATTGGAAATTTAGGAAAGTTTTTTTCAGCTTTCCAGCTCTTTGTTAGTAATTTGTATTTTTAAAGGGTGTTATCTAATTTAGGAAAGAACACTTTTAGTTGCTTTTTTATTTTTTAATGAGTGATTTAAAAACTTGAAAGACTTTTCCACAGACTAGCTTCTGAACGGGTGGATTTCAAACCATATGAGTCCGTGCTGGGTGCCATGGGACATTTATACGATCATAAAACCTTCCATAATATGGACAAGTTACATGAGAAAAGTCTGTATTCTGAAAAGCATTTTTATACCAAGGCAGCTGCTGGTAACCACACACAGAGGTGCTGAAGACAACTCAACGTAGCCCAAGGTTAAGTTCATCTCCTCTGGATCCAGACATGTCCTTGACTGCTCCCACTGCTCTGTGTGAGAGGAAGGGCAATGGGGGCAAAGCTGGAACAGAAATAGAGGGAGACCTTCACTGAGTGTGATGCAGACATACTGCTTTTCCAAGCTGCACACAAAAATCCCATCTTGTGAGCACATTGCCAGGGCCCTGTCCAGGCCTTAGATAGAACCTGTGCGACTGGGGGGCCTGGAGGTGGAACTCAGGGATCTACCAGGAGGGGAGGGGCCCGGAAAACACCTGTCCCAGCAGAGAAAAGAATGTTCTCACCCCCCTCTTCAAGGTTTCCCACAGCACGGCCGTGAGAAAACGCAGACCAGACCTAGTTCGGTTTTCTAACTGTCTCTACATTCTGAGCAGTCCAGGCACCCCTTTATTGCCTGGCCCTGAACGGGGTTCCTCCTGAGTCACTGCTTACGTTTTAGCCACTTCTGCCACCCGGCGTGTTCCCCCTCCAGCTCCAACTCCTACAGCAGCAGTTCAGAGTCCAGGAGACAGAGAGTGTGCAAAATAACCAATTATCCAAGGAGATGAGTGTTCACCCCGGGGACTCACAGGTTTGAGGCAGTGCAATAGTTAAGTGTGTTTGTTCTAGATCCAGAGTGCTAGAGTTTGAATTCCAGCGCATCCACTTATTTTTTTTAAGATTTTATTTTGGGGCCAGCGCCATGGCTCACTTGGTTAATCCTCCGCCTGTGGCACTGGCATCCCCCATGGGTGCCAGTTCTAGTCCCAACTGCAAGCACCTGGCTCCTCCTGGCTTTGGATCCGCGCAGTTCTGGCCATAGAGGTCATTTGGGGGGTGAACCAACGGAAGGAAGACCTTTCTCTCTGTCTCTCTCTCTCACTGTCAATAACTCTACCTGTCAAATAAATTAAAAAATTTTTTTAATATTTTATTTTATTCGAAAGGCAGAGCTACAGAGAAGCAGAAGCAGAGAGAGAGAGGTTCACTCCCCAGTTGGCCGAAACGGCCAGAGCGGCACCAATCTGAAGCCGGGAGCCAGGAGCTTCTTCTGGGTCTCCCACACGGGTGCAGGGGCCCAAGCACTTGGGCCACCTTCTACTGCTTTCCCCGGCCATAGCAGAGAGCTGGATTGGAAGTGGAGCAGCCAAACTGCCCATTTGGGGTGCCGACACTGCAGGTGACGGCTTTACCTGCTGTGCCACAGCACCGGCCCCCAGTGCATCCACTTATTAACGATGGTACCTGGGGCAGGTTGTTTGGCTTTCTGTCACTAAAGTGAGAACAACTGCAGTTTTCATTTCATAAACTATTGTCTGTGCATATGTAGGTAGGGGCCAAATGTAACATTGTTTATGCTCAGCCAGAGAGACCTGCAAACATTCTATCATGCAGGGGAATATAGCACATTCAGGGGACAGAAAGAGTTGATAGAGCAGAGGGAAGGAGTTTCTGGGGGCAGGGCGCAGCTTTGGGGTGCAGCAGGTTAGGCTGTTGCTTCTGATGCCAGCAGCAGCCCACATATCAGAGCACCAGCCCTGGCTCCTGGCTGCCAACCCAGCTTCCTGTTAACGTGCCTGGGAAGGCAGCAGAAGATGGCCTAGGTGCATGGTGGTCCCCTGCTACCCATGTGAGAGAGCCGGACGGCCTGAAGATCTCTCGCTCTCTCTCCCTCCCTCTCTCTCTGTCACTCTGCCTTTCAAATAAATGAAAAAAAAAAAAAAAAAGGGTTTTGGAAGCTGGTGTTGTGGCACAGCGGGTGAAGCCACCACCTGTGATCCTGACATCCCTCACAGATGCTGGTGTGTGTCCCACCTGGTCCACTGCCAGTCTAGCTCCCTGCTATTGCACCTTGGAAAGCAACAAAAGATGGCCAGGTACTATGCGGTGGAAAATGGCCTGGTGCTTGCTTGCTCCCACATGGGAGACCAGGTTGCAGCTCCTGGCTTTGGCCTGACCCAGCCCTGGCTCTTGCAGACATTTAAGGAATGTACCAGAAGATGGACGATCTCTCTCTCTCTCTCTCTCTCTCTCTCTCTCTCTCTCTCCTAACTCTGCTTTTCAAATAAATAATCTTCAAAAATAACAAAATTTTGGGAGGCAGGTCCTGTAGGGTATTCTAGGATGGTTATGATGTCAGTCTTGATTATAAAGGCAAGAGAAAGCTTCAGAAGCTCTGTTTTGTTCCTGGGCGCAGGGGTGGGGGGAATAGAGAATTGATGACATTGACAACTGTCATCTCTCGTATCAAACACGCCACAGCTACTAAGCATTGAGACCACCTGTGTCAACTGGACTTAGTTACTTATTTTAGGAAACCTTTGCTTTGGAAAGTTAAGACTATAAATCAATCAATAAATCCTCTGTCTGCTCATCAGATCCCTGCAGGTCAATTTATCTGATGGAACAGTCTGCTATCCTGATTGCTGATCCCAGAGCAAGTGACGTAAGACTGAATATCAAGTCCTAGCCTCACTGTATTCACCCATTCCCCCTGTCATGCCTCTCCAGTAAGTTCCCTACCTTGAAAAGCTTACCCTAGGGACTGGCACTGTGGCACAGTAACTTAAACCTCGGCCTACAGCACCAGCATCCCAAATGGGCACCGTTTCCAGTCCTGGCTGCTCCATTTCCCAACCAGCTCCCTACTCATGGCCTGGGAAAGCAGAAGATGGCCCTGCTCCCATATGGGAGACCCAGAAGAAGCTCCTGGCTCCTGGCTTCGGATTGGCACAGCTCCTGCCATTGTGGCCATTTGGGGAGTGCACCAGTGGATGGAAGTCTCTCTCTGTCTTTCTCTCCCTCTTTCTGTCTGTAACTCTGCCTCTCAAACAAATAAATAAACCTTAAAAAGAAAAGAAAAGTCTACCTTTAACCCTTGAAACCAGACCCCCAAATTGGCACCACTCTTCTAAGTCATCCAAGTCCTCACGGAAGCATTCTCTATTACCGCTGTAAGTTAACTCATTGTGCTGTGTTAACAGCTTGGCGATGTGTTGGGGAGTTAGCAACATGATTGCATTTTCAAAAATTCTTTTAGGCTGCAGTATGGAGAGTGGGCTCGGTGGTAGGAAAGGTGGATACAGGGGACTGATACAGAATATTTGCATCAGTGAGGACTGAACACAGCCAGCCACAGGCTTGGTCCCTGCTGCTACTCTACCTCCGCCTATCCAGCCTCACTATTTTGAGAACAGTTCCCCCCAGCAGCTTCTAACAGTGTGCCCAAAAATGCTTCCCGCAGCCAGTAACCACCACCTTCTCCAGACCCCCGTCTCCTTCCATTGCTGGAGCTCTGAGATCACTGCCGGTAATGGAACAGGGAGAGAGCGATGGGTAAGCAATGTGGGGGGTTCACCACGAAGGGAGAAGGGTTGGGAAGAGCCCTGTGGATCACTACGTGGAAGAGAAAAATAATGTATTCGTTCATCCACGCAGGCAGTCTAGAGACAAGACTTTTCTTAAGCAAGTTTACTGTGCTGGGTTGTGGTGCGTGGTAGAAAAACAGGGGTGTGTTAAGGAGGAGCTCCCTGGCCCCAGAGATCTTGCAGGCCTCCACGGGAGGTGGACCTCTAAAGACAACAGCCTGACATGGGGGCTGGAGGTAGGAGAGTGAGTGCCAGGCTGGAATGACTATGCACTAGGAGAGTGAGTGTCAGGCTGGGATGACTATGCACAGATGTGGAGGGGACAAGCCAGGAGGGCACCTGGTAGTGGCACTGGGGACAGTCCTGCAGGATGAAAAGGAGCTTTCTCGAGGGAATAAACAGCCAGAATCGAGGGCAGCACATCAGTGAAAAGGTTTATTTATTTATCTGAAAGGCAGAGTTACAGAGAGAGAGAGACAGACAGAGAGAGAGTGAGAGAGAGAGAGAGTTTGCATCCACTGGCTCACTCCCCCGATGGCAGCAATGGCTGGGGTTGCACCAGGTGAAAACCAGGAGCCTGGGTGCCCCCACATGGATGGCAGAACCCCCAGGCATCTGGGCCATCTTCTGCTGCTTTCACAGCCAGCCAGCCCTCAGCTGGGTTGGCAAGTAGTGGCTTAACTCAGTGGGCCACAACATCAGCCCCAGGAAACCATTTTCAAACAGAGCACAAGCCTCCTCTGTTTAGCTCTGCTGGGTTCCAGGGGCCAAAGATGAAGATGACACAATTTCTGTGCCCCAGGCACAGGGCGTAGTGAGAGACGGGTCTGAGAAGATTTGCAGGGCTCTGATCTCAGGAGGTCAGCGAGCCAAAGGCTGAGCAGAATCAAAGTCCTCTTCCATCAGAGGGCATGGGAGCACCCACAAGCCTAGCAGCAGATCGGTGGGTGCCTAGCAGAATGATGCATGTTAGAAAGGAAGCAATTGTCTTAAGTGTCTGCAGCCCCGATAGCCAGACCCCTAGTAGGGCCCTATGCACGCTTTGCCTTTCTGAACCCATCTATCAGGCTGAACCTGTTGTAGGGATACACAGGAATGACAGCACCTGTTTCTGAAAAGGCAATGGAGTCCCAAAGATGCAAAGTCACCCGCTCAGGATTCCAGAGCTTTGAAGACCGCTTTCCTGAGATCCAGCAAGGCTTGCCCGCTGCCTTCACGCTGCATGCTAGGCACCCATCAATCAGGTCTTTGTCCTTATTCTAGCATGAAGGACCTGTTGGCATATTGGTTCCAAAGCACACGTGCAAGCAGGCTTCAGCACAGCCAGAGGCCAGGGTGGACGAGAAAACCTGTGAGGTTTGGCCTGGACTTCACCTTTCAAGACCCCAGCCTGCCGCTTCCAGGAAGTGAGACCTTGGACAGGCCACTTCATCTCCCTAGGTGTCCACTAAGATTCCCCTGAGAATGCTAATTGGGAGAAAGTCACATTAACAACCTTATAAGTTTCTTGTAAGCGGATATGAGGCCGCTTGCCAATAATAGTTCTACCAGAGAACTTTTATTAAACACTTCACAAGATGTCAGTCATTGGTTAACTCCTTTGCATGTATCATAAGACAACTGAACAAGCCAGGTGCTGTTATTAACCTAATTTAGCAGATGAGTAAGTCAGCACCTGTGCAGGAACTTACCCAAAGTCACACAGACAGAAACAGACAGAGCCTGCATGAATTCCAAAGCCTTGCCAGCCTCAGCTGAGCTACAAAGTCCTGTTGAATGTGGAAATGGCGATTTTGGCTAGGGGGATGGATGCGGCTTTAGAATATCAGTCTCTAGCTCTTCTTTTTAAAAATGCTTTTGCTTTGTTGAAAGCCACATGGCAAAATCTATGCTTTTTCATTGAACACTTGTAGCGTCCTGATGACTGTATCCAGTCAGTGCACCATGACCACTGTCAGCACTATTGGTGTTGCTTCCAGAAACTTCCCTTGTGCCCCTTGGGTGTGTATCTCCTCCCCTCACGTGAATTCCCTTGCAGCCAGGGGTCTGGTTGCCTTCCCCTGGGAATGTCCATTTTTTCAGACTGTCAGGTCAGTGGGACCATTCAGCGTGGAGCCTTCCGAGTTCAGCTTTCTCACGCCACAGCAGTCACCCACATCACCCGGTTTCAACAGTTGGCTCCTGCATGCTAAGGATGAGCCTCTAGCTCTCTTAAAGAAGTCGCAGAGACTTCCATTCCCGGTAGCTGCAAGTGCCCTGGTTTCAGGGACGGGGTATCTGAGCGCTGAGCAAGAACCTGTAAAGAAGGCACCTTGCGTTAGGATCAGTTCCCCCTTCTGCCCAATCCTAGTCCCTTCTGAGAGCAGAGGGCACTGCCCCGCTGCTCAGAGGGAGAGCAGGGGATGGGGTCACTGGGCATGCTCAGAGGAGGGGGCAGCAGACGGATGGGCGCAGCAAGGCGTGTCTGTGGCGAGCCACATTTTATCTCCATTCCTGTGCCCGTATGCACTCCTTCCTCACCCAGGAGGGCTGGAGGACAGGCCTCCACCCTGCAACAGACCATGACTTTATCACTACGTTAACCCCTCTGTTAACTAACTCACTGCAGATTTTGCAAATCCTCTGGTCTCGCAGCTGTGGAATTCAGCTGTGCTCTCTGGGTGCCGTGGTGACAAGTGATGCTGCAGCCTACAAACTACAGCCCCTAAAAATAGGCCAAAGCCACCTGGTATAGCTCCTGTGCCTGATTTAAAAAAAAAAAAAAAAAAAAAAAACCCTAGGTAATTAGCTTTGAAAGCCTCATTTGCAGGAGGAGGACCGGTGGGTGGGTGGGCTGCCGTTAGAAGGGAAGGCATGCGGAGGAGAGCTTGTTGCAATGACAATTTGGGAAAAGAAGTGGAGCAGTGCAAAGAGGAGAGAGGGAGAGAAAAACAAAGGGACACACTTTGGGAGTGATGGGGAGGAGGCAGGCAGCCATTCACTGGGAGCGACATTTGGAACGTGTACGAGAAGGACGGTGGCACACTGGGGACATGGTGGCCACCACTCTCCTATCCCGCAGTTGTGAGGCCATCGCTCTGTTGCCCAGGTGACGAGACTGAAGTCGACCCTACTGTTCTTTTTTCTCCCTCTCCATTGCTTGCTGAGTCCTCGCCATTCTGCCTCCCCAATCTCTCTCCTATACACGTGGTCTGTCCCATCCTGGGCTCACTCTCCAGGAGCTACCCCTTGTCATCGATTACCTGAGTATTTCAACGACCTCCAGATCTTCCAGTATCCCGTCTCTTTCTTTCACAAGTTACTTCCCCTCCAGCCACAGATCTGCTCCTGCCCTTCGCCTGTTGAAAAACCACCCACACATCCAAAGCTCCGTAGGGAGACATTCCACGCCATTGCAGACGTGGCCCCAAGTTACCATTCCTGTCCTATCTCCCACTACGTCTGAGCAGATACATTCTGTCCTCGGGTGCAAACTGTTGAACAGTGAACTGAGCCCTTGGCATGTTCCATTTGTTCCTTAGACATTTCAAATACCTGAAACTCTTACACACAAATTAGGAGTTTTGTTTTGCTTTTGCTTTTCTTAAAAAAAAAAAAAATCAGTAAACCCAGCAACACTGAGGGCACATCCCAAAATGAGAGTTACATCTTGGTTGGCTGTAGTCCCCACCATTCTCTAATGCCTTACATTAGTTGAGACCCTCAATTCTGTACTAACTGTGGCAAAGCCCTGGGGAGTGGTGATCAGGCTCCAAGCTCTGACTGGACCTGGGACCTGTGTATAAACAAGGCATGCTCTCTGTCACCGTGAAGCCCTCTCTGGGCCAGCTGTGATGTGAGATGCTGGGCGTAGAGATGGGAAACATGGTGTCTGCACCTATAGGCTCCAAGCACACCTTGTGAGGCACTTATTCCTTTGCTCATGCTGTTGCTCTGCGTGGGATGCCTGCCTACACCTTTTCCATGAGGTCTAGTCTTCCTGGATGACGTTTCCTGACACCCCGAGTTAGGATTTGTCCCAGCAACCATGGCCTTCTCCATGGTCTTGTGGTATCTTCCTCAGTGCCACAGCTGTCTTGTATTTTATTCTGTTCCACGTTTTCCAGGATGAGGGTTTATATCAAACCCATTTGTGCTCTCCTATCAACTTCTACACATCACCAAGATTCATTCCTTGCACACAGTAAGTACTCAATAATGATTTAAATGGGATCTATTCAGAACCATCTGGAATCCTGAACTTAATTTTTTATAACCAGAGTCACTAAGAAAGAATGCAGATCCTCAATTTTTAGGTCCTTTCAGAGAGAACATGTATTAGAGAGCTGGACTCCCAAGAACACAAGTACAATAAGCCCTTTTCAATTTGAAATGGCTGAAGGGTGTGGCGAAGTGAGTCTAAATGAATGCAGAGACACAGCTGAGTTTGAGACTATTCTAAGAGAACAGAGGATCTCCCAGTTTTAGAGGTTAAAGTTCGTCTGTCTACGTGAGTTATCCTTGGGTGTCGGAGCTTTGGGGTGGAGCCATCAAGTGGGCTTTCTCCCCGAAGCTCCCCAACTTGTCCTCATGTGATCTGGGGCTGAGGGGTGGGTGCCACACGAGAGCTCCGGGTGGAGGGAGAAGTATGTCCCTTGTGTGTGTGAATTTTAAAGAGACCAGCCTGGGCATTTGTTCTTTGAGTAACGTTTTGCCTGACAAACCCGTTTGTTCCCAGTTAATTTTTGAGATTAATCACCTACAACTCTTGGCAAGTCTCTGGACATGTTTTGCTTCATTACACAATTGTTCTACAACTATTTTTTACTCCTAAGAAAAGAGTCACTGAATTTTAATTAAAATCATGATGAAAACGATTTTATAATAATCTCAGAAAAATTTTAAAATTAGAAGCAATCCCATTGTTCTATTATGAATCATTTCCATTTTTTTGTACAGTCTTGCAGCCTTTGTAAATATGCAGACATAATTATACATCTCCCAAATAGAAATTTGTATTGTTTGTTTGTCACTTAACATTCTAACATAAATATCTTCTTTTAGATGTTGTTGGTTTTAATAATTACCCTTTGTGACAGCTCTAGAATATATTTCAGGGATGATGTAATGAATTATTTAGCCAGTTCCATTTAGCCAGAAGTTTTAAATGGTTTCCAAAATTTCTCTATTATTAAATAGTCACGTAGTTTTGCATTTAATTTCTAAAATGTGGGTATTTATGTTATGGTAATGAGAAAGATTCTCCAAACGAAACTAGATCTGTTTAAACATTAAACCTAATACACCTGTCTTTAAAAAGTTTATAAATATCCTTTCATTGTATTTGAAAGAAAGAGAGACTATGTTCCAGCTCCCGTTTCACTCCCCAAATGCCTTCAACAGCCAGGGCTGGACCAGGCTAAACCCAGGAGCCAGCAGCTCCATACAGGTCCCCTCCATGAGACGCAGGGACCCAAGCACTTGAGCCACCATCTACGGCTTCCCAGGGTGCACATTAGCGGGAAGGCAGATTGAAGTGGAGGCCTGACTGGGTCCCAGGCGCTCCAATGTAGGATGTCAGGGTCCCAGACAGTGGTTTAACCCGCTGTGCTGCAAGCCCCACTGCCCTGATATGCCTGCATGCTTAACAAACTGCGTTAGCTCCCTAGGACTCCCCTGAACAAAGTACCACAAATGGATGATTCAAACAACAGCACTTCAGGGGTCGGCGCTGTGGCTCACTTGGTTAATCCTCTGCCTGCAGCACTGGCATCCCATATGGGCACAGGGTTCTAGTCCTGGTTGTTCCTCTTCCAGTCCAGCTCTCTGCTGTGGCCCAGGAAGGGTAGTGCAGGATGGCCCAAGTGCGTGGGACCCCTACACTCACATGGGAGATCGGGGGAGGCACCTGGCTCCTGGCTTCGGATTGGCACAGCACCAACTGTAACAGCCATTTGGGGGGTGAACCAACGGAAGGAAGACCTTTCTCTCTGTCTCTCTCACTGTCTGTAACTCTACCTGTCAAATAATAACAAAAAAAAACACAATAGCACTTTATTCTTTCACTAGTCTCGAATCTACTAATTGGAAATCAAGATGTTGGCTTGGCACATCTCTGAGAGTTCTGGGGGAAAATCCTTCCTTGGCTCCACCTGACTTCTCTGCCTTGGAGCTGCCTCCTCCTCCACACGGCTTCCCCTCTCGTCTGTTTGTGTCTTGTCATCTTCTTATAGTAACACCAGTTATTGAACTTAAGGTCCACTATCTAGGATGGCTTCCTCCCCGCATACTTAAACTAATTCCATCCACAAAAATCCCATTTCCAAATACAAATAAGGTCACATTCCCAGGCACCTGGTTTAGGACTTGAGAGCGCCTTTTTGTAGAATACTACTCAACTCACTATAACACCTGACTCCAGAATCTCTTAGACCCCCTGGTATTTGACAGGGGGAGACCCAGGAGCACCCATTCCCTGCCCTTCCAGCTTTTCCTAGCAGAAGTCCTAGAGGGACAGCCACAAGGACAGTGATCAAATGGATCCCAGCATGCAGGTTTTTGCTAGCTTCGAAGGGCCCTCTGAAAAGCCTGGGTTGAAGTGAGACACCCAGCTGAAGCCACCTAAAGGACGTCAATCAAAAAGAAGGCAGAAGATGACTGATCAGTCCCAAGGGGGCCATTGGAGCTGCGTCTTGTCCAGTTGTAGCCTCGCAGGACAGACAGTAGAAGAGGGAGACGGTAGGACCAACAGCTCTGCTCACTGCCTCTGCACACAGAACAATGGGTGACCGAGAAGGCACAGGGCTGGGACGACCTGCCATCCTTGGGGACTCTGCCCATTAGGAAATGCTACCCCATCGATGTCTTGAGTACAGTTAAGTGGGGCAGCCTAAGGTGAGGACAATGGCAAGGTGTGGCGGCAAAGCAGGTAGATGGGGAGACAGTTCCCTCCCTAATACCCACTTGGGAGCATGTTTATCTGGCTGCTACACTAACATGCACTTGTTAGAAATGTATTCCATAGACACAGTGCCACGAATGTTCAACTTCACTGCAAATGAAATGGCATCAGCTAATTGAAGGGGGAAAATTGTAACCATTTCAACAGGTACCAAGAAGGCAGAGAAAGAAACCCAACACCCATTCCTAATTAAAGGATGAGATAAAATAAAAAGCAAACCTCAGGGAAACTTGAAAGGAAATACCCACAGCCTGAGGAAAGGCAGCTCCCAGAGGGCCCTGGAGCCCCAGGGCACCACCCGTGGCGAGAAAGTATTGGAGCATTCCTTTCTTTTTTTTTTCTTTTTTTTTTTTTTGACAGGCAGAGTGGACAGTGAGAGAGAGAGAGACAGAGAGAAAGGTCTTCCTTTGCCGTTGGTTCACTCTCCAATGGCCGCCGCGTCCAGTGCGCTGCGCTGATCCGATGGCAGGAGCCAGGTGCTTATCCTGGTTTCCCATGGGGTGCAGGGCCATCCTCCATTGCACTCCCGGGCCATAGCAGAGAGCTGGCCTGAAGAGGGACAACCGGGACAGAATCCAGTGCCCCGATCGGGACTAGAACCCGGTGTGCTGGAGCCGCAAGGTGGAGGATTAGCCTAGTGAGCCGTGGCGCCGGCGGAGCATTCCTTTCTAACATAGGGAACGGGAGACTTGCAAAGAGACCAACCTCATGAAAAACTGGTTCACAACAGAAGTCTACATATTGGATAGGAAAAATAGAATCACATTGCAGACAATTTGCTATCTACTAAACACTCAAGAGAATCCACTGACAAATTTAAGCATCAATAAGAGAATTCTGTAAGTGCTATGGTCTGGATATCCGTTAACCCCCTAAATTCCTGTGTTAAAATCCTATTCCCCAAGCAATGGTGTTAGTGGGTGGGGCCATTAAGGATGATCAGACCAAGAGAGCAGGGCTCTCGGATAGGGATCGGTGCCCTTATAAATGGGACCCAGAGGACATCCCTGCCTTCCCCACCATGTGGGGTGCTGGGAGGAGCCCTCCATGAACCAGGAAACTGACCTTCACAAGACCCCAGATTTGCCCATGTCTTGATCTTGGACTTTCCAGTCTTGAGTGGAGCTTAACTGCAGTGCCAAATGCCTGCCCCAGAACATTTTAATATCACTGTCAAAAGTTCATGGAAAATGGAAGGTGGTTGACCCAACAGTAAAGACATTGCTTAGGACACCCACATCCCACACCAAAGTCCTTGAATTTGAAGCCCGGCTCCGCTCCCGATTTCAAATTCTTGCTTTTGTGCACCTTGGGGGGCAGCAGGTGATGGCTCGAGCAGTTGGGTCCCTGCCACCCACATGGGAGACCCTGATTGAGTTTGTAGCTCCTGACTTCTGTGTGGTGGAGCCCTAGTTCTTGGAGGCATTTGGTGAGCGAACTAGCAAAGGGAAGCACACACTCTCTGTCTCTCTCCCTCTCTTTCTGTCTCTACCTTTCAAATAGATACTAGTTTTAGGAAAAGATAAGTCAGGACTGGCATTGTGACCCAAGATTAAGCCACCTCCTGCAATGCCGGCATCCCTTATGGACGCCAGTTCGTGTCCTGACTGCTCCACTTCCAATTCAGCTCCCTGCTAATGCACCTGGGAAAGCAGCAGAAGATGGCCCAAATGCTTGGACCCCTGCTACCCACTCGGGTGGTGTTCCAAGTTCCTGACTTCAGGTTGGCCCAGCCTCGGCCACTGTGGTCATTTAGGGAGTGAACCAATGGATGAAAAATCTACCCCCACCCCATTTCTCTGTGTGCATGTGTGTGTGTGTGTGTGTGTGTGTGTGGCTGTCTCTCCCTCTCTCTGTAACTCTATCTTCCAAATAAAAAATAAATCTTTAAAATCTAAAGAGAAAAGCTCACTTTGAAATCCAGGCATAGTTTCTTCATAATACACGTTTTCATGGACTACCTAGAGACCACCTGTAAGCACAGATTTCAAAATTTGGGGCACCAAAATAAAGTTTCCCTGCAACTGCATTTTTCATGAACCTTCTGAAGCATCCTTGTACTCTATGCATCCATTTGTCATTACTATCGTAGAACACCAGGGGCTGGGTAACATTTAAAAAAAAGGTTTATTTAGCTCATGGTTCTAGAGGCTCAAGGTCAAGGGGCTGATGCTGGCATGGACTTCCTGCCAATGGTGTCCCATGGTGGTACAGGGCATCATATGGCAAGACAGGAAACTCATGTGTGTGTGTCCCTGGTCTTGCCCCCTCTCCTGTGCAGCCACCAGCCACGGAGACTCCGCCCTGGAGAACTTATGTAAGCACCATTGCTGGATGAAGTTTCCACCTTCCGTCGTTCACTATGAAGTGAGGTGTCAGCCCCCCGCCCCCGGGAGATGCATTCACACATATCCAGACCTCAGCAGATGCACGGACAGCACTGCCACAGTGGCCACCCCTGCTGCTGCTCTTCCCTGCACTAGACATGGAGGAGCTGAGGCTGTGGAAAGATGAGCCACCTGTCCAAGGTTACGGTCAGGGCCAGAGCAGGCTGGCAAGACCTTGTTCACCTGACGTCAGGGCTGAGAATGCAGCGGTGGTGTTAGGGTCACCCGCGGCACCCTGTTTATCCTCTCCCTCAGCCTCAGTCTTCCTGCCTGAGAAATGGCAGTGCAGGGCTCTGCCCTCCCTGTTATGAATGAGACGCTGTGTTCAGAGCCGCGAGCTCAAGGCCTAATGTAGATGCCGAATAAGCGGTAGCTCCTTCATTCTAAGCAGGAGAGGGATTGAGCTCCCTGAGTCTTCATCAACACTCTGCACAGCATAATGAGAGGTGAGAGCAGCATTTCTAGCACGATCAATCAACACAAGGGAAAATAACGAGAGGCACGTGGGAGAGAGGTGGGTTATTCGTGGTCGGATGTCTATTATCCTGACTTGCTTAACGACTCACTGAGCTGTTTGAGTTGAGAGACAGCAAATCCAAGGGATGGAAAATGCAGATCTCTGGGGGCAGCGATTAGTGGTGATTAAATCACAGCGCCTTTGAAGCAGAGAACCCGTCATTGTGCCTCCGGAGTGAGGTGACTTGTGCACGAGATCTTTCCCAGGGAGCAGGAAAAAGGTGCAAGCCGAGCCTCAGAGGCACAGCTAGGCATGGACACCAGTGAAGTCCCCGACTCCCGAAATGCTCTTGGGAGCTGTTCTGTGATCTCATTTTGCTATCAGCGTATATTAAATAAAATTATGAAAATGCAGAAAAGAAAGAAGAAATTCTAAGTCCCATCAGAGTAACAACTCCTATCATTTTCATACGTTTCCTTCCAGCTTCCCCTCTCTCTGAATGTGTTTCCTTCTCTGCATCCTTGTAACCCTCCAATTTTGTGTCTGATCTAAGGGTGATGATAAAAAGCGCAGGATTATGGGATTAAATGCCATCATTTGCCAGTAGGGGGCTCTGGAGTTCGCTCTGAACTTCAGTCATCTCATCTATAAAATGGGTTCGTCACTACCATGTCAGGATTGAAAGATAATGTAGATAAATTGCTGGAACCTAGTAGACACTAGCCTGTTCCACGCTCCTGGGACTTGTGAACTTCTCTTTGCTGCAAAGAGCGAGCTGCACTCCCAGGCTCCAGGAAGGGTCACACACGAGCCACTCCAAAGATTCCTGCAGCCCAAACTGACGCGAGCTAACTCAGAGTCAGGGCCTAAGCCACATTTAACCTCCCAAATCCTTCCATTTCCAAGCACTGCATCTCGCTGATCTTCAGATTGCAGCGTGAGAGAATCTGATTCAGCCCGCAATCCGGCTGTGGGGTCGCTCAGCCAGGGCCAGAGACCAAGCCTTCAGGATCACTGCCCAGCTTGTCACTGTGAATTGATGGCCTGTCACCTGGAATTTGCTATTCTAATTTTATGCTGTATCAAAAACATCTTTTCAAGTAACTGCTCTTCACTGTATTTTTAAGGCTCTAGAAAAATCAGTCAAGGCAAATGGATGGTTATTTAATGGCAGATTTTTCTATGGCCAAAGAGCTAAGTTATTTCTTGAATGATACTCATTGCTGAAAAAGGTACTATTTATGTGTTTAATTCTTAGGGGGAATTTCTAGAAACTTGCAGCTGAGGCCCCAGACTCTGAATGCATTGTCTTACCTCTTAGAGTGTTGAACGTCCAGTCCCCTAAATGGACTAGAACATTCCTAGTGTGTGAGCCCCCAGCCTCTGGATGGATTGACCCACCCGTCAGAGTGCTTGACCCTCCCCCATCTTCTCAGTGAACTTCTCAATGGACCACCCCTCCACCCTACTCTGTGAATGGACCAGTGCTTTCACAATGTTGGCTTTGAAATTTTGTTGTCGTTGATCTATTTGTCAGGCAGAGATAGGACAAGAAAGAGAGAGAGAGCTCTCATCCATTGGTTTACTCCCCAATTGTCTGCCAGGGTCCTGGGCCCTGCCAGGCTGAGGACTTATAGCTGGGGGCTTCAAATGCAATCCAGGCTCCCCATGTGAGTGGTAGTAACCTGATTACCTGAGCCACCACTGCTGCCTCCTAGGGTCTGGTGGGTCTAGCATGAAGCTGGAGTCAGGAGCTAGCGCCAGGCACAGAACCAAGTCCTCTGAAATGGGTTGCAGCCATTTTAACCAGCATCTTGCCCAGCATCTAATTACTCCCCATACTGCTTCCTGCCAGCCAGTCTAAGGACTGGCACACAGCACGTGCGTCACAGATTAGAGAATGACCGAGGCCTTATCTTCAGGTGCCATGAAAGCATTTCCTCATCAGCCTTAAGCTGGGGAGTCAGATAACAGCAAAAATATTGGTGAGCAAAAGTTTGCAAGCTTTCATTATTTAAAGTATACTGCATTTTACAGGTGTTGAAAGCATCCCTAGGCATTTTTGATTTTTACAAGAAATCACTCTTTCTGCCACCTTGGAGCCTGTGGAGGCTTGTGAGAGCAGGACTTCTAAAACACAAATACAGGGGTTGGTGCTATAGGCTAAGCCTCTGCCTGCAGCACCAGCATCCCATATGGGCACTGGTTCTAGTCCCGGCTGCTCCACTTCAGATCCAGCTCCCTCCTTATGGCCTAGGAAAGCAGTGGAAGACAGCCCAAATGCTTGGGCCCCTGCACCCACGTGGGAGACCTGGAAGAAGCTCCTGGCTCCTGGCTTCGGATCAGCTCAGCTCAGACCATTGCAGCCATTTGGGGAGTGAACCAGTAAATGCAGGACCTTCTCTCTCTCTCTCTCTCTCTATAACTCTACCTGCCAAATAAATAAATTAATCTTAAAAAGAAAAATAAAAGGCAGATGTGTCTGGAAGGCTGTGGTGCATTATAAGCGAGGTATCTGGGACCAAAGAGAGCACAAAGCACTTCTTCTATTAGAAACTATTGATGCAGAAGATGGAACTGAATTCTGGGCTAGAGATGTTAGTAAAATGGTGCCATCTTATCTGTGGCACCATCTATGCCCCGGACACCATCTTGGGCTCTGGTCCCCGTTGCCACCTTACACAGTCAGCTTGGGTCCAACCACAGGTGTCAGCCCCACCGCCACCCTATTGGGATTCGCTGCTCCTACAGCCCTGTCCCCCGGTAAAGGTGTAACAGGACCTGCTTCCAGCATGCATGTCTCCCCCCTGATCCCTCTCTCTCTTACTCTTTGGCCCTCTTCCCACCTGCTCACCGGGCTTCCCCCACCCAACAATAAACCTTTCCTCCTACTCCGGTGTTTGATGTGTTTTGTGGAGGCCTTAAAAGAGATGTGCTTATGTGTGCAGAGCGAAGGACAGCATAGTGACTGGCGGCCATGAGCCCAACCAAACCAGGGCAATCCAGGGAAAAGTCACTGGTGCTCATGGGAACGCCGGCACAGTTCATGCCGATCCCAGAAGCAACTTCCTGAAAAGGCCATTGGACACAGAATGCGCCCAGCACTGTGGCCCCTCAAGGATTCGAACTCCTGGAAAGTAAATAAATAAAGCAGATTTGTCCTCTGAGGCCGTGCCGTCTCTGAATGCAGGCAGCAGGATTTTGCTGTGGGCTAAGACTTAGTCTGCAGCGGTTGCCTCCGCCTCCTCAGAATCGCCGATGGCAGAGTTCAATATTATTTTAGAACTGGGACTTCAGTTCTTTCCTTTCATTCCTTCTAACTTCCCAGACTCTCAGAGGCTGGATGGTGGCGATGTTGCTCCAAAGCCCAGGGCACTCCTGGGAAGGAAGTTGTCCATGGGGTTGATGGTAGTGGGGAGCTTGGCAACGGAGGGCTACATGGCTCACAGACACTGGCTGAGCCCTGCTACCAGCCCGGACATGTTGCAGCCACAGCCACCCCCTCCCTCACCCCACGTTATCTCCCAGCTGCCACTCATTTGTTCTCCATCTTTTATCGTTTTGCGGTTTCTGGGATGTTACAGAAACAGAATCATGCAGTGTGATGCTTGGTTCTTTACACTCAGCATGATGCCTCTGAGAGCTCTCCAAGGTCCCAGTGTGTCAGTAACTTTCTCTGTTCTGTTGCAAAGTCCTATGCCGTGGCATGGAGATACCACTGTTTAACCACTGAGAGACATCTGGGTGATGTCCGTTTTTAGTTATTGTGAACAAAATTGCTAAGAACACTCACGTGCAGGATTTATGTGAACACGGTTTTCAGATCTTAGGGATAATTGCTCAGGAGTGCCAGGAGTCCTCAACCCCACACTCCCCACCTTTTTCCTCCTCCATCTTTCTCTTTCTCTTCCTCCCCCTTCACCTCCTCCTCCTTCACTTCCTCCTCCTCCACTTCCTCCTCCTCCTCTTCTTCCATTCTTTTTTCTTTTTCTTCCTCCTTCATCTTCTTCCTATTTTCTCATTCTCCTCCTCCTCCTCTTCTTCTTCTCTTTCCTTCATACTGTATCTCAAATAAAATGAAAATAAATTAATAAGTAAATTTCTATAAAATGAATGAAAAAGAATTACACATTTAACTACATTAAAACTAATAGTTACTGCTCATCAAGCTTCAATAAGGTAAAGCTACCAACTTGGAGAAGATAGTAGCAACACATACTGCTGACAAAGCACTTGGCAAAGTTGTTAATGAACCAGAAAGAAAATAAGAATGTTACAGAAAGGAATGGGGCAAGCTCTCTGCAGGGCATTTCCCAAGAGGGCCAGCACACGACCCACGAACGTGGGAACAGCCACTTCACACCCACAGAGGTAAAGGCGGCCTCAATGACAAATTTCCCTTCTATGTTGGAACAAAAGTTGGAAAGGAAAAAGTTTGGAGATATCAATGTAAACAAGCAGAACACAAAGACAAATATGAAGCATCCTAAGAGGTTATTGGGAGTATAAATTAATTTTGGGAAATGATTTAATGTATCCTAGTTATTTTGAAGGCTCAAATGCTTAAAAATCCCTCTTACTTTATTCTTAAGTCTATACTCACAATACATTTTTCTTTATGGGCTGATTCAAGATATCATTTCATATCATAGTAAAAAGCTGCAAAAAAATCCATAAAATAAAGTGTATACATGAATTAGAGTTGAGACTCACCAGAAGAGTACACAGCTGTGAAAATAAATGATTCATAGCTGTGTGCATCAAGATAAATTAGACACTAAGCAAGTCACAGAATCTGCCCACTACAATTGCATTCCCACATGATCTCTATGATATGATCTACATCGTAGTGGCATAATATAAAATACATGTTTTCATATAAAAGTTTTACTCGTATTTCCATGAAAAAAAAAATCTGCTCCTCTGTGACCAAGAGATTCAATTTCCTTGGAAAAGTTTTCTGGGAATCGGTACCTCCCTACCCTTCCCTCATTGCCACTGAGGCCCTGCCTGAGGTGGGACAAGTTTTCTGGTAGGTGGGAGGAAGGAAGGAGAGTCAGATAGAGACAAGGTCAGCTTGACACGTCAATTGCTTTCTTGGCAGTGGTGATGAGGTGATGGTCAGGTCATGGGGGTACCATCCCCAGGGATGGATTAAGGTGCTCTGATAAGGGCTGCAGGCATCCTAGCTGCCAGCCTCAATGCCAGCCCCGTGTCTCACTGTCATACTCAAGACGGTCATTGTGAAGAAGCTAAAAGTTCAGATAGGTACAAAGATGAAGACAGAAATACCCAGTTTTATCAAATTCTGATCTAATCGCCACCACACTTGCCATCATTCCATTCATTTTCTACAGAAGTATTTTTATACACCTACGCCTTTAAACAAACAAACAAAAACATTCATTTTGCCCACAATTTTAAACTGTTTTTCAAAAATTATCATTACTGTGGATTTGTCTCTATGTCTTTAAATCTTATTTTCTGGAATTGGTTTAAAGGCTATGCAACAGTCTAGTTAATCATTCTCTTATTGCAGAATGTTGGATGTTTCTAATTTTTTTTTCACTCATATAAATAACATTGAAGTGATTTCTTTTTTTACTAAAGTCTTTGTGCTCACTCCATTATTTCTTAAAGTCATTTACATACGTGTCTATCCAACTAATCTCAGGCCGTTCCGATTCAAGTGACAATTCATGAAGAGCATGAACAGGAAGCTACAGAAAATATTCCAGCTCTGTGCTGGACATCGCATATGGCACTTTCTATACGTGATTTTTTTTTTTTTTTGGACAGGCAGAGTGGACAGTGAGAGAGAGAGACAGAGAGAAAGGTCTTCCTTTTTGCCGTTGGTTCACCCTCCAATGGCCACCGCGGTCGGCGCGCTGCGGCCTGCGCACTGCGCTGATCCGATGGCAGGAGCCAGGTACTTATCCTGTCTCCCATGGGGTGCAGGGCCCAAGCACTTGGGCCATCCTCCACTGCACTCCTGGGCCACAGCAGAGAGCTGGCCTGGAAGAGGGGCAACCGGGACAGAATCCGGAGCCCCGACCGGGACTAGAACCCGGTGTGCCGGCGCCGCAAGGCGTATACGCGATTTTTAATAACCGTGAGTGATTCTGCAGACAGGTGAGGAAATGGATTCAACAGAAGTTTAGTCACTCAGCTCACAATGCACACCCCAGAGGATCCGGATTCAGACCGAGGTCTCATTGATGTAGCGGGAAGGGAACTGTGCCCTGGGAACATTCCTCATGGGTCCCAGAAGCACCCCTAAACTCTTCATGGGCCTGGCACCCAGAGATATCTCTGCAGAGGCAGAGACAGACCTCTCATGCTGAATTTTCTCTGGGAGACGATTAATTGAAGGCAGCATCACATATTAACCTTAATCTTACTAGTTTCTAGATGCATGTATTATTTGTTGGAAAGACAAGAGTGGGCCAGTGGTCATAGCCTCTTTAGAGTTAGAGAAATGGAAGTGATCCACGCTGAAGAACAGAGACCTCAGGACCCAAGTCTTAGCTATTCCCATGCACTCATGCAAATGTGCCCACCGCAACTGAGATCTTTGATGTGACATTCGGTGGCGGCCTCTGCCCACAGGATGTGAGTGGCAGCTCCCCCTTTGCCCCTTGTCCTAGCTGTTGAAACAGAAGCCTGAGCTAATCTCATGATTCACCACCAGCCAGGGAACAAACAAACAAACAAACAAAAAAAGCAAGAAAATCTCACCAAGCCCCCAAAGAAACGTGAAGACTTCAAACAGAGCAGGGGACTTAAATAGTGGGCACTGAAGCGTGACTAGGAGTTGGTCCTGAGGAAGGGAGTGGGACTGGCCTGCTAAGTAGAATCTGCAAAGGCACAGAAGTGTAGCTGGATAGGACTTGTGAGAGGGAGGGCCGGAAGGCGAGCAACAAGAATCCGGTTAGGAATAGAGCAGGCAGGGTTGAGTGACAGGCCAAGGACTTCAAGGAGTCCTCGCTTTCTCAGAAACTGGCTAGGGTCAAATGAGAGGACGAAGTGCAGCGGTGCCAGTGGAGACGGCAGGAAGTGGGGCTGCAGGAGGCGGTTGTCGTGTCTCACAGGCAGAGGGAGAGGGTGAAGAAGGGCTGGAGGGTGGCCGTGGGGATTCAGAGAGGCAGATGGCCCAGGAGCTCCTAGTTACCCCGAAAGAAGTCTGTGACCAGACTGGAGGCGTAGGGTCGGTACACGGCAGAGGGAAGACGACTCTGCAGCTCCCGGTGGCCCCCGTGCCTCTGGGTCCCAGCCTCCGCTCCAGTCGTGACACCCCATAGGCAGAGTTCTGTCATCATTTCTCTAGTGATCCCCCTCCCAGGTAGTTCCCCGTTGTCCCCCGTACCTGGGTGACTACATAGGCTGACCTTGGTCAGGTGAAATGAGAGATAACCTTTTATTTTTTCTTACACCCAAACTTCAGGCAACCCTCTTGGCTCTCTTTTTTTTCTCAGTCATTTTGGGCATTTGCCCAACTTGTAAGTACTCTAGGCTTTCAACCCATCTAAAATTCAGCTTTAATCTCCTGTCCGGTTCACCTGCCTCTCTTTCTGCCTCTCAGGTCTAACCACTCCTCCAGGAGTGGTGTTTGGGGCATCCCAAGGGCCAGACGAGGAGAAAAGAGGCAAGGGAAGCTGTGTGAAGCGGCTTTATTTTGTGGCCTTTCCCAGTGGTCTCTTAGGGTGGCTCCGTGCCCTCTGCCATGGTTCCCTCTCTCTCTTCCTCTCTCTCTCTCTTGCCCAGGAATGGTAGCCTGGGCTGTTTGAAAACCTCCTGTAGGGAGACAGCCAGTTCTACTAGGGAGGGACTTTCTAAGCTGGCTGCACAGGCTTTCCATGTGGCCCCTGGGAACCCATGGCCCTTTGCTCCAACGGACACTGAGGTTGCTGCTTCCACCCAGTGCTGCCTTCCTCCCAGCTCCCGGGGAGAGGAAACCCATGGTCTCCTGCCTGGAGATGCATCCTGAGATTCCCTGTAACTGAGCAGGTGTTCAGCTAGAGATGAAGTGCCTGCTTCACCTTGGCAACTGTCTCCACCACCTCACCGCCTGATAAATTCAAAAACCCTCTCTCTTGAGATGCTGGTTTTTTTTTTTTTTTTTTTTTTTTTTTTTTTTTTGACAGGCAGAGTGGACAGTGAGAGAGACAGACAGAGAGAAAGGTCTTCCTTTGCCGTTGGTTCACCCTCCGATGGCTGCCGCAGCCGGCGCACCATGCTGATCCGAAGCCAGGAGCCAGGTGCTTCTCCTGGTCTCCCATGGGGTGCAGGGCCCAAGCACTTGGGCCATCCTCCACTGCACTCCTGGGCCACAGCAGAGAGCTGGCCTGGAAGAGGAGCAACCAGGACAGAATCCAGCGCCCCGACCGGGACTAAAACCCAGGGTGCCAGCGCCGCAGGCGGAGGATTAGCCTAGTGAGCCGCGGCGCCGGCCTGAGATGCTGGCCTTCTTATATGTGGTTGTGGCAGCTGGAAAGATGAGCTGTGGTCACTGTGGGATGCTGGAAATCTCCTTAAGGGATGCGGTACTTTCCAGACCTCTTCAAAAGCTCCGAGGTTTTAGCTGAAATGCTGAAGCAAGATGAAAAATATCCTCTTAACCTCCTGTCACACTCCTCTAGCTCTCTCTCTTTGAAGCTAACAACTTTGCTTTACCACCCAGTGTTCCTGTTGTCCCCCAACTGGGAGCCAGCGGTGACGAGTCCTTTGCATTGATCCCACTGAGGTCCATCACGCATGCATGCAAGGCCCCTTGTTCAACAAGCCCGATTCTGGTGGGATAGTGTCATGCATGACCTCTGATGCACACCTGGTCAAAACAGCCCTTGGAGAGTGAGTGAACTGTTGGGATTATGATAACACAAACATCGGTCTGTCCCCATCCTGTCAGTATGGGATGGTCACTTTCTTGCCTAAATGACAGAAGTCCAACACAAGGAATTTGATGTCAGGGTAACTGGGCATTCATCACAATTAAGAGCCTCGGAGTTGAAGATGTAAACAGAACAGAAGCCATGTGTACTGGCAAGGGAGCTGTCGGCCTCCTCGAGATGCAGCAATGAATTCAATGAGAAATGAATTCAGATCCCTTAGCTCCCTGCATTTCCTCCTTCCCTTCTCCAGGCAAGCCAACCACTGTAGGCTGACTCATTGCCTTGGAGACTGCCTGTTTCTGGGCAGAAATTGGAACATGGTCTATAGGACTTCCTGGCTATTGTGTTCCCAAGACAGGGACTTGCTAGCTTACAGAGAGTTTTGTAGAAAACCTAAAAGAGAGAGTACTTGTGCCATCAACCGAGTCTTGACCACAGTGTTGGCATCAGGGCTCCCCTTCCTGAGAACAGAATGAAATGGGAGGGGAGGGAGGGAGGGAGGGAGGGAGGGAGAGAGAGAGAGAGAATGAATCTGTGGGCTGTGGCCAAGGGGCATGAACACCATTTCCCAGATGCAACAATACAGAGGTAGGGAGACTGGAGAAATGGCCAGAAGGGATATCAGAGAGGCTCATGAAGGAAACCCAGCACAAGTGTGAAATGTGAGTGTCAAGAAGCCACCAAGCACAAGGGAACCTGGTGACAGGACCTGGGGATGGCACCACAGTGACCTGTGCAGACCCCTGGGGGCAGGGACAAATGTGCTGTCTCCCACCCCTCATCCACTCCAACTTCCCCCGCCATCAGACTCTTCTCCCCTGTGCAAGTGTTTGGTATGTCTTAGCCTGTTTTCTCTTTCTATTGCAAAACACCTGAAGCTGGCTACTTATACAGAAAAGAGGTCTAGAGAACTCACAGTTTTGGAGGTGGGAAGTTCAAGGTCAGGTCATCTTGTCTTTGTGGGGTCTGGTGAGGGCTCCCTGGCTAGGTCACAAGATGAGGAAGCAGAAAAAGAAACAGGTACATGCAGAGGGGCTGGGTGCTCAAACCAGCGTCACATAGCAATGCACTCTCACAAGAGACAACTCATGCCACAGGGCCAACATTCATCCTTTCTGAGGGACCCACTGGGCCCCGCCTCTTAAAGGTCCCATCGTCTCTGAACACTGGCACACTGGGAACCATGCTTCCAGCACTAATGCTCAAACCATAGTGAGTGGGAACTACAAAAAAACAAAACAAAACAAAAAAGACAGACAAAGTAGTTAAGTTTTCTCCCAATCAATCAGCCAAATTTTAGACTTTGAGTCGGAAATACAATGAATGAAATGACATTATAGAAAAGAAAGTGCTATGTCTTATCAATCTGGCTTCTGGGACTGAGATGTCTACCTGCTGCTCGTTCTACTTTTGGGCATCAAAGCCCCAAAGGGAAGATGATGCAAGGTGCTTTGCAGAAGATCAAGGACCAGAGCAACTGGGCTGACCCCAGCCTGAGCAACGGTGAGGAAGAAATCGGCTGACACGGTCATCTTTCCCATTGCTGCGTTGGCACATTCTACGTGCGGCTGGAACTGCCACCTCGAATCAGTTGTGTAGTTGCTCGAAATGCCACTTCAACTTTAACAGAGGCAACTAAATTTAGTTCCTCCTCATAAACACCCTCGTCTGGTTGCCGGTTGCAGAGACAAGTGTGTTTTCAGAAATGCTTGAAGAATGGGTGTCTTGAAGTGCACAGCATGGTGGCAGACTGGCTCTGAGGAAGACTCCTGGGACAGCGTAAAGACCACAAGGAAGCATGTGGGGAGTCTGAAGCCTCTGGCACCTACAGTCCCACCACACATCCAACACGGAACAGTTTCTTACCTATGGACCCCAGGTCAATAGTACCCAATACAGCACGACTGGATTTCAACAACAAATTAGAAGACATTGCAAATGCTAAGACAAAAATTCAAATATAAACCAAGCCTTGGAACTAGACTCAGATGTGACGCAGATGTTGGAATTACCATATAGAGAATTTAAAATAAATATACTTAACATGTAAAAAGCTATAGTGGAGACAGTAGAGAATATGAAAAGTATAAGTGTGTTACATATGTCGAGAGATGGAAGCTCTAAGAATCAAAAATAAATGGTGGGGCTGGGAGGTGTTGTGGTATTCGGGACTCCTGCATACCCCATCACAGTGCCTAGGTTTGAGCCTCAGCTAGGCTTCTGATTCTAGCTTTCTGCTAATGTGCGCCCCAGGAGGCAGAAGGTGGTGACTCAAATAGTTGAGTTCCTGCCTTCGGTCCATCCCAGTCCAGCCCACCCTTTTGGGGGCATCTGGAGACTGAACTAGAGGATGGGAGCTCTACTGTTTTCTTTTTCTCTCTCCCCGCTTCTCAAATAAATAAAAATAAGTAAATAAAGAGAGAGAGAGGAGGAAGAAAGATAGGAGTATGGGAGGTAGGTGGCAAAAATCATCATGTTCCCAAATCTGTATACATTAAATGCATGAAGATGCACTCCTTAAACAAAATTTAAAAAATTAGCTAATAAGTCATGCAGAAACATGGAGGAACCATGAGAGTGCATTGATAAGTGAACAACGTCAGTTTCAGTAGTCACCCTTCATCCAAGGGTTTGCATTCTGGGTTTCAGTTGACCAATTCAATCACGTTCCAAAAATAGTAACTGGAAAATTCTAGAAATAAAAACAGCTCATAAGTAAAGCATATTGCACATGATTCTGAGTAGCATGATGAAGTCTGGTGTTGTCTGGCTCCATCCTTCCCGGAGTGTGTGGCACCCACATTGAACACGCTGCCTGCTTCTGACCACTCGGCGGCCATCTTGGTAACCAGGTTGACTGTGACAGTATTGCAGTAATGCAGCATTTGTATTCCAGTCACCTTATTTTACTTAATAATGGCCCCAAAACACAAGGGTAGTGAAGCTGGCAATTGAGATATACTCTTGAGAAGCCATAAAGTGTTTCCTTTCAGCGAGAAGGTGGAAGCTCTGATGTAAGGAATGAAAGCAATCGTATGCTGAAGTTGCTAAGATCAGCTATCCGTGACATTGTGGTGAAGGAACAAGAAGTTTGTGCTGGTTTTGCTGTTGAACCACAAACTGGAGCTATGGCCACAGTGTGTGCGAAGTGCCTGGCTAAGGAGGAAGAGACATCAACCTGGTTGGTGAGAAACATGAAAATGACTTCTGATTGACAGCCACATGGTGCTCCAGAGAGCGCTGAGCTTGTGTGGAGACTGCAGCCAGGGAAGCCCTGTAAGCAGCGACACTAAGCCTTTTATTGCAACAAAGCGATGGTCACACAGACCCAGGGACAAGTGTGGACTAGAAAACGTAAACCACCTGGACAGCTGTGTCTGCCAGAGAATAAGCAGCTGCCACACACCAGCACTGTTGCAGCTGGTTAGGGGGAAGGGTACCATCCAACCAGGCGTACAAAGACAGGTACTATCCATGGTCTTGGGCCTTCACTGCAGGGCTTAGAAAGTGTTCCCAGAAGAAAAGAGCACATTATTGGATTAATATTGAGTAAAAGGGGGCCAGTGCTGTGGTGCAGGGAGTAAAGCTGCTGCCTGCAACACCAGCATCCCATATGGGTGCTGGTTCTTGTCACAGATGCTCCTCTTTGAATCCAGCTCCCTGCTAATGGCCTGCAAAAGCAGTGGAAGATGGCCCCAGTTCTTGGGCCCCTGAACCCGCATGGGAGACCTGGAAGAAGTTTCTGGCTCTGGGCTTTCGCTTGGCTCATTCCCAGCCATTGCAGCCATCTGGGGAGTGAACCAGTGAATGTAAGATCTCTCTCTCTCTCTAACTCTTTCAAAATATATAAATAAATCTTCTAAAATTATATAAAAGGAAGAACTATAGAACATGTCTTTTTTAAAGATTTATTTATTTATTTGAAAGTCAAAGTTACACACAGAGAGATAGAGAGAGAGAGAGTGAGAGTGAGTGAGAAAGAGAGAGAGAACTTTCATCCACTAGTTCACTCCTTGATAGCCACAATGGGCCAGGGCTAAGCCAAGTTGAAGCCAGGAGCCAGGAGCTTCTTCCAGGTCTCCATGTGGGTGGCAAGGGCCCAAGCACTTGGGCCATTTTCTGCTGCTTTTCCCAGGCCATTTAGCAGGGAGCTGGATATAAAGTAGAGCGACCAAGACTCAGACCTGTGCCATATGAGATGCTGGCATCTCAGATGGCAATTTTACCAGCTCAGCCACAATGCCAGCCCACAGAGCAGGTTTTAACAACAGATCAGTGTTTGTCTCTGAGGGGTTGAATGGGTAAAACACAAGAGAATTTTTAAGGTGGTAAAACTATGCTAAAATTATATATGTATATATGAAAAAAAATGCTATATGACACTATAATGGTGATAGGGATATTTTGTTTTGTTTTGTTTTGTTTTCAAAACCTGAAGAACTTTAGATACAAAGAGTAACTCTTAAAGTATGCAAATTAAAAGAAAATCACTTAGGAGATCAGGGTATCCCAAGATGGAGTACATACGGTGACAGAGCAATCTAACTCTATAACATGTGGCTTTCATAACACTCCGAAGAAGGTGGAGGAAGAAGATTCTACTTGGGAACTCGGTGGTCTGTAAGAATAAAGGCTAAATAAATAATAAACAACTTAAGAATTGAGGAAGTCTGTAATAATAAAGCCTACACAAACTGTTTGGGAATGTTATTTCTCATAGGGCAGTAACAATCCTGATACGTCTGTACACGTCTATACTGGAACTAGACAGTTAAATGAATGGAAAGCAGATGGTGGGGGGCCAGATTCCTCACAGCTGAATGGGAAGTTACAGATAAGCAACGAATGAGGCTAGATGGTCCAGTTGGTGATGCACCAGAGCTGGAGACCTCAGTATGAACTTATGTTTAGTTTAAAATAGATCCAGATTCACAAAATGTCTACATATGGAGAGATAACGCATATTTGCTCCGATTAGGATACACGCATGTGATTTCCTGATTCTGTCAGCTGAGACACCGAAGCCAATGACATCCCAACAGCATCTGTCGAGAGCCCCACGCTTGATTTCCAACATCATTCTCCAGGGAAAGGAACCCAAGGGCCTTGGAGAAAATGCCTGGCTGTGGGACTGGATCAGGAAATATTCAGCTAAGCTTGGAGAATCTTGTAGTTTCCAACAGTAAGGAATTCTTTGACACACGCTCATACTCACACACACAAGCACACAAGCAACGCGGATGATGATGATGGGACCCGACAACGGACACAGGAGCCAACCGAGAGAACTCCCAGTGGACAAAGCTGGGCCAATTTGAGTACAAAATAAATAAAGTAGTATTGGATTGTATCCCAAAGTATTAAATAAACATCCACAAGTTGATATGGATAAAAATAATTGACTACATAAATAAAAGAGACTGAAATGCACAAATTTCCCAAGCAAAAGCTTCCAAATAATTGACATCAATATTCTGCTGTAGGGGAGGGGGAGCTCATGTCCCTCTCTCTAAACGTGAACTTTGTCCACTGGCGTATTTCAGGAAAGGGGAGGGGCTTCCAGGGGGAAGGGAATGTGCTCTCAGTGGGGATCAAGTCCACAGCCCTGGTGATCAGGTGAGGTGAGCATGCGTACCTTACCGCGGGTGTGATGTGATGACACTGCTGAGATCTATCTCCCTAAACCACACCCCTCCCCAGGCTCTTTCTGTGGAAGACAGCAGGCAAATCCTCGTGCTGGGACAGCCTTCCACACACCTGACAAGTACTCCTCAAAACTGCGCCAGGTGTCAGACAGAAAGCCTGAGAAACTGGCAGAGCCAAGAGGAGCCCAAGAACTCTGGACAAGTAAATGCCGTAGTGTGCCTTGCGTGGGATCAAGGAACAGACCAATGGGATCAAGGAACAGACCAAGGGCCTTCGGTTAAGGTGAATAACAAGGGAATAAAATGTGGACCTCAGTGAATAACAATGTGGCAACAATGATCCATTAATTTTAGCAAACTGAATAATGCCAGAGTGAGATGTTAATAAGAGGAGAAACAGGACATGGGTGTTGCAGGAATTCTCTGTATACCATCTTCATCACTACTTTTTGTAAACCTAAAACTTTTTTAGATAAAAAACTGTTTTTAAGAAGCAATAGAGGGGCCGGCGCCGCGGCTCACTAGGCTAATCCTCCGCCTAGCGGCGCCGGCACACCGGGTTCTAGTCCCGGTCGGGGCGCCGGATTCTGTCCCGGTTGCCCCTCTTCCAGGCCAGCTCTCTGCTGTGGCCAGGGAGTGCAGTGGAGGATGGCCCAGGTGCTTGGGCCCTGCACCCCATGGGAGACCAGGAAAAGCACCTGGCTCCTGGCTCCTGCCATCGGATCAGCGCGGTGCGCCGGCCGCAGCGCGCCGGCCGCGGCGGCCATTGGAGGGTGAACCAACAGCAAAGGAAGACCTTTCTCTCTGTCTCTCTCTCTCACTGTCCACTCTGCCTGTTAAAAAAATAAATAAATAAATAAAGAAGTGGCAATAGAGGTCTTGTATTTCAGGGTTGTTTTCATGTTGATTCCTACATAATACATCATTAAAAACTTAAACAATCTTCTTTTCTAAAAATATGATATCCCTTAAGAAACATTAATTTTCTGAAAAAGTCAAACAGAAATAGAGCCACAGAAACCTCCGCCAAAGGCAATTTTCCAGGCCCCTGTGTATTTTGCTACTAAGAGAGAGAACATATCAATCTTCGGGCAAGTTCCCCACCCACATGGGTTCTGCAGCCGGAGCTAAATAAAACGCAGGTCCTCCTGAAAGCAGTTCTAAGACCACAATGTACATGACCAGCCCCACCCATCTCCAACTTCTCCCCCCAAACTTCTGCTGTTGCCATCAAGTACACTGTTAAGTTCCTCTTTCCTCAGCTGCTCACCCTTGGTAGAGCCTTGGCCTAATCACCAATCCTTTTCCTGAATATTTAATTGAAGCTAACACAAAGGGAACTCAATACCACATTCACCGATAGTGATGTCAACTCGCAAGAGCAATTCACCAGGTCTTTTTATTTTTTCCCCAAAGAAACCTTTTATTTAAGGAATACAAACTTCATGCATTACATAGGTACAACTTTAGGAATATAATGATTGTGCCCACTGTATCCACCCTCCCACCCCTCCTCCTACCTCTTCCATTCCCAGTCCCATTCTCCAGTAGGATTCATTTTCGATTAACTTTATACACAGAAGACCAACTCTATACTAAGTAAAAAGTTCAACAATTTGCACAAATTAAAAAAAAATGTTTCTCAACAGTAGCGACAAGGGCTGTTCATATCTTCCACTTAATACACTAAAGTGGAATAAATCTTTGAGAATAAGTTTTGATATTAACTCTCATAATACAACTCATTGAGGACAAAAGTCCTGCAGGGGTAGTTAGTGCACAGTGACTCTATCTGTTAATTTAATAATGAACACTCTTATCTATGACGTCAGTGACCACCCGAGGCTCTTGACATGAGCTGCCTAGGCTACAGAAGACTTTTGAATCCACAAACTCCATTAGTATTTAGACAAGGCCACAAGCAAAGTGAAAGTTCTCTCCTCCCTTCAGAGAAAGGAACCTCCTTCTTTGATGACCACTTCTTTCCACTGGATTCTCACTCACAGAGATCCTTCATGTAGCACATTTCTTTGCCACAGTGTCTTGGCTTTCCATGCCTGAGAAACTCTCATGGGCTTTTTGGCCAGACCAGGAAGCCTTAAGGGCTGATTCTCACCAGGTCTTCTGACTACAGTTTTTTCCACTCTTGCTTCCCAGACACACTGAATGCCCTTCACTTCTTTAAGCATGCTTTTACAGATTGAATGGTGCCCACTCCCAAAAGACATGTTTTAGAGTTCTCACTCGCTGTATCTGAGACTGTGGTCTTATTTAGAGATGGGGTTTTGATGAAAGTAATCAGGTTAAAATGAGATGACTAGGCTGGGCCCTGATAGGAAAGAGGAAAATTGAAGAATGATTTTTGTTTTATGAGGATCTATTTTGTTTATTTGAAAGACAGGATAATAGAGAGAAAGAGAGAGAGAGGGGAGAGAGAGAGAGAGGAGAGAGGAGAGAGAGAGAGAGAGAGAGAGGAGAGATAGAGATCTCCTTATTGTCCTTACGCCCTTTGGGAATGGGAATATCTAGCCTGCGTTTTGGAAGGAGATAATTTACTGTGTGTTCTCACATGTACAGAGAGCCAGAGGGATTTTGGTGCGGGACGAATCATATTGTGAGTCTCACTCATGCCTGATTTGGTGGATAATTGAGATGGTGCTATTTGGAATTTTGACTTGGTGCTTGGATGAGATTTTGCCCTTAGAGATGGTATTGGAGTGATAAGTCTTTGGGGGGAGATTGGGAAGGGTGGTTGCATTTTGCATGTGGGAAGGACATGGATTTGGGGGGGTCAAAAGGCAGACTGTTAAAGGTTGAATTGCATTCCTGTAAGAAAAATGCATTAGAGTCTTAACCCCCACTATCTCCCAACGTGACCTTATTTGGAGTTTTGGTCTTTACAGAGATCATCAAATTGAAATGAGGTTGGTGAAGTGTGGCCTAATCCAATATGACTGGTGTCCTTTTAAAACAAGGGAAATGCATATAAAGAAATAGATATGTACAGGGATCTCTCTCTCTCTCTCTCTCTCACACACACACACACACACACACACCCCAGATGCCATCTGATCATGACAGCAGAGGTTGGAATGATATGTTCTGTAAGCTGAGAAATGCCAAAGGTTGTGGGAAAGCCACCAGGAGCTAAGGGAGCAGGGTGGAATTTCTCTCCCATTATGCTCAGAAGGAACCAACCTGTGCTACCTTGATTATGAACTTCTAGCCTCCAAAATGGCAAGACAGTGAATTTTGGGGTGCATTTTATTATGGAGCCTTAGGAAACTGATATCTGGCATGTTCCTTTTACTTCAGAGACCTTGAAAATATTTTTCTGTCTACCTGTGCCATTCTTACTCCAGCCCAGGCTTGCTTAGCTAACTCCTACCTTCTCTTCAGTTCAGTTGGAGCCAAATTTTCCAAGAAGATGTCCTCAGCTTCCTTGTGCTTGTGAGATGCCTCCTTTTCCATCCGTAAGCTTCTTGTGTTCCTGCAGGTGTAGCACTGAGCATACTGTGTGGACAGCCTGTTTGTTTGGTCTGTCTCCAGCACAGACCGTGAAATCCTTAAATATAGGGTTTTTTCCCATTCCTCATGGCTTTCTGGACACAAATGCAAACACATGGAGAGCAGCTCAAAACTATTATTTCAAATGAGTGAATAGAAAATTAAGTCTAAACCTTGTAGATAAATACTAGTACTGAGAATTAATCAGGCTGTTAAATGACCAGGCATTTCTGAAAGGGTTGGAGAATTAATGGCATTGTGAATTTTAAGATCCATCAGTGTGATAATGACTTTCTAAATTGCAAGCAATTATATTTTCGATTACTGAGCCTCCTTTGATTGAATCAGCTGCCCATGACTGCTTTCATGGCTCATACGTTGCCTGCTAAATGCTCATGGATCCAAGTCTCACAGAGGGCTTTTAATTTCCTGCATAAAGTCATATCAGAAGGGCTGGTTAACAAAGGAAACAAGTCCACGAATTGATGGCTTACTGGACAACTTTCTCACACAGAGGTTCATTCACAGGGAACCCTGGCGTAGCAGAGTGTGTGTGAGAGCTGGGTCTAAGAACCAGATTGGAGGGATGCTGGTCTTGTATCTTTCCAACCGTGAGGCTTTGCTACCATGACGATGCAATGGGACCATGGGAAGGATGCTAATTGTGAGTCAGCACCCTGAGTTACTTGTTGCTTACCATCCGAGTGACTGTAGGCAGGATTAACTCTTGGAGGATCTGTCTCTGAATCTCTAAAACAAGGACATGGAGCCCCAACCATCCCTCTTCTTCATTGATCTCGTGAGCTGCAAATGAGCACATGCATGGGGAAGGGCTTTGTAAATGCCAAGTGCTGTAACAAGTGGTGTTTCTTGAATGTTCTCCCAGGACGTGTTCCAGCAAGATGCACACCCAGCTCAAATAAACACATGAGATGCTGCCAAGGCTTTCCTCCTTGCATATGACAAAATGGCTTCTCAACGTTCAAGGCTCTGTGATACCTTTTAATTTAAAAATAGCTGTTTCGTCATAGTAGCTATAATACTTCCCAAACTTGCTTGTGCAGGAAAACACTTGTGAATTTTTACGTGCGTATATCGAAACACTTTTCTAGTATGAGTTCCAAATGACACACTCAGGAACCACTTCCATATGTAGCGGGAGTATCTGCCATTCCACACAGTACTTAATCAATGTATTTTCACAGGCTCTTCCTACACACTGTCAAAGGTTGTTTTCTTAAAATAAGACTCTCAGATGGCAAGGACAGAACACCCCTTAGACATTCAAGGGGTCTTCAGAAAATTAGTAAAAAAATTGATATTATTAAATAAACTATGCATGTATTTCAAAATCTTTGCACAAAAAATAAACATCTCTTTTTTTTTGACAGGCAGAGTTAGTGAGAGAGAGAGACAGAGAGAAAGGTCTTCCTTCCGTTGGTTCATCCCCCAAATGGCCGCTACAGCCAGCACGCTGCACTTATCCGAAGCCAGGAGCCAGGTGCTTCCTCCTGGTCTCCCATGCCAGTGTAGGACCCAAGGACTTGGGCCATCCTCCACTGCCTTCCCGGGCCACAGCAGAGAGCTGGACTGGAAGAGGAGCAACCAGGACAGAATCTGGCGCCCCAACCAGGACTAGAACCTGTTGTGCTGGTGCTGCAGGCGGAGGATTAGCCAAGTGAGCCACGGTGCCAGCCAAAAACTTATCTTTTAATTATACTTTTCCATGCACTTTTTTTTTTTTTTTTGACAGGCAGAGTGGACAGTGAGAGAGAGAGACAGAAAGGTCTTCCTTTTGCCGTTGGTTCACCCTCAATGGCCGCCGCGGCCGGCACATTGCGCTGATCCGAAGGCAGGAGCCAGGTGCTTCTCCTGGTCTCCCATGGGGTGCAGGGCCCAAGCACTTGGGCCATCCTCCACTGCACTCCCTGGCCACAGCAGAGAGCTGGCCTGGAAGAGGGGCAACCGGGACAGAATCCAGTGCCCCGACCGGGACTAGAACCCGGTGTGCTGGCGCCGCAAGGCGGAGGATTAGCCTATTCAGCCACGGCACTGGCCCTCCATGCACTTTTTAAAACACCTTCATACAGCTTGTAAAGGTAGAGATAGCACTGACTCCTAAACCAAAGGTATTCTTGCCTAATGTTTTTAATAACAACACAGTGTTCAGTAGGATTTTCCTGAGTGTGGTTATTCTTAATACCTCTTCGAATGTCCCACCCAGGGGGCTGGTGTGTGCACTAAGACGTGGGCCCCGGGCAGGCCAGAGCTCCTGGAGTTGCACAGATTCATATCTGCAAAAATGCCAGAAGCTCCACTCTGCTGCTTTCCATCTCAGCCTGCTGTCACTTGCACCTCAGCCAGGGCCCTGAGGCCACAGTAGGGAACCCTGAGGAGATGCGACATGGGACAGACGCTCCAGGATGGCCAACGATGGCTCTCCTAAGGACTGAAACCTGGCTTCCAATCAGCTCAGCACACGTTGGATGGGGGAGATCATCCCCAGAGGCACAAGTAAATCCTCTCTGGAGGGAGAGAATATTCACCAAAGCTTCAACTTACTTGGCACTTTTCGTATAAAATGTCTGACGTTTTATCAAAAGTTATGCATTCCAGAAGACAAAAGAAAGAGTGGCCTAAATGCAAAACAACAAAGAGCAGATATCAGAAAGAGACCTCCGAGGGTTGGCATTATGACATAGCAGGTTAACTTCCTGCCTAAGACACCCGCAGCCTGTGTCTGACTGCCTGGTTCACATCCCAGATGTTCCCCCTCCAAACCCAGCTTCCTACTAATGTGCACTCTGCAATGGCAGCAGATGATGGCTCAAGTATTTGGGTCCCTGCCAGTCTCATGAGGGACCTGGATGGAAATTCTGGCTCCTTGGCTTCAGCATGGCCCAGCCCTGGCTGCTGCAGCCCTTTGGGAAGTGAACTACTGGGTAGAAGATCTCTCTCTCTCTTCCTCTCTCTCTTTCTCTGTCACTCTGCCCTTGAACTAAATGAAGAAAAAAAAAAGAGACCTATAGGAGATCTATATATTGGGATGATCAGACATGAACATTAAAATTACTGGGATTAAAACTTTCTGTTTCTAGAAATTTTTATTTATATAAAAGGAACAAATTTCATATATACAGTTTTTATGCATATGTTTTCATATATACAGTTTTCAGAACATAATAATACTTCTTTCCCTCACTTAGTAGTAAGAATCCCCCTTCCTTCACTCCCTCACTCCCACCCTCCCTCCTCCTCTCTGTCTTATTTTTCTTTTGATTTTTACAATAACATCCTTTCAAGTTACTTTATAATCACAAGCTTAACCTTCTCCTAAATAAAGAATGCAACAAGTAGTAAGTAGAAAAAAATGCTGTCCCTCAGGATTATAGACAAAGGCTATAAACAATAACCAAATCTCAAAATGTCAATTCCACTCTAAACATTACATTTGTTCTGCACTCTGTACATTAGTTACCACAAATTGGGGAAAACATTATATTTGTCTTTTGGGGACTGGTATTTCACTAAGCATAATGGTCTCCAGTTGCATCCAGTTTGTTGTGAACGACAGGATTTCATTCTTGTTTTTGGCTGAGTAGTATTACATCATGTATATATGCCACAATTTCTTTATCCAGTCTTCACTTGATGGACATGTGGGTTGATTCCATAGATTAGCTATTGTGAATTGAGCTGCTATAAACACTGGGATACAGATGACTCTTTCAAGTGCTGAATTCACTTCCTTTGGGTAAATTCCCAGGAGTGCAATGGCTGGCTCCTATGGTAATTATTTTCAGATTTCTAAGAAATCTCTATCCTGTCTTCCATAATGGTTGTACTAGTTTACATTCCCACCAGCAGTGGATTAGGGTACCTTTCCTCACATCCTTGCCAGCATTTGTGTTTTTTTTTTTTTTTTTTTATTTTTGGATGATAGTCTTTCTTAAAAAAGATAGCTAGTGGCCGGTGCCGCGGCTCACTAGGCTAATCCTCTGCTTAGCGGCGCCGGCACACCGGGTTCTAGTCCCGGTCGGGGTGCCGGATTCTGTCCCGGTTGCCCCTCTTCCAGGCCAGCTCTCTGCTGTGGCCAGGGAGTGCAGTGGAGGATGGCCCAAGTGCTTGGGCCCTGCACCCCATGGGAGACCAGGAAAAGCACCTGGTTCCTGGCTCCTGCCATCGGATCAGCGCGGTGCGCCGGCCGCAGCGCGCTGGCTGCGGCGGCCATTGGAGGGTGAACCAACAGCAAAGGAAGACCTTTCTCTCTGTCTCTCTCTCTCACTGTCCACTCTGCCTGTCAAAAAAAAAAAAAAAAAAAAAAAAAAAAGATAGCTAGTAGAAATCTAAACAGAATGCAAAGTCTATATGTGAAAAATACTATACTAAAATCAAAAACTCAGTGTTCTTGTTACCAGCAGATTAGGTCCTATTGAATAGAGGATTAGTGATCTAGAAGACAGGTCAATAAGAAATATCCAAGGTCTGGTGTCATGGCACCCAGGGTTAAGCTACCACCTGTGATGCCAGGATCCCCTAGTAGAGTGCTGGTTAGAATCCTGGCTGCTCTGCTTCTGATCCATCTACCAGCTAATGCATCTGGGAAAGGCAATGGAAGATGGCCCAAGTACTTGGACCCTTGCTACCCATGTGGGAGACCCAGTTCTGGCTATTGTGGCCACTGGGGAGTAAACCAGCAGTTGGATGATCTTTCTATTTCTATCATGTCTATCTCTCTATCTCTATCTCTATCTCTATCTCTATCTCTATTTCTATCTTATCTCTATCTCTTTCTATATCATCTCTATCTACCCATGTGGGAGAACCGGTTCTGGCTGTTGTGGCCACTGGGGAGTGAACCAGCAGTTGGATGATCTCTCTTTTTCTATCATCTCTATCTCTATCTATCTCTATCTCTATCTTATCTCTATCTCTTTCTATATCATCTCTATCTCTACACCATCTCTATCTCTACTCTGTCTCCTCTCCTTGCCACTGTGCGTGTCAAATAAATAAATGAATCTTAAGGATAATAAAAATGAAAATTGAGCAATTTCTAAAAATATTTTTAAAAAATCTATAGTTACACTAAGAGAGATTGTTAACAACTTTTAGCTGATGCAGTACACGATCAAAATGTGAACATTACTGCTCTGGAGATTATGGCTACAAGGGCCAACGGTGCAGCATGTGATGCTGGCATTCCACCTTAGAGCACCAGTTCGAGTCCCAGCTGCTCTTCCTCTAAGCTCCTAATAATGCACCTGGGAAAGCAGGAGGAGGGCCCAAGTCCTTGGGCCCCTTATTCCCCCCATGGGAAACCAGAATGGAATTCCTGGCTCCTGCATTTGGCCTGGTCCTGCCCTGCCCATTGCGAACATTTGGGGAATAAACCAGTAGAAGATTTCTCTCTATCTCTCTCTTCCTATCTCTCTGTCACTCTGCCTTTCAAATAAGCAAATCTTTAAAAAAAAGAATAAAAATATTGCCAGCAGTGGTGTTCCTGAGAATTTGTAGTTTCAGATTTACTGGATATTACCAGATCACTCTCCTGGGTAAATGTGCGAATGTGTCCCGTGACCAGCATTCGCATGTAATCACATGAGCTGCGAGACTTCTGTGTTGTCTGGGTTTGTAAGGACTTTCCAAGAATCACTGCTGCTCAGAGATGACACATCAAGAGCTTGGTCATCAACACACCACTAGCTTCAAGTTCCTCATACGGGCATTTTGCCAGTCCCAGAGGAGTGGTCAGATTTGGGGATGAATTAGCATTATTGTTATTTCTAAGAGCCCTCACTTTCTTGGAGATCCCCTCTGCATTCATGACCCCCAGCACCTCACTCACATCTCCAAGTGTGCTTATCACCTCTTTCTGAAAACTGAGATGCTGCTGCACAAAGCAGTAGCTGTCCTATCACGACTTTTCAGGGTCGTCATCATGTGAATGTAACATTCCCAGGGATCCAGTGAAAAAGGCACAAACATTGAAAGTCTGGGCAGAGAAAGCAAAGGATTTCAGGGCCCCGTGAGTTGCGATTGCCAGCGTACCTCCAGGACACCTGCAAAGGCTCAAGCAGGAGGGTGTGTGTGGTAGGCAAAGCCCCCAGCTTTTGACCGACAGAGAGAACTCAGTGCGTGAATGAGCATGGATTTGTTACCTGAGCATTTGGGCACTGTTGATAATACCTGAAACAATGGTATCCTTCAGGTACTCATCTGACTGCATCATACAACAAATGCTTGGACAAGTAAGGTTAATTAAGTACCTACTGTGTACCAGGTAACGTGCTAGAAGTTGTGAGTGGACGACAACCCTGACAATTAACACTGGAACTTATTATGCATTTGCTTATATGCCAGGGTCATTATTTGTGGCCTTTCTTCCTTCCTTCCTTCCTTCCTTCCTTCCTTCCTTCCTTCCTTCCTTCCTTCCTTCCTTCCTTTCGACAGGCAGAGTGGACAGTGAGAGAGAAAGACAGAGAGAAAGGTCTTCTTTTTGCCGTTGGTTCACCCTCCAATGGCCACTGCGGCCGGCGTGCTGTGGCTGGCCCATCGCGATGATCTGAAGGCAGGAGCCAGGTGCTTCTCCTGGTCTCCCATGGGGTACAGGACCCAAGGACTTGGGCCATCCTCCACTGCACTCCCAGGCCACAGCAGAGAGCTGGCCTGGAAGAGGAGCAACCGGGACAGAATCCGGCGCCCCAACCGGGCCTAGAACCTGGTGTGCTGGCGCCACAGGTGGAGAATTAGCCTAGTGAGCCGCAGCGCCGGCATGGGGCATTTCTTGCACCTCTAAGATCTCTTGATAAAGCTCCTAATGAAGTGATCCTGATTGAATAAATTGCAAAATCTGAAAATAAAGCCAGCTGAAGTAACAGTTCAGGCCCATACAGCTAATAGGTGCTGGAGCTAGGACTACAGACCAAACAGAACCACTTGGATTCCAGATTCACAAACCATAAGGCATTGTTCTAGGAAGGTGGACTCAGGTTAACTTCCCCTTGGCTGAATGCTTGACATCAAAACTGTTTCAAATTTTGGATTTATTTTTTTGGATTTCAGAATATTTGCATATACACAATGGGGTATCATGGCAATGGGACCCAAATCTAAACATGAAATTCACATTATGTTTCATGTACACCTTTACACACAGTACATCTATACACATATTCACCTATACACAATGTCACTTTATGCAATATTTTTAGTGCACCTGTGTTTTGACTGTGACTTGTCATGTGATGTCAGGTGCTACATTTTTTCCCACTTGTGGCCTCATATCAGTGCTCACAAGTTTTCAGACCCTAGAGCATTTCAGATTCCAAAATTTGGGATGAAGGATGTTCGATCTGTACAGCATGGTTTCTACCACCACAGAACTTGCAGCTTGGTGAGCAAGACAGACACACAAACACAAACTGATGATTATCAGGCATGCTTGTGCAGCTGGTGGGGGCAACAAAGAGATGGGGCATTTCTCCTGGGTCTTCAGACAAGTAGGATTTTGACAGATGGAAGAGATAAGAACATTCCTGACACAGACAACAGCCGTACAGAGGCACGAGATGTGAAGGAGTGCCTGCCACCCGCCATGAACAGGAAAAAGATTCTGTCCACAGAAATAAGCAAGAAAGGAGGGATTCTAAGGCCAGCTCTCGGAGAGCTTTGAATGCCAAGCTCAATGAGAGCCCCAACTTTTCAGTGTCTGCCACAGAGATCCAGGAATGGAGTTGAAAACAAGGTGCGACATGACTAGTTCCAGAATTTACAACTACAGACTTGTCAGAATTCCCACCCTGCTCCCTGGGGAAGCTTCAAAGACTGCCTTCCTCTTGCAGGAAGGGCTCAGCTTCAGGCTGGCATTAATATGTAAAGCCCCAGGGACCCAATAGAAACTTTTAAGCGTTAGAAGAATAACAGCAGGTCCCTGTGAAGTCTCCCTGAGCTTCCTAGCCTGCAAACCTGCAGCCCTTTTGTAGATGACTCCTCCCCTGGAAGACAGGGTCAGGAGAATGGGATCCAATCCTTCTGTCCCTGGGGCAGAGGCCAAGCCCAAGAGGTGCCGGCCCGATGCTCACGTTGAAGTTGCAGGCCTCATTTTAGGGACATCGAACTGGGGACAAGTCCTTTGATCCACCTCACGTGTAATACCCCACGAGCATGCCCCCACATGAGACTATTTCAAGTCAGAAAGAGAGTTCTATAGGGCAAAAGGAAATGTTTCGATTGCTCATCCACAGCTAACTTTTATAAAAAGATACGGAGAGCTAAAAATAAACCTCCTCAATTATTTGGTTTCTAGACTGACTTAGGAAACTCACAGAGGACTTTGTGCAAATAATCGGCAGCTGCGGGAAAAGAGTCTTAGCAAATCTCCGCAGCAGCCAATATCCCCGGCAGATCATACGGACCTCCAGCCCTGGACGGAGCCGCTGGACTCAGGGGCCGGATATGGGGTGAGGTGTCTAAAGGAAATAAATTAGAATCTGAATCCAGAAGAGGAGGCCATCTCCGTGCAATCCCAGCGAGCACTGCAATTTCCTCCTCCATCAAGACCCAGCCTTGCCTGTTTGCGGGCTGCTGGCCTCATGCTTCCTTCATTACTCTGCAGTTCCTGTCTGCTCAGGCCACATCAGAAACCATAAGCAAACTATTCAGTCTGCCTTGCACAGGGAGATCTATTTCAACCCATCCCTGGTCACAGTAGCCTCAAATTGGAACTAAATTAACTGTCCATCACCAGGAAAAAAAAAAAGAATACATAGCACATAAAGGCAGCATTTGATTGTTGGGAGTCCCCAAGGTACCAACAATCTCTGGATACAGAAGTGTATTATAAAAAGTGGCCTAGAATTTGTATAGAATCTAGGCACTTCAGGGGCCGGCGCCGTGGCTCACTTGGTTAATCCTCCACCTGTGGTGCCGGCATCCCATATGGGCGCTGGGTTCTAGTCCCGGTTGCTCCTCTTCGGATCGGCGCAGCGCGCCAGCTGTAGCAGCCATTTGGGGGTGAACCAATGGAAGGAAGACCTTTCTCTCTGTCTCTCTCTCTCACTGTCTAACTCTGCCTAATAAAAAAATTTTAAAAAAAGAATCTAGGTACTTCCTCTCATATACTCTGAATCATCTCTAGATTCCTCACAATACCAAATGAAATACATGTTCTTTGTAAATGGCTATTATGTCATATTTTAAGGGAATAATGACAAAGAAAAAAAGCTCTGTATGTGTCTGATACAGAAGCTATTTTTTCAGATATTTTTGCTACATGATTATGGAATCCTCAGGGAGGGCCAACTGTGTTAGAAAGAAGGGTGCAGGGCGTGGAGCTGTGGTGCAGCGGGTAAAGCCACCGTCTGCAGTGCTGACATCCCATATGGGCACGAGTTGGAATCTGGGCTGTTCCATTTCCAATCCAACTCCCTGCTAATGTACCTGGGAAAGCAGCAGAAGATGGCCCCACTTGGACCTTTGCACCCAGTGGGAAACCCAGAAGAAGCTTCTGGCTCCTGACTTTGGCCTGACCCAGCCCTGGCCATCGCAACCATTTGGGGAGTGAACAAGCAGGTGGAAGATTTCTCTCCTCTCTCTCTGTCTGTAACTCTGACTTTCAAATACATGAATTTTAAAAAAAGAGAAAGAAGTGTGGGGCTGTTCCTGTGGTGTATTAGGTTAAGCCTCTACCTGCAGTGCTGGCACTCCATATAGGCACCGGTTCAAGTCCTGGCTGCTCCACTTCTGATCCAGCTCTCTGCTATGGCCTGGGAAAGCAGTAGAAGATGGCCCAAGTCCTTGGGCCCCTGCACCCACGTGGGAGACCCGGAAGAAGCTCCTGGCTTTGGATCAGACCTGCTCTGGCTGTTGCAGCCATTTGGAGATTGAACCAGAGGATGGAAGATCTGTCTCTCTCTGTCTCTCCCTGTCTGTCAATAATTTGCTTCTCAAATAAATAAATAAATATTAAAAAAAGAAGGATGCAGAAGTACATGCATACATCTCAAAAATATTAGTTTGAATTAGAGTAAATTGTAAAGTGATTCTTAGAATTTGGTACTAGTTGTTTAATAAAAGGTATTAGTTGTGGGTACCTACTATGGAGTGAAGCATACACTGGAAGGATATCAGGCAACAGCTTCCTGTGCTACGCCACAGCACTGGCCCAAGATCTGGTAATGTTGAGTGGTGAATGCACAAATGTTCATTACACTGGTCTCCATTCTTCTTTTGCCATTAGAAGCAGGTCATTAAAAACTGTCTTAGGGGCAAGCCTTTGGCTTGTGGTTAAAACTTCCGTTGACACCTGTGTCCCACGTCAGCATGCCAGCTCCAACCCCTGGCCCTAGGTTCCTGCTAATGCAGACCCCAGAAGGCAGCAGCCATGACTCGAGTAGCTGAATCCCTACCACCTGTATGGGAGAGCTGGATTGAATTTCTGACTCTCAGCTTCAGAATTCCTTCTATTTGCCTTTGTGGGTATTTGGGAAATGAGTCAGTTGATGGGAACCCTCTCTTCCTGCCCCTTCTCTGGCTCTACCTTTTAAATCAATAGAATCATATTTGTATTCTTTGAAAGAATTTATTTAGTTTTATTTCTTTGAAATGCAGAGTTACAGAGAAAGGAGAAGAGACAGACAGACAAGCAGACACACACACACACACACACACACACACACACACAGATCCTCCATCCACTGGTCCACTCCCCAAATAGCCACAACAGCCAGGGCTGGGCCATGCTGAAGCCAGGAGCCTGGAGCGTCCTTCAGATCTCTCAAGTGGGCACAGGTGTCCAAGCACTTGGGCCACCCTCGCTGCTTTCCCAGAACCCTCTAGCAGACCTATCATTGGTTGGAACTTGATCACATGATCACCTCTCCTGGGGAATCAAGTATCTGACATTTGGAGCATAGAGTAGGCAATAGACTGTGCAAGAAAGTAGAATGGGGAAGCAATGGATTTGGGGTAGGCAACCAAGAGGGCATTGCCACATATGGGAGAGGGTAGGTGAGAGAACAACTAATATCCCAAAGGAGACGTTCTCCCTGGTTATACGTTGGAAGCATCACCCACAATGGAGCCTCGAGGGAAGACTGAGATAATGGTCCTGTGTGGTAGATCAGAAAATAAAATTGCTGATAGGCTCTAAGATTTCACAAATGCCTAAAACAATGGTGAGGGCGCTGGCATTATGTGTGTGTTATATCGACACTTGTAATACTGACATCCAAAAATGGAGAGTCAATTCAAATCCTGCGGTTCTACTCCTGATCCAGCTCCTTGCTCGTGTGCCTGGGAAAGCAGCAGAAGATGGTCTGAGTGCTTGGACACCTGCACTGGTGTAGGGGGCCCAGAAAAAGCTGCAGGCTGACAAGAGAGGTGGTGGAAGAGCACATGACCCAGCAACTCACGCTCCAGGTTCTTATTCTCCTCTTTAGGAGCTAGGAGACTTCCTCAACTCAAAGAACTGCAAGTTTCAGTTTTCACATCTGTTCAATGGGGATTCATCTAATGTTCAGCTGGCTGTTGTGAAGCCGCTGTGAAATAACATACGAGAAAGCAGCGGGTGATGGCTAGCACGGACTTTGCCATCAGACTGACATTGACATTGACATTGACATTGACATTGACATCCCTAAGCTTCCCCTCCCTCCTTTGGAAAATGTAAAGGATCCAGCAGGATGACATCAAATCCTGGGAGATGCTTAGAGCCATTTCTTTGTGATGGATCACCATCACCTGTGTTGTTAGTCACAATAAGCTCTGCTCAAAACTACTTAGCTTGGAGCTGATGCTGTGGTGTAGTGGATGAAGCCACCTCCTGTGACACCAGTGTCCCATATGGGCACCAATTCAAGTTCTGGCTGCTCCACTTCTGACCAGTTCCCTGCTAATGTGCCTGGGAAAGCAGTGGAAGATGGCCCAAGTGCTTGGGCCCCTGCACCCATGTGGGAAACCCAGGTGAAGTTTCTAGCTCCTGGCTTCAGACCAGCCCAGCTCTAGCCATTGTGACCATTTGCAGAGTGAACCAACAGATGTAAGATATCTTTCTCTCCTTCTCTTTCTCTACCTCTCTCTCTCTCTAAATCTGTCAAATAAATAAATAAAACTTAAAAGAAAACTATTTAGCTTGGACCACTCAGTCCATTGCAAAGAGACAGCAGACAGAGCCTGTGGTCTGGGAACAGCCTTGGCGACCCTTTCTATGAGAGCAGTACTTTTGCCACAGCTGTCCTCATGTCTTGGGCATTTACAAAGGCTCTGACAGACAGCTGTCCTTCATGTCTCCAGGACTGCTCTGAGCCAGCCCTTGTCTCCTCTGTCTGCACTGAACCCGCCTCCCTGTGCAAGGAGAAGAGAGGAAAGCCCTGGGCAGGCTATGGGGGCCCTCTGCAGCCAGCGACCCAGGCAGAGAAGCTCTTTGCTGATTTGGATGCGGTAATCTTAATCTCCCATAGGAAGATTCTCTCCTAATAGGGTTCTCAGGACTCTAACTTGAAGAAGCTTGCTTCCTTATTTCATGCCTTTTAGCTTCACACAGCAGTGAGCGCTGGAATACGTGTCTAGGGAGATGTCAGAACATCAGAAGAAGAGGATGCTCACATGGAAGCCAGCATATTAAGTCCCACATCGTGCACTTATCCAAAATGCAGCAACAGCCCTTTATTATCTTAAATATTGCAGACCCAGACTCAACCTGGATGCACATTTAGAATAGAATAGCCCTTCTGTACTCTGACTGGTGAGCCAGGTGAAATGGCTTTGGGGGTTTTAAAAGCCTTGGAGTTGTGTGGCTGTAGACCAGATACAGTGCACAGAAAGTATGCTTGTCCATGTGTGTCTGGATATTTTAATGATCAGGAAGAGAGAAAATACAGGGTCAGAGGACCTGCTCTGTGCTAGGAGTGCTACCGAGACTCCTATGTAATTCTCAGAGTCCTCTTGGAATGGTATTAGTAAGACTACTTTACAGTTAATAATCACAGCAATTGTCTAAATAATAGAGTTACAGTGATCATCATCCGCATTTATTAGGCCCTTGCTGTATGCTGGGCACACTGCCAGCTAAGAGCTTTCCATGCATAATCTAAGTCCTCACAAAACTCTAAAGCTTATGACCCTCCCCAAACCACAGAGTTGGGGACAAACATGTCCTAAGTGGGAACGCTGGGATTCTCATGCACACTCTTGGTCATTGCACAGTAGAGTTCAAGGCAACGAGGCCAAGGCAGTGGAAAATCTCACCTGGGACATGCACGTCACAAGTACATCAGAGCCAGTATTATTTGCTCTTGAACCTCAAGATGGCCCCAGAAGTTCAACAAGCAAGAAAACCAAAGTTCCAAGTAAGTTGACTTGGGCCAACTTTCCTCTTTGCTTTAATAAGGGGCCCAGTTAATGAATTCAGGCTTCCCGGTAGGCAGCACAGGAAGCCACAGAGGGGAGCGTGAACCAGAGAGTGGTGGGTTCTTATGAAAGGATTTTAGGAATCACGGGGGACTCTCTGCAGAGAAGAGACTGCAAGAGCAGGAGCGGGGCTGTTGAGTCCATAACGTCTCATGGCTATTTGCACAGACGTGTTTTCCCGGTGAGAAAATCACAACCTTCTCCATGCAGCCTGCACCTGAACCCGGGCCTGTGCAGTACCGCAGGCAGCCCTCGAGTGGTGTCATGAGCACCAAAGAAAACAGAAGGGCATCTGGATCATTCGAGGCAGGCCCCGGCAAGCCGACCGAGGGTCAGAACAGTGAGGCCACCGTGGCCCGCTCTAAGCCAACGGAGAAACATTTCTGCAGTGCATTCTCAGGGAAGGCGGACGGGAGCCCAGTGCAGCAGGGGCCATACCTCCCAGGGCTTCAGAGACCCAGCGAGGGAGTGAAGAAGACCGAACCTAGGAAACCCATAAAGATGGGCTCTTTCAGGTGGAGTACTGGCTAATATTATTGATTGATGCCTCCCCTGCCCCAGGTTCTAAGCACCTAGCCTACACTAACTTCTTTAACTCTCCCCATCCTGCAAGGCTTAGAACAGTTGTTTCCCGTTACTTGCGGTAGTTAGCGCTTTATAAGGTTCCATGAGCACTGACTTAGCAAACACGGAACCATCTTCTCTGGAAGAAATAGAGCCTCTGATCACATTTCTGTCAATCAGCACATGATCTTGCTGCAGGTGTGCTTCTGTTTAAACACGCCCCATATAATATATGTCACGGATGCATTAGCATTGAACTTGCAGCACAGTGACTCGTGTCTGGATGCGGCATATCTAACACACCCATAGAAACTCATCTGAGTTGAAAATATTCTAAGTCAAAAAATGCATTGAGTGCCCCCTAACCTGGGACCACCACAGCTCAGCAGCTCTGTGCACTATACACCTATGGTCCTTCCCCTCTTGACCACGGGACAGACTGGGAGCCAGGCTCACTACCACTGCCCAGCACTGCCAGAGAGAATGGGACCACAGGAAGCCAACTAAGGAAAGACCCAAGAGACAGAGGCTTGGAAAGCTGCAGTGCCCTGCCCCAGATTTCATACCAGTAAGCGTCAGATCCCCTTTGGTGAACTCAGGAATTCACTTCACCTTTACGTGGGTCAGCTCTCTTGCCTGCTAGTGTAGGATATGTGCGAAGTACAGCGAGTAGAAACCTGTGGCATCTTTTTGTGAGATAATGCACATTTGCTGTGGGCAGGGGTAGTACAAAGGGGAGAATTGGATCTCGCACCTCACGGGACTGGGTTTACTACAGGAAGGCATGAAATGTCCACAGCACACAAATGATGCTTGACAAATAGTAGCACCCACTCAACACCCACAGAGAGAAATAACACAGGGAAAACCCATGCAGAGCACACACATGGCATGTGACCAGAAGGGCAGGCTTTGGGATTCTTCTTTAACTACTTACCTTGGAGAAACCCACTGGAAACTTACCAGTCATGCAAGATTCGGTCATTGAAAGTATTCATGGAAACCTGGCTACCGCAGAGAGGACACCACAGGTTTCCGATGATTTGTTCCACATTTGAAAGCTCTGTAAAACCCATCTGTTAAAGCCACCACAAAGCAAAAGAGATGAGAAGGGTTTTGGGTTTTCGTTTGTAATGGATCCAAATGATCAGGGCAAATGTTTGGCAGTTTATTCATGTAGAAAACTATCAATGGGTGAGACACCAATTAATTGCTAAGATTCAGAATCCAAGAACATTCCGTGTTCAGTGAGATGTCATCAATTGAATATGGTGTTTTGCTAATTGAATACATAATTTGAACAAATTCAAAGAGTCTATGTGACACTTGAACAGATTAAGAAAAAGCATATTAATATATGGAATGAGTCAAGAAATCAAGATGATTTCTTAAAAGTGATTTAGAACAATAGACACATTAAGCTGCTAAGTACTAGGGGGAAATAAAAACCAGCTCTGGTAGATTTTAAAGATCAAAAAGAGCTGTTGGAGACCAGGTGAGAAGGACCTTCAAGGGATTGAGTCAGAGACAAAAGTCGGTCCACCACACAGAGTCAATGGGAAACCCTTTGCCACACTCCAGGGCTGGGTGTTGCGTGGATACTCCAGGCAGAAAATTCACAAAACCCAAGACAAACAAGCTAAAAAGATCCATTTATCTACTTTGATAGTTACTCAATTTTTAAAGAGGATTTATTTATTTATCTGACAGGCAGAGTTACAGAGAGAAAGGGAGAGGGAGAGCCAGAGAGCGAGAGCTTCCATCTGCTGGTTCACTTCCCAAACTTCCCAAATGGCTGAAATGGCCAGGGCTGTGCCAGGCTAAAGCCAGGAGTCAGAAGCTTCTTCTGGGTCTCCCACATGCATGGCAGGGGCCCAAGCACCTGGGCCATCTTCCATTGCTTTCCCAGGCACATTAGCAGGAAGCTAGATCAGAAGTGGAACAGCTGGGACTCGAACCAGTGCCCATATGAATTGCTGGCATCACAGCCTTAACCCTCTATGCCACAGCACCGGCCCCAATAGTTACTCAACTTTAAACAGCCGGAAGCCTTGGACTTCCTGATGTCTTGCAGATCATCCATCTCCCGTGGGGCTGAGTTTTATTATTAGTGAATCCTGGGGAAAAACAGTTTCTGCTCTTAATATTTCTCCAGGTCTCCTTTGTGTTCAGAATATGGCTCTCACCGATCGAATTGCTTGTTGTGAGCTTTGTATCATGCCGACCATTGACACGCCTAATCTTGCTTAGCCACGATGACCATCTTAATGTCCAGTTATTCCTGGTTTGCAGAGGGGGAAGATGACACCCAGAGAGGTCAAGCATGCTTCTCCCCAATGCAGTCGATGAAGAGCAGAGTTTCAATTTGACCCCAAACCCATCTGCTCTAAATTCTGAGTTTTTGATCATTTTACTGAACGCTTTTTAAAGGATGACTGTGCTGTGAAGATATGAAAAGACAGGCTGAATATGAAAATACACCCACTGGGGCTGTAGGAACTGTGGTGTTTATTAATGATTGGCCCGTGTGCCAGCCTCAGGGCAGCAGTCCTATGTGCTGTGGTTCCAGTCCCACACCTGCACAGTGGTCCTTGGAGGAGTTGCAGAATAACAAGCCTGACTGGCGAATATCAGGAGAGTTTGTTGATGTCCTGAGGCCCAGGACAAGCCTTACTCGCCATTGCTTCCATGCATTAACTGAATAATGTTCTGTGTAAGACAATGTATAGAAGAGAAAAATGCTCTTTCCATCCCAATCTGTCACAGCCCATTTCAGTTTTTGCTGCCTCCCACTTTCCACATAGCTAGGAATATTAAAGAGCAGAGCTTCTGACAATATTCCCGCTTAGTTCCGGGATGTTTGTCCAGGGAAAACCTCACCAATCTTCTGATTCTGGTCCATCACTGGGCCAAGCCAGTCAAGTGCACATCCTGGCAGCCTGCGTCTACCCCTCCATATATGCACGTGACAATCAAACACTCCAAATTGCTGATGTGGGAGTATGAAAATGAAATGTACTGTCTTAACATCTAGCATCAGGAATTGCTTCTCCAAGGGAAGGAACTCTCATTGGGAAAACGCCTTATGGAGAAAATAAGATCTGGAAGACTTAGCAGTACCAAGGTAACAAAGCAGTGATTAGAGAAAGAAGTCTTTTATCACTTAGTAACGAGAACGTTCTCTGGGCAATATGTCTTTAGGCAGTTCTACATTTTGAGGACACCGTAGCGTGTACAACAGGTCAACCATTTGATGTGGGCTTTCGGTGCAAGCAAGAGATGTGATCATCACAAGATTGGGTAAGGGAGACACAGATGGGTCAAGTATGTTTTCCTTCTCCACGTGAGTCTGCTGCTGGTATATCCAGCCACAATGTTCGGCACCAAACATCCTTTTTGTAAGTAGAAGGACAATGAAACAATGAGAAAAAGCATACTGTAGGAAATACATAAGCCAGTACCATTCATTGATTACAATATCAATTGTCATGTACTATACAGGATTGTATAGGACTGGCAGTGCAAAGGTACGTTTCCGCCAACATCACTACACACATACACACACGACTGATGCTCCCCCTACAACATCACGATGGCTATGATGTTATCAGGCAAGAAACTTTCAGCTCCATTATGATCTTCTGGGACCACTATCATACAAGCCCATGCACTAGGTTGTTGACCAAAGTTTGGCTGTGAGGCACATGACCATTACAGCCTGGACTTGTATGAAGTGCATTTGGGCGTGTTCTTTGATCTCAATTATTTCTGCAAGGCATTAATTTGTTAAATGGAGACATGAATCACTTTTAAAAGACAAAGCTGGTTTGGAGGAGACAGTCTTCAAAACATGAGTCTGTGGGCAGAAAATAAGGCTGAAGCCTGGTAGGGAGAAGACATGAGAACATTGATCAAGTCTCTGCTGGTGTAATGTTCACACACCCATGTTCTTCCTTTTGGCCAAGGCAAGTCAGGTGTCCCAGCCCAGGGTTGATGTGGAGAGCACTACAAAAGGGCATGCATACAAAGGGGTGTGATTCATTGGCAGTAATCAGGCAACAACTCACCACGGTCTACCTGCTGGCCCTCCGGTCATGTTACTCTCACATGCAAGAGCCTTTGCTGTCTCTAAGACTCCCAAAGTCTCATCCATTGTTGACCTCAGTTTGCCTCTCTCTATATAAATATATATATGTACATATATATAGAAATTATATATATAAATATATATAATTATATATATATAATTATATAATTATATATATAATTACACACAAATTGCTGCTATTTCAATGTTGTATATACAAATTGCTAATATAATATATATACAAATTATTTTTGAAACAAATTTCTCTCCATTTTGGGAGGCATTGAGGGAAGCTCTCAAGATTCTTAGAAATCCTTTTGTCTTGCTGAGAGTCAAGGAAACACTCTTAAATTTCTGAAGGTTTAACTGATTCCTGCAGATCTAGCCAATCTCAGCTTCGTAAAGGGTCTTTTGTTTTCAGCACACTTCCAGTTCTACACAATATTCTTCCCCTGCAATTGATTCTCGCCACAGCTCAGACAGGATCTTTATTGTGCCGTATCTCAGAGGAGGCCAGCCTTCTGGAAGGAAAATTCACGTATCAGAGTTCATGGACTAGGATGCCTAAGCCACTGTCAGATCACTTGTCTCCTGAACCCACAGGACCAAGAGCATAGGATGGGTCGGAAGCCGACCAGAGTTGACCCTACCCCGTGCTAAGCTTGCTGCACCTGGGGAAATTACTGCTTCACATCACCTTCTCCTCAAAGGAAGACAGCACAGCAAGGGGGTTGCTGTGATGTTTGGAACGGAATAAAATGCTTCCCAAAGATATATTTTGCTCTCTCCTACATCCTCTCTGATCTCTCCACTTCAGGACTGCAGGGGCTGTCTTAGCGTTTTTATCTAACACTCACATTCTCAGCCTATTCTATGCCATTTTAAAGCACTTTCATATCCATTATCTCATTTGATCCTCACAGCAACCATGCAAAAAGGGCCTAATTATGATCAGCGTGAAGGCTGGAGAAACTCAGACACAAGGAACGGGTTCCAAAGCAAGTCAGCCTTTCACAGAACCCTCTCTGGGCTTGCGGTCCTGAAAGTCAGCTCGGCAGCCAGCACCCCTGATTTTCCAGATGTGGAAACAGAGGCCCCACCAAGGGCAGAGGGAAGCCAGAGTTTACTCAGCTACTAGCTTCTCGGTTAAGCTTTGAACTTAAGCCCGTTGCCCTAACTGAGTCAATGGGCACTGCCTGGGCTCTTCCTTGATCTGCAATTCTATTTCCCCAGCCTGCAAGGCAAGGCTGAGTCATGGTTTATAGGACTGGCCAAAGTCAGCTTTTCTTTTTGTTTAGTGTTCACAGGTGAGCATCCAAACCTAGCCTAAAACCATCTGCCATCTCACCCAGCATCACTGGGGAGAGAACTTCCAGCACCTTCCCCAACTTGGGAAAATGATGACTGCCCCTCCACTCAAGAGGCTCAAAGACTATATTTTTAGAGTGAGTGCATGCTGGGGGAAGTGAGTCACTGCATGTGCAACCAGAATTAGATTCAGGTTTGGGAAGGAGTCGCATTCCTGGGGTCTGGTCTGGACATCTCAGCAAAGTCACTTCATTTGTTTGTTTAAAGGACATAAGAAAGAGGAGAAGGAACTCATGATCAAAATCGAGTATCACCGTTGCCCCAATCTGTGCTTTACCTAACCCTAACAATAAATCAGGTCCGACCTGGCTGGTCACTCGTCACCCAGTCACCCATCCAACCATCAGTTCATCTGTCCATGCATCTGACCATCCCTTCATGTATCCAATCCTCCAAGTATCATCCATCCACCCATCCACTTACCAATCCATCCATCCATCCATCCACCCACCCATCCACTCACCAATCCATCCATCCATCCATCCATGCACCCACCCACTCACCCATCCTCTCTTCCATCCATTAACACTTACCCCTTAGTCTTTTTCTCTCTTAGTCTTTTTCTCTGCCCTTCCTTCCACCTGTGCCCCTTCATTTACTTATTTATAAGTTCTGTGATTTATTTGCTCACTTATCAGGCACATTTTCTTCTCAATTACTCCGAACGACAGCCTGCATTCCTCTCTTTCACTCCACACACTCTTTTTTTTTTTTTTTTATCTTTTATTTAATGAATATAAATTTCCAAAGTACGACTCATGGGTTACAATGGCTTCCCCCCCCATACCGTCCCTCCCACCAACAACCCTCCCCTTTCCCACTCCCTCCCCCCTTCCATTCACATCAAGATTCATCTTCGATTGTCTTAATATACAGAAGATCAGCTTAGTATACCTTAAGTAAGTATTTCAACAGTTTGCTCCCACACAGAAACATAAAGTGAAAAATAATAGATGATTTTTTTAAAATGATGATGAAATCAGATCAGACCTATTGTCATGTTTAATCCCAGTGAGAGTCAAGTTGGGAATTGAAAATTTCTTTCTTTCTTTCTTTTTTTTTTTTTTTTTACAGAAGATCAGTTTAGTGTACATTAAGTAAAGATTTCAGTCGTTTGCACCCCCATAGAAACACAAAGTGAAATATACTGTTTGAGTACTCGTTATAGCATTAAGCCTCAGTGTACAGCACGTTAAGGACCGAGATCCTACATGAGGAGTAAGTGCACAGTGACTCCTGTTGTTGACTTTACCAATTGACACTCCTGTTTATGGCATCAGTAATCTCCCTATGCACCAGTTATGAGTTTCCAAGGCTATGGAAGCCCCTTGAGTTCTCCGACTCTTATCTTGTTTAGACACGGTCATAGTCAAAGTGGAGGTTCTCTCCTCCCTTCAGAGAAAGGCACCTCCCTCTTTGAAGACCTGTTCTTTCCACTGGGATCTCACTCACAGAGATCTTTTTGCCAGAGTGTCTTGGCTTTCCATGCCTGAAATACTCTCATGGGCTTTTCAGCCAGATCTGAGTGCCTTTAGGGCTGATTCTGAGGCCAGAGTGCTATTTAGGACATCCACCATTCTATGAGTCTGCTGAGTATCTCACTTCCCATGTTGGATCACTCTCCCCTTTATTTATTCTATCGGTTGGTCCACACACTCTTTTGATGTGAGAAAACTGAAGACCCAGAGACATGACACAATTTACTTAATAACTGTTGAATTATGGACACTTTCCTCGGAAGATTTTTATACAGAGGAAGAAGGCAACAGGTGTGAGCTGTTTGATGATCCCCATTCCAAAACCCTTTTCTGAGCCCATTTCTTAAACACTCAACAAACATTTGTTAAACACCTGTTGTGCATTTATTAAGCTCTGGTATGTGCCAAATAGCTAACAGGAACCAAAGCCACAAATCATAATATAAACTCTTATAGTTTGGCTAAAGGTAAGTGCACCTGGTTGTGAACAGACAACCAATTATATCTTTCAAACATGGTAAGTGTAATAATAAAGATCAACAAAGAAATGACTGGTGGCCTGGAAAGTTTGCCTAAAGAAAGGAGTAATTAGGGACCTGTTCTTTGGTGCAACAGGTGAAGCCACCACCTGCAATGCAGGCGTTGCATATGGTTTGAGTCTCAGCTGCTCCAGTTCTGATCCAGCTCCCTGCTAATGTGCCTGGGAAAGTAGCAGAAGACGACCCACATCCTGGACCCCTGGACCCAGGTGGGAGACCCAGATGGAGTCCAGGCTCCTGACTTTGGCCTCTGTCTCATCCTCTCTCTGTAACTCTGCCTTTCAGATAATAATAATAATAATAATAATAATAAAACTTTTAGAAAGCTTTTAAAAATAAACTATACTTATTTCAGGACTGAGAAAAGTCCTGAAGAAAAAGTCAGAATGTGAAAAATGGGAGTTTCAGATAGAATTCAAAACTATTTTAATTGTAAAATCACTATAACTATTTCAAAAGGTCCTTAAAAATTGAGTCAAAAGATAAATTTGCAAATTACAAATTTATTTTGGCGCAAATTTTTGGGCAATGCGTGCACATGAGAATTCTTCTCATTCCCTGATCCTTCCCCCCATATCCTTGAAATCCCCTCCCCAAAGAGCTACCCCTGTTAACCATATCTAGTGCATGGTTCCAGAATTCTCCAGCCATATGCAAGCAAATCATCTCCCAGGGCTGCACTGGCCTTTTCTGCCATTCATCCTACAGTTAGTAGCCGCTATCATTTGATAAAGAAAAGCTTTCCTTCGTCAGAAAGCTGAATGGCAATTTATTCTAAATACATAAAGTGAATAATTATTTCCTCTAGTTACCAATTTTCAGAGAAGGGTTATCCATCTATCTATCCATCATCTCTCTGCTTATCTTTCATCTATGTATCTATATCTATCTGTCTTGCTTTTTTGTTCTTTTTTTTTTTTGGGGGGAATCACAGTAGATTGGTAAAATTTTCTTCATCTTATGCTTCACAATAAGCCACAGTTACATTTCTGTTTAGCACTCAGAATATTCCAGACTTGAGCAATGTGGAGTCCGAAGCCTGACTTTCCGCTCTTTGCCCTGTCTTCTTGCTTTCGTGAATGACCCCGCTCATCCCTCAAGACCTGTGCCACCTTGGAATTATTCATTTCTTCTATTCTTTCTTACTTTTGGGGGAAATTGTTCCCAGAAACCAGGATCTGAGTACTAGCTGTGCTCAAAAATATCAGTTTTTCATGGCCTTTCCAATAGACAGAACTAGGAATTATATTTGTTTTAAGGACTCACGAGTTTATGTTGATATTTGCAATTCAAATCTAGTTTTAGGAGATTTATTCTTTTTTTAAAGAATTATTTTATTGTTTTGAAAGACAGAGAGAGAGAGAGAGAGGTCTTCCATTCTGCTGGTTCACTCCTCAAATGACCCCAATGGCCAGAGCTGAGCTGATCCAAAGCCAGGAGCTTCTTCCAGGTCTCCCATGTGGGTGCAGGGACCCAAGCACTTCAGCCATCTTCCACTGCTTTCCCAGGCCATAGCAGAGAGCTGGATTGGAAGAGGAGCAGCCGGGACTCAAACAGGTGCTCATATGGGATGCCGGCACTGCAAGCTGGGGCTTTAATCCACTGCGCCACAGTGCCAGCCCTGGGGATTTATTCTTAACACTTTAATTCATATTTTTATGTCCTGTTGTCTCAAACTAAACATCTGAGTTCCTGATAGCACAGTAGTGTACCCATTGGTTCTGCATTCATGGACTCAGCAAACTCTAGACTGAAAATAACCAGAAAAAAACCTTTCATCTGTACTAAGCCTGTACAGACTATTTCTTTGTCATTATTCCCTAAGCAATATAGTATAACAACTATCGACAAAGCAGTCACAATTAGGTATTATATGTAATTATCTGGAGTTGTTTTAAAACATTTGGGAGGACAATGCTTTCTGCAAATACTACGCCGTTTTATATAAGAGACTCGAACATCCACAGACTTTGGTATCCACAAGAGTCCTGAACCCAACGCCACACTGATAGCAAGGGAAGGCAGTGCTGATTCTACATTTGTTTTATCTTACAATGGCCACTAAATAATAACAACATCACCACCACTATGTGAATACTAACAAAGAAATCACAGAAAGAAGTTGAAGATTTCTTTGCTGTTCTTTTTTTTAATAAATATCTTTTTTAAATTTATTTGACAGGTAGAGTTATAGACAGTGAGAAAGAGAGACAGAGAGAGGTCTTCCTTCCATTGGTTCACTCCCCAAATGGCCGCTACGGCCGGCGCGCTGTGCGGATCCAAAGCCAGGAGCCAGGTGCTTCTTCCTGGTCTCCCATGCGGGTGCTGGGCCATCCTCCACTGCCTTCCAGGGTCACTGCAGAGAGCTGGACTGGAAGAGGAACAACCGGGACTAGAATCCGGTGCCCATACGGGATGCTGGCGCCACAGGCAGAGGATTAACCAAGTGAAGCACGGCACCACCCCCATGCTGTTCTTTTTTATCTTAAACGATGCCGAGTCTGGGAATCACATTCAAAAGCTACCTGAGGGGCAAGCCTTGGCACCACTGTTAAAACACCACGCAGATGCCTACCTCGCTTATCCGAGTGCTTGCATTTGAGACCCAGCTCCATTCCAGATTCTGGCTTCCTGTTAACACACATCCTGAGATGTAACTGGAGATGACTCAAGTGGCTGGTCCCTGTCATCCCCATGAAAGACCACATTGGGTCCCTGGATCCCACCTTTGGCCTGGCTCAGCCCTGGCTATTGTTACTGAAAATCATTTCTGTCTGTGTTAATGTTATAAATTTAAATATAAATAAGGTTTTTGTTTCAGCTTATTCTCAATTTTTGAACTATGTGAAGCGTTTACATAGCTCACAAGCTAAAACCATATGAAAACATGCACTCCCAGGGGCTGGTGCTGTGGCATAGAAAGTAGAGCCGCTGCCTGCAGTGCTGGCATCCCATATGGGCATTGGTTCTAGTCCCAGCTGCTTCAATTCTGATCCAACTCTCTGCTATGGCCTGAGAAAGCAGTAGAAGATGGCCCAAGTCCTTAGGCCCTTGTACCTGCATGGGAGACCCAGAAGAAACTTCTGGTTCCTGGCTCCAGATCGGCACTGGCCATTTGGGGAGTGACCCAGCAGATGGAAGACCCCCCCATTTCTGATCTCCCTCTAACTCTGCATTTCAAATAAATAAAGTTTTTTTAAAAAAAGATGCACCCCAAGAAGTCTTTGCCCCACCATCCTATTCCCTCAGCCACTGCACATCAATGCCATTTCAGTTTCCAATTTATTCTTCCATTATTTCTCTTTATAAAAATAGTGTCTCCTAATGATTTTTTTTTTTGACAGGCAGAGTGGATAGTGAGAGAGAGAGACAGAGAAAGGTCTTCCTTTTTGATTGGTTCACCCTCCAATGGCCGCTGCAGCCAGCACACTGCGCTGATCCGAAGCTAGGAACCAGGTGCTTCTCCTGGTCTCCCATGCAGGTGCAGGGCCCAAGTACTTGGGCCATCCTCCACTGCACTCCTGGGCCACAGCAGAGAGCTGGCCTGGAAGAGGGGAAACCGGGACAGAATCTGGTGCCCTGACTGGGACTAGAACCCGGGGTGCCAGCGCCACAGGCGGAGGATTAGCCTATTGAGCCACGATGCCGGCCTCCCAATGATTTTTGAATACTACTGTAAGTAATATTTTGAATACTACTTACAGTAGTATTGCTTTTATTCTTTGAAATATGCAAAAAAAAGCACTGCACATATGTTCAAAGAGAATTTGTTTTACATTTTTGAGGGCTGTGTAGTAGTCTATTGTGTTGAAGTACCGAGTTTATCCAATTACTCTCAGATGCACATGTGAGTTGTTTCCAGTCTTTTTACTCTCAGAAATAATGCCAGAGTGAATATATTTTCCTATGTACAAGGGTTTATCTTCAGGGGAGATTACTGAGAGTAGAATTTCTGGGTCTAAAGGTAAATATCTAAGTAATATAGTCAAATACAGTGAAATAGTCAAATACTAAATCATTACACTTCGTAGGAGTTGGATGTTTTGTATTTCGGCCAGCACCACATGAGAGTGATGGTTTCCTTGAAAATGTATTTCTAACTTTTGGCTTTCTGCCAACCTGAGAAATGAGAGATGACATTTCACAGCCGTTTAAACTTGCGTTCCCTCATTAAGAGCGAGGTTGAGAATATTTTCATGTTTTAAGGTCTTTGCCTTTCTTTTGCCATAAACCATCTATTTATGTCTGTTGCCCATTTTATCTCAATGTCAGAGTCTTTAACGTATTAACATAATTAGTGTTTTATGATGTAAGTTTCAAATAGTTCAGCTTTTCCTTTGACTTTTGACTGCTAATGGTATTTTAGTCATATAAAGTTTTAAAAATGCAAGTAGTTGAAGTTATCAATCTTTTCTTTTAATACTTCTGGCTTGTGAGTCATAGGAGAAAGGTTCTTGCCACTCCCAAGTTAAATGGAACTTGTCTATGTTGCTTTTTAATCTTTACCTTAATTTTCATATTTAAATTAATGATGCATTTGGAATATATTCTAGTGAATGCTGTCCATACAGTTTGATCATTTCCCAAACGTCTATCCATGTTGTCCTAATGCCATTGGAACAGAGACCAAATGTCTATGTTACAATACCACAGGACCTCCTTCACCTTCCAAGACATTCCCTTGCCTCCCCAAGCTGCCCCCTGTCTTCCCGTGCAACTCCTAAACCCTTCCTTATGCTCACCTCCCTCCCACTCACCAGCACTGTGTCCGGCAGTCTTCTACTTGTTCGCTGTGTCTTCACGTAGGACGGAACATTCTCCTTCCAGATGAGTCATTCCTGAAGCTATCCATGGTCAGCCGCCACAAGGCCCCACCAGACTGCCCCGTTACCTGTTCATTCTGCACCAGACTTTGCACCTTGAGATGCCTCTGAAGTTGATGCAGCTGGAGGCAGACATTTAGTTTTCCATATTTACATAACTGAAGTAATCACTTTTTGCATTTTACTCATAAATGGGTACTAAAAGTAGATTTTGAATATAAATTTTATTTTTGATATTTTTAAAATATTTATTTATTTATTTGAAGGGAAGAGTAATATAGACACAAAGAGAGGTAGAGAGAGAGAGAGGGAGAGGATCATCTGATGGTTCACTCCCCAAATGGCTACTACAATCAGAGCTGAGTCAGACCAAAGCCAGGAGCCCAGAATTCCATCTGGATCTTCCACCTGAGGGGCCCAAGTACTTGGGCCATCTTCCATTGCTTTCCCAGGTGCATTAGCAGTGAGCTGGACTGGTAGAGGAGCAGCTAGGACTTCAACCAAGCATGCCGATATTTGATGCTGGGACCACATGTGGCAACGTAACTCACTGTCCCTAAAGTTTTTGTTTTAAGATTGATTGATTTATTTGAAAGTCAAAGTTACACAGAGAGAGAAGGAGAGGCAGAGAGAGAGAGGTCTTCCATCCAATGGTTCACTCCCCAAATGGCTGCAACAATTGGAGCTGCGCCAATCTGAAGCCAGGAGCCAGGAGCTTCTTCCAGGTCTCCCATGTGGGTGCAGGGGCCCAAGGACTTGGACCATATTCTACTACCTTCTGAGGCCATAGCAGAGAGCTGGATCGGAAGTAGAGCAGCTGGGATTCAAACTGGTGCCCATATGGGATGCCAGCACTGCAGGCGGCAGCTTAACCTGCTATGCCACAGTGCGGGCCCCTAAACTTTTGTTTTTGATTGTCACATAATTGTATATATTTATGGGGTGCAGCGTTTCAAGCCTGTGTATAATTTGTAATGATCCAATCAAGGTAATTAATGGATGCATCATTTCAAACATTTATCATTTCTTTGTCCTGAGAATGTTCCAAGTCCTCTCTACAATCTATTTTGAGACATAAAATTGCTTTCAGTCAGTTTTCCTACTGCTTTGTAGGCATTAGAAGCCATTGCTCATATCCAACTGGACTCTTGTTCCCATTAATTCTCCCCTCTCCATCCTCTCCAACGCTCTCACCCTTCCCAGCCTTGATAACCACAGTTCTACTGTCTACTTCTACGAGATCAAATGATTAAGCTTCCACATGTGAGTTATTTACTCTTAGGTTTAACGAGTTTTAGAAGATGCACAGAGAACTTGTGTGGGGAGCAACCCGGACTAGACTGAGTTACTGGAATTAAGACTTATTCTATGCATCTGCTCTCCCACAATATGGCGCTGGGAGAGGAGGAAACAGCTTCCGCACAGCTGCCTCCAGTTCAACCAATAAACTGTAGGACTTGCTCCTGATTGGAGAGCAGCGTACTCGGCGTGTGGGCAGCCAAGTTGGGATTGGCGGAGGAGGACTATAAAGGAGGAGAGAGACGGCATGCACCAGGAACATCTATGGGGAACATCTAGCTGAAGGAACACCCGTGCAGCCCCCGAGAAGAGCCGGCCGGCAGTGTGCCGCTCCCCTGCGGAAGTGGGGAATGTGGCCAGGGGGAACTGCCCTTCCACGGAGGTGGAAGGGATAGTAGCCAACCCGGGAAGAACCAGCAGCAAACCCGGGGAGGGCCGAGCAGACGAAAGAACAGCGCAGGGTCCTGTGTTGCTCCTCCACGAAGAGGGGGAGCGACATAATGGTGCCGTGACTCGGATATGAAGCCTAGGCAGGACTTAGTGTCGTTCCTCCATGAAGAGGGGGAGCGACATAATGGTGCCGTGACTCGGATAGGAAACCTAGCTCGGATAGGAAACCTGACTCGGATAGGAAACTTAGGACGGATATGAAACTTAGGAGGGAAGAAACGGGAAGAACTGGGAAAATATCGGAGAGAGAGACTAGCAAACAGCCTAGGGAAAATATCGGAGAGAGAGACTAGCAAACAGCCTAGGGAAAATATCGGAGAGAGAGACTAGCAAACAGCCTAGGGAAAAGCCGGACGAGAAAGGTGCCGGAAGAAGCTATTGAAAGCCTAGGCATAGACTCAGATACGGACTACGGGGGGAAGCTGGGAGAAATCTCTAAGGTCGAAAGCGAAAGTGAACGCTAGAACAAACAGACTCGGACGCGGACTGTGGGGAGAGGCCAGGAGAAATGAGGGAGGAATATCGTTGGAGGAAAGTTTGGGGAAACATACCGGGTAGAGAAAAATGTTAGGGAAATTGAAGCCGCGGGGGGCAGGCCAAGGCGGACACGAAAGCCACTTTGGGGTTCTCAAGTTAGCCCGGGAATAGGGGGCGAAAAGTTGAAACCAGAAGCTGAAACGTAAGCCAGATTGGGATCCGTCTGATTAGCCCGGGGAGCAAAGGACGGGAAGCCAAACCGTGGGGCGGAGATGTATGCTGGGTTGAATTCGCCAGGCTAGCCCGGGGAACTTAGATTGAATGCTAGTGGCGGACACGTAAGCTACGCTGTGTTACTCGCGGAAGCCGCCGTGTGCAGAGAGAGCACGGGGCGTGAATAGATAGGGAACGGGGCTGGCGCGAGGCCGTGGTGCAGACACGAAGGGCGTGGAGACCGCGGAGCGCGCGAAGCCAAGCCGCGCAAAGCCAGGAAGCTGCGCAGATGAAAGAGGCGCGGGCTGAAGCGGCTCAGCCGGGAAGCCACCGAGAAGTAGCCTCGGGGCGGGCAGCGGGAAGCTGCGGGGATAAGAGAAACAGAAGTTTGGAAGTGGAGTGAGAGAAATGGGAATGTTGGCAGACAGAAGTAAAATGGGAGAAATAGGAATGCCCGGAGATAGAGAAATAGAGAAATAGAAAGGCCTCCCTACAATACAACAATTAGAAGGCTTGGATTCGGTCTGCCCGATTAGTGAGGCAATGAGCACCTGGGCGGCTAGCAGCTTATGCGCCGCAGGTCACCGAAGACAGGCACGAATTAACATCAGTAAGGCCTCCCCACAAAAAGGCAATGAGAAGGCTTGGATTCGGTTTGCCTGATAGGGCTTGTAAGCCCCTGCAGGCTCGACCAGAGCATGCGCTGCAGGGCACTGAACACAGGCACGCATCAGCGCCTAAAAACCTCCTCACAACATGGCGAAGAGAGGACCCGGATTCGGTTTGCCTGATTGATAGGACTTGTAAGAGCCTGTGGCAACTCTAGCAAGTAGAGCAGAGTGTGTGCCGCGGGACACCGAAGACAGGCGCGTATCAACGCCAAAAATAAAAAGAAAGGGGGATCTGTGGGGAGCAACCCGGACTAGACTGAGTTACTGGAATTAAGACTTATTCTATGCATCTGCTCTCCCACAATATGGCGCTGGGAGAGGAGGAAACAGCTTCCGCACAGCTGCCTCCAGTTCAACCAATAAACTGTAGGACTTGCTCCTGATTGGAGAGCAGCGTACTCGGCGTGTGGGCAGCCAAGTTGGGATTGGCGGAGGAGGACTATAAAGGAGGAGAGAGACGGCATGCACCAGGAACATCTATGGGGAACATCTAGCTGAAGGAACACCCGTGCAGCCCCCGAGAAGAGCCGGCCGGCGGTGTGCCGCTCCCCTGCGGAAGTGGGGAATGTGGCCAGGGGGAACTGCCCTTCCACGGAGGTGGAAGGGATAGTAGCCAACCCGGGAAGAACCAGCAGCAAACCCGGGGAGGGCCGAGCAGACGAAAGAACAGCGCAGGGTCCTGTGTTGCTCCTCCACGAAGAGGGGGAGCGACATAATGGTGCCGTGACTCGGATATGAAGCCTAGGCAGGACTTAGTGTCGTTCCTCCATGAAGAGGGGGAGCGACAAACTTGTAGTTTAGGCAGCCACCCTTATGCAACAGGACTCTGGAATTAATGTGGGCTTCTTAAACTTGGATATTTTGTAAGCAAGAAACACTTCTGCACGGATGTAGCATTTTTGCCCAATTTGTCCAATTCAATCAGTCATTCTGTCAAACAGGTACAGGTGGCAGCCATACATTTTTGGAAAGAAAGGACAACTCATAGATCCTGTTGGAAAACAGCCAACCTGCTTGGGGTACTCCTGGAAGAAGAAAATCCCTTCCTTTGGCCTTCAGACTCTTCTCAATTCCATATGAGTTTGAATCCTTCCCAGGAAAAGCAGGGTCTGCCTGCAGCCTGATAGTCACCCTCAGCATCATCCTCAGCATTGCCTGTCCCTTGCAGAAATGCTAATGCCCTTGACCACTGTGCTTACTGGAGGTAAGAGCTCACCAATCATCGCTTAGCAATTCTCTTTGGCTCCTGAGGTGAGCATTAAACACTGTGAATTTGTACAAATGTAAGGAATTTGTTTCCTGACTAATCAGGGCCCCCACACTGTCTCCCCATCCCGCGGAAGCCCCTGTGTGGGTTTCTCACCTGGGATCACCCCTCCAGTCCCTTATTCCTATTATTTCCCATGTTATCCTCTCCAACTGGAGTGTATTGACTTTACCCCAGTCTAGGGGTAGGCTTTGAATGCCTATGCCAGTTAGGGTAACTCCTTCCCCCTGTCACAATGATTGGTTCAAGTTCTAGCACAAAACCTAGCCCTAAACCCATCAATGTGTGACATACCTCACGCATCCTGATGAGTTCAGAGGTGCTCACCAAGGTGAAGCTCATGACGTTGGCATGATAGCTCAGAGAAACGACATACCTCTTTTTCCTATGGATGTGACTGAGGAGGCAGCGTACCCCGGAAATGGTAGTAAAATTTAAAAATGTGTAAGTAACTACCCTGAAGCCCTGAAGGAAGCTGTGATGGGGTTGAAGCAGCTCACAGAATGTTGAGAGAATCTCAAAGAAATCTCCCAGGCCCTCGCATGATTGCATCTGCACCAGCTCTACCAGAGGAACAAACGATGCAATCAGTCAAGGGAAGGCCCTGAAGCCAGAGTCAGGCAGGTCTGGGCACCAGTCCCAGGTCTACAGCTTAATACATGTGGGATCCTTGGCGGGTCAGTCTGTCTTTGGGGACCTCAGTCTTCTCACCTGCTAAATGGTGGCAACACTGACTATGTTCCCCACAACTATGTCCATCTCCAGCTCCTACACCAGCAGTGCTCCGGAAATGTTGAGTGGATGAACAGGGAGGAAAGAAAGGAGGAGGAATGGATGGATGGGTGGATGGATATGAGTCAGATCTGATCTAATTCATTTTTATCAGGGGTGTTGATCTTAAATGAACTAGAAATAGAGTCAACAGTCATACAACATTGTACATATCTTGGCCAAACTAGGATAATTGTGCGATCTAAATGGGAAATCCTAAATAAGTATATCAACTATTTGGCTTATAGAGGATGTTCAATTTTCATTTGCTGAATAAAAAATTTGTTTGGGGGAAAATACTCTCTAAGCACAGGACCTGCTATCTCCACAGGTGTTCTCTCAAGTAACATTCTAAGAGGACCTTTTGTATCTCAACTCAATGATACTCAAATAGGAAGCCCTGATTTCAGATGTTAGTGAGTAGATTTTCACTGGTTCTTAGTAAGAGAGATTTCTAGCTCTTAATTAAAATATAATTACAAAATATCAAATATAAATCAGTACTACAATGGGTGGGATAAGAAAATGGTTTGCCTCATTTAAAAATGCATTTTAATTCTCTTCAGAGGTAAAATTCATTGCTGCTGATCTTTGCAAATCCCAACATCTCTTCCTAAATTCCGGGAGAAGATTCATGAGTTAAGACAAACTACAGAGCCGGCGCCGTGACTCACTAGGCTAATCCTCCACCTTGTGGCGCCGGCACACCGGGTTCTAGTCCCGGTCGGGGCGCCAGATTCTGTCCTGGTTGCCCCTCTTCCAGGCCAGCTCTCTGCTGTGGCCAGGGAGTGCAGTGGAGGATGGCCAAAGTCCTTGGGCCCTGCACCCCATGGGAGACCAGGAGAAGTACCTGGCTCCTGCCTTCGGATCAGCGCGGTGCGCTGGCTGCAGTGTGCCAGCCGCGGCAGCCATTGGAGGGTGAACCAACGGCAAAGGAAGACCTTTCTCTCTGTCTCTCTCTCTCTCTCTCTCACTGTCCACTCTGCCTGTAAAAAAAAAAAAAAAAAAAAAAAAGACAAACTACAGGCTGGCGCCGTGGCTCACTAGGCTAATCCTCTGCCTGCAGCGCCGGCACCCCGGGTTCTAGTCCCGGTCAGGGCGCCGGATTCTGTCCTGGTTGCTCCTCTTCCAGTCCAGCTCTCTGCTGTGGCCCAGGAGGGCAGTGGAGGATGGCCCAAGTGCTTGGGCCCTGCACCCACATGGGAGACCAGGAGGAAGCACCTGGCTCCAGGCTTCGGATCGGGGCAGCACACCAGCCGTAGCGCCCATCTGGGGGATGAACCAATGAAAGGAAGACCTTTCTCTCTGTCTCTCTCTCTCTCACTAACTCTGCCTGTCAAAAAAAAAAAAAAAAAAAAAAAAAAAAAAAAAACTACATTTTTTTTATCCATAGATTATCAGAGGCAAAAATTTTCCCTGAGTCAGACACATTCCTGAATTCTAACCCATTAGCATAGCCTGTACACATTTTTCTCTGTAAGATGATGCATCGTGCTATGCTCAAAGTAAGGATGCTAACACCACTTGTAGCACTGCTACTACCATTCATATTGATTATACTTTATTGAATATCTACTATATACAAGGGGTAGAGCGCAGTGCTTTCCAAACAGTATTTCTAATTCTTACGATAAGCCTGCAGGGGACATTGGATCACTGCTCCCATCTGACAGCTAAAAACATTGCTTCCAAGGTCGCTTGAGGGAGGGCCTGAAACTCGAAGAACTACGGGGATCATTTGATACCATTTGATTAAATGAACAAAAGTGGGGTCTAACACCCATCCCACTCTGAGAGATGAAGCAGCTGAAGCCAGAAAGGGAAGCAGCATCTCAGGCCCAGGGCCCAGCCTCTCTCTCCCTCCGCCTGTGATCTTGGCCTGTCTGAATATCTGTTCTCTGCACTCGCTGCTGAAGTTGCTCTTATTCAGTGGCTGCCTGGCCAGGCTCTTAGAGACCCCTTGGAGATGCCCACTCAGAGTTTATGTTTCCATGTGCAAAATCCAAGTCTGCAGGCACACACACCTCTCTTGGCAATCCTTAATTTGCTTCTTTGATATTTCTTATTATCCCAAAGAGCCAAGTACCCTTAGCAAGGGACTTACTCAGAAATAGGTAGCAATATAGAATACCCAACGATTGGAGGGAAGAAAGACCTAAGACCTATGTTACTACATCTTGAAAGCCGGTGAATGAATGTGGCTAACCCTTACTAGTCCCTTCCCTAAACCCAGATGCTACTTCATGGAAGCACTTTGTGTCTTGCCTCACTGAAGCCCAATCACAATCCCACAACACCAGCTTCATTTCACTGACACTGAAATGAGGCTGGAAGGGTTAAGAAACTTGTTCGTGGATGGCAAAGTCAGGGTCAAAACCTTGGTGCTTCCAAAACCCGCGTGTTTACCGCTGTCCAGGTGCCTCTCTGCGATCTCTCCCCCTCCTACCAACCAGCCTGGCAGGCTACCAGGGAGCAGATTAAATCAGGGCTGCTGATCTGCACTGGACGCTGCTGTGTAATGAGGCATTGGGGGAGTGCACTTGCTGTTCTACAAGCAGAGCGAAAACGTGGGATTTACAGCATTAGAGTGAGGCTTCCTCCTGAGATGGAGACAACGCCTTGAGGAGTTTGGGTTGCTCCACTGGAATTGTAGAGATGAAGCCCCGGGAAAGGACTTGAGCACAAGAAGTGAGCAAAGCCAGGAATAAGAGTTTCAAGGGCCCTGCATGCAAAAAGTCAGCCATGCAACCCCGAAGAGTGAGGACCACAAACAGAACAAGCACTCTGTGGCACATGGAGGGATGGTTCCCCCTCCTGCCAGTTCCCAGGATTAGGGACAGGTCACTGAAACAGGCAGGGTCACTGAGTTCCTGGCATCCAAATGCCGCTCTGTGGACTTTTCCCAAAATTCACCCATCAAAATGATTACGGAAGCCTGGGCAGAACACAGTGTCCAAAGAAACAACAAAAAAGGAGTCCTAGAGGCCTGGGTCCTCTGGTCCTGCTGGACTCTTGCTAGATGGCTTCAGATACATCTTCGTTAAGCCTCATGGCCCAGCTAAAAATTCAGGGTGACTTCCTCCCCATGACAGTGGAATTCCCTGGCTCTCAGGGAGGAGAGCGCCTCCTGATTGCACTGCTGGAAAGAGGCTGAGCTGGACTTGAACTTGCATCTAGACTCTATCTGCTTTCTTCCCACGACTTTCTCTGACCTTATGGAGAGGCTCCAGTTAGAGGCGAAAGGCCCCCTGACACCCAAGCCTGGCCTTCCGGACCACCTTCAAGGTCCCAGAGGCATAGTTTATTGTGGATGCTTTCCCACTGTGCTTAAACCAGTCCCCTTAGTAGAAGCTGGTCTGGCCAAACAGGTTCTTCTGTGATCCACAACCCCTGAATCCTTAAGGAGCTCTACTTTCTTCAGTGTCAAGTTCATTGATCCAGACTCTCGTGAACTGTCTGCGTATCCTCAAGGCCATGACACTCAGCAGTGACCTTCACTTGAAGGTTTCCCTTCACTTCTCTCGGGCCTGACCAAGGATGCCCTTGTTTGTTAGTGCTTAACCCTACACAAGCCAGTACTGTGGGACTGCACTGTCACAGGAGAAACAGTCCCCAACCCCTGAGGTGATGAGCTTCCAAGACCCACATCTCATTGGTCCAAGATTAAATGAAGACATACTCTGAGCCAATCAGAATGTCTCCCCTATCAGTAGGTACATTTTTCCTCCAAGGTGGAGAGGGGAGCTGAGACTTCTGGGTAATGCAGTTGTGTTCATAGCCACACTCTAGACAAAATGTTCCTGAGATAGCCTGGCCAAGGCCCCACATTGTCCTTCCCGTCCCAAAGCCTTGCTGTCCCCATGACACACTCAGCATGCACCCAGTGCTGGCGTGTCTCCCTCTCCCTTCTGTTCAGGATATCAGGAATCGACTCCTGTTGCCTGGAACCAAACAGAAGTGCTCTATTTTGCTTACCCATTCTCTTCTGTATCTTCTCACTCACTTGACCAAGCTCCTCAAACACTGCAACTTTATCCTACATGCTTGGCCCAGGAAAGTGCACAATCAGGTGAGTGAAGAAATGGCTGATAACTTCATTTCTCCACTTTCTTTCTTTTTAGTCCTCTATGTACTTGTACAACCTTTTAAAAAAAATTCTCAAGGAAATGTTACTAAACAACAATCATGGGCTGAGAGCTTGATGGGACAATAAATAGCCAAAGGAAACATGGTACAGGGTCCTGCCCTTGTGAACTTGGAGTCTAGTTCAGTAGAGCAAATATAGCATTAAACACAATAAGTTACACAGAAATGCAGACATGGTAATAATAATATCTGCCATTTGTTGAGTGCCTACTGAATGCCGTGTAAAGAACTTTGAGAAATCATCCCCTTAAAATCTCACAGAAATCTTGGATAAACATATTATTACACTTTGCTTCCTAGAAAGGAAACCTGAGACTCCAATGTTAAGTGACCTGCACAGTGTCACGCAGGTAATAAACGATGGGCATGAGATTCAGCCCCAGCTCTGTTCCTAGAGCCCACTGTGTCTCCGGGCTGCCTCTTCCATTATAACACTAAATGGCTTAGGTAAGAGCAATAGCTGTGGGGCTCTAAAACCCAATTGTGGGTTTTAGAGAGAACTACAGCCTGAGCAGAAGCTTCTCTTGGTCAACTGGCAGGAGCAGGAGACAGAGTTGGAGGGAGGAAGGCAGCAGCCACCTGCTAAGCATATGGGCTCAGTAGATGGGGAGGGAGATGACCTCTTTGTCCCTGGGGGAGTCCCCTGGTGGGCCAGCTTTCTCAGAAGGAGCCAGGGTCTGCGCTCCGAACAACAGGCTTCCTTCCGTTTCGTGTCTTCTCTCTGGTGTCAGACAATGAGGCTAAGTGACAAAGAAAGGGAGCGAGCTCATTTCCAGGTGCCAGAGATGGGTCCAGGCATCCACATTTCTGGGCCAGGTCAAGGGTAAAGCAGCCTCAGGTTCTCTCAAGTCTGGTTGGGCCAACTTAAGGGACCAGCAAGAGGTCTTCAGAAAAATCTTGTATTTATTCTGGGGCTATTTCTGAATTACTCAGCTTTTTTTTAAAAAATAGAATTCCAATTCAAAGTGGCTTAAATAAACAAACAAAAAAGGAAATGTATTGGCTCTTTAACAAGAAAGGTCAGAAGCAGGAGTGTTTAAGGACATTGCTGGAATCAGATACAAAGTTAGTATCCCCAGAGATCTGACTCTCTCCTCTACTTTGTTCTGAGTGCACCACTTCCTAGTAACTTCAAGTTTGTCCACTAGCTTGGACATACCATTTTTTAAGAAAGTGTTTTTTCTAGGGGCTGGTGCAGTAGGTTAATCCTTGGGCCCTGCACCCACATGGGAGATCTGGAAGAAGCTCCTGGCTCCTGGCTTCAGATCGGTGCAGCTCCGGCCGTTGGGGCCATTTGGGGAGTGAACCAACGGAAGGAAGACCTTTCTCTCTGTCTCTCCCTCTCACTGTCTATAACTCTACCTCTTAATAAATAAATAAGTAAATAAAATAAAATAAAATAAATAAATAAAAGAAAGTGTCTTTCTAAGTAGTTCTGGTAGTAGTCTTGGATTGATGCTGACTCCTCCACCTCTTCTAGTATCTCTAGCTCCTCTCAGATCCAGTCATCTTTAAAAGCATCCAGGATTGGCCGGCGCCGCGGCTCACTAAGCTAATCCTCCACCTTGTGGCGCCGGCACACCGGGTTGTAGTCCCGGTTGGGGCATCGGATTCTGTCCTGGTTGCCCCTCTTCCAGGCCAGCTCTCTGCTGTGGCCCGGGAAGGCAGTGGAGGATGGCCCAAGTGCTTGGGCCCTGCACCCCATGGGAGACCAGGAAAAGCACCTGGCTCCTGCCATCGGATCAGCGCGGTGCGCCGGCCGCAGCACACCAGCCATGGAGGCCATTGGAGGGTGAACCAACGGCGAAAGGAAGACCTTTCTCTCTGTCTTTCTCTCTCACTGTCCACTCTGCCTGTCAAAAAATAAAAATTAAAAAAAAGCATCCAGGATTCATACAGACTGGGGTAGCAGATCCATTCTTGGAGCTATCGTTGGGGTCCACACTCCACACTGACCACTTGAAGTGTAGTGAGGACGGAGTATTTTCTAGTTTCTCAAAGAGTTGTCATGGTGTTGTTACCAGGAGGAGGGATACATCACCGAAAGGCAAAAAACGATAGACGGCCACAGGAATGGGGCTGAAGCAGTAGGGGGAGTGTTCATTTACCTACTCCTTTAGGGTGTATGCACTACACAAATGAGATTGCACTGATCGCGAAGAAACATACCCGTGGTCTGCCATGGAGAACAGTAACAAATACTTCTCTAGTTTTTTTTTTTTTTTTTTTTTTTTTTTTTAGCAAAAGTTTTCACCTTTATTACTGCATTTAATCTCTATACTTCAACTCTGTGCTGTGTTGACGGTGCCACTGGATAGTTGAGAAAACTAAAGTTCTGAAAGTAAAGTCGTTGACCTAAGTTTTATTAATGTGACAGACTGGATCATTCTGCCCTGTTATGCCCCACGTGGCCTGCAACAGGGTTACGGGTCCAGGCCCTTGGCCATGTTCCTTTGCAGATCTCCTGTAGGCACAGTGACCCCGTGACTCTGAACTAATAAAGTGAGGATGGATGTGATGTGCACCACATCCCAAGAAAAATTCGCCTGTTGAGCTCCTGAGCTCATCTGTGAGAAGAGCATGCCCCAGGAAGTCATCACCCTTGGAAGGAGCACAGTAAGGAATGATTCTTTCAGATGGAGACAGGCAGAAAAGACTTGAACCCGATCTATTCCTGGGAGCCAAGTCTGGTGGAACTCATCAGACCCACAGCCAGATCACAGAGCTGTGGGCAATAAGATAACACCTGCTGTTGGGATCCGTGGATATTTCGGGGGTGTGTGTTATACAGCAAACACAGACTAACGGCTACAACTAACAAGTCATGAATCAGATAATTAGAGGCTGCCATAACACTGCCACACAGAGCATGGGGCATGGGCTCCAAATGCCAGCATGCACTTAGACTTCACCCTGAGGACCACTGGAACTACTGAAGGGAAGCCGCTATTTAGATAGGTGTACTGACATGCCACGCCTAGTACTTCAGGGGGATCCGAGGGCCAGCCAGGAGATGAAGATGAGATGATGAGCCATGCAGCTGCGGCAGCCCGGATGTGAATGCAGCTTTCTGCCCAGCTGTTACAGCTCCGTAATGGCCCAATGCCATTACCAGTCATTACATCCACAGGGCCAGGTAAATCCATTATGATATCAGCTAAAAACAATCTCTTGAGTAACCTCGACAATTGGTTCCATCCATGATCTCGTTTTTGATTAGAATTTGTCTGATTGTAATCACTGAACGTGATTCAGCGCCATGTTTTATGCATGTGGCAAACACCAGTCCCGGCTCCTGACAAGGGGGTCTTTCCTGGTGCTCCCTGTGGGCAACAAAACTGCCCTTCACGTTTAGACAACGTTGGCCTTGGGAAGGTTCGTGTGTTGGGGACTTCGGGCTTGGGAAAACTTAGCAGGTGGCATTGGGAAATATATTTTATTCACTTTAAATATAAACCTCATTTTTTTTTACTTAATGATTTTTTAGAACCAATGTTAATTTACAGTAATAAGTATTCAGGAAGGATCTTTAAATAGGGGAGTCAGAGTCGGATTCCACATATTGTACAGCCCTTTCTCTCTGCCAGCTGTCCACATTGCTCTAGTTAGCTTTCCTTACCCTGTGGCAGCTGGTCCCATTTTACAGATGAGGGCATTGAGACCTGGGGAGGTAAAGGGAATGAGGATAAGGAAAGGGAAGTGTCGGCTGCCTCCGCAGCTCACTAGGCTAATTCTCCACCTGTGGCACCAGCACCCCGGGTTCTAGTCCCGGTCAGGGTGCTGGATTCTGTCCCGGTTGCCCCTCTTCCAGGCCAGCTCTCTGCTGTGGCCCGGGAAGGCAGTGGAGGATGGCCCAAGTGCTTGGGCCCTGCACCCACATGGGAGACCAGGAGAAGCACCTGGCTCCTGGCTTCGGATCAGCGCAGTGCGACAGCCATAGCGGCCATTTAGGGGGTGAACCAACTGCAAAAGGAAGACCTTTCTCTCTGTCTGTCTCTCACTGTCTAACTATGCCTGTCAAAAAATAAATAAAATTTTAAAAAAAGGGAAGCGTCAAGAAGAAATGTTAATGCAATGAGCTACATGAACGGCTTCTTTCAAAGAATTATTTCTTAAAATACTCATACCTCTGAGCCCCATTTTCCTCATTTGCCAAGGTCACAGGGCTGCCATGAGGCTGAAATATGTACTGGGCACTTGCCATTCTTATTGGTCTTACAGCACCTTTGAAAGCTGTTTTAAATCAGGAAACTTCCTTGTTGTATGAATCTTGGAATCCCAACTCATCACTTTTTTGAAAAATACTTTTTGAGAGAGAGAGAATTCCTATTAACTGATCCACTCCCAAAATGCCCACAGTGGCTGCGGCTAAGCCTGGAGCTGGTAATTCAATCTAGACTCCCATGTGGGCAGCAAAAACTCAACCTCTTGCACCATCAATGTGACCTCCCAGGGTCTGCACTAGCAGGAAGTGGGAATCCGGAGCCAGAGCCACAACTGGAACCCAGCACTCTGACAAGGGATGGGGGTTGTTAACCAGGGTATGAATCAGTAGGCCAATCGTCCAATTCCTCATTCCACTTTTAAATAGCTTGAGATATAATTTACCTAACATAAAATCCACACATTTTAAAGACACTACTCAATGATTTTCAGAAAACATAGAAATCAGCAGCCATCACCACAGTTCCATTTTTGGAAACATTTTCATCGATCCAGAGACGTCTATCCTGTCCATTAGTGGTACAGACCCTCTCTTTGCCCAGCCCCAGGCAAACACGAATCTTTGCCTACAGATTTCCTTTTCTGGACATTTCATATAAATAGATTCATATGATCTGTGGGTTTTCTGTGTCTGGTTCCTTTGCTCAGCATGTGTTTTAGGTTCATTCATGTGCCTTGTTATTGCTGGATAGCATTGTACTGCATGGGTATGTCACAGAGTGCTTGTCCACCGCCAGCTGAACACTGCCATTATTCCAAGTTGTTGGCTTGTCTCAGTCTGATTTGTGCTGCTATAACTGGACATCCCAGAGCCTGTCATTTATAAAAAGCAGAAATGTATTTCCTTACAATGCTTAAGGCTGGGGAGCCCAAGACGCCAGCATCTGATGAGGGCTTTATTGCTGTGTCCTTACGTGGCCGAGGGCAGAAGGAAAAAGTCAACGTCCTTCCATGGCAAGAAAATGGAAGAGAGAATGCACTCTCACAAACCCTCTCTCTAGCAGTACTAACTCATGAGAGGAGAGCCATCAAGACTCAAGCACCGCTCCAAAACCCCACCTCCAACAATATTGCTTTATTCTTTTTTTTTTTTTTTTTTTTTTTTGACAGGCAGAGTGGACAGTGAGAGAGAAAGACAGAGAGAAAGGTCTTCCTTTTGCCGTTGGTTCACCCTCCAATGGCCGCCACGGCTGGCGTGCTGCAGCTGGCGCACTGCACTGATCTGAAGCCAGGAGCCAGGAGCTTCTCCTGGTCTCCCATGGGGTGCAGGGCCCAAGCACTTGGGCCATCCTCCACTGCACTCCCAGGCCACAGCAGATAGCTGGCCTGGAAGAGGGGCAACCGGGACAGAATCCAGCGCCCCGACCGGGACTAGAACCCAGGGTGCCAGTGCCACAGGCGGAGGATTAGCCTATTGAACCATGGTGCCGGCCACAACGTTGCTTTAGAACAGCATGGAATTTTGAGGGGACCAAAACATTCTAACCATAGCAGCGCTATTATGAAAAATGCTGCTATGAATATTTGCGTACTGGGGCTGGCATTGTGCACAGTGGTTTAAGCTGCCACTAGAACACCACTATCATGTATCAGCTCTGGTCAAGTCTCAGCTGTCAAGTCCCAGCTCCTCTGCTTCTGATCCAGTTCCCTGCTAATGTGCCTGAGAAGGCAGCTTAAGATAGCTCAAGGACTTGGGCCCCTGCCAACTACTTGGGAGACCTTGATGGAGTTCAAGGTTCAGCCTGGCCTAGCTCTGGCCATTGTGGCCATTTGGGGAGTGAACCAGTAGACAGAAGATTCTTTCATATTTCTCTCTCTCTCTCTCTAGCTCGGCCTTCCAAATAAATAAGTAGACCTTTTAAAAAATTGCATCCTTTGTGTGGACATACACTTTTATTTCTTCAACTAGCTTTTTCAGACTTCCTTGCAGCCAGGGTGGGTGCGAAACAAAGCTGCATCCATCAGAACTCTTGTCATCATGCCCCATGACAGCTTTCTCAGATTGATAACAGGCCTATAGGGACAAATGGTGCTGTCTTCCAGCAGCCATGCTATCTTAATAGTTCACCTGTGTTATCTTAGTAGTTGACATTTGTTGAATCTTTCTCCACTTTACAGATAATGCAAACTGAGGCACCAAAATTGAAAGATTGGTTTATTTTGGTGCCAAAAATTCACGCATCTGGGAGGTCTTCAAAATCTTCAAGTAAATGCATTGTAAGGAAAAAAATATGAATGGATTTCATTTCTTTACACATAGATAAACATCTTCTAATTCCATTTTTCATGAACATTTTTAAGTACCCTCGTATATAAATAGCCACTTAGCTGCAAATGAGTCGGAGGCAAACTCTGCCTTAGAAATTTAGCCCAAGAATTTTATACTTTACTAGTATTTTGACAAGTGTATTTAAGAGAACTCTCGTAGCTTCAGACACTGAAGTTTGTTTGTTTTTTCTTCTCATCTTTTATAGGTACCCAATTTAGCTACATGCTACAGACAAAACTGCCAGAAAATTGTGATGACATGTGTGTACAAGTATCTCCCCACTCTGGTCCCCTCCCTCCCCAGCCACAGAGAAGGGACGATGTGTGGGAAAGTAGGGCATTGGAAAGGGTGGGGATTGGGGCGAACATTTTGCAGCAAGATGAAGACGCTGGCTGGGACAACCACATCACATTTGGAGTGCCTGGGTTTGCGTCCCAGCTCTGCTCCCAATTCCAGCTCCCTGATAAAGTAGATGCCAAGAGGGAGCAGAACTCAGGTACTTTGGCCCATGTCACCTACATGGGAGACTTGGATTGGCTCCTAATTTTAGCCTCGCCAGCTCCAACCATTGCAGGTATTAGGGGAGTGAACCAAAGGATGAGAAATCTCTCTGTCTCTGTATATTTCTGTGTGTGTGTGTGTGTGTGCCTTTCAAACAAAATGAATAAATAATCTCGAACCTATTGACAAGACAGAAGAAGAAAGGGTTGGGGTCACGCGGGCTGTATTTCTGGGACTGGCTTGTTCACGAAGCCTCGACCCAAAGCCTCTCTGTGAAGGGCTCAGTACTGACTGAGGCTCTGGTTCTCCAGGTTAATAAGGCAGGGCCTCTGCCCTGAAGGAGCCACACCTAGTGCAGGCAGCAGGCCATACGGAAAGGTTTCGGACTGAATGACAGGAAGACAGGAAGAGAGAGCACAGGAGACAGGGCCACTCATTTCAGTAGAAAAACAGCCAAAGGTGCTCTGAGTTGCTAGACCCCAGCAGCGAGAATTAAAAGTCCTGAAGGGGAGAGGTGATGGAGTCTGGGGCACCCAGGGCACTGCACGCGGCCATGCACGGGCCACAGAGGAGAGAGAGAGCTGGGCTGGAGGTAGTGACCAGAAGCCCAGCAGACAGATAGCGAGACAAGTGTTAAGAAGAGGCTATGGCCAGTGCCACAGCTCAATAGGCTAATCCTCCGCCTGCGGCGCCGGCACACCAGGTTCTAGTCCCAGTTGAGGTGACGGATTCTGTCCCGGTTGCCCCTCTTCCAGGCCAGCTCTTTGCTGTGGCTCGGGAGTGCAGTGGAGGATGGCCCAAGTCCTTGGGCCCTGCACCCACATGGGAGAACAGGAAAAGCACCTGGCTCCTGGCTTCGTATCAGTGCAGTGTGCTGGCCACAGCAGGCCAGCCACAGCGGCCATTGGGGGGTGAACCAATGGAAAAGGAAGACCTTTCTCTCTGTCTTTCTCTCTCACTGTCCACTCTGCCTGTCAACAAAAAAAAAAAAGAAGAGGCCATTAACCACTACAGAAGAACCCCCAAACCTGCAGCTGCTTCCCTGACATGCAGAAAGCCAATCACTGACATCGGGGTGGTGGAAAGAGGGGGGTGTGTGTTGCAAGGCGCAGAACAAGGAGCTGGCAACTGTCCTGTAATTCCCAGACTCCCCCAGGAGCCAGGCAGCTCTCACTTAATTCCTGGGCTCCCGGAGGAGTCCGGGGTGAAGGTTCCAGTAGATCGAAGCTGAGAGGTGCGTGATCAGCGTGTGTCCGAGTTCCTGGTTGGTCAGCGGTGCTCATGCCCTTCCGTTGATTGGTCGGTGAGGCTGTGTGCGTCAGGGAATTCAGGAGGAGCAGGTGTGCTAACGTTGTAAGTGGTGGTTCCCCTCTGCCCCAGACCTGGAATTCCCCTACACAAGCCCCTCTGGACAGCACTGGCCAGCAGGGTTCGATCTGTTGGAGAGGCAGAGGACTTCTTGGGTCTGGTGATTAGAACCTTGTAGGGCCAGCTGAGCCACTCTCTCAACTCAGGGATTCCCTTGGGTTAAGGGTGGGACGCTGGCTCTGATGATGCCTTGCCTATGCTTTTAGGGACATTTGAACAGCAGTTCAGTTTCACACAGAGTCAGAGAGCATCCCAGCAGAGACCCCAGGCAGTTGAAGGGGCTCTTTAAGGGAAACTCTTCTGTCTGGGAACAGCGTGTGGGAAGCATCAGGGAGGCGAGGGGTGGCGGAGTGGCCCCCACAGTATGCTGCTTTGTCGTCAGGGCTATATTGAGCTAAAAGCACTTACAAAGCCCCAGGTACAAGAAGGAGGCTCTAAGGCCACCTTTTCTTGCTGAAAGCAAGAGACAAGCCCCCTCCCCCTCCAAAGATGCTCTCTGGCAAATGAATGGGCAAAGGTCAAAAAACATGTCTTTCTCTACAGGGGCAGCAGCAGTAATGCTGAACCCTGACAAACGTGAAACTTCTGTTTTTAAGGAAGGGCTGTAAATGAGCCCAAACCGAGTGTGCCCCCACGGCTCCTGCCCATGAGCCTCCTCTGCACTCTGCCAGCAAGCTCCAAGCTGTAGGGCAGAGAACAGAAATGCTAGTCTCGCTCCAATCGTGTTTGGATTTTGATCTTAAACAAAGTACTCAAACATAATTGGCTTATTCTAAGCACTGACCTTGTCCAAATACCTTAACTGACTTATCATCAGGTCTCTCTTTTCAATTGGTTATCTTAAAACTCTTAATATATTTTCATATTCCCAAAATAATTATACATTTTTTAATTCTCCCAACAATGAACTATTATTTCCCATTTTACAGATAGGTAAACTGAGGTATGGACTTTCCCAGAGGCACATCACTAGTGACAGAGTAGGTCTTGAGTCCAACCGGTATCACTATTGACCTTGAGCCTTTGACTACACTCTGTTGACTATGAAGTCTTCTGGTTTCTCCCTGTTCTTCCTCCTGGAATCTGTGGGGATCTGAGACTTTACTTGTTTAAATCATAGACTGTGTTTCACACTGATGTTTCCGAAATGCCCAGCATGCTCAGGGCTCCAGCAGTGCTAACAGGAAGGGGTTAACCATTCCCGTACCCGTGCCTATGACCCCAGAATGAACACGGTGCAGTACTCAAAACTCCCATGTCTTTTTATACATAGAAGTTTCTGTCTTGCTGGCTTCAGTTGAATTATTTTCCTTAGATCCTTACATTCATTTTCCATTTCAAGTTCATAGACATAAAATTGGAAAGCACAATTGTGATTAAGTCTATGATTATAAAGCGGATTTAAATTATGTTTCTGCAAAAACTAAAGAAAAAAATAAAAGAAGGAAGAGAGGAAGGGGGGACTAAAGGGGGACAGAGGGGAGGGCATTATGGCTATCTTCTTAGAACTGTATCTATAAAATATGTTTTCTTTATATTAATAAAAAAAAAAACTTTTAAAAAGACCAAACATAAGCCATGCTGGCAAGGACATAGAGAAAATGGAGCCCTTGCACACTGTTGGCAGGAATGTAAACCAGTATCACCCCGGAAGACAGTATGGAGGTTCCTCAAAAATCCAAAAGCAAATGACCACATGATCCAGCAGTCTCACTACTGGGCATATATCCAAGAGAAATGAAATCTTCTGTTGGAGACACAGCTCCTGTCTCAAGTTTATTTCAGCACTATTCAAAATAACCCAGAAAGTCAAACAACATGACTATCCGTCCATCGATGAATGAGTAACAAAAATGTGGTACATATAGACCACGGAATACTACTCAGGCATGAAAAATATTGTTTGCAACAACATGAGAGGAACAGGGGGTCATTATGTTAAGTACAATAAACCAATAACAGAAAGAGAAAAAGAAATAGAAAGAAACTGCCCACAGAGAATCGGGTTCCAGTGGGGAAAGGAGGAACAGGGTTCTTGGAACTGCGTGACAATAGACTCGGCTTCTAGGCCTATCCCTAACCCTGATTAGCCTCATGCTGCTAAACAAGGGCTCCAGTTCAGGAAAACTAATGCTGGAAGAGGCTTCAGAGACCAAGGATCTGGGAAAATTAAAGCTGGAAGCTTTCCTGCCTCCACGCTCTCCATCAAGTGCAGAAAGACAGCATGGGTTTCCCTCCATGGCCCAGTCGGCAAGTGGTTGGTTGAGCCGATACGCTCACCCTAAGCTGTGATACTTCTACCTCGGAATAGGGCTAATGGTCTACAAGCGCACTCTTTTCTTTTTTGACAGGCAGAGTTAGACAGTGAGAGAGAGAGAGACAGACAGATAGAAAGGTCTTCCTTTTCCGTTGGTTCACCCCCAAATGGCCACTACGGCCGGCACACTGTGCGGATCTGAAGCCAGGAGCCAGGTGCTTCTCCTGGTCTCCCATGCGGGTGCAGGGCCCAAGCACTCGGGCCATCCTCCACTGCCTTTCCGTGCCACAGCAGAGAGCTGGACTGGACGAGGAGCAACCAGGAAAGAATCCGGCGCCCCAACTGGAACTAGAACCCGGGGTTCCGGCGCCGTAGACAGATGATTAGCCAAGTGAGCCGCGGCGCTGGCCTACAAGCACACTTTTAAAAGTTCATAGAAAATGTAATTTAAAGCAAAGTTTATTTTGCTGCAAAAACTTCTGAAATCCATGCAGGCGCTCAGCCCTCTGCCTCTGCTAAGTCGCCCGCCTGGTCTGGCCAGGTGTAATCTCTGCACTCAACCATGTAACCTCACTCCTTCTACCCCCTACCCCCCAGTCTCTCAGGCTGTGTCTGGAGAGGTGCCCATCCATCCTTACGGATGTCCCTTCCTTAATAAACCTTGCTATTTTATCTCCCACAAAAAAAAAAAAAAAAAAAAAAAAAGGCCGGTGCCGTGGCTCATAGGCTAATCCTCTCCGCCTTATGGCACCGGCACACTGGGTTCTAGTCCCTGTCCAGGCTCCGGAGTCTGTCCCGGTTGCCCCTCTTCCAGGCCAGCTCTCTGCTGTGGCCCGGGAGTGCAGTGGAGGATGGCCCAAGTGCTTGGGCCCTGCACCCCATGGGAGACCAGGAGAAGCACCTGGCTCTTGCCTTCGGATCAGTGTGGTGCGTCGGCTGCAGCGTGCCAGCTGCGGCGGCCATTGGAGGGTGAACCAACGGAAAAGGAAGACCTTTCTCTTTGTCTCTCTCTCTTACTGTCCACTCTGCCTCTCAAAAAAAAAAAAAAAAAAAAAAAAAAAAAAGAAATCCATGCATAGTTTGTCCTAATATGTGTTTTCATGAATGCTTTGCAGACCTATTATGCAGTCTGTCCTGGCCTCAGGGTTATCATGAATGTCAGATATTACAGTAAACATACAAGGTTCAAGGTCCCAAAGTGTGCTCTGAACACACACCCTCAGGTCTGCACTTTGGCTGTAGCAAATATCAGCGGGGTGACTTGGACCTTAATCGTTCTGAGCTTTTGTATAACCATCTCAGACAAATAGGGTGAGACAGATACAGGTGGAGTATCAATAGAGCCTACCACAAAGTACGGTCCAAACGACAAAGTCAGATTGTGCTTAGAGCGTATTTAGCACAGCGACTGATACACAGGACATACTCAAGGAATAGCTGGTGTTTTTCGCTATTCTTTTTAAAAACCCAACATAATGAGTAATTGCTTAGTTCTGTCTTAGGCCCAAGTTGTGTTGAGAGTAGCTGGGGATTCAGAGAGGGGAAGGCGAACTTAGAAAGAGGGGGTGGTGAGAGAATAATACTTTGGTCATACGTGACAAAAATCTCAAGCACAGGGGGGCAAAATAATGTGAGAGAGTGCACTTCTAACTGGCAAAAGCAAGGACAGCTTTGGGGAGGGTGCTTGCCATGGCCCTTGAAGGAAGTGGGACTCTGGATTATGTTCATCTGTGGGAGGTGACTGACTACCTTTGACGTAATGGGGTGATTTTGGGTGGAAGAATTGCATGAGCAAAGGAGTGGAGGGTGGAATTGGCGGTGGTAATCACCAGCAGTTTGGGGCTGGGTTGGAGGATGTTTGTAGGAATCAGTGCTACCCTGGAGTCTGCAAGGGGACATGGGCTATTCCGTCTGCCCTGCACCCAGCCACCCATCTCTTCTAGTCACCGCATTCTGCCTTCTCTGTGAGAAGCCGCACCTCCCACTCCCAGTGCCTAAGGTTCAGGAGGAGCTGACTTCACACCCTAGGCATGCTGATTGATGCTCAGGGGTAGAAGCATGACCAGGCCTGGACCAATGAGGGCCTTCCCTGGGACTTTTGTTGGAATTCCTGGGAAATAGACTCTCTCTTTTCACTGGGGCTTATAAGATTGCAGGGTAGAAGCGTGCAGCATTGGCTTCCTTCTTTGCCACCCATGATACAATCTACATGGAAGTACTCCCTCCAAGAGGACAGCATGACTGAAAGATCAAGAAGAATTTGAGAGAAATTGGTCAGACATGATGTCAGCTGTACTCCTAGAGACTTAGGTATATGAGGCAGTAAATCCTTCTTCCTTCTTTTCCTTTTTTTAAATTAAGCTTATTTGTATTGGTTGTCACTAAAATAATTCTGATTAATTAATTAGTTAATTAAAGCAATTGGCTTTTGGCGAGAATTAATCACATGCCTGGGGCATTTTAAGAAATTTATGAGTAACAATTCATCCAAATTTCCTCACAACACAACAGTAGGTGTTAATTATCATCCTTCCTTTACAGGTAAGAGGAACTGAAGCCCAAAGTAAGATGCCCTATGTTTCACAGCTATAGCTAGTAAGTAATGGAGCTGAGAGCTGAGGTCAAGCAGTTTGTCTATAGAATTGATGCTCTCACCCACTATGCCATGCTCACTCCTGACATTGGCACAAAGATTTCCAGGTGGTTCATGGATTCTTTGTGCTCTGATTCTGCCTGCTTCATGATGGCTTGCATCCTATCTGTAGCTATTCTGAGGTTAACAGTATCCTTGGTTACCATTTCTTCTTTGAAAGTCTTGATTCTGATACAAAATCCAATAGACTGAAGCTCAGTTTTTGCAGTTCTTTCCACCTTTATGGACAAATGACTCCTAAGGACAATTCCAAATGCAACTCTTCAGATGTTGGTTTGCACAACATTGTCCCCACCTATTCACCCTTTTTGTACCCAAGAGTTCTCTTCTACAGATTACATGCCCCCCTTGATATGATGAGAAAAATGTAGACAATGCAAATTATTTGGCTACAACACACTGGATTTCCTGTGTGCTACGTAGTACCCTACGCACTTACAAGGTATTGTCTCTGAATTTGAACCTGAACTCATCTGCCCTTCACCCAGTGATCCAACTTTATACCCCATTCCAGGCCACAAAAAATGGTGTGGAACAAGAAAGGAAAATGATTGAAACACAAGGCATGACTTCTTCTTTTAGAAGCTCAAGTGAATTTGAGTTTCAGATAAAGAAAAGGAACTTGATTACTTAAAATGTGATTTGTAAATAGTGTAGATACTGAGATACATACAATTTATTTCTTTGAATAATTTGAAGCTGACCCATAGTAGGAATTCAAGTTTTGCTAATCTAAGTAGAATGGAATCAAGGGTTTTTCATGTGAATGGAATGGAGCAGAATGAAAAGGGGGGAGCAGAATGGAATGGTGAGGAATTGAATGGTTGCAATAGGGCACAGTGGAATGGAGTGGCATGGAACTGGATGGAGTAGAATGGGGCAAAAATGGAATGGAAAGGAACAGAATGGGTTAGAGTGGAACAGAATGGAATGGGGTGGGCCAGAATGGAATGCAGTGTGAGGGAGAAGAATCAAATGGACTCAATGGAATGGAATGAAGCAAAGTGGGACAGACGGTAATAGAATGGAGCAGAGTGAATGGAAAAGAATGGAATAGACAGAAGGGGAGAGAATGGAAGGGAACAGAGTGGAGTAGAACGGAGTGGAGTGGAGCTGAATGGGATGGAATGGAGCAGCATGGGATCAAATGCAACAGAACAGAGCAGAATGGAATATGTGGATTTGAATGGGGAAGAATGTAATGGGTGGATCGGAATGGAATGAACTAATGAACTGGAATGGAGTAGGGTGGAATGGTGTGGAGATAAATGCAATGGAATAGAGGAGAACGGAGCAGAGTGCAATGGAGTGGAGCAGAGTGGAATGGAGCAGAATTGGGTAGAATCAAGGTAAATCAAGTCAAATAGAAAGTTATGAAGACAAACAACTATGTCAGTATTTGAACCAGGAGTAGTAACTGAGAAGAGAAAATATTTTCAGATTTATTTATTTATGTATAGGAGAGAGAGAAAGAGAGAGGGAGAGATATCTTCCATTCACTGGTTCACTCCTCAAATGGCCACAATGACTGGGGTCTGGGGCTGGTTTGGGCCAAAACCAGGAGCCTGGAGCTCCGTAGAGGTTTTCCACATGGGTGATAGGGACCCAAGTGCTTGGGTGTGGAAGCAGCCAAGTCCTAGCAGCCAGGACTTGAACCTGCACACTAATATGGGATACTGGCATTGCAGGCAGCAGCAACTTAGCTTGCTGCACCACACCAGCCCTAAGAGAGGAATATAATCTTTAAGAAAGAGGAAAGGTGCATTGCCTCCTGAGTGTGCCCTAACTGAAATCTAATATAATGTTTTTCAGGAAACATTGATGACTTTCCAATTAATAAGTACCCTTTATATCACAATACCATACACATTGTCATATACATGTTTATAGATACTGATATAAATCAAAGGGCTTTTTCATCAAATAGTATTGATCCAGGCTACTCAGGATGCATGCTGTTTTCCATTCTACTTTATTCTATTCTCATCTAGTCTTCATTTTTTTTCTTTTAGTTACACTAATCCCAAACCCACAGGCTGATTTATGTCCCTCAAATGAATTGAATTTGCAGTATGGCAAGGCCGTTCTCCTAGAAAGGCTCTGAGTAGTAGACCTGGGGTTGAATCCAAGTTCTTCATGTACTCTCTGTGACTTCCTAATCATTTATAACTTCGATTACCTCGCCTGAAAGGAACTGCTAACTCCTTGGTGGGGATGGTTGGGAGAAACAGACGGCACTGCACGTGTAGTAAATAAAGATCCCAGAGTAGTGCTCAATACACGAAGCAAGTGGCCCATAATGTCACCAAGCCTCAGGGCTGTATCTGACCCAATGTCCCAATTTCTGATTCTCAATGCCAAGTGCAGGCAGTGGAGGGATTGCCATTTCTTATCCCTTTCTTCCCTCTACTCCTGGTCCATGGTGACTGGCTCAGCTGCAATGTACCCTTTCTAACACAGGAGCCATTCCTTATCCAGGTCATAGCTGGAGGTTCTCAGGCTGTCATTCTGTGCTGAGATCATCTCAGAAGGAAGTAGTGACTCTGGTAATTAATCACCATGAACCAAGTCCTGTCTGATGGATGCCAAGGAGCAGGGAGCCCTCTGTGGAGGCTTGAGAGCGGCCCCCAAGACACTGCGCTGAATTATTCAGGGTGAAAAAGTTCTGACCTGCTAGGAAGCAGAAAGATAGAAACTGCACAAGCTAGAAAATGGTCTGATATAAATGGAGCATAAAAAAAGGGACAGTGTGGATTTAAAGAGAGATGGAAAACTTAAGAGTGCAAAATAATCTTTCTATGTTTTCCCCTATTCCTCCTCCTGTCAACCCATTCATTCATTCATTCAAAACATGTGGACACCACCATATTTTTTCATCCCTGCTCAGGCTCGAATGAGATCAGTTAAAGATGATATGGTCCCAGGGCCGGTGCTGTGGCTTAGCAGGTAAAGCCCCTCCCTGCAGAGCCGACATCCCCTATGGGCACCAGTTCAAGTCCCGGCTGCTCCACTTCTGATCAGGCTCTCTGTTATGGCCTGGGAAAACAGTGGAAGATGGCCCAAGTCCTTGGGCCCCTGCACCCACATGGGAGACCTGGAGGAAGTTCCTGGCTCCTGGCTTCGGATCGGCATAGCTCCTGCCGTTGCGGCCAATTGGGGAGTGAACCAGCGGAAGGAAGACCTCTCTATCTCTGCCTCTCCTTCTCAAATAAATAAATAATTTGTTCTTTTAAAAAAAGATGTTATGTCCCTTCCTTTGAGGACCTTACAGTATGTGGGACCACAGAGGGAATCTAATAGTTACGGTGCATCAAGATGAATGCCCCAGGTGTTGACTGAACAATGCTGCAATGAACATGGCAGTGCAGATGTCACCTTGAGGTTCTGATTCCAATCCTTCGAGATATGTACCCGGCATTGGAATTTCTGGATTAAATAGTAGATCTAGTTTAATGGTTTGATAAACCACCTTACTGATTTCCATAATGGCTGCACAAATCTGTATTCCTACCAACAGTGTACAACAGTTCCTATTTATTGATGACCTAAATGTCTATCAACAGAGGAATGGATAAAAGAAATAGAACATATACATGCAATGGAATGTTATTCCATCTTTAAAAAGAACAAAACGTTGTCATCTGTGACAATAGGGATAGAGCCCGAAGACCTTATGCTAAGTGAGATGAGGCGGTCACAGGAGAACCAACATGGATCAAAAAATGAAAAATCAAGAATATCAAACTAGGGAAGGAAAAATTAGAATGTGGCTACCAGGGAGTGGAGAGTTGCTGCCTGGTGGGTATAAAGTCACTGTTACACAAGAGGGGAAAAATTCTAGAAGTGACAGAGTGCCTACGGTTAACAATATGGTATGCGCACCCAGACACTTGCTAAGAGGCTAGATCCCATGTGAAGTGTTCTTAGAGATAAATCAGTTGACTGACTAGTCAATTAAAAGAGGTACAGGTGAGAGGAAGATTTCTGACCTTGATTGTGGCAATGATGCCATGGTGTTTGCATATGTCTAAACGCAGTAAATAATATACATTGAATAAGCACAGTTTCTATATCATTTATAACTCAGTAAGACTAAAAGAAATTAGGAGGGGAGGCCTGTGTGTGGCACAATGGTAGAGTTGCCATCTGGGACATCTGCATCCCATATGGCAGTGCCTGATTTGAGTCCTGGCTCCTCTGCTTCCAATCCAGCTTCCTACAAACGGGCACCCTGGCAGGCAGCAGATGATGGGCCAAGTACTTTGGTCCCTTGCCACCCATTAGGAGAGCCAGATTGAGTTCTGGGCCCCTGGTTTCAGCTTAGTCCAGCCCTGATGGTTGTAGGCATTTGGGGAGTGAACCAACAGATGGAAGACATCTCTCTGTATCTGTCTATTTGCCTACCTGTATTTCATTTTAACTAAAATGAAAATAAATAAATAATATCTTTAAATTGATAGAGGAGGAGGAGATGAAATTATTACACGCCTGTGTTTCTATCACCTTCAAGACAAACAATTAAGAATATTTCATTCTTGACACTCAAGTATAGAAAATACATACAGTTTTCTGTTCTGTAGTTTTCAAACTTTCTCACAATGAAAAAGTGCTGTTTGTAACCTTAGGAAAATTTTTAAATAACTTCAAAGGAATTGAAATAAAAACAAAACAGCAGATGTTTGCGCTGTGTTTGACGTTCTGTGTCGTTTATCCCGGAGATAACGACCTGCTAGAACCTTTGCATGTCCGGAGGTTGCTCGTTTTGCTCCTGTTTAAGCAAAGGGACATGAATAAATGAAAGAGAATTCGCAAGTGAGGGGCGGTGAATGGCCTGGGAGAGGTTTCACGGGGCTAGGGGTCTCCGAGGGGGGCTGACTGACCTGGTCAGGAAGGACGGTACAAGGCAAGAGGACCAGGTGACAAGCGAGCAAAGGGCCTTCCAGGCGGAGGGAACGGCAGAAGCGAAGGCTCAGAGGAACGTCAGTGTCTTCTAGGCAGCTTAATGGAGAGGGAGGCAGAGGCAGAGGTGAGTAGGAAACAGTGATGGGGCCAGGTGACGAAGGAATCTTCAGGACAAACTAAAGGACATCGGACTGTCCTGCAGGCAGCGGGAGCCATCGAAGGCTGTGGAGAGAGGGAGTGACCACCTCAGCTCTGTGATGGATACAGAGCTCCCGGAGCAGGGTCGGAGACGCACTGAATCATTCTGGATCCTGTCCAGGGAACAGATGACAAGAAACGGGGGGAATGCACACTAGATACTTGTCGTTAGTCAGTAATTAGTGTTGACTTTTTTAGATTTCATATTACAGTATCTGTGTTTTCAAGAAAGTGATTTCTTGTCTTTCAGAGACACACACTGTGAACTTTGTACATGTGCTGTCTCGGGTTTTCTTCACGTTAACCTGAGTCTGGGGTCGCAGGAACTGGAGGGGAGGCAATCAAAGAAACGCAGTGGCCTCTGCACGGCTGCTCACTGAAGCTGGTTGACAGCTGATTAAGGTTCATTTTGTTATCTCTACTTTTGTTTATGTTTGGAATCTTCTAGAAAGAAATGTTTTCAAGATAGTGAAGCCTGAATGAGGGGAAAGAAACAATAATCGTAGGAGCCAAGGCAGGTGTCTGGCCTGTAGCTAAGGCGCCGCTTGGGATGCCCACTTCCTGTATCGGAGTGCAGGTTCTGACCCACCCTCTGCTCTCGATTCCCGCTGCCTGCAAATGCACGCCTCGGGAAGCAGCAGGTGACGGCTCACATAGCTGAGTCCGTGCCACCCGTGTGGGAGATCTGAAGTGGGTTCCCAGCGCCCAGCTTCAGCCACAGAGGACATGTGAGGAGTGTACAACAAGATGGGAGATCCATGCATACAAAGAAGTCTTCAAAGAGGAATGGAGAGGGGCGGAGGCTGTGGCGTAGCTGGTAAAGCTGCCCCCTGAAGTGCCATAATCCCATACGGGCACCAGTTCAAGTTCCGGTTGCTCCACTTCTGATCCAGCTTTCTGCTGTGGCTTAGGAGAGCAGTAGAAGATGGCCCAAGTCCCCTGCCCCACTGTGGGAGACCTGGAAGAAGCTCTCGGCTCCTGGCTTCAGATCAGCACAGATCCAGCCATTGCTGGAGTGAATTGGGGAGTGAACATAAACTTTCTTTTAATTCCATTTTCTACAAACTTTTTTTTTAAATAAGAGATTTGTTTGTTTATTTGAAAGACAGATGAAGACGAAGACGAAGAAGAAGAAGAAAGGGAGAGAGAGAGAGAGAGGTAGAGAAAACAAGATCTTTTATCTGCTGGGTCACTTCCCAAATGGCTGCAATGGCAAGTGATGGGCCAGTTTTGTGCCAGGAGCCAGAAGCCAGGAGCTTCTTCCAAATTTCCCACAGGATACAAGGGCCCAAGTACTCAGATCATCATCTGCTGGTTTCCCAGGTACATTAGCAGGGAGATGGATCAGAAGTGGAGCAGGAGGGACTCAAACTGGTGCTGTTATGGGATGCTGGCACTGCAGGCGGAAGCTTAGCCCACTACGCCACACCGCTTGCCTTTCCATGAACATTTTTGAAGCCCCCTGATACATTCAGTTTATGGGACTGGCACTGGATTATCAACACTTCATTAAGTCTGGGTCAAGGAACAGAAGAAACCTCAAAGGACAAACAAAAGTATACGCACAATCATTGAGATCAATTACACGGCATGTTGGAAAAAGTTAGGGAGAGGAGGAAAGGTAGAAGGAGGCATAAAAAGTGAGGGGGTGGGAGACAGACTGAGTGCCATGGAGGGGGCTGATAACAGAGAGCTGGGGACAACCGTTCAGGGCAGGGCACTGCACAGCCTTCCCCAGGTGTGAGAATCCCCATGTTCTTGAGCAACAGGAGCCAGCGTGGCCTGGGCAGAGTGAGGGATGGGTGGAGCAGCAGAAGAGGAGGTTAGAGAGGTCGCATGGTCTCCAGTTCCTCATGGGTGGTCCAGGCTGCAAAAAAGCCCACCCATGTTGTAACTGGTAACCCACGATGCTGATGAACCTATGAATTCTGTAAGGAACCTAGAAGGGACGCCCAGTCTTGGGAAGAAATTCTGCTGCGCCTGTCAATGCGAGTCCACAGCTTCTGCTGATCCTCCTCCACTCAGCCCCTGGGGCCCATTTGAACTAAGGGAATTTCTCCAGTCCAGCTCTCTATAACATGAGCGCAACAGTGTCCCTGCTCCTGCAAGTCCTCCTGCAAGACCCTTCAGCCTTGAGAAGACAGACACGCAGAGGGGGGTTGATGGCGCAGGCTTTGAAAGCACTGTGGGAGCTGCTTTACCGAAGGGGCCAGGGCAGAAGCAAGGAGGCCAGAATACAGCCTGGTGCTGCAATCCCAGCAAAAGCTCGCCCGTGCCCTACGCCAGCAGGGCTCTGGTGGGCGTGCTAAGCGTAGGATTCCAGAACTTTTAAGTGCTGGAACGCGGCGATAAGCGGAGGAAACCCCCAGTGATGCCTATGCCAACACGGGCTGTTGAGCAAATGGCTGTCTTCACTCACGAGCTTTGTCCTGTCCCCTGAGTATGCTAGAGCCGGATGGCAGATGCCTGTTCCTATTTCCAGTAGGATCGCCGGCCTGTTACGCAGAGGCAATTTGCAATGGTCTCGTCCTCTTTTTTCTAGCACCTATTTCCAGAGCTCAGCCTAGGGGAGGGTTCCCTTGCGTGAAACAGCAAGTGTAGCTTACAGTAAGACCACCGTAGACCGACGTGCTACTGAATCCAAGGCCATGGGGTCGACCCAAGAGAACCAAAGAGAAGACCCTGCACCCGCTCAGCCCTGCCTCCCCGACCCTGGCTCTTCCAGGAGGTAAAAGAGGGTACGACAGAACGTTTTAAAAGAAAAGTTTCAAGGACAAATTGAAGTGGGGTCGAGAATCCAGGTACCGTGGGCTGTTCCTGCCATGGAAGAAAAAGACACCTCATTTTTTCTGACTTAGATTACACAAACTTTCTTGAACTCTAAATTTGAAACCCCATATTTCAAGGCAGGTGGGTGGATGGGTGTGGAGGAGGAAGAAGCAGAAAGACAAAAGGCAAGCGAGCTGAGCGAGCTCTTAGGCGCCTGTTCTCTGTGCGCTCTGAGATTTTCAAGTTGAGGAGTGATATTATGTTAATCCATGTTCTAATTGCTCAGCAATAAACATCACCCACTCGCTGCAGAAATGTCAGGACCAAGACTATTTCTAAATCCGCGTTGAAACCCTGTCAGTCACCAGCTAAGAGCACAAAGGGATGGAGCACTTTTGTTAGCATAACAATTTCTTTTTAAATACCGCTGATTGCCAGATGGGATGGGTATTCCTTACTGAGAGCCATAGACTCTGGGTAGGGTGAGAAGTGGGAGGACTGGGCTGTGGGCCCCAGAGGCTGTTTGTCAGCTCAGAGGGAGGGGCGGCTGACACTTGTCACCTTTGGTTGAAAGTGTCACAGGGTAGGTTGCTGCTAAGCTACAGGTGGTGCAGGAGGGGAGGGAGAAGAAGCTGCAAACAAGGTCAAGGCCGCAGACATGGGAGCCTGGGTCGTGTTTGGCTACTGGAGCCATCACCACTGCCTCCCCGGGTCTGCATTAGCAGGAAACTGGAGTTAGGAATTGGAGGAGGGCGGCACACTCAGGTGCTCTGCAATGGGTCGCAAACACCTTAACCCCTTAACCGTCATCTTAACAGTAGGTCGAATACTTGCCCTCTCCCACCCGCCATCTTTAATAATGAAGCTATTTGTCTTTGCCTCTTGGAATGGACATGAGAAGCAATCAACTAAGATGTCTGGGTAAGCGTCTGAATGTCTCCTGTGTATAGTGGTCACTTAACAGATGGTACCCTAAGCAACCTGCAAGACATAAGACCAGAGATGCTACAAGAGTTCCCTTCATCGCCAGCAACACTGCATGGCCTGTCCTAGCTCACTGGACAGAGAGCTCAAAGGACAGACGAGAGCTGACCCGTGTCTCAGATGCTGATCAGGAGCAAAGATTCTTCCACACAGTAGCTGCTTCGGCTGGCAATCCCTCCTCACCTTGACATGTGGAGAGGCTGCCCAAGGTTAGCCATTAGCTTTGCCTCAGCTTTCTGAGGCTGCCTTAACAAAGCAGCCAGCAGCAGAAATGCACTGTTGCATAGCTCTGGGGGGCACCAGGTTGACTTGGTGTGGCAGCACTGGTCTCCTCCAAGGTCGGCCTGCTTGGCTTGCTGGCTTCCCAATGGCCATCTTCTAGGCCTTTCACACCCTGGATGAGTCTGCGTCCCCTTCTTATATAGACACCAATTGCACTAGATTAACGTCCACTCGAATGGCCTCATTTTTTTTACCTCCTTCAAAGACTCATTCTTCAAATACATTTTCACTCTAAGCAACAGGTAGAGGATCCCTCCTCCTAAATGCTTGGCACAGGAGTGTTTCAGATTTGGGAGTATTTTTAAGATTTTAGGGCCTTTTGCATAGGTTTTATCTGTTGAGTACCCCTAATCTTTTTTTTTATATATATATTTGAAAGAGAGTAACAGAGAGAAGTAGAGACAGAGAGATAGGTCTTTCATCCACTGGTTCACTCCCCAGATGGCCGCAATAGCCGGAGCTGCACTGATCCGAAGCCAGGAGCCAGGAACTTCTTCCAGGTCTCCCACGTGGGTGCAGGGGCCCAAGCGCTTGGGCCATCTTTTACTGCCCAGGCCATAGCAGAGCTGGATCGGAAGAGGAGCAGCCAGGACTAGAACTGGCGCCCATAAGGGCTGCTGGCGCTTCAGGCCAGGGATTTAACCCACAACGATGGCCCCAAGTACCCCTAATCTTAAAATCCAACATCTGGATTTCTCAAAAATCCTAAACTTTTTGAGTGTCATTGCTTGAAATATTTGGGGTTTTGGAACCTTTGGTTTTCATATTTTTGAATCAGGGGCGCTCATCATGTACTATGTGTTAAGACTTTAACATATGAATAAAGGGTACGGGGAGGTGACAGTATCTACCCAAAATACTCTCAGGGAGAAATGCCCTGGTTTGTTACTTTTGCAGGAAATAGCCATTGGATACATAGGAAAGCACACATCTGCCACCTCTACAGTGGCCTGTGGGTTGGGGCCACCTGGGCCATAAGGAAAGATGCAGAGTCAGAGAGGGGATGGGGCACTGCAGCCTTTAGCACCGTGTTGTGCGGACTTGAAAGTGGGTGCTGAAGGTGAAGTTCCAGGGTCAGCCCTAAAAACCACATGACCTGGGGCTGAGGGTGAGCCATACTTAAGGTAAGTAGGAGGACAATCAAGATCAGGTCAAGAGGGAAAGTCAAGTCCAGAACTCAGCGGCAAGGCAACACCACCCACAGAAGAATCCATGTTCAAGGGCCCAGGAAGAGAAGAGAAAGAACATGGCAGAACCGGTAGAGGCTGAGGGATCCTGAGTGTAGCCATGGAGAAGGAAGAGGATTTGGCTCAGCCGGGTTGGAGGTGTCTTAAGCAGAGTGAGGAGGACTCACAGCTCCCAGTAATCAGGGAGAGGTGGAGCAGCACTGAAGGAGAGAAAGGGTCAGGTATGCATAGCTGCCCGAGGTTGGCACCGAATTCCACCCACCCACCACGGAAGTACTTGCCCTGCCCCGTGCCGGGTGAGCAACAGCTGAACAGAAGAGCTTTTATACAGGAGGGAACAAAACAAAGGCTAAAAGAGCCAACACTGGGTTGACCCAACGAGGGAGCACAGTTAAAGTCAAGGGCAGGCACCCCCGAGCTCAACGCTTGCCAGCTGCGTGATGTGTAAACACGGTCCCCAACTCTGAGTCGCATTTCTTCATCCGCAAAAGTTAGACACAACGCTGAGTGCTCACTGTCAGGAGGTGGGGGAAGCTTTTATATCAAACAGGAATGCTCTTGGCCAATGGGGGTTTAAAAACAAACACAGCACTTAGTATACCAGCCAACAAAATGCCTGAAAATAGGTGGCTCCAGCTTTGGTAGAAACTCAGCTACTGAGATGCACTTTATTCTTTCTGTTCTGCTGTCCTGTGAGTGTTGACTTTGTGCCTTCCAGTCACAATACGGCTGCTGCTACTCCAGGCATCCTATCCTCATGCCAGCAACCAAAGTTGGAAGGGATGGGGCAACAGGGTTTCTCTTGAGAGACTTTCTCTTCTGTTTCTGCCTCATTTCAAGCCAAAGTAGTTTGACATCAGAGACAATTTTTAAATTCCTTGGGGCTGGTGCTGTAGTGCAGCAGGTAAAGCCACCATCTGCAGCACCGTTGTCCATATAGGCGCCAGTTCAAGTTCAGGCTGCTCCTCTTCTGATCCAGCTCCCTGTTAACGCACCTAGAAAAGCAGTGGAAGATGGTTCAAGTCCTTGGGCCACTGTACCCATGTGGGAGACCTGGAAGAAGCTCCTGCCTCCTGCCTGGCCCAGCCCCAATTGTTATGGCCATTTGGGGAGTGAACCAGTGGACGGCAGACCTCTCTCTTTCAGTCTCTCCTTCTCGCTCTGTAACTCTTTGAAATAAATACAATAAACTTTAAAAGAATTCAATTCCTCACTTTAGGATTATTATGAGACTTAACTGCATGACGCATAGGAAAGTAACTGGCACAGGGCTGGCATTCAGTAGATGTAGCTCCTTTTTGTTGGGAAGGAAGGAAGTGCAGCAGGAGTTCAGGCTGTAGAATCCCACGGTCTGGATCTGAGCGAGACCATGAGCGAGCCACTTCCCTTTCTGTGCCTCAGTTCCCCGCCCCACAGCGTGCAAAAAGGGCAATGAGAGTCAGGTGGTTCACACTCTGGAAACACCGTTCCCATTAGGATTGCACCCGGGCCTGAGAATTCACCCGGGAGCACCCCCCTCCCCGCCCCCACCTCCCCGCACCAGTCAATTAACACGCTCAGCCTGGTTGTCTGCATCGCCGCTTCTTAGCAATAGCTGTTTCAAAGGGTCTCTGCTGTGTGTCAGCAGTTCTTCATTCGCGGAGATGCTGGGGAACGCAGCGATAATTATCTCCTCCTAGGGCTCCTGTCAGAACTAAGGATATTTAATGAAGTAGATGAGGAATCTGATGCTGCCTTAGAAAATGGGCATTATAGCTGCTTATCATCCATCACCAGGAGCAATTGGCTTTATCTGCTTCTGCCTGATAGGTTTGCCGCTTAAAAAAGGATTCCTGGGGCCAGCACTGTGGTATAGCGGGTAAATGCCTATAGTGCCGGCATCCCATATGGGCACTGGTTAGAGTCCCGGCTACTCCACTTCCGATCCAGCTCTCTGCTATGGCCTGGGAAAACAGTAGAAGAAGACCCAGGTCCTTGGGCCCTTGTACCCACATGGGAAACCCAGAGGAGGCTCCTGGCTCCTGGCTTCAGATCAGCTCAGCTCCGGCTGTTGCGGCCATCTGGGGAGTGAATCAGCAAATGGAAGACTATGTGTGTGTGTGTGTGTGTGCGCGCGCGTGTAACTCTGACTTTCAAATAAATAAATAAATATTTTGAAAAAATAGGATTTCTTTACGCAGGGCTAGCACACATTTATTCTTTAAATTTAGCAAAGGGATTTAGATGGCATTTAGAGCTTTAGCTTTAATTACTCGTGCCACTAATTTCATCTCAGCATACAAAATCTGATTTTCAAACCAAGAGGCCATCGTGTGGACAACATTCGTTTTGTCCAATGACCATTCATACATCCAACCACCCTGCTTGCAACCCCTGTGTTGGAACAGATAGTGGAAGACCTGCTCCTCAACTTGCAGGAGCTTCCTGGCCAAGTGGGGGACAGAGATTGCTGCTACCAGCGCACCCCTAAGGTGCTCAGGTGGGTCCCAGCAGTGCGCACTCAGGAGAGAAGCTGCTCAGAACAGATGAGAGGGGTGGTCCTGGAAGTGGGGAGTGGGCTGGGATCAGACACCTCCAAGGAGCTGCAGATGTGTGAGCCAGCAAGGATTTCCTGGGAAAGGAGAGAGCACATCCATAGAAGGCGGCAGCTGGAAACTGCACTGCGATTGGAGCCAAGGACATTCAGGTAGAGACAGAAAGTGGGAGAGGGAAGTAGCAAGACCACCAGCTAATGCAGCAGGGCCAGAGAGCAAGGAGGTTTGTTCTCTATGGGAAGAACTGGAGCTCTTGGCTGAGGCCTTGGTGCCCGCCTGCCTCCCTCCCTCTCTCTCGCCTTCCCCTCCTGCCCTCTCACCATCCTCTTGCTATCTTTTTTTTTTTTTTTTTTTCGATCTCAGAAAGCTGGCTTGCCTACACCATAGGGTTTTCATGGAATGGTTTCACTTCAAGCTTTTAAAAAGGCAGGCAGACATGAAAGATGTCTGTGAGTGAGACCCCAGTGGAAAGAAGGAGGTAGCTTTCCCTGAAGGGAGAAGAGAACTTCTACTTTGATTATAGCTCTGTCTAAATAAGGTCGGAGTTTGTGGACTCAAGAGGCTTCCATACCCTTGACAGCTCATGACAAGAACCTCCGGTGATTGCTGACGTCATAAATAAGAGTGTCAATTGTTAAATCAACAACAGGGGCCAGGGCCAGCACTGTGGCTCACTTGGTTAATCCTCCGCCTGTGGTGCCGGAATCCCATATGGGCGCCGGGTTCTAGTCCCGGTTGCTCCTCTTCCAGTCCAGCTCTCTGCTGTGGCCCAGGAAGGCAGTGGAGGATGGCCCAAGTGCTTGGGCCCATGCACCCGCAGGGGAGACCAGGAAGAAGCACCTGGCTCCTGGCTTTGGATCAGCGTAGCTCTGGCCGTAGCAGCCATCTGGGGGGTGAACCAACGGAAGGAAGACCTTTCTCTCTCTCTCACTGTCTAACTCTATCTGTCAAAAAAAAAACAAAAAAAAACAAAAAAAAAAAAAAAAAAAAAAAAAACAGGGGCCACCGTGCACTTGCTCCCCATGTAGGACCTCTGTCTTTAATGAGTTGTACTATGAGAATTAACAATAAAACTTGTCTTCAAAGAGTACTTTATACTTTTGTGTCTGTGTGGGTGGAACTGTTGAAATCTTTACTTAGTATAGAGTTGATCTGTATATAAAGATAATTAAAAGTGAATCTTAATGAAGAATGGGATGGGAGAGGGAGTAGGAGGTGGGATGGGAGTGAGGGTGGGAGGGCTGGTATGGGGGAACAACTGCTATATTCCTAAAGCTGTACCTATGAAATTTGTATTCATTAAATAAAAGCTTTCAAAAACAAAAACAATAACAAAAACAAAAAAGGCAGGCAATCAGGTGGTCAGGCAAGGGTCAGAATTGGAGACCTGGCTCTGTTAACTCATTAGCGGACAGAAGGATACTGCTGCACCCTGTCAGCTTCAAGTTCCTCATCAGTGACATGCTACCTGTGGGCCAGATGCTCTCTACACTCCCTTTAAATGTGAAAATGCTGTCCTCCAGACCCTAGAACTCCAGCTTCTCTGACAGCGCTGGGAACAAATGCAGGAAACATTTCCATCAGAGCACACGGTGCTTCCATGTGGCCCCAACGTGACCAGGTCCCCAAGGGCCAGCACCTGCCTCACCAGGAACGACTCAAATCGGCCCCGTGGTGCTGCCCCAAATGCAGAGCCAAGTCCTCAACTCCCCAGCACACTGACGAGCTGGGCAGATTTCCCTGAAGGTTTTCCAGGGCGACAAGGAAAGGCTTTTGTACACACACTTGACACTGACACTGGAGAGGTAGAGGAAGGGCTTGGGAGAAGAGAGCTCGTTCCTCAACTTTAATCCAAAACAGTGCCTTTCGTTGGCTTTTTGGAAGGCAAAACACAGCCTTCAACAACTAAATAGAAAAAACAACCACAGAGAATTTCATGCAAGCTTTCCATGTGTCATTTAAAAGTAAAACCTGGAACGGGTTTTATGGTGTAGCGTGTTACTCTGCCACTTGGGACGCCTGGTATGAGTCCAGGCTACTCTGTGCTTCTGATCCAGCTTCCTGCTAATGCGCCTGGGAGGCAGCAGATGATGGCCCCTGCCTTCTGTGTGGGACACCTGGATGGAGTTCCTGGCTCCTGGCTTTAGCTTGCCTGTTGCAGGCATTTGGAGGAGGGAACCAGCAGATAGAAGAGCTGTGTGTGTGTGTATCCATCTCTCTCCATCACTCTGCCTTTCAAAAAAAAAAAAAAAAAAAAACTCTTTTGAGAAAAGTAAAAACCGTGAACTGTGCTCAGAAAAGCTGACAGCATCCAGTGAGGGTGATGAGGCTTTCATTCTTAAGGTGGCTGCCATGACACCCTTCCCTGTGTACTGACCAAAGTTGCGGGTTAATATCATACTCCTTTCCCCTACAGGTCTGGTGCGGAGATGGCTGCTTGTTTTTCTTTCTTTTTTTTTTTTTTATTTCCAAAGTTTTTGCAAAAGCTGCCTTCACTGTGCACACAGACGCAACACAGCCACAGCCAGAGACAGGGCAATGCAGCAGGCTCTCTTCTGTGTGCATCAAAGACTATCCAGCAGGGAGCAGGAGCACTGTCCACTCAGCACGGCACTCAGCTTCCCTTTTCTCTCTTCTCATCCCAGAGCTGGGAGAAGTGATCCAGATAGAAAAATGAGAGTTCACAGGGATAGGAAAGAAAGCTCACTGACGATTTAGCTTAGGAAATCGGACTGCAGAGGCAGGCACTGGGCTTAGCGGTGAGGACACTTGGTTAAGATGCCCACGCCCCGTGTTGAAGGGCCTGGGTTCACTGTAGGCACCAGTTTCTCACTCTAACTTCCTGGGAAGGCAGACCCTGGGAAGCAGTGGTGATGGTTCTAGTATTTGGTCTCTGCCATTGATGTGGGAGACCCTGGTTCAGTGCTTGAGCTCCAGCCAAACCCATGCTGTTTGGGGCAGGGGAATGAACTAGTGAATGTGAGCATTACCCCTCCCCTCCCCTCCCCTCCCATCCCCTCCCCTCCCCTCTCCTCTCCTCCCCTCCCCTCCTCAAATGAATTATTTTTAATATTATTTTATAAAATAAGCTTTACAAAGAATTTCTCAAAATATTTAATATTTTAAAAAACAAGTGGGACTCCATTTTAGTACACAGACATTGATTCTTTTATTTTCTGGCTCACCAAGTTGGCCAGTGCAAGTAAAACCTTGGGGAGAAATGTCACCCACATCACAGGTGGCTGATTTGGTCAAGACAGAAGGCTTAGCTGGGCTTCCCCAGCCACAAGGGCCTTTGCAATGCTTCTCCACAGAGGGCAGAGGGAGACAGAAGGAAGCAAGCATGACTGATTTGCACCCACCTTTGATATCCACTAACCTGTGCTTCTGCTCAGATTCCTAGCTATTGCTCAGCCTTGGCTTCTCCCTTTGTAAAATCATTAATAAACTCATCCCTAAATGCTCCTCACTCTGTTTCTCAGAGGCAACCAGCAAGTTGCATGAAGAAAGATGAGGCGTTAACAGCAAGGCAGATTCTGTGCCCACTTTATAGGTAAAGAAAACAAGCTTAGCTCGTAATAGAGATTTCAGGGTGCAGCCACTGTGCTGGGGCTTGCACTGTCTTTGTCCTCACTCCCCTTTGCTTGTGTGGCCTCCTGGCCTCTCACCCTTCCTGCCTGCCTCCCCCTGTGGGGAGCAACTCGGACTAGACTAAGTTACTGGAATTAAGGCTTATTCTATGCATCTGCTCTCCCACAATATGGTGCTGGGAGAGGAGTAAACAACTTCTACACCGCTGCCTCTCATCAATTTGACTGATGAGCTGCAGGAGCTGATCTTGCTCCTGATTGGAGGAGAGCAGCGTGCTCGGCGTGTGGGTAGCAGAGTTGGGATTGGTGGAAGAGGACTATAAAGGAGGAGAGAGACAACATGCACCAGGAACATCTGGATAACATCTGAGCAGCCCCTGAGAGAGCCGGCCGGCGGTGTGCCACTCCCCTGCGGAAGTGGGGAAAGTGGCAGGGGGAGCCGCCCCTCCACGGAGGTGGAGGGATCGGCAGCCAACCCGGGAAGAACCAGCAGCAAACCCGGGAAGGGCCGAGCAGACGAAAGAACAGCGCAGGGTCTTGTGTCATTCCTCCGCGAAGAGGGGGAGCGACACTTTCCTCCCTGCCTGTCTTCCTAATTTCCACAATCAGGACACCGCTTAATCTCCTTCTATGGCCTCAGACAAGCAGAGGCTGGGGGACTTTAACTCATCTGTGGGTCCCAGCTGCTTCGTTTTATTTTAGCTTTGCTTTTATAACTGTGCCATCTTTGTCTTTTCCTATTTCTGTGGTTTCTGTGAGCTTGATTGCTCCAAGACAAAAGCAGCTGCAGGTATCAGACCTAACAACATAGGACATATCCTGGGGTTTGAGGTCTCACTGTATGTGTGCACGCCTGTGCATGAACACGTGCTAAATACTGCATTGTGTTTTCAATGGTGCTGCATAAGGAGGGGCTGTTTAAGGAGGTTCTACCTGCAGAACCACAGCTTCCTACTCAGCTTAGGGCCACAGGAGACAGGATAGAGTACTGGCCAAGATGGTGCATTTTTTCTGAAAGGCCCACAGGCCTGGGTTCAAACCCCCCATTTTACCATGGCGACATCTTTCTCGGATCCCTCACATAGGAACCAGGGATGATGCTATCGCCTGTGTCGCTGGCTAGCTATGAGGATTAACTGAGGATACGGGCATGCCATTCCTGGTGCCAGTACATGATACGAGTTTCTTCATCTGCTTCAGTCTCCGCCCTGCCCCCACCCCCAGCTCGCTGTTGGGGGCGGGTGGCTATGAATCATTGCAGAGAAGGTCCTGCGTGGATTGGGGTCTGCAACTGAGTGACTGTGCCCCAGGATCATGAGATGCTGAAATTAGAGCCAAAACAACCCCCACTCTCACCGGGAGTGAGAAGCTGCAGAAGCTGCTGGTGAGTCAGAGCCCAGAAGGCAGCACAAGTTCAAGGACAGGGAAAGCTGGCGTTTCCCCAGCTGTGAGTTCGCAACAGCCCTTCCCAGCTTCCTCAAGGTGGCCAGCCCTCCTTCCCTGGACTGTGTTTTTGAACGATTTTTGAAAAGTCGAAGACTTCGTGTGCCTTGATGAACCACGCAAGAAAGATGCCAATGTTCACTGGGTCCATTCCGTAAAATTCTCAAAAGGAGCCCTGGGAGGCAGGTGTTTGCAACTCCATACTAGAGTTAGAAAAAAAAAAAAAAAAAAAAAAACAAGGCTCAGAGTGGCTAGGACACTTGTCTGATGTCGCAGAGCTTAGAGTATGGATTTGGGACTATTTGCTCCCAAGCCCTCATAGTCCTGCCCAATCAAACCACCACCCAGTAATGCTGAACCAGCTCAGGAATTCGAGAATGCACTTGCGTTCCATGAGGGTGGGCTAGTGAGGGTCACTGGAAGATAACCCTTTAAGACCATGCTATTTGGGGAACTTGTGTATTAGCGCACTCCATCATAACTATAGGATTCTTTACAATCCCCATAAGAGTACTCTTAAGAATTCACTAAACGTTGCTATGGTAAAGACTTAAAATACAGTCATAAGGACACCCCGTGGATAACAGAATTTGCAAATATTCAAGTCCTTTATAGTAAATGGCGCAGTACTTGCATAGAACCTGCACAATCCTCCCACGTGCTTTACTTCAGATCTAGATTACTTATAACACTAATGCAATGTAAATACTATGAACATAGTTGTTATACTATATATTTTAGGAAATAATGGCAAGAAAAAGTCTACACATCTTCAGTACAGATGTAATTTATTTTTCCAAACATTTTTGTCCATGATGCAAAACCCACAGAGATGCAGAGCCAACTGTGTGGCAAAACCGAACTCCACAACATATTGAAGAGATCAACCACTCTGATCAAGGGGAACTCATCTCAAGGATGCAAAGATGGGGGCTGGCACTGTGGCATAGCAGGTAACGCTTCCGCCTGCAGTACCAGCATCCCATAAGGGCCCCAGTTTGAGTCCCAGCTGCTCCACTTCCAATCCAGCTCTCTGCTATGGCCTGGGAAAGCAGTGGAAGATGACCCAAGTGCTTGAGTCCCTGCACCCGCATGGGAGACCTGGAAGAAGCTCCTGGCTCCTGGCTTTAGATCGGTGCAGCTCAGGCCGTTGGGAAGTAAACCAACAGATGGAAGACCTCTCTCTCTCTCTGTAACTCTGCCTTTCGAATAAATACATAAATCTTCAAAAAAAAAAAAAGGATGCAAAGACAATTCAGTACGCAAATCAGTAAATATGGCACAAGCAAGTTAACAGAGAAAATGACAAAAACCATTTGGTCATTGCAACAGATACAGAGAAAGCAAACAACAAAACTCAGCATCCCTTCATGGTAACAGCAAAAAAAGTTAGTTACAGAAAGAAGAATATACCTCAACACAGAAGCTTTATATGACAAACTCACAGCTAATATACTGAACAGGGAAAAGATGAGACTATTTCTAAGATCTGGAGCAAGACAATAATATTCAGTTTCACCACTTCTATTCAACATGATACTGCAATTCCTAGCCATAGCAATTATACAGGAAAAAGAAATTGTAAAAATTGAGAAGGAAGAAATTCAATAGTCTCTGTTTGCAGATGACATGATCTTGTATATAGAAAACCCTGGGGACTCTGACAAAAACCTGGTAGAACTAATAAAATTATAGAATGCAAACTCAACATACAAAAATCAGGAGTGCTTCTATACACTAAAAGAGAACCATCTGAAAAAGAAAGCAAGAAAGAAATCCCATTTACAATAGCAACAGGGGCCACTGCTGTGGCATGGTAGGTTAAGCACTTGCTTGAAGGAGAACCACAAAAGCTCCCCAACAACCTAAGCAATTTACAGCAAAAAGAACAAAGCTGGAGGCACCACTGTACCCTGACTTCAAAATACTAACTAAAGCAGCATGTTGTTGGAACAGGAACAGATGCATAGACCAATGGGATAGAACAGAGAAGTTAGAAATAAATTTCCACATTTCCAGTCAACTGATTTTTGACCGACAAAGGTGCTAAGAACACACACTGGGAAAGGAGAGCCATTTCCACAAACGTTGGGAAAACTATGTTTGTACATTCAGAAGAATGAAAGTAGGTTATCTCTTGCCATATAAAATATCAACTCAAAATGAATTAAAGACTTAAGTGCAAGTATGAAGGTACTAGAAAATGCATAGGAAAAAAGATCCATGATCGTTGATCTGAGCAATGAGGTTTTTTTTGTTTTTGTTTGTTTGTTTGGCTTTTTTTTTTTTTGCATATTAGCCCAAAAACACAGGCAACAAAAGCAAAAATAGATGAATGGGATCTTATCAAACCAAGAATTTTCTGTTGCAGCAAAGAAAACAACCAACAGCATGAAAATATAACATTCAGAATGGGAGAAAATATTTACAAATTACACTTCTGATAAAGGGCTAATATTCAAAAGATATAAGGACTTCAAACAACTCCATAATAAGGAAACAACCCAACTCCATTTGAAAAATGGACAAAAGACCTGAATAAACATTTTTCAAAAGAAAACACACAAATGGCCGCCAGGTGTAAGAAAGAATGTCAGCAACACTAATCATCAGAGAAAGGAAGATCAAAGCCATCATGAGATACCACTGTGATCCTGCCAAAGCAGCTATGATCAAAAAGTCAGAAGATAACAAGTACCGGAGAGGACATAGAGAAAAGGAAGCATTACACACTGTTGTTAGGGAGGAAAATTAGTGCAGCCACTATAGAAAACACTATGGAGGGCCCTCAAACAACTTAAAAATAGAGCAATCATATGATTTAACATTTCTCTTGCTGGGTACCTATCCAGAGTAAATGGAATCAGTAGGTTGAAGATGTATCTGCATGCCTACACTCACCATGGTGTTGTTCACAATAGCCAGGGTGTGGAACCAACTGAAGTCTTGACTGGATGAAATGACGCAATAGGCATACACGAAGGAATACTATTCAGCCATAAAAAAGAAGGAAGTCCTGTCATTCATGACAATATGGATGAATCTGGAGAGCCTAATGTTAACTGAAATAAGCCAGGCAGAGAGAGAGAGAAATACCATATGGAGTCACCCAACATGTAGAATCTATAAAGTTGATCTCATAGAACTAGGGACAAGAATGGTGGTTACCAAAGACTACGGTGGCTATGAAGGAGGAGTGCTTCAGGAGATGTTGGTTGAAGGAGGCATAATTACAGTTAGATAGGAGGCCAAATCTCAGGGGCTCTATTGTACAAGAGCTCTTCAAAAAGTTCATAGAAATGTAATTGAAAGGTGACTTCATTTTGGTTCAAAAGAATTTTGAAATGTATGTATACTTTTTTCATGATATCTGTTCTCTCTCTCTCTCTCTCTCTTTTTTTTTTTTTTGGACAGGCAGAGTGGACAGTGAGAGAGAGAGAGAGAGAAAGGTCTTCCTTTTCCGTTGGTTCACCCCCCAATGGCCGCTGTGACTGTCGCACCGCACTGATCCGAAGGCAGGAGCCAGGTGCTTCTCCTGGTCTCCCATGCGGGTGCAGGGCCCAAGCACTTGGGCCATCCTCCACTGTACTCCCGGGCCACAGCAGAGAACTGGACTGGAAGAGGAGCAACCGGGACAGAATCCGACACCCCGACCGGGACTAGAACCCGGGGTGCCGGCGCCACAGGCGGAGGATTAGCCTATTGAGCCATGGTGCCAGCCAATATATCTGTTCTCAAGAACTCCTTTGAAGAATCTTTTTTTAAAGATTTATTTATTTATTTGAAAGTCAGAGTTACACAGAGAGAGAAGGAGAGATGGAGAGGCAGAGAGACAGAGAGGTCTTCAAGCCAATGGTTCACTCCCCAACTGGCTGCAATGGCTGGAGCTGGGCTGATCTGAAACCAGGAGGTTCTACTCTTCCAAGTCTCCTACACAGGTGCAGGGGCCCAAGGACCCGAGCCATCCTCTACTGCTTTCCCAGGCCACAGCAGAGAGCTGGATCAGAAGTGGAGCAGCCAGGACTCGAACCGGCGCCCATATGGGATGCCGGCACTGCAGGCTGTGGCTTTACCTGCCATGCCTCAGCACCTGCCACTCCACAAACTTTTTGAAGTACCTTCATACAGTGTGGTCATTACAGCTAATGATGGTAAACTGAATTCTTGAAAAATCCACAGAGTGGACAAGTGTTCCCACCACAAAAATAACTATGTGAGGCAATGCTTGGTTAATTAGATAGATTTAGTGATTCTCCAGTGTACTCATATGTATACTTCAAAACATCATACTGTGCCTGATAAATACATACAATTTTATCTGTTGATTTCAAAAAATGTATAACTATTGCTGACAATTATTGAGAGTTTGCTAAATACCACGCTGTGTCCCAAGGAGTTTTTGTGTCATAGCCCATTGAGGCCTCTTAGTAACCTTGTTATTGGTATCACTTCTGCAGCTGGAGGAACAGAGGCATAGCAAGGTGGAATAAGTTGCCCAAGACATCTCAGCTTAGCAGCAAAGCTAAGATTTGAACCCAGGTTGTTGGTCTGACTGCATCCCATTGCAATGGGAGCTTCCCCTGACTAAAGACATGCCAGACATACATACGGTGGTCAAAGAGGAGAAATCATTGTCTGCTGAGTGAATCCAACTCATCAGGCCCTAAACCCATTGTATACACAGATGACCCTCAAACAAGTCTACAGGCTGAGTGGCATGCAGACACCGAGACTCTGCAAGTTGGGTTGACTTGGGAGAACTATACAGCTGTGGTAATGAACTCTGAGCAAAACTGTCTCCCAGCAAAGCCTGGGGTCTTTCCAGCCCTTCAAGGATCCCACTGGTGGTGCACAGGGAGAAATACACACCCCACCCAGGATGAAAGGGCTGTGGCCCCGGCAGCTATAAAATCCTATGCCAGGAGTGCAGCTTCCCACCTCCACCACACGCCGACGACTGGCAGCCTTCTTTTGTGTGAACTTTGCTCACTGCAGGTTTTCATTTTCAGTGATGTTCCTGACAGCTTTTGTGGGATGATTGCAGGGTAGAAGACTGTAATCTTCAAAGGTTTGGTAAAAACTCTGCAAGTGGGCGGTCTGTCGTCTTCCCGGAGTGTGTTGGCAGCAGCTGCTTCTACATGTTGCCTTACAAATCCTGGTACTGAGCTCTCCAGGTGAGGAGCACCCAGCTAGACAGTGGCGAGGGTGCAGAGGCCGGAGAGGAGGGAACTGGGAGAGATCATGGAGTAGGATCGCAGGACTTGGGCTATGAGGGATGGCAGGGAGGAGGAGAGATGGGAGTGAAGGGTGCATCCCAGTTTGGAGACTGGAAATGCAGAATTGTCACTTAGCAGTGAAAGAACCAGACAATTCCCCATCTAGGCTGAGTGCCTCCCTGGGATCTCAATGTGAAACCTCTCCCCAGCCACCTCCCGACGCCTTGGAGGCCACTGCTGTGTTCACTTGGCAGTGCCCAGCACTCTGGCTTCTTTTGGCTTCTGTGGAAGTCTCATTTGGGGTCTTCCTTTGCCTGCCATCTTTCTTTGCCTCTGTCTCCTTTTTCTATACCCTTGGGACTACGGACATTTGGGTTGGTGCGTGCCCATCCAAGGCCTCCCTCCACCATTCCTCCTTTACTCTTACTTCTGAAACCAGCATGTGCCTCGAGTAGATGCCTTTGAGGAGCCACACCTGGCAGGTGCAAACGTCACTACATACAGTCCCTGCCTGACAGTGCTCACAGTCCAGGGGAAGCCTACAGATCTAGTGGCTCCAGGTGCAGGACAGGGCTCATGGGAGGGCAGCTGGGAGGTGAGCACCTGCCCTACCAGAGCGATGGGGAGGCACCCCAGAGGGGGATACTTAGCTGGGCCTTTGAAGGATTACAGGTTTCCAAAGCAGAGTGGAGAGCAAGGGTATTCTAGGCAGAGGGTCAATGTGTGCAGGGGCAGGGAGCTTGGGGAAGAGAGCAGTGTCTGAGGCCAGGCAAGGGAGTCCAGGTGCTATGACTCGAGAGGGTTTGTCCCCACAGGTGCTTGTGCTGGAAGCTTTGTCCCCAGTGCAATGGCACAGAGAAGTTGCAGGACTCTTAAGAGGTGGAGCCCAAGGGGAGGTGACCAGGTCATGCGGCACCGCCTTCATGAATGGACTCATGTCTTTGCTAAGAGACTATTTCTCTCAATACTCAATTAGGCTTCTTGGGAGTGAGATCAGTTTCATGCACTGGCTTAGTTAACTTGGGAGTGGATCGTTCTGGAGAGAGAGAGCCAGCCTTCTGTCTGTCTGTCTGTCTGTCTGTCTCTCTCTCTCTCTCTCCCCCCACCTCCCTTACTCTTTGTGGGCACTCACTTCCACTTCTCTACGAGGTGATAATGCCACGCGAGGCCCCCACCAGCAACCCAGCAGATGCTGGTGCCTTATTGTTAGGCATCTGCATCTCCAAAACCATGGGCCAAATCAAACTTCTTTTCTTTGTAAAGTGCTCAACTTCGAGTATTTTGTTAAAGCAACAAAAAATGTACTAAGACACCATGGGACTGGAGTTTAGGGTGGATGGGGTGGAAAGAAAGAAAAATGCCTTAAAAGTCATGCAGGGCCTTAAATGCCTTTGGGAAAAGTTTGGGCATTTTCCCTGGGTCAGTATTTCCTAAAGTGTGTGTGGTTTGGGGAGCAGGCATATCAGGACCAACTTGCAGCACTTGTTTAAAATGTAGATTCTGGTTCCTACTCCAAGATCCAAAGAATTAAAATCTCAGAATGGAGCCCAGGAATCAGCATTTTAAAGTGCCCAAATAAGCACTGTATTTCTATTGGCAATGGGGAGCCATGGAAGGTTTGCAAACAGTTGTTCTAGTTGTGTCTTACTGAGTATAAACTATCTTAAAACTTAAGGGTCTAAAACCAAATTGTATTATTCCCCCCTCATGGTTCTGTGGGCTGATTAGCACAGCTGGGTGGTCCTCACTTAGGGTCCTCCATGCAGTTGCAGCCAAACAGTGGCTGAGCCTGGAGTTGTCTGGAGGCTCAACTGGGCTTTGTGTCACAGCTTGCTTACATGGGGCCGGCGCTGCAGAGCAGCGGGTTAAAGGCCCAGCCTGGAGTATTGGTATCCCATATGGGCACTGGTTCAAGTCCAGGCTGCTCCACTTCTGATCCAGCTCCCTGCTAATGTACCTGGGAAAGCAATGGAAGATGGCCCAAGTGCTTGGGTCCCTGCACCCATGTGGGAGACCTAGAAGAAGCTCCTGACTCCTGGCTTTGGTATGACCTAGCCCTGGCTATTGCAACCATTTGGGTAGTGAGCCAGCAGATGGAAGATCTCTTTCCCTCTGTCTCTCCTTCTTTCTCTCTGTAACTCTGACTTTCAAATAAATAAAACAGATTTTTAAAAGGGGGCCAACGGTGCATATACAAATTTAAAAAAAGGAATTGCAGTTGGTTACTGCAGAGTTCATAGCTAACTGCAAACAGGTATCCCATTCTTCCCTCTGGATCTCAAGAGTCTTCATGTGTCAAATTCCCTGGCGCAACTCCTCACAGATGATGAAGCATTCATAAATGTACGTAGCCCTCATTCAGCATTTCCTACCAGACACCAAAATCTGCAGGTGCCCGAGTCCCTTCTATAGAAGGGCACGGTATTTTTCTAGAACCTATGCACATCCTCCCCAATACTTCAAGTCATCTCCAGATGACTTCCAATACCTAGGCAATGCAAATGTCACCTAAATGGTTGTTGTGCCACATTGCTTGGGGGAAATGGCAAGGAAAACATCTGTTCATGTTCAATACAGACAAAATTCATTTTTTCCCAAATATTTTCCACCTGCAGTTGTTGAATCTATGGATGAGGGCAGTGAGGGAGAGGTATCCTCACCTTAATCACTTGAGCCAACTGCTTTGTCGCTCCACTGAGGGATGTAGCCCTGCCAGGGATCTACATAGCCACGAGGCTGGAGTCAGCATAATTGATCCTGGAATAGCCATAGTAGCACTGTTGAGATCTATGTAGGATGAAAGTTATGGCGCATCCCTGTCCTGGAGACTGGCAGGCAGGCCTTTGTGCAAGGACACACCCTGGTAAACAAACAGACTAGAAAAGCCTGTTAAGTGTCAGCAACCAGCTGGCCAGCACACTTTCATTGTAAAACCAGCAGAGAAAGGGGCCAGCACTGTGGTGCAGCAGGTAATTATCCCATATGGGTGCTGGTTCAAGTCCTGCATGCTCTACTTCCAATCCAGCTTCTGCCATGGCCTGGGAAAGCAGTAGAAAATGGCCCAAGTCCTTGGGCCCCTGCACACACGTGAGAGACCTGGAGGAAGCTCCTAGCTCCTGGCTTTGGATCCATACAGCTCCAGCCATTGTGGCCAACTGAGGAGTGAATCAGCAGATGGAAGACCTCGCTCTCTTTCTGCCTCTCCTTTTCTCCCTGTGTAACTCTGTCTTTCAAATAAATAAATAAATCTTTAAAAAAAAAAAAAAACAGCAGAGGAAGTGAAGTTTGCCTGACAATCCTACAAACTGTCCTGGCACAACTCCAGAATCACCTACGAGAATTTCCTGAAAAAAATAAAAACAATCATTTAAGCATCCGATTTGTAGGGCTTTTCTACAACCCATCATTTTGCGGTTTCTGGGTGATTTCTAGACACTTCTCTGATGGGCAGTTTTGACTTGCCACAGCAGTAGCTTCAAAAACAAACAAAATCACCCCACGATCTGACTTCTCTGGCTCTTCAGGAAGCAATTTCTCAACCTCAATCTTAAGATCCATCTGGATTTCAAGAGGATTTTAGTTCGCACGCTGCCTAGTCCAACAACAATGCTATTTTCCAAGAGAGATTGCTGACACCCCCCAGAGTCCCTTTAGAGATCTTTGTCGAGTGCTCTGACACCAGAGGAGCTGAAGGGCCACTCTGAGCACCGTGCTGGTGTTTTGTGCCTTCCTCTTGGCAACAAGTAAATGAAATTCAAATCCCAAATGTCTTGAGTTTTCCTCTGAGCTTGAACGAGTCACAGAGTGCTTCTCTATGTAAGCAAAACACACGCATGCCCCTCATTACGAAGAGAACGAATGGCAGGTGCGGCGGCAGCATGGGAATGAGCCGGGCCCTTTGCACACCTGCTTGGCACTGTTCCTGCAGCCCAGGTGGCTGCGCACCCCTTTACCGCCACAGGCTGGCTCATCCCCCCACTGATTCCTACAGAAACGTAGTACTAGGCTAGCTGCCCCCAAAACACTTCCACACCAAGCATATGGATTTATTTTCATTTTTCTAAATGGATACATAATTGTACATATTTATGGGATCACGTTTCATACATGTGTCACGACCAAATCAAGGTAATCGGAATATTCATCACTTTCTACATTTATCACAATGTAGAAACATTCAAATTCCTCTCTACTAGGTTTTTTGAAATAAACAATTAATTGATGTCACTTAAAGTAACTCCTTGGTGCTACAGAACATTAGAAGTCGGTCCTCCCGTCCAACTGCACCTCTACCTGCCCTCTCTCCAACTCCACCTCCTTTCTGCCTCTGGTCATGTCGGTATTTTTATTGTGGTGTTTAGGTCAAGATTTCTATTGTCCTGGGCAGGATCATGTAACATTTCGCACAACCTTTGCGAACATTTGTGCATCCCCACTGGACAGGATCCTCTCAAATCTCCCCTTGACTCACCAATGCTTGCCAAAATGCTCCCCCCACCCCCCAGTGCCTCTCCCCACACCCTAGTGTCAAAGCAGTCATGCCAAGTGGCTGAACCTCAGATTGTAAAGTCAAGACTGCGGGTTTAAAATCCAGCTGCATGCTCTGGCGTCGTGGCGTAACAGATTAAGCCACCTCCTGTGACACTGGCATCCCATATGGGTGCCGGTTCTAGTCCTGGCTGCTCCACTTCCCATCAGCTCCATGCTAATGCACCTGGGAAAGCAGTGGAGGATGGCCCATATGTTTGGGCCATTGCACCCTTGTGGGAGACCCAGAAGCTGGCTGTCAGCTTCTGCCTGGTCCAGCCCTGGCTGTTGTAGTCATTTGGGGAGTGAATCAGCGGATGGAAGGCCTCTCAGTCTCTGTCTCCTTTTCTGTCTAACCTTTCAAATAAATAAGCTCTTTTTTAAAAATCCAGCTCCATCACTTTCTGAGTACATGGCCTTACACCTGTCACTTCAGCTTTCTGTGGCTATTTCCTGTTTACCATAGGGTTGTAAGGAAGACAAAATGAGACAGCTCATGTCAGACCCTTCCAACAGTGCTGTTTGTCAACATACAATGCAATTAGTATATGAATAAATTAATGGGCCCACCCACCTTCGAGAGAACTCAGGAGTGTAGCAAGGGGATGCTCTTCAAAGCATTTCTCCGGAAAATACAACTTTCTCCATCTCTTTTCGTACAAGAGACCCAAAGATGTGTGGAAACATGTAGGGATTACGTATCTTGGAAATGGAGCTAGTCTGGTTCATTTCTGAACTCCTCCCCTCACCCCATTGCAATATTGGGGTGTGGAAAGCAACATTGCCCATCTTGCCTTTCTCTGGGACCCCAAGCACAGGGTACTTAGCCAAGCTGCCAGACATGGAGGTGAACCTGATAAGTGGATTTGCGCTCCTGCGGGAGGCAAAGCGCTATTCAGATTCCATTTTGGATGTGAAGTCCGTCCTCCAGGGTCCATCCTCCAGGGCCAAAGCAAAGACTTGGAAAATTCAGCACTTAGCAATATCTGAACCTGATCAGAAAGGGACAAGAGACTGCTGCTGTGACCTTGAGGACACAGAGTTGGAAAACTACCAGCAGCTACTGATTGAAACGGACCCCAAAGGCAGAGCTGTCTGTATATAAAAATTGGCTCTCTGTGGTGCACAGTCACTGGGGGGAAGAAAGAGCCCAGACTCTGGAATTAAACTCAAGATAGGAATCCAAGTTGACCAGACAGAATGCGTGACCTGGAACATGGAACTCAACCTCTCTAAATGTCACTTTCCTCATCTGCAACACACAGGCTCTGAATCGTAGTCATCAATAATATTGCAACAAATAAACGATTAACACACATAGAACATTTAACACAGTGCCAACCCCAGCCAACACTGAATAGCCTATGGTTCATTTTAGTTAAGTACAGGACCCAAAAATTCATTCTGAAGACCTGGAACTATGTATTTAACAGCATTAAAATTATCTCATGCAAATGGAAACATTCAGAGACACTCCTCCCCAGGGAGAGAATGTCATGTTTCTTTACCAATTTCGTTTAGTTGATGTAACTAACCATATATCATACACGCATGCACATTTGCACTTGTGAGTTTGTGACTAGACAATGGGTGTATCTGAATGTAAACATCCATAATCAGCATACTTTGAGGTAATGTGTGTCCTTAATATTAACACAAATAGCAACAGTAACAGTAATTACTCATTACATGTTTAAAATCTAAACAATATCCCGTATAATATATGTATACTTTTTTCTATTCCATCAAGAATCTATTACGATGTAAATGCTACTATCCAATGCCAGATGTCTGACTCAGGACTATAATTTGCATTTTATAAATGAAGCAATTGAAACCAAAGTTGATACATGCAGAGGTTACACTAATGGCAGATCAATAAAAATGTCAGCCTAAATCTGTCACTAATACTCCTGCTATTCACTGAAATTTCTAATTTGAACTATCAAATGGATGGATGGACAGGCAGCCCATCAGTGGAGATAAGAAACATATTAGATGATAAAAATGATGAGTTTAGTTTTGAAAGTGTTGGTTTTGAGATGCTATTGGAGAGATGGATGGTGACCATGCCCAAGAGCCTGGAGAACATATGGGACTAGAAAGCCAAAAATATTTCTGGGCTCAGTGTAGAATTTTAACACTTTCTTCATCTCCCTAAGTCTTAGTTTTTCTTTCCACTAAAACAATGAGAATTGCAATAACTTCTCTGAAGGATTTTTGGGGACATTACATCCAATGTTATACTAGGATTTCTGGCTGTGTTCCAGTTGATAATGAGACAAACAAAAGTTACAAAAATAAGTATAGTGATGCTTGCTTTCTATTACATGCAAAGCCCTGTATTTAAGAATGATCAAAACCATGTCATATAGCAGATGACTATAGAAAACGGAGACTGAGCAGAGATGAGGAGGCACAGCAGTCAAGAGTTTAATTGGCCCATTTCATCATAGCAACTCCACATGGCAGATCCTCACTCCCTCTTGAAAACTGAGACAGCTGGGCTCATTATGGATCCAAAGAGTTGGTCTCTTTTGGCACAACTTAGCTTAGGATTGAGTCCAAATTTGATTTGGAATATGAGTTTTTTCCTGAAGTCTGAGGCCATCTCCAGACAAGAAACCATCTTGCTTTCATATTGCACTACAGTGGTTTTATTTTTTCATTTCAGAGGAAGAGAGAGTTAGTTCCCACCACTAGTTTGTTCTTCAAATGCCCACAACAGCTGGGTTGGACCAGGCCAAAGCCAGGAGCCAGGAGGAACTCAATCCAGGCCTCCTATGTGGGTGGCAGGAACCCAATTACTTGAGCCATCATTATTGCCCCCTCCCAGGGTATGTATTAACAGGAAGCTGGAACTCGGAGCTGGAGTCATGACCAGAACCAAGGCACTCCAGTGTGGGATGCAGGCAACTGAACAACCAGGACAAATGCCTGCCCCTGCATTACAACCTCTTGACTTTGCCCAAGTGACCAAAAATGACTGAGCTGGAGCTTAATTCAATGGAAGCAGTGGATGGGAAGCAGATGTCACCCGAGGATGACACAGGTCATCTGTCTCAGGAGGCAGAGTGCAGAGTCTGTCGTGAAGCTCCCTTGAGAAAGTCAACAAGAAGGGACACACACCCTTTTCTTGAGCAGAGAAAACCTCACAAATGGAGAAGACCCCTGGAGGAAGGGTGCAGCCCTGGATGAGGAAGAAATGCGGCCTGCCTCTGAGAACAGAGTGTTTCCAGTTCTTGGCACTTGCAGGCCTACATAACCTTCAGCAGGTAATGAAGACTCATTACCTTCAACTTCAGTTCTGTGGGGTGGAGATAATATCTCTGCGTTATTCAGGCCTTTTGAGGTCGCAAGAGACAGAAACCCAGCTCAACATGAATTTAGTGAAGGGGAAATTTCTTGGGTTTTTCAAACTATAAGCAGGACAGAGGTTACTAAATCCAGGACTCAAACATCAAACCCCTTTCTTCCTCTAATGTACACTCCTGCACGTCTTGGCTGTTTTGAACTGATGTTCTCTGAGAAGCTCAAACAGTGGCTAGGATAACGCTTAGGGTCACCTCTCCCCTCTTCCCTGAACAAGAGGAAGGTTTTCTAATTACTTCCCCTAATCAGCCTGGTCTAGATCACCTGCCTTTGGATATATCACTCCCAGTCACGTCCTGGTAAGGCAAGTTCCTACAGGAAGGTGAGAACTTGCCTTTGGGTCACCTGATAGAGGCTGGTACAAATGTATGGAACACAATTGCTTGAAGATGAGTGCATTGGTCTTAGAAGAAATAAAAATTTGGGGCAGAGAAAATGATGACTCCCATGCAGATCTTTCATCACAGTGATCTCATGAGCAGTAACCTGGATATTGGATATGAAAGTGCTAGACAAATGTTGTGTTTATCTCAATAGAAAATGTGTTATTAAAACCATTGATTATCTAAACTATTGATGAAATCATATAAAATTATCAAAATGAGAGGAAGATACATTTTGCACACAGGTAAAAGATTCTTGTCACCTAGCAAAGGGCTACAACCAACATCTGTTGATATTTTGAGAAGTCCCTGTCTCCCCCTGTGATGTTGTAATTAGCATTAAGAAGTTCTCACATAGGTATCTTGATCATTATGCCTCGTTATGTCTGACACACAGCTCAAAAGATCTTTGCAATTTCCTAAGCAATAGGAGCATTCATACAGAGCTCCCTAAACCCCTTGAAATTTTCTGGGTGATAGGACTATCTTTTGTTCTGATGGACACTGCCCACAAGAAACACCAAGGCATAATTATAAGTTTGAATGTTTCAGTCTCATCTCCCACCCTTCAGGAGTGGACAGGAGCTCAAGATAGAGTTACACTCAGCCACTAAACAGCAGGGTCCAGAGAGCTTCTGAGGAGGTGCTGTGAAAGTGTAGGACCCACCGAGGGCAAGAAAGCTCCTCACTCTTGCCCCCATCCCTTACTTGATGCACTTCTGCATCTGTTCACCCAGATGCTTTATTCAATAATAATTCAGTCATCCTAAATAGGTGTTTCTCTGAGTCCTGTGAGTCATCTTAGTCAACCATCAAACCCAAGGAAGAGACAATAAGAACCCAAGTTACAGCAGGTCCACCTGAAGTGTAGACAATGACTTGGAACTTGAGATTGGTGTCTAAGTTGGGGGAGGACTTTTGGTACTGAAACCTTGACCTGGGAGTCTTGTTGACTTGAGTTAGTGAAATAATTGAACTCATTGGTTGGATTCTCAATTGATGTCTTCTGGAGAACTGCTTGGTGTGGGGAAAACCCCACACACATTTTGGTAACCAGAAATGTTTTGTGTAAAAATACAAGAGGGGAAACTATTTGTTTTTTTATCCACCAGACACCATTATGAGAAATACCTAGTTCCATGTGGCCCAGAACACATAGAACTTAGGCCCACCTTTGGAAAGGAGAATCCAACCTGTGGCCCATGCATTCATCTAATACTGAGCACCAGGTCCATTCCAAGCTATTGCTACATTAAGAGGCAGAGATAAGCTAGGGATCACTCCTTCCCCAAGCAATCCATAGCCTTTATGGGAGAAAGCTATGGAAAAGTTTAGTCTAAGTCTGTGTGGTACAACCTTGGAAAGAAAATGCCCATGTCATTCATGGGACCAACACAGTGGTTCATCCAGGCTACTAGGATTTGGTGAGACCAGCACAGAAGGCCTGGGGTCACTGTGTGATTGAGCTTATGCAAGGTTATTATGCATTTCAGTTTTCTAAGACAGGCTCAGCTTTTACCTGTTGATCTGACATTGTGATTAATAATCCCTCCACCTTCCCTCTCAAAGAGAGATGCAGGCCATATGATTGTTCACCCCGTCTGGATGACTTCTGCCCTCTAATTTGGACAGGCGTGTTTCAGACATTCCAATTATGGTGGAGAGAGAGCAGGGTCAGGAGTCAGGAGGCTCTGGGCTCAAATCCCACTTCTTTCCTTTATATACACATATACGTGTGACCTTAGAAAAATTACTTCAATATCCCAAGTCTGTAACTCCTTGTCTGCAAAACAAGTAGCCTATTCTGCACTTGTACCCAAGTAATAGTCACACATCCTAGAAAAAAGTGCTGTCATTGACCCTATGGGTCACTCAAGTCAGAACCCCAAGAGATACCTTATATTTTTTCTTTTGCTTATACTTTGACACTGAAACCCCGTAAAAGTCACAGCAAACCTGTTTCCAATATTCACCCTGATGAGGGCAGTACTTTATACTCAAAGAAGAAAGGCTGCCCTAAAGTATTTTCTATCTTCCCCTGAAATCCACAAGTAGCCTTGGTCCTCACTATCTGAGCTACTTGGGCAAACAGTCTGGATCTTCTGACCTGCAATGTGATCATCTTTCCTTTTAGACTTGGAATTAACACATTAATTCCTAGGGAAGACAGTGTCCACCGTAGCGTGGCTGAGGTTGGCTATTACTGAGGATCCTAAAACACTGCAGGGGGAACTTGTTTTTCTAGGATAATCACAGATGAACATTTCAATGGGATTCTATGTTCTAAGCATCACTCGGGCCATTTTTACTTCTGTATCCATTTCTTCAATTCAAGAAAGATTTCACAACATCCTCTCACTCCCCAGGACCACCAAAGGACTAAGGGTAAGAAATCCAAATGTCATTTGCATGGCAAAGTTGCGTAGCCCCAAGTCAGGTACCAGGAATCCCAGGACCCAGATTTCTTCTACCCGGGACGCTTGTACGACCTTGGCCATGTTCTCTCCCACCTGACCTCGGGTTTCTCATCCGTAGAGGAAGCAGGATTACGTCATCTGCAGTCATTTTTTTGACTCTGCTGTTTTACAGTCAATGACTATGGTAAATTAGAGAATTCTAGAAGAGCTACTAATTTCCCCCTAGGAAGACGTGTCTGGACGCCACTTCCGCCTTCATCGAAACACTCTTGTTCATCACGCGGCATCAGTGGTGTCTTCCTATTTGTGTAACAGGCATGAACTTCAGCCTTAAACTCCAGCAGGCAAAAGAAGGATTTTATTTCTTCCTGATCAAACTTAATTTTTATTTTTGAGGCCCCGTATCCTCTGTTAGTGGACAATGTAATCTTGCCAAATCAAGGTACACTTACGAGTCTTCACTCTCTCATGTGTGTCTCCATTGATCTCTCACTCTCCCTTTTCCCTTCTCCCAGGGAACGTCTGCATTTGGGGGCCTTACACACTGCCTTGGCTCAGGAGAGAGACAGTGTTGTCCACTTGCCCCTTGAGGACTTGGATTGACAGGTGCTCGCCTCACTGGGTTTGTTGGCTTCATTTATTCTTGATGCACCTGCCCTGTAAGAGTCTCAGCTTTCCCAACGGCAGAGCTACATCGGCCCCCTCTGCACCGCCCTCACCCTGACCACAGGCTGCTCTGGGGCCCCTGGCTTTTCCAGAACTGCCTTGTCATCATCACTTTTCTTGAGCCCAGGCTAGTGCTCAGCCTTTGCAAAGCTGTCTCCTCCCGAAGCTGCAGATGGGGAGCGGGCTCCAGCCCCCTCTGATCCTGGTCCCTGTGGTGCATCTAAGACCTCCACGGTGCTCCTCCCGGGACTTATGCTTGGACACCTACGCAGAGGCCCTCCTTGAAACACTTCCTGTACCTCTCCCTGCTCCCCTCCTGCTCCTCCCCTCCTCTTACCTGTGGGATGTTTATCAAGTCTGGAACGGAAACTGAGTGCTCCCCACATAGCTTTATGAAATGAGCCCTTTACATTACTTTGTCCAGCCCATTGCATTTGATTTACAAAGCCAAATATTTAAACTGATAAAGAAGAACCGTTTTCTGCCTCAAAATTCCAGACTCACGCAATGCTAAGTGACATTGACTGTGGCGGGACTCTGGAGCCAGTTTCAGGACCTTCTGCCCTTAAGTTTCCTTGCCTATAGAGGGGCTCCTCCTGAGTGATGGGCCTGTGCTCGCTGGAGAGTGGGCTGGGTACAAGGCAGCATGGGAAGCAGCCTTGGTTCACATTTCAGAATGCTGTCCCATTGCAGCCGTCTGCCTCTCCCATGGTCCTTGAGCCCCTGGGTGACAACTGCACCCACTCTGAACCTCCAAACAAGGGTTGCTTCTGCCTTTATGCAGGAACAGGCTATTCTATGCATCTCCTGTACCTGCCCTCCTGTGGCTACCCTTCCCTGAGCCATCAGCCAAGATCACTTGTGAGGAACGCTCTGCCTCTGGAACCATGCACATTGAACCAGCCAGTGTAGAGGTTAATATTAAGGGAGATTCAGATTGCCGAGCATTACAAATAAAAAAGAATGCCATTAGTAGGGGAAAGTAATGTGGCACCCAGGGAGGGACAGCCAAGGGGACCTAGAGATAGGCAGGGGTCTAAGAAATGCAAAGGAGAGGGTTTAGTGGCCTTAAATTGGTCCCAACCTGCAAACAGTTGTGTCATCTTAGTTTAATGGATGAACAGAAATTCTGGTGCTAAAAGCAAAGGCCCTTCCCTGGAGGAACCAGCATCCAGGATGCCTAACATGGAAATCACTGCATTTCTGCCTTGAGTCAGTACATTTTTTTTTTTCCCATGGAGGCAAGAAGCCATAGCCCCCCTTCCCCAGCCAGGAACCCCAGTTCCTAGGCATTCTCCTCCTATGATGGCTGGGATGTGGTTTGAGTGTGGCTGGCAGGGTGTTAAGAGCTCAGTCTCCAGGGTGGTGACACAAAGAGATGACAGCCTTGAAGGGGTGTGGCCCAGTGGGAGTGGGGTGGGATCCAGGGGACACTGTCCCCAGAAGGGTCAGGGTAGTTCCTGTGGGACGGCTACTCTTCCCACAGGGCTGCTACAGCTAGAGGGAGCCTGGCCCCTCAGCTCCCTCTGGCTTCCTGTCACACCCTGTGGTCCCTTCTTCTCACGTGAGCTCCCTCCATTATGCCACCCTCCGTCATGTGACAGTCGGGAGCTCTTGCCAGGTCTGGCATCATCTGCTTGGACTTTCAGTTTCCAAAACTGTGAGCTAAGTAGACCCCTTCCCTCCCCTCCCCTCCCCTCCCCTCCCCTCCCCTCCCCTTCCCTTCCCTTCCCTTCTGCTGTAAGATTTCCCTTCCCTTCCCTTCCCTTCCCTCCCCTCCCCTCCCCTCCCCTCCCCTCCCCTCCCCTCCCTTCCCTTCCCTTCCCTTCCCTTCCCTTCCTTCCTTCCTTCCTGTTTCTTTCTTGCTTGCTTGCTTTCTTCTTCTCCTCCTTCTCTTCTTTAATTTTTTTAAATTTTCTTTTAATATAGAGAACAGATTTAACTTAGTTCATAGATCCAATTTGAAGACTATAATGATACTTCTCCCCCCTTCCCTCCCTCTCTCTTCCTTCCTTTCTTTTTTAGTTTTCCAATAGCATATGTTTAATTTATTGTATAATCACAGGTTGAATATGCCACCAAATAAAGAGTTCAGCAAATTGAACACTAGAAGGCTCACTGTTCAGCAAGAATGTAGACAAGAGCCATCACCGACAATCAAATCCCGAGCTGTCAATTTCACTCACGTACATTAAATGTTTTTTATTCTCTATATTAGCTACCACAAATCAGGGAAAACACGTGATGTTGATCTTTTTATGTCTGGTTGTTTTCTTTATAAGTTACCCAGCCTCAGATATTTTGTTATAGCAGCTGAACTCTGCCCCATGCCTTCTCGCCTCCACTTTGCAGCCCCCCTCTTGCCTTCCACCCCTTCCCTTCCAACCTCTGAAATGTGCTCACGTCTCTCTCAGCTGAAAGACACTCTCCACGATCTGTCCTGTGAACTCCTGACCTTCCATGCCCACCAGGGGGAGGGATCTATAATGGAACTCTTCCTTGTGTCACTCCCACCTCCCCCCTTCAGCCCACTCCAATCCTGGTTTCTAGATCCAGGGATGCAGAGCCACAGCGTCTGAGCCCCATAGGGTGGATTCCACATCTCTCTTGCCCCCTCTCTCTCTCTGACCTCCAGCACAGTGCCAGGCCCATAGCAAACATCTCACCGATGCACAAGTGCACGGGCAGGTGGATGGTGACTGATGCTGCCTGAGCTATCGAGAGGCTCAATCACGGTAAATCTCTCAGAAAGACTCACGGAGTGGGAGGCATTTGGTGCAGCGGTGAAGACCCCTGGGGACACCCACAGCCCTTGTTGGAGAGCCTGGGTTCCAGTCTCGATCCTGCACCCGATTCCAGCTTCCTGCTCATGTGCACTCTGGGAGGCAGCAAATGATGATTCAAGTACTTGAGTCTCTGCCACCCACACTGGAGACCGAGATGGAGTTCTGGGTTCATGCCTTAGGCCTGGACCAGTCCTGGCTGCTACAGGCATTTGGGGAGTGAACCTGAGGATGGAAAATTTATTTCTGTCTCTCTGTCTCCTCCCTCTCAACTTTTCAAATAAAATTAAATAAACAAATTTTTAAGACTTAAAAGAGAAGTCAAGTTGTCTCAAGTAGTCTTCTTTTTAAAAAGCTAAACAGCTAAGTGGCACCTCTCATGCAATATTATAAAGGCAGAGGTAATAAGACAAGAAGGGACTGCTCCTTTACCTCGAACAGGCATGTTGCTCTGAGCGATAAGCCAGGCTCTAGGTGAAGAGTTGGGATGAGGCAGCATCTCCAAGGCTCAGGGCATCCATGGCTGCCAGCAATAGGTGATGAGGAAGGAGGCTGCAAAATTTTTAATAGATTGTTTATTTATTTATTTATTTGAAAGCTGGAGTTACACACAGAGAGAAGGAGAGGCAGAGAGAGAGAGAGGTCTTCCATCTTACTGGTTCACTCCCCAATTGGCAGTGATGGCAGGAGCTGGGTTGATCCAAAGCCAGGAGCCAGAAGCTTCCTCTGGGTCTCCCATGTGGGTGCAGAGGCCCAAGGACTTGGGCCATCTTCTACTGCTTTCCCAGCCCACAGCAGAGAGCTGGATCTGAGGTGGAGCAGCTGGGACTTGAACTGGCGCCCATGTGGGATGCTGGCACTGCAGGTGCGGCTGTACCTATTAAGTCACAGCGCCAGTCCTGAGGCTGCAGATTTGAGGCAGCACATGTCTCCTTGGCTGCTGCCCCTTGCTTAACCTATCCAAGCAGACAGGGAGCTCCATGCCCCTCACTGATAAGATGCAGGACTAGGAAAAGCTGGAGAGAAGGGGGCCCCAGTTTCAGCCATTGCAGGCATTTGGTGGAGTAACCAGCAGGTGGGAGTTCTGCCTCTCTTCTCCTCAAATGAAGAATTTTTAAATTTTTTTTACTTTCTAAAGATTTATTTTCATTTTTTTGAAAGATAGAGTTACAGAGAGAGGAAGAGACAAAGAGAGAGAGAGAGGTCTTCCATCTGCTGGTTCACTCCCCAAATAGCTGCAATGGTCAGAGCTGAGCTGATCTGAAGTCAGGATCCGGGAGCTTCTTCCGGGTCTCCCAGGCGAGTAGAGGCCTAAGGACTTGGGTCATCTTCCACTGCTTTCCCAGGCCACAGCAGAGAGCTGGATCAGAGGAGGAACAGCTGGGGCTAGAACTTGCACCGGACGGGATGCAGGAACTTCAGGCCAGGGCTGCGCCACAGCGCCGGCTGCATAAATAATTTTTTTTAAAAAAAGATTGTGTCAGGGCCACCATGTGGGTGGCCAGCATTGCAAGAGGTGACTTTACCCACTATGCCACAATACCAGGCCCATCATGGAACTACTGAACGTTTGGAGACTTAACACAGTGCCAGGCAAGCGAAGAAACAAGTGTTACTATTATCAACACGGTGGAGGTCAGTGCCTCACATTATACAGTGAAGACTGAGTGTCCTAGACAAACGGTTCCTTGGGGCTAGAACGCTGGTGCTTCAGAAGAGCCGACATTCTCTCAACGTTGCTGTCTGTGGGGTGAATGTGACTCACGAGCTTGTCGGTCATCTTGAACGACTGGTGCAGCTGTGTTTGTTGGGGACTCAATCATGAACCCGAAAGCTAGAGTTTCTGTGCCCGAAGGAGGGTGCATTCCTACTGAGAAGATTTCACCCACGAGAGAGCCTAAGCAAGCTGCAGGGCTTACAGGAGGGGGCAAAACTCTTTCTGAAAGTCTTGATGAAACCATTGGAGACCAGAGGAGAATGGGAGCTCTCGATCCAGAGATGCCTCTCAGGAAGCTGGGTGCAGGGGCTCGGGACCCCTCCTCCTGGGGAAAGAGGCCAGAAGACCCAAGCCTTGTTTACACTTTGTCTTGCTCTTAGCCTCCCAAAGAGGATGCCGAGGCCACAGGTTCTCAGGCACAGTAACAAGGTTCGTGTGCCTTGGACGTGGGGCTTAGCTCCTGAAGGCTGATTTGGGGTAGCCCTCATCTAGCCTCTGATTCCTGACAGTGACACTTGCCAGCCACCCTCTGCAGGATCCCCTGCTTCCCTATGAGCCTTAATTGTTGATATTTGGAAATCTGTTAGGACTTGGGGAAAATCAATACGTCTTCTTCATGGCTTGTCCACTCACACTGGACTGTTAGTGGTGTTACAAGTGCTAGGCAGGTAGCAGATGATAAATGCATTTCTGTTAAATGGCCAGAGAAGAGTCGGGTCAGAGACTGCAAAGAATCCACAGGTCAGTAAGCACCATCACTACTCCCCTTCACTTTGCTCCACACGAACAAGAGCCTGAGAGGTGGCTTACGGGAGCAGCTTGCCTTGAGCAAGAGGAAGCCGGCCAAAGACAGCTGTGCAGGCAGAGTGACCAGCGTAGAAACGCGCCCTGCCCCTACGACCTGAATCTCTTGTTTATCCTGCTCCCTCCGTGAAGGTTTGGATAATTGCATGTGACAACTAAGAAAATAAATGACCCTGGTAATTCGTGCCTTCAGTTGCGAAGGATCGAGTCACATGTTTGAATCATCTTCTGGGTTTGTTGTTGTTGTTTTGTTATTAGAAAGGCAGAGATACACAGAGAAAGACGCAAAGATGAGAGAAAGAGAAAGCTCCTATCCAGTGGTTCACTTCCCAAATGTTGGCAATAGCTGGGCTGGGGGCCAAGCTGGGAGCTGGGATCTGAACCCAGGTTTCCCATGTGTGTGGCAGAAACCCAATTACTGAGTCATCACTGCTTTCTCCCAGGATCTGTGTTAGCGAGAAGCAGGAGTCAGGAGCCAGAGCTGAGGCTCAAACCCGGGCATTCTGACCCGGGACACGGGCGTCTCAAATGGCATCCTAACTGCTGGGCTCGACGCCCATGCCGAGTTATTATAAACACATGCGAAAGACCGTGCTTGAACATGGCTCATTTCCGATTGAGAGCGAGAATGTCTGAGAGCTGAGCACACACTAGAAGCACCAGGAGAGCTGGCAAAAACAGATCGCTGCTCCCTCCCGGGGTTTGTGATCCCGTGAGTCTGCACTGGGGTCCAATAATCCGCATTCTTAGTAAATTCCTAGGTGGTGCTGTGGATGCTGTTCTGGACAAATTAGAAAAATGTAGTTAGGCGAAAGACAGACTGAAGTTCAGGCTCGCATTACACCGCCAATGCACTTGACCTTGGACAAGTCCCTTGACTCTCTGAGCCCTGGTTTCATTCTTTTGAACAGAGGTAAAGCTATCAGGCATGGACCTGACATTTGACCTTGAAAGAGTCCTCTTTTCAGCTGTCTCTTGTGAACCACAATGCTTACAGACCTAATGAGTGGTCATTATAAGGAACAGTTATAGAGTCAAACATTTCTAGGAGTGAATCCCAGATCTGGGACTCAGAAGTTAATCAATCGCTTTTGAGCTCATCCTCTTACTTTAAAAAAAAAAAAAAAAGGACAAAATTAACACCAGAATGTGCCTTCTAGTGTGAGGGAATGGTATTATGGGCCTGGCACGCAGCAGGCACTGGATAAAGGTGGACACTGATTACTGGCAAATTCTTATGTTTGATAGAACCTCTGCTTGGCCATGAGGATATGCCCAAGGGACAGAAAGTATGCACAAAGAACCTGACCTTGAGTGAGATCAACGCATAGCCAAAAAGTTAAAATTTTGAATTTATAAACCAAACTTTAGGAGGAAAGCTGAAGTATGTGATGTATTTGTTTTGAAAATAATTAGTGCCCAAAGGAGGGAGAGGAAATAAAAAATTGTGCTGAGGACCCATATCTGTCAATTTCAGGAAAAACACAGACAAAATTGGCCAAGCAATTGGAGTCGATTTCTCCCTTTCCTGCAGTCCCTGGTAATGATGGACTACCTGTCAATCAGCCCAAGATTTCGCTCAGCAGAAGCAGGGTTGGCCTCACCTTTGAAGACAAGGGAATTGGTAGCAGGAAGGGTTCAATGAGCTGATATGGGAACTGGAAAAACCAATCTAATGGGTCAGATGTCTCTGAGCCCTTGGCCAGCCTGAGGCCAAAATGCATAGATTCACTTGCATGCTTTCTATTTTGCTCGATTCACTTAATCAGAACAGTAGTGATGGAAAATCAAAACATTTCATGTCATTTGCCTGCTACCTAGACAGGGAGGAGATGGAAAAGGACAGAGAGGAGGAGGTGGGTGACAGTGAGAGGAGGTGGGTGACAGTGAACCTGACCTACCCCAGTCCTATTTTTGAGCAGCATTCTCAGTGAACACCACAGAGGTCTTCAAAAATTCATGGAAATTGTATATTTTGGAAAAAAAAAAAAACTCTGCATGGATTTCAACATTTTTTGCAACAAGATAAAGTTATCTTTTCACTCTTTTTCCAAATACTTTTTGAAGAATCGATCTGTAGCACTTTCCACCTTCTTGCAGTTGAGTGGTATGAAAGGACTCATACCCAGAAATGGTTCTCTGAGCAGAGAAGATGCTCCAGGCCCAACCTCAGGACCCAAGAAGAGTGCTGGAAATAGCAGCCTCAGTCTCTAAGGACTAAATCAAGGTCTCACTGCCAAGGCAGATAGTATAAGGCTTTCTGAATATACCTTAAGAAAAATGTTTTTCTACTGCATTCGAATCACAACCCCAACTCTTAAGCATGGTCTAGGAGCAACCTCATGATCTCAGCTGTTAAACTAACACCAACTTCATCTCGCACCCCCAACCTCATGCTCACCTGCCTCCAATCACAGTGTGGACCCACACACAAGGCTCACCTGTTCCTCAGATGCTTTGCATCTGTTACTCCCTCTGCTGGGATTGTCTTCCAAATTGAATCTTAAAAGATAAAGCCTTTGCTGCCACTGGGCATGTACTAACTACTGGTCACTGCAATGGAATATCTGAGAAAACTATGTTTGTAAAGACAGAAGATTAATTGAGTTCACAGTCTTAGAGTTTCACATCCAAAATTTGATGGCTCTATATGGTTGGCTTCTGATGAAGACAGCAATAGTGAAGCTCAGAGCGTGTGTGTGGAAGATAGACCCATGACAAGCCAAGAAGCTGAGAGAGAGAGAGAGAGAGAGAGAGAGAGAGAGACTTGGTCCAATTTGGCTTTTATAACCAAGAGTTATCTTCCAAAGACACACTGCCTTTTATCACAGGGTCCCTCTCTGGGATCAAACCATAACTAGATAAAGTTTCCATGTTCTTTGTACCATTGACTTACAAGTCTGTGGCCTATAGTCCTACATGAGTGCAGGAGCCAAATTCTGTTCAAACCATAGAAGGATGTCAGCTCCAATGTCAAATTTCCAAGACCTTCCTGACCCACTACTCAAAGCTGCCCTCTCTCCCTTCATTTTTGGTCACATTCTTTGCTTTCTTTGTAAGGGTTCATTAAAGGTATAAATACTCTTTTTTTAAATGGATTGATTGTCTTGTTTTGTTCATGGCCTTCTCTTCAAGAATGCAATTCCACGAATATCGAGACCTTACCTATCTTTGTTCACTGCTGTCCCTGCATAGAATGGAGCTATGTGTTCTATAAATATTTCATTCACATTTGTGAACAAAATACATCCATACCTCTCCGTTTGGAATTAGAAATGGAGGAGGCATGAGAAGATCAGTTCGGTTCTACACATCTTTTTGATTCTCTCTGCCAGGAATGGTTCCCACTCACAAAACCTGGTGAATTCCTGGTCATCTTCAAAGTCCAATTCGGGAACTCAGCATCTTCCATGCCACGCCCCTTTAAGAGGCAACCACTGAGTTTCTGTGTAATCTGTCTCGCATCTACCTCTATTTTCACCCATGTCATCTCAAGTGTATTTATTTATTTATATGTCTATCTTCCTCACTTGCTTATACACCCCCAAGCATAGAGACACCATGGCATATCATCTATTTCACAACTGAGATTCAGTGTGGCCAAATGAATTGCTCAATGATTCTCTGGGAAATAGCTTGCATTGAAATGAATTAAATCCCATTTGTAAAAACAGTTTTTAAATGTCCACAAGCCATGAGGGAATGACCATCTAGTTTAATTCAATTAGCAGGCATTCATTCAGCATAATCTAGCAAATAATGACACTGCCCAGGAACTGTGGTCCATTCAGAAAAAAGAAAATGAAAAGCCTTGAATTATAGCAGTTCATAAATTGGGGTGTGGAGGTTGCTGACACACAGCTGCAAGACAGAATTAGAGATGAGCAAATGTCACCAAGTATATGTGACATCTCCTTTCCATTAAGTCTTATGCCCTATTCTAGGGATTCAGAATGCTGGGTGTTATCAGCATGGTACTCTTCAAACCTTGTGGGAGCGGAGGAGAGAGAAGGAAAATTACTGGGAGATCTGGAAGGGTTTCCGGAGAAGCAGAGGTTTAATCAGGCCTTTGGAGCACAAGCGAACTGCAACCAGAAGAGGGGAAGATGAACCCTGGGCGTTCCAGTTGGAGAGAGATGAGAGAGAGGGCACACAGGCAGGACCCCTGGAGTGGTCGTGGGACAGGAGAGAACTGGGAGAGCTCAACGGCTTGGAGTGCTTAGAGAACTGCCACTTATTGCCACATTGCCAGCTGGATGGGGGATGCCCGTGTCCTGATGTCACAGGCCTGCTGGGAGTTTCGAGGAACGGAGTTTTCTCATTGTTGGGAGGCGCTCAGGCAGGTCTCAATGTGTTAACCACGTGCCCAGAGGAGGGTTTTCCCAGTGGAGGGTCTGTCTGTGACTTCCACACTCCACCCTCTCATGCAAGCAGGCTCTGTCCAGCCCAAGAGCACCTTGGAACACCACAAGGCTTCCTTGGAGATGCAGAGGGAGCTCTACTGGGGAACCCTGGTCAACCATGGAAATCACAGCAGCTAAAATTCAAAGTCTGACCCTTCTTCAGTCTGCAGCTGCAAGCATATCACCATCCCCCATGTACCTCAATGCTATCCTGTATAAGGAGGGATAGTGGTGCCTGCCAGCCAGGATTGTCCTGGGGCTCACATGCACTATTTCCCATGTGCAGGGTGCAGGAATTCATGGAAGAGAGATGATTGTGGATCCAGACTTGGTAGTAAAAGACTGTGTCGTTGCTTAAGGAGCAAGTGTCTGTATGGTGCTAATACCTTTAGAATTCCTCTAACACTTGCTGGTCCCTCTTTTCACAAAATAAGAACAGAAAGCTTTAAGCTTAGAGCCATGACAGTCAACCAAATACAAAAAGTGACCACAGAGAGGCAGGTATTGTGACATAGTGGGTAAAGCCACCACCTATGATGCCAGAATCCTATATGGACGCTGATTCGTATCCCAGCTGCTCCACTTCTGACCCAGCTCCCTGCTAATGACCTGGGAAAAGTGGCAGAGATAGCTCAAGTGATGGGCCCCTGTCTCCCACATGGGAAACCTGGATGAAGCTCCTGGCTCCTGGCTTCCCTCTGGCACAGCCCTAGCCATTGCGGTCACTTAAGGAGTGAAGAAGCAGATGGAAGACCCCCCCCCTCTCTCTGTGTGTGTGTGTGTGTCTCCCTCTCTATAACTCTTTTAAATAAATAAATAAATCTTTTTTTTTTTTTTTTTAAAGAGTGGCCACAGAGCCCCTGTGTGTGCCACAGGAACACGTGCGTGTTTCCCTCCACTCCTCACACACTTGTTTTTAACCTCTCTTTGACACTTTCTTCCTGCTCAGCCATTGGAAGTCATTCTGTAAAGATCCTGAGAGCTGCTCTGTAAATCCTAGCTGGAATGTCATGGTTAGACCTTGGTGGCTCCTGTCTGTCCAGACGCCACTGCATTTGAGTTTGTGGCTATCTTCTATTTACAGCCAGTGATGCTGTATTTTATTTCAGATGATGACATAAAGTTCCTGAAGTTAGATGAATACATTCTCTTTTCTTAATCCATAGAATCAACTCAATGCGTAAATAATCATGGTGGAGAAGAGCTATGCCTTAACGTCCACAGCTATGAGCAGGCGTGGTGAGGCAGGTGTGCAGGAGGTGGTCCACCAATCACTAGAGTTCAGCAACTGATGAATAAAGGGGTTGGCAGTGATTTGTGAATAGTGGACGGGACACATTCCCGTGGCAGGGCCATGAACGTTCTTTTGGGCAAGTCATTAACTGACCCCTAACGGGAATGTGCTCAACATCATAATCCAACCCACAGGGCGCAGCACAGTGTAGGGAAGCCCTTGGGTAACTGGAGTGGCCTGTTTTCTGCCCCTGTGTGTCACTGAGGGAGAGGATGCTCATGTCACAGAATCTCTGCTTAATGACTGATGTCTTACTTTCCTGAAATAATTGCAAATTATGTGGACTTTGCAGTGACTTCTTGTGTCTAATGAGAGGGCCACAGAGCAACTGTGGGACATTCAGTGGATAATGAGAGGCACGTGGTTCTGGAATCCTTGACTGGAAGGAGCCCTGGGTACTGCCTCAGTAGCCGGTCTCTAATCAGTCTTGGCTGGTCCTGGTGTGATATGAAAGCCCTGTGATGTCCCCTGAGGTGACTGGCTCAGAGGACTCAGGGGAGGAACAGACAGAGCCACAGTCTCTTTGATAAGTGACAATGAGGTTTTTTCTCCCAAGTCTGCCTGTATTTAACATGATGGGGCCAAGTCCTCCCTTGAGTGTGAGAGGGTCAGTCATGTGTGGTGAGATGGTGCAGCAAGCAGATGCTGTCGCCCTGGGATGGCAGCCTAAACGTGGGGGCAGGGTCTCCCGGAAAATGCACTACCTCTGTGAGCAGGACGGGCACACGCCAGGGGAGGGCTGGGCCCAGAATTTGCAGAAGAACCCAGAGGCCTCTGGAGAATGAATTCATCATGAGGGGACCTGCAGCAAAGCCTTCCTTGTCAGAGAAGTGTTCTCTGGGGCAGGGATGCGCCCACCACACACAGGGTGCTCCTTGCTTCTGTGTGGCACAAGCAGTGAGTGATAAAATTCATCCCCAGAGCTCCCAACAGCTCAGGGAATGGCTTATCAACATCTGAAGATTCTGGTTCTTGATAGCTTCTTAAGGAAGAGTGTCCTCCAAGTTTGAAGCTAGAAAATCCCAGGAATCACTTTAGAAGAGAATGACAATACATGGCTTTTAGATTTTTCAGTTCAGATGTTAACAATTGTGTACAAATTGAAATGTCTGTGTACTGATTATCCACACCAACAAAATCTCAATTATATGGGAAAAAAAAGAAAAAGAGAGAAAAGAAAGCCAGCTCTGATCCAGGCAACAGAGCCGCCAGGATTTGACCCTTTCCATTGAGCCCTCCTCCAAGGGTGGATCACTTACGGCTTTATTAATGGCTTTATTAATTTATCATCTATCATGAAAAATTACACTGAGAAGGAATGACAGCTGTCTGTTGTTCCTAAGTAAGTCACAATGCCATCTGTATTCTCTTCTCTTAGAAGATGAGCCGCACTAGGGGCCGGCGCTGCGGCACAGAGGGGAAAGCCGCCACCTGCAGTGCCAGTTCAAGACCTGGCTGCTCCACTTTCCATCCAGCTCTCTGCTGTGGCCTGGGAAAGCAGTGGAAGATGGCCCAAGTCCTTGGGCCCCTGAGACCTGGAAGAAGCTCCTGGCTCCTGGATTCGGATCAGTGCAGCTCCAGCCATTGCGGCCATCTGGGGAGTGAACCAGCAAATGAAGACCTCTCTCTCTCTCTCTCTCTCTCTCTCTCTCTCTTGTTCTGTAGCACTGCCTTTCAAATAGATAAATAAATCTTTTTAAAAAAAAAAAAAAAAAAAAGATGAGTCACACTGAGGGAAGACATAGTCTAACATTTGCAAATTCCTCTACAAAAAACTCCATGATTTCTCAAGCTAGGGAACTTGCTTTCTCCCACAAAAATGGAAAGTAATTGTCCCTCAGCCTCTTGAAAGAGGGAAGAGGGCCGGCATTGTGGCACAGCAGGTTAAACCCCTGCCTGTGACCCTGGCATCCCATGAGTACCGGTTTGAGTCCCAGTTACTCCAGTTCCCTGGCTGGCAGTGAGAAATGGCCCAAGTGCTTGGACCCCTGCCACCCACGTGGGAGACCCAGATGGAGTTCCAGGTTCCTAGCTTTGGCCAGGCCCAATCCTGGTCATTGTGGCCTTTGGCGGAGTGAAACAGTGGATGGAAATCCCATTTTCTCTGTCTCTCCCCTCTCTCTGTAATAATAAAAAATAAATAAATACATCTTTTAAAAAAAGAGTTAAGGAAGTCATCTTTGGAGGTCATCCTTGACCTGCATTTTTGCTCTAGGGAAGTTCATAAAAGGCGACAGAGACTTCCACTCTTCCCAAATGGCCATCTTGTCACATCCACCCGGGGTCAGCTCTGCATGGTGGGGCAAGCCTCTTACATCATCCATTGGTCAAAATGAGCTCTGCTATCTCAGGACTTTTGCTGTGAGTTGATTAGGAATGGTGCAGGTGGACATGTTATTTTTAATTGAATAAATCACCAGATGGGTTTGAGCCCAGAGAAGCGATTCCTTTTCAATCTGGCCAAAGCCCTAAAACACCTCTTGTGCCTCCTTGAAGCAATGGCAGCTGTGCCAGGGGCTGTGGTGTCCTGCAGCATGGAGCCCGACATGATGAACCGGTGTAGCATTAAGTGACCAAGCAGGTGTGGAGGGTCAACAGGGTGGGCTTGGGCGTCAGCCTCCGTGAGATACCTTGGAGACTTCAGGAAACCACTTGGGGTGGGGAATTGCTTCTCTACAGGAAATTGTCAGCAGATGGGGCCATCTTCCAGGGGGTGTCTAATCCTTACAAGATCAGACGAGATCAGGCATGTTCAGGGTGGTATGGCCATAGGAGGGGTACCTAATCCTAAAGATTTCTGCGGCTTCTCTTGTATCCACAGAGGAAAGGAACTGGCAAAACTCAGGCTCCGCTCATCTGGCAGTATGGAAACTGCAATGCCCCAGGATAGATGTCAGCTCTGGGAGAAGATTCCTGCAGCCCATGGCCAGCACATGCTCTCAGGCGCTCAGGCTCTACTCCCCTCCTCTCTGTCACTGTGTCATCGTCTCTCTCATGTAAGTGCATCAAGGATTAGCACTAAGCCTGTGCCAGTTCTTGCTCTGGAAGCCTCTCCATTCCTCCTAAGGCTAAGCCCTCCTCTGCATTTGTCCATTGCTCCCAAGCAGTACCTAGCAGTGAAGAACCTATAGAGGAAGACGCGTCACACACCACCTACTGGAAGACCTCAAACCACCCTGTTTCATATTTCTGATCCTTCTCATGCTGGCTGACCAGGCAAAGACTCCCCAGGCCCTCCACTCTGTGTCTTCTCCCCATTTCTCCTTCTTCCTTCCCTAATTTTCTAAATTTATTTCTACATGAATCTAGTCTAAGTTTGTTTCTACTCCACAGAGACTTCATGAAAAACACCTTTTGATAAAGCCAATCTGACATTCTTCTGATACGGGAATGCTCAAGCATGTTGCTAAACTGTCCCAAAATGCTACACAGAAGGAGAGCTCCAGCATGTGTAGGTCATCAATACCCGGGTCGTCTTCTCTCTTCTCTCCAGATCCCTGTCACGTTTGGAGTCAGGGAGGTCTCAGAATTGGGAGTGAGTTGGTCACAATTGCTGGGCTGGTCACCTCCCTACACAGAAGCTGGCTCCCCAAAGCTACACATGTGCTTCCACAGAGGCATCAAGAAAGCAGAGAAACCCCAAGACTGCCACCTGTTCTGGCTCTGCCACTCACCCACTTTATGACTGGGGGAAGTATGCTTTTCTAATCCAGGACGTGAGTTTTCTCATCTGAAACTGATCAAGATAAAAGGGTCACGGGATGATCTGAGGATGATCTGAGGCTTAAAAGCATTATACTCAGGCCAGGCATTTGGCCCATGGGTGTAGAAGTCAGGTGGAGTGCACCACCCACATTCCCTATCGGATGCCTAGGTTCAAGTCCCAGCTCCACTTCTAATTCTAGCTTCCTTCTAACACACATCTGGGAAGCAACAGATTATGTCCCAAGGGCTTGAGTTCTTGACATCCTCATGGGAGAGCTGGATTCAGTCTGATGGTTGTGGGCATTTGGGGAGTGAACCAATGGATATAAGATCTGTGTGTGTGTCTATCTCTCTCAGTGTGTGTCTCTCCCTCTCCCTCTGTCTCTGTCTCTCTGCCCTTAAAATAAAAAAAAGTAAATGAAAAAAAAAAAGTGTTAGTTCTCATAGATGGAAAAAGGATATAGATTGAGGTTGCCACAAATAGTTAACACTTCATTAAGAACTAGAACAGCAGATGCAGTAGCTAAGCCCTTCTGGGGACATCTAAGTCTAACACCTGGTTATGCTGCTTATGAACCACATGACTTTGGAAAAATAGCCTTGCCTCTGAGCCTGGGTCTCCTTATGGATTATGATGATGGGAAGAGTGGACAGGGTATGCACAATGGATGGTCAAAGTATAATGTTACTTTAAGAATATTGTAAGGATTGAAAGAAATAAGAAGGTGAAGACTAAGTATAGGGCTTCCTCTTTTTAGGCAGAATGATCTCAGTTTCACACACTTCTAAGGGGTTGCTATATTTCTAGTTTACCAGCCTAAAATGATATTTCACACTGTAAATTTATTCTGGGCTTCAAGAATTTGGTCAGTGAGTCTCTCTCTCTCTCTCTCAAGTTTGAAATTTATTGCATTGCCCTAAAATAATGAAAGCTCATTTCAGAAAATTTAAAAATGCAAATCATCCACTACTCCATAATTCAACAGTTTATTCAACCAAGTTTATCTGTTGTCTTCCAACAGTCCAGGTTTTTGAACCTTTGGACTTGTGGTACACAGACAGCCAGGGCCCTGCTCTCTGAAACTGACATTCAAACATGGAGAGATAACCAGTGGACAAATCATAAATAAACAAGAAAATGTGAGTATTAAGTAGTTGTAAGTGTACGATGAAAATAAAGCAGGGAGTATGCTTTTGGCCTAGTAGTTAAGACCCCCAGTTGGAACGTTCACATCCTGTATCATAGCCCTCGGGTTCAAGTCCCAGTTCCACTCTTGATCCCAGCTTCCTGGTAATGTGCACCCTCAGAGGCAAAAGACGATGGTTCAGGAAGTTGGATCCCTACCGCCCCTGCTGGAAATCTGGGTTGAGTTCCCAGCTCCCAGCTCCCAGCCTCAGCCTTGGCCTAGCTCAGTAACTGCAGGCCATTGGGGGATGAATGACTGGGAGAATTCTCTCTGTCTCTTTCTCTCATATAAATCAACAAATCAATTGTTTAAGTTAAGAAACAGAAGGCGGGGCATTCGTTGGAGATTCAGCTCCTGTTGATGAAATAGCTAGGAAAGACCACGTGAATCACTTCTCAGCCTTTTGGCTAAGATCAAGCGAAAGACCACGTGAAAGGGCTGACATTTGAGCTGAGACCTGAATAGAAGCAAACTGTACTGAGATCTTGGAGGGAAAAAAAGAGCCTGTAGCCAGGGCTCATGTCCTGAAAGGGAAGCAGAGAGAGATGCTGGAGAGACAAAGAGAAGGCTGCGTGTCTGGACTGTATGAGAGTGAGGGCAATGATGCAAGACCAGGCTGGAGACAGAGGTAGGGCTGGATCACAGCAGGTCTTGGAGGCTTTTGTTGGAGACTTGGGCTTTAGGCAGGTGTAAGTGATGGCCATCAGATGGGCTCAGGTTTTTCAGAGCCCATCGTAGAGAGAAAACTTTAAGGAAAAGGCAAGAGCCAAGAAGGGGAACCTGTTGGAATAGTACAAGCAAGAGATGGAGGTGGCCTGTCTGATGGTGGAACTGGAAGAGGAGAGAAGTGGGCAGGCTGGAAGAGTCACCAGGGCTTGTTGGTGGACTGGATGTGGGGTCCAGGGAGCATGCTGAATCTGACATAACTCCTGCTGTTGACTTAAGTGATTGATTGATGGGTAAAACAGGAAGAGGCATAGGTTTAGGAGACGGGTGGAATGAAGAGAGCTTGGAGAAGGAATCAGAGGTCTATTTTGGAAATGGTACCTTTGAGATGCCCATTCAAGCCTAAGTGGGATCAGAGCTGTGAGGTTGGCAGTCATTGCCCTGTGATTAAGATGGCCAAGGAAAAGAGGTTATATGATGAAAAGAGGACCCCAAATAGACACAGGCAGCCCCCTCCCACTTGAAGGGTTTGCGGAGAGAAAGAGGAACCGAAAAGAAAGAGCTACCTGTGACATAGGAGGGAGCCAGGAGCCTGGAGTCCAAGAAGCAGGAGGAGAACGCATTAGACAAGGACTGAGTCAGGTGTCCCTGGGAGGGTGTGAAGACAAGCACAGGGAGCTGACTGTTGTGTTCAGCAACATGGGGCTACTGGTGGCCTGGGCAACTGGACACTCCCGACCACATCACGTTGCCCCTCAGGATAAGCACCTGAGCACCCAGGACAGCCCGCAAACCCAGATGGAATGTGATCTGGCATCTGGCCTTTTCCCCACTGAACCGGTGGAGAGAGACGTGGCCTCCGGAGAACCCCATGTGCTCTTGTGGTCCTAGGGCCTTCCATCAGTCACGTGGTCCTTCCTCGGGCTTCCTCCACAGGGGCGGGGGGGGGGGGGGGCTATGGAATTTTCCCAGCTTGTAGAGCAGAGAAAGGCTGACTCAGACTAAAAGGAACACTTATTTTTGGCTGCAGTCGTACTTTATATGGAATTCTAAAAGGGTTTCTTAATTGTCGTACATTTATTTTAAAAAGCAAAGTACCCTGGGTATTTCCCTGTAAATAAATAACCCAGGCATCCTGTGTCTCTTGCTGTGATCTGCTGGCAACGTCAAACAATTTTTCAAAGCTATAAATACCGCTTGCAGGCGGATTCTAAGAAGTTATGCGCTTTGGGAAATGCTGGAGTTGAACTTCTCAGAAACATTGGAAATATAAATTTTCGTATCAGAGTTACATTTTTGTGGTTATGAAAAGTTTGTTACTTCTTTGTCATGTGGTTTGGGGAAACACAGAGCCCATGCAAACAACTCTCATTAACGCAGATGGCTGATATCATTCATTAGACCACAAATACTTTCTCCCTGATAGTAAAAAATGTTCCCACAAACTTGGGAAGAGAGAGGCTGTTCTGTCGCTGAGACATCAAGCAGCCTTGGGAGTAGATTTTAAACTTGTATGATCAGCGGCAACTCGCCTTGGCCAAGTCACTTTTGTCACCCCCTCACTTCTGAAAGTCAGACAAACAGGGATGAACTACCCACATGAAAGGATGCCTTTAGGAGCTACAGTCAAATTCAAGTAGCGATACCTCTACAAATGATGTCAATCTACTTGGCTTCCCAAAAGCTTACCAATCCATGAACCTGCTGCTTCCCAAAATCCCTGTATAAATTAAGCAACAGGAGAGATAGGCTGGGCCATCTTTTTATTTCAGGGGTTGGGTGATGTCTCATCACCCTATGAATTCACTGTGTCCAGGGTTTAAATGTTGAGTGCATCAACTGACATTGGTTCATCAAAGCTTCATTGAACTTGGGCTGGGGACATAAAGGAAAAATTGGACATGGCCCCTGTCCTGGAAGAACTCTCAGATCAGGAAACATGTGGCTAGAATAACATGTGGTCGCCACAATCCCAGAAGAATATGCTGGGGGCTACAGCAGCCCACAGGCAGAAGTATCAACCTTGATGGGGAAGAGGAAGGCCAGAGAAGCATCTCAAGGATGATGCTTAAGGGGACCAGAGCTGTGGTGCAGCAGGTTAAAGCCTTGGCCTGAAGTGCCAGCATCCCATACGGGCATCAGTTCTAGTCCCAGCTGCTCCTCTTCCAATCCAGTTCTCTGCTATGGCCTGGGAAAGCAGTAGAAGATGGCACAAGTCCTTGGGCCTCTGCACCCACATGGGAGAGCTGGAAGAAGCTCCTGGCTCCTGGCTTCAGATCAGCACAGCTATAGCCATTTTGGCCAACTGGGAAGTGAAACAGTGGGTGGAAGACCTCTCTCTCTGTCTCTGCCTCTTCTTTTTGTGTGTAACTCTGACTTTCAAATAAATGAAAACATCTTTAAAAAAAAAAACAGGTTTTTTCGGCATTCTGGAGAAATGGTAATAAGTGTGAATATTTACATTAAAATTCGTGAAAATATAATACAAGAGTGGGCATCCCTAATCAGAAAATCCAAAACACTCAAGTACAATATACTCTAAAGTCCAAAAAAAATTTAAACAATGACCTGATGCCAGCAGTTGAAAATTCCTATGAAACAAAAATATTTAAAATATTATATAAAATTATCTTGAGGGTATATGGATAAGGTACATATGAAACTTAAATTCCATAGTTAGAAGTAGGTCCATCCCCCACAAAAATCACATTATGTATATGCAAATGTTCCAAAGTGAAAGAAAGAAAGAAAGAAAGAAAGAAAGAAAGAAAGAAAGAAAGAAAGAAAGAAAGGAAGGAAGGAAGGAAGGAAGGAAGGAAGGAAGGAAGGAAGGAAGGAAGGAAGGAAGGAAGGAAGGAAGGAAATTTCAGATAATGGATGCTCAGCCTGAAATAATACTAGCAGCTAGCAATTCTGAGCCCTTACTAAGCTCTGCACAGTTCTACATCAGTTACCATGTATTTCATATATTGTCTCGTTAAATACCACCAACCCTATGGGACAGACACCATTCTTACAACCATTCAAGAGAAGGACTCCTTGCAATAAAAATGAAATAACCTAAGGAAGGTAAAATTCCTGGGTTTCATAATCAAAGAACCTGCAGGAAGATCCAGATCACCAACCTGAAATCAGGGAGTTGGTGTTTTGGTAAATTGGAGCCCCTGAAGGACTTGCACACTCATCTGCTTATTGAACACCAGCCAACTGAAATTCTAAGACTTGCCAAGCACACCAGAGGGTTGTGTTTCTACACATTCAGAGCTTCTAACACTAACAGATCATAGGTGCACACATGTGTTAACTGCTGGGTACTGTTCTAATCATTCGTATCTAACAAGTTATTTAACATTCCAAAAACAAATCTACATGAGGGTAATATTATGTTTATTCCTCAGAGAAGAAACAGAGGAACAGGACGCTTAAGTAGTCTTGTTAAAATCACACAGAGCATAGTAAAGTTGGGATTTGAATCCATGTGCTGTAGCTCCAGGGACTGTAGCCGTGGCTAGTGCAGTGCTGTCCGAAGGGTGGTCTGAAGACTCCAGCCACCCATTTCAGCAATGCGCAGCTTCTCCATCCATTTCACCTGCCGTAGCTTGGGCACATCAACTACAGCACACACATTGTTCGGTTCTGCTGACATTTGCTCCACAGAGAAACTTTCTCAGAGAACAAAGGGTTGTGACGATTGACATTTTGGTGCCAACTTTTTGTCTTGTCGTAGGCCAGCGTTGTGAGTAGTGTGACTCTAGTGGATGAAAGGGACTTTACAGAAATGATCCCACAGACAAATACGCACAGTTGGGGAGTGCCTGTGACTTTCTGCCAACAATAGGACACTACACAAGGTGGTTCCATAAGATTATAATGGAACCAAAATATTCCTATTGCCCAATATGTCAGAGCCATTGTAATGTCATAGCAAAATGCGTTATCCACACATCTGTAGTGATGTTTATGTAAACAAACCTGCTGTACTGCCAGTTGTATAAAGTATAGTACATAAATGTATGTACAAATACACTTGACAATAATATAACAAATGGCTTACAGCTTATGCTTTTCCTATGCTGCTCTTATTTCAGGGTATACTCCTTATAAAGCAAGGTTGCAATAGAGTGCCATATCCACTGGTGGCAGTCTCACACATCTGGTGTTTACTGTGACTTTTGAGTGCATGATTTTCTATTTGCTTGATTTAATCTTGTATTGTTTCATTCATCATAGCCCAAAGAACAACAGGCCCTACTATATACAGCAACAGACTATACCACATAGACAGAAAATGTACTTTACCTTTTCTCTATTTTATGCTTCAAAATTTATTTATTTATATATTTGAAAGGCAGAGTGACAGAGAGAGGGAGAGATTGAGAAAGACACACACACACACAGAGAGAGAGAGAGAGAGAGAATCTTCTATTCACTGACTCACTCCTCAAATGGCAACAATAGTCAGGGCTGGGCCAGGCTGAAGCCAGGAGCCAGAAACTCTATACAGGTCTTCCTTGTGGATGGCAGGGGCCCAAGCACTTCTGCTGATTTCCAAGGCACATGAGCAGGGAGTCAGATTGGAAGTAGAGCAGCTAGGTCTAGAACTGGCACTCTGGCTTGGGATGCTGGCATCACAAGCAGTGACTTAACCTGCTGTACCACAATGGCAGCCCCATTCTTTCTTTTTTAATTCAGTATTCCTTGAGTTTTTTGAAGTGCACTCACATGCAAAGGTACAAAAAAAAAGTCTGAAATCCATGCATAGTTTTTAATAATATGCAATTTCCATGAATAAATAAATCTTTTAAATCTTATTTGTTTTGAAATAAAATCTTTCAAATCTTTTTGTTTTGAAAATCAGAGTTACAGAGAAAGAAGGAGAGACTAAGAGAGGGAGATCTTCCATCCTCTGGTTCAGCCCCCAGATGGCTGCAATGGCCAGCGCTTAGCCAGGCCAAAGCCAGGAGCCAGGAGCTTCAGCTGGGTCTCCCATGTGGCTGGCAGGGGTCCAAAGACTTGGGCCATCTGCTGCTGCTTCTCCCAGGTGCATCAGCAGGGAGCTGAATTGGAAGTGGAGCAGCCGGGACATGAACCAGTGCTCATATGGGATGTCGGCATTACAGGCAGCAGCTTTACCCAACATGCCACAATGACAGCCCTTCCATGAACATTTTCAACTCCCCCCATATGCACAGAGGGGTACGTATACCATATAGATTAGATAGGTAGCCTAATGAGCTATGTCTCAGAACATAAACTCTGTTGATAAGTGGTACATGTTTATAACCATTACTAGGATCCATATTAGGAAGGAAAAGAGCACTAGATGAGAGTGCAACAGGGCCACAGGAGTCCCTCTCCTGAGACCTCTGGGATGAAGAGAGGACATCTGGAGTGGAAAGTGTCAGGAGGGAAGGGTAATAAAGGGCTCTGCAGGTAGGGGGAAGTCACCTGGGAAGAACGCAGGTAGGAAAGACCCTGATGTGCTTGGAAGTCAGAGAAAAAAATACATGAGCAAGTGTTAAAACTCTCCTGCAAGGATCCCAAGTGGACATCACAATGCATAACTCATGCTAGGCAGGAGAGAAAGACTCCAAGGCACACTGCAGGTAACGGCCACACAGCGCCTTCTGCTGAGACCCCACGTGGCAGTTTCCTGTCCTTGGAGTATCCAACAGGTGTTAGCTCTGTTTCCAGATGACCCTGCCCAGATCCAGTGAGGGCCAAACTAGACAACAAGTCCAAGGTTAGACTACACTCATTTCTGATTTTCTGGGGGCCAAGTCATGGGCTGAATTTGAATTGGGACTGGGGCCTCACTGGTCTGAGCACTGTGGCTCTGCAGTATTTATAAGAGTCTGGGGTACAGGAATTAAATTCAATGACCAATGGTTGGGAGAGGAAGAAGGAAGAGGGGGCCTGGGAGTGAATCTTTTAGTACAAAGTGTCCCATGTACTTCAGACATATTGTTATCTCCTTGAAGTGCCTTTCACCTTCGCGTGGAAGGAGTGATGAATCCGCTCATTATGCATGAGTATAGCGAGACTCAGCGAGGCCATGACTTTCCCGAAATGAAGAGGCAGTGAATGCCCAGCCTCCCAGCTGAGATGGAGCCTCCTCATATGCTCTGATCCCTCAAACCCAGCAATGTGATTACGAATCCCAGCCCTGACTCCATCACTGCTCATTCCAAACACATAATGACAGGGAAGGGTGAAATGGTGGATTAAAAATAAGACATGTGAGGGAGCGGCAACTACCCTGAACTTGTTGATGTTGAGAACTGGTTTCTGTCACCACTGTGCTTCCTTCCTTATGTCTGCAACAGAGGACTTGGCTCCCAACCCCTGGGAGCCTCAAATTGCTATTTGTAAAACTGGGAGCAGTGGTGGAGTCATTTCCCCTGGAGATGCTGTGAGAATTATGTGAAATAAGCTTATCAATGCCTAATCTGTATTTTCAGCCCAAGACTTAGATCATTACCAAAATCCTTGACTCCTTCTTGTCCTCCTCTGTAAAATGGAGATGAGAATAGTCCCTGCTTCCTGGGGTTACAAGAGGATGAAAGGAAATCCTGAGCGTAGAGCATTTTGAACAGCGCTTGTCCCATACATAGTTATGATCACCAAAAGCTATGATGGGTATTCTACTCTGCCCAGGGTTTGATGCTGAGTAGAAACTCAGTAAATCCTGATGTGGCAAACAAGAGATGAGAAATTGGAGCAAGGATGAGGAGAGCTGGAAATGAGAGACAGGGGTGAATGGGCAATGAGACTCGAAGATCCAGAAGGGATGAGTTGCCTGCCCTTCCTCCCATCACCACCCCCCTCTCCCTAATCCCCCCTCTATGAGTTTGATTCTCTGGTGCTGTCTTTACCCAGGGGGTACCTTATTGACATGCCCAGCTGGGAAGCTGGGAGAGAGGTTTTTTTGGGAAGTTCAATGGTTTTAGAAGCTCAATGATTTTAACGAAGTAAAGTAACAAAAGCCCTCTGGCAATAATTTACCAAGCTATAGCAAGCATTTCTGGAGAAAAATGACTATCCAAGAACTGTTAGGGCACTAAGTGTCAGCACAGCCTACCATAAAAATGATCGATTACTCACTCCCTCTGTAGTTATCTTCCTGATCTACACATCATCAGTGCTGGCTGCCAGGAAAACCAGGAAGGAATCTGAAATCACACAGATTGACTTAGTCTCAAGGCTCCACCTTGAACTCAGCTAAGCAGTTCCACCCACACTTCCACTTTCTTATCTGTAAAACGGGAACAAAAACCCTTGACTGATGTTTCAGTAAAGTAGTGGAAGGACATGTGATGGGCTCAGCCTCACAACTGTTAGTGGGGAATCTGAACCTGCTGAGGGAGAAAGGACCAGGCTGGTCTGCTTGCAGCTCCCAGCTCAGGAAACCTTCTTTACATGCTAAATTGGCAGTAGGAAAGAACATTTTTCCAGGTGAGAGGCTGACAGCTTTTATTAGATGCTCCAAACAGTCCATAAGCTCCCAAACGCTGTCAGTCATTGTTGTCTGGGTGTGGTCTGACATCTCTGCACAGCTGCATTGATGATCCTCCTACGGGCTCTGTTCAACAAAATGTCTAGGAGGCAGTTGTCTAGGAGGCAAAGCTCTCACACTATGCCCAACAAACCAAATCAAAATGGAGCTCCTCATACTGACATCCCACCCCACCAAGAAAAATTAACTAGTCTATCAGCCTGATCTTCCAGGAAAGCGAAAGCAAGAGATAAGAGTCAAAAATTCCCAAACAGGCTAGTGTTAGCCAGCATAAGAAGTCACCTCTTGCTGTTTCCTTTGCAAGGAAGGGGACTTTGAAATGACCAATCCCTTTCTTTGTTGTTGTTCTTTGCTTCTGCTTTCTTCTGTGCTTGTCTGTCTGTTAGGCTCAATTCATCTGAACACTCATTTTGTTTCATTGGGATAAAATGTTGCCCAATTCTGGAACCACACATAAAAGCCAATTAACTCGGCATCTAAAAAAAGAAAATCTGTGACCTAAATGTGATGGAATTTTGTCTTTTGGCAGCACCAATGCTCCTTGACTGTGTGTTCTGTTGGGAACCACAGATTTGAGCTGTGTTGTTTCAGGTAGAGCCATCTTTGCACTGTTTCAGCCTCGAGACAAATGGCTTGACGCTGCTGTGCCTCAGTTTTCTCAGCATGAGACAAGAGATGACAGAAGCCAAGAGCTCCATGTGGTACCCAGTGCACCGTAGACCTTAGTAACTACAGTTCCTAGGCAGTCTTTCCCCTCTTAGCTCACCACACTCACCCTACCAGGGCTGGGAGTCCACGGACAGACAATAAGGAAGACCAGGACTGTAGGAAAGGTTTGACTTGTCTGATGGCAGTCGAGCTTTGAATTGCATCATGTTCTATTCATCGTGGCTGACATGAGTGTTCTGGAGTCGCCTGCTGCTGGTGATCTCTCCTTGTGACTCCCTTGATGCAGCTAATGTATTTCCCCTGCTGCTCCTCATTCAGTCACACTGAGCTCGTCTGGCCCCTCGTGGTGACTGCTAGGGCAACCCACACCTGCAACCCTACTTGTCCACATCAAGTCCACTGGAAGTACACATTTTGGCCTGTTCAAGTGGGGGTGTAGATCCACTTTCTCTGCCCCCAGACACTTCAGCCAGCATCTCACCCTTCATACTATCCAGGCAGGAGTCAGCCACTAGCTGATGCCCGAATGCTTTGCATCTGTGATGGCAGTGATGGCTTAATAGGGTCAGAACTGGTTCCTGGCTGCCTCCTTTGCACAACAGGCTTACACTTCACTTTGGGATATGACATCTTTTGTTGCTTTGATCTGAATGTGTCCTCCTAAGCTCTTGCCCAAATTATTATGTTGATGGGTTTTGGAGGTGTTTAAGGTTGGGGTGGGGGGTTCCTATGATTAGATTAATGGCTTTGCAAGAAAAGGAAGAGAGACCTGGAATTGGAGGCTCCCATACACCTGCTCCCTCACCTTCCCCCAAGTCTTGCACCATGCTCTTGAATTTCCCAGCATCTAGATCCATGAATCAAATAAGTCTTTGTTATTTATAAATTCCCAGTTGCACGTATTCATTATAGCAACACAAAAGAGACCAAGACACATGTCTTGAGGCCTTGGCAGAATCTGAAGTCAGGCTATGTCCATTTTAAAAGAAATTCACATAAACAAACAAACAAAAATCACGAGAATCTGCTGGCATGGCGGGGGCGGGAAGGGGAGTGAGTAGGGTGGGGAAACGAGAGAGGGGTGGAATCATGGGCAGCTTCCTAAAAAGGGTGATATTCAAGATAGATTCGGGGGGGGGGGGCGCACTGTGGCATAGCAGGTTAAGTTGCCACCTACAGAGCCGGCATTCCATATGGGTGCCAATTTGAGTCCCGGCTGCTCCACTTCCAACCCAGCTCCCTGCTAATATGTCTGGGAAAGCAGAGGATGATGGCCCAAGTGCTTGGGCCCCTGCAGCCACATGAGAGACCCAAAAGAATCTCTTGATTCCTGCCTTCTTTGGCTTGGCCCATCCTAGGCCACTGTGGCCATTTGGAGAGTGAACCAGTAGATAGAGATCCTGTCCCTCTCCCTCTCCCTCTCCCTCTCCCCCTCTTTCTATAACTCTGCCTTTCAAATAAATAAAATAAATATTAAAAAAAAAAAAAACCCAGGTGGATTCTGGAGGGTAGAGATGGACTTACTAAGTGAGGAATAACGGAAAGGCCGTTCCCAATTTGAGTTCCCAAAGCACATACACACGGACTCAGAAGCCTGAGGCCGGCCTGGTGTATTTGGTTACTGCAGAATACACCAATAGAGTATAGAAGAGTGAAGATGGGACTGAAGCCAGTGTAGCTGAATTCTAATTAATCGCTCTAGCTACCCCCTTGGATGACCTTGAGAAAGCAAGTCAGCTTGGGCTGCTCAAGTGAACTGACTATTTCTGAAGCCAATGGCTGCCCAGGTTTAGAGAGCAGAGAAATCCCCTGTGAGGCTTTATAGAACTGCAGAAGCTCAGCTCTCACTGGCAGAGGCTCCATCCATCTCAATGGGTCTGGCCTGGAACCAGGATTCTGAAGCAGGTTGTATCAGATATTGAGGACTTTACGTGTTCTACAACTAGAGCAGGTCTGGCCGTACTCAGGAATCCAGCTAATCAATGTTAACACAGTTTGCATTGAAAGAACACTCCCAGCAGTAATGCATAGCTCCCTAAAATAACTCTGCATATTTCACTCCACAGAGAAGCTCCCGCCTCCCAGAAGGTTTTCACAGAGGCAGAGGGCTCAGCCAGGGAACATTAGTCAGACCTGATGACGGTAGCAAAGGCAGGAAGACTCTACAAGGACAAATCCTGCAACTATTTTAAGCCGCCTGATGTCATTGTGGAGATGGGGGAAAACCAAAAGAAAACCACTTGTGATTCACTGCAAAAAGCAAGATGGTGTGACAACTGGATCAAGGAGGGGCAGGAAGAAGACAGGTCTTCAGTGCTGAACACACTTTGGGTTTTAGTCATGGCGAGTGCTCTTACTTTTTGAGCCTCAAATTCTTCATCTGTAAGATGGAAGCAATGTTACCTGCCTTGGAGATTGCTGTGTGGCTTCCGCAGGTGTTACGGATGACCACTGTTCAGGTGCCTGAGGAAGATGGAGGATGGTGGGCAAATGCTGTTCCTGAGATGGAAAGGGATGACGACCACCCAGGTGAGAACACGCAGAAGTGAATCCTTCCGGGCTTGCTCTTGAGAGGAAATCGGCCACCATCATCTGAGTTTGGCAGAAAAACTCAAAGAGAAGCAAGGGAGTAGGAAAAGTTTTCCATGGAAAAAGAGAAGCTTCCAGCATGCTCTAAGGCTGTTGGCATGGGAAACCTGGGGGTGGCTACTAGAAGCCACGTCCCATGTGGTTGGTTTGGAGAGTACACTTGGCTTTGTCTGATGGGTCCTCAGTCAACAAAGAAGGATGCGAGCAGTCACACATCAAGTCTGACCATTCTGTGCTGATTGCGGCCAGGGTTGTGGTTTGACCTCCTACCCTCGGCCATTTGCCATGTGTATATCCAGGCTGTCACTGAGCTCTTCCTGTGTTTTTATTCAACAGTAGGCCTATATTGTTGCACTGAAGGTTCTATTTATCCAAATTTCCTATGTCTTGAGATTTCAAATGTTCATTGACCGCACTTTACTTCCAGAGTTGGGCTGGGCCAAGGGCTCTTCTCATCAACATCGCCCCTCCGTGGATGTCACGTTCTCACTGCCCAGCCTGCTGCAGTGTAGCTCCCTAGGATTCTGTTGCCTTGGTGACGACTAGCCTCAGCTTCATCTGATACTGATGTTCTGGACAGGGATTACCACTGCGGTAATAGTCAGGAGAAGCTAGTTTGGTGCCTGTGGTCTCCAGAGGTCCTTGGTACCTCCTGCCTGCACTGAGTTAGCACCCCCAGAAGGAAATAGTCTATGTGCTCCATGACAAATTTTTTTAAGATTTATCTGTTTATTTGAAAACAGAGTTACAGAATGAGAGGAGAGAGAGAGAGAGAGAGAGAGAAAGGTCTTCCATCCTCTGGTTCACTCCCAAAATGGCCACAATGACCAGGGCTGGTCCAGGCTGAAGTCAGAAGCCTGAAGCCTCCCCCAGGTTTCCCAGATGGGTGCAGGGGCTCCAGGACACAGGACACCCTCTGCTGCCTTCTCAGCAGCATCAACAGAGAGATGGATCAGAAGTGGAGCAGCCGGGACCTGAACTGGCACCCACAAGGGTGCCCAATGCCCCACAGTACCGGCCCCTCCATGCTATTTTTATGAAACATTTAAAGACTTCAGCTTCCTGCTCTGCCTGTCTATGCCCAAAAGGTCCTCCTCTCCATCCTCTCTTTCCTACTCCCTCTCTCCTACTTTCCTTCTTTCCTCCAGTTTCTTTTTTTGCATTAGCAGTAGTGAAAAAAGCTACCATTTACTGAAATTTACTAGATACTGGAATTTACATTTTGCCAAGTATATTGTAAGATTAAATCTTTTCATCTTCAGAATAATTATGAAGTGTGTACTTTCTATCACTCCACCCACTGGTAGATACAGAAATGGTTACGGTTGAATTAGATCCCTCCAGAAAGATAGGCTGGAGTCTGAACCTCTGGTACCTCAAAATATGACCTTATTTGTAAATGGGATTTTTAATAGAGATAATCAAGTTAGAATGAGGACACTAGGATGGAACCTAATCCAATATGACTGAGGTTCTTCATTAAAAGGGAAAATATGGACACAGAGACAGAACAGAAAATAAAGAGACATTGGGAGAAGATACCCAGGTCTAAGCTGAAGAGAGAGGAGAGGAGCAGGTGCTCACCCTCAAATGCAACTGACCCTCCAACCCTGATCTATGTTTTTCAGCCTTGAGAATTGTGCAACAATAAAGTCCTTTGGTTTAAGCCAATGTTTAATGTTTGTCATACTTTGTTTACAGCACTTCAGGAAATTAGTACAGAAACTGATGCCCAAGAGGTTAAGGTAACTTGCATGAGAATCTACAGCAAAACACACAAACAGTGGAGTCTTGGCTCTGACCAGGGCCACTGGTGGCTCTCTCTCTGTTCTCCCTCATTTTCTGTCTCATTAAGGAGTCTCTATCCCCTTGATTATCACTCTGTCCCTGTCTCTCTGGTCTCAATCTCTTGTATGTATCTCTCTCTCTCTCTCTCTCTCTCTCTTCCTTCTTCTTAAATTTAATGCCCAGTGCTTCTTAGGGACCTCCACTCCCAGGAGATGAACTGGGAATATTACCTCTTTATCCACCCTATAGAAAGACCCACATGGTTGTTGGGGAAGAGTAAGTATTATTTCGGGATATCTACCACCACATCGGATTCTAACTAGAAAACTGATTTCTATTAATGACCAAGCTGCAGGTACAGCCTATGCAGAGTGGAAAGGAATGCTGGATTTCAGAGGGAAGGTAGTGAAAATAAAGATGCATTTCCCCCACCCCATTCTCAGACCCCCTGCACCCTATCAACAGACCCCTCAGGGGTTAGGAACCCCTATGGTCTGTCATAACTGAGTCTCAGCTGAACGGAAGTGTTTGCTTTTGTGTGTTTCCTGCCTTACGAATGCTCAGCATATAGGACTGTGTCCTGACCATGTTTGTATCTACAGCACACAGCAAGGCCCGCCTTACAGTGCCTTCTCTAGATTGCTAAAGGGATGGAGGTAGGAAGCTACAGGACAGAGAAGGGAGGGGAAGCAGCAAGGAGTGCTGGTGGAATGGCCCCTCACTCGCATCCACACGAGTTGGAGGCAGCTGTGAGCAACCTTTCCCAGCCTTGATGTGTGGCTGTGATCTGCTCCTATGAATCCAAGATTTATGTCCACTCTCTGGCAAGTCTTTGTGACTTGTCCTCTTAATATTGAGATGGTAACAATTTATAATACCTCAATTCCCACCCCCCAAAAAAAGTGAAATGCCATCTCTTGTAAGCATAAAAATAAAAATGGAGATTTTTTCAACATTTTTAACACATTTAGATTTAGAAATTTCCTTGTTAGCCCTATCTATTCAATTTTTTTTTTAAATCTATGTTATTTATTTGAAGGACAGAGTGACAAAGAGATGGAGAAACAGAGAAAGAGATCTTCCACCTGCTGGTTCACTTACCAAGTAGCCACAAAGGCCAGGTCTGGGCCAGGTCAAAGCCAGGGGCCAAGAGCTCCACTTGAGTCTCCCATGTAGGTGGCAGGGACCCAAGGACTTGGACCATTTTCCACTGCTTTTCCAGGTTCCAGTAGCAGGAAGCTGGATCAGAAGTGGAGCAGCTGGAACTTAAACCAGCTCTGATTTGGGATGTTAGAGTGCAGGCAGCAGCTTAACTCTCTCTGCCACCGTGCTGGCCCCCCAACTATTAAATGTTGACTAAGATCATGTCTTAATCCATTTTTCTTGCAATAACAGAATACCTGAGACTCAATAACATAATGAGAAAAGAGATTCATTTTGGTTTACAGATCTGGAGCCTGGGAAGTTCAAGATCAAGTGGCCACATCTGGTGAGGACTTCATGCTGCCTCAGCTCATGGCAGACAATGGACAGGCAGTCAGGCACATGTGGAAGAGAGAGCATGAGGGGTGGCCTTGCTTTATAACCACCTACACTGTGCTAACTAATTCAGTACCAGGACAGCGAGAACTCATTCACTTCCATGAGACATCCTTAATCCATTCATGAGAGCTCCACTCCATGACCCAAGCACCTCTCAACACTCTACATGGAGGTATTAAGGTTCCAATACACGAATGTTTGGGGCATGCACTCAAATCGTAGCAGATGATAATGCAAAGAAGTCGTAAGGAGGAGAAAGCTCCCGCCTCCTTTTCTGCCCTGCTCAGTTAAACAAACACTTGCTGGGCCCCTGGAAGCTGGAGGCCAAGCAGTCCTCATGCACTGATGTGCCAAGAGTACCATTGTAACCCCTGCCTCACCAGCACACAAGTGGGCAAGGCTGGGTTACACCCATACAAGAATTCAGCATAGTCAACCTGCTCAACCTCCAAGGCTGCCCCAAACCCCCAGGGAACTTTCCAAAGTCAGGGGCTGAATCTGACTCATCTCTAAGCAGTAGATTCTCTGGGAATTTTTAATTAAGACAGGAAGGGAAAGAATCAACCTAGGGCTACAAGCTGCCCAAACTCAACCAGACTGAACACCATGGAGACTTGGTTGCTCTGTACTCCACGCATCAGGATTAACCCCCAACACGAGTCTGTCTGTAGGGCCATCTCATTCATCACCCTCAGTGGAGGTCCTTAGATTTCTGATGGAGTGGGTATCTCCAGCAACCTCTCTGCACCCTCTTCAAGCCAATCTCCCACATTTTGATGAAGAGTTTGAACACCATTTCTTTTTCCCCTTGTCTGTGCCCACCCTGTCCAGCTGTCTCAGGTCGACTCCAGGCCCTTACATGCTTTGTGTTTGGATTCTTCCTCCAGATTTCCATCCTCTGCTTTTATTGTTCAGAGGGGCCAGGATCACCTTAGGTTAAACACAGGTGGCCTTTCAAGATAAAAAGCTTCCATCTTTTCTAATTTCAAATTCCGCCAAAGAGCCTCAGAAACAGCACCAGCAGGATCCAGAATACTGTGCTTTTAGGGGTGTCTCTCTGAGTGCTCAGGCACCTGGTGTTTTCAGAGGTGACACACCACTTCCTACAAGGCTTTTCAGTTGGACCATCTAGAGAGGGGACCAAGGCCAAAGACCTCAAGATCACAAAAACCCCATGTGGATACTTGCACTGTCACACCCCCATGTTTTGGAACATGGGACTATGACTTAACTTCACTAATCCTTAATAGACTCATATTTGGAACTATGACTTGACCTCTCTAAGCCTAAATAGACTCCTATTTGGGACTATGACTTGATCTCACTAAGCCTTAACAGAATCATCTGTAATGAGGATAATTACATACTTTACCTCCTCCACCCGATCCTTGACTTCCAATGGGTTTATGTCCTGATAAATCCATCACAAATTGAAAGTGTATTTACTATGTCTAACCTACCAAATATCATAACTTAGCATTGCCTCCCTTAAATGTGCCCAAAACATTTAGGTTGGCCTATAATTAAGCAAAAGCAGCTCATACAAAGTCCATTTTATAATAAAGTATTGACCATACCATGTGTACATATGCACAGACATTTCACAGACATGATGGAATAAGAAAACACAAAACAAAACCTGGTGGTAACACAGCACGCCCTAGAGTGTCTGCTGTCTCCTTGTGATTGCAGGGCTGGCTTGGAGCTTCACTCACTGCTACTGCTCAGCATGGCTGGAGAGGATGGTGCACACATATTGCTAGCTTGAGAAAAGATCCCAAATTCAGGATTTGAAGCACAATTTCAACAAAGTGCACATCACTTTCATATCACTGCCAGGTCAAAAAAACCCTGAGCCAAACCATCATAATTTGAGTGCTGTCTATGGTTTATCTAAAGTCGATAGAATGTACAGGTTAAATGAAATAAGACATGTAAATTCTTAATTTGTTATGTATACTTTATTACAATCTTTCAACTGACCATTCCATTCATGCCATCTTACCCAGGGGGCCTGAGAACTTTTGGTGATATTCATTTTAGTTCCGTTATTGTTCCCTCATGAGCTGCCTTCTGGACCTTTGTTTTCCAGAACAGGGGCCAAGAAAGTGACTTAGGCAGAGGGGAAGAGAGAGGGGACAGTGCCTCTGAGAGCACTGGGAGATAAGGCAGAGTTCTTGTGCACTGAGCATCGCTCAAGTCCTGGGTGCTGACAACATCTTGGGGTGCGGAGCAAGTCTTTGAAAGGAAACAGTGACCCAACAGTGGCCGAGGCTCAATTTTCCATCAGCCAGATGAATGGAGGTTCCTCATCAGACTGAATTTGGCTTAAAGCAAATAAATGCAATGTGTATTACTTTGTGGAGTCAGATGAGGACAATGATAGCAGTGATGGTGATGGAGATGGTGACATGGGAGTGGAAATGGTGATAAGGGAAGTTGTTTTGTCATTTTCAGGAAAAGGGGGCCAACATGTTAGAGATCAGAAAAGCATGTCCTTATTGAGGGGCAGGGAGGTGGGAACTCAATGGCAGTGTAACAAAAGGAGAGAAAAGGCTAGCCTAAATGAAGAAATTGCATTTGCAGAACCTGCCTGTGCTACTGTCCTGCTGACTGGAGTGCTGTTTGGCTAAGGGATTTCTTGATATGAACAAATGCAGTAAAACAAGATGAGACACTTACACACCAGTCAAAGGTGCTGTAATACAGGCCCCACAGCTGGCCAAAGCCACTCCCTTCCTGCGTAGGTCTCTCCCAGGAGTGTATCTCTCACTTTGCTTTTCTCCTCTCTCTCTTTCCCCAGTTTCCTCTGCAGATCTGTAGTTGCTATGTTCCCATCTAAGAATAAGGTCCCAAAGAATTGCCTCTCCCCAGTAACTTCAGCCCTCTCTGAATTCCAAATTCCTAGGAAAGAATCTGATTGGTTCAATTCAGCCAATGGAGTGTGTCTCCTGGGTCAGCTGTCCACCTTGATCCAATCAGCTGTGGCCAGGGAGACACAGGGCCATGCACTATGAAATGTAGTTACCAGGGCAGTTTTCAGAGAGGGGGACTTTGAGCTGAGCTGAGCAGGTTGCCCGTCCCTCCCCTCCTTGCAAGAAGTGAGCACCCACACAATGCCTAAGCCTCAGTCTGCAGCTTCATGACCCAGCCTCCTCTCTCCTGTGGGAGGATCGGCTTCCCTGGGCTCAGAGGCCCCAGGACGGATGACTATCACAGCAACTGACACCTTACTGCAATATTTTATTTACATGACTATTTTTGGTTCATAACTCCAGAGGAGGACTCTATTTCTAGAACACAGTCCAGGCCAAACAAATGCTGACTGGCTGACTGAAGAAATGCAGGGCCAGCCAAATTTTCATTCTTAGGATATATCTTAGTCCTCATTAGAGGCCTTTGCAGGACATATCACTACTGCTCAGAAAGGTAAAATGACCTATTTATATCTGGCAGCCTAGTAGAGATGAATCAGGGGTTGAACCCAGGTTTTATGATTCCAGGCCTCTTAACAAACCCATTAAGACCAATCTCAAGGCCAGAGTTTGACATAGTGGTTAAGACACTGCTACAGCCGGCGCCGCGGCTCACTAGGCTAATCCTCCGCCTTGCGGCGCCGGCACACCGGGTTCTAGTCCCGGTTGGGGCGCTGGATTCTGTCCCGGTTGCCCCTCTTCCAGGCCAGCTCTCTGCTGTGGCCCGGGAGTGCAGTGGAGGATGGCCCAAGTCCTTGGGCCCTGCACCCCATGGGAGACCAGGAGAAGCACCTGGCTCCTGCCATCGGATCAGTGCCATGCGCCGGCCACGGCGGCCATTGGAGGGTGAACCAACGGAAAAGGAAGACCTTTCTCTCTGTCTGTCTCTCTCTCTCTCACTGTCCACTCTGCCTGTCAAAAAAAAGACACTGCTACAGATCCCAGATCCTACATCAAAGTGCCCGGATTCAAGGCCCAGTTCTGGCTCCTCACTCCCTGGGGAGGAGCACCTGACAGCTAAATTAGTTGGATCTCTGCCACCCACATGGGAGACCCAAATTGAGTTCTCAGCTTCTAGATTCAGCCTGGCTCAGCCTTGACTGCTGTGGGCCTCTCCATGTCTCCCCCTCCCCCTCTCCTTCCCTCTCTTTCTCTCCTCTTCTCTCCGACTTTCAAATAAATATAACAAAAAAAAATTTTTAACTTGTTTAAAAAAAAAAGTCTCTTTCTCTGATGTAGGTGCTGTCACAACCTCTCTGTTTTCTAATCTCAGAGAGCTTTATTTGAATAACATTATTTTCCTGCTAAGGGATTGTAGGAGAAATAATTAGTACTTATCCATTGTCTGGAAATGGCAGGTTATAAAATGTAGCAATCTAGCTTAGTCTTCATTTTTAGATCTTTTCAAGAACACGAAACCCTACAATCAGAGGAGAAATGCTCTTCTTTGTCTGTTTACTTAAATGTGTCTTTGAGCTCTTGATTTTGAGATCTTTTTCATCTCCTCAAAAATAAGTGTGGATACAGATTTTTTGATAGTCTCATATCTCCGTGCCAAATCCCCTCTGACCCTCTCTCAGCTGATGCGGTTCGAGGTAGGGGGAAGCTGGGTCAACTCCTGGCAACAGGTGTGGTCACCTGAGCAGGGACCTGTCCAAAGGAATCCTGTATCCCTCTGGTAAAGTGATGTGTTCAGGGGAAGGCAGGTGGCTAGGCCAGACCAATGAGAATCAACCGTGGGATTTCACTGCAGCCTCCAGGAAAGACCTGCTCTCTAGCCTCTGTAATTGCTGAGCCCAGAACTGCCAATGGTCACGTTTGCCACCGCAGAGAAGACAGCCAGTCTAAGGCTCCAAAGGAAGCCGGCTCAAGAGACGAAGATTTCTCCAGCTCCAACGACAGTGAGGACTCCATGGCCAAGGCCAGTGCCACCCCCAGACTTAGCAATGATCAGTTACAAGAAATGATAAATTCTCCTTTTTTTCTGAAATGCGTTTATGTCTTTGGCAACAAAAACATCTTGCATCACATATTAAGGATAGCAAGGAAAATAATCAGCAAAAAAGGTCTTTGAAACATCCATGGAAAAATCGAATTTCAAGTTTATTTTGGTGCCAAAACTATTGAAATCTATGTATAGGTTTTTCACAAGTTTCATTTTCCATGAATTTTGGAAGCTCCCTTGTATTAAAGCAGGTTTTTAATCTGTTTACTGAGCTCAAACAATATTGACTATGTTCTCATAGGCAACAATTCTCATGTTCAAAGAATTTATATTCTAGTCAAGAAAATTAAATATAGCTTATCTCTCATGATTATTATTTCATTCCTTCATTTGTAAAGGTGTGCTCTGTGCCCAGCAAAGTACTGAAAGTTATGGATACAAATATGATGGATACTGAAGACAGACCAGATTCAAGATGATGAGAACTGGATCTCACTTCAAGGCATGTAGTGCAAATCTAGAGACCCAAGTTGTTTGTATAATCATCATGTTAATGGCCTCTTCCATCAGACTGGGATTTCATGTGGAATGGGATCTTTTATTCACTACTATACCAAGCACAGCCGCCCTCTAGGAGCTCACAATGTGATGGGAGAGACACATGTCTCCCCTGAGGGATGGGAGGTACAAAGGTTGTGGGTCCCCAGAAAGGGAGCCAAGCCATTTGCTTGGAGAAGGAGGGAAGAACCAGAAAGGTTTTCCAGCACAGGTAGATACTGGACTATGACCTTAAAGGTGAGAGTAGGAATTTTTTTTTCTTTTAGGCAGATAGAAATCCCCCAAAGACGATCCCCCATCACTTCCACCTATCCTACTCTCCACATTCATGGCTCTGCTTGTCCCAGGAACCAAACTAGGAGAGTTGGCTTTCCTGGTTTGGGGCATGGGCACACTCTCTCCTGCATGCAGTGCTGTGGGCAGCCTCTAAGATGGCCCTCGGGGATTGTGCTGGCTGGATTCACCCTCTACCATGGAAATCCTTGAGAGCAGGCAGGCTATAGTGACTCCCTTAAGAGCAGACTATGGCAAGAATGACAGGATGTCACTTTGGAGATTAGTTTATACAAAGACTATGTCTTCCGTGATGAGTAATCTCTTTTGCTTTCTCACTCCCTTGCTCTCAGGGACCCGGATGATGTAGGGAGAAGCTCATGTGGCAAGAAAGCCCCTGACCAACAGTTGGTGGGAATGTTAGGCCTTTTCTCCAACAACCTGTGAGGAACTTGTCTTAACCTACTCTGTGCTGCTACCACCTGCTACCACACGTGGCACTGGGTAACTTAAGAACTGTGTTTTCTTATGGTTGTGGCAGCTGAGAAAAGCCTAATTTTGAGGAGTCCACATTTGGCAAGGACCTTCTTTCTGTGTCATTCTGAAGAGACAGGCAGAAGGGCAACACAGAAAGAAATGGAACCCAGACCATTAAGCCCTTTTATAACTGCTGCTAATCCATCCATGGCGGTGCAGGCCTCCTGACCTAAATAGCTCCCATAATCCAACACATGCATTTTGGGAGACAGATCAAGCCATAGCAAGAACTGAATTCTGCCACTGTTCAAGAGACGCTAGGGAAGGAACAGATCCCAGGAACCTAGAGCTGTCCAGCTGCTACCTGGAGAACAGAGCCTGGGAAAATCTAAAGGAGCCATAGACTTCCAGTGCCAATGTCAAAACTTGCAGTTGTTCCAAGGAGAGAAATGGTGTAGAAATAAAGCTTGGAAGCCTTGAGTAGGCTTTCTACTTTCCCTGTTGGTTTTTGACCAACACATTTGAGGTGAAAAAATGACTTAGTAACTAGGAATAACAACCCTGGAGACAAAGGCACTTGGATCTTAAACTAGCTGTTCCACTTTCTCCCAAGTTGCTTGTCCCCTGCAAGCCTCAATTTTTCCATCAATTCATTAAGCACAAATATGATGCAGTATGACACGGTATGATATGCAGTATGACACAGTGTGATATAGTATGACATAAATAATCTTTCCCTCATAGGACTTCCTTGAAGTTAATTATAAATCTACTTAGTCTCTTCAATACTCACTTCCCTCAACTATAATATAAGAAGCATATATATGCACTAACATATAGTATGTATACATATATATAATAATGTATAGTATTATTTATCATGTGCTTGTCCTATGTAAGAAGAACCTAACTTATAGGAAACAATAAATGATCATTATTATTTTATTATTGATGAAAAAGTTCTTCATAAAATACATGTATAGTTGTATATTACAAGGATCAAAACTTTTTTAGAATTTTTCTCATTACAGTGACTTTTTTTTGTTCCTTGCCCAACCCAGGTTGGGTTTAAAGCCCCTGATTTTAGTTTGGGGAATCACCCCTTTGCTCCTCCCAATGCATGTGATTCCAGCTGCACTCCCTCCATACTGGTTCTTGAGACAATCTTGACCAATCACAGTGTCCCATTTGGCTACAATCCACAGTCATTCATTCAGGGGGCGGAGGGTGAGCCCAGCAAAGCTAATGAGATCCCATGAAACTTCTGTTGCCAGTTTGGGTGAAAGATGGAGGATTACAACCCACAGGATATAAAGCTAAAGACTGGGAAGGAAGACCTGGATTGGCTGCCACCATCTTGCTACAGCAGGGAGCCTGAGACAGAAGCCAGCTGTGTGGAAAGTTCAGCCAAAAGATGAAGAGACCTGAGTCCCAGTGACTCTGTATGAAGCTTGAATTCAATCATACCCTAAATTTCAAACAACTCTGGTCTTCGGATTTACCATTTTCTTCTATCAGTTTGTTTGATGGAAAGGAGACAAGATGGGTTTTCTGTTGCTTGCATCTAAACTGTTCAAGGTGAATATCAGCAGTAGGAGCATCCTTGTGGCCTAGCATCCTAGATGTTCAAGGCTCCTTATTCTAGATAAAATGAAGGACAATGGACAAACACCCCCTTTCAAAGCCCCACTCTCTGCCTATCTTTGATCATCAGTCTGGGAAATAGGCTTCACATTCACTTTGAGATAGATTTTTGGGAAGAGTATGGAACTAGAGAAGCTGGTTATGTTGTTTTTGTTTTTGTTTTTGTTTTTGTTTTGACAGGCAGAGTTAGACAGTGAGAGAGAGACAGAGAGAAAGGTCTTCCTTCTGTTGGTTCACCCCCGAAATGGCTGTTATGGCCAGAGCTGTGCTGATCTGAAGCCAGGAGTCAGGTGCTTCCTCCTGGTCGAAGTTTTAACTTTCTCTCTTGGAGTCATCAGTGGAATCCACACCTCAGGTCATCCCGATGTCATCAGGGACCTCCTAGCACTTGAGATCTGAGATCTGAGGCCACTCAAAGCTCCTCTAAGGTTCCTGAACCCCAAACCTTCCTGGTTTCTGGGCCTTGGTATCTCCAGTCCCATGGCTCTGAAAAGCCTTCCTTTCCTCTTCCTCGTCAAAAGCCACATTCATCCTCAGAATCTATTACCAGTATACCTTCTCAGTGAAGCCTCCCTTGATTGCTCCCAAGCACAAGTGTGCTACTCTTCTGCCTGTTCCGCACACACTCTGAACATCTTTTAACTGGACTTGTTAGCTATTGTGGATTAGTGTGCGTGCCTTCCTAACAGACTGTAGCCTCCTGGGGGCAGGGTCCGCAGCCCTCCTTGTCCCCCATGGTCAGGTCTTGGGATGAAAAAGTCACTCAGTAATTTTTAATTAGATTATATTGGAAAAATAAAGGAATTCTCCCACTGGCACTTGCTAGTCTGAAAACAATTTGTGCTCTTGACTGCCAGAGTCCCTGAAGGAGGGTGCTTATCTCCCAGAACCATAGCATCCAAGTTCACTCACGACAGCTCCTGATTCAGAGGAATTTTTTAATATTTTATTTTGTTTAAGGAATACAACTTCATGCATTTAATCTACACAGATTTGGGAACGTGATGACTCTTCCCCCCCACCTCCCTCCCACCCATATCCCTGCACTCCTTCCTCTTCTCTTTTCCTTTCCATTCCTATATTTTACAGGGATCAACTTTTCAGTTAATTTTTATACTCATAAAATTAACCCTACACTAAACAGAGAGTTCACCAATTAGTATAAAGAAAAAAAGAAATAAAATCAAACTAGGAAAAAATATTGGTCCTCGACTGTCAAGGCAAAGGCTGTTCAAAATCAACACATTCAGAGGGATTTTTAGTAAAAGTAGATCACATTTGCCTCACCAGTGGGCTCCAGCAAAACTAAATAGGACAAATGAATCCACGTCTATGATGCTGTAGTTTTCTTAATCACCACCATTTTTTCTCAGCATGAGAGGCTGGAGTTAAAGTCTTTCCCTGGGAGTGTTGAGTAAGTGCATCTTGTTGCCATTTAATTCTGAGCCAAGTGTTCTGCATTTTCAAATGTGTTTCAGGAAGCCCAACAGTTTGGGCTGGAATGATTAAAATTAAGCTGCAGATTATTATCTCCTCTATTCCATTTTGCTAAATATTTAAATAGAAGCCTAACCCCATGTGAAAGCCTTCTTGTGTCATCACTGCCTTGATTTGTTTGTTCATGCATTCATTCCCTCATCCATCCATTCGTCCCATCGAGTGACTGCTATGAGACAGCCTTTTGTAAAACGAGATCTTCCCTCACTACCCAAATGTCTAATTTTCTCTAGTGAGCGACATCGCAAACAGCATTGCTGGGGAACAGTTGACATTTGGAAGGTTACTTTGATAACACAGTCACTATCACTCCTCTCACAGCACATATCTCTGCATCCAAGGCCATTTTAAATGCCTCATTCTTCATTTCAGGGTTTGCAATCAATAGCTAAGAAACCTGATAAGGCAATATTGAAAATCTAGCAGGTTACAAATCCTTCCCCAGCTTGCTGCCCACACAGACACATCTGATTCTTTCAGATAATTATTCAAATCCCCCAGTGCTTTGACTACTGCTTAGCCCAGGATCTCTGTCTTAGGTCTCCCTGCCACATCCAAACTGCCTAAAAACTCTACGCACTTATTTGATTTCTTCCTTCTCCTCCTCAGCCAGAAAGAACAAAGAACAAATAAATCCAGAGACAGAGCTGGAGAGTCTGGCCAGCGCACCTATAGCTCGTGCTGTACCTTCTGTTACTGCTGATCAGTTTCACTATCCAGTGCTCATCCTGGCTGGCCTGGCTACTCAGAGCGTGTCCATAGAGCAGCAGCATCCATCTCCCCAAATGAGTGGGAAAATGCAGAATCTCAACCTCGATTAGATCCCCTGAGTCAGAAGCTGCAGTGTTACAAGATCCCTGAACGTCTCATAGGCACATAGCAGTCCGAGCAGTGCTGGTCCAGGGTCCGTGTGTCTACTACTGCATCTCCTCCTGCGTGACTTGGTTAAGATTCCAGTTAAGACACCAGCGCCCCACACTGGAGTCCCTGGGTCTGATTCTCAACTCCAGCTCCTGACGCCACCTTCCTGATAATGTAGACCCTCAGAAGTAACAGTGACGACTCCAGAAGTTGAGTCCCTGCCATGGGTATTTAAGAAGAGAACAGCAAATGGAAGCTCGCACCACCCTTCTCCCTCTGTAACTCTGCCTTTCAAATACATAAAATAAATCTTTTTTAAAAAAAGAGTGAATCAGTAGACAATTCTGTCTTCTCTCAATTTCTCAAATAAATACATTTTTAAAAATAAATAAAATCTACTCTCTTAGAAATGTATATACAATAGCTATTATTAACTATAGTCAACTATAGCTTTACATCAGGTCTCCTGAACTCATTCCTGCTAACTGACATGGTGTATCCTCTGACCAACATCTCCCCAATCTTCCATCCGTGTATTTGTTATAGATGTTAATAACTTAACAGCTGATACGCTGGATGAGAATTAGCTCAGTGATACTCCCACCACCACCATTTTTGTCCCCATCATCCCAGGGTATTTGCATCACTATCTTTTGAGGAATAAATAATATTTTGATGACTGCATTAAATCTGTCTGCACAGAGGCAAGTAGTATACTATGATCACTTTTTTTTCTTACAGAGTTTAATGTTGTCTCTATAGTTTCTAATGATCTTTATTTTTATGCCTACAAATGTGTAGCAAGCAGTAAGTCTAAAATTTTGAAAGCCCCATCACATTAATTTTTCTAAGACACCCCCCTGCCTTCCAGTTTCAAGGCGCCTACCCTTCTAGAGTCCCTGCCTCTGCCCCTCCCCATACTGGTTCTTCTCCAGTCTTGGACACAGAGAACATCATGGAATTCCCCCATAGTGACTTTCCTGAGTTGACCATTGCTTGCTAAGTTACATGCTTTCCTCATTTGTTTCTAAATCACAAAGAATCTGTGGAGGTCCCCATCTCTCTCTTGAACCCTGCAGAAAATTAAGGTGTATATTCGTCCACTTTCTATAACTATAATGAAATACCAGAGACTGGGTACTTACAAAGGAAATAAATGTATTTAGCTCACAATTCTGGAGGCTGGAAACCCAAACGGCACCAATTCTTGGGTAAGAAATCACACCCCAAACACAACAGAGACTAATTTATTGAATTATAATAATATTTCCCACTTTTAATTAATTACAAATAACCCTGTGAAGTGGATATTTTTATCCCTATATTATAGAGATTTAAACTGAGGTGCAAAGCAGTCAAGTAACTTGCCCAGGTCACATAGCTGGGAAGCAGCAGAGCTAGGATTTGCCTCCATGACTGCCCAGTCCCAGCGTCTGACAAGCTACCGTCTACTGAAATCTCACCACACCTCAGACACTATGCTGAGCTCTTCACGTTATCATTAGCACATGTCTTCCTTGCCACATCCATCCAGGAGCTGTTGACATGAAAGTTGTTGTCAAATATTGACAGGCTGTCACAGAGAATAAGGAATGGAGCTTACTAACACAACTACAGGGAGCATAACTTGGATCAGTGAGAAATTACTAGGACACAGATGCTGGATCAGAATTCGGAGACAGTTTCAAACCATCTGAGCTCTCCTAGAATGGATTAAGTCACTTTATAAGACAGTGAGCTCTCCATCCCTGGAGGTACACAACGAGACTCCATGTGTTCAAAGACACTGCAGAATCTTTATGTGAGCTGATTAGCTAGGGAGCAGGAAGCAAGGAAGAGGCTGCTATGGTTTGAAATTCAAGGTGAAATTTAACCTTGGGTGCAACAGTGTTGTGTGGTGTGACCTTTGGGAGGTGACAGAGTCATGAGGACTCCGCCTGCATGAGTGGGAGTACGTGCCCTTACAAAAAGACTGGATGGAGGGAATTTGCACTTTCCATGCTATTCATCCTTTGCACCATCTCCAGAGGATACAGCGACGTGACGCCATGTTGGAGGCAGAGAGCAGCCCTCACCAGACAACCAAATCTGCCAGCACCTTGATCCTGAGCTTCCTAGCCTCTGGCATGGTGACAGAGAAGATTTATTGCTTCACCAAGGCTGTGGTATTTTGTTATGACAACACAAGCAGACTAAGACAGAGGTGGAGCTCTCAGGAAAGCCAGGTACAGTGCTTTGTGTACAGACTCTGGAAAAATACAATGTAAAGTGTTCTGACTTACTAGAGCAATACGGAAACTAATTTCAGGAAAATTAAATGATTACCCCCAGGTCACACAGTTTATCCACAATTTCAAGTTCAAGTCTGTCTGACCTCAAATCCCACAAGGTAACTCAACTAGGTAGGTGATTCATAATCTTTCCAGCACTAATATTTCTTTTGAGACTCCTCTCATTCCCAGAGCTCTTAAAAAGAGCCTATCTACTCAGCTCACTGCCTCTATTAAACATCAGTTGTTAATCAAAAGTTTATCATCCTTTCAACTAGAGGGAAAGGGCTAATAGAACTCCATGCCCAGGCAAAGGCACACAACACTTGTGATAACCTCTTCAGACACCTAATTGGTGTACACTAATATTAAACACAGTTCACAAAATGACTACATCCCAGGGTCCCTCCTGAATTAAGAATCCCAAAGTAAGATGAATGTATGTTGTTATTGACGTTGTTTTTTAGAGAGAAGCTCTGATTTCTCTGCTTCTCCACTCCGTGATGCAATTCAGATCTTGAACTTCATTCAAGAACCCGTTAAAACATTATCTCCTTGGCATTTTGGCTTGGGAATTCCTCCAGCACTTGCATTAGGGCAATAATTTTGAACTTTCCCTAATAACATTCTATACATTGCCTCCCTACAAAATTCCTGCAGAAAGGTTCCAAGCCTCAAACTTGGTGCCATGCATTCATCAAGACACTCTCAATTTCAAATGACAGAAACTAACTCAGTCTGGTATATGCAGGAAAAGAAATGAATTCAGTAACTAATAGAAATGTGTGTGTGTAATCAGACATCAGACATGGGTCAATCCACAAAATTCTCTTTCTATCTTTCTTTCTTTACCAGAGTAACCATTGCTCCTACTTGGGCTGGAAAAGAGGCTTCCTGGGATGTGAGTCTTTTAGGACTCCTATGGAAACAGTGTGGGGCAAACCAGGGCAATTTGTTCATCCTACCCTTGGCCTTGTGTTGTTCTTCTGCTCTGTGCTCTTTCCATCTGTGGCTGAATCCTCTTTGTGGCTTGGCATCTTAGAGTTTATAGTTTCCTTACAATATCCTTGCAATTCCTGTAGAAAAGAAAAAAAAAAAGAATTTCTCTTTAATAGTGCTGCCAGCAAAATTTTGGAATCATTTCAATCATTTTGTCCTGGATTACAGGGCAGGCCCTGAACCCACTCCTGGAGTCAACTGGAATGTGGGACACTGATGGGTCAAGGCACTGGGAACATACCATCTCCAGGGCTGAGTATCACCGTCAGCCATGTCAAAGCCACAGACCTGAGCATGAGGGAAAGATGAGCCCTCAGAGGAAAGTCAGGTTACTATAATGCAAAGAAAGCAGAATGGGTTCTGGGCAGGCACGAGTGGTATCCACTATAAGGAGTGACATGGAGGGCCAGCAGATCTTGGTGTCATACCACTTGAGTTCAAACTCCAGATCTATCTTTTCAAGGCTGGTGGCCCCTCTGAGCCATCCAGATGTGATCGACAGCTCTCAGGGTTGTGAGGATTAAAAGCATTAGATGCCAAGGTAAGAAGTGCAGGTTTATGATCAACGCTCTGCTTGCCATATTCACCTGGAGATAAACAGCTTTAACCGGCATCCCCAGTAGAGGAACCCAATGCAACTCCTATAACATGTAATTGAATAGGAAGTAGTTTTCCTGTCTTAAAACGAGTCAGATTTTGGAGTTATTTTGAAAGCTTTAGAATTCAATACTTAGAAACTGGGAATAAAATGAATAATATTATTTAAAAAAAAACAGAGATAGGATATGATAACATGAATTCTACTGAAAAACATTTTGCTTTCCCCAAGATGCTTAATTGGATCAGTCCTCTGTACATACTGAACTGTCAGTCCCTACAGGTTTTTGTTTTTGTTTTGTTTTGTTTTGTTTTTTTTGAGAAGCAGAGGAACACAGAGAGGAGGGGGATGGAGGGAGAGAGAGAAGGGGGGTGAGAGAGAGAGAGAGAGAGAGAGAGAGAGAGAGAGAGAAATCCCATTATCAGTTCAGTTCCCAATGCTTGCATCAGCTGGCCTGGACTGAAACCAGGATCTGGGAACACAGTCCAAGTCTCCCATGTGGGTGGCAGGTAACCAACAACTTGAGCCATCACCATTGCCTGCTAGGATCTGCATTAGCAGGAAGCTGGAGTCAACAGCCAAAACCAGGAATCAAGCCCAGGTACTCCTTTGTGAGATGTGGGCATCTTGCATCTTTACTAAGGAAATGCCTGCCCCCATGCAAGAATTTTGATCCAAAATCTGAGAAAGGTATCTAATGTCACCCACATGAAAGTTAAAAAAACATCTGTAAAGGACAGAAGATGAAAAATCTAATTATTTCTACAATCCACTTTGTACTTGAGATTCTGGTCCTTGCTGAAGAGAGATGGAAGACACTCTATCCATCAAATCACAGAGTTTTTGGAAGATCTTGAGACATCTGATTCACTCTTCACTTTACTCTTAGGGAAACCAAGGCCATATTTAGCTACAAGTAAATGAAATGCATCCCAACAGTTTCCTTCCAGAGCCTTCTCATATATCATTTCCTGGGTTCCAGATGCTCAGGGCTGCTTCTCTCCCATGCCTCTGCAACACATTCTGTTCCTTCTCACTTCAACTAAAGACCACCTCCGCAGAGAATCTTTCCCTAACACCTCCCACCCCAGGTTGGATAATGGCCCACTGCTGCGCACTCTAAGTCACAGTACACAGTAAGCACCACTTTTCTTGATTCCTCCTACCAGTACTCCCTTGCCCTCCCCATGCCCCTAAGCCTCCTTTGGAGAACCAATGTGCTGTGGTTTGAATATAGCTTGTTTCCTCAGAAACACATGGTTGAAATTTGATACACTTTATGGGATATTAAAAGGTAAGGCCTTTAAGAGGTGGTCAGGACTCTGCTCTCATGAACGGACAAAGCCATTCACGGACTGAATGACTGATAAGTTAGGGGGCTGGCATTTCGGCTCAATGCATTAAGCTGCTGCTTATGACACAGGCATCCCATATTGGAGCACCAGTTCAAGTCTCAGCTGCTCCACTTCCAATCCAGCTTCTTGCTAATTCACCTAGGAAAGCAACAGATAATGGCCCAAGTATTTGAGTCCCTGCCACCCATGTGGGAGACCAGGATGAAGTTCCAGGCTCCTGATTCCAGCCTGGCCCAGGCCTGGCTGTTGTAGCCATTTGGGGAGTAAATCAGTAGATGGAAGGCATCTCTCTCTCTCTCTCTCTCTCTCCCCCCCCCCACCCTTCTTCTCCCTCTCCCTTTTCACTCTACCTTTCAAATAGATTAGTGTGTCGTGTTAAGAGTGGGTCTGCTCTACGAGCCAATTTGTGCAGGTGTCACTCTCAGATTTACAATGCTATGCACTGCTTTGGATTCTGGCAGCAAGAAGGTCATCATGCAGCTCCTCAACCTTGGACCACAACCTTCCACCAAAATAAGCTTCTTTTCTTTATAGCTTTCCAAGTCTGTGAGATTGTGGCATTAGCATCAGAGAACGGACTCAGACAGCAGTGTGCTACGCCTTCCTGAATCCCCAGCATCTGACATGGCAAACACCAGTCATTGTTGTCAGAAAGACCACTCTGCCATCCACACTGCACGGATTTTGTCAGCAGGTGACAAATCTTAGTATTTCCATTTTATAGGACACATTCAAACCAAACAGGAAGGAGGTAATTGGGCTCAGCCACAAAGGTTGCATTGCCATGTTATCTAATAGAGACTGACTGTTGTATGCAAGCCACAGAACTTTGAAAGGGAATTGAACACATTTATTACTTTCTTTATTACATTCCCCTTTATTTATGTTCATTTTATTTGAAAGGAAGAATGAGAAAGAGAGAATTTTCCATTGACTAGTTCACTCCCCCACAAAGTGCTTAACAGCCAGGGTAGAGCCAGCTCGAAGACAGAGCCACGCACTCCATCCAGGTCTTCCACGTGGGTAATAAAGATCCTGAATCATCATGACTGCATCCCAAAATGCACGTTAGCAAGAAGCTAGAACTGGAAGCAGAACCATGACTCAAACCAGACTCTCCAATATGGGATGTGGACTTCCCAACTGGTGTTCTGACCACTGTAACAAACACTCGCTCATTTGTTACCTTCAAGGAAAAGATGATCAGTGGACAATTTAAGAGCTATAGTGTATAATTCACTGTTGATGGGAATGCAAACTGGTAAAGGCACTATGGAAGACAGTTTGGAGATTCCTCAGAAACCTGAATATAGCCCTACCACATGACCCAGACATACCACTCCTCAGAATTTACCCAAAAGAAATTAAATTGGCAACTAAAAGAGCTATCTGCACCTCAATGTTTATTGCAGCTCAACTCACAATAGCTAAGACATGGAACCAACTTAAATGCCCATCAAAAGAAGACTGGATAAAGAAATTATGGGATATGTACTCTACAGAATACTATACAGCAGTATTTTTTTTTTACAACAAAATGGAAGAATCTGGAAAACATCATGCTGAGTGAAATAAGCCAGTCCCAAAGGGACAAATATCATGTCCTCCCTGATCTGTGACAACTAACTGAGCACCTAAAAGGAAACCTGTAAAAGTGAAATTGACACTATGAGAAGCAATGACTTGATCAGCCCTTGTCATGATTGTCGAGGAACAGCTTATTATTTTATTCTTTTTAGTATTTTCTTTTTCTACTTAATACCATTGGTTCAACTCTTTAATTAACACACAATTATTCTTAGGTGTTTAAATCAACTGAAAATTGATCCCTGTTAAAAAAAAAAAGAGTGGGAATAAGAGAGGGAGGAGATACACAGTTCAGCACATGCTCAATCGGACTTACCCCTAATGGTAAAATTAGAAACGTGCCATGGGACTCCAAATCCCATGAAGTTGGCAGGTACCAATGCCATCTTACTAGTTTAAGTTCATAATTGATAATAAAGATATGACTGTCAAAGGAATCACATAAATAAGACCAGTGTCTGCTAGTAATAATTCATAGAATTAAAAAGTAGAGAACGATCCAACATGGGAAGCTGGATATACAGCAGACTCATAGAATGGCACATGCCCTAAACAGCACTCTGGCCTCAGAATCAGCCCTTAAGGCATTCAGATCTGGCTAAAAAGCCCATGAAAGTTTCTCAGGCATGGAAAGCCAAGACACTGTGGCAAAAAACATGGGATCTCTGTGAGATCACAGTGGAAAGGACAGGCCATCAAAGAAGGAGGTACCTTTCTCTGAACGAAGGAGAGAACTTCCACTTTGATTATGGCCTTGTCTAAATACTGATGGAGTTTGTGAACTCAAGAGGCTTCCATAGCCTTGGTAGCTCATGACAAAAGTGTCGGGTGATTACTGACGTCATAAGTAAGAGTGTCCATTGTTAAATCAACAACAGGAGCCACTGTGCACTTCCCGTGTAGGATCTCTGTTCTTAATGTGTTGTACTATGAAAATTAATGGTAAAACTAGTCTTCACAGTCCTTTATACTTTGTGTGTCTGTGTGGGTGCAAACTTGAAATCTTTGCTTAGTATAGAGTTGATCTGTATATAAAGATAATTAAAAATGAATCTTAATGAGGAATGGGATGGGAGAGGGAGTAGGAGATGGGATGGTTTGTGGGTGGGAGGGTGGTTATGGGGGGGAAAACTGCTATAATCCAAAAGTTGTACTTTTGAAATTTATATTTCTTAAATAAAAGTTTTCTTAAAAAAAAAAAAAAAAAGAGCTATAGTGTAGACTGTGGCTTAAGAAGTGGAACATCATGGGTCATGTGGCTGTTCTACTCTGTAGGGCCCTGCCTCTGATTGATGGACCTCTGCCAACTGGATCAACATCCCTCACCATGGTAGGGGACAGGAAAAGCGGGGATGAACTGGCTTTGGTGAGATTCCCTTAGCAAGCTACACCTGTCACTACCATTCATCTTTTATTATCTAAAGCAAGCCACATGACAATACCTGACTCAAATTACACTCTTCCAGGAGAGAGCAGGTGGGAATATTGATGATTCTCCCCAAATGACTAACACAGGGAGGAGGAGTCTTATATATATATGAGTCCACTTTACAAAGTTTGCGGAAAATGGAATTTAAAGAAACTGATTTTGGGCCAGCGCCACGGCTCAATAGGCTAATCATCCGCCTTGCGGCGCCAGCACACCGGGTTCTAGTCCTGGTCAGGGCGCCAGATTCTGTCCCGGTTGCCCCTCTTCCAGGCCAGCTCTCTGCTGTGGCCTGGAGTACAGTGGAGGATGGCCCAAGTTCTTGGGCCCTGCACCCGCATGGGAGACCAGGAGAAGCACCTGGCTCTTGGCTTCAGATCAGCTCAGTGCGCCAGCCGCAGTGGCCATTGCAGGGTGAACCAACAGCAAAGGAAGACCTTTCTCTCTGTCTCTCTCTTTCTCACTGTCCACTCTGCCTGTCAAAAAGAAAAAGAAAAAAAAAAAGAAGCTGATTTTGATGCGAAGAAATTTGTGAAGTCCAGGCTTATGAAACATCCTCAAATCCATGGGAGAGTGCATTGCAAAAACACTACATGTATTTCAAAAGAATTTTTGCACCAAAATAACCTCATTTTAATTCCATTTTTCCATGAGCATTTTATGTACCCTCATATCTCATGAGGGAACTTAAATTTAATCTTGAAGGGGTAGGGAGACAGGCCAAGTTTTGTGACTGGGAAAGACATGGTTAGAGCTGAGGTTTCTTGGGCCTGACCTGAATATCCACAGCGATCTCCTTGTGGTTCTCTTCTCTCTCCTTTTTTTTAAAAAGATTTATTTATTTATTTGCAAGTCAGAGTTATACAGAGAGAGGAGAGGCAGAGAAAGAGAGAGAAAGAGGTCTTCCATCTGATGGTTCACTCCCCAGCTGGCCGCAACGGCCAGAGCTGTGCCAATCCAAAGCCAGGAGCTTCTCTCGGGTCCCCCACGTGGGTGCAGGGGCCCAAGGATTTGCGCCATCTTCTGCTTTATTAGACCAAAGCAGAGAGCCGGATGGGAAGTGGAGCAGCTGGGTCTTGAACCGGTGCCATATGGGATGCTGGCACTTCAGGCTAGGGTGTTAACCCGCTATGCCACAGCACCGGCCCCAGTCTTCTCTCTCCTTCTGCTTCTCAGGTGTGTCTGTCTACAGTAAAGCACCATCTTTATCTCCTCTCTGATCTGCGAGGGTCTTGGCTGGAAAGACCACCCTCCAACCATTTCCTTTCCAGTTTCCAGAATAAATGCAACTCAGGGGATTATTACTGATCTACTTGAGGTCTGAGCCTCATCCTCCAGCCTATCTTCTATAAGGAACAAAGCGGTCAGATCATCTTCATTTCACTTCTGAACCTGCTCCCCTATTAACTGACTCTTAACTTAGTCAAAAGAGAGAGGATTTCTGTGCAGAAATTAAGAGAATGTTTTAATTCTAATATTCTCTTTCCCCTATTCTCTCATACCCCAAGATGGGTTGGAAAAAGAGATGAGGAGAAAAGCAGGTAAGGAGAAAGGCACAGAGATACAACAGAAAAGAAGACCTAAGTAGAGCAGAGACGAGAGACGAAGAAGTAGAGAAATAGCAGATAGTCCCAGTTTACCAACGATTTCACTTTCTGTGCTTTCAGCCACCTGTGATCAACCAGTGTCATGACGTCTTGGCCATTATCCTTCTGACATATCATCAGAAGGTCAATCATGGCTTAGTCCTATGCCACAATGTCCAAATCATTCACTTCACTTTATCTCATCATGTAGGCATGTGTCATCTCACATCATCACAACGACAGTGAGTACAGTGCAATAAGATATTTTGAGACAAGGATCACATTTGCATAACTTTTATTATAGTATATTGTTATAAGTATTCAACTTTGTTATTCTTATTTTTGCTAATCTATTACAATGAATAATTTGTAAATTAGACTCAATCATGGATGAATAAGAAAATACATACTATATATAGCATTTAGTACTATCCACTCTTTCAAGCATCCACTAGGGGTCTTGGAACAAATCCTCCTTGAATAAGAAGAAAACACTTTATTTCTGAGTGAATAGATTGTGGGCATTAAGAGGAGGATCCCAGGATCCAGGCTACCCAGGACATAATCCCTACCACCTTTACCACCAATGAGAACCAGGAATGATGCTGGACTTTGGACAAGGTACTATACTGTCCTCTGCTTCATTTACCACCTCTACAAAACTGGAGCAACCATAAAACTCTGATCACAGGACTCTTGGGAGAAGAGAATTAAATGAGTGAACCCATGGGAAGTGTTTTGCACCATTTTTGACATAGTAAGTCCTAAACAATTTTGACAGTTACAGTTTTGCATGTAGAAGTTCAAACTGATTTGGGTTAAATGTGCATGAAGATACATAAACTCCTTAAAACAAACAAACAAAAAATGCCAAATTCTGACTTCAGCTTGTATATTTATTTTTTTGCCTCTTGCTCTTAAAATCAAATTCAGGTTGATAAGGAGATTTGGTGACTCAACCCAGATGCATTGAGCTAATAACACTTCGCTTCATCTTTCTGACTGTAGTCCCTTGTGTGGTTCAAATTCTATTTGTCCTTGAAACTTTAATAAACTTCTGAGTTTCCTCCTCACTAGGCTAGTTTTCATTATCAATATAAATTCTAGTTGCTTCAGTCTCCTCGGGTTGGCCAGAGTCCCACTCTCTCCATGGGTTTGCAAATGACTATGATGACATTTGCAAATGCGGATGGCTCAGGGGGAGAAATTACCATGACTTGCAGGATTACTCCATCCCCCACACTGGAGTGCTGCATGTATTTTCCAATATTCTCTCAGTGCAGGTAGAATCAGATTCATGTTCACAAACAATCTTTGAAAATATATGTTTGTCTGTTGAAATCTTTACTTGGTATATACTAAATTGATCTTCTGTATATATAAAGATAATTGAAAATGAATCTTGATGTGAATGGGATGGGAGAGGGAGCAGGAGATGGGATGGTTGCAGGTGGGGGGAAAAAGCCAGTGTAATCCAAAAGCTGTACTTTGGAAATTTATATTTATTAAATAAAAGTTTAAAAAATTGAAAAAAGAGAATATATATTTGTAGAGGGGTTGTTTATTTAATTTGTGTGCCTCCATTATATTTTATTACTCAAGAAAGAGTGCCACCTAGATTCATCCAGTTGAAAATCTGAGTGCATGCTAAAAGGCAACAACCCATCTGTAGGGCAGGAAATAATTCTCTGGGGCATGTTGAAGTCCCTGGGGAAAGACTCTGAGCTGGAGATTTACATTCAATAAGTGCTTGGCTCTCAAGAGCAAATTTGCAAGGAAGTAAGGGAAGCTGGATGAGACTGAGTGAGAAGCTGAGATGCAATGCAGTTACAGTAGCTACTTCCATGGATCACCCGGGATTTGGAGGCTGGGACAGCCCTGCAATGGTTCCTAACTTGAAGCAAGATGCCTTTGGCTACACATATCTACCACTAGCTAGAGAGGGTTCCTTCAGAGAAGAGGACAAGATACTGGCTGAGGTAGCTGTGGGAAGTTCCTGGAGAGGACACACCCATGAACTTTCAGTGGTCAATGCTCCTGAGTGTCGAGGAGAGGAACCATGAGTGCTTTCGTCCTGAAGGGGGCATGCGGCCAGTGCACCCCAGTACTCACTATGCAGGGCATTTCTCCATAAGATTAATGTCATTGGAGCTGTTAGAAAATGTGGACTGAGTTCTTTTCCTCTGTGCCTAGGTCTTCAGTAACAAAGCACCACCACATGAGTGGCTTCAAACAAGAGAAATTTATTCTCTCAAAGCTCTGAAGACTAAACATCCAAGATCAATGTGTCAGCACAGTAGTGCTGTCTCTGAAGGCTTTAGAGAAGGATCCTTCCTGTTTCTTTTTAGCTTCTGGTGTTTGCAAGCAAGGCATGATAGTCCTTAGCTTATTGGTGCATCACTGCAGTCTCTGCCCTCTGTCACCACATGTCCCCCTGTGTATCCAATTCCCCCCTTCTTATAAGATACTTCTTATAAGATACTGTCACTGGATTAAAATGCACTAACATAATATGATCTCATCTTAACTGTATTACATTCACTAAGGTCTCATTTCCAAGTAAGTCACATCCATAGGTTATGAGAATTAGGGCTTCAATGTGTCTTTAGGAAGATATATTCAAAACTATTTGAGCACATGTAGTGAACCATCTACTGAAATATCATCCAGACCATATCACCCACTAGCTCACAGATGTGTCATCAAAGATACCTCCATCTCCACAATTTCTCTCCTTGACTGTTCATTTCAATGGTTTTCCTGGTTCTCTTCCTTTGGTCTGACTCCACATATCCTCTTCATTACTCCAAGGAACCCTTCTAAAATATAATTTTGATCATGTAACTCTGCTTCTCACAGCTCACCAATGGCATTCAGTTGCCCACATGAAATCCACATTCCACACTCTTGAGTGTGATGGTCTTGAGGTCCTGTGTCCCTGCACACCTTAAGCAGTCTCATCTAGGATTTGTGTTTGCCCTGTACTTTGTCCTTAAGATGCTTCCAAGGGCATGGCACCTATTGGACACTCAATAAGTGACAGATCTATCTCTTCCCTCTACAGTCTCTACAGTTTATGAAAAGACTTGGGATCTGGTGGCTTTCTCACAATCACCTGGTGATGTGGATAGTTTTATAATAGATTTCATTCATGAGGACACTGAAAGTCAGAGGAGAAACAACCGGCTGCTAATGGTGAAGCCAAGAGTCACACTCAGGTTTCAGACCTCAATATGGGATCCTTTCCGGCATGTCCTGTTGGGGCAATTTGTACTTCAAAACTTGACCTTCCAGCTGTTTAAACTTCTCACCTCTTTCTCGTAGCAAGCTGCAAATACTGAATTTAGAGAGAAGCTCTCCTCTATATTACATCAGATATGATAAGTGGTGGAGGAAATAGATTTTTTTCCCAAATAAAACAAATTCAGAATACAAATGCATTTAGGTATGAGAGACTACATTTCTCTTACAACTTCTTCCTCATAAACAGATCAACGTGTATGAATGAGTGTCCTCGCACTCTGTGTCAGGAAGGCACAGTTGGCCCAGAAAATCAAATAAAGATGTTGTGTTCCTTTGAGATACAGCTGTGTGAGTCAGAGGTGCTACACCAGGTGTTACAGAAGTTTCTATAGCAACATCATCTCCATTTTCCTTCCTGAACAGCACTGTAAAATGGTGACTTTGAGGCAATATCCATTTGAAAGCCTCAGCCTAAAGGTTCTATTTCATTTTAAGCTGCATTTATACATTTCCAAGTAGGATGAATTGAACAATTTCTCACAGTACTGGGGAAATGCACACCTCCAACTGGCTTGAATTATCCAATTTTTCCTAATATTATTTATTATTATTACCTGAATGATCCCATACTTACTATAACACTCAACCTTGCTTTTCCTTGGTAGGAGTAGCTAAAGATACTTCACAATCTCATCCTCGGGAAGAAGATATTTTGGGGAGTTATTTCCAGAAAAACACAGGTCAAGGTCACTGGGCAAATACTAGGCAGAAAGAGTTGCAATAGCTGGGCAGATGAGAGAGCATATCTAGAAAACCAGCCTAAGAGTAGGTTCTCTATGTGAGTGTAGTCACATTTTCTGTATCATAGACACAGAAAAGGTTTGAGATGGGCTCAACGTGATGCTGATCTCAGATAGAAGGTCTTGAGCGATGCTGAATTGTCCATTCTTTGTGGCAATAATAGGAGAAAAATTTAACAATGCACTGACAAAAATCTTCTACAAGGATCTTTCTCTTTTTTTAGGCAAATGCATGCTATTTCTTCTTGGTCAATATTTCAAATTAAGACTGGCTCTTAAATGAATCAAGGTCTGTAACTGAATCACAGTCATCAGTCTTCAATTGGGACAAGGACAGTGAAAAGGTCATAACTGAGGACTCAAGTGACTTAATTCCCAAGAGAACTCAAATACCATTAGCTGTGTGACCCAGACAATAACTCAACCGTCTTTATTTATAAAATTGAACTCATAATACTTCTAAACTCATTAACTTTTTAAAGTATCAGCTGACATGAACATCAAGAGATTTCCATCTATTTACCTTGTGGGTAGAGAAACAATTATCTTATCAGAGGTATGCATTCATTCATCTGCTGATTTACCAAGAGTATTGGAACACAAAGGTTAGTGCATGGGTATTCAAGTTTGGCAGACCAAGAGTTGACTTGAAGTCTCAGTGTCCTCATTTTTTAATTGGGGTTGAAAAGAGGTATTGGGAAAATTAAATAATATAATGCACATTAGGAATTTAACATCACGGCTGTCTCATAAAAGGTGCTCAATAAATCTTTGTTGTTTATATAAGTGGAAATGATTATTGAGTAGCTAATGTCTTCAAGATACTTTTTGAGGCACTGAGAACATGATCCAGGCCTTAGTGGATGAGGTTAAACAAATCTACTAATAATTGGTCTAATCATTGCCTGTTGCCTTTGTTATATTATTTGCATATTATATTATTAGGAACAATGGTTCAATGGGCATCTTTGTATAATGCTTTTAACTCATTTCAGATTACAGATCCTTAATCTAGACTCCTGGAGGTAGAGTTTCTGGGTCAAAGGGTATATTCACGGCCCATCAGAGGCCAGCCCAGGGCTCATGAGAACACTGAGAAGGGAAAACAGCACTTGATCCAAGAAGGTAGAAGGAGACGGGGAGCAAAAGGATGAGAAAGCAAAACCAAAAGTAATGGGAGGAAGGTACTATAATTATGGTCACCTTTTTACAGATGAGAAACCAAGGACAGAAGAGGCTGAGAAGTCTGCCTAAGATCCCATGGTTCCACCTAACTGAGCCTGTCTGATTTGGCCTCTTTGGATGGGAGGAAAGGGTTGGTGGAGACTACAAGGGAAATGGGAAAGGGAATCCAAGCAGAAGAAGCACCAGGTACAGACATATAAAGGTCTGGAAAGCGTGGTACATTTCTGGAGGTGCAAGGGATTTTCATGGCTATAAACAGTAGGAATAGCACCCACTGAAGCCCCTCTGAAAAACCATTGAAGAATGCCAAGGTGCTTAAAAGTTGGTTCTGAGACTCCTAACTAAATTCAGTCTTGTTATTTGAAAGACTGTTCAGATCAATTGAAACAAATACGTTGGAAAGTTGATGAATCAATAAAAGTCTGAATATTCATTCCTACTACCCAAGTGAGGAAAGTTGGAAAGGATTCAATTTATATTCAGTTTCACTAATTTACTTTGACTTGCCCATATGATTCTCACAGTAGCTGCTAGCACGCCCCTGGCTATGGGATAATCACTCTGTGGATGAGGTATCTGCAGACTCGCTAGGCCCTCAGCTCAGTGCTCTAGGAATTTCTACATTCCCAGGGGGCTGTTTTTGTCCCCATTTTAAGGATGAACAAATAGAGCTCAGATATGTCTGGTGATTTTTTTTTTTAATTTTTTGACAGGCAGAGTGGACAGTGAGAGAGAGAGACAGAGAGAAAGGTCTTCCTTTGCCGTTGGTTCACCCTCCAATGGCCGCCGCGGCCGGCGCGCTGCGGCCGGCGCACCGCGCTGATCCGATGGCAGGAGCCAGGAGCCAGGAGCCAGGTGCTTTTTCCTGGTCTCCCATGGGGTGCAGGGCCCAAGCACTTGGGCCATCCTCCACTGCACTCCCTGGCCACAGCAGAGAGCTGGCCTGGAAGAGGGACAACCGGGACAGAATCCGGCACCCCGACCGGGACTAGAACCCGGTGTGCCGGCGCCGCTAGGCGGAGGATTAGCCTAGTGAGCCGCGGCGCCGGCCCTCTGGTGATTTTTTTCCAATGCACAGCAAGGCATGGAGGAGCTGTTGGTTGAGTCCACCTCAACCTGCCCTCTGAGTCCATAATATGATGGGCCCGGAATAGATAAATGTATACAGTAGAACTTCCTTGGTTTTAATTATATGGAGGCACTTGTGACCCAAAGACATTAAGTGGAAAAGTCCATTTCTGGTTTTCAATTGCATGTCATGCTGAGTAGTGCTGAGTAGTGTGAAATCTTGTTCCATCCTGCTTTGTCTAACCCGGGACATGCCTTTGTTCAGTGTATCCACATTGTAGATGCTACTCACCCATTAATCACTTAGTAGCTGGGGCCCGCACTCTGGTGTAGTGGGTAGATCCACCACCTGTAGTGTTGGCATCCTATATAGGTGCCGGTTCAAGTCCCAGTTGCTCCACTTCTGATCCAGCTCTCTGCTATGACCTGGGAAAGCAGTAGAAGATGGCCTAAGTCCGTGGGTCCCTGCACCCGCATGGGAGACCTGGAAGAAGCTCCTGGCTCCTGGCTTCAGACCGGTGCAGCTCCAGCTGTTGCAGCCAAATGGGGAGTGAACCAGCAGATGGAAGACCTCTCTCTCTCTCTTTCTCTCTGCCTCTCCTTCTCTCTCTGTATAACTATGACTTTCAAATAAATAAATCTTTAAAAAATCACTTACTAGCTATTTCAGTTATCATATTGACTACCATGGTATTTCAGTACTTGTGCTCAGTCAGTATTATTTTACTTAATAATGGCCCCAAAGTACAAGAGTAGTGATGTTAATAATTCAGATCTGCCAAAAAGAAGTTGACAAGTGTTTCTTTGTGGTGAAAAATTAAAAGTTCTCTATTCAATAAGGGAAGAAAAACATTGCATGCTGAGTTGTCAAGATTTATGCTAGGAATGAATCTTCTATCCATGACACTGGGAAGAAGGAAAAATAAATTCATTGCTGCCACACCTCAACATGCAAAATTTATGGCCATAGTACCTGGTGAGTGCTTAGTTAAGACAGAAAAGACACTGGATAGAGTGCCATGTTCTCTGTGATTTCAGGAACCCCCTGAGGTCTTGGAGTGCCCCTCCTGGATTCGCAGGGGCCATTTTACTCTGGATTCCAGAAGCAACCAGAGAAGCGATTAGGATGCTTCTAGCTTCTCCTCTACGTCTGCCTGCCTCTCTTGCCCTCGCTTTTACCATGAAGCTCTGTTTTTTTTTTTTTTTTTAATGGCTTCTTAGCTGCCTTCAAACTCCCTGCTTCTAGCTCCACCCAGTTTCTGCATGTCATTTCCTATAAGTTATCAGCCCTAGACTACCGCTCTTTCATGTTGCTCTGCTTCCTAACCCCTCCAGGGCCAGGTGAGCATCTCAGGGACCATTCTCGACACACCTCCATCACACACAGGGCACGTCCACGTGCCTGGCTTACAGCCCGATCCTCATGAGAAAGGTATTATGATCTCCCCTTTACAAGATAAGGACTATGAGGCCATGGAAAGTGTGCGAAATCACAGACATTATAACGGCAAAGCTGGGATTTGAACTCCAGCTGGCTGGCCTTGAAGTGTGTGTTTCCTACAATCGTCAGGGACCAACGAGGAATCCCGACATATGAGGGCTATCTACAGTTCAGGCTTATCACAGACATGAATAGCATACAGAATCCAGAGCAGAGTACTGCTGACCTTGCCTCCTTCCCAGGAGGAAAAGCAAGGCTCCTCCTTGGTGCTAAGGAGTGGGACGTAGTACTCATCTTTTATCCATCTGGGGAAATGAGGAAGTAAAGAGAGGGAGAGAGGGAGAGAGGGAGAGAGGGAGAGAGGGAGAGAGGGAGAGCTCTGTCCTCACACCTAGCCCCAACCCAGCACCTTGTGCAGGGGCAAACCAAAGAGCTGATGAACAAGTGAATGTATGTGAAAGGTGACACCTGCCCACCAGTCCCAACTGTGATGCCAGAATTAGAAGGACACAGTGCAGATGCCACTCCCCAAAAGGTCGGAAAAGGCATCATTGCTGACTTGCCATCAAGCATGACACCCGGTTTCTGTGACCAAGAGAGGAAATATACTTTTCCCCAGAGATCCACTCTGGGTCTGGAGTGCCTGGGGTTAAGTCCTAAGTGGCAATGAAAGAGTATGTTGCCTTAGAAATAGTGCAATGCAGCCGGCGCCGTGGCTCACTAGGCTAATCCTCCACCTTGCGGCGCCGGCACACCGGGTTCTAGTCCCAGTTGGGGCGCCGGATTCTGTCCCGGTTGCCCCTCTTCCAGGCCAGCTCTCTGCTATGGCCAGGGAGTGCAGTGGAGGATGGCCCAGGTGCTTGGGCCCTGCACCCCATGGGAGACCAGGAAAAGTACCTGGATCCTGGCTCCTGCCATCGGATCAGCGCGGTGCGCCGGCTGCAGCGGCGGCCATTGGAGGGTGAACCAACGGCAAAGGAAGACCTTTCTCTCTCTGTCTCTCTCTCTCACTGTCCACTCTGCCTGTCAAAAATAAAAAAAAAATAAAAAAAAAAAAAAAGAAATAGTGCAATGCGAGTTCAGAATCTGCGTCCATTATTTGCTTACTCCTTTGAGCAAGTATTTGACTGTTTAGGCTTCCATTTCCTCATCTGCACGAAAGAATAACATTTGCCTTAAGAGATGCCAGCATAGGATAATGAATGCAAAACACCTAGCACCACATCCAGCAATCCCAAAGGTCAATGGATGGCAGTTATGATTACTGAGAACAAGGATGATCTGTGTCTACACTATGTTCACAACCAATTTGGCCATTGAATGAAGTATCAAATTGATTCCAATTTTTCTTTATCATCATAAAAAATAATGTATTTGTTATGATTTCTTTTTCTTTTTTTTTTTTTTTTTTTTGACAGGAAGAGTGGACAGTGAGAGAGAGAGACAGAGAGAAAGGTCTTCCTTTGCCGTTGGTTCACCCTCCAATGGCCGCCGCGGCCGGTGCACCACGCTGATCCGAAGGCAGGAGCCAGGTACTTCTCCTGGTCTCCCATGGGGTGCAGGGCCCAAGCACTTGGGCCATCCTCCACTGCACTCCCAGGCCACAGCAGAGAGCTGGCCTGGAAGAGGGGCAACCGGGACAGAATCCGGCGCCCCAACCGGGACTAGAACCCGGTGTGCCGGCGCTGCCACGGCACCGGCTGATTTCTCCATTTACCCATAAACTAGCTTAATTACTTTATTTATTTATTTACTCACTCACCCCTTGAACTATTCATTCAATTGAGACTTTGGCGCTCAGCATTGTGTAGATCCTGGGGAAGCTGAAATGGCTTGAATGTGGGTCCAGCCTTAAAGTAACAACAGGAAAACTCTTGGGAGAAAGGAAAATTCACAGGCATTGTGCAAGGTGTTGTGAGTCAGTGTGTTGGTCCATTTTCCATTGCAAGCTTGAAATCCTTGAGGCTGGGTATTTACAAAGAACAGAGGTTTGTTTAGCTCACAGGTTTGGAGATTCAAAGTCCAAACAGCACTGAGACAACTCTGACAGGGCACCTTGGCTGTACTGCATCCTGATGGATGGCACCGTGGCTCTGTGTGTGTGTGTGTGTGTGTGTGTGTGTGTGTGTGTGACAGGGAGCTATCACATAGCAAGACAGGAAACCAAGGAGTGGAAAGTGACTGATCATCCCCTTCTACCAAGCCCCACCTCTAAAAGATCCACACACACCCCCAACACTGTCACGCCAGGGGCCACATTTCCAGCACATGAACCTTTAGGAAACAAATTCAAACTATATCCAAACCATAACAGCCAAGAGTCCTCCTACTTGTAATTTCAACTATATTCCAGGACAAGTCAGTGAGATGGAAATCACTTTCACAGGTTAGGAAAGCAAAACCTTTGCAAACAGGTGGGACACTACATCCAAGAGCTCACAGCTGGCCAAAGGTAGAGCTAGAAATTGGGTGCAAACCTGCCTAATCTCATACTTAGACTCTCTTCAACACTCCATGTGGTTCCTGAGCAGTTGCTGACAGATGGACTCCAGCGATTCAGTTTCAGGGAGAAGATCTTAAAACACAAATAGGAATTGTAAGGTCAGGGGAACTCAATGTTATTTAGCTTCACAGTAATTGACATCCCCCCAAGTCTATCTTTAGCCCTGCCTGTCCACTTTGATAATATAAGCCATCCCCCAGCATATCAGAGAGACACTTGCACGCCCATATTCATTGCAACACTAATCACAACAGGCAAGATAAGGAATTAATGTGACTGTCTAACAATGGATGGATGGATAAAGAAAATATGGGATGTATACACAATGGAATGTTAGTCAACCATACACAAGAATGAAATCCTGACGTTTGCAGTAAAATGAATGGAAATAGAGATCATTATGTTACATAAAATAAATCAGAGATAGACAAATACTGCTTGTTCTCTTTCATACGTGGAAGTTTAAAAAAAAGTCAAAAAGTCACCGTGATTTTTCAGTGGTGGTTGCTAGAGATTGGGAAGGGTGAGGAGAGAGGGGACAGAGGGAGGCTTAATAGCAGACAACAAAGCACAGTGAGATGAAAGCAATAGCTTCCGGTCTCACACAGCACAGCGAGGTGACTGCAGGTCAGTTACGTGTCACGTGCTAGCCAAGAGCTGGAGGAGAGGGACTGGTAGGCTCCAAACATGGAGGGCGGTTCGGGGAGCAGGGGATGCTGAACATGATCGCTTACACTGTATACAAGTTTAGAATAATGCCCTGTTCCCCATAAAGAAGTAAAAGTATATTGGGGCTGGTGCTGTGGCACAGTGGGTTAAAGGCCCAGCCTGTGGCACTGGCAACCCATATGGGCATCAGTTCTAGTCCCGGCTGCTCCTCTTCTGATCCAGCTCTCTGCTGTGGCCTGGAAAAGCAATAGAAGATGGCCCAAGTGCTTGGGCCCCTGCACCTACATGGGAGACTGGGAAGAAGCTCCTGGCTCCTGGCTTCAGATCGGCGCAGCTCTGGCCGTTGCGGCCATTTGGGGAGTGAGCCAGCGGATGGAAGACCTTTCTGTCTCTTCCTCTCACTGTCTGTAACTCTACTTCTCAAATAAATAAAATCTTTAAAAAAAAAAAAGAAAGAAATGCAAGTGTGACATGTTAATCAAAATTTTGTTTAAATGACAAAATTAAATTTTAAAATAAAATAAAAATAAGCCATCTTCCCATCTCGTCTTCTCTACATATACTGTACATTTCCCACCCTGTAATGTCCCACGTGGATGTCCCTGCCCTCGTCTTTTGCCTTATTTGTAACTGGAGGATGGTCCTCACTCCTGCTCATCTCCCCTCGCTGCACACCCAATCTCCTGCCACCAGCCCTTCGCTCATGCTGTGCCCTCCACCTGGGAGGCCGCCTCTCTCTACTGTCTGCTAAAGCACCACCCAAGCAGACACAAGCCCTCTGCGGAACCCTTCCTTAAGCCGCTCTTTCCTCTTTCAATGCTGACTGCGCCAGCATGAGAAGCCTTGCAATCCCTTTTCCTCACGACAAGGTCTCTAAACACACAGTGTGACGTCTGCATGCGTGCTTTGCTCTTGCCGATCACCCTGTCTTCATCCTCACATTCTCCATCACCTCCTCCTAACCCAGACCAGACATCACCTCCTCCATCTTCCGAGAGGCACAAGTCAGGGCTCTCTCTCGTGGGCTCAGCTCAGAAAACATTTGATGACTGGCTGAGTGGGTGTCTATCGCCAGACGTGACTTGTCTGCCACCTTGTAGAGTTTTAAGGATCCTTAAGCTGGGTGAAGTCCACAGCACTTTCTTTCTCATCTGAAGTGAGGTCATGTCTCCCTGCAGAGTAAGCAGAAGGGGTTTAGCCATGTCTCTCTATGCTGCAGGGTGCCACGCTTGGCTTTAGCCCCAGGGAGGGACATGGTGTTTTCCTGAAGGTTTTCAGTGCATGTGTCAAGCATGTTGCTTCAGGAATTCTGGGAAGATCTAGAGAGACAGCAGCAGCAAAGGGGAGCGAGGAAGCACATGGCGTGGCATATGGTGGCAGTGGCGCCTTGCCAGGGATGACAGCATTTACATTGGCCGTGGGGATAACTTGGAGAATAAATTGCATCCCTCCCTACAGGGGAGGAGACAAAATGAGAGTGAGGTGCTGTGCCAAGACCGTGGTGGCATGCCAGCGACGGGCGTCTGGAGCCACCACCCTCATCCCTGAGTGCACATTAAAATTGCCTGGAGAGTTTTTGACCAATTCCTATGACTAGGGGCTTCCCAGACCATCTCTGGGGGTGGGGCCAAGGTGTCTGTTTTCTTTAGAGCTCTCTGCGAGTCCCAAGCACCAGGGCTGACAACCCCCACTCTTGAGCACAGCCTTTCCCAGTGACCCCAGGGGCCATGCAAAGAACATGGACACTTTAAGAAGTTCTATGAGAAATGAATCTAAATATGTTTATTTTAGTGCAAAAAAAATTGAAATCCATGTCTATGAGGAGGTCTCCCAAAAGTCTACAAGAAATGCATAATAGGAAAAAGCAATGCTTGGATTTCAAAAGTTTTTTTGAAAGTTATCTTTTAACTCTGTTTTTCAATAAGACTTTTAAAGTATCCTCATGTGTGGTTTATCCTGTCCTGGCTCTCACATCCTTCACAATAACTACTTCCTACGAAATTGGGATTTTAAAACATCAGGGAGAGGTGCGTTAGTGTTTGCCAGGTACCCTGCAGGTGGAAGAGTGTGCTGGTATGTGCCATACACACAACACTTCATTTCATTGCCATCTCCACCCCCTGGAATGGCCACCTTTGTTGGGAAATGAGAAATCTCGGTTTTAAAGAAAGAAGCAGGTAAAGCCGCCGCCTGCAGTGCCAGCATCCCATATGGGCACCAGTTTGAGTCCCAACTGTTCCACTTCCAATTCAGTTCTCTGCCGTGGCTTGGGAAAGCAGTGGAAGATGGCCCAAGTCCTTGGGCCCTTGCACACACATGGGAGACCCGGAAGAAGCTCTTGGCTTCAGATCAGCACAGCTCCGACCATTGTGGCCAACTGGAGAGTGAACCAGTGAATACAAGACCTCTCTCTCTCTCTACCTTTCCTTCTCTCTGTGTGTAACTCTGCCTTTCAAATAAATAAATAAATCTTAAAAAATAGATTCAAAAAAGGTATATTTACAGTGTCCTTGTTTTCAATTTTTATTACTATAAAGAGAATAGTTCCTCTATCTCATACATATGATTCTAAGAAGATAACCATACTTCCTTCCCTCCCGCCCGCCCTCAATTTTCTTTTCCTTTAATTGTTGTAATGACGTAATTTCAATTTACTTTATAACCACGGGCTGAATGCCCCACCAAGAATAAGTTCCACGAGTGAGACATGGAGAGAGTGTTGCTCCTCGGTCCCAGCCAAACAGAAGTGTCTCCTGGGACACTGCTACCCTTTTGGGAGCTTATGTCTATGCAGATCTCCAAGCAGGGACCCTTCTACTGCCTCTGTTTGTGGCACTGGACATCTGGAAAATGGGTTCACCGATGAGGATGCTTAGAAAGATTAGAAGTGTTCTTAAACAAAATCAAGCATGGACATAAAATTGTTCAAGTGAGTATATTAGTGCCTGGCCTCGCTGGATAAAGCTGGAGTAAGCCTGCCCCCTGCAAGAGCTCATCAAAGTATCAAACCAAGGTACAATTTAGCTGTGTCCTTCACCAGGGGTGGGGCTTATGGTAAATCCAGAGCTTCTCTGAGCGCTGATGGCCAGATAACAGGGTTGCCTCCCTTCCCACTCTTTATAAAAGTACCCACAATAAACCCATAACTTATAGCTCTGGTGCAATAAGCAAAACCTAAGCAGTCTGGCAGCCTGCAAACTCCTAGGGCTGGTCATTCCCTTAACAATGACATCACGTTATAAAGGCCCACACAATGGGGATTCTGAATTTACCACCATAGGAATGTAGACATTGACTTCCTCCCAATTGTACACTGGCAACCCTGAAATGCCAATCCGTTGTCAATGATTCAGTGTGAAAACAGAAGTGTTGGGCTCTATTTTCAAGCTGTTTCATCAGATTAATTTGACAAATATCTTGAAATTACTCAGTGAGCTGCTAAAAAAAAAAAAAAAAAAGTCTGCAAGTAGCACAGCAGCTGTGTTGGTAGACTCGGCTCTGATTAGCCCGGGGCTGGGACCACATGTGCAGGCACACACAAGACCAGGCCCCAAGTACGCCACAGGCAAGCTGGTGAGGGCTTCTCTGCTCACCCACTGCCCTGGGCAGGCAGATCAGAGACTGAAGTCTGACCAAGGCTGGGCTAGGAGGCCTCTGGGCTCTGCTGTAAGTGTCTCCTTTCTCTGATGCAAAAATTGAAGCACCTGTGAATATTTTAAGGGAACGCTTTTGTGGCTGATGAGCTTCAATTGTTACAAGGAAGTTTCATGGAGGACCACCAGGAGTTGGAGGTCATGGAGGGGAATCAAATCACGGCTACTTTTAATTAATTAAAAGCATATTGAAGAACAGCTGCTGCAGTGGACGCCAGATTCAACCTGCTGGCCTAACAACAGGGCATCACCCTGATGAGAAAGGGGCTGGGGCAGCTGTTTGGCCAGTGGTTAAGACACTGCTTGGGAAGCCCCACCTCTACTTCTGATTCAATCTTGCCCAGCTCTGACTCTCATGGACATTTAGTCAGTGAAACAGCAGATGCGAGATTTCTCTGTGTGTGTGTGTGTGTGTGTGTGTGTGTGTGTGTGACTCTGTCTTTCAAAATAAATACAACACACAAAAATCTCTTAAAAAGATGGACGGGGTGGCTCCATATTTGACATTCCACTCATGTTTACTGATTGTCTGGCTCAAAGGACAGGATTCTGGATAACAGTACAGGAAAAAGACGACCAGGGAGTAAACCTCAATCATGCATTAAGGTCAGCTTGGTGTAAATCATCTTCCATGCCCCCTCCTGAGAACCACGCTTAGCACTACCTCCCACCCCCAGGCAATGAGATCATTCAGGATGGCCTTGGCCTAGTGGGTCAGGGGAAGCTTGAGTTAAACAGGAGAATACCATTTCTTGGAAGGATGGACCCAGCTCTCCATTAACATGGAGTGTAGATGAGAAGGAGAGACGTGACCTCAGTGGTTTCTCCTGAAGCCAATTCTTGTAGCCAGTACTCCTCTGAAGGTAGGAACCTGTCAATTATTTCTGAGTCCGACTGCCCTGGGCAGCCAGGGCCAAGCCCTCCATCAGGCGTAGAGAGACGGGGTTCTTTTCCTCCAGCATATGTGTTCATAGGTCCAAAATGTAGACTAGGGTGGTCATGTAACCTAGTGGTAAAGGCATCATGAAGGCATCAATAATGATGCCTGCATCCCACATCAGAAGGCCTGCTTTCTATACCCAGCTCAGATTGCCACCACCCACATGGGAGACCCGGACTGAGATCCCCCAGCTCCCCAGTTGTCTCAGCTGTGGGAGGAATTTGGGGTGTGAACCAATGGATGGGACCTCTCTCGCTCTCTCTCTCTCACTCTGTGTGTTTGTCTCCCTCTTGAATAAATAATTGTTTTTAACATGAAATAACTCTCCATCACAAACCTGCTTTGCTGCAAATACTACATCAGGCTTTAAACAACTTTCAAATCTTCTGTGCGCCCTCAGCTCTGTCACTTGGGTCAGCTTCAGTCCTTCAAAGCAGTGGCCCGGCAGCTGAGGGCTCTCAGGGAGTGTTTATCTAAGCATCACTCAGACCAACCACCCGGGCTTCAGATTTCTGAAGTTCCTGTTATGACAGCTAATCCTTGCTGTGGGAGTGAACAGAAAGAGCTTTTACCTAAACACTGCATGTGAAATCATTTCTTAGTGTTGCATTCGCAGTCTTCTTATCACAGTGTCTTTTGCCAGTTCTGATGTAGTTGAACTATTTCCAGAAGCTTCTTTTAAGCACTATTTTTGAAAAAAAAAAAAACTTAAAGATGAATATTCTCACTCCCAAGTGGATCTAATATGGAAATTTCCCAGAATATTCCTTACTGATCAAAATGCAGTCCTCCCGTGGTATCCACAAGGAGTGGTGCCAGGACTCTCCACAGATACCAAAACCCATGGGTGCTCAAGTCCAAAATGCAAAACAATGCAGTGCCTTGCACATAACCTAGGCACATCTTCCTGTGCACTGTAAATCACCTCTAGCTGACATAACCCCTAACCTATCCGCACTTTATTCACATAGACACAGCTCAGTACCCAGTGCTCAGCAAACTGCAGCTTGTGCTTTGGAACTGGGAGGAATTCGTTTCATATTTCCAATGGGCAGTCAGTTGGATCTGTGAATGCCAACTCCGTGGACCAGGAGGAGCCAGTGGCTAAGGCACGGTATGGCTTTTTAGTCGTTAGTCCTGTGAAGGCAAACGTGCTGTCTCTGTTGGCTTCCTTGTCCCAGCGGTCACCAACAAACGGGTGCTGTGTCCTGGAAGCAGAGTAACAGGTGTCATTTCCTTCCAGCATGTTGGGTGTGTTAGTGCAGGCTTGTTGAAATCCTTTCCATATAAGTGGGTGGTAGGTTTTCTGTGTACACGCTCACTGCATTACAAATACTGCAGGGTGTAGCCAAACCCTGCTCTGTGGGGCATCAGTGAGGTGAAGCCTCACGCAAGGGATGCTGGGGTACCGCTAACGCTCCGGTTCTGGACTCTTTTCTTGGGCTGATTCTCACTTGCTCTGATCCACATCCATGCTCACCCACCCATCACCCCCAGCCCAACCCCTTCCTGATGTGGAGGTGATGTAGTAATTGCGTGGGCGTTTCAGCGTCTGTTTTGAACTTCTCAGGGAGTCCTCTTAGAGGCAGTCTGCCTGGGAACACAGACACACACACACTCACTCACTCACTCCTTCCTTGGCAGACAGCTCTGCCCCTGTGTGTTTCTATATGCTTCTGCACAGGGCCAAGGGAACGAAGGCTTTCTGAGTGCAGTCTCCCCGGCATCTTTTGCAAGAATTCCATGTTCAAACCCACATCGTGAGCTCAGAACTAGAGGTGGGACCTGTTCCTTGTGCCCTGTGAGAATTCTGACCCAAACATCCCAGCGGAGGGACGTTTCAGACACTGGCCCTTCACAGCCCTGAGCCGCAAAGTCTCACTCTAAAGTAGAGACAAAATCCCTCCTTCATGAAGCTGTCGCGGACATTGAATGACGTTTGGAAGCAACATGCAAGAATATAGAATTGCCTGAAAATCTGCTATTTTCAAATCTTGTTCTTTTTAAAAAAATCTCAGCTCTTCTTTCAAACATTGCCAGATAAGTTGGGATATTTTGTGTCCTTTGGAACATTTTCACTTTCTAGTTTAAAAAGCAAGAAAAATCACTCCGTGCTGACTTATAAAAAGTTTTCTAGCTTCTTTCTTGACAGATCACATTTATCTAATGTCTGCCGGTTTTGATGCAATAGACAGCATTTGGTATTTTTTCCGTGTAAAAGAGTAAATTTGAGGCAGTTTTTCAAGCTTTTATCATCATTCTCCCTCACAAAATCTTGAGTAAACACTTTAAAATTTTAAAAAATATTTTTTTCTCTTTTCCATATTTCTTATCTTCCAACTTGAATACATACCTAGGCAAGTTTCCAGACTCATCTCCCACCTCAAGATGAAAAGAAAAACAGGGAATTGTGGGGTTTACAAGCAAAGTTGGACTTGATCATGGACATGCTGGGTGACCTGGGTGAGTCCCTCAGCCCTCAGAGGCTGAAAAATGAGCAAACGCTCCCAAGGGTGGTGTGGGAAGCTCGTGACACTCAGGAGAAAGCACAGGTCGGAACTCGTCTGGACCTGTGCTCTCCTGCACTCCCCCATCTTCCCAGGAGGCCGGAGTGCAGGCAAAGATCCCTGTGTGCGCAGGTGCGTGAGGAAGGCCATGCAGGACCCCCGTGGCCGCAGGCACTTGCAAGCCTAGCTCTAGGGTTGGAGGGTTGGCTCTGGCCCCGGGGCACCAACTCAACACCTCTCCCGCACTATGACCTTTGTGAGCACACAGGGGACACCTGCCACTTAGGAAGGGAACTTGTGCTTGTATCCTGCAAACCTTCTGAGCCCTGCTCTGGGCCAAACACGGTGCCTGGCATCAGGGCCCCCAAGAGTACAAGGATGCAAGCCTCTACCAGTCTCCCTCCACACACACATCTGTGGAGCATGCCTACGTGCCCAGCACTGCCCCAGTGATGAGAATGCTGCCTGGTGACGGAAATGGGTACCTGCCCTCAGAATGCTGGCACTTTTAGACAAGAACAAAGATTATCAACGAAAAAAATATTTTAAAGGAAACTTTAGAAAGTTAAAAGTGTTTAGAGTCACATTCAAAGGTGTAATGTGTTAAAAATGGATGCAAGCAGGACCAGCAACGTGGGACAGCAGGTAAAACCACCACCTGAGATGCCGGCATCCCATTTGGGAACTGATTTGTGTCCATTTCTTTTTTTTTTTTTTTTTTTTTTTTTTTGGACAGGCAGAGTGGACAGTGAGAGAGAGAGACAGAGAGAAAGGGAAAAAGGTCTTCCTTTGCCGTTGGTTCACCCTCCAATGGCTGCCGCGGCCAGCGTGCTGCGGCCAGTGCACCGCGCTGATCCGATGGCAGGAGCCAGGTACTTCTCCTGGTCTCCCATGGGGTGCAGGGCCCAAGCAAGCACTTGGGCCAACCTCCACTGCACTCCAGGGCCACAGCAGAGAGCTGGACTGGAAGAGGGGCAACCGGGACAGAATCCGGTGCCCTGACCGGGACTAGAACCCGGTGTGCCGGCGCAGCAAGGCGGAGGATTAGCCTAGTGAACCGCGGCGCCGGCCTGTCTGCTCCATTTCTGATCCAGCTTCCCTGCTAATGGCCTTGGAAAATTAGCAGAAGATGGCCCAGGAGCTTGGGTTCCTGCACTGACATGGGAGACCTGGATGAAGCTTTTGGATCCTGGTTCCTGGTTTTGGCCTGGCCTAACTTTGGCCATTGCAGCCATCTGAGGAGTGAACTAGTGGATAGAAGATTCTCTCTCTCTCTCTCTCCCTCTCCCTCTCCCTCACTCCCTCGCTCCCTCTCTCTCTCTTTCCATAATTCTGACTTTCAAATAAATAAATAAATCTTTAAAAAACAAAATAAACAAATGGACAGAAGCTCTACAGACAGAATGGCCAAGCCCAGGCTTCCTGAAGAGGTGATACTGGAGAGATGAGTGAGTACAATGAGCTAGTGATCTTACTGACAGTTTGGCTTGGAGGTGGGAAGAAGGAATGCAACCCATTGTTTCTAAGCATGTACTATGCACCAGGCAATGTTCTTTGCTAATACATTATCACTGATTTAATGTTCATCCTGGCAGTCACTGGACCAATTTGAGTCACCAATACCAAGAGCAATGTATGAGACACAGCAAGACCCTTAATAAAAACAGAACATGTATAACTGTGGGTGAATGAGATGTCAATTATCAGTCTCATTTTATAGATAAGGAAGTTATGACTACAAGGGTAGGTTTCCCAGATCCACACAAACCAACCCCAGAGCTAGAATAATTGATCCTGGGCCTGTGTTTATGGCGTCTCATTTAAGGAGTACTTGGATTTGAGTCCCAGCTCCACTCCCAATTCCAGCTTCCTGCTAATGTGCATCTTGGGAAGCAGTAAGTGATGACTCAAGAGCATGGGAGACCTGGATGCAGTTCCTGGCTCCTGGCTCCAGACTCAGCTACTGAGGGCAATCAGAGAATGAACCCGTGGATGATTCTGTCTCTGCCTTTCAAATAAATAAAATGACATAAATATTAAAATTTGAAAAACAAAAATGATTAAACAATTAGCACACACATGTTTATTACAGCATGATTCACAATAGCTGAGATATAGAGTCAATCCAAATGTCCATCAACTGATCACTGGTTAAAAAAAATGTGTATCTATATACACATTATAGAATACTACTCAGCCACAAAAAGGAATGGAATCCGGTCTTTTGCAACAAAACGGCTACACTGCAAACCATTATGCTTAGTGAAACAATCTAGTCCCAAAAAGAGAAATATCATATATATTTTTCCTGATTTGTGGTAACTAATATATAGAGTATAAAATGTGGTACATATGAGCAAAATTAATACTTTTGAGATTTGATTATTGTTTACAGTCCTTGTCTATACTATTGAGGAATAGTGATTTTTCAACTTACTACTTGTTGAATTCTTTATTTAGTGGAGGCTTAAGCTTGTGATTATAAAATAAACTGAATGTATGTCTTCCCAAAAATTAAAAGAAAAAAATACGAAAGGAAGGAGGAGGGAGGGTGGGAGCAGGGGCAGAAGGGTGGGTAGGGTAGAAGTATCACTGTGCTCTTAAATCTGTATGTATGAAATACATGAAATCTGAAAACCTTATATGAATAAAAAACTTAAAATTTAAAAATGTTATTTTAAAAATTGGAACTGATATACTAAAATTTTGTTTGGGCTATTTACATTTCTGTTTATAAACTGAGACCAGGGGCCAGTGTGGTGGTATAGCAGGTTAAGCCTGCCATTTGCAACACCAGCATCCCATCTTGGTGCCTGTTCAGGTGCCAGCTGCTCCACCTCCAATCCAGCTCCCTACTTATGGCCTGGGAAAGCAGCAGAAGATGGCCCAGGTGCAGGGTCCCCTGTACCCACATGGGAGACCTGGAAGAAGCTCCTGGCTCCTCCTGGCTTTGGTCTGGCCCAGTCCCAGCCATTGCAGCCATTTGGGAAGTGAACCAGCAGATGGAAGATCTCTGTCTCTCTCTCTTTCCCTCTCTGTAACTCTATGTTTCATATAGGCAGATTTACATATATGTGTATGTGCATGTGTGTGTGTTATGTGTATACACATATATATTTAAAGTTTTCCTTTCCCAAAACAACCCTGTCAGTTTGATATCAAAGTCATTCCATGCTCATAGAATGCTTTTCCTTATTCTGCTAATCCCTAGAAGCTGTACAAAAGAGGGATTGTATTCTACTTGAATATCTGGTATTGTTCATATATAGAGAACTCATCCAAACAGTTGTTTAGGAGAATGTGTGGATCCCCCTGAGTCAAGTTCTACTCTACAATTTGGGAACATGCAAATGAGAATACAGTTCCTTTCTGAATTAAGTTTGCACGCAGTGATCTATTTATTCAACTAACAACTGTTAGATAGCAGGCATTCTCCAGGCACCGTGAACACAGCATAGACAAAGTGGAACCCACCCCAAAACCCCTGTCTTCATGGAGCTTATATTCTAGTGGAAGGGAGAGTAACCTTTCTTGGTTAAGTCAAAAGGCAGGAAGTTAGAAGGTGCTAATTCTCTACATAAATAAGGCATGGAAGGGAGATAAGAAGTCAGAGTGGGAAGGGGGCTCAGATGTGGGTAGCCTTCACCAGAACTTAGACTTTTGCTCTCAATGAAACAGAACGCAGGTAGGAGGTTTTGAGCCAGGAAATCGTGATATCCACCATGCTTTGATGGAATTGCTTTGCCTTTCGTGTTAAGTAGAGAAAATGAGTGACAGCAAAGTGACAAATGAGGAGGCGATGGCCATCACCTTCATCAGGTCAGAAACAATGATGGATGGGAGCAGGGTGACAGAAGTGAAAATGGCCAGAAGTGGCCAGATCCCAGCCATATTTGTAGATTAACAGTAGCAGTTGGTGCATATTGCACACATGTTAGAGAAAAAAAAAAAAAAGGCCCCAATATTTTGAAAGAATTAAATTGTTACTAAATTTCGGTGCAAGCTCACTTCAATCAACAAATTGAAACTGTATTTGGGACATGTTAATTTTAAGTTAGAAATCTATGTAAAGGAGTATAGTAATCAAATGGCTATCGGAATTTGAAATTTAATAAAGAGGTCTAAGCTAGAGATTAGAATGTAGGTTTTATACTTTCTAGAAGCCATAGTATTAAATGATAAAACTAAGGACATGAGGCCAGCGCCGTGGCTCAATAGGCTAATCCTCCACCTTGCGGCGCCGGCACACCGGGTTCTAGTCCCGGTTGGGGCGCCGGATTCTGTCCCGGTTGCCCCTCTTCCAGGCCAGCTCTCTGCTATGGCCAGGGAGTGCAGTGGAGGATGGCCCAGGTGCTTGGGCCCTGCACCCCATGGGAGACCAGGAAAAAGCACCTGGATCCTGGCTCCTGCCATCAGATCAGCGCGGTGCGCCGGCTGCAGCGACAAACATTGGAGGGTGAACCAACGGCAAAGGAAGACCTTTCTCTCTCTGTCTCTCTCTCACTGTCCACTCTGCCTGTCAAAAATAAAAATAAAAATAAAAATAAAAAAAAAAACTAAGGACATGATAAAGATAGAGAAGATAAAAGATACAAGGGCTGAATTCTGAAGTACTTCATATGAATAAACTGGATATATGGAGAATGATTGGTAAAGGAGCCTGAAAAGGAGTGGCCAATCAGGAAAGCAAAAAATAATTTTAAGGGGCCAGCATTGTGGCATAGCAGGTAGAGCCTCCACTGGCAGTGCCTGCATTCCATATAGGTGCTGGTTAGAGTCCCAGCTGCTTCACTTCTAATCCAGCTCTCTGCTATGGCCTGGGAAAGCAGCAGCAGATGGCCCAAGTCCTTGGGCCGCTGCACCCATGTGAGAGACCCAGAAGAAGCTCCAAGCCTCTGACTTAAGATCGACCCAACTCCAACCATTGTTGCCATTTGGGGAATGAACCAACGGATGGATGACCGATATCTATCTATCTCTCTCTCTCTCTCTCTCTCTCTCTCTCTGCCTCTCTGTAACTCTGCCTTTCAAGTAAAATAAATAAATATCTAAAAACAATTTTAAAAATCAATACAGTAGGGGCCAGCAGTGTGGCGTAGCAGGTAGAGCCTCCACTGGCATGCCTACATTTCATGTAGGTGCTGGTTCGAGTCCTGGCTGCTCCACTTCTGATCCAGCTCTCTGCTATGGCCTGAGAAAGCAGTAGAAGATGGCCCAAGTCCTTGGGTCCCTGCATCCATGTGGGAGACCCAGAAGAAGTTCCTGGCTCCTGGCTTCAGCCTGGCCCCTCCATCTGGGGAGTGAACCAGTAAACGGAAGACCTCTCTCTCCATCTCTCCCTCTCTGTAACTCTGCCTCTCAAATAAATGAATCTTATAATAAAATCATATCATAGTCCATGTTGCTATTTCAAAGAAAAGTTGAACTGTGCCAAATGCAGGTAATAAATCAAGATCTGAGGATCTGAAGTAGGAACCTGGGAGATTGAGAACTGACTATTAGATTCAGCAATATAGAGATGCTTGGTGATAGAGCAAAGAGTAGTTTTTTTACAGTCATGGAGGCAAAATATGATTAAAGTAGCTTTAAAATATAATAGATCCCATTTAGCTGGATGGCACTAAACCCATCTTATGTGATAAAGTGATCATATTAAGTATGTAATTAATTATATATATAGGACCAACAGTCAAAGGGATCACATAAATAAGACAAAGTGTCTGGTAATAACAATAGATAGAATTACAAAGGAGAGAAAGTTCCAACATGGGAAACAGTCCACACAGCAGTCTCAGAATTACAAACATCCTAAACAGCACTCTGACCTCAGAATCAGCTCTTAAAGCCTTACTGAAAACACCATGAGAGCATTTCAGTCATGGAAAACCAAGACATAGTGGCAAAAACGATTCTGCATGAAGGATATCTGTGAGTGAGACCCCAGTGGAAAGAATAGGCCATCAAAGAAGGATGTACTTTTCTCTGAAGGGAGAGAACTTCCACTTTGCATATGGCCCTGTCTGAAAACCGATGGAGTTTGTGAACTCAAAAGGTTTCCATAGCCTTGACAGCTCATGTCAAAAACCTCAGGTGATCACTGACGTCATAAATAAGAGTGTCAATTGTTAAATTAACAATGGAAGTCACTGTGCACTTTCTCCCCATGCTGGACCTCTGTCCTTAATGAGCTGTACTATGAGAATTAATGGTAAAACTTGTCTTCAAACTGTACTTTATACTTTGTGTGTCTGTGTGGGTGTAAATAGTTAAACTCTCCAATTAGTAAAGAGTTGGTCTTCTGTATATAAAATCAATTAAAAATGAATCTTAATGGAAAATGGAATGGGAGAGGGAGTGGGAGGTGAGATGGGAGTGGGGGTACAAGGGCAGGAATGGGAAGAAGAAACATTATATCCCTAAAAGCTGTACATATGAAAATTTATATTCATTAAATAAAAACCTTCAAAAAATAATAGTTGCAATTCTTCTGCGGGGGCTGCTATAACCACAGACCATGTGGCTTAAGCAACATAAATTGATTTTTTACAGTCCTGGAGGATGGAAGCCCAGGATTCATGCATCAGCAGGTTGGGTTTCTTTGCTGAACTCTGTTTGGTTTATAGATGGCTGCTTTCTCAGTGTGTCCTCCAATTCCTGTCCCTAGGTTCAGGCACACTAATGGTGTCTCTTCTTCTTGCTATAAGGACATTAATCCTAAAAGATTGGGGACCCACACTTATGATCTCATTTAACCTTAATGATCTCCTTAAACCTTCTATCTCTAAATACAGACACATTGAGAATTAGAGCTTCAACATGGAAGTTGTGGAAGTCACAACTTGGTCCACAAAGATGGCAAAGGAGGAGCTTCTTTTATGATGGTGGGAAAGGATTCATGATTCTCTCGGTGAGAAAACAAGTATAAAATTAGAAAGAAAAAAAACCAGGGCCAGCATTGTAGTGCATCAGGTAAAACCACTACCTGTGATGCTAGCATCCCATAGGGGCAATGATTTCTGTTCCAGCTGCTCCACTTCTAATCCAGAGCCCTGCTAATGCTCCTGGGAAAGCTGCGGAAGATGGCCCAAGTGCTTGGGCCTCTGCACCCATATGGGAGACCTACAGGAAGCTCCTGGCTCCTGGCTTCAGATCAGCCAAGCTCCAGCCATTGTGGCCTTTTGAGTGAACCAGCGGATGGAAGATTTCTCTCTCTGTCTCTCTCTGTCTCTGTCTCTGTCTCTCTCTCTCTCAGTAACTGCCTTTCAAATAAATAAATCTTTTTAAAAAATTTTAGAAAAAAGATCAAAACTAATCATTTTAAGGCATTGTAGAATCACTAAAGTCAGACAGCAAACTGAGAACTCTTTGCCCTTGAAAAACTGCAAGTGTTTCACCTAAGAACACAGGTGGCTATGACCATGTCGCCTGGAACTGCTGGCAGCCCCAACCACCAGCCCAGAGAGTGCAAAGAGTAATTTTACCAGCGTGAGCCTGGTCCTGAAAACTCAGCAGATGTGCTGCCAAAAATAAGCCTGAACTCAAGGGTGAAAATCCTGCAGTCTTGCCTCGTGAAAGTGGTGAAAAACTGGTTGGGAATAAAGAGAAAAATCTTTAGCTTTGCCGTCCCAGGGCTGTGATCCCCAAGTCAGGTGAGTTCTGCACCACGCAGGAAGCCTGAGAATGAGAAGACCATAGAAGGAGCCAGGTAAGCTCTACACACAATGTTCGCTGAGTGGAAGAGCAATACTTACATTCAGTAGAGACTGAAACAGGGTACAAGAACAAAGAAAGAGGCAGGGAAAACCTGAGGACTGCTGGAAGCTCTGAGTGTATCCCAGGCTCACACACACATCTGTCAGCAAATATTCGTAGCAGGAGAGATCAAGGTATCTGAACACAGTCTGCGTCCAAATCGTTGGCTGATATCTCAGCTTTGCAGACACCAGGAGGACCCCTAAGCAGCAAGGTTAAAAAATAGTGATGATAAACTGAGCAGAGTCATCACCGCCTGCCCACAGCAGTAAAGATAGGTTACACAAGTTAGGCCCAGGCAGATTGTAATGCAGGAGGACATAAAGCAAAATCCAGAGTCATGAAATATATTACCTAATGTCAAGTTCTCACAAATGTTATAAAGCATGCGAAGAAACAGCAAAGTCTGACCCATCGTGAGGTGGAAGTGGCACTACAGGAAACAGAATCTCATTCTAATTGTACACAAGTGTATTTATCATGCAAGGATATCAAATAAGCTATTATAAAGATGTTCTATGAATTGAAATAAACTATGTGAAAACACTAATGAGAAATTTGGTGATAATGACTCAATGAATAAGGAATCCCAATGGAGAAATAAAGACAAAAGATGTTTACTAGATGAGCTCAACAACTAGATTTGAGATGGAAAAAAAAGGATCCGTAAAATAGAAGCCACAGCAATAGGGAAAAAATGAGTCAAAAAATAACCAGAGTCTTAGCGATTTGTGGGAAACTGCTAAACATCTGAATTCTAGAAGGAAGGCGGGAAAGAAAGGAATAGAAAAAAATAACACCCCCAAACCTCCCTAATTTGATGAAATATGTTGATTTGCAGATGAAAGAATCTCAGCATCTCCAAGAAGGACAAACCAAAAAGAACCATACCCAGAAACATCAGAATCAAGCTGCAGGCAGCCAAAGACAACACAATAGTTTTGAAAACAAGAAAAAAAAAATAATGACATAACATATATGAGGGGATTGCAAAAAGTTTGCGGAAAATGGAATTAAAAGACTAGTCTATTTTGGTTCAAAAGATTTTGAAAGCCATGTATTTGAAAGTTCTTCAAGAAGTTCAGGAGAATGCATTTTATGAAAAGGCTACACATGATTTCCAAAGTTTTTGCACCCAAATAAATTTATCTTTTATGCCATTTTTCACAAACATTTTGAAGCCCCCCTTTTATAGATGTTCTAGACATGAAAATAAATCACACATAACCCAGGGAAGAAAATGAAGCCTTCCCAAGCGAGCATATAATCAGAAGTAAGTCAGTATTATGTAGATGTAGTGCGTGAAAACAGACATGCATACTGCAATCTCTTGAGCAACTCCTAAAAAGTAACTCAAAAATACAGTGAAAAAGCCCGAGAAGAATTAAAACAGTACACACACACAAAGAGCTGTTTACTCAATACAATATATAATCAAACAGAAAATGAGAAATAAAAAGATCTGAGGCATAGACAAAAGTAAATAGCAAAATCGAAGATTAAATAAAAGCATGTTTGTAGTTGTATGAAATATGAATGCCCTAAAAGCTCCAAGCAAAAAGCAGAGATTGTCGGACTAAATTGAAAAAGTAAAAGCTGATAATAGGCTTTGTATGCCTTTGAGATGCAAAAGTTATACACTGAGATTGAAAGGAAAAGGGAAAAAAAAAGATTTACCATGCAAAAGCTAACCTTGATAAAGTGGAGTCAGCAAGATGTTGCATAATGAACAGCAAGCCCTGTCCCTCAAGGGAAACACCCAAAAAACTGCAGAAATTTGCATTGTAGTTTGCTTCGCCTTGTGCTGTCCTCTGCCTAGAAAAAATGCGAAGTGAACTGGAGGAAGCTGCTCAGCTCCCACAGGCTCTTTGGGGTGAAAGAGAGCCCCTAAAGCTGACTTGCAGTGTTATGGCTTACAATATCATCTAAGGGCTACTGGAGAGCTTGTTCCTCTCTCACCATGAAGCATCATGGGTGTGGTGGCATCATCATTTGACTACCAGCCTGCCGGTTGCCGAAGTGGGTACACGGTACAGTAGGGCTATGGATGTTGATGTTTTGGGGGGCATCTGAGAGCAAGGCATGGACAGAGGTTTCAGAGAAGAAGTAGGGACAAAATTCCTGGGTAAACTCAGAAATTTAAAATAGCTATTTACTATGACTAGGAAATGGAATAAAAACACCTGCACAAGACTCATACACAGAAAGTGTGGGTTAGTTAAGATCTTCCACTATGTAAAGCTAGTCCGTAAGTACTGGGAGAGGTGGTTGTTTCCTGAAATGCCAAATCCCAGTCAGAGTTCACAAATCACACAAAGGAAAAGGGAAGTGAACAAGGAATGAAATAAATCTCCAGACTACATAAAGGCAGGCCTCTGAGATACTTGAGGAAGGAATTTAAAGCAACTGCCCTAAAGATAGCCAATGAACTAAAAGAGAATATAGTCAACTAACTGAAGTCAGGAAAACCGCAAGAACAAAATAAGGACATTGAAAAAGAGATATAACCTGTTTCTAAATGTTTTATTAATATAAAAAGGAAAATCTTTCTGCATCCCATAGGTACATTTCCAAAAAGACAACCACATTCCCTCATTCCCCTGCCCTCCCCCATTTTCTCCCTCTCTCCCCTCTCTTTATCAGTTGTTGCAAAGCCATAATTTTAATCCACTCTATATTCATAGGTTTAATTCACCACTAACCATAATACTGAACAAGTAAAAAGTAAGATGACTACAATTCCACAGGAGTATAAACATGAGCTAAAAATGACATATGCCAAAATAACCATTTCATTCAATATTAATTGACTATATCAGAGAAAATATTTGATATGTATCTTTTTGATACTGGCTTATTTCACTAACTATAATGGTTTTCAGTTGCATCTATTTTTATTGCAGAAGACAGGACATCATTCTTTTTTATGGCTGAGTAGTATTCCATAATGTATATATACCACATTTTCTTTATCAAGTCATTGGTTGATGGACATCTCAGTTAATTCTATTTCTTAGCTATTGTGAATTGAGCTGCAATAAGCATGGAGGTACAGATAACTCTTTCATATGCTGGCTTCATTTCATTTGGGTGAATTTCCAGGAGTGGGATGAATGGGTCATATGGTAGATCTATATTCAGATCTCTGAGAAATCTCCATACTGTCTTCCATAATGGCTATACTAGTTTACATTACCACCAACAGTGGATTAGAGTACCTTTTTTCCCACATCCTCACCAGCATTTATTGTCTTTTGATTTCTGTAGGAGAGCCATTCCAACTGGGTGAGGTGACATCGTAGTTTTGATTTGCATTTCTCTGATGGTTAGTGATCCTGAGCATTTTTCATGTGTGTGTTGGACATTTTCCTTTGAAAATTGCCTGTTCATGTCCTTTTCTCATTTCTTAACTGTACTATTTGTTTTAGTTGTTGTTGAGTTTCTTGAGCTTTCTATAGATCCTGTATATTAATCTTTTATCAGTTGCATATTTTTGAAATTACCAAGCAGAAGTTTTGAACTGAAAACTACAATAATTTAATTGGAAAGTATACACGAGCAGACTAAACCAGAAGAAAGAATTAATTAATAATTGAAGGTGAGTCTTTTGAAAATATCAGGTTAGAGATGCAAAATGGAAAAAAAATGAAAACAGCATATAGAATCCAAAGAGCATGAGACACCATTAAACAGAACAGTATATGCATTATGAGAATCTCAGAATGAAGAGGGGAGGGGAGAGAGGGAGAGACAGAGAGAGAAAGCAAGAGTGACCAAGAGATTGAGAGAGAAAGAGAGAGAGAGCCTGTTTAAGGAATGGCCAAAAACTTCCCAAATTCGAGGAAAGAAATGAATGCACAAATATAAGAATATCTATGAACTCCAACTAGGAGAATACTAAGATTATCCATATCAAATATTACAACCAAACTGTCAAAAGTCAAAATCAAAGAAAAATAATGAAAGCATAAAGAGAAATGCAAACCATCATATACGAAGAAATTCTTAGCAACAATCTTGTAGAAGTAAATATATGGACAAATATATAAACCTCTATTTATAATTTTGGTATTTGTAATTTTGGTCCATTTCTCCACTTTTAATTTTGATAAGATTTAAAAGATAAAGGATTAAAAAACTATTTATCTATGTTAACAGATATCTCATATGGGGCTGGCGCTGTGGCGCAGTGGGTTAATGTCCTCCTGGCCTGAAGCACCAGCACCCCATATGGGTGCCGGTTCTAGTTCTGGCTGCTCCTCTTCTGATCCAGCTCTCTGCTGTGTCCTGGGAAAACAGTAGAAGGTAGCCCAAGCCCTTGGGTCCCTGTACCTGCGTAGGAGACCTAGAAGTTCCTGGCTCCTGGCTTCAGATTGGCACAGCTCTGGCCAATTGAGGAATGGACCATTGGATGGAAAGCTCTCTCTCTCTCTCTCTGTCTCTCCTTTCTCTGTGTAACTCTGACTTTCAGATAAATAAATAAACTTAAAAAAATATATCTCATATATAATAATGTCATGTATTACATCAATAACATGAAGGGGAAACAAAGCTATGAAAGATCAGAGTTTTTGTGACTGAAATTAAGCTATTATCAATTTAAAATAGATTTGCTGTAACTTTAAGATGTTTTCTGTAATCCCCATGGCAACCTCAAAGAAAATATCTACAAAATACACACAAAAGGAAATGAGAAGGGAATGAATTAAGGTAACTTACTTCAAAGAATCAACCAAACGCAAAGAAAAGTAGTAATGGAGAAAATAAAAGAGGGGACAAAAAGCTACAAGACATTCAGAAAACAACTACAATGACAATAGAAAGTTCTTCTCTATCAGTACCCATCTGAAACGTAAATGGATTCCCCCCCCAATCAAAAGTCATAAATTGGCTTAATGGATTTTAAAACAAACTATGATCTGGCAGGTTAAACCAGCACTTGGGATGCCCACACCCTATATTGGAGTGCCCAGGATTGGGTCCCACTTCCACTTCTGATACAGTTCCCTGCTAATGCATATCCTAGGAGCAGCAGATGACGGGTTCAGTATTTGAGCTCCTACTACCTACATAGGAGATCAGGATAGAGTTCTAGGCTTCTGCTGTGGTCTGACCCAGCCCTGGGTGTTGCAGGCATTTGGGTAGTGAACCAGTAGACAGAAGAGCTCTCTCTCTCCCTCTCTTGTTCTCTCGCTCTCACCTCCCCTCCTCCCCCTCTCTATTCCCCATCCCTTTCCAAAGAAATAATAAATCAAAATAAATAATATTTTTAAAAACATGATCCCTTATCTATGAGAGACCAACTTTGGTTCTATGAACATACACAGATAAATTGAATGTGAATGGATGAAAAAATACACTCCATGAAAATAGTAAAGAAAAGAGAACAAGGATAACTATAAGAGACAAAATAGACATTAGATCAAAAACTGCTACAAGATGAAGTAGGACATTATATAATGATAAAAGGATCACATTCTCAAGAAGACATTATAAATACATACACACCAGACATCAGAGTTCTTAAATATGCAAAGCAAACACTGATAGAATTAAAAGGAGAAACAGATCTACAATAATGTAGAATTCAATACCCTATTTTGGGGGGCTGGTGATGTGGCATAGCAGGTAAAGCCATTGCCTGTATTGCCGACATCCAATATGGGTGCCAGTTCGAGACCCAGCTGGTCCTCTTCCGATCCAGCTCTTTGCTATGACCTTGGAAAACAGTAGAAGATGACCCAAGTCCTTGGGTCCCTGCACCTAAATGGGAGACCCAGAAGAAACTCCTGGCTCCTGATTCGGACTGGTGCAGCTCCAGCCATTGCGGCCATTTAGGGAGTGAACCAGCAGATGGAAGACCTCTCTCTCTCTCTCTCTCTGCCTCTGCCTCGCCCTCTCTCTCTCTCTGTGTAACTCTGACTTCAAAATAAATAAATAAATCTAAAAAAAGAAAATGTATACTAAATATGTTCTAAAAATACCCTATTGTCAGTGATGAATAGAAAAATCAGATAGAAGATCAGTAAGAAAATAGAGAACTAGAACAAGGCTATAACCAAATGGACCTGGGAGACACATGCAGAACACTTTGCTCAAACAGCAGAGTGCACATTCTTCTCAATACATGAGCATTCTCCCGGGTAGACCACATTTTTTCAATTTTCAATTGTGCAAAAGAGGGGCCAGCTCTGTGGCATAGTGGGTAAACCCACCACCTGCAGCGCTGGCATCCCATATGGGCACAGATTCGAGTCCCTGCTCCACTTCTGGTCCAGCTCTCTGCTATGGCCTGGGAAAGCAGTAGAAGATGGCCCAAGTCCTTGGCCCCTGCACCCACGTGGGAGACCTGGAAGAAGCTCCTGGCTCCTGACTTCGGACTGGTGTAGCTCTGGCTGTTGCGGCCATAGAGGGAGTGAACCAGCCAATAGAAGACACTCCCCCCCACCAGCCTCTGCCTCTCTGTAACTCTGCCTTTCAAATCAATAAATAAATCATTAAAAAAATTCTCTAGGATGGATCACATGAGGGTATTTCAAAAATCTTGTGGAAAATGGAAATGGAATTAAAAGATGGAACCCATTTCTCATTATCTTTTTTTCAAGACTCCTGTATGCTAGGCTATGTGCAATTGAAACGAGAAAAGCATTAAAATTTTCCATTCAATAATTTTACCTGGGAAAGTTCAATGCTTCTCTCTCTGTAATTCAGAGAACAATGAGAAAGACTTGACCTAACTGACATAGAACACTTTACCCAATAACAAGATAATTTATTCTTTTCAACTGCACACAAAACATTCTCTGAGATGGACTATATGCTAGGTCATTAAATAACTTCAATACAGTTTAAAATCTGAAATCATACAAAGCATGTTTCCTGACCACAGTGAAATCAAATAAATTCAAAATTAATAACAGAAAGAAATCAAGAACTTATAAGGGAGATTTTAAAAGTAAAACCACAACATATAAAAATATATGGGATGTGGGGCCAACGCTGTGGCGCAGCAGGTTAAAGCCCTGGCCTGCAGGGCCAGCATCCTATATGTGCACCAGTTCGAGTCCTGGCTGCCCCTCTTGCCTGGGAAAGCAATAGAAGATGGTCCAAGTCCTTGGGCCCCTGCACCCTCGTAGGAGACCCAGAAGAAGCTCCCAGCTCCTTGCTTCAGATTGACACAGCTCTGGCCATTGCAGACATCTGGGGAGTGAACCAGCGGATGGAAGACCTCTCTCTCTCTGTTTCTAAATCTCTCTGTAACTCTGTCTTTCAAATAAATAAAATAAAATAAATCTTTAAATATATATATATATGAGATGTACCTAAAACCAGTGTTTAAAGAAAAATGCACAACTTTGAATCCTTACAGAAAAATAAAAATATACAAAAGCAATAACCAAAGGTATTAGATTTTACTTCAAGAATATAAAAAAGGCCAGGCCAGCTCTCTGCTATGGCCAGGGAGTGCAGTGGAGGATGGCCCAGGTGCTTGGGCCCTGCACCCCATGGGAGACCAGGAAAAGCACCTGGATCCTGGCTCCTGCCATCGGATCAGCGCGGTGCGCCGGCTGCAGCGGCGGCCATTGGAGGGTGAACCAACGGCAAAAGGAAGACCTTTCTCTCTCTGTTTCTCTCTCTGTCCACTCTGCCTGTCACAAAAAAAAAAAAAAAAAAAAAAAAAGAATATAAAAAAGGAAAAAAGAAACCAAACACAGGATAAACAAAAAGTAAATATTAACAATAAGAGGATGAATCAGGCCGGCGCCGCGGCTCACTAGGCTAATCCTCTGCCTGCGGCACCGGCACCCCAGGTTCTAGTCCCGGCTGGGGCGCCGGATTCTGTCCTGGTTGCTCCTCTTCCAGTCCAGCTCTCTGCTGTGGCCCAAGAGTGCAATGGAGGATGGCCCAGGTCCTTGGGCCCTGCACCCACATGGGAGACCAGGAAGAAGCAACTGGCTCCTGGCTCTGGATTGGCGCAGTTCGCCGGCTGCAACACTCCCGGCCCCAACGGCCACTTGGGGGGTGAATCAACGGAAGGAAGACCTTTCTCTCTGTCTCTCTCTCTCTCTCACTGTCTAACTCTGCCTGTCAAAAAAAAATAAGAGGATGAATCAATAAACTAGAGAAATCAAAAGGCAAACAGAAGAAATCAATGAAACCAAAAGTCAGTTATTTGAAATGATCAAAAAAATTGATCTCCCTTCATCCAGACTAAGGAGAAAAAAAAAAAAAGACACTAATTACTAAAGTCAGGAATGAAGGAAGACATCCCTACACACCTATAGAAACTAAAAGGATTATAAGGGAACATTATAAACAACTTTCAGTTCACACATTAAATAACTTAGATGAAATGGACAGATTCCTAGCCAGACACAAAGTACCCAAACTGACTCAGGCAGAGACGAAGGAACAGAAAATCCAAGTTCGATATCAAGTAAAGAAGCTGAATTAATAATGAAAGATATTCCCACATAGAAAATTCTAGGCTGATGTGGCTCTCCCGGTGAATTCCCTCAAACATAGGACAGCAAAAATTATACAAACTCTGTCTCTGAACATAGACAAGGGAGAAAAACTTCCCAGTTCGTTTTCTGAGGCTTTGATACCAAAGTAAAACAAAGACATCACCAAAAAGGAAAATTACAGATCAACATCTTGCATGAGGAGAGAATTCAAAACTCTCGATAACCGCAAACCAAATCCAGCTCTGTGACTCTGTATTTCCTTCCTGCCTATCAGCCTAGGAAGACTTTCAAGAGTAACCATGTGGGATATCTGGCGACAGATGGTCTCCATGTCCTATCACGTCCCCACGGAACTCATTTTCCCTGTACACAACGATGGCGTCTTAGTGAGCACCTGCAGCTGCCATTTTGTAGTTGACCAACGTGGGGACCACAAGATCATAGATAATAATGCCCCCTGGAATTCCTCCAAGCACCCATGGACAAGAACTGGTGATACACATCCCTGTTTTCTTGCCCTTTGATTGGGACACGTTTTAGAACCTCTCAGGGTTATCAGCGGGATTGTGCCTCAGTAGCTGCAGATCGTAGGACCCAGGTCCTAAAAACACTCAGTCTGAGCTTTCCCTCCCCCAGCTGCCCATCCCCCTCCGGTGCTTCCTGAGGTCACTTCGCCAAAACCATCAGTGCCCAAATGCTGGTCTCCAGTTCTGCTTCCAAGACACCCTCCCTGCCCTGCCACCTCCTTTCTTTCTGCTGAGAACAATGCAGGAGAAAGTCTCCCACAATTTTTAATGAAGTTATTTGGCTTGAAGCAGGAATGACAGATGGCACCTCAGATTACAACTGACTTTCCCATGAAAAGCCTGAAAAGAAGAAAAAAAAAACCATTTGGCTAGAGAAGGGAAAATTCAACAACAGAAGGAACTGGGTCACTCCCAGCATTTGGCCTTTCATATCTCCACAGGCAGAGCCGATGCGGTAATTGTGGGAATCCAGTCCAATCATCATCTTCATTATAGTAACAGAGCTGACTTTACATAGCAGGCACCATGGTACTAGGAGACCTGCCCCCTTTATCTTGACAGTTACCTGAATGGGACACAATTTTGCAAGCAGTTTGTGTCTGCAACCCCAGACCCCAACCCAAGATCTGGTTTGCCCAATTTGTGCAAGATCAGGGTGAGATTTAGGATCCAAAACCAGAGGAGTCCATCCTATTCTCTCCCCTTCAAATTCACATGCCCAGATGAATGAATGATGGGATGGAAGGGAAACAAAGCTCTGTGTATTAGTCACTCTTCATTACTGCAATGAAGTACCTGGGGCAGCTAGATTTTTAAGGAGAAAGGCTTATTAACTCATATTTTGGGATGTCAAGGTTCAAGATCGGGTAAGGGTCCCACTGGTTTTGTGGCTAGTAAGGGTAGTGGATGTGGGGCTGCCACAAAACACACCAAGCACCAGAGTTAAGGGAAAGGTTTACTGCTGAGTAGAGGAAGCCCAACAGCCTGGAGGAAAAAGGTGAGAGAGAAAGCAAGAAAGGGTTCAGGAGAGAGAGGGACGTGTGCTGGAGCAGGCCCTGTTCTATGTTTGCTGCTGGGTGAGAAGTAGGTGCAGGGAATCCCATTAGGGTGGGGGTGGAGTTTACACCCGTGGTTGGGCCATGGGGCTTAGGACCGAAGCTGACGATGTAAGGTGGCCATGGGGGCCAGGGTCTAAGATGGCATCCAGGGCATAGATGGTGCCACAGATTAGACAGCATCATTTTACTAGCAGTGGATGCCAATGGCAGGAGTGCATGTCAGAGCAGGTGTCACACCTTGACCTGGGAAGCAGAATGACCTGGGAGATCTGGAAGAAGCTCCTGGCTCCCAGCTTCGGATTGGCACAGCTCTGGCCATTGCGGCCATCTGGGGAGTGAACCAGCGGATGGAAGACCTCTCTCTCTCTCTCTCTCTCTCTCTCTCTCTCTCTGCCTCTCACTGTGTAACTCTACCTGTTAAATAAATAAATAAAATATGAAAAGAAGAGTTCATAAGGAAACAGGGCCCTCAGTCCTGTATCCACTGATCTGCCAGCAACCTGAAGGAGTTTGTAAATGGGTTTTTTCCATTCAAGCTTCCAGACAAGAATGCAGCCCAACCGACACCTTCGCTTCAGCCTCGAGAGTTCCTGAGCAGGGGTCTCAGCAACACCAGATTTAGGTTCCAGTCTGGTGGCAACTCTGGGGTAGTCAATGTGTGTTGCTCAAAACCACTAGGTGAGAATTCTAGGTTCCCTAACACCCACTGGCTTTAGATCTCATTTCCCCACTTTCAGCCCCAAGTTGTCTTTCTTGACATTCCAAATGTGAGCCATCACTCAGTTTCTAGCCCTGCAACATTTTGATACCCAAGAGACAACTGTTGTAGGAAATTCAACCTATGGCCTGGATTGAAAGTTGATTTGAGAACACCACTAAGAGAAAGCGAAGGGGCCAGAGTATGTACACTCGCCTGGAGGGCTGTTCAGTGTAGCTAGTGCCCTCTGGTATCTGAGTCCTTGCCTTCTTCCTGAGCGTCGTGCTGGACCACGTTTCGCAGAACCCTTGCCAGGGATGACACTGGCTCTTGTCAATGGAATACCAGTTTGCCAAAGTTCTTGCCTCTAGGACAAGAGTTTACTAGTGCATTGCCTTCTCCATGCTTTATTTTCTTCTCTCATCTACCAACTGAAAAAATTCTGTGGCCAGCGCTGTCACATAGCAGGTAAAGCTGCTGCCTGCAGTGCCAGCACCACGTATGTGTGCCAGTTCAAGTCCCAGCTGCTCCACTTCTAATCCAACTCCCTACTAAGACTCCTGGGAAAGCAGCAGAGGATGGCCCAACTACTTGGGCCCCTGCACCCATATGGGAGACCCGGATGAAGTTTCTGGCTCCTGGTTTTGGATGGGCCCAGCCCCAACTACTGTGGCCATTTAGGGAATGAACCAACAGATGGAAGAGGTCTTTCTCTCTGTGAGTCTCTCTCTGTAACTCTACCTTTCAAATAAATAACTAAATCTTTTAAAAATCAGAAAAAAATCCTATGAAAAATTCTAAAGCCCTAGCAAATTATAAGAACATGGGACAGAAGGAGCTTGGGTCCCGGAAGGACTACCTGGTGATAAGTTACAACCTCTCTCCCTAATGCTTATTGGAGAGTTCTACCGGCTGAGAGTCAACCAAAGGAACAGAACCAGTAGGAGGTATGTATTACAATATGCATTGTGAGGAATTGGCCTCCATTATTGCAGGAACTGACTAGGAACATGTGAAACCCTTAGGGAAAGGCACCGGGAAGGGCAGCATGGGACTCTCCAGCACAAGCTGACATTTCCTTCTACAAATGGAATTTCTCTACCAGGACGTCTCAGCTCTGCTTTCAAGGCCTTTCAACTGATTGAACCAAGCTAACCCAGATTATCTAGAATGAATTTCAAATATAGCTACAAAATGCCTACATCAATGTTTGAATAATTAGGGACTGGAACCTAGTCAAGTTGACAAAACAAAAACCTGATCATCACAACAGTGATGGTAGTTAGCACAACCATGTGCTTACTGCAACAGCTAGAGTCTACCTTGGCAAACCTGAGGGGATAGTCATTCTTCAAGGCCTCAGTTTTAATTTCTGAAGAGTAGGGGCAATAATGTGTGATTTCCAGGGAGCTTCATACCCCTAATTGTTATAGGCTGGGGCCCCCAAAGACCTGGGAGAACCCTTACAGGCACTCTTGAGGTTTCTTTCCAACAGTCTTCGGTTTTACAGGAAATTGTTCTGAATTAATAGAGAATCTGCACCCCCATGCCCATGACCTTTCCCCAGACCTAACCACTCCAGGGCTCACCTGGTCCTCCTGCTTCCAGACCGCCCCTTCCAGTGTATACTCCACACTGCCACAGAATGAGCTGTCTGCACAGAAATTGGACTTGTTAGTTATTCCCATCAGTCTTTTTTCTTTTTATATAAAATACAAAACTCTTATCTCGAAATACTTGATATACCTTTGTCGCTCCCCGTCTTCGTGGAGGAGCAACACAGGACCCTGCACTGTTCTTTCGTCTGCTCGGCCCTCCCCGGGTTTGCTGCTGGTTCTTCCCGGGTTGGCTACTATCCCTTCCACCTCCGTGGAAGGGCAGTTCCCCCTGGCCACATTCCCCACTTCCGCAGGGGAGCGGCACACCGCCGGCCGGCTCGTCTCGGGGGCTGCACAGGTGTTCCCCTTAGATGTTCCCCATAGATGTTCCTGGTGCATGCCGTCTCTCTCCTCCTTTATAGTCCTCCTCTGCCAATCCCAACTCAGCTGCCCACACGCCGAGTACGCTGCTCTCCTCCAATCAGGAGCAAGTCCTACAGTTTATTGGTTGAACTGGAGGCAGCTGTGCAGAAGCTGTTTACTTCTCTCCCAGCGCCATATTGTGGGAGAGCAGATGCACAGAATAAGTCTTAATTCCAGTAACTCAGTCTAGTCCAGGTTGCTCCCCACAGAGGGAGAGCAGATGCATAGAATAAGTCTTAATTCCAGTAACAGTATAGTCCGAGTTGCTCCCCACAGACCTTACCATATTTAGCATCAACTTACATTCATTCTTCCTATACACAAATCTACACCCTCTTCTCAGTAACTCCTTACTCAATTATAGTACTACACATTTATTAAAAGTGATTTTGGTCATTTTTATATTCCTAATCACATTACTCCTAATTTGCATGATCCATGTTAAGTCTCACAATGCTCTTTTAAAGTTAGAATATCATTTCTACCACCTTACAGAAGAGGAGACTGTGGTAAAGTGGAGGGGTCCTATGGCATTATGGCACAGTGGGTTAAGCCACTGCCTAAGTGCCAACATCCCACATGGGTGCCAGTCCAAGTCCCAGCTGCTCCATTTCCAATTAGCCCAAGTGCATGGGTCCCTATACCCAGTGGGTGACTGGATGAAGCTCCTGGCTCCTGGCTCCTGGCTTTGGCCTGGCCCAGCCCTGACTGTTGCAGCCATTTGGGGGAGTGAACCAGCAGGTGGAAATCTCTCTCTCTCTCTCTCCCTCCCTCCCTCCCTCCCCCCGCCCTGTGTGTGTGTGTGTGTGTGTGTGTAACTCTGACTTTCAAATAAATAAATAAATCTCTAAAAAGAAATTAAAGGAGACTGAGACAGGGGCTCCAAGAACTAAAAGGAGTTGTCTAAGGCTTCTCCACTAGTGGAATCAGAACTGGTATTTAAATCAAACCACTCTAATAATGGTAAAACCTAAACTCACCACGTTAAATGGTTTCCCAAGACTTCATACCTGTTATTCTGATTATAATGTCTAATATCACCTCTCTAACTCTTGTCTCTTGCACCTGAGAAACTCATCCCCGTATTTAAGACTTAACTCCGACACTGTTCTATTGGTACTTCTCTGCCTGCCTGCCCAAGGCAACTGCATTTTTGTCTTCCACAGTCATGCTCCCCATTGTGAAAGCACCTACCACAATTACTGTTTCCTCTCTTCCTGCCTTGACTTTGATGGCTATGTGATGAGTCATAGTAACAATCCAAAAGGCAGTTAGAACCTGGAGCTCTTCTTGGAAAAATTGGTCTACAGAACTTCCAATTAGGCTGTAGACCACAAAACTAGGCAAGCTATTTCATCTTCTATCTCCTACCTCTTGCTAAAAAACAACAGCAATAGTGAATAAAAATGACATAAATCCTACATGTAAACCAAAGAAAGACAAAGATAAATATTGCAAAACACTCAGAGTGCAGGCCATCACTGGGAGAGATTTGAGATGTTGAGTGGATCCACATAGCAGAAGATTTAACAGTATCCATGCCCCATTTGAAAAGAAGGTTGAGAAATCCTACTCAAAACAGAAGACCCTTCACCTCCTCGAGGTGGATCTCAATTCTGATCCCCAAGTTCCAAAAGCGAATTGCTCAATAGAGAATCTGGAGGGAGGGAAATAAGTAGGAAGTCACCAACCCAACCCAGTCCTAAACAGAGATGCCACTGTCTTTTCATATAGCATTGGGAGTATCCAACTCTGATACTAGTCACCCTTTATCCTGGTTTCTCTGTGTGTGTGTACTACCCATTCCTACAGTAGGATTACACGTCTCCATCTCTTGAACACAGGGGCGTCCTCTTGCCTTGCACTTGACAATGAAATATGAATGGAAGTGATGTTTAGCCCTTCAAGCAGAAGCTTTACAAGCCTAGCCATATCTCTTCTCCCCCTGGTCACCAAACTGGTTCTGTGCCAAGCAAAGGCTGTTCCAACACCTTGGGCATCAGAGTGAAGATGCAATTAACTCAGGATGGATCTGCTGCAGAAGTAGGTAATAAAATTTTCTTGTTAAAAGCCACTGAGATTGTGAAGTCATTTATACTGCAGCATACCCAACCTATTCTAACTAAATAAATAAATTCATTCCAAAAGTGAGGTTTCTTCTACCAAAAGTAAGTATGCAGCAATAGAGAATGGAAGAAGAGAAGTCCTTGGAATGCCATGATGAATTATTTGATAATATTTTCCCTTACCATGAAAGCCCCGATGAGCTTGTGACTATAGGCTGAAAGGCAGGCAAAGAGAATGTCAGCAGTGTGCCCTGATTGCTATTTGAAGCATATAACAAAATGGAACAAGAAATGGATGAGATCAGAAAGAACTGGCCAATTTTAGCCAAGTCTAAAACATGATGATGAATCCAGAAACTCAAGGCTGTATATTTTGAAGAGCTATTGCATCTCAAACTCAAACAGGGAAAGATTCAACTGAGAAGCACTTTGAGTACCAAAATTTGACAAAACTTAGCCTCATGGGCAGAGACAATTCTAGATTGCAGCCAGAATAACTGAATTAAGTTAATGTTTTCTGATTAAGTTCGCCTGACTGTACTTTGTATGATCCCCTCACTTGAGCACACCAATATCATGCTTAAGAGTTTTCAGGGAGAAGGTATTGTGGTGCAGTGAGTTGATCGGCCACCTGGAATACCTGTGTCCCATATCAGAATGCCTGGAATTCAGTCTCATCTCTGATTCCAATCCACATTCCTGATAATGTGCCTGGAAGGCTACAGGTGATGGCCCAAGTACTTGAGTTTCTGTTACCTATACAGGAGACCCTCGGGGAGATCCTGGCTCCTGGCTTCAGCCTGATCCAATCCTGACTGTTGTGGGCATTTGGGAAGTGAACCAATGGACAAAAGATCTCCCTCTCTGTCTCCCCTTTTCTCTGCAACTCTGTTTTTAAAATAAATAAATAAAACATTGAAAAAAGATAGAACTTGCAAAAGTAATTAAAGTCCCTAAATATAGGATTTTGAGTTCATTAAGAAGGAGGTTTTTCAGGGCTGGCATTGAGTTACAACAGGTTAAGCTGCTGCCCTGCAATGCCAGCATCACATACAAGCATTGATTTGAGTCCTAACTTATGCACTTGTGATCCAAATCCCTGTTAAAGTGCCTGGGAGAGCAGTGAAAGATGGCCCAAGTCCTTTGACCCCTGCCACCCTGTGAGAGACCCAGATGGAGTTACAGACTCTTGACTTTAGCCTGGCTCAGCCCTGTCCCTTACGGCCACTTGGGGAGTGAACCAGTAGATGGAAGATCTCTCTGTGTCTTCTTTCCCTCTTTATCTTTAACTCTGCCTTTCAAATAAATACGTAAGTGTTTAAAAATAACCCAAAAAACAAAAGGGAGGTTTTCTTGGGTGCTCTTGATAATCAAGTAAGATTTTAATAGAGGTTTGAGAGATTTTCAGTAAGACAAATTCTTACTGGCTGGCTTTGAAGAAGGAGTCAAGGGCAGCAACTAGGAGTTTAAATTGATCCCTGTATGATAGCAAGAAACCAGATAGCTCAGCCCTACAATTGCATGTTATTAGAGTCTTCCTAAAAAGTAGGTGAGCTTAAACAAGGACCTTGAGTCCCAGAAAGGTGCATATCCCAACTACAGCCCAATTTCAGACTTCAGCAATTCTATGCTCACTATGAGATTCCAAGCCACACTATGCTCAACTTCTGACAAATACCTCTGAAATTATATGTGTGCATTTTTAAATATTTATTTATTTATTTGAAATACATGGGAAGGGGGGTGGGTATCTTCTATTCTCTGGCTCACTCCCCAAATAGCCACAATAGTCAGGGCTGGTCCAGGCCAAAATCCAGGAGCCTGGAACTCCATCCTGGTCTCCCAAGTATTTGTGCCATCTTCCAATGCCTTCCCAGACACATCAGCAGTGAGTTGGATTGCAAGTGCAGCAGCTGGGACTCAAACAAACACTCCAATACAGATGCCAGTGTTGCAAGCAACAGCTTAACCTGTTATACCACAACACCAACTCTGATAAATGTGTATTCTTTTAAGCCAATAAGATTATAGCAATTTGTTAGTCAGCAACAGAAAACCAATATATTCTCTAATAAATCTTAATTGTACCAAATGGCTCAGGAAAAATATCCCAAGGATGTGGCTTGCTTATAAAACTGACAAACTCAAGATACTCAGTTAAATTTTGAAGAAAAGTCATGTCTCAGAAAGAATTGTGGGCTATGTGTTGGTAACTAAAAGAGGTTAGTTAAGTTATGAGTTTTGTGCCAAAAGAACCAGCACTCTAGGAGAAAAAAGATTGTGACAGTTCAAGACCTGAGGATACTCAACCTTCCAAGGGAGGAAGCAGGTGAGAGAGATACTCAGCTCCCTCTGAGTGAATTTTCTCAAGCCCCCTTTATGTACCTCTAAGAAAGATCATGGAAAAGGAAGTGCACCATCCCAGAGGGTAAAGGAAATCAATAGAGCTGATATACCCCATTCCTATCCAGGAAGATCACAATGTCACCATACAGGGTTCCAGAAATGCTGCAGACCAGACTGCCATGGGCCTCCCACTCTCTCTTTCCAAAAGTGAGTGTTGATTAATATTATCATATTCCTATTCTGACACTGCATTTGGAATAGACAGAACAATGTGTATTTTTGGCTCACTGATGTAGTGATAATCCTGGTGTCCATTTCTGTTCTCTTATCCTTAACTCCACAGGACACACCTACTGGCATCCAATGGCATGGACTGAATTTCTTTGCTGGAAGGTTTTCAGTGTCAACATGGAAATCCAGATGTGCTGAGGAATTAATGCGCCTGGGAGCATCCTTCAACCAGTGACTTTGGGGAATCAATGAATAAGTACATGACCCTCAACTAGCTCCAACATTTCTCCAATGAGATTTAGCTCATTTGCCCAGGTCCTTCATTGACAGTCTTCTGTCCTCTTCCTCCCTTCTGTAATCCCCTAGCAGCAGTGCTTCCTCCGCTTCCCAGATGAATCATTTGCACCCGAACCCCCATCTCCAAGTCTCTTTCGAAGGAAATCCAACTGCAGTGATGGCTCTCGAATCTAAGTGTTTGACATTTGGTAGAGACCATGCAGGCATTGCCAAACACCCTATAAGATCCTGCACTTTGATCTTGAAGCAGACTGAGAAAGGGAGCTCTTGAGTTGTTTCCCTTAAGGAGGGAGAAGTTGAGTGTTTCTGCTGGAGTTATGGTAAAGGAATTCAATGTCTTGTGACTACAAGAATGAACTCTCTGTCTTTGTATTTCTCTTCCCTGCAAGAGGATAATACATTCCCTACTCTATTGAACTTAAGAGTAACCATGTGACTTCTTTGGCTCTTACAGCAAGAAGGAAGTAATGACTCATTCCCTGGCAAAAGTTGAAGAATCAGCACATGACTCTATATTTCTTCTCTTTCTGCTAGATGTCTGACCACGTTCCAAGAAGAGATTTCTCCACCATCTGGGTCTGAGAGTGAAGACTTAAAAGTAGAATCTGGCTGACTCAGAGCAGATAGTAATAAACTTTTGTTATTATAAGGCACTGGGATGACTTGTTACTGTGACAGAACCTAGCCTGTTTGGAATGATGTGTTGTTCCCAAACATGGATCTTGGAAAAACAAAGACGACACAAATTCAAAAGAGCAAAACTGACGCTGTGCAGCCACCATTCATATTCTCTCAAAATGACGAGCTTACAAAGAGGAGACTTTGGCTCCTGCAATTTGGAAAGAAAGGCAAGTAGTCTGGCTATTTAGAGGATCAGTAATCATAAGAACAAGAGGGCAAAGCAAAATTATGCCAGTGCCATCATTCAAGGAATTCAGGAACAGTCATTTTTCTCCCCACAGATGGAGTCGTAAATAGTCAGAATATATTATCACAGGGAATCAGAAGACTGTTGCCAGTAATTTAAAATGGAACTTTGGCATGAGAAGTGTTGAAAGAAGAGAATTTATCATGCAAAACTCCCAGTAATCGCTTGTGTTATTTTAGGGTTCCAGGATCAGGAAATCTATGTCAGACACTGTCTCTAATTTAAGCAGGAAAAAAAAGATTTGTTTCAGGAATTTTTTGATAGCTTTTACATCTCAGAGAGACCTGGGTTCAGATGCTAGGCAGCCAAGAATAATGTCTTCAAATCATTGTACATTCCTGGCTTGGTAAAGATACCAATTTCATAACTGCCACTTAATGTGGACACACTAACACAGACCCGGTAGCTTACCCTGCCAATATTATGGGTGATTACCCTGGAACTGAAACTTGGATGAAGCTGGCACATTATCACAACCCATCACCACAAAATCTTGGCAGAGTCAGCCTTTTTAGTGTCAATAATCTGTCAATCAAAACCTAGGATGGGTGGACCCAAAAGACAAAACCAGTGCCATATACAACGGAGCTTAGAAAGAAGATCTGGCATTTCCTTTTTTTTTTTTTTTTTTTGTAGTTAAAAGTGGATTCTGTCTCAAAGATGAAGGGTTCTTCACACAGATGAAGGGAATTAAGATACTGGGTGAAGAAGAATGACAGACATCCACTCTGAGACCCAGCTCCCACATGAACATATAGTGAAAAGGAAGCAGAAATGCAATAAATCCCTTCTCTCCACCTCCTAGATGAATGAATCATCTCATCCCTGAGACTCAAAAGTTCACCCACAAAATAAGTGCCATCCATCTAACTTCCTAGCTGTCTAATTGTCTCTATCTACATAGGTAATCTAGATCTGGATAGCTAGCTCTATAGACACAGACAGAAATACAACTGGTGAGATTTTCATGACTTCAACTAAAACACCTGAGAGGACAATTTTAGGAGTGAAGATGGTTTATTTTGGCTCCTTGTTTGGAGGTTCACATTCCAAGATCAAGTGGCTCCATTGTTTCTGGTATCTGGTGAGGCCAGCAAATGCTGGAGAGCAGATGACATGGCAAGCCAAGAAGCCCACAGACTTATATAACCAAACGTTTCATGAGAACTTCTTTCTGAGGGCAAGACCTTAATGATCCAAAAACTACCCTAAGCCCACCTCGCAGAAACTATAATAATATCAAATCCCCACTCTTCATCCGTCAGCCATTAGCATTAATCCATTAACTGGTAACATAAGACTTCGGGGTTTACATGTCTGCATGAGCTTGGTGAGTAAAATCCTCTTCAAACCAAAACACCATCAATGCATCAACTTTCTATCTATCCTCTAGCTAGGTACCTATCACAAATCCATCCCAAGATTGTTACTTGGCAATGTCTATAACACCACAGATGGTGTTCATGTTTGGATTGGTCCACTATGTTTCTAAAGTGTCTGAATTAATTGCAAACTCTTAAATATTATAAAAGACCTAGATTTTTGTTTGTTTTATTTGTTGAAATCAGACACTTTGGGAATATTGTTTCTTATTTATAGAAAAGGTACCAACTTTCACCACACACCCCTCATCCAGCATCCCATGTCCCTACTTTTCCTGCTGATGTAATTTTCATGCCAGTGATGCATCCTGAGCTTGAATGAGGAGGACTTGAGTTTGATTCTAGCTCTTTCAATTTCCAGCTGTGTGACTCTGGGATGGTGACGTATGTTTTTTTAAGTTTCCATTTCCCCATTTCTCAGAGAATGACTGTGAGTACCATTTGGAACCGGGCATCATACACAATTTGCAAGAGCCCAGAAACCCTTTGTCATCAGGCCTGCAGCTGTCTTCCTCATTTCATCTCCTGCCACTGTTCCCCTTCAGTTTCTGTGCTAGCAACGCTGAACTACAGACCCATCCCACCCTCAGCTCTCCCCACTCCTTCTTCCATACCTTTACATATGCTGTTCTTGCCTCCTGGATTGTCTCTCCTCTTCTTAACCTTTTTTCAAATGCCAGTTCCTCCATGAAGCCCTTCATGATTCCTTGAGACTGAATTGGGAAGGCTCTCTGATCCTTTACACCTTGCTCCAGTCTGTCTCACAGTTTTATAATTTATCTATGTCTCCATTCGGCTGAGAACCATTGAAGGTGGGGTCTTAGGGCCTGAATATGGGGGGGGGGGGGGGGGGGGAGCTGAGCTACTTGATTAAATCTCAAAACAAACTATTGCATGAAAAGTTTTGCTGCAAAAGAATACAGACAGAACACACTACGTTTATATTACAGTTTTTAAACATGCAGGAATATTGGGTATGTTTTAGAAATACCTAAACATGTGATAGAAGTAAAAAAATGTGCATAGAAAAAAAATAAACACAAAATTTGTATCGATGGTTTTCTGGAAAAGGGAGAAGGACAAAATTGGGGGACAGAGAATGCTTCTCTACTCGAAGGCATTACCTTTACCTGTAGTATCCTGTTTCTTAAAATGGATATCATCTTACTGTTGTTTGTACATTTGTTTGTTAAATATTTGAAATAAAGATTTAAAAGAAAGTAAGGAGCATGGGATCTGAAGTGGGAAGGGTCTGGTCTTCATTATTGTTCCTGAGATCCTAGACAATTTACTTTGAGGACCTCAGTTTTCTCATTAACAAAGTGGGAATAAAGAATTGTCCTCGGCTGGCACTGCAGTTCAATAGGCTAATCCTCTACCTAGCGGCGCCGGCACACCGGGTTCTAGTCCCGGTCGGGGTGCCGGATTCTGTCCCAGTTGCCCCTCTTCCAGGCCAGCTCTCTGCTATGGCCCGGGAGTGCAGTGGAGGATGGCTCAAGTGCTTGGGCCCTGCACCCCATGGGAGACCAGGAGAAGCACCTGGCTCCTGCCTTCGGATCAGTGTGGTTTGCCGGCCGCGGCGGCCATTGGAGGGTGAACCAACGGCAAAGGAAGACCTTTCTCTCTGTCTCTCTCTCTCGCTGTCCACTCTGCCTGTCAAAGAAAAAAAAAAAGAGAATTGTCCTCTTGAAGAGATAAATATATATACTCTGATTGGACACTACACCATGTATACATGTATCAAAATATCACAAATAGGTAAAATCCTCAAAAAGCTTAAGGTGAATTAACTTGAGAAAAATCAGAATGTCAGAATGCAAATAAAAAAATGTTCTCAAGGATTTCTTGGAAAGTATACACAAGTACATCTAGGAAGTGAGTGTCCGGTACAGAATCTGGTATGGAGAAAGTGTTCAGGAAATGTGTGCTGTATAAGTTAACAGATACTTAAAACCATTTCAGATGCCCTTACCACACTTCCAGAGCAGCTAATTTATACAGCGTTGTCTTTAAAGTAGAGCATTAGTGAATATCTGAGTGTTGAGAGGAGACAAATATTAAGGCTCCAAGTTGTTCACTTCCCTTCTTTGGATCCTGCTTAATGTTTAAATATCCATCATGAAAATAAATCATGAGCCCTTTAAAAAGAATCACGGATTAAGGAGGGGGTAGCTTCAAACAGGAGGCCCTGTCTCCCTGCAGTGTCCTCCTACTGCCAATCACTTCTCCTCTGCCCTTGACTGACAACTTCAGGAACTTATATAGAGCTACAGGCGATGAGCCTTTGCCTATACTAAGCACAGGGAAAATGCTACAAGCTGCTGCATTTTCCATCCTTTCCATGCTAGCTTGTCCGTCTCAGCACCAAGGACAGCTCCCAGGCTTGCCTCACTTGTGTTATCAAAACTGCCAGCGGTTTCCAAAGTGCTTTGGGAGATACTAGGTCAGCAAAGCAAGCTGAGGCAACGCACATACCCCTGGACCATTTTCTGTTAGCTTCAGCAACAGGGTCTTCTTACTGAAGCTGCTAGAACTCAGAGGCTTTTTTCTTGGTGTTTCCTCCTTGGAATACTAAATAGTTCATTTTAAAAATTCCTCAAACGAGATCATCTGCCAGGCAATGTTCTGCTGGGGAAGAAACATTTTCAAGACAAACTTCTAAACACATATTCTTCAAGTGAAATAGAAGAAGCATCCCTGAAGATGACAGCGCTACAGTTGTGACTTACAATAGGTTGGCCAGGGATAGGCTCTCTGAGGAGCTAACACAGGATCTGGTTGACAAGGAGCTAGCCTGCAAAGAGGGGCCTCCATGGGGAGAGAAAAACGATGTGTGCAAACTGAAAACACTTCTATGAGAGGAAACAGAAAAGGCAGAAGCTCTGAAACTGGAAAGAGGCTGCCTTATTTGAAACACAGATTACAAATAAATTTGGCCTTGGAGCTTTCAGCGAAATAAAGAGGTCAATCAAGGAGGACAGAGAGGCTGCTCAGGACAAGAACAAGCAGGGATTTAGAAGCCATAGTTAAGAGTTTGGGTTTCAGACAGGCATTTGGCACAGCAGTCAAGACACCATGGGGGATGCCTGCATCCCATAGCATTGATCCTGGGTTCAAGTTCTGGCTCCTCCCCTGATTCCAGCTTCTTGTTAATGCACAGCCTGGGAGGCAGCAGGTGATAGCTTAACTACTTGAGTTCCTGCTGTGAAAACCCAGACAGAGTTCTGGGATCCCAATTTGGTCTGATCCAGTTTTGGCTGCTGCAGGCACTTGGGGAATGAATCACCAAAGAAGAGATCTCTCTATGTCTCTGTCTCTCTGCCTTTCAAATAAATAAATACAAACAAACATAGTTTGAGTTTTTACTCAACAAGTAATGAGAAGTATTTGAAATGACTTAAACTGAGAAATGATATAATCAGAGGTATTCTTTAAAAAAAAACACTTTTGTGGTTTTTGGAGAATGGACTGAGAAAAGACAAGTAGTGAAAACAATGAAAGAGGAAAGTGAATTTATGATGAGTTTTGCGTGAACAGGAAAGGGGTGAAATGGGCACAAGTATGGATTCAGGAAATATTCTAAAGGCATATTAGATTATAAGGATGAAAAAAAGGAAGATATGAAAAACAAGTTTGAGGATTCTCATTTGTGCATGTGAGTGAATGAAAATTTCTTTCACTGACTTGAGAGAACAGAATTTCCATCTTTAACCAGAATTTCTGTTTTTGATCCAGTTAAATTTGCAAGAGCAGAGACACACCCAAGGGAAGGTGGCAGCTAACTCACTGCACTGACTTTGGATAGGACATGCACGCAGTTGTCATTTTTATGTAGATTGTATTTAGAACAGTGGTTCTTTTGGAGGGGAGTGGGCATTTTGTGCCCAAGAGGACATTTTCCAGTGTCTGGAGAGAGTTTTGGTTGTCATAACTTGAAGGAAAAAAAGTGCATGCAACAAGCATCTAGTAGGTAGAGTTCAAAATGTTTCTAAATACTCTGCAATGCACAAAATAGCACCAACCATGGAGAATTATTCCACCCAAGATGACCACAGTGCCAAGGTCAAGAACTCTTGAATTCTGGAGATGTCCTACAATCCACAAGAAGGGACTGTTAATGTACAAGAGAAGACAGCTCAGAACTAAAGATTCCCTTTTGGGCTGCTGCTGTTCTGCTGCTCTTATTATAACATTTGCCCCCTCAGTCTCTGGAATTCGAGAGAGCACCCAACCCTTGCAGTCAGACACATCTAGGTTTAAGTCTCAGCTCTATGATTAACCTTGGATAAGTGACTTAGCCTCTCAAGTTTCAAATAATAGTACCAAAAGGGAAACCAAATGATGATTATAAGGTATCAGGACATTGTCTAGAACCAGTAGATACTCAACATACTGTCATGTGCAACCTGGCTCTAATTTTCTGTTTAAGACCTTTGTGCCTGCTCAATCACTCTTTAATCCCAGACTGCCATCTCTGAGTTCTCCATGCCCTATGTAGACTTCTTCATGGCACATTTTACACTGATGGCTCTGAGGATTTATAAGCCCACCCATCTCCACCAGGCAGAGAGCACAGAGCAGATTCTGCTCACATTTACTGAGCATCTGTAACTTGCCCGGACCCTTGCTCTTTTTACTTCCAAATCCATCCAGGGATGTGTCCTGTGGGGTTCCTGGTTTACAACTGCAGTCAGCAATGCTTGATTTACATAAAGCACAAAACAATACCAAACATCTCCCTCCAGCACCTCTCTCTCTCTCTTTCTCTCTCTCTCCTTCCTTGTGCACCATGTGATCCTCCAGTCTCACCACGTGTCTGAAACAATGAGACCACTTGATCTTGGACTGTGAGTCTCCAGAACTGTAAGTGGAAATAGAATGTCTTTCTTCCTGTTTAGCTCCTCTCCAGCATTTTAGTTAAAATCATGAAAAGCTTGCTAAGACACATGCATTGTCTAATTTAACACTGCAACAACTGCATTGGGTGGAAGTTACTATTATCCCCATTTTACAGATAGGAAAGCAAAGTTCAGAGAGGTGAAGCGACTGCTTACTCTCATCCAGGAAGGTACAGCAGAGGTTCAAATGGTGGTCTGACTTGCTACCAATCCCATGCTCTTACCTCCTCTGCAGTACCCAACACTAAAACCCCTATGCCATCACGTTGAGCAACAGCAGGATGTGGCGCCAAGGCAGCCACTAGCCCGGGCAGCTCCTCCGGAGCCATAACTGCTTTATTTCAGCATCAGCCGCTCTTCATGTGCGCCAGCAGCAGCAATGCCACTGCAGCCACTGTGCTCTCTTGCTCACACATACACTGGCTCCAACCTGCCTACACACGTGGGCCTTGGCAGGTGAGAACTCCAAAAAGTTCTGTTTCCTCCACTCAAAATCCAGCACTGTCAACCCCAAGCATTGTGCTTGTCATACTTATTTGTATGCCTGTTCCATAATGAATTTCTGCCACCTGCAGGGGTCCTGGGAGGGGAGCTTCCAGGTCACTGTGGCCTGGCTGACCAGCCTGAGTCCCCAGCCAACCAGCCCTCTGGGCCACAACTCTGGCCAGGCTCACACCTGGGCTTGGCTCAGACACCCACAAAGGCCTCCTGCCAGGAACACCCTGGGGGTCTCCTTGCTGCTCCAGCTGGGCACTTACTGTCCTGCTCCACTGCCCCTACAGAAGTCAAATGGGGACCAGAATGTGGTCTCAGGACAGACAGACCTGTTGGAATCCCAGTTCAAGTGGGGGGGGGGGGGGAGAGGATGGGGGCTGGGATTTTATTTAGTAAACATAAATAAATATAGTATGTGATCTAGAAATTCCAGATCGAGGCCTTTATCCACAGTTACTTATACAAATATACACAACAAAACGTGTATGAGGAGTGCTGTTTATCACAACAAAACCAAGCTAAGTGCACACCAACAGGAGAGTGGGTAAAATAAATTGCGTTGTACTCACTTAAGGGTACTTCTCAGAGATGTTAAATATGATTCACATTATCTACATGTATTAGCATGGCTAATTCTCAAAACGTGATGCTGAGAGCTCTTCATGTTGTTTTTTAAATGTTTAACTGACACATAAAAAATTGGAGAAAGGGTGTTTGGCAGGTCCAGGGTACTGCTGGATGGAGAATTAATTTTGAATGTTTTATAGCACAGTAGACTGATTATGGCTGACAAAAATTAATTGTAGATTTCAAAACAGCTCGAAGAAAAGATTTGGAGTGTATTCAGCACAAAGAAATGATACATGGCTGTGGTAAGGGATCTGCCAGCTCAATGTTTAACTGACTTTGTGGTCCTAGGCAAGGTGCTTGAACTCCTACCATCAGTTTTTCCACCTGCAGATTGAGTATGACAATAATTTCACCTAAGAAAGGGAAGGATGTGGAGAATGAAGTGAGATGGTGTTTGACACATAGACCACCCTAATTCATTGTGTTTAATGAATAAATTGACACTAATATTAATTAACAAGAGTGTAAATTAATCACCATGAAGTATTAGGCCTTTCACTCCTTCTCAAACCATAAAATACCCAATGTTCCATCCAGATCTGCTCTCCAGTGGCCCAGTAGGAGGTCATAGTGCAACCTAGAAGTGAGATTCTCATGAAGAGGAACTAAGAGAATGAAGGTAGGTGAGGCACCCAGCACAGCCAGCTGGTGTCCCAGGGCTGCAAGTTGCAGAGTTTGCACCACGCTGTTAAGAGGCTGTTCTCAGATGAGATGTGGGCCTGCCAGGCACACTCTCCACCTGGTCACTGTGAGATGCTCTATGGTTCACTTCCCAACAGTTTGTGGAATTCTTTTTTCTCTAGAATTTATTTTTTTCATCTTTATTGAGGTATAATTGATACACATAAATTGCCTCCATTCAAGGTACACATGCCATTTTGATAAATGTAGACATTATGGAACAGCAACCACAATGAAGATGATTAACATACCCATCACCTCAATTACCTTTGTGGGAGGGGGGAGGGTTCTTATGAGAACAGTTAAGGACTATTTTCCTAGCAAATCTCAAGTCTCATTCGTTACATTCACTATGCTGTATATTAGGTCCCTAGAACAGCTATAACTGCAAGCTTGTACCTTTCACCAACATCTCATTTCCCCTGCGGATTCCCCCCTCAACCCCTGGCACCACCATTCTTTCTGTGTCTGTGAATTAAGGGCTTTGGATTCCACATATAAGCGGAATCATCCAGCACCCATGTTTCTGTGCTTGGTCTTTGGACTAGGCGCAATGTCCTCCAGGTTCACCCAGGTTGATTCAAATGAGAGAATCTCCTCTTCTTTCAAGGTTGAATTGTTAAATAAATAAATCTTTAAAAAAAAAAAAAGTGGGGGAAGAGGGCAGCACTGTGAATTAGCAGGTAAAGCCAATGCCTGCAGCACCAGCATCCCATAGGGGCACCAGTTCAAGTCCCGGCTGCTCCACTTGCAACCCAGCTCCCTACTGGTGCACCTGGGATAGCAGCAGAGGATGACCCAAGTGCTTGGGCTCCTGCACCCATGTGTGAGACCCAAAAGAAACTCCTCGCTCCTGGCTTCAGATCAGCCCAGCTCCAATCATTGTGGCCATTTGGTGAGTAAACCAATGGATGAGCGTGTGCTCGCTCTCTCGCTCTCTCTCTCATACACACACACACACACACACACACACACATGGGGCTAAGGATGGGAACCAGTGACTGGATCAGCTTGGTTTTGCTCCGCCTGGTAATCATCTTCCACAGGTGATCAGGTGTTCCAAACACTGAGACCCAAAGTCTGCCCTAGTGCTACTGAACCAGAAGCCCTGGAGGCATGGAGGCAGGCCCAGCATCTGAACATCTCACAGAGCTCCTCTGGAAAGGCAGTTGGCCCAGCTGGTAAGATGTTGGCTTAGACACCTTTGTCCCACATCGGAGTGCCTGGATTCAGTACCTGCCTCCAGCTCCCAACTCCTGCTTCCTGCCAATATAGACTTTAGGAGGCAGTGCTGATGGCTTAAGTAATTGAGTTTCTGCCCCCAACATGGGAGACCTGGATTGAGTTCCTGGCTCCCAGCCTCAGCTCCCCGGTCACTGTGGGCTTTGGGGGAATTAACCCATGCATGGCAAGTCTTTTTTTCTGTGAATCTGACCCTCCAGTAAATAAAAGAAAGCTCCCTGGGTGAATTTTATGAACACTGAGGCTCCCAAATTCTGTTGTGCAGCCCTTCCCCCTAGAGCTCTAGGTACAGACAAAGGGGTAAGGATTGTGCTCCTGGGTGTGGGTCGTGACAGGGCAGTGATGCAAACACACTTCCAAGGGCCTGGCCCAGGCCAGAGTCAGATAGAGCCTCCAAGAAGAAGGAAACTTGAGCCAAGCAAGCATTAACTGGGCAGAAGAACAGGGGAATTTCTGCCCTTGGTCAGTGGCGGAAGAAAAAGAAACCCAGGAGCCCTGGGCAGCACCTCCATACAGCTGAATGCTGACAACAGCTTTAGGGAGAGCAAAGAAAACAACAGCCCACCTCTTCCCTGTGTCCAAGAACAACTGCTCTGATGATGAAAGTTGGGGGCAGGGGTTTCAGTCCAAACACCTGCACATTGGCAGAGGAGGGAAGATGACCTCCCTGTGACATTTGTCTTCATTTTATTACCTCTTGCCGAATACCTACTTGCACTACACTGTTCTACGTAGAGTACCACATGCAATCCTGGAGGCATAAATGATGGTCCCCAATTTAAGAATGAGGACGTTGAGGCTCAGGGACCTAGCAGTCAGTCAACAGAGTATGGCTGTCACGGGCAAGGAGTCTGGAGCCATCAGCTGGGCTCTTAAAAATGGGTGACCATGGACATGCTTGCTTTCTGTGCCTCAGTTTCCTTATCTGCAAAATAAGGACAGTAGCAACTCAGAGAGTTACAAAGAGACTGAGTGAATGGATACAAATGGCTTTGGAAACTGCTGGGCACATGATAAGTTCTAGAGACGTGTGGGCTACCATGATAGCATCAGTAGCCCCAAGAACAATCCCGAAGTTTTTGCTTGTTCCCACTGTGCAGACAGGAAGATGGGAGAGGGAACACATCTGCCTGAGGTCACACCACTGGCCAGGGGCAGGGTAAGGGGGTGGGGGCCTGACCTCAAAAGGACATGTTTGCTCTTATGCCCCAGTGTCTGCCTCTATCCGTCAGAGTTGGCCTTTGGGAGAGGCCATTGCGGGCAGGAGAGGGGAAGGGCAAGAGGAGGTTCTGGAGACTGAATGTGGGGTCGGGACCTCACTCTGCCATTCAGCAGCTGGTCAGCCTCAGGCGTGTTGACATTTTGGCCTCATTTGGGAAGCAGGAATTATAATATGACTGATCTGGGAGAGCCACAAGGCACAAAGCGTTCATAGATGGCTATACTTAAACAGTGTTGACATCCAGAAAGTTCTGTGTTCACTACTGCCGGTCCATGTTTCTCTATGCAGAACACAGATGCCGGATGCATTGCAGGATGTTTGGAAAGCAAGACAGGTTATGCTGTACATGCTATAAGCTAAGGAACAGTCACAGAAAATTCTGTGCCTCCCTCTGTCATTAAACACAGCGACACGTCTACAGCAAAACATGCAACTGTCACACCGAATGGAATCACTATATTGCTTCTCTGCAGTTCAGGTTTCTCACTTAACAGCAGGGCTTGGTAACCTTTTCTGTAAAGGGACAGATAGGAAATCTTTTAGGCTTTGCAGTCATGCAGTCTCTGTCACGTGGTCGTGGTTGCTGAGCTGTGGCTTATGGTATTACACAACCATTTTCCGTTCCAGAGCTCTGAGGAGCTGGGAATTCCACAGAAAGCACTGTGGCCTGAGACCACTGCTTGTTTCTCACCATTTCTTCCAATCAAAAGCTCTGAAAACTCTATTCTGCGAATGTGATGAGCAGAAGCCCAGAAAACAATTTCTTCCAGCACTAGCCACAGTTTGTTTGGTAAAGCAAAAGCTTTTTCAGGGCTTTAATTTATTAATTTGAAAGGCAGAGTTAGACACACACACACACACATACATACAGATCTTCCATCCTCTGGTTCATTCCCCTGATGGTGGCAATGGCCAGGGCTGAGTCAGGCCAAAACCAGGAGCCAGGAGCTTCACCCGGACCTCCCACATGGGTCAGGGCCCCAAGTACTTGGGTCATCTTCTACCGCTTTCCCAGGCACATCAGTAGGGAGCTGGATTAGAAGTGGAGCAGCCAGGACTCGAAATAGTACTTATTTGGGATGCTAGCATCTCAGACAGCGACCTAACCTGCTACACCACAACGCTAACCCTTCCCCTTCCCTTTTTAAAACACTTTATTTTGTAAAGCAAAATCTTTCCCATAAACATAGTTCCAAGGGAGAAGGGGTTATGACAAGTGGCACAGGGAGTTACCAGGGGCTCCCGGAGCAGAGGAACCTGTGATTGCCAGTCGGATAGTGAGAAAATGTACAATTTCCATCACATCTGTAAAGACACTAACAGCCATGAACTTCCATGGCAGCCTCTGGGAGGGTGGGGAGTGTCAGCCACTATACCAGTGATTCATATTTTAAAGAAAACCAATTGATACACCAGCCCTGTGCTGCCACCCCAGAGAAGAAGCAATGTCACTTCCGATGCAGTCCGGTATGTGCAGCTGTGTTCTGGTCAGTGTTTCATGTTGACCTAGCTCTGAGCACATCTTCCCAGCTTTCCCAGAATCCATTTTATCATCAAGGAGGGCTACAGGAATGATGCCTATGAGTCTCCTTGAGATGCATCAAAGATGAGAATTTTGCTCCTGCGGGACCCAGCCCTTAGCACAGGAGAGGGAGTCAGACCGAATTCAGCCCAGGCTACAAAGGAGCCACTTTCAGAGCGGTGTGTGGGGCTCCCCTTCCAGCACCTGTGGGGAGCAACTCGGACTAGACTGTTACTCGAATTAAGACTTATTCTATGCATCTGCTCTCCCACAATATGGCGCTGGGAGAGGAGGAAACAGCTTCTACGCAGCTGCCTCCAGTTCAACCAATAAACAGCAGGACCTGCTCCTGATTGCAGGAGAGCAGCGTACTCGGCGTGTGGGTAGCAGAGTTGGGATTGGTGGAAGAGGACTATAAAGGAGGAGAGAGACAACATGCACCAGGAACATCTAAGGGGAACATCTATCTGAAGGAACACCTGTGCAGCCCCCGAGAGAGCCGGCCGGCGGTGTGCCGCTCCCCCGCGGAAGTGGGGAAAGTGGCAGGGGGAACCGCCCTTCCACGGAGGTGGAAGGGACGGTAGCCAACCCGGGAAGAACCAGCAGCAAACCTGGGAAGGGCCGAGCAGACAAAAGAACAGCGCAGGGTCCTGTGTCGTTCCTCCACGAAGACGGGGAGCGACAGCACCCAGGCTGTCTGTTAGAGGTGCCTGGTGCTGCCTGCAGAGGCTGCGAGTCAATCAAGAAAGGACTCCTCTTAGGGTCAGAGGGTCAGACAAGCATGAACTTGAACTTGGCGGCACCCCTACAAGTTGTGTGACCTTAGGCCTCAGTTTCCACATCTCTACACCAGGGACGCTCCCTGTCTCTCATCAGGTTACTCAGAGGCTTAAATGGCTGATCGCTCATGGAAATTCCCAGCAACAGGTCCCTAGCTGGCATTATGTCATTTCAACAGATACCCACCCAGGACCTACTAAGTGCCGGACAATCAGGGCTGGGAATTCTGGAAGAACAGGACAAAAGTGGCCCTGATTTTACGATGTCTTCAGAGCAGTGAAGGAGAGGGCAAGAGACACATAAAGTAATGCATCTCCCCAAATCGTGACAAGTGTAAAGAAGATGGGGTAACCTGGGAGACAGTGAGTGTGGGGGAGGAGCCTCTCCAGCACAGTGGCAGCTCATCTGCAGCATGAGCAGAAGTTAAATGGGAAAGAGGGGCCCATGGAGACTTTGTTGCCAAGGGGAGAAGGTACCTAAGTCCCAGGCAGGAAACCACCAGGCCATGCCAGAACCTCCCAGAAGCAGTGTGGCTGCAGAGGCTTCTCCAAAGAGAAGCGACCTTGGCTCCATTTCTTAGCCTACACTCAGTGCTCAGTGAATAATGTTTGTCCTTATTCCATGTGTGGCACTGAACCACGCTAGGCTGTAAGTTGTGAATAATTTATGTCCCTTTCCATTAAACTCATCAGCCACAGCTTCGTGAAGTCCCAGGTTGAACTCAAAAAGCCAGCTCAGCTCTTACACTGCAGCTGAGCCTGTGCCCGGCTCTTACATCACTTCCTGCTCCCCGCCCCACTCCCAGCCACCCCTCAACCTCAACCTCGGCAGCCTTTCTCAGACTCCAAGTCTCCTCCCTGCCCGTTCCCCTTGCCAGTTCTGCCTTTCCTCTCCCTCCTCCATGCATATATACTGACTTTGCTCATTCACTCAACCCATTTAATAATTGCAGTTCGATGTGCAAAGAGGGAAATATGGTAAAGGGGATGAGGATGAGCTTGGGAATTAAGCAACTACAGAAGACTATCCCACCATCGCCTGTGGGATGTCTGTGACATGTCGCTCACATGTCTGTGACAAGTGACTTCCCCATTTGCACCTCAATTCCTCATCTGTGAAATGGAAATTACAAGAGTACCAGTATCACAAGATTGCAGTAAAACCCACACAGGGTAAGTGCTAGACCAAAACCAAGAGCCCAGAATGCCATTCAGGTCTCCAACATGAGTGGCAAGGGCCCTAGCCCTTGGGCCATCATCTATTGCTTTCCCAGGAACATTAGCAGGGAGTTGGATCAGAAGCAGGGGCAACTGGAACTGGACCTGGCACTTCCATCTGGGATGCCAGTGTTGCAAGCAGCAGCTGAACCCAGTGTACTACAACACTGGCCCCTGAAGTCTGTTTAGTGAACAATATTTAGTGTGAGTTACTGCACATCGCTCTTGCAAATAGCCTATGGCATGGAAATAGACACAAACTCCTATAGTTTTGAAACAGCACTGAAAAGGCTTCGCTTGGCCATGCCACATTCTAGAAACCAGAGCAGCTGCCATCATCGCCTCTCTGGACTTCCAATCTCTCATCTGGGAAAAGGCTAACAGCTACTACATTTGCTGGCTGTGAGCATTAAATGAGATGGTTTGTATCAAAGCATCCTGAATGCTGTAGAGAGAGAGAGAGATGCTGAAAAGGAGGCAATGAGCATGGCATGTCCCTGGCAGGCAGGAACTCCTCCCCCCCACCACTACCAACTCCAAACCCATCAAACACGCCCAAAGTAGGAATTAGCCCAGGCAGACAATCACCCCAAATTTGGTCTCTCCAGAAGCACTGGAAAAAAGCTTGTCTCTCTCCTTCCTTCCTTCCTTCCTCCCTCCCTCCCTCCCTTCCTTCTCCTCCTCCTCTTCCTCCTCCTCCTCCTCCTCCTTCTTCTTCGCTCGCTCTCTCTCTCTTTCTCTCTCCCTCTCTCTTTCTTAGTTCAGTTCCCATTGCCTCCATACTAATCAATCCTTCTTGGTCACCAGGCCCAAGAGAAATGTGGAAATGGCAAGACAGAGAATGGTTTCTTAGAGTGTGTTTCCTCCCAGGAGCCAATAAAATCATGCTTTATTTATAGACCACTGGATTCCACCACAGACCTGGTGAGCTTAGGGCTAAAAGGACTTTGCCAAAAACTCTGAAGAAGCAGGGTCTAATTGCAAGTGCTCTAGGGGAAAGTGTCAAACATGCGTACTTTTTAACACCAGCTGGATAAGATAGGTCTGCTTCCTGCTGACATGAGTTGGAACAAACAAGCGCACATGAGCCAAGCACTAGGGCTGGAGGGAAGAAAACGCTTCCCTCTCACCAGAGATTAAAACCTGCTAGGACCCATGGGCCACATCCAGCCCATCCACAGACTGCCAGGGGCCAATAGGATGCTCCCTTTTAATTGAATCGCTATTTTTTACATTGGGAGACTTTAATTAAAATCTGGATTTCCAACTCCTCTTGAATAATTGGAAGATGACCAACACGACACCTGCTTCTCACAGGGCCAAAAACTGATTTAAGCGAAGAGGAGTTGCCCTCCCCACCTCAGGCAGCCCCTGCAACATCCATATCTCCCTGCTTGTGTCCTGAAGGCACGGAGATGTTGTCTTTAGAGGGCAGCTGTGTCACCTCCCCAGCACGGCTGGACTGCAGCTTGTGATTTCCATAATACAATGAATTACTTGTGAATTTTATCATATAAAGTCCCAAGTTACATAAATATAAATATTAGCATGGCAATTCAAGACATTTTATGGGGGCCAGCACTGTGGCATAGTGGCTAAAGCCACTGCCTGCAGCACCGGCATCCCACATGGGCACTGGATTGACTCCCGGCTGCTCCTCTTCCAATTCAGCTCTCCACTGATGGCCTGGGAAAGCAGTGGAAGATGCCCAAGTCCTTTGGCCCCTGCTACCTGCGTGGGAGACCCAGATGAAGCTCTTGGCTCCCGGCTTCAGATTGGCCCAGGTCCAGCCATGATGGCCATATTGGGAAGTGGACCAGAGGATAGAAGATCTCTCCCTCTCTCTCTCTGTCACTCTGTGTGTGTGTGTGTGTCTATAACTCTGCCTTTCAAATAAATAAATAAATCTTTTTTTTTTTTAAAAAAAAAGGATTTTATGGTTGACCTCAACATAGGATCCTGTAAAAGATCCCAGAGCATCTTGCATCTTAGTCAGTTTTCTGTGGCCTACAGCAAAATGCCAGCAAGTAGGCAGCTTACAAAGAGTAGAAACTTATTCAGATTATGGTTCTGAAGGCTGGGAGTTCAGGAACATGGTGTTGGCATCCACTTGGCGTGTGGACGCTACTGCCTGCTGCACCACCTGGTGGAGACAGGCAAGTGTGCTAGCTAAGATCGCTCTTCCTCCTCTGATAGTCACTGTTGCCATCGTGGGGACCCCACCCTCATGACCTCATCTAACTAATCACCTCCCAGAGGCCCCACCCTCAAAGATCATGGATTTGAGGATTACATTCCCAACACATGAACTTTTAGGGGACATGTTCAAAACCATAGCACTGTAAAATTGTGTGTGTGTGTGAATCCATCAAACAACACATTGGCCTGGTGTCCTTGAACTGGTTCTTCTGTCTGTTTCACCCAAGGCCATCACTTTGGGCACCAAGTCTCCAAATCCCAACTCCCGCCTCCTCGTCAATGAACCTGTGCACTCACTGTCATGTGGGTAGAAGGGCAGAGTGGGGAGGAAGCCCAGGACAATGGGGGAAAATTGTGTTCAAGGCGAATATATGCACAATGTAATCTAGTCTCATCTCCACACACTTAGCAGAATATGACAGAGAGAAGACAATTGTAATTACAATTCATAATGAGGGAAATGGAAAATTTTGCTAAGATGAAGTTCTTTCAATGTTCTGAGGGATGCTCTTCCTAGATTTATCACATTTAAATACAAGAAGGGACCCCAGACAATTGTAGGGAAATCTCCTTGTTTTTCTTATTGCCAACAATACCATATGCTTCCAAAAACAGTGTAATATCACGTCTCCCAAACTTCCTTAATCCCTGTGCACCTGTGAGCTCAATGAGACGAGCAATTACTCCAGTGGCACTGCCTCATTTCCACCGTGATTGGCACGAGACAACAATCCCTGGCATAGCTCCCACCGGCATAGTCCCCCAGCATAGTTCCCACCCCAAGTATTTCCAGAAGACCCCTGAAGACTCTCCTGTGGGTTCGTATTCCAGTTCCGTGCCTGGCAACTCTGGCTTCTCTCCACTCTCCCACCAGCCTTCCCAGTCCCACCCTGCAGAAACAGTCTTCATGCATATGTCCACGTCTCCTCTGGGCACCACTTTGCTCCACAGGCTGGCTCCAGAAGTCTACTCACTGCCTGCTGCATGGTTGCATCATCCACAAAGTCAGTTTCTAGGACCCAGAAGTTCCCACTGGCCCCACCCACTGTCACTCTGTCTGCTGGGTGTCATTTTCCTACCTGAGAAGAGCATCCTCCCAGAGTGGTCACCATGGGATAGCAAACAGCACCACCACTGCTCTTCCAGACACAGCCGTGGGCCCAGGCTGGCTGCCAGTTCTGTCACTGGAGCTCTCTGAGATCCCACTGATCTGAGGGGCAGGACCCTTCCTCACTGACCAGTGTAGCCTCAGTGGCCACGAGAGATCCCCTGAATTCACTCTGAGTCACAGTCACAGAATGCATAGCAGAATTGGGTGGACGAAAAACTCTATCCCTTTGCACGAGCAGGAGACCCCTCCTAGAGCCACTTGGACTCCAATCTGTGACTGCAAAAAATCTCTGGCATTTGCTCCTGGCAGCAGGTGCATCTCTTCTAGAATCCAAACTCGCTTCTAAGCAGCTGGTCAAGCGGCATTTTGATCAGGTGCTATCTTGCTGCTTTTGGTCCCTTTAAGGGCCTGGTTTACCTCTAAGGACCAACACTAGGTTACTATGCATCAACTTTGCAACAAGAAACATGGCAGGTCTGCCCATGTCACTTTAACAGTCCTAGGGTGAACTGAGCACCAACTCAGTTCCCATGGAGGTAAACCCATCAGACACCACCGTGAGCAGCAGCTCACCAGTAGAGCACCTCCTGGGCACCAGGCATGTGAAACCAGAAGATTGAGGGTTCGAGTCCCTTCATGGTCGCCATATGATATAGGAATTTGGCTCCCTAAAATATATCGGAATATGGACCCTTAAAGTTCCCCAAAAGTCCCATCTGGGGTGCCATATGATACTGGAATTTGGGGTGCCATATGATATCACTTTATGTTTATTAATAAATTCCCAATATTAATAAGCCCGTGTGGGTTCTTGCATAATATTCAGAGAAGAATTCTGAACACCAGTATAAATTAACGAGGCAGCACGGTACATTTTAAGCTTTTATTTAGTGTGAAAGATGCATAGGACAGTGAGGGCTTTATCTATAGGAGAGGTAGATCTGGGTTCATATCGAGTACCAGGAACCAGCCACATGGAAGAACATCCAGGCCAGGAAGCATGGGGTGGCTGCGCAGGGCTACAGCCAACCCCCTACTGGCAAGAGGCCAGGGTGAGGAAAAAGGAGAAAGAGCCAGACACACCATATCCCAGGCTTTTCATCCACTTTCAAGGAGGGATGGTTAATTAACCTGATTGGCTGGTGGGTGCTCAGATGTGGCCAGGCAGGGGCATGAGGTCACACAGGGGCATGGTGAAGGTGTTACCGGAGGGAAGGCCTCAGAAGCCTTGGGGTTCTTGTTTTCACGCAAGAAAGAGACAGAGAGCAGAGTGATAAGGCTTTATTGGGGATAGGGCATCCATCAGAACGGAAGGGACAGAGAGAAGGGGAGAGCAAGGTTACATGATTGAGCGGAGATAAAACACCTGCGCAGGCCAGGTGGGCAGCTCAGCAGAGAAGCAGAGGGCTTAGTGCGCAGTCCCTTTGGATTCCCTAGGTTTTTAAGAGTCTGTTTACCCACCTCCCCCTCTCCTCCAGGACAAAGGATAGAGAGTTGTGGCGGAAATTAGCAAATTCCTCCCCAGGTTTGCTGGCACTCAGGCACAGGAGAGGGGCCTCCCTTAGGGCACATATGAGAAGGTTTTACTGCCCCATGTTATCAGGTAACCCCTTTGGTCCTGAGGAGAGAGAATTCTCCTGGGAGCTTTCCTTGGGAGAAGGGCTTGGACCACCTGGGAGGTTATCAGGGTCTGGGCAGGACTTTGAACTGTAAGATGCTGGGCTTTGAGAGCTTCTGCAGTGGGTGCTGGTCTTCAGGCCTTCCTCATACACACATAGGCTCAATTTCTGACTTCCTACCTAACAAAGGTGTGGTCTCCCAGCTCACAAACCTAATCAATGTTAACCTGGATGCCAGCCTACTTCATTTGCACAGCTCAGAGCATGCACACAGTTCCCCACATTTCACAGAGGCTCAGGACATTCCTGCTGACCTCTCAGCCAGCAAAGACAGAATTTCAGTCACCACTAAGAACCAGCATTCCTGCCCAGGCTACAGGGCTCCAGGAAGAAGTTCTCGCCAAAGATTCCAAAACCTCACTGTCACCAGCATTTGTCAGGTTTCTGATTTACAGAAAGTTCATTTTGATTTTCCTGCTTATACGGTAGTTTCTGTCGTTCCTTGTAACTTTAAAAAAAAAAAATAGTTTATTTGGAGATTAGAAGCCCAAGAGCATGGTGCTGCCTATGGTTAGGGCCACTGGCAGAGCTGTACTGTGGCACAGAGCACCACCATGTGAGGGAGTGCAAGTACACATGTTTGGGCCTCACTTCCTCTTCTCATAAAGCCACTCACGTAATCATGGGGGCCCCACCCTCACAATCTCATCTACTCCTGATGACCAACCAAAGGCCCCACCTCCAAATACTTTTTTTTTTTTTTTTTTTTGACAGGCAGAGTGGACAGTGAGAGAGAGACAGAGAAAGGTCTTCCTTTTTGCCGTTGGTTCACCCTCCAATGGCCGCCGCAGCCGGCGCACCACGCTGATCCGAAGGCAGGAGCCAGGTGCTTCTCCTGGTCTCCCATGGGGTGCAGGGCCCAAACACTTGGGCTATCCTCCACTGCACTCCCTGGCCACAGCAGAGAGCTGGCCTGGAAGAGGGGCTACCGGGACAGTATCCGGCACCCCAACCGGGACTAGAACCCAGTGTGCCGGTGCCACAAGGTGGAGGATTAGCCTACTGAGCCACAGCGCCTGCCCCAAATACTTTCAACATATGAATCTGGGAAGTAAATTTCCAATGCATGAAATCCCAGGAAGCATTCAAACCTTAGCACTGTCCAATTTCCTGACTATGATGGAGTTCTGAGAGAATAATGACCACCTTTGGAACTATATGAATCAAGGAGCATTTGAAAGTAAAATGCAAATTTTGGCTGAAATGCAAGCCCAATTCTCCAATCTTTGAGGCATAAAATTTACAAAAGAGCCTGCCCAGAATAGCAGCGAGGAAATGGGTTTAGCATTGCAAATGTGGGCTCCTGTTGGGATCTGAAGCCAACCTCTGCTGTCTGGGATGGTGCTGATGTCTGGTACCCCTCATCCTGTAACTGGAATCTTGGTTTTTCCATTATTCAAAAAGGATGGCAACCTCCCCACTGGGGCTTTGCACTCAGCCATCCAGGAGGTTTTTTAAGTGTTAGGAAGTCAGAAATTAACCATCTACAGTAATCCAGCATCCACATTTCAAAGTCACCCCATAACCTTCCAGGTGCAGGCCAGTATCTGCACTTCAAAGTCCTACCCAGACCCTGGTAACCTTCCAGGGGGTCCTGCCACTTCCACCTGGCCTGATAAACAGCCTTCCTCTAAGGCAGGCACCCTAGCTCCCTCTGTCTGACAACTTCAGTGGAAAACTCAGAGAGGAATTTGTTTCATATTTACACCCAACAAGTCCTTTGTTTGGAGGAGAAGGAGAGGGGGAGAGAAAAGGCAGGAAGGCAAGACCCACCCCCTTGGAAACCAGCCTAAACTTGACCTAGGCATCCTCTCTCAGGTTGTCTGGAGAGGTGCCTGTCCGCTCTTGTGGATGTCCCCACCCTGATAAACTTTGCTTTCCACTGCTCTCTCATGTCGGAATTCTTTCTTGCGCAATGACAAAGACCCTTAGCTTCTTTACCAGTGACGTAAGTAAATACCTTCTGGGCCAGGTGCTGTGCTGGGTGTGTATATGACAGAAATGGATCACACACATTTTCATTCTTGTAAATTCTATAATACAATGAATTGTGAATTTTATCATATAAAGTCCTGAGTTATATAAATATAAATATAAGCATGGCAATTCAAGACATTTCATGTGGGGGCCAGGTAAAGCCGCCGCCTGCAATGCTGGCATCCCATATGGGCACCAGTTCGAGTCCAGGCTGCTCCATTTCCAATCTCTGCTATGGCCTGGGAAGGCAGTGGAAGAGGGCCCAAGTCCTGGGGCCCCTGCACCCATGTGGGAGACCTGGAAGAAGCTCCTGGCTCCTGCACAGCTCCGGCCATTGCAGCCAATTGGGAAGACCTCTCTCTCTCTCTTTCTCTCTCTTTCTCTCTCACTGTCTCTCTGCCTGTCCTTCTGTGTGTAACTCTGACTTTCAAATAAATAAATAAATCTTTTAAAAAGAAAATATAAGAAGCTCCTGGTTGCAGAGGAAGGCAGATAGAGCTAGGACAGCATTTCATCGGGAGAGTCTATATTCCAGGTACCAAGCCTGTGCTCTGCGTACAGGATCCCAACCCAGCTTCACAGCCCTGCAAGTCGCTTCTGTTATTGCCTACATAGAAACTGGGACGGGCAGACACCCTCACTGCTTACTGAGATAGCGGGCTTTGAAGTTCAGCTGCCCACTGAGGCACACCCTGGGGGGTGGCAGGTGATAGCTTGGTGTTGAGCGCTTGCCACCCATGTGGGTGACCTGAACTGAGGGGTAGCTTTGGGATCCGCAAGGAGGGAAGGCCTACACTTCCGGGAATGATGAGTTCCTACCTGTACTTCCAGGGAAAAAAGTCCTTGTCAAGGTCCCTGCGGGTGCCTAAAGGTCAACCAATGAGGATCTGACCCGCCTCAACCTTTAACCCCCACGCCCTGAATCTATAAAAGGAGCACTCCCAATCTCTGACGCAGGACTTCCCCGGCCCCCACCCTGTTGCTCTGTTGGAACCGGGGAACCTCGCCCGGGAGCGGAACCCCAATAAAAGCCTGTGAATTAACTGATTCGTCTGCCTGGGAAGATTTGTTAGGCGCCGGACACCTTGCACTGAGTTCCCAACTCCCAGCTTCATTCTGGCCCAGCCCTAGCCATCTGGGGAGAAAATCAACGCATGGGGGGCTCTCTCTCTCCCTCTGATTTCCAAATAAACAAATAAATCTTTGACAACTAGGAAACTAACTCTGGCAGCATGCAATACACTGTCGGAAGTCGCACAGCCAAGAGGAGAATCTGTGACTCCAGCCCGGCCAATCACCGCACTATCAGGGCCACGGCAGAGGAACGGGCAGAGTACGTTCGGGTCCAGAGGAAAGAAGGGGGCAACTCAATGCGGGAAACCAGCGGGGAGGAGCGGAGCTTCCGGGCAGTAGTGGCGCTTGCTCCCAGCTCAGTGGGATCCAGGCGCGTGTCCCCAGGGCTCAGGAAGAGAATGGGACCCGCATGAGAGAAGACAGCGGGCTCAGGGTGGAAGGCGTACTGGAGAGAAACCAGCCGGCTGGAATGCAGGGGATGTGGGGCCGGGGCACACAGGAGGCCGGCAGAGAAGGCCTCCATCTCCCTCCCTGAACCTCAAGGGACGCTTCCACTGAAGGGAAACTGGAAGAGCTTGGAAGCTGCCTTAGAACGAAGCTCTCTGCCGCCTTCCCCAACAAAACGCTGGCAGGAGCTCCCGCCGAAGTTCCCTTACCTGCCTGAGAGACGTTCTTCCAGAATTGCATGGAACCCAGAAGATTAAGCATCACAGAAGAGACCAAGAGTGGCCCGGACAGCAGGCAGGCGCTTCCCCCTGTCTTCTGAGCGCCTTGGGGGAGGACCTGGGACAGAGAATCAGCATACCACGTAGAACACCTGTTGCTGGTGCAGCTCAACCCGCGCCCTTCCGGTACCGCCCCTCCCGGTACAGCGTGCTGCGTCACTTCCTTCCGCAGAGCCGCAAGAACACTGCCTAGTCTTGGACTGACTCCTTTCCTCTGAAATTCATTCCCGCCCCCTCTAGCTTTCCTATGTCCCCTACACTTTCCTTTCCCTTTTTTTGGACAATATTTATGCCGGGGCCATTCTTTGAGTTTCCCCTTCTCCATGCCTCCTGTGTACAGGTGCACGTTAATAAATGTGTTTGCCTTTTCTCCAGGACTCTGGCCAAGACAATTGTGTTTCTTTGGGAAGAATTTCCTTCAGGCAGGTAAAGGAGTGCCTCCCTGGATTTGAGGCGGCGGCAGTGAGAGGGACCAGTGGAAGTGGGGAAGAGAAACAAGAGACTGCTGGAGAGATCTTCATTTTAAAACAGCTTCCTGGAATAGCGCTGTGGCTTAGTAGGCTAAGCCTCTGCCTGCAGTGCCGGCATCCTATATGGGCACTGGTTCGTGTCCCGGCTGCTCCACTTCTGACCCAGCTCCCTACTGATGGTCTGGGAAGGCAGTAGAAGATGGCTCAGGTGCTTGGGACCCTGCACCCGCGTGGGAGACCTGGAAGAAGATCCTGGTTCCTGGCTTTGCATCAGTCCAGCTCCTGCCATTGCAGCCATTGGGGGAGTGAACCAGTGGATAGAAGATCTCTCTCTCTCTCTCTCCCCCTCTGTCTGTAACTCTACCTCACAAATAAATAAATAAATCTTTAAAAACAAAAAATACTAGCTTCCAAGTCCTTCCAATTTCCTTTCATGCAATGGGCTGGCAGGGCAAAGCCTGGCACCTTGCACTGTCATTTCCTGAACCCCCCAGTGCAGGAAGGGTGGGGACATCAGTACAACTTCTCCTGCTTCCTAACTGTAGGACCCAAGTACCCGTCTTAAGTTCACGAGCACCCCTTTCTTCTCTGGGATATGATCTGGAGAGAAAGCCTCAAAAAGCCCACCAGAGACAGAATTTCAATGGTGAGAATGAGTCTGAAGGGGGCCAGCCTTGTTTCTGGAAGCTTGTACTGGAGGCTCAGAGCCTTAGTGGTGCAGGCCGAAATGAAGACACCGCGGCGGTTTCTCAGGCTGCACCTGCTGCAGACATAGGGGTGACTGACCCCTTGGGCTGTGGAGAGCCGCGATAACACACGGTGAAGCTCACCGCAGCAGATATCTCGAGTCTGAAGAGCATTTTCCTGGCTTCCTTTTCAAAGCCTGAGATTATAGCTCTGGGCTCCAAATGCTGCCAGAACCGTCTGCTGCAGTTTTGCTTTAAAACGTGCTAAGGATTTTCTCCTTGCTGACATGCCACGGAAACACTGGCTTTTGAGCGGGATCATTTATTAAATCGCATTTTCTATTCAAGGACCAAAATATCCAGCTACACAAAAGGGCATAGGAAAATCGAATGCTGTGTTTCCTGCCCAGCCTGAAAGAATCACAGACACATGTAAATCCCCTCCATGCCATGCCACGCACAGGTGTATCTCTTAACCAAGCTGTCATTTTAGAAGACACAGCATCATCAGAGGCGGGGCTAAGTCTGTAATGAACAACTATATGTGAGTATAGTGTCCTTAAGACACATTTCAAAAGGATCTGAAAAACAGTCAAGAATCCATAAAAAATAACAGCTGGTGGAGTTTTAGCAATTCTTAGTAATTCTGTTAGGTAGAAAGTCAGGAATAACCCATGTGTGTGAGAAGGGCCTAAGGAAATTGACATCTACAGCAGTCCAAAGTCACCCCATAACCTTCCAGGTGCAGGCCAGTATCTGCACTTCAAAGTCCTGCCCAGACCCTGGTGACCTTCCAGGGGGTCCTGCCACTTCCACCTGGCCTGAGCCTTCCTCTAAGGCGGGCACCCTAGAGAGAAGCTCCTTAGCCAGTGCTCCCTCTGTCTGACAACTTCAGTGGAAAACTCAGAGAGGAATTTGTTTCATATTTACACCCAACAAGTCCTTTGTTTGGAAGAGAAGAAGGAGAGGGGGAGAGAAAAGGCAGGAAGGCAAGACCCACCCCCTTGGAAACCAGCCTAAACATGACCTAGGCATCCTCTCTCAGGTTGTCTGGAGAGGTGCCTGTCCGCTCTTGCGGATGTCCCCACCCTGATAAACTTTGCTACTTTGCTTTCCATTGCTCTCTGTCTCACGGTGGAGTTCTTTTTTGCATGAAGACAAGAACCCTCAGCTTCTTCTCCGGTGAGCTGAAGTGTGCAAGGAGGTTTGCTCATCTGCAGAATGGGCACAGTTAGAGGAAGGAGTTCTATGAGGGAGAAACGGGACCATGCCTGTAAGGAACCCAGCACGGTGCCTGACACCCAGTGTCAGTAAGGTGACCATAGCTGTTCGGGAAATAGTAACTCTTCATCTCATTACACTTAGAAGAGGCAGATTTGCTGGCAGATATGAGTGCACTTCAGAACAGTTCACAGGAAATGGAATTAAAAAGATTATTTTGGAGCAAAGATATTTTAAAAGCCATGCATAGTGTTTTTTCATAATATGCATTTCCATGGACTTTGCTCAAGTGTAACTTCACTGATCTAAATAGGTTGTATTTTTTAATGTTGTACTTCCTGTCATTTTTAATGCAAATACCCAGCTATCCAGGAGTAAACTTTATAAGGAAAACTCTTAAGAGGACCATACTGTAAGTACTGTTTCGTAGGTGAGCACTTTAGTTTGAGGCCTTGTGAAGCCAATGAGCTTGTAAAAGCACTTTGAGGAGTCAGAAGGGTTAACAGGCAGGCAGGCAGGTTGGTCCTGGTGGAAACTAAGGGTGCAACATGCTTGCTTCCCCCAAAAGTTATCCTTAGCAAGGTCAAAAGTGCCTGCCCCACTCCTGGGGAGCTTCCAGCTTTACCGTGAGAATAACAAGGGAGTGGTGATCCACTCCATGCTTCTGTGTTCACAGTTTGCTGTAAAAGCAAGTTCCCTGTCCTGCCCCCCTGCAAATAAGATTCCAATCAGATCTTTTGATGGGTTTTGTTCTCGCCTTGTCACTGAATGTCAAGCTGATTGTCAAGTTTTTTTCTTCCCAAAAATTGTGCTTGGACCCCACCACCACCAGCAGCAGCCCTTTAGGTTTCACTTCTCTTAGAGGCAGAGTGACCAGGAGGTCTTAGACCTAAATAAATCTTGCTTTTATACAATCCGTCTTGCTTTTCTCTCTGCCTTGTCCGCTTGGAAATTCTTCTTCTGTGCGAGGCAGAGAACCGAGGTCATCTTTTCTCCCGTAGCAACACCCTGCGTCTGCTCTGGACTGAGCAGAACCAGGGTGAGCATGTGCACAAGACAACGAGGAGCGAGCAGCCCTGATCTCTTTCTTGACCTGCAGCCAACCATCTGTGCACCGTCTCTGGGAAAGAGGCCACGCTTAGGAATACCCATAAATAGTAGCTGTGAGCCCTTCTCAGAAGAGTTCTGATACTCATTTCCTTTGTCTTCTTACTAAGCATCTGGTGAAATCTAGGTTAGGTGCAGCTGGGAGATTGCTTCTGTTTGAATCTCTTGTGGTCCAATGTGTTTCTTGTTGGCTTCTTTAGCTTTCAGGTTTGCTGCCACACTGCCTGGGTTACAACCTCTTGCTTCTGAGGCACCTCTTTCTCCTAGTGTGTCCCTGAGTGCTCCATCAGCCCTGCAGGCTCAGAATTCCTATGGGCTCAATCGCCTCTGGACCCTTCTGAAAACAAACCCCTATAGAGTGCCTTGAATGCCGATGCGATGCTAGATACCATCAGGCCCCAGTCTCCTAGCCTCCCTCCTTGAACTTGACGTGTCCTTGCCCTGCCTTCTTGCTAGCAAACCAGCTCTTTCTAACATCAGCTCACTGAATGGAGGGAGTGGACAGCTGGCCCCTCCACAAGGGCTAGCTTGCCTTGGTTCCTTTTCCTGATGGAGTAATGAATGATAGTTCAGATAGACAAAAGCAAGGCTAGGAAAGCACATGTGACATGTGTGTTGAAATACGTTCTGAGGGCTGGCACTGTGTGGCGTAGCAGGTAAAGCCACCGTTTGCAGTGCTGGCATCCCATATGGGCACTGGTTCAAGATAGGTATAGTCAGGTAGGGGCATGAGATCAGGGGGCTTGGGGAAGGCATAGTCTTCCAGCTCACAAATCTAATCAATTTTACCCTATCTGCCTGCCTATATCAGACGCAGATTTGAGTTCTGTGGCCACTCCTCCTACCAGTTTGGAGCACTGTTCTAAATCACTTCCTAACTTTGCCTACTCCAAGGCCCTCTGCAAGATGCCCTGAGCTACTTCATGATGGCCTAGAACTGGCTACTCTACTTGCCTGCACCAATTTGCTGTTCACTGTCCAACCCGGACAAAGCTGCTCTGAGACTGACCAGGAGGGCTGGGCTCCACCCCTTACACAATGAAGAGTGACTTCCTTTTTTTTTTTAAGATTTATTTATTGGGGCCGGCACCGCGGCTCAGTAGGCTAATCCTCCACCTTGCGGCGCCGGCACACCGGGTTCTAGTCCCAGTCGGGGCGCCAGATTCTGTCCCGGTTGCCCCTCTTCCAGGCCAGCTCTCTGCTGTGGCCAGGGAGTGCAGTGGAGGATGGCCCAAGTGCTTGGGCCCTGCACCCCATGGGAGACCAGGAGAAGCACCTGGCTCCTGCCTTCAGATAGGCGCAGTGCACCAGCTGCAGCGTGCCGGCCGAGGCGGCCATTGGAGGGTGAACCAACGGCAAAGGAAGACCTTTCTCTCTCTCTCTCTCCTTCTCTCTCTCTCTCACTGTCCACTCTGCCTGTCCAAAAAAAAAAAAAAAAGATTTATTTATTTATTTGAGAGGTAGAGTTAGACAAGGAGAGGGGGAGAGACAGAGAGGTGTTCTATCCACAGGTTCACTCCCCAAATGGCCACAATGGCCAGAGCTGGGCCAATCCAAAGCCAGGAGCCAGGAGCTTCTTCCTGGTCTCCCACGTGGGTGCAGGGACCCAAGGACTTGGGCCATCTTCTACTGCTTACCCAGGCCATAGCAGAGAGCTGGATCAGAAGTGGAGCATCTGGGACTGGAACAGGCGCCCATTTAGGATGCTGGTGCTGCAGGTGGAGGCTTAGCCTACTATGCCACAGCACGGGCCCCAGAATGACTTCCTAATTGAGGTTCCAGGTGAAACTAAATTCCTCTAGACAATTCCACACACTCCAAATAAGAGTGCCCTGCCTTTAAAGGCAGCCTGAGCATTGGGTTCACATCCAGAAGAAAAATAAGTGTAGCTCAGAAAGCTTGGGCAGTCAGGTAGATCTGTGTCCCAAGGCTGCCTGGCACAGAACCAAGCAGGATTTCTTTTTTTTTTTTTTTTTTTTTTTTTTTTTTTTTTTTTTTTTTTTTTTTGACAGGCAGAGTGGACAGTGAGAGAGAGAGACAGAGAGAGAAAGGTCTTCCTTTTGCCGCTGGTTCACCCTCCAATGGCCGCCGCTGCAGCCGGCGCACCGCGCTGATCCTGGCAGGAGCCAGGAGCCAGGTGCTTTTCCTGGTCTCCCATGGGGTGCAGGGCCCAAGCACCTGGGCCATCCTCCACTGCACTCCCTGGCCATAGCAGAGAGCTGGCCTGGAAGAGGGGCAACCGGGACAGAATCCGGCGCCCCAACCGGGACTAGAACCCGGTGTGCCGGCGCCGCAAGGTGGAGGATTAGCCTAGTGAGCCACGGCGCCGGCTTCAAGCAGGATTTCTTTAAAAAATCTCTTTACCCATCACTGCCTCCAAAATCCATCAGTCCCGGCACCGGCATCTGCTCCCCTCCTATGTTCTCACCCCTCCTTCCGGAAGTCTCCTGCCCCCACTGGCCCTCCTACTCCCACTCCCTTATCAGATGCTCTGTTTCTCAAGTTCCAGGCTTCCCTTAGCTGGTGAAGACCTCCATGCCTTTTGCTACACTAATACCAACAGAAACACATGCAAACGTATGGAAATTAGATGCTATGAAAAGAAACAGAACAAAGAGATCTTGAAGAAAGCAAAATTAGAAACTCAATAGAAAGGTTGGCAGATAAAGTTAAGGGAACTCCTACCCACACCTCACCCCAGGAGAGAAAAAAAAGAGAGAGAAGAAAAGCAGTTTTTAAAAGAGAGGTCTGGGAAATTCAGGGTTCAAATAATAAGAGAGCCTGTGCCTCGGCTCGCTAGGCTAATCCTCCACCTTGTGGCGCCAGCACACCGGGTTCTAGTCCCGGTCGGGGCGCCAGATTCTGTCCCGGTTGCCCCTCTTCCAGGCCAGCTCTCTGCTGTGGCCAGGGAGTGCAGTGGAGGATGGCCCAAGTGCTTGGGCCCTGCACCCCATGGGAGACCAGGAGAAGCACCTGGCTCCTACCTTCGGATCGGTGCGATGCGCAGGCCACAGTGCGCCAGCCGCAGCGGCCATTGGAGGGTGAAACAACGGCAAAAAGGAAGACCTTTCTCTCTCTCTCTCTCTCACTGCCCACTCTGCCTGTCAAAAAATAAAAAATAAATAAATAATAAAAAAATAATAAGAGAAAGAAAAGACAAGGAGGAAAATTTTCACAGAGAATAATTCAAGAAAATTTCCCAGGAGATGAAAATAGACTAAGACCAAGACACTGGATTGTGACACTTTGGCGCATTGGAGGAAAAACTATCTCTCAAGCATCCAGCCAGGAAATTGTCACCTCCAAAGATCAGGTTTAAGAACTGCACGGGGCCGATGCTGTGGCACAGCAGGTTAAAGCCCCAGCCTGCAGCACTATCATCCCATATGGACACTGGTTCAAGTCCCGGCTGCTCCATTTCTAATCCAACTCTCTGCTGTGGCCTGGGAAAGCAGTAGAAGATGGGCCAAGTCCTTGGGTCCTTGCACCCATGTGGGAAATCCGGAAGAGGCTTCTGGTTCCTGACTTTGGATCAGCTCAGCTCTGGCCATTGCAGTCATTTGGTGAGTGAACCAGCAGAATGGAAGACCTACCTCTCTCTGGCTCTCTCTCTCTCTCTCTTTGTAACTCTGACTTTCAAATAAATAAAATAAGTCTTTTTTAAAAAAAATGCTCTGGACTGCTCGTGTAGAAGTCAAGAGATCATAGTCTCAAAATCTATAGGCTAAGGCTATTTTCAGAAATGTGAGGTCTCAGCCCCTCTGTGCACCCTGCTTGAGAGAGGAAGCTGCTTGAGAGAGGGGCTATTGCCAAAAGAGGTGGCAGGCAGAGAAAGAGGGAGACGGCACAGCAAATGGGAGACAGGCAGAGGGAGGAGAAATGGGGTTGGGGGGAGTGCGCACAGGCATACAGGGCAACTGTGCAGTGAGAGAGGCCAGAGGATCCCAGAGAGACAGATTCCAGAAGGCAAAACTGATAAAGCAACTCCCCAAACTGGTTAAGGAGTTGCTAGAAAAGCTTCAAAACCGAGTTCTATAGCCCCCTGGGCAGAAAGCCAATGACAGACACCTGTGTGTGGCCCAGCTCAGCGCAAAGAGCCCTGTAGCTAGGACTTAGTTCCCTGGCTCCTCAAAGGGTCGGGGTGAAGGCTTTGATGGACTGAAGCCGCAGTGAAGTGCATGTGAGGTGCAAGTCCAGGTCCATGGTTGGTCAGCAGTGCTTATGGTCCTCCTTTAGTCAGTGATGCTGTGTTCTTTCCTTTTCTTTTTTAAAGACTTATTTATTTGAAAGGCAGAGGTACAGAAAGGGAGAAGCAGAGGCAGAGAGAGAGAGATTTTTCCAACCCCTGGTTCACTGCCCTGATGGATGCAACGGCCTGGGGCTGGGCCAATCCGAAGCCAGGAGCCAGGAGCTTCTTCCATGTCTCCCACTGTAGAGTCAAAATCAAAATGGAGTGACTGTGGCTAATAGCTAATTGCAGATCTCAAGGTTTGCTTGCTAAAGGCTAAGGGTGTATCTTGTGAAGCTATGGGGGCCCAAATTCCAAGGAACTGAGAAAGGACACACCCCAAGTGTTCTGCCTAAGCTGACAGAAATGTGCCCTGCACTGTTATCTTCCAACCATATCTTGGGTTTATTATTGTTCACTGCATACCAGTGGACAGAATACCATAAAAATCTGTGTAACTGGCTGTTGGGGGCCACACTCTGGTAAGGAGTGACAGTTCCAGTCGGTTGTCTTGCCTCTCATTTTCAATAAAATTCATGTGTGACTGTCACTGGTTTTTGTAATATTCTATTTTGGCTGATGAGTGGATGCAACACCACGCCGGTGCAGGGGCCAAAGCACTTGGGCAGTCTTCTACAGCTTTCCCAGGATCGGAAGTGGAGCAGCCGAGACACTAACTGGCGCCACTATGGGATGTTGGCGCTGCAGGTGGCAGCGAAACTGCAGAGGCTGTTATTTAAGGGATCTTTTTTTGTGACTAAAGGGTTTCAGTCAGTTTGGGGGCCACATGCAAATGGTGGTTACTTTCTGCATGGGCTAGAGTCCCAGGAAAGGAAACTTCCTGAGACGAGACTGCACATCAAGACGGTATTTATTAGAAAAACAAATGACCTCACAAGGCCTGTGATCAGAACCTTAAGCAGCCAGCCGCACCACTCCCTCAATGCAGTGAGTCAATTTTAGTAAGTGGTTGATTAGTAATCACAAAAGCCAGGCCAAGAATCTTTTTTTTTTTTTTTTTTTTTTTTTTTTGACAGGCAGAGTGGACAGTGAGAGAGAGAGACAGAGAGAAAGGTCTTCCTTTGCCGTTGGTTCACCCTCCAATGGCCGCCGCTGCAGCCGGCGCACCGCGCTGATCCGATGGCAGGAGCCAGGATCCAGGTGCTTTTCCTGGTCTCCCATGGGGTGCAGGGCCCAAGCACCTGGGCCATCCTCCACTGCACTCCCTGGCCACAGCAGAGGGCTGGCCTGGAAGAGGGGCAACCGGGACAGAATCCGGCACCCCAACCGGGACTAGAACCCGGTGTGCCGGCGCCGCAAGGTGGAGGATTAGCCTATTGAGCCACGGCGCCGGCTCAGGCCAAGAATCTTTAAACCAAGGGAGGGAGGCTGGGAGACTGGGGCGTTCTGCATTCAAGACACTGTGCAAGGACCCAGTTTCAAAGTCCATAGAGGATCTGAGGCAAGCAAAGCAGCCCAGAATGCAGGCGTGGAGCGGTGGAGCCTATACAGAAAAACCAATGGCGCAGGAAACGAGCTCAGACGATCATCTCCCAGGCAGAAACTTTTTGCCTGAGAGTGATTACATAATTCAGCCAGGAAAAATAAAAAAATAACAACAACAAAAAAGCTTGCAAAATCAACCTGGTTGCAAATAGATACATTGTGTTTACACCTGATTGCAGAGGGAATGGGGAATTATAGAAAGGTGTTCAAGCCAGTGCTGTGGCGAAACAGGTAAAGTCACTGCCTACAGTGCCGGCATCCCATATGGGCACCGGTTCCAGTCCCGGCTGCTCCACTTCCGATCCAACTCTCTGCTGTGGCCTGGGAAAGCAGTAGAAGATGGCCCAAGTGCTTGGGCCCCTGCACCTGGAGGAAGCTCCTGGCTCCTGGCTTCGGATGGGCTCAACTCCGGCCGTGGTGGCCAACTGGGGAGTGGACCAGCAGATAGAAGACCTCTCTCTCTCTCTCTCTCTCTCTCTGCCTCTCCTTCTCTCTCTGTGTAACTCTGACTTCCAAATAAATAAATTAAATAAATAAATAAATAAATAAATCCATCCCCTTTGCCTCTGCCTCTCTGTAACTCTGCCTTTCAAATAAATAAATCTTTAAAAACAACTACAGACAACAGATGAACAGGTGTGGCCATCACAGTGCCAATAAAACTTTATTTAAAAACATAATCATCAGCCTGGATCTGGCTCCTGGATCACAGGGGCTAGTCAGTTCCTGGTCATCTCCTGGCCTCACTGCCCTCCTTCTGTCCTGCTCAACTCTCCAGGCCTAGCTCTACCCACGTCTGCCTTTCTGTTCTTCAAACCTGTGAAGTCTTTCCCAACCCCAGGATTTCGTTTTAGCGATGACGCTTGCCTGGACCACATCTGCACCAGCGTCACCAGGTTCACTTCCTCACTCCGTCACGGCGTCTGCGTCCACATCATCTCCTGAAGACAGCCTCCCCTGACCCCTGATCTGAGACGCCCGCCTCCTCTACTAAAGCATGCTTGATCTGCACACCTTCAACTTACTTTTTGTTAGGACGCTGTCACCCCGATTCGCTGCCTACAGAACCGTGCTCTTGTCTGCCTTGCAGTCCGCTTGGTGGACATCACCTAGGCGCAGTAACTATTGTTGAGTCCATGGGACAGTGAATGCGTGTGGGCAGTGAATGCATTGTGGTGATGTAGTAGAAAGTTTCTGTCCAGGAAGGACTCAGGCGTTCTGTTTTAATCCAGAAGTGTTTCTTCTAGTGCATGGTCACTCGAGGTTTTGCTTCATCAGTGATGGGACGAAAAGCAGAAGAAAATCTGCTTCCTACCTTTTCTAGCAAAAGGCACAAAAGGCTTTGCCTATACACAGGAGACCTACTACACCTGTCTAAGCCCTAGTGATGTATCACAGATAAAGCAAACTACTTTGATTTTTTAAAAAAAGTAATTATATTAAAAGATTCTTCAAATTCTTCATAGACTCCAGTATCACCAGAGGGTTCTAGACCCTTCTGACCCTGTCCTCTGTCCCCCAGGGGAGGAGACTTTGCAAGGCCACAGAGCAGGAGGGGGAAGGTTCTGACCATTGTCCTCACAGTTAGCCAAGGGCACTTAACTTTATGCTTTAAGACAGCACATTTTCAGAAATGTGCCTTTTTTCTTTTTAAATCTTGAAAGCAGTGCTTATAAGAAAACAGATCTAGCTATTTAAGTGTGAAGCTTAAGTGTCTAATGGATTTTTCCTTTATCTCTTTGTTTTACATAATCAGAGAATACACTCCCCACACTTAAAAAAAGAGTCCTAGGTGCATGTGGAATTATTTTTCTCCCTCAAACAAAAATATTGACCCTGGAGTCAGTATTTTTATGTAATTAGCTAAGCCTTGAGATCTTGCACCAAAATGAGTTGCCTTTTCAGCGTAGGTATGTAATCATCAGTGTGAGAATGTCTTTTATCTGCTTTTATGACAGTTTTCTCTGATTCTGAGCATTTGAAGAAGAAAGGGCTCTGTCTTCCTTGTAGCACTTCTTTTCCCCAGCACCTGTGAAGCTGGAGAAGAAAGCCGGCTACCCTGACAGCTCCGTCTGCTCCTCTGTGGACACTTCCCACATGGTCTTCTCCAGTCCTCCTCACACTCCTCACGGGATTTTGTTTTTGTTTTTTTAGATTAAGAAACAATCTGGGACAGATAAATGTTTTTCAAGGTCATGGGAGGGAAATGAATACAGAATTTCGACCCTGATGGATTTAAATTCAAATTTCAACCCAAAATCTACCTTGTCCATGTCCCTGGACAAATCACACAGCTTCTCCAAGCACCCAGGACCAGTTCAATCCAGTAGAATTTTCCATAATATGGAAATGCCCCATGTCTGTGCCCCCAATATGGAAGCCATGATCTCCACGGCACGTGGGGCTCTGAAATGTGGCCATTGAAACTGAGGAACTGGGTTTTAAATTTTATTTAATTTTAGTGGAAACAGCCACACACGGCTAATGGTTCCTATACTGGTCAGTGTAGTTTCAAACAGTATTGTCTTAGATCTGGGCAAGTGGTGTCTGTAACCTGGGCCCTGCACTTCAGAGTCCCTATACAGTTCTCCTTTGGCCGCAGCCCTCCCTGTGGGGCAGGGTGCCTTACCCAGCCCACACCTCGGCCCCATGTCTGCACCATGCCCTGAATATCTGGAACCATGATCTGGAACCACTGTCCAAACCCAAGTGCTTTCCCAGGGATACTTGAGTCTCTTTCCCTAACTCAAGGGGTAGCCAAGAAATGGCCATTTGTGAGGAGTATAAATAGTGTAGATGTATAAGTTGATGTATCCACATGGAAGTGTGCAAGGCCACTTGTGGGATGAGATCAAGTCGGATGTGGAAGAAGGAAGGAGAGCTCAGGCTGAGTACCAACTGTCCATGAAACATCAGTTGCTATACTAGGAAACCCCCCTGCCCTCCACCAAGAACTGCTCAATACATCCCCTTTGGGCTAAGCTTTGGAGTTTCATGAGCTAACCTTGGTAGGTATCTCACAACAAAATCTTGTATCTTTGCAGTGCAGGTGCATAATTGTAACTACTGTTTGCAACTGAAAAACATTACTACACCATCCTTATCTCCCAAAGACCTGCAAGAAATTTTTGGGCTTCCTGCTTCCTAGGTCTCAAAAATCTTTGGGTTTACCTGTTTCCAAACCACCGCCTCCATGTGTCTCCCACCATTGTGCTCTGGAGAACGGACTAGCCCAGTGCAATGAAAGACCCCACCCCAGAGCCTCACCCATGCCATTATGCAAGATAAGAGATCACCCTGGGCCCCTCTTTTTCCATTGTCCCTCACATCTGATCAACCACCAAGTTCCATGCACTCAGCCTCATGCGTGCATCTCATGCATCTCATCCTTTGTGTTGGGGGCCGATGTGGGTTCCATCTTTGCACTGCCATTGCTGTTGTGGCCGCCTTTGCTATCTGATGAAAGGACAGATATTTGTTTCAGTTAATGCTCACCTGGGAAAGCCAACTCACAAGCCTGTCAGGGTTTGTTTCCTGCACAATGAATGCCTTCTTAGATTGTACGGTTGAGATAAAGACTAAGAGAAGTCAACCTGGAAAATCTGTGAATTATTAGTCTTTCCTTGAATGTCCCTGCTGAAAGTTCATCAAATGTTAGTTTAAGTAAAGCCTTCTGCCTGAATTGCAATTGTCCAACCACCTTCACCTGAAGGGGAATAAATAAGAATTTTATTTGACATCCTCTATCTCTTGCTTTTTCATTCCAAATTTAAGGGCATAGATGATGACAAGGAACCAGAAGGAAACCAGACCAGTGCCCCACTAAATAGGTGTGCTATTGCCTAGCAGGGTGTCTTCCATGTAGCAAGCATTTTCCACTTGTCTACTGCTTCACTCTTCTTCCTCCTTCAAAACCCTACTTGAATTCCATCTGTGCATACAATTCTTGCCCCATACTCACATCCACTGAAGCAGGGCTTCCTTCTGTTACCCCACAGAGCTCTCTCGTGATACTCCACGGGCAGCCATGCAACTTATTCATTTATCTACACTGGGCAGTGAGCTCCTAGAGGATAGGAGATATGGGAGGAAGGGAGGCAAGGACAGAGTTCCTACAGACAGTTAAATACTACTTGGGAAATGAATTCCTCCATCACTCCAGCTCTGTTCCCCAAAGACTTGGTGCTCGGGAAAGAGGAGGAAGAGAAAAATAAAGACCATCAAGGGGCAATTAATGACCAGAATCTTACAGAATGTGTGAGAGTAGCACCCACAGCAGGAGGAGGTGTGACTAGAAGGTTCTGAAGCACTCAGGGCTCCCAGGACCAGCCTGTGGCTCACATGGCCACACAGGACACAAGAAGCAGAGTCCAGGGCCCCAGATGATGAAGATGATGAGGATTCAATCAAATGCTAACACTTGGTTTCTAAACACTTGAGAGAATGGCCATTCTGTTGCTGGCCTGGGGCTGGACATGAAGAAACAGAATGAGTCAGACACGGTCCTCTTCAAGTCCGGAAGTGATTCCCCCGACACCTAGTGAGGCACAAGGCACACACACACACACACACACACAGGCAGCAGTCACAGCAGTGGAGGGGACACGGTGCTGCAAGAGCTCAGGGGCAAAGTTTACCAGCAGTGCAAAGGCAGAGAGGAGCACCCCAAAGCCACGAGGAAGCTGAGACAGGGGCCCACCTCCTACATGCCTGGTCCCCTTCTCTCCCAAGGGCTCTGCACTAGGCTTCTGAGAGGCAGCATCTGGAGGGAGGGTTGAGTCTAAAGCTGGACAGGATTATTCACAGCACCAGTGGGCTGAGCGAAGAGGGATGATGGTGACGACGTGAAGCCCACTGCACTGGACAAAGGAAACAAGAGATGACACCCCAAAGCAAGGCAGTTGCTCAGGGTGAGTCAGAGCAGGAGCTGGCTCCCAGGGAGCCGAATGGCTGTGTTTTTACCTGTGCGGTATTGCCCCATCACTGCTGCACATCAGAATACCCGGGAGTTTATTCATTACGGATGCCTGTATCCTTCCCCCAGAGGGTCTGAGTTAATTGGGATGGGAGCTGGCCTGGGTGTTGGGATGCTTTCCAAGTTGCCGGGTGATTCTAATGAAGATGAGACTGAAAATCACTGGTTTACAGGGAGATGATACCACATTTTTCTCAGGGAGAAGAGGAGGGAGGGCGGGCAGGCAGGGCTTAGAGGCAGAGAAGGAAGGGATGTGACCGGATGAAGGTGTGGAGAGCTCCCTCCAATGCTGCACACTGGCTGGTCGGAGATGGGCTGATCTCCAATAAGTAGACAGCAGGTGGCCCCCCTTGCAGAGCGACTCCAAGAAACTGCTCTCAGCAACTCCATCTGCTCTGCCACAAGACGTCCCAGCAGCTCCGGTAGCTCCTGTTGGCACCTTGACAGCGGTACAGAGGGAGATGACTTCAGCACTAGGAAAAGGCTCATTGCCCTCTGCCGTCATGCACTGCACAAGGACTCGTCAGTCAATAGTGGGCGGCATAGGCAAAGGTACTTCAAAAAGCTCATGGAAACATAGAAGTCAGATCCATTTATTTCTGCGCACAAAGTTCTGAAAGCTATGCTTAGCTTTTTCACACTGATTTTCATGAACTTTTGAAGATTCCTCTTGTGCATGGATTTTAAAAATGTTTGCATCAAAAGCAACTCCTGTTGCTTCCAGTCCACACAGACATTCTGAAATATCCTTGTACAACAGTAGACCCGTAAGATATCATGGGGCTGAAAAATCACCCAGTGATATCAAAAATGTCCTATGGTCGTAAGGCTCGTGTGTGTGTGTGTGTGTGTGTGTGTGGTGTAATCACACCTACTACACTGCCAGTCACATGAGTATCACACACACAACAGAATACTTGATAGTGATGCTAAATTAGCATGTCACTCGTTTGTTTAACATCTCGACAGTTTAGAGTGTACTTATTAAAAATAAGCTCCCTGTAAGACAGTGTGTCTTGTGACACCAGCTGTGCCTCACACATCTAGCATTTACTGTATCTTGAGATTGCATCAAGAGGCCCTGCCAAGCGATTGGCCTAGGCCGTTACACCTTCCAGGTTGGTGTAAGTATGCTCTCTGATGGCTGAGCAAAGACAGCATTGCCTGAAGAGGCAGGTCCTGGTTACCTGGTATGTGACTTCGCTTGACTTTTCTAAGAAAGTCAATGACCTATGTTCCCAAGTGTTAACTGTTGGACAGCAAACCGGAAGTGTACCAATACAGCTGCGTACGTTGTATGCAGCAACTGTTGAATATGACACCACCCTGATACACTTCTTAACTTTCCTTTAAAGTTATCAGACCGTGAACTTGATTTTTGCTTTTAGCGTAGAGTTTTTTATTTATTTATTTTATTCATCTGAAAGAGACAAACAGGTAGGCAGTGATCCTCCTCTGGCTAGTTTTCTCTCCCAAACACCCACAACAGCCTGGACTAGGCTAGCCAGATCACCCAGGTGGGTGGCAGGGGCTAAACCATTTGAGTCAGCTCCTGTTGCCTCCCCAAAGCTTTAGTTAACAGGAAGCTGAAATCAGAAGCAGAGGCAGGACTCAACCCCGGGTGCCCTGACATGGGATGTAGCAACCAAAGCAGCATCTTAACTACTGTGCCAAATGCTCACCCCTAAAATACAGTTCTGTGAGTTTCAACACAGGTAAACAGCTGGGCAACCCCCACCTCAGTCCAGATAGAGAAGAGCCCATCACCCCAGGAAAGCTCCTACCTAATGCCCTGTAGAGTCCTCTCCCTTCCCTACACCTTGGAAATCACTGGTCTGTTCCCTCTCATTACAGGTTTGTCTTTTCCACTGTCACTGAATTGGAATCATACAGAGCATGACTGTTCAAGGCTGGATTCTTGCATGCAGCCCAATGCCTTTAAGATAGATTCTCGGTGACGCATCAATGGCCGGTTCCTTTTTCTTGTTGGGTAGTGTGTCGTGTGGATGAGCTGCAGCTTGCTTACCCACTCACCTGTGCGAAGGTGCTCATGCTGCTTCCGGTGTGGCAGTTATGGAGAGAGCTGCTGCATGCCTCTGTGTACAAGTTTTCGAGTGAACGTGAGTTTTTGTTCTCCAGTATAAATAACCAGGAATGAGATTGATGATGAAGGCCATCCTGTTATATCTTTTTTTAAAAAAAAAGAGTACAAGAACTGCCCTGCACATCTAGGCAGAATCTGCATGACCAGAAGAAGGAACGCATACAGAACCAATTGGCCCCATTAGCCCTCCCCCAGCCACCATGCCCCTGTAGATCCAGGTGCACTTCCTGGAGCAGAGATAATTGCGCAGAGGAGGGCTGCTTTGTATCACCCTCTTACCATACCAGAGAGGCCCCCCTGCACCCCCTTTCAGAGCTCCCCCACAGAAGCGAGGCTCAGCCAATCCTTGATCACGGTCTGAGATGAGATCTGGCCCCATTTCTCTCCTGGGTAGGGTTACTATGCAGGAAAGGTGTTTCCTTTCTCCTGGTTGTGTCTCCTTGTATGCCCAGTTCTTTAGAGCAAGTCAGCCAGCCTCTCCTCCCTCTCACTCACTCATTGGGTCCCAGTAGAGACGTGGACCTGCCCAGAGCTTGGGCATCTCTCTTTCCAGCAGAGCCCACCAAGGCATTGCAATTCCTCGTTTAGATTTGGGGAAGGGGAGGTAGTTGGAAGAAGCATCTAGTTTATCTAGAACCATCTAGCTATAAAGCAACCTCAGACATCCTCTAAGGAGTGGAGGGCAATTGGCAGGGCAGGAGCAGAGCACTCCTGGATCTTTGCTCATAGCCACCCAGCGGCAATCCCCTACCTTTATGCAAAGCCACGCCAAGAGGCAGCTAACGGTACATCGCAACTGATGCAATGATTCCCTAACTACTGTTCACCCAAGTCTCTTCAGAAACATTGCCAGGAACAGAGAACAGCTGTCATGGAGCCCTAACTCCAGCTTACTTCAGAAGACGCTCCCCAGGGGAACTGTCAGTGAAAAGCCAGCTGGGTTGGCTGTGCCTCTACCTCCTCCCTTCAGTCCCCAGGAAACACACAGCTCAGGGTCAAGGTCCAAACCCTCTGTCCCAGCCTGCCAAGCAGCCACAGAAGACATGGATTCACCAGCTTCTTTGCAAGATTCCAGCATTTCTCCCTAAATAAAATGGGTCTCGTTGGAAACGGGAGGCAAGCATCCGGAAGAGAGAGCACGGATGCTGAAGACTAGAAGAGCTGGGGTTGCATCCCAGCTTTCTCTCACACAGGGCTTGAGAAAATCACCCGAGCCCCTGGGGCCTCATTGTCCTCCACGTGAGGTGTCCCAGGGGGGCAGTGAGGCGTACAGGCACTGTGTTCTGTGAGGGCTGGTATGCAGTAAGTGCTGCGTCTCCGTTAGTGCTCCCCCAGCCATTCTTGAGCGACGGGACCCCCGTGGAATCTCTCTGAAAGCCCCTTAGGATTTAATGCTGCATTAGGCATGTTTGACGCTGTTTGCTTAAGAGGAAGTCTGAAGCCTTCCCTGTTCACAACTTTCTAAGGAAAACAAATGAACAACAAGGTAAAGGCGTTTCGGTTTTCACTCCCACGAGGTGACTTTGTAGCATTTCTGTACATCCAGGGCCTTCCATTCCTCCTCTGAGTCTTCTGAGCACCCCAGGTCCCTGTTCTCTCTTTGACGGTCCTGTCCACAGTAATGGACGTTTCTCTGTGTGCACCCGCCGCTCCCTCCAGCCTGTGAACTCTCGGGGAACAGGGATCTGTTTTGCGTCCTCTTCCCAGCACAAGGCCTGGCACAAAACAGGGAAATTCATGGAGGTAATCGAGAGAATGACTGAAATGTGGCCATAGCTATGTCCTGAGCCAAGAAGATTTTGACTGGTATCTGCTGCAAGTTGAAGTCCCTTATCTGTGGGCTTCCAGCAATAAAGCACATCAGTTACAAGAAATGAATATATTCACTTTTGTTTCGAGAAAACCATTCATCTGCAACAGAAAATTCTGTTCATTCCATCAGACCGAATCTTCCCACTGAGTGGACAAAAGGCAAACAAAATGCACCCCACCGCCTGCCTCGTAGTCTTTCAGTCTAGCTCCGCAAGACTTCTGTGTTGGACTCCATGAAATCCTAATAAGAAGTAGGTTTTGTTCCAAGTCTAAAAGCAGGAGACAATATTTCCAAACGATCCATCTAATTAGGAGCTAGCAACCAAAATAAATTTCAAAATACTCTCACAGCTCAAGAGCAAAAATAATTAAAAACAAACAAAAACCAAATAACACACTTGACAGATGAGTAAAGAGTTTGAATAGACATTTCTCCCAAGCAGACAGACAAATTCCTAGATTTCTGAAAGGGTGTTCAGTATCACCCATCAGCAGGGACATACAGAGAAGAACCATAATGAGGGGCTGACGCTATGGCACAGCAGGTTAGCACCCTGGCCTGAAGGGCTGGCATCCCATGAGCTCTCTGCCATGGCCTGGGAAAGAAGTAGAAGATGGCTCAAATCCTTGGGCCCCTGCACCCACATGGGAGACCCAGAAAAAGCTCCTGGCTCCTTGCTTTGGGTTGGCACAGCTCCGGCCGTTGTAGCCATCTGGGGAGTGAACTAGTGGATAAAAGACACCTCTCTCTCTCTCTCTCTCTCTCTCTCTCTCTCTCTCTCCCTCTCTCTGTAACTCTGTCTTTCAAAATAAAATAAATCTTTAAAAAAAAAGAACCATAATGAACTATCACCTCATACCTATTAGCATGACTATTGATTTTTTAAAAATAAGAGTTGGCCAGAATATGGAGCAGTTGGAACCCTTGTACACCATTAGCAGAAATGTAAAATAGTCAAGTGACTACAGAAAATAGTATGGGAATTCTTCAAAAAATTCGAAATAGGACTATCACATGATGTGTGTGTGTGTGTGTGTGTACGCATGTCTCCAGAAGGGCTGAGATGAGAATCTTGAGAATGCATCAGCTCTCCATGTTCACTGCCGCACTGTGAGCTGAAGAGCAAAAGTATGGAAACAACCCAAACGTGCACCAGCTGATGGATGGATAGAGAACATGAGCGCATATCAACAGTGGAATATTACTGAGCTGTCTAAAGGAAGGACACTCTCATTTCAACAACATGGGTGAACCTGGGTGACATCACGTTAAGTGAAATAAGATAATCAGAGTAGGACAAATCCCACCTAGCGAAGTATCTAAAGTATTTACACCCATGGGAGAAAATAAACCATGGTTCCCAGGGAGTGAGGATAGGAGGAAATGTGGAATAGTTTCCCAATGGGTATTAGGTTTTAGTTATACAAACACATAAGCTCTAGAGATTTGCTATCCAATACAGTACCTCAAATTAACAATACTGTTTTGTTTACTTCATAATATGTTAAGAGGATAGATCTCATGGTGATTTTCATAACATACACACACACGCACACACACACACAGGAAAAAGAGCGACACAAGGAAATTCTTCGCAGTCATAGATATATTGGGTGCCTTGATTGTGGGGATGGTATCACATGGGTGTATACCTATGTTTAATCCATCAAAATGTAGGCATTAAATAAGTGCAGTTTTCATATATCTATTATGCCTTGATAAAGTTTAAAATAAAAACACAATTTTTTGAAAAGACTGAACTCAGAAATCCAGATCAATCCTCTAATCACTCATGTTTCCACTCTGAGTGAAAGATTTCAGAAGTTCATTGCACCCCAAGATGGGGTACCAAGTTCAACTCTAAGGGGAGATGGAATGACATCCACATTGGAAAGATGTGGCTAAAACTCCAGGAAATGTTTGTGGGAAACAAAGCCTCAATCATCCCCAGCTCAAAGGGGATGTCATTTAAGTAGACCACTAAACGAAGTTCAATGTCTTTTTAAAAATGTTTTTGTCTTTGTATATTTGAAGGGCAGAGAGAGAGAGAGAGAGGGAGAGATGTTCCATCCATTGGTTCATTCTCCAAATAACTATAACAACTGGGGCTGGTCCAGGCTGAAGCCATAAGCCAAGAACTCAATCCAAGCCTCCCTTATGCATCTCAGGGATCCAATGCTCGAGCTATCACCTGCTGCCTCCCAGTGTTTGCATTAGCAAGAAGCTGGAGTCAGAAGCAGTTGGAACTTGAACCCAGGCATCCATTATGGGATTCAGGCATCCCAAGAAACATCTTTACTACTATGCCAAACGCTAACCCCCAGTGCCCTTCTTTGCCCAACTCTAAACAGCTCCCCATCCTTTGTAGGCCACCACGCATCCACTCTGAGTCATTTTGCAGCATTTCTCATGCAGGCACAGTCCCTCCCCATTCTCTGATCCTATAGTTTCCCAACTACACACTAGCTTTATTTTTTGCAGCAATTCCTCATTGTTCTAGGACAGTTCCAATGGTTTCCCCTACTAGGGTTCAGAAAATGACACCCCAAAATATGCCACTTGGACCTCAAACTAAAAGCACCTGGGGAGCAACAAATGCAGGGAGGGACTTTCTCTAAAGTTCCCTTATCTACCTTAATGGTATTAAGGAGGTGTTCAAATTGTTGTGAATCCCCTGCCCAGAGGTCTCCTCAAACAGGGAAGATTGAGAGAAGAGAATGGGATGATATATTTAAGTAAAAAAAAAAAAAAAAAAAGTATATCCAAGAATATTATATCCAGATAAGCTACCTTTAGTGGTTAAAGAGAAATAAAATATTTACATTAGAAGTGAAGGAGAAATAAAATATTTTCTAAATAAGTGAAAATTGAGAGAATTTATCACTACCTGACCAGTACTACAAGAAATCCTAAAGGGAGTCCTAAATCAGAAGCAAACTGACTATAACAGCCATCATGAAAACACACACAAAATTTATCAGCAAAGCAGGTACATAAAAGAGAAAGAGAATCCAACCTTATCTTAGAAAGTCATCAAAATACAAAGATAAATAAGACAGGCAATAAGAAACCCAGAATATATAAAACAATCAGGGCCGGTGCCATGGCTTACTTGGCTAATCCTCCGCCTATGGTGCTGGCACCCCAGGTTCTAGTCCCGGTTGGGGCGCTGGGTAACTAGTCCCGGTTGCCCCTCTTCCAGGCCAGCTCTCTGCTGTGGCCTGGGAAGGCAGTGGAGGATGGCCCAAGTGCTTGGGCCCTGCACCCCATGGGAGACCAGGAGGAAGCACCTGGCTCCTGCCTTCGGATCAGCGCGCTCTGCGGCCATAGCGGCCATTTGGGGAGTGAACCAATGGAAGGAAGACCTTTCTCTCTGTCTCTCTCTCTTATTGTCTGTAACTTTCTGTGTCTCTCTCTCACTGTCTAACTCTGTCTGTCAAAAAAAAAAAATTCCCCTGCTAAAAGATAAAAAAATGTCTTAAAAAAAAAGACGCAAGTATGTGCTACCTACAAAAACCTCACTTCACAGGTAAAGACACACATAGACAGAAAATGAAGGGTTGGAAAAAGTTATGTCACACAAATGGAAACAAAAACAAGTGAAAGTAGCTGTTGTTATAAAAATTAAATCAAAAACTGCAAAGAGAAGCAAAAGAGTATCATATATTGCTAAGGGGATTGATTCAACAAGAAGTATCATAATTATAAATATATGTGCACCCAACACAAGCCCACCCAGATATTTACAGCAAATACTATTAGACCTAAAAGGAGAGAAAGACTCCAATGCACAGATCATCCAGATGGAAAATCAATAAAAATACATCAGAGTTGAAACATACTATCGAGCAAATGGACCTAACAGTCATTTACAGAGCTTTTCATGCAACAACTGTAGAATACACACTTCTCTCATCAGCACAAGGAATGTTTTCAAGGATAGATCAAATATTAGGCCAAAAATCCAAGTGTCAGTAAATTTATAAAATTGAAAATATGCCATGTATCTTTTAAGACATTGCAATCAAACCAGAAATCAACAAACATAACAAATCACATCAACAGATTGAAGAACAAAAATCCTACCATCTCAACAGATGCAGAACAAGCATTCTGTAAGATCCAACATCTCTTCATGATTAAAATTCTCAAAAACACTTCAAGACATTGGTGCAGGCAAGGATTTTTTGGATAAGATCCAAAAAAAAAAAAAAAAAACACACATACAACAGAAGCAAAACTAGACAAATGGGAAAATACAAAACAGGAGCTCTTCCACAGCAAGGGAAATAATCAACAGAGCGAAGTGACATCTGACAGAGTGGGACAAAAATGCTTGCAAGCTATTTATCTGACAAAGGATTAATATCCAGAATCTATCAGGAACTCAAAACACTCAACAACAAAACACAACTAATCCAGGTAAGAAATGGCCAGTAGATCTAAAAAGACAGTTCTTAAGAGAATAAACACAAAAGACCAACAAATACATGGGGAAAAGTGCTATCATAAGCCATCAGGGAAACGCGAATGACAACCGCAATGAGATGACACCTAGCCTTTGTTAGAATGTCTGTTACCAGAAAGACAGAAAAGAGTACATGCTGGCAAGAATGTGGAGAAAGGGGAACTCCTATACACTGCTGGTGGGAGTGTAAATTAGTGCAGCCTCTACCAAAAACACTGTGGAGTTTCCTTTAAAAACTAAAAATAGAACTGTTATATAATCCAGCAATCCCACAACTGGGTGTATATGACCAAAAGACATGAATTCATTGTGTCGGGGGATGCCTGCTGCACCTGTTGATTGTAGCATTGTTGTTCCTGACAGCCAAGGCATGGACTCAACCAAGGTCTCCATCATCAGAAGAATGAATAAAGAAAACATGGTGCATATACACAATGGGCTGTTATTCACCCACAAAAGGATTGAAATCCTGGTGTTTGCAGCAAAACAGATGGAACTAGAGGACATCATGTTTAGTGAGCTAAGCCAGACACAGAAAGACCAACACTGCACGTTCTCCCTTCTATGTGGAACCTATGGTAAATAAATAAATAAATTCTAAAAATTCACTCTGAACCCAGAATGGTGATTTCTAGAGGCGAGGGGGTAAGGGGACACAAGATATTGTGGTGAATAGGAGAAGTTTGGATAATGTGTACCAAGTCAGAGATAAATCAAAGGAAGAGGTTCCTAGTGTTAGAGAGCAGGGAGGGAGGCACGGAGGGTATGAGCCAATCAAAGAAGCTCCGCACCTCTGACCATAGTCATGTGATCACCTGATTCTGTCCATAAACCTCATATACAGGTTTTGAAATGTCACACTGTAGCCCATAAATACGTGCAATTATTGCTAATAATTTTTTTTAAAAAACCAGAAGATTAACGAGCAGAAAAGTCAGGTTGACCCTACACACAGAGCCCAGTTGAACTTCCAGGCTGTTGTCTGTTCATTGGATCCATTTGTGCCCCTTGAAAATCATTTATTCTTTCTCTAAAATGGCCTGCACCACCCACTCCTGTCTCCCCCAGAAACAGAGCACTTCGGCTTCTACATCTCATTAGTCATTGGGTTCTCATTGTCCCGGGATGCTCCAGGCACGTGATAAGTGCATGTGCCTTTCCTCACGTGAATCCATCTACTACCAGACTATTTCTCAGACCTAAATGTTGAAATTCCAGATAGGGAGGGTTCTTTCACTCCTTCACCCCTGTAGGAGAGGAAGCGGGGTATTAATCCTCCAGCAGTAGGCAGATAGCAGCAATAATGACAACAGCTTGCATTTGCTGAATTCTGCAAGGCCCCAAATAATCTTCCCTGAACGTTACAAACCCCACACTGTTTAGGCCTGAAAACAAACCCACAATACTGTTTGTTTTTTGTTTTTTGTTTTTTCCCTAATATTTTCTTATGAAAAATTTAAACACGCAGAACGGTTGAAAGAATTTTACAATACAGGTACACATACCCTTAACCCAGACGCCACAACTACCATTATCAAATGTTAAAATATCTCTATCTACCTATCCACACATCTACATCTTATACATCCATGAATCCACCTTATTTCTGAATGCATTTTAAAGTAAGTGCAAACGTATTTTAACCCCTGTTTCATAGATTCAGGAAGTAAGTTTGAGAGAAGCTAAGCAATTGGCAGGAAGCCATACAGTAAACAAGCAGCAGAGCCAGTGTTTAATTTCCTGTCTTCTTACTGCAAAATCCTTATTCTTACTACTCTGTTGTCCTCCATATTTGCTGACAGAATGAACATAATTTGTGAACGGTATGTAGAGATGTGTCAATTTATCCACAAATGAAAAACTATAAAAGGAGCTATGTCCATATTTTGGAGCTGTTTTCATTTGGTAATTAAATAAATAGTATTTAATGAGCTTTGAACTTAGAGTTTTTATTGTTGTGGGGAAATAAACACTGAAAGAGAATTGAAAAATTGGGGGCAGCAGGAAACAGGGATGAACATCAGGCAGAGGTCAAACTGTTGCTTGGGATGCTGGCAACCCACAGGAGAGTGCTAGGTTCAAGTTCTGGCTCTGCTCCCTTTTCCAGCTTCCTGCTAACGCACACCCTGAGAGGCAGCAGGTGATAGCTCAAGACATCGGGCCCTACCACCACACGGGAGGCCCAGACTGAGTTCCAAGCTCCTGGCTTCAGCCTGATCCATCCCTGACTGTTGTAGACACTTGGAGAAGGAACTAGCAGGTGGGAGATTCTCATTTCTCTCTCTCTCTCTCTCTCTGTCTGTCTCTCTCTCTCATTCTGCCTTTCAAATAAACAAATGCATAAATTTTAAAAATCCTGATAGTGATATTGCCATGAAAGAAATAAGGAGGATAAGAGTCTGGGATGAGTTTGTGTCCTAGACTTGATACTGACTGCATGGGAAGAAGAAGGAAACACTCAGGAAGGCAAATATAACTCTGAGGGTAAACTTGAGTGATGAGAAACAAGTCTTGGGACAGATCTGGGAGATGCATGTTTCAACCCAAAGGAAGAGCAAATGCAAAGTCACAGAGTCAGAGGGACTGAGCGAACAAGAAGGGCCATAAGAGCTGGGCTCATGGAGGTTCAGGGCGGCCTCGTGAGCCAAGGTAGAAATCTGGAACATAAAACACAGGTGCATTGGGAGCCATGGAAGGTTTCACCAAAGGAGCTGTGGCCAGTTAAGATTCATCCCAGCAACTGGAAACCGTAATGCTTAGTGAAATGAGCCAGTCTCAAAAAGACAAACACCACATGTTTTCTCTGATATGTGGTGGTTAATAGAGACTACATAAAATATATGTAGGAATGCAATGGATATTTTGGAATATGACTGTCATTTTGAGCCCCTGTTTATGCTCCTGTGCAACTGTGGACTTCCTACTTTCTATTTGTTGAATATTATGATTAGTGGCAAATTCAGCCTGTGACTATAGAGTGAATTAAAATTATGTCTTTACAAAAACTGAAGAGAGGGAAGTGAGGGAAGGAGATTGGGGGCAACAGGGGAGTGAGGGAAGTGCGGTTGTCTTCTTGGAAATGTACCTATGGAATGCATGAAACCTGTCCTCTTTATATTAATAAAAAAAGGAGCAGGCATTGTGGTGTAGTGGGTTAAGGTGCCACCTGCAGCACTGGCATCCCATGTGGGCTCCGGTTCGAGTCCCAGCTGCTTCACTTCTGATGCAGGTCCCTGCTCATGTGCCTGGGAAGGCAGCAGAAAATGGCCCAAGTGCTTGGGCCCCAGCATGCACGTGGAAGACCTGGAAGAACCTCCTGGCTCCTGGCTTTGGCCTGGCCTAGCTCAGGCCATTGCAGCCATTTGGGGAGTGAACCAGCAGATGGAAGACCTTTCTCTGTCTCTCCTTCTCTCTCCTCTATCTATCTCTATCTTTCAAATAAATAAAATAAATATTTAAATCAATAAATCAAAAATATATTTAAAATATAAGCCAAATTGTATAAAAAAGACATTCTGACTCAATATGGAAACTAGACTTTAAGAGACAAGATTGAAAGCAGGGAGACCAGTGTTATGGGCTGAATTGTGCCCACCCCCCCAAAACAAATTCATGTTGAATCCCTAACCCTCAACCTCAGAATAGGACTGCTTTAAATATAGGATATCAAAACAGGCAAAGTGAGTTTAATTGAGTTCATTGGGATGGTCTTACCCTAAGGTGACCATGACCACATATGAAGAGGATGTCAGGACACACCCAGAGGAGGCCAAGGTGCTTGTCTACCAGTGAAGAGAGACCTCAGGAGAAATCGATCCTGCCCACACCTTGTTCTCAGGCGTCCAGCCCCCGGAACTGTGAGACAAGAACCGTGTGCTGTTTAGTCACCCGAGGTGTTGTATTTTGTTGCAGCAGCACCAGCAGACTCATCCAGCCAGTTAAGAGATTGTTCCTGGGGTCCGGTACTGTGGCCTAGTGGGTTACAGCCCTAGCCTGCAGCCCCATCATAACATATGGACCCGGTTCAAGTCCCGGCTGCTCCACTTCTGATCCAGCTCTCTGCTATGGCCTGGGAAAGCAGTAGAAGATGGCCCAAGTCCTTGGGCCCCTGCACCCGTATGGAAGACCTGGAAGAAGCTCCTGGCTTTGGATCAGCTCAGCTCTGGCTGTTGTGGTCATCTGGAGAGAGAACCAGCAGATGGACGACCTCTCTCTCTCTCTCTCTCTCTCTCTCTCTGGCTCTAGCTTCCTCTATAACTCTGACTTTCAAATAAATAAAATAAATATTTTTAAAAAGAAGATACTATAATAAAAAAAGAGGGAAAGATTGTCGCTACCACCTATCTGAGAGAAATTGAGGCCTCAAAGAGAAGTGGTAAAGGAGCAGGATATATTTTGGAAATAGAGTTTCCAGGATTCACTGGTGGACTGGGTATGAGGGAGAAAGAGAAGATTTAAGATCAGAGAGGATTCTTAGATTGAGTTTGAGCTATCAATGAGTGAAGACAGGGAAGGTTTAGAGAAGAACTCATTGGTGGTAGAAATCTGAAATTTCACTTTCGACAAGCTAAACTAAGTGATTGAGTAGGCAATGGAGTGTAGACTCCGTACAGCCTGCATGGTAACCACAGAAACACCTAACTCCACTGAGCAACTGATGGAAACCAAGCACTATTCTTACTACTTTTGCAAACAGAGAGGAATAACATTTGGGTCTTAGAGAGCCTGTGTTCCAGAAATCCATTATATTTGAAAACCTTAGTGATGTAGGCCCATGGGATCTCATCTTCCTTGTGTGAAAACTCGGAGAGAGAAACTCTTCCAGAATGGCAGCAATGCAGTCGATTTCTGGAGCAGTTCTGAGTTCAGGTGCATGTGACATTTGTCAGAATAGGAGTCAAGGATGTCAAACTGCCTACAGAGTCACATTAAATGATCAGAAATCAACTGAGCATGTTTTTGCTACGATGATTTCATTTGTCTGTGAAGCTGCCTTTTTAGAACAGAGAGAGTCGGGGACAGAAATGAATTATGAGATGTGTTCCACCTTCAGACTCAACCCACACGAATCAAAAGCAAAAAAATAGGAAATGGATTAAGCCTGGGTTCAGGCACAAATAGTACTTGACACCCATGGAAGTGGTTGGAGATGGTGATGTGGCTGTCTTTTTGTCTTCTCTGGGACAGAGAAGCAGAAATTTGTACCTCCCAGCATCTCCTCTGGGCCTCAGAAACACGGCTGCTCCCTGCTTCCCAGCTGGGTCTTTGGTTAGGGCTGGCCAAGCTCCTGATGGCAGCATCGGAACTCAGCTCCATTTCTCCCCCTGCCAATTGTAACATCTGGTGATTTGCCAAGTGTCTTTTCCACAGTGTCTTTCTGTTACATTATGCTGAATACATATGATTTTTTTTTCACTTAACATTCTACGGTGAACCTTGTCCGTGTCACTGAATACGGCCTGACATCACACGTCAGTGGTCACATATCTCATCATCTGGGTACATGCTGATTGAATCAAGTGTGACTGGAGGTGAATGTGTAGATTGTTATAACCCATCTCCTCTCACAGGTTATGGCACAATGAGCAATTGCAGTGCTAATCTGAGTATCTGACTACTCTACTAAATATGGCCATTTTTATGAACATAGCCGTCCTCATCTTTGGACCACATTAGATGAGTTCTGTTTTCCATGGTTGGTTCTGTCTACCATCCTTCCCTTCCCCTACCCTCACCCCCATACCTGAAGCCCCTCTTTAGCCCTCAGTGTCTGCAACTCCCCTTCAGCACCACCGCTCCTACTCCACGTGCTGGGGTGGACCCCCCACCCCCACAGAGACACTGGAGGAAATCTCTGGAACTCCATAAGGAGAGGCCTGAAACTTGGGGCAAGACCACTGCTCCGGGTTGGGGGTCAAAGAAATCAAAATACGTAACAACCTAGAAATCCAAATCAGAGTCATTTTCCTGAAGCTCAACTCAGAGATTTTGCAGCTCAACTGCAAAATCCCAGAGCTGGGGGCAGAAGCCCAGTTGGTCTGTGGCCTGGGGAGAGGAAGACTGATATTGCAGAAAGCAGCAAGGCCGGTCTCCACTAATAACTCAAATTAGAAATACAAACCATTGTCCACAGCCATGAGGTCTACGTCCTGTATTCCATCAAATACACTTAAGAAATATTGGGAAAAAAAGTCATCCATGCTGAACATGTAGATTTTTTTTGCCATTATTCCCTAAACAACACAGCATAACAACTAATTACGTAGCATTTACATTGTATAAGGTATTATAAGTCACCTGGGCATAATTTAAAGTATATGGAAGGATGTGCATACATTTTATGCAAATACTATCCATTTTCTACAAAGGATTTAAGCATCCACAAATTTGGTATCTTTGGGGGTCCTACGACCAACCCCTGGGGAGAGTGAGGTACCACTGTACCACAGATATATTTTTATAGATGCTTTTGCTTCATGTTTTAAAATGTGAATAAAGGGGCCAGCACTGTGGCATAGTGAGGAAAGCTGCTGCCTGCCGTGCCAGCATCCCATGTGGACACCAGTTCCAGTTCTGGCTGCTCCACTTCCAATCCAGCTCTCTGCTATGGCCTGGGAAAGCAGTAGAGAATGGCCTAAATCTCTGGGCCCCTGCACCCACGTGGGAGACCAGGAAGAAGCTTCTGGCTCCTGACTTCAGATCAGTGCAGCTCTGGCCATTGCAGCCATTTGGGGAGTGAACCAGAGGATGGAAGACCTCTCTCTCTCTCTCTCTGTCTCTGTCTCCCTGTAACTCGGCCTTTCAAATAGATAAATCTTTTTAAAAAGTGAATAAATTGTTCATTGACTTGTTAAAGCCTTTTTTCATTTATTCATTCATATTGAATTGTAATCTGTCACTCCCCCTCTTCGTGGAGGAACGACACAGGACCCTGCATTGTTCTTTCGTCTGCTCGGCCCTCCCCGGGTTTGCTGCTGGTTCTTCCCGGGTTGGCTACCGTCCCTTCCACCTCCGTGGAAGGGCGGTTCCCCCTGCCACTTTCCCCACTTCCGCGGGGGAGCGGCACACCCCGGCCGGCTCTCTTGGGGGCTGCACAGGTGTTCCTCTTAGATGTTCCCGGTGCATGTTGTCTTTCTCCTCCTTTATAGTCCTCTTCCACCAATCCCAACTCTGCTACCCACATGCCGAGTACGCTGCTCTCCTCCAATCAGGAGCAAGATCAGCTCCTGCAGCTCAGTCAATCAAATTGGCGAGAGGCAGCTGCGTAGAAGTTGTTACTCCCTTCTCAGCGCCATATTGTGGGAGAGCAGATGCATAGAATAAGTCTTAATTCCAGTAACAGTCTAGTCCGAGTTGCTCCCCACAGTAATCATTTTCATTTTTAATTAATTATGAATTAAATTCACAAAACCAAACAGTATGATAGGGGCTGGTGCTGTGGCGCAGTAGGTTAATCCACCACCTGCAGTGTTGGAATCCCATATGGGTGCTGGTTCTAGAACCAGCTGTTCCTCTTTGGATCCAGCTCTCTGCTATGGCCTGGGAAAGCAGGAGAAGATGGCCCAAGTGCTTGGGCCCCTGCACCCATGTGGGAGAACTGGAAGAAGCCCCTGGCTCCTGGCTTTGGATCAGCACAGCTCCAGCCATTGCAACCATTTGGGGAGTGAAACAGTGGATGGAAGACTTTTCTGTCTCTCACAGTCTGTAACTCTACCTCTCAAATAAATAAAATCTTTTTTTTAAAAAGTGTGACAGTATATGAAATAAATACAGGAAGACCAGCATATTCATTTTATGTCAGTATTATTTTTTAAATATTTATTTATTTACTTGAGAGGTAGAGTTACAGAGAGGCAGAGAAGAGAGAGAGAGAGAGAGAAAGAGAGAGGTCTTCCATCCATTGGTTCATTTCCCAGATGGCCGCAACCACTGGCACTGTGCCAATCCAAAGGAGCTAGGATCTTCCTCTGGGTCTCCCACATGGGTGCAGGGTCCCAAGGACTTGGGCCATCTTCTACTGCTTTCCCAGGCCACAGCAGAGAGCTGGATTGGAAGTGGAGCAGCCAGAACTGGAACTGGTATCCATATGAGGTGCTGGCACTGCAGGCGGCGGCTTCACTCACTACGCCACAGCGCCAGTCCCTGCAAAGAACCTTTGATTGTACCATAAGAAGCTTCCTGTCCTCTTGTTGGTGGTGGGAGTGGTGTTAATGTGTAGGAGAGCCAGCAGGATCCATGGTGTTGAAATGACAGGGGTCCTCCATCAACCAAGTAGGCACTTTCATAGTCTTCTCAAAACTTTCTCATTGTCCAAAGAGAGCCACTGGATAGTCATCTCCACCAGGGTCCCACTGTATCAGAACTTGCCTCACACTTCCCCTTGTCGATACAGGGTTGATGTGGTTTGGGTATTTATCCTGTCTGTTACTAGGGAAGGACTCTGGCCACCCTCCTCAGGAGCCACAATGTCGAAATAGCCCATGTTCATGGCCTAGAGGACAGTAATGAGCTTCAGCGGATCTCGCCTGTGAGTTTCCTCTTCTTCCCATCATTGTGTATTAACTCCTAGCTGCTTGGCCTGGGATGTCAGTTCTTCTGATGCTTCATGGGGTGTTGAATTCAGGGAGGGTTTTATAACGTAGGAAACATGTCAATATACATATATGACATTGAAAATTGATTCTCTGAGCTAAGATATGCTTAACCTTGTCCCTGACAGGCTGTCTAATAAATACTATTGGATGAATGAATGAATGAATGAATGAATTAAAAATTTCCAGCAGGATCAAATTGTTCATGAACTCCCTCAAGACACTAAGATCTAGATAACTTTACTTCTCCATCATTTCAGTAGGCTCCAAAGAGTCGGAGCTGTTAAGTTCGGAGCTGAGGATAAAAACAGGGGAGGGGCCTTGCTGTGGCATAGCAGCAGCTTTAGCCACCGCCTGCAGTGCTGGCATCCCATATGGGCAACGGTTCGAGTCCCGGCTGCTCCACTTCTGATCAGCTCTCTGCTATAGCCTGGGAAAGCAGTAGATGGCCCAAGTGCTTGAGGCCCTGCACCCGTGTGGGAGACTCAGAAGAAGCTCTTGGCTCCTGGCTTCGGATCCGCATAGCTCTGGCCGTTGTGGCCAATTACAGAGTGAACCAGCGGATGGAAGATCTCTCTCTCTCTCTCTCTCTCTCTCTGCCTCATCTCTCCCTGTGTAACTCCGACTTTCAAATAAATAAATAAAATAAAATAAATAAAATAAAATAAAATAAAATAAAAACAGGGGGAGGGGGAGGAGGAGGGCGATCCCTACCCCAGGAGCACTAGGTATACAACACAACAAAGTAACCAGTCTCTGCCTTGTTCTGGGCAGGGATTACTGCTGTTAGGAAGTTTTCACCTTGCCTGTGAGCTGTGTCTATGAATTTTGACCACCTGAGCAGACAGCGTTTTCTCTGTCAACTCCTCTAGACCCGCTCCTTGCTAGCAGTCGCAATGCTGTGCTGAAGCATCAGCTAAAAAGTTGACAATGGTTAAGTCACACAGAGAGGGGTGAAAGTCACCCTGCCATCTCCTTCCTCTCTCCTGGTGCCTGAAGAAGTCGGTGTTCTTCCTTCTGTCTTTCCAGGCTCTCTGAAGCGGGTGCTTCCGTGATTGCCTGAGATTTGGCACCTGGACCACATCTCACAGCGAAGAACCTATACCCAGTGCCTCCTCCATCCAACAGATTCTTGCCTCTGTGCTTTTCTCCGTTCATAATCCTGTAACCCGCCACTCACAACCTTCTCCCCAACAGACACACAGAGAGACAGAGGCAGAGACAGAGAGAGAACGAACCACAGCCTTAGAACAAGAAAGAAAAATATTGGGGCCGACACTGTAGCGTAGCAGGTAAAGCCACCGCCTGCAGTACTGGCAACCCATATGAGCGCTGGTTCAAGTCCCAGCTGCTCCACTTCTGATCCAGCTCTCTGCTATGGCCTGGAAAGCAATGGAAGATGGCCCCAAGTGCTTGGGCCCCTGCATCCACGTGGGAGACCTGGAGGAAGCTCCTGGCTCCTGGCTTCGGATCTGCTCAGCTCCAGCTGTGGTGGCCAACTGGGGAATGAACCAGTGGATGGAAGACCTTTCTCTGTCTGCCTCTCTGTGTAACTCTTTTTTTTTTTTTTTTTTTTTTTTTTGACAGGCAGAGTGGACAGTGAGAGAGAGAGACAGAGAGAAAGGTCTTCCTTTGGCCCTTGGTTCACCCTCCAATGGCCCCCGCGGCCAGTGCGCTGCGGCCGGCGCACCGCGCTGATCCCATGGCAGGAGCCAGGTCTCCCGTGGGGTGCAGGGCCCAAGCACTTGGGCCATCCTCCACTGCACTCCCTGGCCACAGCAGAGAGCTGGCCTGGAAAAGGGGCAACCGGGACAGAATCTGGCACCCCGACCGGGACTAGAACTTGGTGTGCCGGTGCCGCAAAGCGGAGGATTAGCTTAGTGAGCCGTGGCGCCGGCCCCTTTCAAATAAATAAATAAATCTTAAAAAAAAAAAAAAAAGAACTACTCTGCAATTTCTGAGTTTGTCATCTATTTTTCTCTCCTTTTAACATTCATACAGAAACTACAAGAAATAAGAAAAAGAAAGGGAACCATCACAATTGTCATGAAGTGACCAAAAACATAAGCACACTAGGACCTCCTGTCCCAAAGTTTAGCCAGCACTAGAGCAAACATAGCAGAACAGGGCAGGCGAAGTTCAAACCCCAACTCCATCACCAACAAGACAGACTTTGTGGGTTATTTCTCACAGTTTTCCTGTCTTGCACAATAAGATAATATAGCAACGCCTATTGCATGGATTTTTATAAACCCCATTTATAAAGGACCTGCAACACACTAGACACTTCGGTAATGGAACCTTCAACACACAAGCCTCCTTCATAGCTCCCCTCCAAACTGAGTTATCGAAGTGGATTGGCTGTGTGGACCTCTCCCTAGAACACACTTCCCACGCTCGGGAGAGCATCTGAGAACACTGCCAAGGAAAGATGTATTGCCATAGCGCCGTTACCAGATCTAAGGAATCTAAGGAACATTCGCTGGGAGCTCCCCAGGTGCCCGCGAGCCATTACAAACCTACTAACCTGGAGTTTGTCTAAGCAATTTAACATTTTCAGCTAATAAAAACTCCTGGGATAACAAGTTGCACCTGTTAGTCATCGTCCATAAATCAGCTCTTCACTAAAAAATTGCATTCAGGGAGCGATGAGACCCTGGGGAAGCAGCTTAGACTGGGGATGTCGATTGAGTCCTCCTTTTTCTACCTACGAGGTCTTGAATAAGTGGCTTAGCTCACTCTGAAATGGAAGCAATAGGACCTGAGCCAAACCGGCTTCATCCCCAGAACTTTGACCCACTGTTCGTGCTGCTCAGAAGGATTGCTCTTCCCACATAGCTGGGAGACATTTGAGCACCTGACAGCCAGAGTGAAGAGAACTCAGTACAAATGAGAGCAGTCAGTAGAAACCAAAGCAAACACCCACTAACAACAGGATGCACACCTTCTGGTCAGTTGCACATGGGAAATACGATCAGATCACATGCTGAGCTGTAACAAATCTTAATAAACTTTAGAGGACTTTAATCTGGATATATTCTCAGGCAAGAATGGAATTAACTGATCAAGCAATCAAAATGTAGCTGAAAATCCCTGAATATTTATAAATCAGACAACATACATCTAAATTATCCAGAGGTCAAAGAAGCAATCACAAAGGAAATTATAAAGTATTTAGTGAGAATGAAAAAGAGAAAATGGAATGGGGTAAGCCAGTACCTAGCAGGAAATGCACACTAGATATACTTGTGGTTTTTTAAAAGAAAGGTCACAATTAGTTATCCAATATTTCACTTTGAGAACCTGGAAGAGAAGGGGAAATTAAGTTCAAGTTAAGGAGTAAAACAGGAAGGGAATATCATTATGTTCTTAGAATAGGAATATCATTTTGTTCTTAGAACCATAAATACACATCACATTGAATCTGTTAAAAACTAATTAAAATTAAAATTTGAAGAGTATGAAAAAAATCAAAAAGAAAATAATAAAGATGAGAGTAGAAATCAATGTAACAGAAAAATGATCAAATAGAAGAAACTAAATAAAAACAATACACTCATAGCACTTTCTTTGGCAAAAAAAAATTTTTTAAATATATTTTGAGGGGCCCGGCGCTGTTAAAGCCCGGGCCTGAAGTGCCAGCGTCCCATATGGGTATCAGTTCTAGTCCCGGCTGCTACTCTTCTGATCCAACTCTCTGCTGTGGCCTGGGAAAGCAGTAGAAGATTGTCGCTCCCCGTCTTCGTGGAGGAACGACACAGGACCCCGCGTTGTTCTTTCGTCTGCTCGGCCCTCCCCGGGTTTGCTGCTGGTTCTTCCCGGGTTGGCTACCGACCCTTCCACCTCCGTGGAAGGGTGGTTCCCCCTGCCACTTTCCCCACTTCCGCGGGGGAGCGGCACACCTCCGGCCGGCTCTCTTGGGGGCTGCTCAGATGTTCCTCAGGTGTTCCTTCAGATAGATGGTCCCTGGTGCATGTTGTCTCTCTCCTCCTTTATAGTCCTCTTCCACCAATCCCAACTCTGCTACCCACACGCCGAGTACGCTGCTCTCCTCCAATCAGGAGCAGGATCAGCTCCTGCAGCTCAGTCAATCAAATTGGCGAGAGGCAGCTGCGTAGAAGTTTACTCCTCTCCCAGCGCCATATTGTGGGAGAGCAGATGCATAGAATAAGTCTTAATTCCAGTAACTTAGTCTAGTCCGAGTTGCTCCCCACAAAGATGGCCCAAGTCCTTGGGCCCCTGCACCCACGTGGGAGACCCAGAAGAAGCTCCTGGCTCCTGGCTTCGGATCAGTGCAGCTCCAGCCGTTGCAGCCATCTGGAGAGTGAACCAAGCAGATGGAAGACCTCTCTCTCTGCCTCTACCTCTCTCTGTAACTCTGTCTTTCAAATAAATAAATCTTTTTAAAAAATATTTTTGAGACACCATTTTTAATTTACATTATAGTCAAAGGCTTGTTGGCTCCATTAAATAAAGAGTTCAAAAAATGAAAAATAAAAAGACCATAGTCCAGCAGGAAATAGACAAGGGCTCTACACAATCATCAAAGGAAAAGATGTTGAACTTCACTCAGATAAAGTAAATTTAAAAATAATCACAGAATCACTAACACTATAGTAGTCTATAATTCCTATCAATTTGTTTCACAGATGTTTAAAACAAAGTTTGACAATGGATCATATTTGCAGCAAAGCTGGTACACTCAGACATTTCTTTTATCCTTCCTTCCTTTCTTTCGTCCTTTCCTTCTCAATTCCAGGTCCAACATTCAAAGAAGAACATGCAATCTTTGTCTTTCTGTGTCTGACTTCTTTCACTCAATGTGATGTCTTCCCATTGCAGCCACGTTCCTGCAAATGATAGAATTCCATTCTTTTTAATAGCTGAATAATATTCCATTGCATATGTGTGCATGTATGTGTGTGCATACATGTCACATTTTCTCTGTCCATCCATCTGCTGATGGGCACCTCTAGTGACTTGGGTTAACCAAGCAAAGAATGGGCACAAACTAGAAGTCCTCCAAAAAAGGAGTCCTCACGGCAGATCTTACAAACCTCATCATAAAAGCCTAAGCAAAAAGTTAGGGCGACTGTTAAGCCAATAAATCTGACAACACAAGTGAAATCTCTAAAGACACAAATCACTAACACTAGTGCAACAAGGAAATGTGAAGAGACCAACATCCATTCAAGAAATTAAATTTAAATCTGAGTTAAATTTGACGGACAGGTGTTCAGCATAGTGGTCCAGATTCCTGTACCCTACACTGGAGTGCCTGGGTTCAACACCCAGCTCCACTCCAAGCTCCAGCTTCCTGTGAAAGAAGACCCTGGGAGACAGCCGTGATGGCTGGAGCGACTGAGTTCCTGCCACACATGGGGGAATTCTAGTTTGAGTCCCAGACTCCCAACTTTAGTCCCAGCCAGGGATCATTGGGGGCATTCGGAGGAGTGAACCAGCAGATGGTGTGTGCACCCTCTCTCTCCCTCACTAGCTTGTTCTCTCTCTCTCTGCCTTCCAAACAAAAGTGTTATAAAAAAAGAACTTAAATTTGAAATTTAAAATCTTTCCATCAAAAAGCTCCAAACTGGCCAGCGCCGCGGCTCAGTAGGCTAATCCTCCACCTAGCGGCGCCGGCACACTGGGTTCTAGTCCCAGTCGGGGCACCGGATTCTGTCCCGGTTGCCCCTCTTCCAGGCCAGCTCTCTGCTGTGGCCAGGGAGTGCAGTGGAGGATGGCCCAAGTGCTTGAACCCTGCACCCCATGGGAGACTAGGAGAAGCACCTGGCTCCTGCCTTCGGATCAGCGCGGTGCGCCGGCCATAGCGCGCCAGCCATTGGAGGGTGAACCAACGGCAAAAGGAAGACCTTTCTCTCTGTCTCTCTCTCTCACTATCCACTCTGCCTGTCAAAAAAAAAAAAAAAAAAAAAACTCCAAACTTAGATGACTTCACAGCTAAATCAAACTCTCTCAAAAAATGAGGAAAGGAAATAAAGCTTTAAAAATGTGTGTGTGTGTGTGTGTGTGTGTGTATGCGCTCTTTCTTGAGCACCATGTATAAAATGGTTCGCAACCTTCATCCCCCTCCTTCTTTTTTCTCCTTATCACTCCCTGGAAAAAATGCATTTTCCCCCATCTTTCTTGCCAACCAATCCCCACCTGAGGGTTTGTCGCATCAAGACTCAGTGGTTATGGGGACACAGCAACCTCAGAAGTGGTCCCTGAGCAGTGATGTACAGCCACCATGACCCAGCAATATTATATTGCGTCTTTCATTAGCATTTGTACCTCTAAGATCATGGTCAAAAGAAGAATAATTTTGAGAACAGCCTTGGGCCCAGCATGTCGAGACCTCACTACTCCACTTCCAATTCAGCTCCCTGCTAGTACACCTGGGAAGACAGAAGATGGTCCAAGTAGTTGGGCCCCTGCCACCAACGTGGGAGACCCGGATGAAGCTCCTGGCTCCTGGTTTTGGCTTGGCCCAGCCTCAGCCACTGCAGCCATGCAGCCAATTGGGAAATGAACTAGCAAATGAAGATCGATCTCTTTCTCTCTCTCCCTCCCTCTCTCTCTCTGTCTCTTTCTCCCCTTCCCATGTAACACTGCCTTTCAAATTAAAATAAATCTTTAAAAAAGAAAAGTAGTTATTTTATGTCATTTCAGGCACAATTGTACCACTAAAGGTAAAACTTGCTTCAGCTTCATGGTTAAATAATTAAAATAATAAGGAAGAGGCTCCAGAAGGATGAGACGGGATTACTATTTCCTGGTTTGAAGACTGGGCAAAAATAAACCACTAAAGAGCCGATGTGAGATTTGGAGCCAGTTGAGACGGTCAAATGCCTGCATCTAAGCTGATTAATTGTTCCTGTTGCGGAAGGTTTGTAAAACCGCAGAATGTGAATTCTTGGTGCTCTACATCAGGGCTCCAGCAGCAGCTGCTTTGAAGCTGGTACCCCCCTTGCCAGCTGTGGAAGTCACGGAGGAATTCCCTCCCTGCAAACGGGCAGTTTCACGACTTTTCTGGTCAGCAATACAAACTAGCTCTTTGGGCACTTCAAGTCACCACTCCCATTATGGCTCAAAACACTTTCTCAATTCAGTCATTTAAATATTCCCTCTCATGGGATGATAACATCACAAAAAACTTCCTGCACTTTCTATCACACGATAATGTTAGAATAGAAACTCCTTCACTTGATTTACAAATGACTCAGGATTTGGGGGGTAGGAAGTTTGCTGCTAAACAAAGGATGCACTCATGTTTTTTATTCCCCCACCTTCTACTTTCTCTGAACAAGAAGGAAGAGGAAAATGGAGTAGGGAAAGCCGCAGCTCACCATGACTGACAATGTCATAGCTCCCGTAATGCTCTCTGGGCCAGGAAGACGATTAAATCTGGCCGTTTATCTCACAGTCTTTTCTCTGATACCACAGAGACCACACTGACCCCACTCCATCTCCCGATCCACTTCTTATCTCAGAAAACACTCACAGTTTCCCTGACCAAAGAAATTTTCCAACTGTAGTTTCTTTATAAATCAGTTCTTCAAACTACTGCTAAATGCTGCTCTCAAATTGTTTAGATTATACCAGGCAGAAAAAAAAAATCTGTTACCAAAATCTCCTTTAATTCTTATTTATAATTTTCATAAGGCTAAAGAATTTGAAAGTCACTTGACAGTTTTAGAATGCCTACCTGGAATTTCTGTGTAGCAATTTTGATCCAGAATAAAATGCTTTCTATCTTCAAGATTCAACCAAAATGGAGGCAAGTGCCCCATTTTAATACCCTGACATCCACCCATGGAAGAATTAGGAGAAAATAAAACTGAATAAATAATAAATAAATTCAACCTCCTGGGTCATGGATCAAGCTTTTAACTTTTCAAGCTTAGGAGATTTTTTTAAAAAAAGTTTAATGTAGGAAAATATGATGAAATAAAGAGGATTTTTAAACTTTTGCTTATCAAAAGCATGTTTAACTAAAACTAAAGCTTAACATCACCTTGGTTTTAAAAATCTAAGAATATTGAACATATGAAGGCTTAATGTATTTCATGTAGCATTTTTCCCTACTTACAAAATTTCGAAGTAAGATTAGATCGGATCTTACGTTCTCACTGGCCAAGGAGAGTACGAAGTCCAAAAGGAATCATGTAAGGAGCCCTGCTCCCTCCAATGCGTTATACAGCCATCTCAGGCGTCTCAGGAGAATAGTGACAGAATCTGATTTATTTATTTATTTGTTTATTTGAAGGGCAGAGACACAGAGAGAGAGGAGAGAGGGCTTCCGTTCACTTGTCCATTCCCCAGACGCCTGCAACAACTCAGGCTGGGCCAGGCGGAAGCAAGAAGCCAGGAACTCCATCCAGGTCCCTCCCTCCCCCAGGCTCCTCAGATGGCAGGAACCCAGGTCCTTGAGCCATCAGCCAATGCCTCTCAGGTGCGTTAGCAGGGTGCTTCTGGACACAAAGTAAAATAGCTCAAACCGGCACTCTGCTATGGGATAGGCTGTGCCAAGCCCAGCTTAGTCAACTGTGCAACAACCTGCCCCAGAACCCAGCTCTTAATTCCCAGCAGCTACCTTTAGCCTCCGCGTTTTCTGTTACAAAAATCCTACTGTGTGGCACACTGACGTTCGCCCACCGCCGGCTGAACCACAGATAGGCCAGCCCCCAGCTGTGCTCCCTGCAGCCCACAGCTCAGCCAGGGGGCCCTTCACCAAGGAGACCAAAGTAAAGACGCTTTGTAGACTGTGCCCCAGCTACCTGTCTGTCACCACTTTAGGTCTTACAACTTAGGGGAACACTCCTAAGAAGGTCATCTTAGTCCATTTTCTGGTGGTATCACTAAATACCCAAGGCTGGATGATTCATGAAGAGTCTTGGCGGCTGGGAACTCCAGGAGCATAGCACCAGCATGTGCTTGCTACCTGGTGAGGGCCTTCTCCATGCAGCCCAACATGGCAGAAGGCATCCTGTGGTGAGACGGAACCAGCTAGCCAGAGTTTGCGTTTATAACAAAGCTGCTCTCCCCCATTAACCCATGAGAGTTAATGGCTGGCTCCTCCTCTTCACATCTCACATCAGGGATTAAATTTCAGCACCACGACATTGGGTGGGAATAAATCAACCATAGCTGAAGTCCTAACCTGCTACCCTAGCAGGAAACCCACCACCATCCTCAGGATCTAAGAAGGCGCTTTCAGAAGCCGCACTCACTAATCACACACCCTCAGCCCCATCTTCTTGCCCAGGGCAGCCTGATCATCTCTTTCACAGGCCCATATTCAAAGAACAAAGATCTGTTACATCTCTCCAGGAGGGAGAAAAAAAAAAAAAAACTCAGTCCTTAAGGATTTAGCATCCTACTGAGAGTTAGAAGAAAAAAATCATTTTTCCTCTTCTATGAGAGGATCTCTAAAAAAGCATGACCTAGTTAATTTCAGTAGGTTACTCTGCTTCATTAATTTTTCAAAAAATTTCCTTATTGGTAGAATAAATAAGAACATTAAAGTAACACACAACCCTATCCCCTGGAGGTTAATGAATTTATATATTTATTATATACAAAGGTAAAACTAATGGCTAAAACAGAAATTTGCCTTTGAATAAATAAGTAAAAGACTGTGTCCATTAATTCACCACACATAAAAAAAAGATCCAAAGTTGGTAAACAGAAGTCTTCCCTCTCCCAAGGTCAAAAACATAAAACTGGACAAGGCTGGAGTCTAAGTGTCACCTGTGAAGGTAGGGACAAGCAGGAAAGTAGTGACGAGAGAATTGTTCTGGGAAGATGGAATTGGCATTCTTGTCACTATTCCTCCTGCTAAGCACAACTAGGAATCCTGGATGGTATATGAGACACAGACATAAAAAGACTGAATGGTGGAGAGAAGCAGGAGGGTGGGACCAGACCTTAGAAACCAAGAAAACACTGTAGTGAGCTCCCTGAGTTTTCTTGTTTGCATATTGTATCACACAGTGCATACTAAAAGTGCTAACAGTCTGGAAATGGCGATGTCCAAAGACAAAACAAGCTAAGCCTGTTCTTTCTCGCCAGCTAACAAGAAAAGCAGCAATCTTGCAAGACAGAAAACTTTCTAGACAATAGCTGCTCTAGTCCAGCCATACACCAGAGGGGGCAAAAACTGATGCCCTACTCCCATTCGGCCAACGAGGGCCAAAGGCAGCGCCTGGGCTTCCATACTCAATAGAATGCACCAAGGCCTCTCAGCCACCCACCTCCATCTGCACGTTAAGTCATGAGCTTCCCTTCCCTGAGCCCCACGGGATCAGTGGAAACCACCTCCTAGATGTGATAAAATGAATTCCCTCCTCATCACTGGGGTAGTGTTTGTAAAGGTCTAAGGAAGGGTCATTTCATCTACCACACATCGGCAGGATAAAGGCCACCATCATTAGTGTCCATAGAGTCCACGGAGGAACAGAAATGAGGCGTCCTCCCTCCTCCCAGCAAGGGTGGAATGCGTGAAGTCCTGGTGAGGAGGAGCCTGAACTCCCACCTGCTCCCAGCGCTAACAGGAAGTCCCTTTCCCCTTGCTCTTGTTATACACAGCTGAGTGGGGAAACCTCACCTGGCCTCTTTCACTTACCGGGGCGGTGCTAGAGAATGCCTGCTAAGATGCAACACTTAAATAAGATTAAAAAAAGATCTCAAAAAACAATTCCTGAAATGTCCAGGATTCAATAACAACAAAAAAAATCTCCCATGTTACTAAGAACCAAGGAGATCTCACACTGAATAAGAAAAAGCAATCAACAAATCAAAATGCTAACATGTCACAGACATTGGAATACTCTGACAAAAATTGTGGAGCAACTATCATAAAAATGCTCCAAAAAGGATTTAAAAAGCTGTATACTTAAAACAAAAGAACAAATGGCTGAGCAAAGAGATCAAAAGCACCAGCACAGAGATAGCAGATCAAAGGAAGAAACAAATGGAAATTTAGAATTGGAAAGTACGGTAACCAAATAAAAAACTCACCGGGTGGGCTCAACAGCTGAGTGGAGAGGACCAGAGAGGACCGAGGGAAAAAAATCATGAAGATAAAATAGCAAGTACCTCATCTGAGCAACAGACAAAATAGATTGGAAAATAAGAATCAAAGTCATTGGGGACATAGGGGCTCTAACAAAAGCGCAGACACTCAAGGACCAGAGTCTCAGAAGGAGGGGAGAGAATTAGTCTGAAAGGGTATGCAAGGCACTTTGGAAATTTATATTTATTTTAAATAAAAGTTTAAAAAAGAGCATGCAAGGAAATAATGGCTAAAAATTTCCCAGTGTGACAAAATGTAAACCACAAAAAACACACAAGCCTACAGATTCAAGTTACACAAACTCAGCGAACTCCATGGCAAGACAGATCACTGTCAAACTTCTGAAAACTGTCAACAAGAATGACTTATAAAGGGAAAACAAGTAGAAAGACAGTGGGTTTCTCATCAGAAATCATGGAGATCAGATTTCTCACATGTTGAAAGAAAAAACTGTCAATTCAGAATTCTATATCTAGTGAAAATATTCTTCAGGAATGAAGGGTAATCACGATATTTTTTTTTTGAGATTTCTTTTTTTATTTTTTGTCACGATATTTTTAAATGTTTATTTATTTTGGTTTTTATTTTACTTAAAAGACAGAGAGAGAGAGAGAGAGAGCGAGTCTCCCAGCCATTGATTTGCTCTCCACATTCCTGCAACAGCCAAGGCCAGGCCAGGCCAGACCAGGCCAGAACCAGGAGCTTGGAACTTCAACCCGATCTCCCATGTGGGTGTTAGGGAGCCGAGCACTCCAGCCATCATCTGCTGCCTCCTGTGATGTACTGGCAGGAAGTTGGGTCACTGTGAATCAAATCTGAGATTTGGGCACCACAAGGAGCAGCTCAACCTGCTGCACCACAACACCCAGCCCAAGACTGTTTTAGATGAAGAAAAATCAAGAAATGAAGCCATGCCATGACTTCATGAATCGGAAGACTCTACGTAGTAAAGATGTCATTGCTCCTGCAACTGATAGACAGGTTTAATGAAATTCCTATCAAAATTGTATAGATAAAGATAAGATTACTTTAAAATGCAAATGGAAGGAACAAAACCAGAATGACAACAAAAGAATAAAGTGGGAGGCACTATTCTAGGATGTCCTATGTAGCTATAGGCAGCAAGACTGTGTGGTAGTGATGGAGCGATAGACACGTTAATCAATGGAAGGAAATCCAGAGCTGCAGGATAGGCTCACACACAAGTTCAGACAACTGATTTTGACAATGGTGGAAAACTATTCAATGGAGGAAGGATATTCTTTCCAAAACAATGGCACTGGAATAGTAGGATATTCATAGACTGAATGAATACATGAAACCTTATACAAAAATGCACTCAAAATTGAAAATAGATTTAAATACAAAACATGAAACCACACAATGGGAGGAAACCTTCAGGATCTGGGGTTTGATGAAGTGTTCTTAGATATGAACCCAAAAAATATAGTCCATGAGAGGAAAAAGAATCAACACATTAAACATCACCCAAATCAAAAGTCTTCTGTTTTGTAAATGATTCTGGTAAGACAAAGAAAATGCAAACTACAGACTAGGAGGAAATATTTGCAAATCATTTCTCTGTCCACAATGGACTCATCTCTAGAACATGGAAACAATTGCCAAAACACAATGTATTTTTTTTCTAAATATTCCAATTAGAAAATGAGCAAAATACTCCTGTCCTTACATGACATTATAGAAAAGAGTGAATAGATGTCAAATTGCTCTATAAATGAGCCAAAGATGGTTTTTGTGCATTAGCCCCTAGGTTGTTTATTTCTTCACTGCAAGCTGAGACACATTAACTCAAAAGCATGCTGGTGCCAAACTCAAATTTTTATCCATCCAGTTGTTTTCAACATGGCCGGTGAAGCATATATTTAGCCATTTATTACTTGCAGGTTTTATGTAGCCAGTGAAATCTCACCCTATACCTGCTGACCATTGATAAGCTAGAGCCTTAAAAGACCCTGTAGTACTTTGGTCCTATAGAATTCCATGACACAGAGCCTCCTTGCAGTGGTGTTGAATGACATCACCCAGACATGTAGATTTCCTTCTGTCATTTCCCACTCGCCAAGAGTTCCCATGCCTCCTCCCCTTTGGAGTGGGGTAACCATGCACTGCGCCGTAGACTCTGGACAGACTTGCAACAAGGCTATTGCTCTGCCCTGCAGCTTTGTCTGACTACCACCCAGCAAACCTTGCTGTGTGGTCCTGTCTGTTATAGGCATTGTTTCTCCCTTGATCAGCCCCAACACAAATGGGATTATGCACATGAGAAGGTATTATATGTCACTAGTCATTTAGGGAAAGGCAGATGAAGACCACTATGTTTCTATCAGTATAGTTACAGTAAAAAGTATTGATCATACTAAATACGTGTGGATGTGGAGAAAACTAGTTATCCCGTTATTGCTGATGGAAATGCAAACTGTACAGTCTTCTGCAAAATAGCTTGTCAGTTTCTTCAAAAACTAAACATACATTTACCATACAATCTAGCAATTAAACCTCTGGGCCATTTATCCCAGATAAATACAAGACATTGTCCACACAAAATCCTGGACGTGGCTATTCATAGTTTTATTGATGATAGTCCTGAATTACAACTAATGAAAATGTCCTTCAATAGATTGAATTGTTGGACAAACTGGGGTGCATTATACCAGGAAATACTACTCGACAATAAAAGAACAAGTTATTGATCCATGCAACAAATTGAATGGGTCTCAAAGGAATTATGTGGAATAAAAAAATCTTAAAAGGAGAAACACTGTATGATTTCATTTAAATCACACTCCAAAAATCATGAAACTATAGAGATGGAGAATGGATTAGTTGTTGCCAGGGGTTACAAATGCAAGAAGAGAAAGAGAGAGACATGACTATAAAGGGGTAGCACAAGGAAGATCCTGGTGGTGATGGAATAGTTCTATATCTTGACCATAATTATAGTCACACAACTCTACACAAAACACAGAACTAAGCACACATATTGTACCAATGCAATTTCCCTGTTGGGATATGGCACAATTGTCCCTCAGTATGCAAGGGGGATTTGTTCCAGGACCCCTGAGTATACAAAAGCTGTGGACACTCACATCCCTTATATGAACAGCTTGGTATTTGCATAAAACATATGTACATCCTCCCTCACCTTTTAAAGTATTTCTAATAAATAAATAAAGCATTTCTAGATTCCTTACAATACCTACTACAGTCCCCATACTACGTAAACAGTCATTACACTATATTGTTCATGCAATTATGACAAGGAAAAGAGTTTATGTATGTTCAGCACACATGCATTGCTTTTTGACTATTTTCTATCCAGGGTTGATTGAATCTGCCAATGCAGAAACCTTGGCTCTCAGGGGGCTGACTGCACTATTATTCTGTAAGATATAGGGAGGGTTTGGGCCCAGGGGTGTGGAATGTTTGGTCCATGGAACACAGTCTACAAAATCATTTGATCTGGCCCTGCCAAGGTAACTGCAGGCAGGACTCAAAATTCAATAAATCTATAGCAGGCTAATTTTCAACGTGATAATTTTGTATGGCCTGTGAATGATGTTATACAGCTCCAAATGGCCCTTGTTGAAAAAAGGTCCCCTACCTCTGCTAGGATCTCCCCTAAGCAGCTCCACTTAGCCAACTCTCCACTCCTCTGTAAAGCAGAGAGCCCACGCCTACCAGGTCATTAGCGCCCACTACTGTAGGATACCCCCAGCCCTCTGTCTTCTAACGCTCCCCTCAGCCAAGTTGTCTTCTCACCGAGAGTGAGTTGAATTTGTTCCCAAGCCTGTCAAGGCCTCTTTAACTGTTTTTCCAATTATGTAATTAAAATAAACATTTCAAAAACCAATTAAATAGGAGTGGGATAAATAAGAGCATTGCTGTTTCAATGAAAACTAAATTGAAGGCTTTGCAAAGGCTTGGGGGAAAAAAGGCAAATTTCCCATGTAAAATTATGGATGTAGAAAAAAGTGTAGACGAGCCAAGATTCGGGGTTGAGGGGGATGGGAATCTGCAAATCCAAAAGCATGCTGCATTCAGGCGGTTTCGCCATATCAGGCAGTGGGTAATACACCTGCAGGAAATGCAACAAAAAGTCCAGACTGGGACGCATACACACCAGTCTTGGTCCCTCCACCAAAAATTACCAATATAATAGATTTGGATACAGACATAGGTAAAATAAAATAAAACTTGTTTCACCCTTAGATCCTCATTTTAATTGAGTGCCATTTCCAAATACAGTTTTCATTCAGTGTAAGGGAATGGTTCCAGGACCACTTTGCTTACCAAAATCAAGGGGTGCTAACTCCCTTGAATAAAATCATGTAATATTTGCATAGAACATACTCACATCCCCCTTATGCATCATCTAGAGATGAGTTACTGCATACGTATATGGTATGCATACCTAAAACAGTACTGTATACCTAAAACAATGGAGTGCAATGTGAACAGTAATTGTACTGTTATTCAGGGAACAATGACGCTGCAAGAAGTCTGCACATATTCAATACAGATGGAATATTTTCAATCCATAGTTGCATGAACCCTTGGATGAGAAACCCATGAATACAGAGAAGCTGTACTTTTAATAGAGATCCTCCTCTACTCCCAACAAGAACCCAAAAATTCTACTCTAACCTAGTCATTCCACTTGGGGAAACTTCACCTAAAAATGGCTCCAAACTTTAGGAAGAGCTGCACATGCAAAGATGGCATATTTTGTCCTTAGTTCTCAGGCCCCCTGGTACCAAGGCCCTCACTCTCTTTGTTGACACGTCTGCTGTCACTGTGCATGTCTCAGCCCTACTGTGGATTCAGGAGTTCTGTCTTCACCTCTTCTTGGGCTGAGCACAGGACCCAGGCTAGTTCATTCTCCCTATCTAGCAACTGTCTGTGAAGGGAACAGCAGGGGGACAGGAGACCACAGTGGACCTCTCTGCGCACTAACAACAGAGCTCCAACCTCAGAGTGCCCCCGAGAACTGTCCATGGATCTGATTTCCTATTCACCCAGTTCTTCAAACCCTCTGTGAATTCCTAGAGTTCCTCTCTAGCCTTCAAGCAAACCCCTGCCCTGCCCTTGCTTTCAGAGTAGCTTTCTCTTCCTTGTCAACAAGGAATCCTCCCTGACTCAATTTATAGAAGCAGGAAAAAATAGGAACCATCTAAATGTCAAAGAATTGGAAAACAGTGAAGTAAATTATAGTTTATCCACTCGACAAAATATTATGTTGTCATAAAAAATTATAGTTATTAGGATATACAACAAAATATAAAATGTCTATAGTACAATATCTGTAAAAGCCAAGATATGAAATTTTATTTGTAGTATGGTTACAATTATGTAAAAATACACATAGAAGAACTTCAAAATTATAGCCATTATGTTGAGGTTATTGGTTATGATTTTTTTATAATTTAAAATTGTTATTCATTCAATTATATTTCCTAATATAATATAATTTCCTAGTTTTTATGTCTGTGGGTTTTTCAATAGGAAATGAGAAACCAGGTACAAATACTTTGGTCCTTTTTTATCTTCTCTGCCTGTTTTTTAAGGTTGTGTCCTCCCGATGACTTACTTTCAAATGGTCTCTTGCTATACAACATGGAATTGCAACTCCAGTTCTTCAGTGTCTAAGATGTGCTAGGCACAGTTCTGGAACTTTCCTTCTTCTGTAACCCTTCCCACAATCCTGTGCGATCAGGTGTGCACTGTGGCACAATGGGTTAAGCCACTGCTTGGGATACCTGCATCCCAGATCAGAGGGCCTGGTGGAGTCCTGGTTCCTCTGCTTCCAATCTAGATTCTTCTGATGCACATGTCCTGGGAGATGGCAGATGATTGCTCAAGTACTTGGGCCCTGTCCCCACTGTGGGAGATGTGGACAGAGCTCCAGGTTCCCAGCATTAGCCTAGCCTGTCTCTGGCTTTGAGGACATTTGGGGAGTGAGTCAGCGGATGGAAGATCTCTGACTCTGCCTCTCTGCCTGTCAAATATATGAAAATAAATCAGTACACTTTTCAAAAATAACCCTATGACATCAACAAGTTTACTCCCAATTTTCAGAGAGACAAATTGAAGCTCAGAGTTTAAATAAGCAAACGAAGAAACCATATGGTCAGTGAGAGAGACAGGACTCAATTGCCAGAGGATATGATGTCTTCTATCATCTACAGTGCTTTCTTGCTTACACACAAAGCAAGGCATTAGAGCTGGGTTTGGAGCTGGCATTTAGCCTAGTGATCAGGATGCCTGTGTCCCACATCAGAATACCCGAGTTCAATTCCTAGCTCAGCCCGTAACTCCAGTTCACCTGCTAATGCAGACTCTGAGAGGCAGAGGTGACAGCTCAAGTGATTGGGTTCCTGACACTCTTGTGGGAGACCTGGATTACATTCCTAGATCCCAGCTTCAACGTGGCTCAGCCCTGGCTCAGCCTTTGGGAAGTGAATCAGCAGGGAGGAACTCTTTCTATATCTCTGCTTCTTAAATTAAAATTATATGTATTTTTTTTTTAAAAAAATGGGTTTTCATCTGGGATACACTAGACATGACATTTCCATCTGAGGAACCACTGTGGATGACCAGAAGAAATTCTTGAGAATCATTTTGGGGACACCTCAATCTCCCACTTGGATAATAAAGAAAAAAGTTTGGGAAAGTAAAAAGAGGGAGCATCTTGTGAACAGGCTCATTCTGGAGAGCAAGGTGATGGAAGCTCCACCCATCCCCCCTGCTAAGGAGTTCCTTCCCTGGTGCTGCCCCAACATCTGGGAGCACAGCAGCTGAGCTGGGGCTTGGCTTCGCCAGGGAAATAAAGACTCAATGGGCTGGCAGCTGCACTTTCAGGCTGTCAGGGCCAGGGTTCCTGAGTGCTTCCTGGGAGCCAAGTGAAGTCCAATAGGAGAGAGGGCCTGGGTGGGTTCATCTTAGGTGCTGTCACACGGGGCAGCTGATGGGAATCAAAGGACCCCAGTACATACACCTGGAGGGAGGGAGTCCCAACCAAGCACTCCATTTCCATGGGTCAGGAGCCATCAGAAAACTGCTCCACTACACAAAAGCAGCCCCCAAGGAAAAGAGCATTCAAGAGCATCTACCAGGTCAAGGTCTTCTGCTCACAGAACAGGAGCAGCCCAAAAAGGACCTCACCTTTCCGCCTCGGGTATCTTCTCTCCTTCCCACTGTAGAGAGGCAGACACTAGGCAACAGCTGGGGTGCTCGGGCTGGGAGGAGCCAGCTGGAGAGAGAGGATGGCACACGGCGTGCTTCCCGCAGCATCAAGTGGGAACGATTTCGGGCCACATTAAGCTCAAAACTCAGGTCCGTGTGTTACAACGAAGCATTCTCACTATTGCACTGCGTTTCCACTAACACAACCACAGGACAGTCTTGTACTTCAGAGTGAAGCGAGCTGCCACGGCCCCTGCCAGGATTTTCATGCCAACACAGGGGCAAAATAACTCCCATTGAAGACGATTTTCTGTGTGATCTTTTACTATGTCATGAGCTGCATGAGTTCAGCACACATGCTCTCTCTCTGTCCCTCAAGGCCACCTAAGCTCCAGGACGGGGCCTTTGCAGGGTCGCCACTGCATTCCCAACACCTGGAGCCATGGCCGACCCCAAGCAGGAGCTCAGCCCGTGCCCTCTCTACCCATCACTGCCCAGAGAAGTGGCGACTGAGCCAGTGCTCCCATTCATTTACAGGACTCTCTCCCATCCCCTGCCCTTGTTCACTGCCTCTGGCAATGAATGACCTCCACAGGCAACCAAAGCAGCATTGATTGAGCTCACGGGAGTCAATATCATTTTCCCAAAGAGCATTATGCTGTGCTGGTGCTTACTGCGGCTACTGAAAACAGTCCCAGGAAGACTCCACGGCAAATATTTGCTGGTGTCTTCTCTGATATACGTATTTTTAAAGGTTTTATTTATTTATTTGAAAGTCAGAGTTACACAGAGAGAGGAGAGGCAGAGAGAGAGAGAGGTCTTCCATCCGCTGGTTCACTCCCCAGTTGGCCGCAATGGCCGGAGCAGCGCCGATCCGAAGCCAGGAGCCTGGAGCTCCTGCCAGGTCTCCCCGATGTGTGCAGGGGCCCAAGGACTTGGGCCATCTTCTGCTGCTTTCCCAGGCCACAGCAGAGAGCTGGATCGGAAGTGGAGCCGCAGGGTCTTGAACCATTGCCCATATGGAATGCCGACACTGCAGGCAGCGGCTGTACCTGCTGGCCCCCTCTGATATTTTATTTTTTTGACAGGCAGAGTGGACAGTGAGAGAGAGAGAGAGAAAGGTCTTCCTTTGCCGTTGGTTCACCCTCCAATGGCCGCCGCGGCCGGCGTGCTGTGGCCGGCGAACCGCGCTGATCCGATGGCAGGAGCCAGGAGCCAGGTGCTTTTCCTGGTCTCCCATGGGGTGCAGGGCCCAAGCACCTGGGTCGTCCTCCATTGCACTCCCGGGCCACAGCAGAGAGCTGGCCTGGAAGAGGGGCAACCGGGACAGCATCCGGCGCCCCAACCGGGACTAGAACCCGGTGTGCCGGCGCCGCAAGGCGGAGGATTAGCCTAGTGAGCCGCGGCGCCGGCCTCCCCCTCTGATATTTTTAAGAAGCACTTTCCTCTGAGTTCTCCAGCACAACAGAATGAATAGGATACACACACACACTCACACACACACACACACACTCACACACACTCATACACACTCACTCACGAGAGGTCTTCAAAAAGTTTGTGGAAACTGTAGAATGAAGAAGGGATGCATACGTTTTAAAAAATTTTTGCACCAAAATAAAATTTTTAGTTCCTTTTTTTTTTCATGAAATTTTTAAAGTGTGTGTGTGTGTGTGTGTAGGGGAGAGGCATATCCGTGGACTTTTAGAGCTGATGCATGAGCTCCTGTGAGCTCCTGGAGCTGGTGAATCTGAAATCCTCCAGGCAGCCCAGCCTCTGTGAACGCCGTTACAAGTTGATGTTGCACTGAGTCCGACTTCTGTAGGCAGCAGTCTGGAAATCCTTGCAATGGAAGGCCACCCCTTCCTTTTCCAGGAAATCTGTATTTTTCTTTTAAGGCCTTCATCTGATTAGAAGAGGCCAACCCTCATCACAGCAAGGAGGACTGTCTGCTTTATTCAAACTCTACTGATTCAAATGCTAATCAAGCAACAGGTGGACTGGAGTTTCACAAACAGCCGGGCATCATAGCCCAGTCAAGTTGACACCTATAATTAACCATGGCAGTGGGAAAACTCTCCTTTTATTCAGATATAGATGACATCTGGGGGAAGACGACTGACACTCCCTGCACTGCTAGTCTAGGGGAAGCTGAAAAGATTTCTCCTCTTTGTTTCCCTCTAGAAGTTAGAGATTCTTCCTTCTCTATTTAGCAGGTTTTTTTTTTTTTTTTTTTTTTTTGACAGACAGAGTGGACAGTGAGAGAAAGAGACAGAGACAGGTCTTCCTTTGCCGTTGGCTCACCCTCCAATGGCCGCCGCTGCCGGTGCGCTGCAGCCGGCACACCGCGCTGATCTGATGGCAGGAGCCAGGTACTTATCCTGGTCTCCCATGGGGTGCAGGGCCCAAGCACTTGGGCCATCCTCCACTGCACTCCCGGGCCACAGCAGAGAGCTGGCCTGGAAGAGGGGCAACCAGGACAGAATCCAGCGCCCTGACTGGGACTAGAACCCGGTGTGCCGGCACCGCTAGGTGGAGGATTAGCCTGTTGAGCCGCGGTGCCGGCTTTAGCAGGTCTTAAAGCAGAGCCTGAGGCAAGGATGAACTAATGATAAGAAAACACAGTGCTTTGTGGTGCCTCATAAGAAGCCAGGAAACATCACTTTGCTTAGAAAGTTGATTCAGGGGCGGGCTCTGTGTTGTAGTGGGCAAAGCCATCACCCACAGTGCAGGCATCCCATGTGGGTGCTGGTTCTAGTCCCGGCTGCTCCACTTCTGATTCAGCTCTCTGATATGGCCTGGGAAAGCGGTAGAGGATGGCCCAAGTCCTTGGGTTCTTTTTTTTTTAAGTTATTTATTTATTTGAAAATCTGAATTACACACAGAAGGAGAGGCAGAGAGAGAGAGAGAGAGAGAGAGAGAGGTCTTCATCCAGCGGTTCACTCCCCAAATGGCTGCAACAGCCAGAGCTGCACCAATCTGAAGCCAGGAGCCAGGAGCTTCTTCCGGTCTCCCACACAGTGCAGGGGCCCAAGGACTTGGGCCATCTTGTACTGCTTTCCCAGGTCATAACAGAGAACTGGATCAGAAGTGGATCAGTTGGGACTCGAACCGGTGCCCATATGGGATGCCAGCACTGCAGGCGGCAGCTTTACCCGTTATGCCATGGCACCAGCCCCTATGTTCTTTTTTTAATTAAGATTTATTTATTTATTTATTTGAAAGTCAGAGAGAGAGAGAGAGAGAGAGAGAGAGAGAGAGATCCTCCATCTGCTGGTTTATTCCCCAAATGGCTGCATAGCTGGGCCCGGGCCAGGCCGAAGTCTCTACATCTCCCATGTGAGTGGCAGGGGCCCAAGCACTTGGGCCACCTTCCATTGTTTCTCCCAGGCTTCTGCAGGGAGCTGGATCAGAAATAGAGCTGCCAAGACACGAATTGGTGCCTGTGTGGGATGCCGGCAACACAGGTGGCAGCTTTACCCACTGTGCCACAACGCCAGCCCCAATAAACTTACCTTCTAGTTCCATTTTCTGTGGACTTTTTGATGTATCCTTTTATGTGTAACAAGTACAAATTTGGAGAACTCTGGGTGAAATTTCAGTTCCCAGGATTAGGAAAAGTGTGTGTGAGCCCGTGGAGACAGAACATCACAGGAGGCCTGCCCCTCCACCAGGTGAGTTCTTGAACCCCTCTGTTTCTCAGCCTGTAAGTCCAGGGAACACGTCCCACCCCCAGGGCAGGACTGAAAACAACAGCATCCATAGCCGGGCACGCAGCAGGGCTTAACACTGAGGTCTCCCTCATCCGTAGCTCACCCGCTCTAACGGTGGCAAGATCAGGGGGTCCTATCAGACCTGAGGAACTGTGTACAACTGATTAAGTTCCCAGGGGTGTGTTCATTTCAGGCGAAAGAAAAGTAGGATGACTACAAAGGAGCTATTAGCTACCAGATGCGAATCTTAAATGAGGCCTAATTTTAGAACCATTTTTGAACATATTCTTAGCTTTCACCACTCATCAAATCATTTGTGAAGCATTAGGGTATCAGACACAGATTCTTGGGCTACTCCACTGGTGAGTTTACACTGCCAGGATAGACATTTTCAAAAGTTGGCATGGCCAGGAAAGCAGGATTTTGCTAATAGTAAACTATTACAGGGGCCAGCACTGTGGCATAGTGGGTAAAGCTGCCACCTGCAATGCCGGCATCCCATATGGGCACAGGTTCAAGTCCCAGCTGCTCCACTTCTGATCCAGCTCTCTGTTGTGGCCTAGGAAAGCAGTAGAAAATGGCCCAAGTCCTTGGGCCCCTGCACCCACATGGGAGACCTGGAGGAGACTCCTGGTTCCTGGCTTCGGATCAGCTCAGCCAATTGAGGAATGAACCAGTGGATGGAAGACCTCTCTTTCTCTCTGCCTCTCCTCTCTCTGTGTAACTCAGACTTTCAAATAAATAAATAAATCTTTAAATAAAATAGTAAACTATTACAGCCTTGGTCTTCTGGCAGCCTGAGCAGGAGGCCTGGGGATATTCATGCCAGACGGCCACGTGGTAACCGCTTCACTCACGGTGGTAGCTCCAGCAGCCAGGATGAACAGGTTCTGGTTTCAGACGTGCTGTGCGTCCATGCATGCTGCTCCCACCTGCTGGCTTTTTCTTCCTCTTTTCCTCATTCCTAAAAGAAAAGCCCTCTCCTTCAGACAGCCTGCACGTCCTCCCGCCACCATTGCCCCAGCCTGGTGCAGACAGCTCCCTGCTCCGTCACAACACCCATCACCTGCAGAGTGTGACTGCTGATTTTCTGGCCCATGTGCCACCTTGCCGCCAGGCTCCCTCATCTGGCTAACGCCAGGACCTGGCCCAGTGCTTGGTCCACAGCAGGCACTCAGTAGGGAAGGGAAGCAGCAGGTGTGAGAAAGAACAACACAGGGAGGAAAGTAAACTACAGTCACCCCCCCCCCCCCAGTGACCTGAGGGAGATGCCTGGGCCTCAGATTGTTCCAAACCCTGAGTTCCTGTAGCTTCATACCTGTACAAGGTTAATTTACAAATTTACAGTCAACATTCACATCGCTAATAATAAACTAGAACAATTATAACGATATGCCACAATCAAAGTTATTAGAGAAAGATTATATACTGTACTTACCCTTCTTCTTGAAAAAATCTGAGATGGGGCCGGCACTGTGGCACAGAAAGTTAATTTTCCACCTGCGACGCCAGCACCCCATATGGGCGCCGGTTCAAGACCCAGCTGCTCCACTTCAGATCCAGCTCTCTGCTGTGGCCCGGGAAAGCAGTAGAAGATGGACCAAGTCCTTGGGCCCCTGCACCCACCTGGCAGGAGCTCCAGGCTCCTGGCTTCAGATCAGTGCAACTCCAGCTGTTGTGGTCATCTGGGGAGTGAACCAACAGATGAAAGACCTCTCTCTCTCTCTCTTTCTCTCTGCCTATGCCTCTCTGTGTAACTCTTTCAAATAAATAAATAAATCTTTGAAAAAAAAAAAAGAAAGAATCTGAGATAATACAATGCCAGAGGATGAAACAAAAGTGACATTGCATGTAATGTTTTAAGTGTTCCTTGAAGACCAAGCTCTGTGATACTACTACAGTTGTTCTGATACCTAAGAAGGCTGTGAGATGACTACTCGGTGGGTAGCATATACAACATGGATCCACTGGACAAAGGCATGGTTAGCATCCCAGGCAGCATGCAGTGAGGCAGCATAGAGTTCAGCATGAAGCTCAGAAAAGCCTGCAATTTAAAACTTAAATGTTTACTTCTGGAATTTTCCATTTAATATTTTTGAAACCACATAAAGCAAAAGCACAGATAAAGGGGACTATTATACATTAATGTGTAAATGCATTAATATAGAAATACAAATAAACTTGGTAAATATATAGGAGAATAGAGGATATATTTACACAGGAATGCATAGAACATGAATTTTAATGAAGTAAATTTGTGAAATTATTTTGGTTTTAATCTTATCATTTCAGCAGGTCAGCTTAGTGGCCAAAGAGCCATCATATTTTATTCTTGTTGAAAAAGCTAAAACAGGGGCCGGCACTGTGGCGCAATGGGTTAATGCTCTGGCCTGAAGCACCAGCATCCCATATGGGTGCTGGTTCAAGTCACTGATGCTCAACTTCCAATCCAGCTCTCTGCTATGGCCTGGGAAAGCAGTGGAAGATGGCCCAAGTCCTTGGGCCCTGTACCCATGTGGGAGACCCAGAAGAAGCTCCTGGCTCCTGGCTTCGGATCAGTGCAGCTCCAGCCATTGCGGCCAATTGGGGCGTGAACCAGTGGATGGAAGACCTCTCTCTCTGTCTCTACCTCTCTCTGTAACTCTGTCTTTCAAATAAATGAAATAAATATTAAAAAAAAGAAAAAGCTAAAACAGAGAAGGGAAACATTATTAAATTCCGTTTTCTTAGTGGTTACAATGAATTAATGGGCAGAAACACCATTCAGACTGAATTAAGAGAGTCATTGGCTCAGGTCCTCGGAAGCTCAAGGAGTATGTAAGTTTCAGGAATGGCTGGATTTGGAGACTCTCCACTTCCCAGCTATGTTGCTCCCCTCGTTGGGCTTATTCACATATAGATCTACCTCACTGATGCTTCTGGAATCTTCAGGGTATGAAAGAAAGGTTTTCCAACTGCTGCAAAAACTGCCAGAACTGGGTCCCCTTGCTGTGTCTTAGGTCATGTGTCCTTCTGTCAACCTCATTATAGGCAGGGGGCTGACCACGAGACCAGGGCCATGGCCCACCCCCAGGGTTTGAGGCAGTGTCAGAACCACCTGAACACCACACCCAAGGGTAGGAAGGTGCAGCTCAATCAAAAGACAGGGTGTGTCACTTCCGGACGCAGGAGTGGCCGCTGGACCCCAGAGGCCAGAGTGGGATTGCTGGCTTCCTGGGAGACAGAGCTTTCAAAGTGCTTGGGGTGATGGGAGGAGAGAACAGAGTGAGTTCCAACCTGCGTGTGGGCAGGAGCAGTGCCAATGGGAGGAATGGAGAGAGTTGAAAGATAACCAGGAGGGAGCCTGGGAGAGACAGAGTGATTATCAATCTGAGACTGTCACCGGGAGAGAGCAGAGAAGGTGCATGGGGTACTACCCTAAACATCGACCGGTTTCCATCTGACTTGGCTAACCTCCTGGAATCACATTCCCTCGTGTAAGGAAATTTCCTTATTCTCTGTCATTCTAAAGAAAATTGGTCTTTGGATTTTGCCTTGTATCAAACAAGTCCATTACTGTCATTACTACCATTGTTATTATTTGTGGGGAGCAACTCGGACTAGACTAAGTTACTGGAATTAAGACTTATTCTATGCATCTGCTCTCCCACAATATGGCGCTGAAAGGGAGTAAACAACTTCTACGCAGCTGCCTCTCACCAGCTTGACTGATGAGCTGCAGGAGCTGATCTTGCTCCTGATTGGAGGAGAGCAGCGTGCTCGGCGTTTGGGTAGCAGAGTTGGGATTGGTGGAAGAGGACTATAAAGGAGGAGAGAGACAACATGCACCGGGAACATCTAAGGGGAACATCCGGATAACATCCGAGCAGCCCCCGAGAGAGCCGGCCGGCGGTGTGCCGCTCCCCCGCGGAAGTGGGGAAAGTGGCAGGGGGAGCCGCCCCTCCACAGAGGTGGAGGGATCGGCAGCCAACCCAGGAAGGACCAGCAGCAAACCTGGGAAGGGCCGAGCAGACAGAAGAACAGCGCAGGGTCCAGTGTCATTCCTCCGCGAAGAGGGGGAGCGACAATTATTATTAATATGATTGTCATTGTTGTTATTCTCCTGGTTGACTAGAAATAGTATGGAACTGCAGTCCCATAGACCTTGTGAAATGCCTGCTCTGCCACTTTGTACTTGTGTAAACTTGAGGAAGTCTCCAGAACTGTAAAATGGGCATTCATCAGAACGACCTCACAGGGCTTTTGTAATGTGTCAGCCACTAGCCAAGTCCCGCCATGACAGCAAATTCCCAGAGATGCATGCTGGCTGCTCTCACTGTTAGGTATGGTGCTGTGAAAGGATGGATTTGTTAGGTCTGAGGAAGCACAGTACTGAGTTCTTCATAGCAAGGAAGTAACTAAATCCAGTAGGACAGGTCCCAGATGTGTCTGCACCTTGCAGAATTTTTCATTATAAGGCAAACGCTTCCTTTTCTGAGGATCAACATCAAACCAGGGCATTTCTGTTCTCAGCATCATTAGGCTCTGCGGAGGTTCCCAGCGGGAGCAACGCTTGGAGAATTCGTTTTTTAATCATCTGAGCCTCACAAGAGAAGACACTCTCTTATCAAAATAAGGCAAAGCAGAAATGAGGGTGGGAAAGGGAAGGAACTTTACTGGATTTGACCTTGAGTTGCTCTTGTTCTTCTTGGAGAAAGGTCAGTGACTTTCTGGTGTCCTCACTGTGTGGATCCAGCTGCTACCAAATGCACTTGCATGACATTTATTTTCTTTCTTTATCCATCCATTCTCTTACTCACCTCCCAACACTCACTGACAACTCTTACCAGGCTCTGGGCTGGGCTCCCAGGGCAGAGCTAAGTAGCCTTAAGTAGCTGATAATGTACAGCAGGTGTTCACACACTCTTTCAGTGAAGGGTCAGATTATAAATATTTCCGGTTTTGCTGGTCACATGGTTTTTGTCACAACAACTCCTCCTCTTGTGGCACAAAAATAGTCAGAAAGGAATCACTAAGGCTGTGTGCCAGTAACACTTCACAAGCAGCCATGGTTTGCGGACCCCTAACCCAGAAGCAGAGGAGCCCACAAGCAAATAAATACAAGTTCTTTTTGAATGTTTTATTTATTTGAAAGGCAGACAGAGAAGCAGAGGCAGAGACAGAAAGAGATCTTCCATTCAATGGTTCACTCCCCGCAAAAGCCCACAACAGCAGGGATTACTCCAGGCCAAAGCCAGGTGCCCAGAACTCAGAGTCATCCGTGCAGGTGGCAGGGACCCAATTATTGTAATATCACCTGCTGCCTCCCAGGGTGCACATTAGCAGGAATCTGGAGTAAGGAACGGAGCTGGAACCAGAGGCCAAGCACTCCGATATGAGATTTGGGTTTCCCGAGTGGTGTCTCAGACCCTGGTGCCACGGAAGTAGACATGTAAATCATTGGAACAGAATACAAACTCCAGAAATCAATCCATTCATCTACTTATCTTTGACAAAGGAGCTAAAATCAATCCCTGGAGAAAGGACAGTCTCTTCAACAAATGGTGCCAGGAAAATCAGATCTCCACATGCAGAAATATGAAACAAGACCCCTACCTTATACCTACCTTACAACTCAATGGGTCAAGGATATAAATCTATGATCTGATACCATGAAATTACTAGAGGAGAATATTGGAGAAACTCTGCAAGACATTGGCATAGGCAAAAACTTCTTGGAAAAGACCCCAGAAGTACAGGTAGTCAAAGCCAAAATTGACAAATGGAATGACATCAAGCTGAAAAGCTTCTGTGCTGCAAAGCAAACAGTTAAAAAGTCAAGAGGCAACTGACAGAATGGGAGAAAATATTTGCAAACTATGAAACTGATAGAGATTAATATCCAGAATCTATAAAGAGCTCAAGAAACTTAACAACAACAAAACAATCCAATTAAGAAATGGGCAAAGGACTTGAACAGGCATTTTTCAAAAGAGGAAATTCAATTAGCCCAACAAACACATGAAAAAATGCTCAGGATCAGAGAAATGCAAATCAAAACAACAATGAGGTTTCATCTCACCCCAGTTGGAATGGATCACATACAGAAGTCAAAAAGCAGTATAGACTGGTGATGATGTGGGGGAAAATGTTCACTAATTCACGGTTGGTGGGAATGCAAGCTAGTACAGCTTTGTGGAACACAATATGGAGATTCCTCAGAAAGCTGAAAATATATCTACCATATGACCCAGCCATCCTAGTCCTGGGAATTTACCCAAATGAAATGAAATCAGCATTTGAAGAAGTTATCTGTTCTCCATGTTTATTGCAGCTCAATTCAGAATAACTAAGATATGGAATCTACCCAAATGCCTATCAACTGATGACTGGATTAAGAAACTGGGGTACATATACACTATGGAGTATTACTCAGCAGCAAAAAAAGAATGTCTTTCACAACAAAATGGATGTAACTGGAAACCATTATACTTAGTGAAACAAGCCAGTCCCAAAAAGACAAATATCATGTTTTCTCTAATCTGTTGTAACTCATAGAGTAAGTACAAAAAAAGCAATGTATAATTTGTAATTATTTGTATTACAATCTACATAAAATTATTCCTGTGCATAACCCATTGAGAGGAAATGGCTTAAAGTCTAAATGAATGTAATTCTTATCTTATAACTACACAAGGAATATTTAGATATTACATTGCTATTGGTTGTATCTCATTGAAAGAAATTATAAATAATTGACAAAAAAAACCTGTATGTGGTTGAAATGGTCATTTATACATTCAATTACTGTTTATAGCCATGGTCTATATTCCCATTAAACTAAGACCTTTTTTATTTTCCTTGTTAAACTTCTTAATAGATGATGTATTAAGCCTTTTTACTGTAATGTAAATTTAAAATATCTTATTTCAAAAACTAAAAAAAAAGGTAAAATAGAAGGAAGGAGGATAGAAGGAAGGGAGGGAGAGGAATATTATTTTGTTCTTAGACTTGTATCTACAAATCTGTTAAAAATTAATTAAAATGAAAATGAAAAAATGTTAAAAAAAAGAATTAACAACAACAACAAAAAAAACCCTGGTGCCAAACACCTGTCATAAAACCTAAGTCCCTTCAGTGTCCTAAGGTCAGGCATGCATGCAAGGAGTTGGAATGAAGGAAGAAAGGGCAGTGGCTCTGGGGGCAAGCATTGCAGCAAAGCAGGTTAAGCTTCTGCCTGCAATGCCGGCATCCCATATTGGCAGTGGTCTGAGACCAGGCTGCTCTACTTCCAATCCAGCTCCCTGCTAATGCACCTGGGAAAGCAGCAGATGATGGCCCAACAGCCTGGGCCCCTTTGCCCACACACAAGTGAGACCTGGAAGAAGCTCTAGGCTCCTGGCATTGGGCTGGTCCAGCCCTGGTCATTGTGGTCATTTGGGGAGTGAACCAGAGGATAGAAGACCTCTCTCTCTCTCTCTCTCTCTCGCCTCTTCTCTCGGAACTCTGCATTTCAAATACATAAAAAATAAATCTCTAAAAATAATAAAGAGGGGGCAGTAGCTAAGGCTGGAGTTTGGGCATGAGACTGTGACTACAGTAAGACATACTGTTGAAGCCATTGAGAAAGAAGAGCTATCCAGAGTGCCGTCTAGATTTCTGGCCCGGGCAATTGAAGGTCATCCAAATCAATATTTCTCAATTTTTTGTTCAATTATCACTCTTCCGATTCAGAGCTCTTTCAGATGATGCTTTTTCTTCCATTTCTATTATCACATCTTCATCTCTATGGTACTGTCACTCAGCTATACCTTTGCTGTGGGTGGTGTGATGATGAATAGATTATACTTCCCTAGCTCTTGACTTTGAACTTAACAATGCAACCTGCTTCCACTAATCAACTCCTAGTGGGTATGTCGTGATCAAAGGCATGAAATGTGCTTCTGTAGTTGTGTTTACATTCTTGACTCTTGCTTTTTATCATGAGAAAAGCATGTTGCAGGTCCGGCGCCGCGGCTCAATAGGCTAATCCTCCACCTAGTGGCGCCGGCACACTGGGTTCTAGTCCCGGTCGGGGCCCCGGATTCTGTCCCAGTTGCTCCTCTTCCAGGCCAGCTCTCTGCTATGGCCCGGGAGTACAGTGGAGGATGGCCCAAGTGCTTGGGCCCTGCACCCCATGGGAGACCAGGATAAGCACCTGGCTCCTACCTTCGGATCAGCACGGTGCACCGGCCGCAGCACGCTGGCCACGGCGGCCATTGGAGGGTGAACCAACGGCAAAAAGGAAGACCTTTCTCTCTGTCTCTCTCTCTCTCACTGTCCACTCTGCCTGTAAAAAAAAAAAAAAAAAAAAAAAAAAAAAAAAAAAAAAAACACAACAACAACAACAACAAAAAAAACATGTTGCAGATAAGTCATTGGTTTGAGAAGTTTGAGTTACACACAGAGCAGTGTTTATGGAGTTGAGGGTGTTTGTTACTCAGCAGAAACTGACAAACTTTCAACCTCATCACGTCTTTGAACCTAAGCAAATTTGAGAGGATTTCTTCTATCTCTCAGCTTACTCTATTTCCTCACCATTTTTTTTTTAACCAAAAGTTATAGATTTCTTCCTTCAAAGTGGTTCCCCCCACTTCAGGAAGGCTTTCTTTTTTAATCCAATACTTTATTTAGCTCTCTCTTCTACTTTTGGCTACTTCCTCTCACAGAGTTCCTATATACTCTTGGCAATCCTCACAAAATATTTTTCTGTCTGGCTCCTAGCTTCACTGAAAGATTAGTTTGAAATTTTCCTTTCTTTTATCCCTATTTTTTGGGTGCTTTCCAGGAAGACAGGAAGAGTCTCTCCTGTCTGCACTTCCATTTTCAAATGGAAATCTGCCTCCTTCCGGCATAACAAGGCAGCATGGGGTCTTGGAACAAATGCAAGCCTGGAAATCAGACAGAACTGGATCTGCCACTAGCTTCTGTGTGAATCTGAAAAACTTAGATTGACCTCTTCAAGCTCCCATTTTTCCCTTTATATGTAAGGAGATCTAGTGCCACTTGTCTCACAGAGTTATTGTAAAGAATGTCTTCAGAGAACCAAAGCTAAAACACAGACAGCACTTGGCAATGCAGATACACAAAAAAGTGAGAACATCATTATTATACTTCTTCCATTGTACTATTGGTGGTGTTTAGGAAAGAAAAGGCACAGGTAGGCAGTTTATAAAGCGTTTGTATGAGGAAGCAATACAAGTATAGGGATATATCTCCCATTCTCTGAAATCTGTAAAGAATTAATGAGAGCTGCTGATATTCAGAAACAGATGCATTCATAGCTCCCTACATCACTTCTCACTACTTGGACTTTTTTGCCTTCAGGGCACATGCCTTGACTCTGGAAATGGGGGCAGGTGGCTCAGGCCAAGTCAACTGGCACAATTCTCATTCCATAACCCACTATCCATTGGTTAATTGATAAGCATCTGGTTCATTCAGGACCAATGAATGAGAATGTATAAAATGTTTGCTGGTGGATTCATGAAACATAGGTCTTACACTTATGAGATAGTTCCTGGGAGAAACTTTGTCCCTGAGATATCAGCTTCCAGAATATTGTAGCTTCAAGACAGTAAGATGGTCCTAGGATGAGGCAGACACAACAGAGAAGAAACGTAAAGAAAGAGACCCAGGATCCTTGATGACAACCATTGAACATCTTAGTCAAAGCAACACCAAAGCTCACCCAACCTTTTTACTGTCCAATTAAATAAACCAACTATTATTTGTTTTAGTTGGATAAGACTACTTGAGTTGTCTCTGACTTGCAACTGAATGTACCTTACCATATTATCAGACAACAACGTTCCCAACTCGCAACATCATCATTAACACATAGTCTCAGATGAACACCAGCTTTAGATCATCATGTGTCCTTGGTTATTTCCAGAATCAAAGCCCTGTGACTGGATCTCCAGATGCAGAAGTATGATCCCTACCTTACATCTTATACAAAAATCCACTCAAAATGGATTAAAGACTTAAATCTACAGCCCAAATTATTAGAGAACATTGGGGAAGCCCGGCAAGATATTGGCACAGGCAAAGAGTTCTTGGAAAAGACCCCAGAGGCACGGGAAATCAAAGCCAAATTTGACAAATGGGATTACATCAAATTGAGAAGCTTCTGTACTACAAAGAAACACTCAGTAAAGTGAAAAGGCAACCAACAGAATGGGAGAAATTATTCACAAACTATACAACTGATAAAAGACTAATAACCAGAATATATAAAGAGGTCAAGAAACTCAACAACAACAAAACAAATGACTCAGTGAAGAAATGGGTGAAGGACTTAAACAGACATTTGTCAAAATGGCCAGTAGACACATGAAAAAAATGCTCAGGATCACTAACCATTAGGGAAATGCAAATCAAAGCCACAATGACATTTTACCTCAACATTGTTAGAATGGGCTTTCATATAGAAATCAACAAAGAACAAATGCTAATGAGGATGTGGGGAAAAAGGTACCCTAATCCACTGTTGGTGGGAATGTGAACTGGTAATGTCACTATGGAAGACAGTATGGAGGTACCTCAGAAATCTGAATATAGATCTATCATATGACTCAGCCATCCCACTCCTTGGAATTTACCCAAGGGAAATGAAACCAGCATATGAAAGAGTTATCTACACCCCTTGTTTATTGCAGCTCAATTAACAATAGCTAAGATACGGAATCAACCCAAATGCCCATCAACTGAAGACTGGATAAAGAAATTATGTGATATGTACACTATAGAATACTACATAGTGGTTTAAAAAATGAAATCTGGTCATTTGCAACAAAATGGATGAAACTGGAAAACATCATACTTAGTAAAATAAGCCAATACCAAGGGGACAAGTACCATATATTCTCCCTGACCCATAATAACTAATAGAGCACCTAAAAGGCAATCTGTAGAAGTAAAACTGACACTTTGAGAAGCGATGACTTTGAACAGCCCCTGTCTTTACTGTTGAGGAACAATTTTTTGTTTTTTTGGTTTCTTTTTGTTTTTTGGTTTCTGTTATTTTTTCTTTTCTTTCATACTATTTTTAAACCCTTGACTTAACATAGAGTTAATCATATGTATATACAGTTAATTGAAAATAGATCTTAGTAAAAAATAAGAATGGGAACAAGAGAGGGAGGAGGAAGGGCGGTAGTAGTGTGAGAGGGAGGGCAGGCATGGTGGAAAGAATCACCATGTTCCTAAAGCAGTAATTGTGAAATGTATGAAGCCTGTAACTCTAAAGCTGTATAGTTCACCATATATCCCTTTGGACTTATTTCTAAGGGTACAGTTTAAAAACTGGCCATGGAATACCAAATCCCCAGAAGCAGACTGGTTTTAAAAAAAGCATTTTAAGTGTTACAGTGATCATAAGGCTAGGATTAAGTGTTAAAGCAATCATACAAATAGGATTAAGTGTTTGGCAATAATAATAGATAGAATTAAAAAGGCACGAATGCTCCAACATGGGAAGCAATCCATACAGCACACTCATAGAAAGACAATCACTTAAAGCAGCACTTTGATCTCAAAATCAGCCCTTAAGGCATTTTGATCTGGCCCAAAGCCCACAAAAGCACTTCAGGCATGGAAAATCAAGCCACGGTAACAGAGTCCTACATGAAGAACCTCTGTTGGTGAGTCCCCAAGGGAAAGAAGTGGTCATCAAAGGATGTACTTTCTCTGAAGGAAGGACAGAACTTCCACTTTGCTTATGATCTTGTCTAAATATTGAAAGAGTTTGTGGATTCAAAAGGCTTCCATAGCCTAGACAGCTCATGTCAAGAGCCCTGGGTAATCACTGACATCATACATACAAGTGCCAATTGTTAAATTAACAACAGGAGTCTCTGTGCACTAACTTCCCATACAGGACCTCTGTCCTCAAAGACTTACATTATGAGAGTTAATATAAAACTTGCTCTCAAAGATCTACTTTGTATTCGTGTATTAAGTGGAGGATGATCTTATGTCTCATAAGTTTTAGATAAGCCTGAGTGCCCAACTCCATTGCCTGTTCCCTTAGGTGCTTCTTCGATTAATGATAAAACTTGTTCTCAAAGGAAAAAAGTATATTATCACAAAAATTAAAAGAAAAATAATAAAAGAAGCAGGAGAAAATGTGGGAGTGAGGGAGGATAGGGTAGGAATTGTCACTATGTACCTAAAACTATATGTATGAAATACATGAAATTTATTCCACTTATATAAATTTAAAAATTTTTTTTAAAAACTATGACATAATGTCCCTTCTATGATTCTGTTTTTCCATATATCATGCTATTCCGTGTGTTCAACAGGCACTTATTAATAATAAAAGTTAGTATCTGCAAAGTTCTTACCATCTGCCAACCCTTTTGCCAAGTCCATTACTGCATTGCTGCAGCTAATCCTCATGATGTCACTATAAAGGGGAGCGCCATAGTTATCCTTCTGTGCTATAGAACTTTAGGAGTGATCCCCTCCTCATCCAGCTGCACCCATTCTCCTCTCACACCCTTCCCAGGCCATGGAAACCACCACTGCATTCTCTGCCTCTTTAAGATGAAGTTTAGTTTCCACATGTAAATGAAACCATGCAGTATTTTTCCTTTAATGCTTGACATTTCATTTAAGATAATATCCTCCAATCTGATCCTGTTGTGGAAAATGACAGAATTTACCCCTTTTGTGTGGCTGAATGACGTTCCATTGTGTATACAGACCACATTTTCTCCATCTATTCATCTGCCTGTGGACACCTAGGTTGATTCCCTATCTGGGCTATTGTGAATAAGGCTGCAAGGAACTTGAGTACAGATGTACCTTTGACAGAGTGATTGCAGTTCCTTTGGATACGTGCTGTAGAGGGATTGCTGCATTGTATAGTGCTTCTGTTCCTAGTGTTTTGAAGAAATCCCGTGTTGTTTTCCAGAATAACTGTACTACTGTGTATAAGAGTGGATGAAAGTACCTCTTTCTCTGTATCCTCACCAGCATTTTTACTTTTTGTCTTTTTTTTGCTAATAGCCACTCTGAAGTGAGAGGATGCCTTGGTGTGATTTGGATTTGAATTTCCTTATGATTAGTGACATTGAGCATTTTGTCATATACTTATTAGCCATTTGTATGTCTTCTGTTTATAAATGTCTAATCAAGTACTTACTATTTTTTTTTATTTTTTGACAGGCAGAGTGGACAGTGAGAGAGAGAGAGACAGAGAGAAAGGTCTTCCTTTGCCGTTGGTTCACCCTCCAATGGCCGCCGCAGCCGGTGCGCTGCGGCCGGCGCACCGCGCTGATCCGATGGCAGGAGCCAGGCACTTCTCCTGGTCTCCCATGGGGTGCAGGGCCCAAGCACTTGGGCCATCCTCCACTGCACTCCCGGGCCATAGCAGAGAGCTGGCCTGGAAGAGGGGCAACTGGGACAGAATCCGGGGCCCCGACCAGGACTAGAACTGGGTGTGCTGGCGCCGCTAGGTGGAGGATTAGCCTAGTGAGCCACAGCGCCAGCCAAGTACTTACTATTTTTAATGACATGATTTATTTTTTAACTTTTTTTTGGTTTGGGTGATGGTTGCTTGTTTGTTGAGTTGAGTTGAGTTATATGTTGTAAATTAATCCCTTGCCAGATGAGTAGCCTGCAATAATTTTCTGCCAATCTGTAGGTGGCCTCTTCACTCTGTTTCCTTCGTTGCACAGAAGATTTTTAGTTTAATGTCATCTCATTTGCCAATTTTAGCCTTTTTAAAAGATTAATTGATTGACTTGAGAGGCAGCATTACAGGGAAAAAGAAGGCCACTCACGCACACATAAACACACACACACACACACACACACACGAGGCGGGGGTGGGAGTGGGGTGTCTTCCATCCACTGGTTCACTCCCCAGATGGCCACAATGACCAGGGCTGAGCCAGGCCAACTCCAAGAGGGTCTTCCATTTGGGTGCAGGGACCCAAGCACTAGGCTCATCCTCTCTGGTTTCCCAGGCACTTTAGCAGGGAGCTAGATCGGGGTAAAGTAGCCTGGGCTCAAACCGGTACTTATATAGGGTGCCAGCCCTGCAGATGGTGGCTTAAAATGCTGTGCCACATCACTGGTCCCCAATTTTTCTTTTGTTTCTTGTGCTTTTGAGGTCGTATCCAAAACACCCCTTGCCCAGATCAACATCCTGGAGCATTGCTATTCTGTTTTCTCTGAGTGATTTCAAAGTTTTGGGGCTTTGATCTATTTTTTTATGTTTATTTTTTAATGTGGTGAGTTGAGAGATAAGGGTCCAATTCTGGGAGTGAGGTAAAGAACATTGATTTTATTCTTACGAGTCTTGAAAAGTCATCATTGAGAGACTGCATGACTGACCAAGACTGAATTCACCAAATATTTCTCTGTTCTGTCAGTGGTGATTACCATTGCCATCTCAGAACAACAAACGAGAGGAAAGGAAATAGCCTTTTACCGAAGACTTACCACATGCCAGTGGCTGGTTGGCAGGCACTCCATATGTTCTAGAGAAAGCAGAGTGAAAGAGCCAAGTGTATACACCCTGGAACCAGCCTGTCTGAATTGAAAGCCCAGATCTGCCTAGAGAGAAGGGGCTCTTCCATCTGCTAGTTCACTTCCCGACATGGCTACCATAGCCTGCGTTAGGCCAGGCTGAAGCCAGGAACTCCATCCAGATCTCCCACATCGGGGGCAGAGACTCAAGCATTTGGGCCGACTTTGCTGCTTTCCAGGAGCATTAGCTAAGAGCTGGATCAGAAACAGCAGCTAAGTCAAACCAGCACTCTGATACAGGATGCAGGTGTCCCAAGCAGTGCCTTAACCTGCCGCCCCACAACACCTGCCCCGCTGGCCAATTCTGTTCACCTCTCCATGCCTGTTTCTTTTCTGCAAAATGGGGGCACAACAGCACCGCCCTCGTTAGACTGACATGAGTTGTTATATAGAGAACCCTTAAAACATCTCCTGCCACATATTAAGAATGCTAAGAGCTTTCACTTTTTTAAAGATTTATTTATTTATTTATTTATTTTTTGGACAGGCAGAGTGGACAGTGAGAGAGAGAGAGAGAGAGAGACAGAGAGAAAGGTCTTCCTTTTGCCATTGGTTCACCCTCCAATGGCCGCCGCAGCTGGTGTGCTGCAGCCGGCACACCACGCTGATCCGACGGCAGGAGCCAGGTACTTATCCTGGTCTCCCATGGGGTGCAGGGCCCAAGCACTTGGGCCATCCTCCACTGCATTCCCTGGCCACAGCAGAGAGCTGGCCTGGAAGAGGGGCAACCGGGACAGAATCCGGCACCCCGACCAGGACTAGAACCCGGTGTGCTGGCGCCGCAAGGCGGAGGATTAGCCTAGTGAGCCACAGTCAGCCTATTTATGTTGGTTTTTCTTTTTTTAAAGATTTACTTATTTATTTGGAAGATAGACTTACAGAGAGAGGCAGAGAGATCTTCCATCAGCTTGTTCACTCCCCAAATGGCCACAATGGCCAGATCTGGGCAAGGCTGAAACCAGAAGCCAGGAACTCTATCCTGGTCTCCCCACATGGGTGGCAGGGACCCAAGTTCTTGGGCCATCTTTGACCACCATTCCAGGCACATTAGCAAAAGCTGTATCAGAAGCAGAGTAGCTGGAACTTGAACCATCGCTCTTAGATGGGATGCTGGCATCACAAGTGGTGTCTTAACCCCTTGCACCACAAAGCTCCAGCCCCAAGCTTTCTCCTTTTAAGAATTAACCATAATTATTGCTGCTGTCTCTTTTAATTCTCACAGCAAGTCTGTGAGATCAGGCGTCTCATCTTCTTTTGGTAAATGAGAGAAATGAAGTTCAGAGTGAAAAGGTAACGATGATTGGGGAAAGCTGAAGAATTCACATTAATTTCAAGCCTTTACTATCACAAAATAATATGGCATTGGTGAAAGAAAAGACCCGAAATCAATGGAACAAAATGAAGAGCACAGAAATAAATCCACATAACTGTAGCAAACTAATCCTAGCAATTTGCTTCACTTGTCTTTGCATCAAATGGTGCTGAAACAACCAGATGTCCAGATGTGAAGAAATGAACCTAGATACTCAGACGTTATGCAAAAATTAACTCAAAGTGGACCATTGTCTTAAGAGTGAAATGTTAACACTACAAAGTATCTAGAAGGAAAATAGGAGACAAGTTTATGTGCCACTAGCTGTGGAGATAAGTTTTTACACACAGCTTCTCAAAAGCACAATCTATGAAATAAAACATCAGTAAGTTGGATTTTACTAAAATGTAAAACTTCTGCTCTGTGAATGAAAGGACAAACTACAGAGTAGGAGAAAATATGTGCAAAGGACACATGTCCAGTGAACAACTTGCATCTGAAATGTGCAAAGAACACTTTTCACTCAACAATAAGAAAACAACCCTGTCGCTCCCCCTCTTCATGGAGGAACGACACTAAGCCCTGCGCTGTTCTTTCGTCTGCTCGGCCCTCCCCGGGTTTGCTGCTGGTTCTTCTCGGGTTGGCTACCGTCCCTCCACCTCCGTGGAAGGGCGGTTCCCCCTGCCACATTCCCCACTTCCGCGGGGGAGCGGCACACCGCCAGCCGGCTCTCTGGGGTCTGCACAGGTGTTCCTCCAGATAGATGTTCCCCTTAGATGTTCCTGGTGCATGCCGTCTCTCTCCTCCTTTATAGTCCTCCTCCACCAATCCTAACTCGGCTGCCCACACGCCGAGTACGCTGCTCTCCTCCAATCAGGAGCAGGTCCTGCAGCTTGTCAAGTTGGTGAGAGGCAGCTGGGTAGAAGCTGTTGCCTCCTCTCCCAGCGCCATATTGTGGGAGAGCAGATGCATAGAATAAGTCTTAATTCCAGTAACTCAGTCCAGTCCGGGTTGCTCCCCACAGATCCCCCTTTCTTTTTATTTTTTGGCGTTGATACGCGCCTGTCTTCGGTGTCCCGTGGCACACACTCTGCTCTGCTTGCTAGAGTTGCCCACAGGTGCTTACAAGTCCTATCAATCAGGCAAACCGAATTCGGGTCCTCTCTTTGCCATGTTGTGAGGAGGTTTTCAGGCACTGATGCGTGCCTGTGTTCGGTGCCCTGCAGCGCATGCTCTGCTCTGCCTGCAGGGGCTTACAAGCCCTAACAATCAGGCAAACCGAATCCAAGCCTTCTCATTGCCATATTGTGGGGAGGCTTATTGGTGTTGATTCGTGCCTATCTTCGGTGACCTGCAGCTCATACTCTGGTCGAGCCGCCTGCTGGTGCTTATCGCCCTAATCAGGCAGACCGAATCCAAGCTCTCTCATTGCTGTGTTGTGGGGTGACTTATTGGTGTTGATAACGTGCCTGTCTTCGGTGACCTGCGGCGCATAAGCTGCTAGCCGCCCGCAGGTGCTCACCGCCTCCCTAATCAGGCAGACCGAATCCAAGCCTTCTAATTGCAGTATTGTGGGGAGGCCTTTCTGATGTTAATTCGTGCCTGTCTTCGGTGACCTGCGGCGCATAAGCTGCTAGCCGCCGCAGGTGCTCATCGCCTCACTAATCGGGCAGACCGAATCCAAGCTTTCTCATTGCCATGTTGAGGGGAGGCCTTTCTATTTCTCTATTTCTCTATCTCCGGGCATTCCTATTTCTCCCATTTTACTTCTATCTTCCAGCATTCCTATTTCTCTCATTTTACTTCTAAACTTCTGTTTCTCTTATCCCCGCGGTTTCCCGGCGCCCGCCCGAGGCTGCTTCTTGGCACCTTGCCCCGCGGCAGCTTCACGGCTCTGCGCGGCTTCCCGGCGCCTCGCCCCGCCGGCGCCCGCCCCGCGGCGGCTTCACAGCTCTGCGCGGCTTCCCGGCGCCTCGCCCCGCCGGCGCCCACCCCGCGGCGGCTTCCCGGCTTTGCGCCGCTTCAGCCCGCGCTTCTCTCATCTGCGCGGCTCGGCTTCGCGCGCACACTCCGCGGTCTCCACGCACTTCGCACCCGCACCACGGCCTCGCGCCAGCCCTGCGTTCCCTATCTATTCACGCCCCGTGCTCTCTCTGCACGCGGCGGCTTCCGCGAATGTTTCTGCCACCACCGGCATTCAGTCCAAGTTCCCCGGACTAACCTGGCGAATTTCAACCTGGCGGCCCACGTCTCTGCCTCTGGTTCCAGATCTTCGCCTCTTGCTCCCTGGGGTGACTTGAAGAATTCCAAGGTGGCTTATGTCTCCGCCTTGGCCTGCACTCGCGGCTTCATCCTCCCTAACATTTTTCTCTACCCGGTATGTTTCCTTAAGTTTTCTTCCAACAATATTCCTCTCATTTCTCCTGGCTTCTCCCCACAGTCCGTATCCAAGTCTAAGTTTCTTATAGGTTTCACTTTCACTTTCAACCTGCAGTCCGTATCTAAGTCTAAGTTTCTTCTTGCTTTCACTTTAAATCCTAACTTCTTTCCCACAGTCCATATCCGAGTCCAAGCCTCCTCCAGGTTTCACTTTCGCTTTCAATCTCCTAGCTTCCCCGCCATAGTCCGCATCCGAGTCTATGAAAGCTTTCACTTTCGCTTTCAATCCTAACTTCTTTCCCACAGTCCGTATCCGAGTCTATGCCTAGGCTTTCAATAGCTTCTTCCGGCACCTTTCTTGTCTGGCTTTCCCCTAGGCTCTTCGCTAGTCTCTCTCTCCGGTATTTTCCTGCTTCTTCCCGTTTCTTCCCTCCTAAGTTTCCTATCCGAGTCACGGCACCATTATGTCGCTCCCCCTCTTCGTGGAGGAACGACACTAAACCCTGCCTAGGCTTCATATCCGAGTCACGGCACCATTATGTCGCTCCCCCTCTTCATGGAGGAACGACACTAAGCCCTGCGCTGTTCTTTCGTCTGCTCGGCCCTCCCCGGGTTTGCTGCTGGTTCTTCTCGGGTTGGCTACCGTCCCTCCACCTCCGTGGAAGGGCGGTTCCCCCTGCCACATTCCCCACTTCCGCGGGGGAGCGGCACACTGCCGGCCGGCTCTCTGGGGTCTGCACAGGTGTTCCTCCAGATAGATGTTCCCCTTAGATGTTCCTGGTGCATGCTGTCTCTCTCCTCCTTTATAGTCCTCCTCCACCAATCCTAACTCGGCTGCCCACACGCCGAGTACGCTGCTCTCCTCCAATCAGGAGCAGGTCCTGCAGCTTGTCAAGTTGGCAAGAGGCAGCTGGGTAGAAGCTGTTGCCTCCTCTCCCAGCGCCATATTGTGGGAGAGCAGATGCATAGAATAAGTCTTAATTCCAGTAACTCAGTCCAGTCCGGGTTGCTCCCCACACAACCCAGTTTTTAAATGAGCAAAAAACATGAACAGACACCCCACCCAAAAAAGATAGAAGGCAAAGATGCTCAAACATCATTTGTCATCAGGGAACCACAAGTTAAAAAAAACAACAACAACAAAGAATCACCTACACATCTATTGAAATGAATAAAAAAGAAATTGGCAATATCAATTGCTGGTGAAGAAGTAGAGAAACAAGCACTCTCATTCACTGCTGTTGGTAGGGCCTAGTGTTATGGCCATTTTGGAAGCCAATTTGGTGATTTCTTACAAAACCAAACATACTTTTACCATACAGTACAGTATTTTCCTTCTATGTATTTCCCCACTAATGAAAAAAATTATATCTACACAAAAATCTGCATGCAAACATGTACAGTAATTTTTTCCCATAATCACTAAAAACTGGAAGCATTCAAGATGCCCTTCAATGGCTGAATGGATAAACAAACTGTGGTACACTATACAATGGAATACGATTGAGCAATCAAGAGAAATGAAAAAGTCATACAAAGATACGGATGAATATTAAAGGCATGTTGCTAAATGGAAGAAGCTAGTCAAAGAATGCTAGATACTTGATGAATCTGGAAAAGTCAAAACTACACAGAGAGTCCACAGATGCATGGTTGCCAGGGACTTGGCAGAGGGAATTTGAACAGATGAAGGTCAGAGAGCATTTTTGGTGAAGTGGCGCTGGTAATACTGGAGACATGACATCATGCACTTGTCACATCTCACTGAACTTTAGAGCACAAAGAGTGTCCCGTAATTAAAATATAGAAGTTTTGAAGAGCAAAATTGGGAGGTCAGGGGATACAGGTATGGAATACAGACTGTGACCAAAAAAAAAGTAATAATAAAATTCCAACTATACTATCAATAGAAGAAACAATTCACTGAAGGGGATAGAGGGAAATAAGATTAACCCAGAGTTCTGGCAGAGTCCGTGAGACTTAAGGAAAAGGGAATTATACGTAGACACTTTATAAAAACACTTGAGAAGGTTGATTCCTACTGGGGTACGAGCTAGCAATTCTGAAACCTCTATAAGTGCAGCCTGAAACTGAACAACTCAAATTCAGGAAATGGATGGAAGAACATAGAAGTCAGGTTCCTCACTGTTAGAGTAGGAGCGACAGACAAGACAGGAAGGGAAGCTAGGATGACCCATATGGTAACGGCTTCCAGTTGGAGACCCCAGCAAGAACTCATGTTCAGCTTAATACAATTATAAGTGGTTATCCATGAAATATTTACAGATAGGTGTATGCACACACAAGAGTAAACACACAGAGTTCCTTGTTCTGTCAAAGAAAGCCTAGAAGCAATGATGCCCACGTAGCAATGATGCCAGATCTTGATTTCTAACATCATTCTTAAATAAAAGGAACCAGAGCTCCCTGGAGAAATGACTGATTCTAGTGCTGGGGCAAGAAATAGGCGCTGTGAGCCTGGAGCAGCCAATAGTGTCAGCAAACAAGGAAGAGGAGGAGGGAAAACCACGACAATGGGTGCATTCAAAGCAACACAGGAGCCAACTTACAGAGCTCCCAATGGCCAAGGCTGGGACAATTTGAATAACAAAATGAAATGGTATTGGATTATGACTCGAAGTAAAAGACCAATGTCCATGAATGACACATTGACATGAATAAATATTTGACAAAGTTATTTTATGTGACAAAATTATTATGTCACATCATTATGTGATCAAAACACATGAGAGAAGAGATACATCTCCTGTGCAGAAGAATTCTTACCAATGCACAAAGATACCTTTAGCTTCTGTGTAACAGGTGTACATAATGACATCCTTTGAAAGAATACAGTATGGGTGGGGGAAAGAGAGTAACCTAAGGGTGGGGAAACCTAGCAAGCACTACTTCAGTCAGATGAGCAAAGTTGATAGTCTGTGGGGAGCAATTGAGACTAGACTAAGTTACTGGAATTAAGACTTATTCTATGCATCTGCTCTCCCACAATATGGCGCTGAGAGACCAAAAAACTTCTACACAGCTGCCTCCAGTTCGACCAATAACCTGCAGGAGCTGATCCTGCTCCTGATTGGAGGAGAGCAGCGTGCTCAGCGCGTCAGGGAGAGAACGCCAGCAGAGTTGGGATTGGTGGAAGAGGACTATAAAGGAGGAGAGAGACAACATGCACCACGAACATCCGGATAATATCTGAGCAACCCCGGAGAGAGCCAGCCGGTGGTATGCTGCTCCTCCGAGGAAGTGGGGAAAGCGGCGGGGGGTGCCGCCCCTCCACGGAGGTGGAGGGGCCGGCAGCTAACCCGGGACGGCGTCGTTCCTCCGCGAGTGAGGGAACGACAGCAAACCCGGGAAGGGCCGAGCAGACAAAAGAAGAGCGCAGGGTTTAGTGTCGTTCCTCCGCGAATGGGGGAGCGACAGTGTCCTTTGACATGACGTCACCAACAAGGTCCTTTACCTCTGTGGTCTTCTGCCCCAAACCAGGTGTCCTCAGTCTAAACCTCAGAAAATGGAATTGGTGTCATGATGTGATTGGAGTCTTAGTTGGAGTCCTGGTTGCTCCACTTCCAATCCAGATCCCTGCTCATGTGCCTGGGCATCAGCTAAGAGTCCAAGTGCTTGGATCTCTGACAGACACACGGGAGACCTGCTGCAGCCATTTGGGGAGTAAGTCAGCACATGGAAGATTTTCTCCCTCTCCCCTCCCCCTCCCTCTCCCCCTCCCTCTCCCCCTCCCTCTCCTTCCCCATCTCCTCTGGGTTGAGTCTGGGGCTTCTGTCAGATGCACAGGAAATCAAGTGGACTGTTCACGGCTGCAAAGCTGGGGGAGGGGGATTTCTGAGCAGAGCCAGGCGACCTTGGGCTCCCCAGAGCAGCCTGGTGCCTTCTGAGGGCCCTGTGACCCTCTCCCATGCAAACTTGTATTTCCAATAACTGAACAATCTGGATTTAACAACCCCAGTCTACAATCGGCAAGCAGTCATTCTCCCTCATTAGTATCTGGTCCTGTAACCCCACCGTATTTGACTCGTTCTAATCTCTGCTGCTCTGTACTCAAATTTCTTTCTCCTTTCAGAACACAAGACTGAATGAGGACAGGGCCATTTACTTCACTACTGCCCTGAGTGATGTTATCCTCAAACCTGCCACTGGCCATCTGGAGCTTTCTTGCTGCCCTCTGGAAACATCGAAAGGAGCCTGTGGGAGCCCTGAACATAAAAATATCACTAAAACATTCAATATCTACGTCAATGACATGAAAAATAGAGGCTGAAAACCTCCCCCCAAAAAATTAAACCTAAGAACACGGGCATGTGATGCATTTTTAGCATAACCAGGAGCACTGTGTCACCATCACAGGCTGCCCTAGAAGAGGCCCACCCTCCTGCACCCTTGAGCGGTAAAAGCTGGCAGATCACGGGGGACTGCCACAAGGAGAAGCACAGTGGCCGCTCCAGCTGTGCCTGACTTGGCTCTCAGCACCTAGAAAAAGTTCTTGCTGGGTGTTTTGGTTTTTGTTTCTTTTTTTTTTTTTTTTTTTTCAGGGACAAGGCACTATAAGTCCCTAGAGCTCTGAGGTTTATAAAAAATATCCACAAAATGTTTGAGACCCGAGGAGGGGAAAATATAGCAGTTCTGAAATATTATATAGAGTAACTGCAAAATTGAAATGAAGAACAATTTCACATACAATGCTTCAAGATTCCTTTTGGCAGGAAAACTAACATCTCAGAAGCATGCAGGATCATTTTAATATGAGAACCTAGAATCTTTAAAGGCCTTTTTAAAAATTTATTAATTTATTCTAAAGGCAGAGTTGTGGGGGGGGGGGGTGCAGCATTGTCTATCCTCTGATTCACTTCCCAAATAGTCCCATCAGCCTAGGCTGGGCCAGGCCAAAGTCAGGAACCAGGAGCTTCATCTAGGTCTCCTGCACAATGGCAGGGGTCCAAGCACTTGGCCCATCTTCAGCTGCTTTCTCAGGCACATTACCAGGAAGCTGGATTAGAAGTGGAAACACCTGGGACTCGAACCAGAGCCCCTACGGGAGTTTGGAACTGCAGGCTGTGGCTTAACCTCATAAGCCAGCATTGGCTCCAATAAAGGTCTTTTTTTTTTTTAAAGGTTTATTTATTCAAAAGAGTTACACAAAGGGAGAAAGAGAGGCAGAGAGAGGTCTTCTATCCACTGGTTCATGCCCCAATTTCCGGAGCTGCACCAGTCCTAAGCCAGGAGCCAGGAACCAGGAACCAGGAGCTTCTTCCAGGTCTCCCACACAGGTGCAGGGTCCCAACCACTTGGGCCATCTTCCACTGCTTTCCCAGGCCATAGCAGAGAGCTGGATCGGAAGCTGAGCAGCCAGGTCTCCAACCAGTGCCCATCTGGGATGCTGGTGTTGCAGGCGGCGGCTTTACCCACTACACCACAGCGCCAGCCCCTCCTATAAAGGTCTTAAAACAGTGAGTAGAGGCCGGCGCTGCGGCTCAATAGGCTAATCCTCCACCTGCGGTGCCAGCACCCCGGGTTCTAGTCCCGGTCAGGGTGCCGGTCCTATCCTGGTTGCCCCTCTACCAGTCCAGCTCTCTGCTGTGGCCAGGGAGTGCAGTGGAGGATGGCCCAAGTGCTTGGGCCCTGCACCCCATGGGAGACCAGGAGAAGCACCTGGCTCCTGGCTTCAGATCAGCGCGGTGCGCTGGCCACAGCACGCCAGCGGCAGCGGCCATTGGAGGGTGAACCAACAGCAAAGGAAGACCTTTCTCTCTGTCTCTCTCTCTCTCTCACTGTCCACTCCGTCTGTTGGGAAAAAAAAAAAAAAAAAGGAGTAGGGTTTGTTGGAGTGAGCTCCGCTGACTCCAAACAGGCTGTCACTGGTGACCCCAACTCCAGTCACCAAGGACCCCGCAGTGAGTTCTTTTCACATTTCCCAAAAGCAGAGAAAATGCTTTCACCTGCGGAAAGCTCAGCCAATTAGTCTCTAAGCCAGGTGCTTTTGATTAACAAAATTATCCCACACATGGGCTCTGTGGAAGTGAGTAGATAAGGACTCTTTGTATGAAGAAACCAACGCACCTGCAAAGGTCATGACCTGAGTGAAAGGGGAGGGGCTACCTGCTCTGCACCGCCCAGCAAAGCTGGTGGGAGCCAGTCCCCACCCTCGCCCTGCCTCAGCACCACCAGGCATTGATGATCAAGGCTGAGATGCCTAGACGTCTTACACATTTTGTAAGTAAAAGAAATCATGGTGTGTATTGGTTTGCCACTGTCTTTTTCACTTCATGAAACATCATGAAGATCTTCATCGAAGAGTGCGTGTGGATCTATTTCTTTGTTTTTAACTTCCCCATATGGACTATGCTCGCTTACCTGTTAGTCATTCCCCTCCCACTGGACACTTAGGTTATCCCTAATTGGCTCTGAAGCCCGAGACTGTAGCGTCTGCATCTCTGGCATGTAGGTGAGGATGTATGACAGATTTCAAAAAAATTCATAGATAGTGCATTTTATGGAAAAACCATGCATGAATTCAGAAAAAAATTTTGTACCAAAATATATTTAGCTTTTCATTGTATTTTTCCATTACCTTAAAAAAAAAAGACTCGGGGTCAGCGCCATGATGCAGTAGGTTAAGCATCTGCCTGCTGCACCAGCACCCCCTATGGGTGCCAGTTTGAGTCCCAGCTGCTCCACTTCTGATCCAGCTCCCTGCTGATGGCCTGGGAACACAGTAGAGGACGGTTCAAGTCCTTGGGCCCCTGCACCCACATGGGAGACCCAGAAAAAGCTCCTGGCTCCTAGTTTTGGATTGGCCCAGCTCTGGCTGTTGTGGTCGTTTGGGGAGTGAATCAGCAGATGGAAGACCCCTCTTTCTGTCTCTCCCTCTTTCTGTCTGTAACTCTGCCTTGCAAGTAAATAAATAAATCTCTTTTTTCTTTTAAAAAAAGACTTATTTATTTGAAAGGCAGAGTTACAGAGAAGAAAGGATAGATAGAGACAGAGATCTTCCATTGGCTGGATCATTCCCCCAAAGCCTACAGTAGCTGGGGCTGGGCCAGGCTGAAGCCAGGAGCCAGGAATTACATCCAGGTCTCCCATGTGGATGGCAGGGGCCCAAGCACTTTGGCCCTTGTCTGCTGCTTTCCTGGGCCCATTAGCAGGGAAGCTGGATCCAAAGTGGAGCAGCTGGGACTCAATCCAGTACTCATATGGGATGCAGGTATTGTAGGCAGTGGTGTCATAATGCCAGCCCCTCCATGAACTATTTGAAGCACTCTCTCATCTGTAAAATGGATTCATGGAAGTGGAACTGCAAGATCAAATTACAGGCACATTTTTTTTAAAGATTTATTTACTTATTTATTTAAAAGACAGGGTTTTAGAGAGGCAGAAGCAGAAAGAGAGAGAGAGACAGAGAGGTCCTCCATCTGCTGGTCCACTCTCCAGACTGCTGCAACAGCCTCAGCTGGGCCGATCCGAAGCCAGGAGCCACCAGCTTCTTCTGGGTCTCCCACGCGGGTACAGGGGCCCAAGGACTCAGGCCATCTTCCACTGCTTTCCCAGGCCATAGCAGAGAGCTGGATTGGAAGTGGAACAGCTAGGACTCAAAACAGCACCCTTATGGGATGCTGGCACTGCAGATGGTGGCTTTACCCACTATGCCACAGTGCTGGCCCCATGCACATTTTTTTTATCTTATTATTTGACAGATAGAGTTAGACAGTGAGAGAGAGAGACAGAAAGAAAGGTCTTCGTTCCGTTGGTTCACCCCACAAATGGCTGCCACGGCCGGCACTGTGCCAATCCGAAGCCAGGAGCCAGGTGCTTCCTCCTGGTCTCCCATGGGGGTGCAGCAGCCCAAGCACTTGGGCCATCCTCCACTGCCTTCCCGGGCCACAGTAGAGAGCTGGGCTGGAAGAGGAGCAACCAGGACCAGAACCCAGTGCCCATATGGGATGCCAACGCCGCAGGCGGAGGATCAACCAAGTGAGCCACGGTGCCGGTCCCCAGCCCCATGCACATTTTAAACTCTGGTCATTCCTGCCCAGTTCCCCTTCCACTTGGCCGTATCAATCTACACTATGTTTATAGGGCAGGAACACATCTGTTTCCCACCCCCAAGCCACAGGTTCTGCCATGGGCTGAAGCCTCACCCAACCGCAACACTGTCAAATATACAGTTTCATGAGCCAGTAAATCAGCTTTAATTTCAATATTGATGCCAGTGGGAGGTTTCTAAAAATGACACTACGGTTTGCTTTTGCCTTGAAACTATTATGCCCAGGCTTTGCAAACAAGCTGGAATCGCCACCTTATTTATCCCAGGTCCCCTCTCAGAGTGGATCCTTTTTAATCCTCTTACAGCAGACAGAAACACGCCGTAAACCCACAGCTGTTTTGGCAGAATTAGTGCACAGCGGCCCCCTCCCTCCACTTTCACAGCAAACAGCAGTGTACATTTAAAAAGCATCTTCCAAATGGGGCTGCCCATTATCTTAATTACAGTCAACATGTTTATAATGCTAAATACATCTGACCTAAAAACTCAGGCTCCAAACAGCATGCATGTGGCCAGATAATCTGGAAACACATTTGTGACATTTGGTTGACATTTCCTCTCTCTCTCCCCATGTAAAAGTGTGGGTCGCTCTCCAAGCACAGGGATATGAGAGAGAGCCCTAGTTTGTCATTTAGTTACTATTTCAATTATGTTCCTGTGATTGTGTCAGAGATGGAGAAACCCAACTTAGCAGGCAAGATCAGACCTTAAAACCTTAGCAGATGGGGCCCGGCATTGTGGCATGGTGGGTAAAGCCACCGCCCGCAGTGCCAACATCCCATATGGGCCTCGGCTCAAGTTCCAGCTGCTCCACTTCCGATCCAGCTCTCTACTATGGCCTGGGAAAGCAGTGGAGGATGGCCCAAGTCCTTGGGCCCCTGTACCCACATGGGAGACCTGGAGGAAACTCCTGGCTCCTGACTTCGGATTGGCTCAGCTCTGGCCATTGCGGCCAACTGGAGAGTGAACCATCGGATGGAAGACCTCTCTCTCTCTCTCTCTCTCTCTCTCTCTCTGCCTCTCCTCTCATTGTGTAACTCTGACTTTCAAATAAACAAATAAATTTATAAAAAAATAAAAACAACTTTAGCAGATTCAACTTCATAGTGGAAATCAAGGTATGTGCGTAATGACTTTTTACAGTCATTAATTCTACTCATGTATTTTAGAAATATATCTAGGGGTCGGCACTGTGGTATAGTAGGCTAAGCCTCTGCCTGCGATGCCGGCTTCCCATGTGGACACCAGTTCAAGTCCCAGCTGTTCCACTTCCAATCCAGCTCCCTACTAATGGCCTGGGAAAGCAGTAGAAGATGGCTCAAGTGCTAGGGCCCCTGTACCCATGTAGGAGACTCAGAGGAAGCTCCTGGCTCCTGGCTTCAGATCAGCCCAGCTCCAGCCATTGCAGCCATTTGGGGAGTGAACCAGCAGGCGGAAGACTCTCTCTCTGTCTCTCCCACTCTCTGTATGTGACTCTGCGTCTCCAATTCACATATCTGCCTGGGCTGTGGTAGGCACTGGGAATAGAGCGGGGGAAAGGAAACACTGTCCCCTTCCAGGGCTCCCTGGCTCCTGCAGAAACAGGCAGCAGGGACACACAGGACGCGATGCCTGCCTGCAGGCTGCCAGACTGCGGAGGGAGGAGCCAAGGCGAGTGCCCCAAGAGGCTTCCCCCAGAGATGAGTCTGAAGCAGCTGCATGCAAGGACAAGGAGGACGGCGGTCCAACCGGAAGGAAAACAAAGCAGCAGCACCAGAGTGTATCTGACAGCAGCAAACAGGTGATCAGCTCATACCCAGTGAGCGTGAGCCCAGCAGCTTTCCCACGGCCGTCTCTGGTTAATTCTCCAGGTGCACTCAAAAGAGATCCTTGCAGAGCGTAGACCCCACCCCAAAGCTATTAACATGGTTGCCTGTGGACCAACGCTTCCAGTGAGTTTAAGTTTTTCTCTACAGAGTGCCCTATATCCAAAAAATGGATCCAGCATCCATGCTGGGAATCGCATCCTAACTGTGTTCACTCACTGTCTACTTCCACCTGCCAAAGTTCCATCGGTCCTCCAAGCCTACCTCCAATGCCACTTCCTCCTCAACCCATACCCAGTTCCCACACGCCTCCAGCAGTGCTGCCCTCAGCCACTGCCCCAGTTTTCCTCCTCCCTTCCTGCCCTGTCCTCTCACCCGTACCCTCCCGACTCCTCCCCCGAAGCATTGCCAAGCGCACCCGACAGGTAGAGATACATGTTTGCTGAAATAAAGCAGGTGTACTCCGCTCAAAGTGGCCTGCAAACACGGGGACATTCCTGAACACGACATCTCCCTGCTCTGTTATCTTTCAATTTCACAAGGTCAGTGTCTCCATAATCTTCTTGCCCTTAAACCTATCCTGTTCTTCCCAAAGCCACAGACTCCCTGTGGTCATTGCCCACTCAACCCTTTAAACACCACCAGCCTTAGTCTTGCTAGGAAATGGGATAAATGCACAGGACTTTATTGTATCACTCTCTGCAATTTTTCTAGGCCTGAAAATGTCAAAAATGAAAAGTCCTTTGAGACATTTGAAACACCCCCCCTCCCAAAGGCGGCCTGTTTGGATAGAACTATTTCCAGTAAACAAAACACAGACTCGTGGTTAAAAAGACAGGCTTCCAAGTCAAACAGCCCTGGATTTAAACCTGACCCCACCATTGGTGGGCTGTGTGACCTTGGACCCATGACAGACCTCTCTGCATATTAATTCTTTTGATCTGTAAGACGGGGCTGATGCTAAGAGTGCCCACCTTGTAGAATGAGTGTGCTAAGGGAATGAGATTTAAAAAATGGACAGTGATGGGCACAGGGCTGGGCTCATGGTTATTGAGACTCAATAAACTGGAGCTACTGGCATTGCCTGGAAGACAACGTCTTCCTTCTCCTTACCTCATACTTCCAAAGCGATGCTGGGGAGTGCGCATTTGGCCTAGCCGTTCACGTGAGTCTTGGGAGGGCCACATCCCGTACTGGAGTGCTGGGGTTCAAGTTCCACCTCTGTACCGGATTCTAGCTTCCTGCCAACACATCGCCTGGGAGGCCACAGGTGGCAGCTCAGGTAACCGGATGTTGGCCACCATGGGGTAGACCTGGATTGAGTGTCCAGTTCCTGGCTTTGGTGCCCCCAGCCATTGCAGACACTTGGGGATTGCAATAGTAAATGGGCTTTCGCTCTCGCTCTCGCTCTCTCTCTCTCCACCACCCTCCCATAAATTAAATAAATAAATATTTTTTGATGAAGGTTTATTTACATATTGATCTCCTTGTCTCTATAAGACAGTTCCTTACTGGGGTGGTGATTGATTGATTTCTGTGTCCCTTGCATCCCCCACAAAGTCTAAATCATAGAAAAGGCTCCTTCCTGCAAGGCTCTCAATGGGAAATCACCTCAAATTCTATATATACAAATACGTATGTGTATACGTGTCTGTGTGCAGTCACCTTTATACAACCGTATCAGACTCCAGGGTACTGTAGGTTTTCAAGAGCACCTGCTGATCCTTCCCTGAGACATTAGATGGACATAAATACATCAAGCATCCCCAGAAACAAATATCCCTAAAATTGTGACGCCACTAGTCCATCTTTTGACTTGTTCATTCTTTGACTGATGCAACAAAGATTTAATGAGCAACTCTCGTAAGCCAGACAGCAAGCTGGACATTTGGGAACATGTAAAGAGATGGGAGAAAAAAAAACTAGACAGCTCTTGCTCTCGAAGTGCTCACAATCTAAGGGGGAAAAAAATGCCAGCAGGTAGGGAGAGTGCTACAGCACAGCGCGGTGAGCCCTGGGCAGGAAACAAGGGTAGCAAAGCCAGGAAGAAGGGGCCAGGAAAGGCCGCTGCCAATCTTATCTCGGGAATCCTGAAGGCTGCATAGGAGAGGGCGAACACAGGCGATCGGAGGGCAACCGCGCACTGGAAGGCAGCAGCACGAGAAAGGACTCCACGAACTGCACGGAGCACGGAGCAGCCGCGGGACAGAGCTGGTGGGCAGCGACAGCAGGCGACGCTGCAGGCGGCACCAGGGCCCTGATCCGGGAGGGTGCTGTGTGAGCTTGATTACTTTTTTTTTTCCTGAAAGTAATTGAGAGCCACAGGAACCTATGAAGGAAAGCTAGAACACACACTTGTCATTTTATGTGTGCATTTTATAAATATCCCTCTGTTAGCTTTCCAATCGCAAAGGAACTCGGGGACAACTATCTCGGGGAACCCATGAGGGTCGTGTTTTGCCCATAATGGATCTCACATCTCGTATTTTCCAGCCAGAAACAAATCTGAAATCATCTCATCTAACTTCCTTATCGTGGAGACAAAACAATGAGACGTGATTTTTAAGGGATGTAGCATTTCCTTTTGTTGTTGTTGTTGTTTGGTTTTTTTGTTTGTTTGTTTCCAGTGAATGAACCATCCTGCCCTACATTCGGTCCTCCCTGAGGTCCCAGTACCACCTGAGGCGTTGCTGGTTGTTCCGCCAGTGTAAGCACGAAAGGCGGTCTCGCCTCTGCAGGCACAGCTCAAGGCAGATCGTTCTCCGTAGCTGAGAACATGTACCCGGTGTGAGAGCCGGTAAAAGTCTGTTCTCTGAGCAGGAGAGAATTGGAGCTGGCTTCATACATTTTCTCATAGTGATTAGAAAGTTAAACCCCTTTGAAATCAGAGATTATTCTTGAGCTTCTAATACTATTTAAATTACAACTCCCAAATCTTGAATGATGTAAGAGGCTAAAATCCAAATGCTGCTTTTATTTCTAATTCTGTATATCCCATGGCAGTTACTTAACACGACAGAAGGCAGTGTAGATTGGCCCTCTAAAAAAAAAAATCTCAGAGGTATGTTCTACGCTGCGATGTTCAGTATCCCCTCAACCCTCTATAAAACAAACAGGCTGCCTCGCCATGTTTTCCATCCAGGAAATCAACAAACCCATACAGATGCATCAGGTTGGTATAGTTCTGCAGCTTCATGAGCCACCCTTCAAATGACCGCAGAACAACAAGTCCTAAATTCCCAGCAGGCCATCAACTCATTATTCCTGAAACACATCCTGCAAAATAAGGAGTCTTTATAGACTCCAGTGGTGTGGACAGATTGATTCCACAACTTATAAGGCAATTTCCTTGGGCACGCAGATATAAAAAGCCACTTGCTTCCGGAACCACAGGTAATCACAGCGAAACACAGTGGTTTCTGGAAGAATCCCAAACCACGTAGACTCTGAAAGTGATTGTCATGGGCCTCAAGCGAGCATGCAAGCCGCAACACACATAGCAGAGCCAGGACAATGCATGCAATCAATATATTAAATAAGTCATCTGCCCATGTGAAAGAGAGACCCTGCAAAGAGTCATGAGACCAACCCCTTGGGGCTCAGCTCTTCCAGACATGAGCTTCCTTTTAACCCCCACAAGCACCTGCAGATTTATTGACATGTCACACATTGGCAACCAGGCTCAGAGCGGCAAGGCTCAGAGCTGTGTTTTATACTCACAGGGGTTGGAAGTGGTCACTGCAATGTGAACCCATGTTTGTGTGTACTTCCTGTGTTTCAGGTGGAAACAGGTTGAAAAGTTGTTGGTGCCTGGTAGGGGAGAACCTTGATGGAGCCTCCAGAAAGATTCAGATAGTCACCGACCTTGCACTACCTATCCATTTGCCTTTGGGGGCTACCCCACCACAGAAAAGTGAGTGTAGAGGTTTTATTCTTCCCATTTAATAGATTAGGACAACTGAGACTCAGAGAGCATGCCTTGCCTGGGTTCCGAGAGAAATCAGTGGCTTTATTTAATAAACCTTAAATCTCCAGATTGAGGTCCAGGACCCAGGTTCTGTCTTACTAATGTGCTTCACGTATATTGAATGTTATTCAGGCTCATCACGATAGGCAAAAGAGAAATGAAACTCTATAGTGATTTTGTTTTTATGGTTTTAAATAAAAGTGTCGGAAGATTCTTTCAATAAATTTAACATTCCAGAAAAAACTCCTTACCAATCTAATATAGAATCTCAGGATCTCACCGGAGGTGTACTGAGTTTGATACTTACTTGCTACCTAACTTCTAGCCATAGCATTCATTTTTTTACTCTTTTGTAAATGAAACAGAAGGTAAAGGCTTTTGTGTCAAGTCTCCTTGCCCAGACAATGGTGACCTTGCCTGAGCATTGCAGCTCGCGTTGTTAAACTTCTCATTTAAGACCAAAAATCAGACTTCAAAGGATAAAGATACGCAGGAAGTTGTGAAGCTGAAGGCAAAGGCTTCCTGCTCTTTGCTAATCACTCTAGATATGTTCATTACATGCCCGAGCCCAGGCAAGGCAAATATGGAATGCAGAAAGACACCATCTGTTGTGTGGGTTCCAAGTTAGAAATTTAACCCCTCATGTCTCTGTAAACTGCTCTTCAGCCACTCTCCTTCCTCGGGAGGAAAAAGAAAAGGCTTTGTGCATTAAGGAGCTTTAGGAGGACCTGGGGATGATCCCAGCATCACAGCCAGGAAAAAAAAAATCCCTGTTATATTTGACTTTGCAAACAAACACCACACTTCGAGGCGATACCATCAGGTGTGACCCCACAGCAACCCTACAGCAAGCCACGATCTTTTCTGGAACCTTTAGCTTATTGACTGGAGACTCTTTGAAAGAAAAAGCAGAAATTTAGAATGCTTTCAAATCTTTTAAATACGAATAGCAACTTCCCCAAATGAAGAAAGATTTCTTTAAAAAAATTAATACAGAAAACAATAGTACCTAGCCCAAATCACAAACTGTTTTCTGCTTAAATAGTCAAAGGCAACACACAATCTCCACTAGAGCAGATAGTTCCAGTAAAAAAAAAAAAAAAAAAAAAAAGTAATGTATCTTTGAAAATGCTTGTGTTCTCTTACTTACAGATCTGAGATACCTTAATTTGTAACTCACACTGGACAAATGCAAGACAGCTCATGCAGGCTGGGCTTGAGTTCACAAAATAGTTTTATTATATGTACGAAAGCATACAGGCAGTAAAATTAAGAAAACATTCACAATACATAAATAACACAGACCTGCTGCAGGGAATATTTTCCAATAGATGTCTGTTCATTTTACCAATGTCATCTAAATATTAGATCAGTTGCTTATCATGAGTACCTTGTAAACATTTCGAAGGAGCTCCGCTGATGTGTCCCCCATAACAGGAGTTAGCGCCTGGCACGGACAGCTGAGGATGTTTCTGGCAGTTCAGGCGATGGCACAGGAACTTGATTCCAGAGCAGAGAAAGAACAGTGTTTGTCCAAAGAGCTGCAGGTGCCTCTAGGGTACTTAACACATCCAAAGAGAAGGAGTCTCCTGTTTCTTCCACCAAAGGGGGGTGAGGGTGGGTCTAACCCGGGGTTGACAATGAGGCACTGTTTGTTAATGTACTATTAACATCTAAAGACTTTTTTTTTTTTTTTTTTTTTTTTTTTGCCAAATCAATTCTAAATTCAGATTCCAGCACTGTGAGTCATAGCCCTACAGAGTGGCTTGGTTTGCCTGGTGAGCTGAGACACAGGGTGACAGCTTTGGTCCTCGGCGGGGCTACGACACCAGAGCTAAGGAAGCCCGCCGTCTTCTCTACACATCTCTACCCAGGAAAGCCATTCATCTGGTTCAGAAAAGCCACCTGACCCGAGAAATGAGAGAAGACAGAGACGGCCAATTATTTTACATAAATACAAAGTGGCACAGACTCTTCATTACTGCCTAAGGTCAAAAAGTTGGATTCCTGTTAGCTTGGCTCTTATTTTATGATATTTACAGAACTACAAATTCTCCTAGAGCAAGTCCTCATTTTAAAAAAAATTTGAATGTAAGAATAGCTATGCTCTTTTTTAAATGTTTCAAAATCTTTCTAGAAATAAAAAAGCATTCACAGCATTTGTCAATTCTCACCTCGTATTTATTTGTGGTCAAGAAATCATCAGCACTTCCTTGCTGTATTTCTAGAAATTCTATACACGCAGTTAGAATCTCGGAGAGTCTGTGCTGTTTGCTTCATTGGTGTATAAAGTGCTAGTTCAATGGACAAAAATGAGTGGCACGGTCTCTGATAACTCATTCATATTGATCCTATTAGGTATGATAAATATAGAGGTATTATAATAAATTAGAAATATCCATATAATACAATAAATAAATAAAACCAGTATCAACAAAACATCTCTTAGCTCTGGGGGAAGGAGGGAGTTCCATTCCTACTGTAAGGCTCATTGATTTTTATAAATAACATATGAAGGCATGCACCTACCTTTACAATCTGAACACCTGGCTTGCCACAGTGTTAGCACCTGTGTGTATACAGCAACCTCAACCCTTTGCATTTCCTTCCTGGAAAGCTTTGATTTTAAGTGAAGCTGTTCATTGTTGGTTCTTTGCCCTATTTTGTTTTTTAAAGTCTGAAGATGGAAGAAGTCTCTGAAAACAACTTTGGAGGCAAAGACATGTTCCCGTGGCTTCCCACGGGTCCCTGTGTGACTAGGAAGAACACAGCCAATGGACTGGGATGTTTGAAAATAGAATTCGTCGTCCATAGGAAAACAGCAGAGGGCCCGCCAGAAGGCTGACAATCTCACCACACCTTAGTGGCTGAAGAGCAAGCCGCAGGGGAACGGTGTCTAGTTTTGGGGGTGTGCACGTGTAGCAAGATTCACCCCAGATCTCAGGCTGGATGCTGTCCATTCTGTGTGACGGGCTGGATCTTCTCCAGAGAGACGTCAGTGTCGTAGTCCAAGATGACCGAGAGGGCCGGGGACAGCTTCTCCAGAGGCTTGGCGATGGCGCCCGCCTCCTCCTTTCTCAGGTCCTCGGAGGAGCCCACAGCGTGTGGGATCAGATAAACCATATTGCACTCCTTGGAGATGGAGCCTCTCGGCTCGTGATGGCTGGAGAACACCACAGCTCCGTTGTTGTTGATGCTGACCGTCTCTATGGCGTTGTTGGCTGTAGGGCAGAGTCTGTAGCATCCCAAGAGGATGGAGAACGCCTTCCGAAAATCAGCATTGAAGGCGTAGATGATGGGGTTCAAGGAGGAATTAGCCCACCCAAACCACATAAAGACATCGAAGGTGATGGGATCGATGCAGAAGGACTGTGTCTCCCCGGACCCGCAGAAGGGCACCATGCAGTTCAAGACGAAGAAAGGCAACCAGCAGCACACAAACACCCCCATGATCACCGACAGAGTCTTCAGAACCTTCGTCTCTCGCTTAAAGGACATCTTAAAGGAGCTTTCTGGTTGAGAACACTCGACGGGGTTTCCGTTCCCGGTGGTGGTGGTGGTCTGGCAATTCTTGGCATGGACCGCTGCCCTCTCCAAGGCTGAGATGCGCCGGATTTGTTTCTGGGCAATCCTGTAGATCCTGGTGTAGGTGACAATCATGATGGCCACGGGGATGTAAAAGCTTACCAGGGAAGAGGAAATGGCATACGTCCTGCTCAGGCTGGAGTCACAGTTGTCCACGGTCTCGTCCAGGGAAGTGGCATTCCCGTCGGGGGGGCTGGTGGGTTTTGCCTTGTGCCAGCTGAGCTGCACGGGGATGAAGGAGATGAGCACGGACAGGGTCCACGCCACGCCGATGAGGATGAAGGCTGCTTTGGGGGTCATTTTTCTCTCATAGCGGAAAGGGCTGGAGATAGCCCAGTACCTGTCCACGCTGATCACACAGAGGTTGAGGATGGACGCGGTGGAGCACATGATGTCAAAGGCCACCCAGATGTTACAGAAGGACCCAAATGGCCAGAAGCCAGCGATCTCAGCCACAGCTTTCCAGGGCATGACCAAGACAGCCACCAAGAGATCCGACACGGCCAAGGAGATGACAAAGAAGTTGGTCACCTTGGACCGCAGGTGCCGGAACCTGATGACAGCAGCACAGACCAGCGTGTTCCCCAGGAGAGTGGACAGGATGAGCAGGGACAGGAAACAGGCGGTGAGGATGCGGAAGGAGAAGGCCCTCTCCACCAGCAGCCCGGCTCTGTCCATGGCAGAAGTGTTCAGAGTCCTCATCTTCCTGAAAGAAAGCACCTCGGGGGCTCCGGCCCCCCTCCAGTGGCTGCTAGGCAGAGATTAGGGGTCAGTCGGACTTCCGGGAGCCCTCACTCACCAGGAAGCCCCTCCACAGCCAGCCCCAGGTGCTCCCCTGGGTGGAAGACGTCACCCACATTCCATCAGAGGAGAGCTAGTTAGGTGGCAGGAGCCTCTGACTGGCAACTCGAGTCAGTCCCCTGAAGGCTCCTGTTCCTCTCCAGGCGATCTTCTGACTCCCTTGCTCCAGGTCAGGGTCAGGTCAAGGGCACCAGCTGGCCCCTGGATTCCCGAGGAAAGCATCGGCTGTTTAGCATAGTCTAATCCATCCAACCAGATTCTCCCAGGCCTCTGCCATGCCAGTCAATTGCTGTCGCATTTCAGGGCTGTCGCTTCTTTGGCGGTGACAAGGAATTCTCCCCTTCCCAGACACAGGTGCAAAGGCATGTCTTGCTCCTCCAAGCCCCCCCAGCCCGGCTCCTCGGCCAACTCTCCAGAGGCCCTAAAACGCAAAGAAAAACCACAGGTCGCTCGCCAAGACTCAGGCAGATCGCATCTTTACTTCAAGTCCAGCGCAGTCCAGTCCCTTGCTGGCCAAGCCCGATCGGGTCACCTACCTTGCCTTGATTGAAGTTGTGTCTCTCAAAGCCCCTGAGGCTGGGAAAGCGGACGTGGCCAAGCGCAGCGATTCAACAACGCCCGGGAGGCAGGCGCGCCAGAGTCCAGCCCGCCGCGCGCAGCCCCAGCCCGAGTGCGTCTCCCGATGGCCCCCAAATCGCAGGGGAGGGTTCGGAGAAGGATCCCGGGCCAGGCCCCCGAGAGGCGGCGCCGCCTCTCTGCCTTAAACCGCTACAGAGAGTTTGAAGCGGACGAGAGCAGGAAAGGGGGTCCTGGGCGCTCCGAGCTGCCCAGCACCGCTCACTTTGGGCGGCCGCTTTAGTTTTGCTCCCTCTCTTCCAAGGCAGGCCAAGAGCCCGGGGGTCCCTGCGCCTCCTGGCAGCTCTGCCCGCCGCCTCTCGGGAGCGTGTGGGCACGCGAGGCAGAGAGCGCGGAGCTGGCACCGGCGGGCGCACGGGCCGGCCGGGTTCCCGCGGGGGCACAGCCCACCGCGCCCGCGCGTCCCCTCCCCTGCCCTGGGGGCGGACTGCGTTTGACAGGCAGAGTTGCGGGCGACAGCAGCACGTGGTCCTCCCCCTACGCCCCGGATGGGGCTGCGGGAGGACGGGGTGGGGGCGCCCGGGTGAGCGCTTGCCCTCCTCGCTGGACCCCTCACCAAGGCCGGGACCCCCGGACGGCATGCGGCAGGGGCCGCGAGACCAACCCCGATGGCTGAATCTCAAGTCAGCACGAGTCCCCTTTAAGCCAAGTTCGGCCTTTGGGGAGCTCAATCCCCCAGCCCGACCCCAAAGCCCTAGGCGAGCCGCGACCCTCCGGAACCACGAGAACCCCCGCACCCTGTGCCCCAACGACGGTGAGACGAGCGCCGCGGGCACCTGCACTCACCTTTCTCCGGTCGGCACCGCGGAGCTCCTGGCGCCCGGAAGGCGCTTTCCTCCAGCTGCACGCGGGCGGCGGGCGCGTCCCGCGCGGCGGTCAACGCCGGACTGAGCCGGTGCCCCGCGCCCCGCGAGCGCCCCGAGCCCAGCGCCACGCACTCCGTGGGCCCGGGGCGCCCTCTGCCGGCGCCTGCGGCTTCCCGAGCCCCTGCCGAACAAGACCCCCACTCGCTTAGGCGCCGGTACCCACGAGGGACCGGCGCCCGGAGCCGTTGCGCCCTGTCTGTGCCGCCGAAGCCCGGGACGCGGGAGGCAGAAGCTTCCTCACTCAGGATCCCCTCCCCCTTCCTTGAAATGCCCCTGAAATCTGACAAGGGTGAAAATGCCTTTGGCCGGCACGGCATTCGTTGAAGCAGTGTTGCTTCTGTGTGCCTACTACGTGCGCAGCGCTGGGGCGACGCGGTAAGCCATCCGCACGCCTCCTCTGTAAGGGGACAGAGAGACCTGGCGCGCCCCGAGCAGCCTCTGCGTCTCAGGCGCTCGCCGCGGGTCGCCCTCCCCTTACAACAGCCCTGCGCTTGTCACCTTCGCCCTGCGCAAAGCTGGGGGACTCGCTCTAGCTGCGCAGCTACCGAGGGACGATGCTGTGATTCCACCGGTGGTGGCTCAATTTACCACGTCCGCTCTACTGAAGCCCACAAGCTTCCTAAAGGCGAAAGTCAAGGCAGAGACGACCAATGGCCAAGGAGCACTCCTGCCCTCCACCACCCCCACCCTCCGCCGCTCCTCCTGCTGGCCCCTGGAGGGTCTCGCGGGCCAGACTTGTGCGGTCACCGTGTACAAACGAGCACCTCTCCGTGCCTTCCTGCGCAAGGGGCTGTGGAGTCGCCCTGCCTGGCTTCGTGTCCCTTACTGTGTCACTGTTGGCTGCGGGCGCCCTCTCCTCTCAGAGCTTGGCTTCTTCCACTCTGAGATGTGAAGCTGTAACAGGATCGTGGTCCGGATTCCTGAGATGCTCCCTACAGAGGAGAGGCCTCGGCATCCAACCCAGGAACCCCCCTGGGTGTGTTTAAAAAGGAATTGTCCACAGGCGCTGTGGCATAATAGGGTAAGTAAGCCTCCTCCTATCCAGCCCTCTGCTATGACCTGGGAAAGCAGTGGAGGATGGCCTAAGTGCTTGGGCCCCTGCACCTGCGTGGGCGACCGGGGAGAAGCTCCTGGCTCCTGGCTTCTGATTGGCGCAACTAGAGTTGTCTCTGTAAACATCCCGAACCTAAGTAAGATTCCATGTACTGGCCTGGCACAAACCACACTGTGGTTCTAGATGAAGGATCCCACTGGTGGCACAGACTTGCTGTGCCCTCTCACCCTTGAACTTGCTGGCACACACAGTGTTCCACAGACTGAAGGTCACGAGCAAGTTCTGCCACAGACCCTCCAGGGCTGTGGAGCCTTGGGCCCTGTGCTAGAGGCAGCGGCTCCCCAAGCCCTCTGGGCTCTATGTCTTCTTCCCTTCCCTTTCCCCATGAACACAAAGGTCAAGGGTAGTCTCCTGAGCTTAACTAACTCCTCACAGGCCACGGCCACACCGGCAAAGTGTCTGCTCTGGTTACCCAGAAATAAGCAAGGAAGAAGAAATGGTGGGAGATGGCCCATACTCTTGGGCCCCTGTGCCCACGTGGGTACAGCTGCCAATCCCAATCATGATCATAACACCTGAGTCTCAGGTGTGCACCTCAATGAATAAAGTTCAACCAATGAAGTTATTTGCTATAAATTTACATATGAACTAAACTAAAAACTTCTTGGCAAAAAAATGCCATTCCTAACACCTTTCTTTATATCCTCTTTTCTCTCAAGCGCTCAGCTCCCCTTCCAAAATTCTCTTTCCTTGCTTGGAAATTCCTTTGCATTCTCTCTAAGTAGCCTCTGCTTTGTCTTTCTCTCTCAACTCATTCACCTGCCAAGCCCAGGTATTCAAATCGGTATCTATCCAATTTGTAGTGGTTGACAGATACCACACAACTAAACACCTGCCATTGTCAACATCAGAACATCACATCTCCCACACACCCATAATATTTTTCAAAACTCCAGAAACCCAACCAGCAAAGAGAAACTTTCTAAACAAGTTGAAAAGGAAGGGGAAAACATCACCAGGAAAAGGAGTTGGACTTTTCTAGGATTCCACCATTTAAAAAAAAAATGTTATTTGAGAGGCAAAAAGATGAAGAGAAGGAAAGAGAACTAGATAGGGGGCTCCCAGTACTGGGTTGGGGCCAAGGCTGAAGCCCGGAGCTAGGATGACAATGGACATCTCCCAAGTGGGGAGCAAGAACTATGTTATCTGAGTCAGCATCACTGTCTCCCAAGATCTGCATTAGAAGGAAACAGGAGGCAGGAGCTGGAGCTGGAATTGAACCCAAGCACTCCCATATGGGACACAGGCGCCTTAAAGACATGGCCCACCAGGCTGAATGCTCCCCTCCCCCACCCACCCACCCCCTGTTGTGTGATTCTAAGACAGACATAGCAGTTCTCTTTCTGACAGACTTGGGTCGCTGACTTTCGAACATCATTGTTGAGTGAATAGGGAAAGAGTAAAACGTAGCTTAAAAGCTCAGGGTTTTACTTGACAGAAAGTGTGAATTTCAGAGGATCTCACAGTTTGGCTAGAGGTTTGAGAATTTTTTCCCTTTCTTTTCTCTTAAAGCTAAGGTGAACAGGTCTTCCGTTTGTTCTATAAAAATCTCTCCCAGAAACATCAAGAACTGGAATATAAATGCAAACAGGTATTAGCATTAGATCATGCTGGGAATGTAAACTGAAACACAAAAGCAGCTCTCTCCTCCCAAATTGGCATGTCTTTTAAGCATGGCTGTGATTCATGCACCACCAGGAGGGGGAGGTTCAAAGAATGCTTCTGAATATATTTTTATTTGGGGTTTGTGAAAGTTAATGAATACAGAAGGCACACTATCAAGGGGGGGTGGTACTTAATCCCATAAAAAAGAATAAATAAAGCAACCGAGCTGCCAAGGAACCCAGTGATCTATTTGGGACGCTGGAGGATTTTTTTTTTTTTTTTTCTGACAGGCAGAGTGGACAGTGAGAGAGAGAGAGACAGAGAGAAAGGTCTTCCTTTGCCGTTGGTTCACCCTCCAATGGCCGGCGCACCGCGCTGATCCGATGGCAGGAGCCAGGCACTTCTCCTGGTCTCCCATGGGGTGCAGGGCCCAAGCACTTGGGCCATCCTCCACTGCATTCCTGGCCACAGCAGAGAGCTGGCCTGGAAGAGGGGCAACCGGGACAGAATCCGGTGCCCCAACCGGGACTAGAACCTGGTGTGCCAGTGCCACAAGGCAGAGGATTAGCCTAGTGAGCAGCGGCGCCAGCCTCGCTGGAGGATTATTAAGGCTAATTTCCCGTCTGAAATGATTCCTTCTGACGCTAGGGAAAGGAAGTGAAGCTTGGCTGACCTTTAAGCCACTAGACCAATTCAGCATCTCAGAAATTCCTAATCCTGTCTTTTGTTTTCCACCCCTTTGATTATTGCATAATTCAAAGAAAAATACTGGAAAAGTTAAGAATCAACCTGTATCTCTGTTGGTAGTGGTTGAAAAGTGGGACCCTGGGCAGGTATCATGATTTCTCTGGTGGCTTCTGTCCTTTTGTCCCTGCTTTCATTTTTAGTCTTTAATGGGTGGTTTTGCTGATCCAAGGGAATCTCCAGGATTGGCTCCTGTTCTGTGGCTGTTATTTTCATAGTTGCATTAGACTCTACATCATCCATCCATATTTATTTCTTACTTTTGTCACAACCCGCCTTCAAGTGCTATTTTAGCATTCTACCTCTGGTTAATTACATCACAATAGTATTTTTTTCCCACGTCTTCTGAAAACAGTTGAGTGTCTGAAGAAGTGTAAGTACTAAGGAATAAACAGTCTCCATTCACCACGTATCATTCTGAGACCCTTTCTTCCTCTGTGCAGGTCTCTCATCGCACCTGGCATCGTCCTTCAATCTCAAGAATGACCAGAGCCGTTTCTTGTGGTGCCAGTCGACTGGTGGTTGATTCTCTCCACTTTCCCATCTCTACGAACTCTTCATTTTGTCTGCCATTTTGAAAGGTATCTTTGCTAGTTATACAATTCCAGGTTGACAGATTTTTCCTTTGGATGTCTCAATGTGTTTTTCTACTATTGTCTTATTCACCAGGTTTCCAATGAGAAATCTGCTATTATCGTTATCATCATCCCTCTGATTTTATTTTTTAAGAAAGCTTTTATTTAATGAACACAAATTTCATAGGTACAGCTTTAGAAATATAGCAGTTCTTCCCCCGATACCCGCCCTCCCAACCCGACTCCTATCCCACCTCCTACTCCCTCTCCCATCCCATTCTTCATTAAGATTTGTTTTAATTATCTTTATATACAGAAGCCCAACTCTATACTAAGTACAGATTTCATCAACTTGCACCCACATGCACACACACACACACAAAGTATAAAGTACTGTTTGAAAACAAGTTTTACAGTTAATTCTCATAGTACAACTCATTAAGGACAGAGGTCCTACGTGGGGGATAAGAGCACAGTGACTTCTGTTGTTGATTGAACAATTAACACTCTAACATATGACGTCAGTGATCACCCAAGGCTCTTGACATGAAGTCCCTCCGATTTTAACATGTCCTTTTTCGTCTGGCTGCTTTTAAGATTTTTTTCCTATATCCCTGATTTTGAGAAATTTAATACAGATGTACCTCACTATAAATCTTCAAACTTTCTGTGTGTTTGGAGTGTGCTGAGTTCTTGGATCTGTAGATGTATTAGTCGGCTTCCCATCACCATCGCAAACACCTAAGACATGTGGAGTATGGAGGACTAATCCTTTCGGCTCATGATTTTTTTTTAGTATTTTTATTTATTTATTTGACAGGTAGAGTTAAAGACAATGAAAGAGAGAGAGAGAAAGGTATTCCTTCCGTTGGTTCACTCCCCAAATGGCCGCCACAGCCGGAGCTACGCTGATCCGAAGCCAAGAACCAGGTGTCTCTTCCTGGTCTCCCATGTGGGTGCAGGGATCTAAGCACTTGGGCCATCCGCCACTGCCCTCCCAGGCCACAGCAGAGAGCTGGACTGGAAGAGGAGCAGCCGGGACTAGAACCCGGCACCCATATGGGATGCAAGCACCGCAGGCAAAGGATTAACCAAGTGAGCCACGGCACCCGCCCCTCGGCTCATGATTTTGGAGTCCAAGAAAAGCTGACCGGCTCAGCACTCTGGTAAGGCTGGGGTAGAACACGTGCAGAGGATGACATGGTGATCCCAGAGGGAGAGACAGGGAGCACACTCTGTCTATGTGGTCTCATTTAAATCCACTGTGGTTTCATCATGGGGCTCTATCCCAACAACCTCATCCAATCCTATCACTTTCTAAACCCAGCCTTCAGACACCATAATTGGATTAAGTTTCCACTCTTAATGCTTTAACCATTAGCGTAATAGCATGACGACCAAGGATTTACCACAGAGATCCTTGGAAAGAAAAACCCAAATTAATACTTCAACCATAACCTTATAGTTTTTTGTTGGATTTGTAAAATTTTGACCCTTATTTCTTTGATTTTTTCCTCTTTATTTTCTCCATTCGATTCATCAATTACAAGTGTATTAGAAAGCTTGGGGTTGGCTTATGACACACTGACACTGAATCTTCTCTCACTGCATTTCATTTTGCATAGTTTCTACTGCTGTGTGTTTGAGTTAACCAATGTTCTCTTCTGCAATGTCCAATCTGTTGTTAATCTCATTCAGTGCGTTTTTCATCTTACATTTTCTGATTTTCTTCTCTAAAAGTTCCTTCTGTGTCTTTTTTCATACCGCCCACATCTCTACTTAACTTTTGGAGTGTATGAAATAGAATAACAATTTTTATACCTTTCCTTGTCCATTGTAAACTCTCTGTCAGGGCTACTGGTTTTGCTTCTCATTATGGGTCATATTTATCTAACCCTTGTCATACCTGCTCATGTTTTATTGGATCACACACATTGCAAATTTCATCCTGTTCATCCTGTTGCTTGTTGGATCTTTTTCATATCCTTACAAATATTCTTGGGCTTTGCTCTACAACCTGGAGATCGTTCTGTCTTCTCAGAGCTTACTTTTAAGATTTAGGTAGAATCAGAGCAGTGTTTAATCTGGGGCTAATTATTTGGGTGACTAAGGCAAGATCTTGTGTATTCTACCTAAGCCTCCATGTACTGTGAGGTTTCCCTGTCTGGCTGCTCTCCACAATCGTGTTCCTGGCCCTGTGTGAGTGCCAGGTAGGACCCCTTCTAATTCTCACACTTATATTTCCTCACATTCATGCACTGGTTAGTTCTCTGCTGGATTCTCAAAGGAGACTCTTTAAAGATCCATGGAATTCTCTCTCCTGTGTGTGTGTGTGTGTGTGTGTAGGATCCCCCTCCCTGCACCATGGCCTGGAAACACTCCATAAGTGGTGGGCAAGTGCAACTTAGGGTTCACCTTATTTGTGTTTCCCATTTGGAGAGATCATTGTCCCTTGTTGCCTGATGTCCTATATCTTGAAAACCATTGTGTTCATGTATCTTGTTCATTGTATTGATGGTTTCAAGTGGGAGAATAAATCCAATCCCTGTTATTCCATATTTTCTGGAATCAGAGATAAAGAAATGACTGAACTTTTAGGTTCTAACTTCAACTTTTTAGATTATAAATCTGTAAAAGCAAAGACATCTAGTAGGTGAAGGGAGTTAGGCTTGGAAATGGAGACTACTTCAGCAGTACTGGTTGTCTTAGGGTTTGTGGTTTTTTTTTTTTTTTCAAGTTTATTTTTATTATTTGAAAGGCATAAAAATGAAGAAGAGAGAGAAAGCTGTCCTTCTCCCCACACACACCCCCACCCCCATCAAACTACCTGCAACAGCCAGGGCTGGGCTAGGCCAAAGCCTGGAGCCAGGAATTCCAGCTGGTCTCTCATGTGGGTGGCAGGGACCCAAGGACTTGGGCCATCATTTGCTGCCTTCCCAGGTGCGTTAGCAAGAAACTGGAATGGAAGCAGAAGCAGGACCCAATGCAGGCACCCTCCTAGGGCAGACTAACCCACTCTGCCACAATGCCTGCCCTGCTTATGGATTTCTGTATATCCAAACTTCTAATGGCTCATGGCGCTGACCTGCTGTTACATCAAATCCAGCCCTGGCTCAGTGGACCTTTTACTATAGCACCAGTGTTCTTCTCACCTGCATCCAAAACCCTCAGTCTTGAGAAATACATGGTGTTAATTAAGCCCAGCCTGGCCTTCTGGGGTTGTGAGTATAGTCAATTCTTTGATAGAGAATGGAGCAGTTATAGGATAATAGAATAGTAATATACTATAACAATAATACTATACAGTATATATAGTTACTATAACTATAATACTATTATACTATAAGTTCCATGAATATTTCTGAGACCCTATTATTGTCAAGATCCTATTCCCCATGCTGCGATTACAGCAGTCAACAAAGTCAACCTCTTTGTCTTCATTCATTCCAGTGCTAAATGATACATATTTTTGCACAACACAATATAGAATTGCCTTGAGTCTTGATTGAAAAATATCAATGCACTTACCAAGCTAAGATAAAAAGGCTAATTCACAAAAACCATTTATAGTGTACAAATATGGGATTTGTTTAAGTCCCCTTGGAGAATCTTCTGTAGGCCCTTTATAGAAAACATGGAAACCCGAGGGAGGTTCCTGCAGAGAAAACGTTCAAGTAACAAAAGCTGCTCTTTTGTCTGCTGGGGCCATGAGACAATAGATGATTAGAAGTCCCCAGAGAGTAGCCTTCAATTCACAAAGAGATTCCTGCGCCTTCCAGGCCGTGCCTGGACCCTGCATTTGCTGTTGCTACTGCCTGCCCTGCGGTTGAATCACTGCTCACTCCACCCCCTCTGCCCCAAGCTGCAGGTATCCAGTTCTATAAAACAGGAGCTTAGGGCTACAGCAGAAGAAGCACTGAGTCAGCCTGAAGTCTGACTTTCCGCTCCATTAATATCTGGGAGGCCTTGGTGAAGTTTCTTCACTTTTCTGACCTCCTTTTCCACTCTTGAAAGTGCACCTGCTACTAATGGCCGTGAGGGTTTTGAGAAGAGCAAATGAGAGGCTGTCTACGAAGCATCAGGTAAGCAGGGCACAGACCAGGGAATGTCACCTCCCGGTCCATTTTGTCTTAAAGGCACAGGCGCAAGTGTGCATCTGCTGCACTTTGCCTTCCCCGCATCTGTTTCACCTTCTCGGGTGGAGACATCCTAGACTCTTTAAGAGGAATTATTTGTTTATTAATAATAGCCTGGTGGTCCGATAAGGTAATATGCTCCACTCTCTAGCCAGGAGTTAGATAGGCGACTTGAGGTAGGCTACTCAGATGCTTCTTCCATAACACTTGAATCGTAAGCCGAGGGCCAGAGAGAATGGAACTTCGGAATGAAATGTCTTCCTAGCCCCATCATGCAGTTCAGAGTGCTTCTGCCATGAGACTGTTGACTCAACTCTTGCTTGCAGAAGCCCCCGCAGTGCTCTGTCCCCTGTTCAGCTCCAGCCTCCCCTCCACTCAAAGTGACCTTTCAGTAAATTTCCTTTTTCTTACGTTCCTCCTGGTGCCTTTTGGAAACTTACAGCCTCAGAGCTCTATCTGATCAGCAAGAGGAGGAAGAGAAGTAGGAGGAGAAAGAGAAACATCTTGCATTTTAGTTGGATCTAAGTCAACTAGAGCCACTGTTTTTACTTGCCTGGACTGCAAGAAGAAATAGTAACCACAAGGATCTTGGGTTTCTTACTAATGAATGGCCTGACTTAACGAACTTGCGGAATTACAGTCCGTCAGGCTACTGATGTCAGGGGCAAACTTCATTCCCTATTGTATTAGTCCCTAAGGGACTACATCGCTCAGGGCTACAGTCATTACTTCCTCATTGCCCCAGTGAAACAGCCAAAGCAGGCTAACCTAGAGAAGATGGGTTCGTTTAGCTCACAGCTCTTGAGGCTGGCAGACCAAACAATGTGGCGCCGACTCTGGCGAGGGCCGCACAACAGATGGCAAATGGGACATAAAGAACTCTCATCTCCAACTGGAAGTCAGCGAGTGACTCAAACATCACTCTCAGGCTTTATAAAAGAATTCCCTCTGAGGCCGGCGCCGCGGCTCAATAGGCTAATCCTCCGCCTTGCAGCACACCTGGTTCTAGTCCCGGTCGGGGCACCGGATTCTGTCCCAGTTGCTCCTCTTCCAGGCCAGCTCACCGCTGTGGCCCGGGAGTGCAGTGGAGGATGGTCCAAGTGCTTGGGCCCTGCACCCCATGGGAGACCAGGAGAAGCACCTGGCTCCTGGCTTCAGATAAGTGCGATGCACTGGCCACAGTGCACCCGCCATTGGGGGGGTGAACCAACGGCAAAAGGAAGACCTTTCTCTCTATCTCTCTCTCTCACTGTCCACTCTGCCTGTCAAAAATAAAAATAAAAGAATTCCCTCTGGAGAGAACTCATCCCAGGAGACCAGCGTTTCCTTCTGAGGGTGGTGCCCTCTAAGATAACAGGGATCTCCCACCAGACCCACCTCTTAGAGGTTCCACACCACCTCCCAGCTGCACGCTGGGGACCAAGCTCCCAGCACAGAGACCCCCAGGAAGCAAATCACATCTGAACCATAGCATCTATAACAACAACACTCAATAGATTAAATGAACAGTGTGCTTTTGTTTCCTTCTGTTGGCGACTTCCTGCTCTTGATCCCTAAAGCTCCCCAGCTGCCTCCTCCTGGACCCCCAGAGTCGGCAGGCACTGAGTCTTTGTGTTGTGAATATTGAGGTTCACCTGATGGAGATGCCCATCCGGCTTTGGGGAGTGAATAGGAGGGTCAAAGGAGATTTCCAGAGAAGACAACAAACCTGACCTTAAAGGAAACGTGGGAAATAGTAAGACGGAAGAGGGAGGGAAAGACATTTGGCAGAAGGAAAGAAGTATGCAAAGATCCCCAGAGCATGTCAGGGGAATGTGGAAGGGAAACAGTAGGGGTGCTGAGAGATGGGACTGCAAGGTTGGGAAGGAAATAAAAGGAGAGCCCTGGGACCAGCGCTGTGGCCCAGTGGGTAAAGCCACCACCTGCAGTGCTGGCATCCCATACAGGCACCGGTTCAAGACCCAGCTGCTCCACTTCTAATCCAATTCTCTGCTATGGCCTGGGAAAGCAGTGGAAGATGGCCCGAGTCCTTGGGCCCCTGCACCCACGTGGGAGACCCAAAAGAAGCTCCTGGCTCCTGGCTTCGGATCAGCCCAGCTCCAGTCATTGTGGCCATCTGGGGGAGTGAAGCAGAGATGGAAGAGCTTGCTCTCTCACTCTCTCTTTCTCTCTCTCTGCCTCTGCTTCTGTAACTCTGCCTCTCTGTAACTCATCCTTTCAAATAAATAAACAATTCTTTTAAAAGAAAGAAAAAGAAAGAGGGAAAAAAGGAAGGAAGGAAAAGAGGGTCCTTGTGAAATTCAGCCACTTTTGAGGTCAAGGTGCTGCTCTTTGGAGACTTGTGGAGTCTCAAGGACACTCCACAGTCCTGGTTTTGTTCATGAGGCAGAGACTCCAGCAGCAGAAGTCCCACGTGTTTTCATGGCTCCGATGTGGAAGAGACACAAACCCTGGAGAAGGGCACAGAGAGTCTCAAAAACCCTCATGGAGAGAATCCTGGGAGTCTTGGGTAAAGGTTTTCTCTCCGTGCCACGCACGAGTTGTGGCCCCAGTCTCCAGCCCCACACCTCCCTGGAACTCTTACGTTGCCAACCATCTACTCGACGTCTGCCTCTACCAGCTCATCCACCCTCTACCATGTCCTTTATTAAACTTATCCTCCCAAACACCAAGATTTGCTGCTCTTATGATTCCTGTGTTGGAGAAAAGCATCTGTTCTCCCCCGGACACAGCCATGGGAGCCTAAGAAGTACTCAACGTGTGTCCCCACCCCCACCCCACCCACGCTCCGAATCATCTACTCCTGACAGTCAAGGAGACATCTGACCCCTTTCCCTGTTTCTTTATTTTTTTAAGTATTTATTTATTTATTTGAAAGTCAAGGCTACAGAGAAAGCAGAAGAGAGAGGGAGGGAGAGAGAGAGAGAGAGAAATCTTCCATCCACTGGCTCACCCCCCAGGTGGTCACAACAGCCAAGACTGGGCCAGGCTGAAGCCAGGAGCCAGGAACTTCATCTGGGTCTCCCACGTGGAGCAGGGCCCCAAACACTTGGGCCATCTTCCACTGCTTTCCCAGGGGCATTAGCAAGGAGCTGGGTTGGAAGTGTGGCAGCCAGAACCCAAACCGGTGCCCATATGGGATGCTGGCAGTTGCAGGCAGCAGCTTTACCCAGGATGCCACAGCGCCACCCCCTCCCTTTCCCTATTTCGGTAGCTACCTAACATCTGTTACGTGGGTTACTGCAGCTAACCTCTTCATCATTACCCCAGCTTTCGCGAGGGCTTCTGACAAGGACAAAAGTAGTACGTTATGGGAATCAAATTCTTGGAGCAAATTTATAAAATTACATTCTCAATACCTTTAATTGCCCTTCCATGTCCCTACCTGAGCTTTCTAGATATGACAGCCTGCAGGGTATTCCACTTGTCCCTTTCTTTAAAATGCATTTGTGGGGACTTGGTTCCAGGACACACCCCTCCCATGGAGACCACAATTCATATAAAATGGTGTCATTTTTGCACACAAACCATGCACATCCTCTCCCATAGAGTAAGTCATTTCTAGGTTACTTAGAATACCTAATACAATGAAATTGTTCCATAAAGTGTTGTTTTATTGTTTAGGGAATAATGACAAGAAGAAAAAAAAATCTTCCCAGGTTCAGTCCAGACCCAATTTTTTCCAACATTTTTGATCTGTGGTCAGCTAACTCTGCAGGTGTACACGTGGAGAACGCAGATCAAAACCACACTTCGATACCACTTCACACTCATTAAGGTAGCTTTAACCAACGGAAAACCAAAAAACCACAAGCTATCAAGTGTTAACAAGGATGTAGAGAAATGGAAAGCAATGTGCATCGCTGGAGGGAATGCAAAATGGTGCAGCCACTGTGGACAACAGCACGGAAGTCCCTTAAAACATTAAAAATGGAATTAGGGGCCAGCACTGTGGTGCAGTAGGTTAATCCTCTGCCTGCGGCGCCTGCATCCCATATGGGCACCGGTTCTAGTCCCGGCTGCTCCTCTTACAATCCAGCTCTCTGCTATGGCCTGGGAAAGTAGTAGAAGATGGCCTAAGTCTGTGGACCCCTGCACCTGCATGGGAGACCCATAAAAAGCTCCTTGCTCCAGGTTTTGGATTGGCTCAGCACCAGCCCTTGCGACCATTTGGGGAGTGAACCAGTAAATGGAAGACCTCTCTCTTTCTCTCTCCCTCTCACTATCTATAACTCTGCCTCTCAAATAAATAGATAAAATCTTTAAAAATAAATAAATAAATAAAAATTGAATTACCCCATGATCCAGCAACTCTGTCTCTAGAGACACATCCAGAAGAATCAACAGTAGGACCCAAACACTTATGTGTACGCTGGTGTTCATAACAGCATTTTCTCGCAATAGTGTTAAAAGACAACCTCAGGCACACTGCAATTTTAATGAGTTTACGTGAGGAGATAGTGATTCGAGAATTGAGCCGTGCCAGATTCCAAGTGGTTTGGGCTTCCCCTGCAGGCCAAGAGGGGAGAACTTTTATAAACTTCCTACTGAATGCTGAACAAAGATACTATTGGATTTGGGCCAAAGTGGAAACTCCCAGACAGATACGAACTGGTGGTGGCTTCGGACCAATTAAACTCAAGTTTTCTTTTCCTAGACTGTTGACTCTGAGTTGGGTTTTGGTTTCCTTCTGTTGGAACCGGAAGTGCTGGAGCCGTCTCAGCCTACTGGGCTCCAAATCAATTGTTTGGATAGCTGAAAGGTGGAACCTTCCTAAGTGTTGGTCACCCCCCTCTTTTTTTTTTTTTTTTTTTTTTTACTTATTCTATTTATTTAAAATGGGGGAGAGAGAGAGAGATACCTTCTATCTGCCAATTCATTCACCAAATGCTTAAAATAGGCAGGACGGAGCCGGGCTGGAGCTGGGAGCCCAGAACTCAATCTGGGTCTCGCATGGGGTGGTAGGGACCCAGGTACCTGAGCCATCACCTGTGCCTCCCAGGGTGTGCAGTAGCTGGGTGCTGGAATCAAGCAAAAGGGCTGAGACTCAAGCCCAGGCACTCAGATATGGGATGCAGGCATCCCAAGCAGCAATTTTTTAAAAAGATTTATTTATTTATTTGAAAGGCAGAGTTACACAGAGAGAGGAGAGGCAGAGAGAGAGGTCTTCATCCACTGGTTTACTCCCCAGTTGGCCACAACGGCGGGAGCTGCACCGATCTGAAGCAAGGAGCCAGGAGCTTCTTTCTGGTCTCCCAAGCGGCTGCAGGGGCCTAAGGACTTGGGCCGTACCTCAACTGTTTTCCCAGGCCATAGCAGAGAGCTGGATCGGAAGTGGAGCAGCTGGATCTCGAACTGGCGCCCATATAGGCGCGCTTCAGGCCAGGGCCTTAACCCACTAAGCCACAACACCAGCCGCCCCCCCTCCCCGCAACATCTTAACCGTTCTGCCAAACACCAGTGCCCACAGATGTCACTTTTTTATATTCTTTTTTTTAAACTTTTATTTAATAAATATAAATTTCCAAAGTACAGCTTATGGATTACAATGGCTTTTCCCCCCCATAACTTCCCTCCTACCCACAGCCCTCCCATCTTCCGCTCCCTCTCCAATTTCATTCACCAGATGTCACTTTTAAAAGCCAAATTCAACACATTAATTAGAACATGTGAGATTCAGTGGTTGAGCAAGAAATCTCTAAATTAAGCCAATTTACTTTAATTAGTTTATAAATTAACAAAATTGATTGGGTTACATCGCGAGAAAACCCAGCCAATGCCAAACGTATAAGTTTTGTGAATCCAAGGCAGTATTTAAAAAAGTTGTTCTGAATACAAAAGTTGCACTTTGTAAATTCACATTTATTAAATAAAAAAACTATATAACAAACAAAAAAAGAAAAAGAAAAAAAAAGAACTTAATACTTTACCCTTTCAGTATTTTTTATGTTCTACTTAAAACTATTGGTTGAACTTTGTAATTAATACACAATTACTCTTAGGTGTTTAATTAATGCTATAACTAGTACTCAAATAGTATTTTACACTTTATGTTTCTGTGTGGGTGCAAACTGTTCAAATCTTTACTTAATATATGCTAAATTGATCTTCTGTATATAAAGATAATTGAAAATTAATGTTGATGTGAATGGAAGGGGAGAGGGAGTGGGAGAGGGGAGTGTTATGGGCGGGAGGGAAGTAATGGGGGGGGAGCTATTGTAATCCATAAGCTGTACTTTGGAAATTTATGTTCATTAAATAAAATAAAATATAAATATAAAAAATACATTATACTGTAAAAAAAAGTTGTTCTGTATTTGCTGCAATAGAATAAATGTCATGTTATTGCTCATAAGTGCTCAAATGAAACACACACCAAAAAAAAAAAAAAAAAAAAAAAAAAAAAAAAAAAAAACCACTACTAAAACAACTGTGGCGGAAACTAATGTGTTTTTACTGCCCTCTATTGGTCGACTCTGATTAAAGCTTTAACATCCTTGTTTTAACTCTTGAGAAACCAGAACACAGCAATATTTGTTAACCGGCCTGAGGTCACACAGTAACAAGTGGCAGGGCTAGAATTCACATGTAAATTTTTAAAGACGTATTTATTTATTTGAAATGCAGAGAGAGAGAAAGGGAGAAGGGGTGGGGGGAGAGACATGTTCCATCTGCTGGTTCACTCCTCAAATGGCCACAACAGCCAGAGCTGGGGCAGGCCAAAGCCGAGAGCCAGGAGCTCCATCTGAGTCTCCCACGTGGGTCAGGAACTCAAAGACCTGAGCTGCCATCTGCTGTTTCCCAGGAGCGGTAACAAGGAGCTGAACTGGAAGTCAAAGAGCCAGGACTCAAACCTGCACTCTGGTAAGAGCTGTAGCAGCTAAATGCTCTGCACCACAACCCTGGCCCCAGCAAGTTCTTATTTTGAAGGGAGGCCCAAGCAGTTCCCCATACCCCATGATGTAGGATTTCTAGGTCTCTGCCACAAATTAGGACAGGGAGGCTTCGCAGTCACACTTGGAAGCTCTGCTGTGAATGGGATAGCCGAGATGCTGGCTCCAGTCCTCCGCAGTCACGGACTGTCAAATCGAGGGTAGACGAGAAGTCTTCGTAAGGTTCATGCTATTATAAAAAACTGCACAGAGTTCACATTTCCATACCAAATCCAGTCTTATCTCTCGGGTTTGCCGCAGACGTGGAAGCTGGCTCCCACGGCAGCCTTCCCAAGTCCCTCCTGGCCGGCCTGCCTGTGCCGCAGGGGTTGAAGAGCTAAAAGGCACATTTCCCAGGTTCCCGTGCAATGTCAGCACAGGTGCACCACCTGGCTCCCGCCCAGCCAAATGCATCACCAGACTTGGCTGCCACGGTGAGGGCTGCGGAAAGACATGAGAGAGGCTCCCCAAGGTGGGCTCTGCGGCTGAGACCCCGGTGCCACAGGTGCAGAGACGCAGGTGGTTATGGTAGCATGATTTTGCTAGAACAGTCCTTGGCATATTCAGCTCTTTTCTCCCACCTGTGTGGTTGCTGATTCTTCAGATACTCTGGAGATTCTCCGAGGAGCAGCCTTGAATAACCCCCTCTGCACAAGGAAGGGGTCTCTGTTGCCTCCTGCAGCAGCCCTGAGAGACACAGTCCTGGCTAGAGCACACAGAACCACAAGGGCCCATATGCACGCCTCAGCAGGCAGGCAATTTGCAGCCAAATGTACTTCCCACGCCTGGCACACTCCACAGCGGTGGCATTTCCCCTAAATGAATCAAACACATTTTGGCCTTTGTTAACTCGTAAACATACCCAAGAAAATCAAATACACACCTGGCAGGCAGTGTTGTGGCTAGGAGAGTCTAGCTACTTTCAGATCTGCTAGAAACCACCTTGGAAGAGCCAGAATATTTTTCCCCCAGCTATATGCAAATTACCTATCAGCATCTTTAAACAAAGCAAACTACTAGTGCTAAAATTTTTGAGTTGTCTGAGCTACAACCCAGAGAAGCAGCTCACAGATTTCTTTTTAAATTCAAGACCGTTTTTAAAATCCCTCCTTTTTGTCTTCAGCATAACTCAAAGAACGGGTATGGCTTTCTCCTCTCTGCCTGTTCCCCCAAACCAAATCCAAAGGCTTCTTCAAGTGAGTTTTCCATGTTCTGTAATAGCCAAGGAGGGTAAGGGCTGACCTACAAGCTGAGCTCAGCCATGCTAGATGGGATATGAGGAAAAGATCCGTGCCCCAAGCAGGAAACCCGGGCTGGCGTCTTGGCCTTGCCATGCAAGCTCCTCCTTTCCCTGAGCTGCTAGGTCTCCCTCTGCATCCCCATCGCATGGGGTCATTGTCAAGGCTGCACTGAAAACCTGACCATGCAGGAAGCTAGGATGAGATGGGCTAGAGGGGCCGGTGGCTGGAGGCAGAGAGAGATCGCAGAGGTCACCTCTGCATGGGGGAGCCTGCTGAGCCGAACCACATCCTGTGCTGTCCCACGTTGGATTGTGCACCCCCAAACACATATCTAAAGCCCGACCCTCCATTCCCTGAGAACGGGACCTTGCTTGGAAATGGGGTCATTGCACATGTGCTTGGTTGAGTTTAGATGATGTCATTCTGGAGTCCTTTGGGCCCTGGCCACCCACAGTTCCCTGAAGTCACCTTCAGGACATCGTACAAATGACAATGCCAGCCCCCAAAACCACCTGGGCTAAAGCCCCGCCCCAGCGGCCCCAGTGAGCCAGTCGCAAACACCCGATGTGTTCAATGGAGAGGAAGCTGCAGCATACTCACACAATGGACAACTACTCAGCAGGATAAAGGAACAGCATGCTTGTCCAGGCAACCACACGGATGAATCACAGCTTTTTTTAAAAAAAAAAAAAAGATTTATTTTATTTGTTTGAAAGACAGTTACAGAGAGAGGCAGAGACAAAGAAGTCTTCCATCTGCTGGTTCACTCCCCAGATGGCTGCAACGGCCGGAGCTGCGCCGATAGGAAGCCAGGAGCCAGGAGCTTCCTCCAGGTCTCCCATGAGGGTGCAGGGGCCTAAGGACTTGGGCCATCTTCTACTGCTTTCCCAGGTCATAGCAGACAGCTGCATCGGAAGTGGAGCAGCTGGGACTCGAACCGGTGCCATATGGGATGCCGGCACTGCAGCCGGCGGCTTTACCTGCTACGCCACAGCGCTGGCCCCAAATCACAGCTTTTGTGGTGAGTGAAATGAGGCTGACACAAGAGATTATGCTCTATGATTATTCCGTGTATTTGCCATTCCAGAAAAGACTAAGCTAACTGGTGGTTAGAGAAAGCAGATGAAGGGGCACAAGGGAGACTTCATGACACTAGAAATATTCTTTATGCTGATTTTGCTGGCAGACACACATAGGTGCGATGCAGTCATCAGAAACCAAAGAGCCACACAACATACTCTGGGCTGTGCACTGGAGCCTGCGGACACTGCACCTCAATAAAGTGACCGAAAGTTCCTACCGGGACAATGGATGCTTCCCATGCGAAAAGCCCCTTCCACCTCACCTCCATGGCCCCCGCACCAGGCCTCATCACCCAAAGCAAGCGCCACAGAACATCGGGAGTAAATCAAGAGACATCAGGGAGAGCGAGGAGATCAGGCCGTGTTTACAGGTGAGTCTGCATTGAGCTGCGAGCAGCAGGCAAAACAGTCACGGTTCAGGCTTTGCACAGACAGCAAAGTTTGATGTGCAGGGAGCAAATTAGTGCAGAGGCCCGATCCCATCCACAGGCAACTTTCGGTTGTCTTAATAATAATAATCAAAGCAATAGGCAGGCGCCGTGGCTCACTAGGCTAATCCTCTGCCTGCGGCGCCGGCACACCAGGTTCTAGTCCCGGTCGGGGTGCCGGATTCTGTCCCGGTTGCCCCTCTTCCAGTCCAATTCCCTGCTGTGGCCCGGGAGTGCAGTGGAGGATGGCCCAAGTCCTTGGGCCCTGCACCTGCATGGGAGACCAGGAGAAGCACCTGGCTTCTGGCTTCAGATCAGCGCAGTGCACTGGCCGCAGCTCGCCAGCTGCAGCAGCCATTGGGGGTGAACCAACGGAAAAGGAAGACCTTTCTCTCTGTCTCTCTCTCTCTCACTGTCCACTCTGCCTGTCAAAAACAAAAACAAAAACAAAAAAAAAAACAAACAAAAAATAATCAAAGCAATAATAACTCAGTTATCAACACTCAGGGGTTAGGAGATTTTACATAAAACACCAGGTTTCTGGCTTCTTTTTAAATAAATCAGGCCGGCGCCGTGGCTCACTAGGCTAATCCTCCGCCTTGTGGCGCCGGCACACCGGGTTCTAGTCCTGGTCGGGGTGCCGGATTCTGTCCTGGTTGCCCCTCTTCCAGGCCAGCTCTCTGCTGTGGCCAGGGAGTGCAGTGGAGGATGGCCCAAGTCCTTGGGCCTTGCACCCCATGGGAGACCAGGATAAGTACCTGGCTCCTGCCATCGGATCAGCGTGGTGCGCCGGCCACAGCGTGCCGGCCGCAGCGGCCATTGGAGGGTGAACCAACGGCAAAGGAAGACCTTTCTCTCTGTCTCTCTATCTCACTGTCCACTCTGCCTATCAAAAAAAAAAATGTATAAATAAATCAGACGAAGGGGTTGGCGCTGTGGCACAGTGGGTTGACGTCCTGGCCTGAAGCACCGGCATCCTATAGGGGTGCCGGTTCGAGTCCCAGCTGCTCCACTTCCGATGCAGCTCTCTGCTATGACCTGGGAAAGCAGTAGAAAATGGCCCAAGTGCTTGGGCCCCTGCACTCATGTGGGAGACCAAGAGGAAGCTCCTGGCTCCTGGCTTTGGATCAGCCCAGCTCCAGCCATTGTAGCCAACTGGGAAGTGAACCAGTGGATGGTAGCTTGCTCACTCTCTCTCTCGCTCTCCCCCCTCTCTCTGCCTCTCCTTTCTCTCTATAACTCTGACTTTAAAATAAATAAATAAATCTTAAATAAATCAATAAATCAGACGAGGAGGTGGCCACGGGGCATCCATATTCCCATGGCAACCAAGAGCTGGGCTGAAAGGACTCTGCCCCCTGGGCTAGGTGTGCCCTCTCCTCTTGATCACTACTGCTCTCATGTCCATGGCCTGGCTGACCTTGGCCTTTAAGCTCCAGTCAGTGCTTACCAGTTAGTGAACAGTCCTCCCTGGGCTGTGAGCTGTGCTGTGAGCAGTTAACCCCAGGCAGTCAGATCTGGCGGAGAGCAACTGCCGATGGAGGAAGTCACTTCCCGACTCGGAGCCTTCTTCTCCACCGTCCGAGAGTCTTGCACAAGAAGAGGAGGCAAAGGCTGGCACCTGCAATGCTGGCATCTCATATGGCCGCCAGTTTAAGTCCTTGTTTTTCAGCTTCCTAGCCAGCTCCCTGTCAATGCACCTGAGAAACAGCGGAAGACAGCTCAAATCCTTGGGCCCCTGCACACACATGGGAGACCCGGATGGAGTTCCAAGCTCCTGGCTTAGACCTGGCCCAGCCCTGGCCATGGCAGCCATTTGAGGAATGAACTAGCAAATGGAAGAGTTCTCTCTCTCCCTCTCTCTCTCTCTCTGTAACTCTGTCTTTCAAATAAATAAAACTGTTTTTAAAAAGACTTATTTATTTATTTATTTGAAAGGCAAAGTTACAGACAGGCACAGGCAGAGAGAGAGAGAGAGAGAGAGAGAGAGAGAGAAGTCTTCCATCCACTGGTCCACTCCCCCAAATAGCTGCTGTGAAGCGAGGACCCAGGAACTTCTTCCGGGTCTCCCACGTGGATGCAGGGGCCCAAGGACTTGGGCCATCTTCTACTGCTTTCCCAGGCCTAGCAGAGAGCTGGATTGGAAGTGGAGCAGCCAGACTCTAACCAGTGTCCATATGGGATGCCAGTGCTGCAGGCAGCGGCTTTACCTGCTACACCACAGTGTCAGCCCCACAAACCTAATTTTAAGTGAAGAAAGTGGAACATAGAGTATGTGCATGGTGATGCTGGTCACATATTTTGCAAACAAATATGAATCTACTGGACACTGGGGATAGAAAGCTCAGTAACACTGGGCTCCCTATTTAAAAGGGTTGGCGACGGAGAGAGAAGACAGTTTATGAGGTTCTGTCAGAGCCACACAGCGGGATCTCTCATTCTCAACTATCGAAGCTCACGGTGGACCAGACCCCCCATTCATCTCCTAATGGGCACCTGCCCAGACAACCTTCACAGGAGTCCCAGTGTAGCAGGTGTTAACCTCACGCCGCTCTAGACCTGAGGGAGCAGAGGTCTACTTTGCCTGGAGCTCCTTTGCCGATCCTGGCAGAGGCAGAACCAGCACCCAGGCTGGCCTGCACACAGGCATCTGCGCGAGAGCACCAAGCCGCGTGCTTCTGGCCACATCTCCTGGGAGCAGAGAGTCAAGTGCAAGTGCAACAGGAGTTGGATGGGCCAGGAATAAAAGAACATATTGGAGATAAATATAATAAAAATCTAAAGGGCGGGGGTTGGTTCCCAGGGAGTAGCACTGAGCATGTACAGGTGCTTTTCAATAATTTTCAAATTTCTATGATTATTTTCCAGGGGTCTCCAAAAACATTCATGAAAATGCCTATTATGGAGAAGCTATGCATGGCTTTAAAAATGTTCATACCAAAATAAACTCCTGCTAATCGGTCATAAGATGTCTGAACAGGACCTGCTTTGAGGCACTAAGAAGGTAAGGCATCCGTTTGAAACGACCCCATCAGAGCAGCATGAATTCTGCTAAAATTGAGGCAAGAACAACACCAAGTTTATAGTGAAGCTTGGACGGAAGAAAGCGACGTCACTGCAGCTTTATGGAAAGTACGTGGGGGAGACGCCCCTCGGAAATCAACAGCTTGCAAATGGAGAACTCATTGGGAGGGACAAGATGCAGATGAAGAAGCAGCTCACAGTAGCACACCATCCACAAAATTTACAAGACAGATATCTACTCTTGTTCCTGCCTTATTTGAAAAGGATTGATTCTTAACAGCAGAAATAATAGCCAGCACCACAGGGCATCTCGGCTAGTTCATCTTTCAATTATGATTGAAAAATGAAAGTATACCTGCGATCCCGACTGCTCCACTTCCCCTCCAGCTCCCTGCTAACGGCCTGGGAAAGGCAGCGGAAGACGGTCCAAGCATTTGGGCCCTTGCCACCCACGTAGGAGCCCCCGATGAAGATCATGGCTCCTGGCTTCAGCCTGACATAGCCCTGGCTGTTGTGGCTATCTGGGAAGTGGATCAGCGTCTGAAAGATCTGTGTGTGTGTGTGTGTGTGTGTGTGTATTTGATAAACATTATCTCCCCACATACCTCTCTATGTGTATGTAATTCTTTCAAATAATAAATAATTAAGGGGCTGGCACTGTGGTGTAGTAGGCTAAGCCTCCTCCTGCGGTGCCGGCATCCCAGATGGGCACCGGCTCGTGTCCCAGCTGCTCCTCTTCTGATCCAGTTCTCGGCTATGTCCTGGGAAAGCAGTGGAAGATGGTCCGAGCACTTGGGCCCCTGCACCCGTGTGGGAGACCCAGAAGAAGCTCCTGGCCCCTGGCTTCAGATCGGCCCAGCTCCAGTCATTGTGGCCATCTGGGGGAGTGAAGCAGAGTTGGAAGAGCTCTCTCTCTCTCTCTCTCTCTCTCTCTCTCTGTCTGCCTTTCAAATAAACAAATAAATCTCCATGAGAGGACTGTATGGATGGTAAAAGCCTTGCTGGTGAGTTCCTGGGGAAATGTGGGTCCTATTGAGGAACGGATAAAAAGTAGCTGGCCGTCTTTCACTCCCCAAATGGCCACTACGGCCAGGGCTGGGCCAATATGAAACCAGGAGCCAGGAGCTTCTTTCTGAGTCTCCCAGATAGGTGCCGGGGTCCGAGGACGTGGGCCATCCTCTGCTGCTTTCTGAGGCTCATTAGCAGAGAGCAGAATCAGAAGTGAAGCATCCAGGACTCGAACCAGTGCCTATGTGGGATGCTGGCACTGAAGGCCACTACGCTGCAGCGCCAGCCCTGGCAGTGAAGTTTCTAAGGCAGCAACGTGTTCTAGCTGCAGCATAGGTATTACCGACCACTGTGAGACGCAAAAGCAAAAAGGAGTAGAGAGGAAAGATTTGGAACATTCACAGCCTGCAGAGGAAAGAAGGAAGAAAAACACTGCAATAGGAAGGCGAGGTAGAGACACTGCTTGCTGCAGAAATTGGCTCGGATCAAAGGAAGCAATGGGCAAGACAGTTGGAGAAAGCCCCAAAGGCATTCCCGAAATATTAGAGGCAGCCCCTAGAAGTGAACATTTGTTTCAAAAATCTTCCAGGACAGACTCCTTTTAGAAGGGAGTCCCCGGTACCCCGCGGGCCCAGAACCAGCGCCAGATTCTGGCTTGCCAGATGTGGGCACAGCTCCTCCTGGTGGCAGACCTTGGTATCATCCACCTAAGACTGGTTCTGCAGGGGCGCAGAATTAAAAAAGCTTCCACCCAGACTTCAAAGCAAAGCCTGAGAAAGCAGGCAGAGTTGTGCTGCAGTGTTAGAGCCCCTGCGTGGAACGAGGCTGTACTGGAGCAGAGCTGCAAATGAGACCCCAGAAAAGCAGAGGCGCCGGCAACATGAGACATCGGCGAACGGAAGCCACAAGCAGTGTGCCAGGCAAGCCTAGGAAAGCCACCGACGCCAGCGCACAGGCTCAGAGAACAGTCGTGGATGGAGACCAACAGGACAGTGGATGAACGGAGGCTTCTGCCTATATTTCAAAGTCTAGTTTGGACAAACTGGGGGTCCAGTCGGAGAGCAGTGACAGGCATGGGCAATGCCTGGTGCGGCTGCGGAGGTGAGACTCCGATGTGAACTGAGGCGCCGGCGGCAACCAGCAAAGCTGCTGGGTGGGACTGCTCCCAAGACAGGGTGCGCCGGATACAGCACCGGGCAGGGGAGGGGAGGTTCAGAATTTAAGGTTGACCCTGCTACATTTGTGTCTGGCTTCGGCCCAATTACTCTTTTAAATTTTCCTGCATAGCCTTTTTGGAATAGAAATGTCCCACCATGGATCTTGGAAGCGTGAAACTTGTTTTATTTCCCGAAGGTTCACCATAGCAAACAGAGCTCGCCTGAGGCTCAGCTGATGCTACCGACTCTGGACTTTTGCATGAAGGTTGGACTCAGTTAAGGCCTTGGAACTTTGGAGATGGAATGAGTGTCTTTTGTAGGTGAGAAGGACACGAGTTTTGGAGGGAATGTGATCATCTGAGCAGGATTTGGCTCTCCAAATTCATGTTGTAGATGCTTGAACCCCAAAGTGTTGTGTTAACAATTAATGCATTGATCAGCCGGCGCTACGGCTCAATAGGCTAATCCTCCACTTGCGGTGCCAGCACACCGGGTTCTAGTCCCGGCTGGGGCACTGGATTCTGTCCCGGTTGCTCCTCTTCCAGTCCAGCTCTCTGCTGTGGCCCAGGAGTGCAGTGGAGGATGGCCCAAGTGCTTGGGCCCTGCACCCTCATGGGAGACCAGGAGAAGCACCTGGCTCCTGCCTTCGGATCAGCGCGGTGCGCCGGGCACAGCGTGGCGGCTGCAGCAGCCATTGGAGGGTGAACCAATGGTAAAGGAAGACCTTTCTCTCTGTCTCTCTCTCTCACTGTCCACTCTGTCTGTCAAAAAAAAATATATTTTTTTTAAAATTAATGGATTGATGTTAACAAGGTGGATGGATTAAGCATGGAGATCTGATCTACTAGGAGGGGGATCTAATGGGATGATTTTAGGCCCCTGGGGCTGTGCCCTTTGCAAAGGCAGCCCTCCAGAGAGGGTTGCTTCTATAAGCAGAGTGTACTCCCAGCCTCTCCCCCCTCTCTCTTCTTCCTGGCTCAGTGTGATTTTCCCTCCACAATTCTCCAGCATCAGCAGATGCCTGGACCTATGGGGCTGCCTGATACTGGACTGTGAACCTCCAAACCGTGAACCGTAATAAACCTCCTTTCCTAGGGCAGGCACCATGGCGCACTAGGTTAGTCCTCTGCCTGCGGCACTGGCATCCCATATGGGCACCAGGTTCTGGTCCCGGTTGCTCCTCTTCCAGTCCAGCTCTCTGCTGTGGCCTAGGAGGGCGGTGGAGGGTGGCCCGGGTGCTTGGGCCCCTGCACCCGCATGGGAGACCAGGAGGAAGCACCTGGCTATTGGCTTCAGCTCGGCGCAGCGCACCAGCCGTGACGGCCATTTGGGGGGGATGAACCAACTGAAGGAAGACCTTTCTCTCTGTCTCTTTCTCTCTCTCTCACTGTCTATAACTCTACCTGTCAAATAAATAAATTAAATACCTCCTTTCCTAAGATGTTCCTCGAGCATTTTAAATTAATAAAAGGCTGGGGGATATGGGGGGCAAAGATTAGCCACGCACATCAGCGGCAGAGATGCTTCCAACACATATCTTAAACAAGATCCTCGGGCATTTCTTCAAAGAACTGTGATGGAATGACAGGAACAAGGGCTTAGCCAGTGTCGTCTTGAAGAACGATCAAAGGCTTCCAGGAGGTGAAGGTGCTCCAGTCAGATCAAGAGTGGACCAAGGAAGAGCAAAGGTCATAGTGACCTTTTTTTTTTTTCTTAACCACTGCTCAAGGCATTTAGTTGGCTTTCTAGAGAACCAAAGAATGACAACAACTGTTTTGAGAAAGTTAGCTAAGGGTTTAGCAGGCATATGCCTAGGCAGCTTCACCAAAGAATCCTTCCTTCTCCACCATGACAATGCCCTTGGTCATTCCTTGCTTCCAACAAGCACCCGTTTGCAAGAATTTCAGTGGAAGGCATTAGGTACTCGCCCCACAGTACCGACTTGGCTCCTGCTGGCTTTTATTTCCTAATCTTAAAACATGTTCAGGGGTAGGCACTTGGCACCACAGTTGAGGCACCCACTTGGCATTCCCGCACCTCATATCAGAGGATCTGGGTTCAACTCCCAGCTCTGCTTCCAATTCCAGCCTCCTGCTGGTGGGCATCCTGCGAGGATGCAGATGATGGCTCAAGTACTTGGGTCCCTGCCACCCACATGGGAGCCCAGGACTGAATCCCTGGTTCTTGGTTTTAGCCTGACCCTGTCCTGGCTGTTGTGGGCATTTGGGGAGTGAAAGAGCAGATGGGAGCTGTCTCTCTGTTCCTCTATCTTTCAAATAAATTCTAACTTAAAAAGTTATTTTAAAACTCATTCTGCTTGGGTCCATAATGTGAAAAGGACAGCATTGACACAGTTAAGTTCCCAGGACCCTCAGTTCTTTAGGGATTACTAAAGAGCTAACTAACATCCTTGCTTACAAAAGTGTTTTGAACTTGATGGAGTTTATAAAGCTTATATTTTTTATTTTGATCTCTCAATTCCATTTTCCACGAGCTTCTTCAAGCCCCCTTGGGTCTCTTTTATCATCAAGAAAAAAAATGGCTCATATAATCTGGAATTTAAAGTTTTCACTGAAGAATTAACATAGAAAAAAACAACTTGGTTCTCACAGGATTCCCTGTTCCACCCAGATGAACTCTTCCCCCACGGAGCACTCAGCGAGATCTTTCCTCGGCTCACTGAACTTCTGCTGGGCTCAGAACCGTGCGGCCATCGCTGCTGACTTCAGCATTGCTTGGCTTTTGTCGCGCGGCGAATCGTTCAGAGCCCAGATTAAAATGCATGGGGGGGCGGAGCCAAGATGGCGGAATAGTGAGGGCGCGCACCGATAGTCCGGGAAAATTTAGTTTAATAAAAGGGGAGTTACGGTAGCCGCAGAAAATAGAACCAAACAAAAATTGCAGGGGAAACCCTTCTGAATGGAGCAGGCGTGAATCGGAGGACCTACTGGGAGAACAAGGTCGCCCACCGCGCAGAAGCCAAGTCGCGGGACCCAGCCGCAGAAGCCCCAGGGTCTGCGCGACAGTGCTCCAAGGAGAGTGCACGCCACACAGAAAACAGCGGGGAGACTTGAGACGCTCAGGGCTCCGAGTCCACACATCGGCGCTGGAAGGGGAGGTGAGCTCAATAACCCGAGACATTGGTGGGGAAACGGGGGTCAGAATCTAGAGGGGGGCCGGAAAGTGCAGCAAACTCACTACTGGAAAGAAGGAAAAAAAAAAGCTTCGGGTTTCTCTTCCCCCTAACCTTGCAAAGGTTACAAGGCTGCAAGACTTGAAGAATTCCCAAGAGACAAAGAGCAGGCCTCCTCTTTGGATTTACATATCAGTGGGGGAGAGTTAAGGAACTGAGTCACTACAATTCAGTAGCCTAGGCAACCCAGTGGGAGTCCAGAGGAGCCAAAGACTGGAAGCTAAATACCATCAATTCTTCACAGCCCTGCCCTGCAGTGTTACTTACCCCCTGAATAAATAAAATAAATAAATAAATATAAAGAGAGAGATTTACCACGCATAACCTGAGGGTGTCACCTTTGCACACCCTTAACCAGGAAGAACCAGGCAGAGCTCTCAGGCTGCACCCATCTCAAGCCTCCAAGGCTCCTCCAACAGCAGGCAGTCCACTTAACACGGACACAGTATAAAAAAAAAAAAAAAAAAAGAAAAAAAAAAAGCGCACAGTGACGCAAGAAGAATTAACTATGCCCAGTAACAAACACAGAAATAGAGGGAGCAAGATCAACGATGACACTATGATGCCTCCAAATAAGCAAAACACCCCAAGCCAAGAGTATGAAGATGATGAGATAGAAGAAATGCAAGATACGGATTTCAAAAAATTTATGATAAGAACATTTAGAAGTTTTCAAAAGCAAATCCTTGAACTACAGAAATCCTTAATGGACAAGATTGAAAATCTTTCTCGTGAAAATGAAATTTTAAGGAAGAGTCAAAATGAAACTCAGAAACTAGTAGAACAGGAAAGTGTAATAGTCAAGAGAAATCAAAATGAAATGAAGAGCTCAATAGATCAAATGACAAACACATTAGAAAGCCTTAAAAACAGAATGGGTGAAGCAGAAGAGAGAATATCGGACTTAGAAGATAGAGCACAGGAAAACATACAGTCAAACCAAAGAAAAGAAGAGGAAATTAGAAACCTGAAAAATATTGTTGGGAATCTACAGGATACTATTAAAAAAACCAACATTCGAGTTCTAGGAGTTCCTGAAGGCATGGAGAGAGAGAAAGGATTGGAAGGCCTTTTTAGTGAGATACTAGCAGAGAACTTTCCAGGTTTGGAGAAGGACAGAGATATCCTAGTACAGGAAGCTCATAGAACCCCCAATAAACATGACCAAAAGAGATCCTCACCACGACACGTGGTAATTAAACTTACCACAGTGAAACATAAAGAAAAGATCCTAAAATGTGCAAGAGAGAAACGTCAGATTACTCTCAGAGGATCTCCAATCAGACTCACAGCTGACTTCTCATCAGAAACCCTACAAGCTAGGAGGGAATGGCGAGACATAGCACAGGTGCTAAGAGAGAAAAATTGCCAGCCCAGAATATTATATCCTGCCAAGCTCTCATTTGTGAATGAAGGTGAAATAAAGACCTTTCATAGCAAACAGAAATTGAAAGACTTTGTGGCCACTCGTCCGGCCCTGCAAAAGATACTTAAAGATGTGCTACACTCAGAAACACAGAAACACGGCCATCAATATGAAAGAAGGGAAAGGAAGAACACCTACCAGTAAAAGAGCATGGGAAGCTCAAAGCATATACTAGAAAATATTTCCGGGAAAATGGCAGGGCAAAGTCACTACGTATCAATTGTCACATTGAACATTAATGGTCTGAATTCTTCAGTTAAAAGACACCGTTTAGCTGACTGGCTCACAGAACACAACCCAACTATTTGTTGCCTACAAGAAACACATCTCTCTAACAAAGAGGCATGCAGACTGAAAGTGAAAGGTTGGAAAAAGATATTCCATGCCAACAGAAACCAAAAAAAAGCAGGTGTAGCCATATTAATATCAGACAAAATAAACTTTAATACAAAAACTGTTAAGAGAGACAAAGAGGGACACTATATAATGATTAAGGGTTCAATTCAACAGGAAGATGTAACTATTATAAATGTATATGCACCTAATTACAGGGCACCGGTCTATTTAAAAGATATGTTAAGGGACTTAAAGGGAGATTTAGATTCCAATACAATAGTACTGGGGGACTTCAATACTCCACTCTCAGAAATAGACAGATCATCCGGACAGAAGATCAACAAGGAAACAGCAGATTTAATTGACACTATTGCCCAAATGGATCTAACAGATATCTACAGAACTTTCAACCCTACATCTACAGACTTCACATTCTTCTCAGCAGCGCATGGAACCTTCTCTAGGATTGATCACATACTAGGCCATAAAGCAAGTCTCAGCAAATTTAAAAGAATTAGAATCATACCATGCAGCTTCTCAGACCACAGCGGGATGAAGCTGGAAATTAGCAACTCAGGAAACCCCAGAAAGTATGCAAACACATGGAGACTGAACAACATGCTCCTGAATGAACACTGGGTCATTCAAGAAATCAAAAGAGAAATCAAAAACTTTCTGGAAGTAAATGAAGACAACAACACAACATATCAAAACTTATGGGATACAGCAAAAGCAGTATTGAGAGGCAAATTTATAGCAATAGGTGCCTATATCAAGAAATTGGAAAGGTACCAAATAAATGAGCTTTCAGCGCACCTCAAGGACCTAGAAAAACTGCAGCAAACCAAACCCAAATCTAGTAGGAGAAGAGAAATAATTAAAACCAGAGAAGAAATTAACAGGATTGAATCCAAAAAAACATTACAAAAAATCAGCCAAGCAAGAAGCTGGTTTTTTGAAAAAATAAACAAAATTGACACCCCATTGGCCCAACTAACTAAAAAAAGAAGAGAAAAGACCCAAATCAATAAAATCAGAGATGAAAAAGGAAACGTAACAACAGACACCACAGAAATAAAAAGAATCATCAGAAATTACTACAAGGACCTGTATGCCAGCAAACAGGAAAACCTATCAGAAATGGATAGATTCCTGGACACATGCAATCTACCAAAATTGAACCATGAAGACATCGAAAACCTAAATAGACCCATAACTGAAACAGAAATTGAAACAGTAATAAAGGCCCTCCCAACAAAGAAAAGCCCAGGACCAGATGGATTCACTGCTGAATTCTACCAGACATTTAAAGAAGAACTAATCCCATTTCTTCTCAAACTATTCAGAACAATCGAAGAAGAGGGAATCCTCCCAAATTCTTTCTATGAAGCCAGCATCACCTTAATCCCTAAGCCAGAGAAAGATGCAGCACTGAAAGAAAATTACAGACCAATATCCCTGATGAACATAGATGCAAAAATCCTCAATAAAATTCTGGCCAATAGAATACAACAACACATCAGGAAAATCATCCACCCAGACCAAGTGGGATTCATCCCTGGTATGCAGGGATGGTTCAACATTCGCAAATCAATCAATGTGATTCACCACATTAACAGACTGCAGAAGAAAAACCATATGATTATCTCAATTGATGCAGAGAAAGCATTTGATAAAATTCAACACCCTTTCATGATGAAAACTCTAAGCAAATTGGGTATAGAAGGAACATTCCTCAATATAATCAAAGCAATTTATAAAAAACCCACAGCCAGCATCCTATTGAATGGGGAAAAGTTGGAAGCATTTCCACTGAAATCTGGCACCAGGCAGGGATGCCCACTCTCACCACTGCTATTTAACATAGTTCTGGAAGTTTTAGCCAGAGCCATCAGACAAGAAAAAGAAATCAAAGGAATACAAATCAAGAAGGAAGAAGTCAAACTATCCCTCTTTGCAGACGATATGATTCTGTACTTAGAGGATCCAAAGAACTCTACTAAGAGACTATTGGAACTCATAGAGGAGTTTGGCAAAGTGGCAGGATATAAAATCAATGCACAAAAATCAACAGCCTTTGTATACACAAGTAATGCCATGACTGAGAAAGAACTGCTAAGATCAATCCCATTCACAATAGCTACAAAAACAATCAAATACCTTGGAATAAACTTAACCAAGGACGTTAAAGATCTCTACGATGAAAATTACAAAACCTTAAAGAAAGAAATAGAAGAGGATACCAAAAAATGGAAAAATCTTCCATGCTCATGGATTGGAAGAATCAACATCATCAAAATGTCCATTCTCCCAAAAGCAATTTATAGATTCAATGCAATCCCAATCAAGATACCAAAGACATTCTTCGCAGATCTAGAAAAAATGATGCTGAAATTCATATGGAGGCACAAGAGACCTCGAATAGCTAAAGCAATCTTGTACAACAAAAACAAAGCCGGAGGCATCACAATACCAGATTTCAGGACATACTACAGGGCAGTTGTAATCAAAACAGCATGGTACTGGTACAGAAACAGATGGATAGACCAATGGAACAGAATTGAAACACCAGAAATCAATCCAAACATCTACAGCCAACTTATATTTGATCAAGGATCTAAAACTAATTCCTGGAGCAAGGACAGTCTATTCAATAAATGGTGCTGGGAAAACTGGATTTCCACGTGCAGAAGCATGAAGCAAGACCCCTACCTTACACCTTACACAAAAATCCACTCAACGTGGATTAAAGACCTAAATCTACGTCCTGACACCATTAAGTTATTAGAGAACATTGGAGAAACCCTTCAAGATATTGGCACAGGCAAAGAATTTCTGGAAAAGACCCGGGAGGCACAGACAGTCAAAGCCAAAATCAACTATTGGGATTGCATCAAATTGAGAAGTTTCTGTACTGCAAAAGAAACAGTCAGGAGAGTGAAGAGACAACCGACAGAATGGGAAAAAATATTTGCAAACTATGCAACAGATAAAGGGTTAATAACCAGAATCTACAAAGAGATCAAGAGACTCCACAAAAACAAAACCAACAACCCACTTAAGAGATGGGCCAAGGACTTCAATAGACATTTTTCAAAAGAGGAAATCCAAATGGCCAACAGGCACATGAAAAAATGTTCAAGGTCACTAGCAATCAGGGAAATGCAAATCAAAAGCACAATGAGGTTTCACCTCACCCCGGTTAGAATGGCTCACATACAGAAATCTACCAACAACAGATGCTGGCGAGGATGTGGGGAAAAAGGGACACTAACCCACTGTTGGTGGGAATGCAAACTGGTCAAGCCACTATGGAAATCAGTCTGGAGATTCCTCAGAAACCTGAATATAACCCTACCGTTCGACCCAGCCATCCCACTCCTTGGAATTTACCCAAAGGAGTTTAAATTGATAAAGAAAAAAGCGGTCTGCACCCTAATGTTTATTGCAGCACAATTCACAATAGCCAAGACCTGGAACCAACCTAAATGCCCATCAATGGTAGACTGGATAAAGAAATTATGGGATATGTATTCTTTAGAATACTATACCGCAGTAAGAAACAACGAAATCCAGTCATTTGCAACAAAATGGAGGAATCTGGAACACATCATGCTGAGTGAAGTAAGCCAGTCCCAAAGGGACAAATACCATATGTTCTCCCTGATCGGTGATAACTGACTGAACACCAAAAAGGAAACCTCCTGAAGTGAAATGGACACTATGAGAAATGGTGACTTGATCAGCATAGCCCTGACTGCTAATGGACAACTTAATACATTATCCCTCATAGTATTTTTTTTTTGTCTGTTCTACTTAATATGACTGGTTTAATTCTGTAATTATCACACAGTTATTCTTAAGTGTTGAAAATTAACTGAAATGTGATCCCTGTTAAACATAAGAGTGGGAATAAGAGAGGGAAGAGATGTATAATTTGGGGCATGCTCGGGCTGACTTGCCCCAATTGGTAGAGTTGGAAACATACTAGGGGATTCCAATTCAATCCCATCAAGGTGGCATGTGCCAATGCCATCTCACTATTCCAAGTGATCAATTTCAGTTCACAATTGATCATAATGAAAGGACTAAGAGTCAAAGGGAGCACATAAACAAGTCTAGTATCTGCTAACACTAACCGATAGAATAAATAAAGGGGAGAGTGATCCAACATGGGAAGTGAGATACTCAGCAGACTCATAGAATGGCGGATGTCCTAAATAGCACTCTGGCCTCAGAATCAGCCCTAAAGGCACTCGGATCTGGCTGAAAAGCCCATGAGAGTATTTCAGGCATGGAAAGCCAAGACACTCTGGCAAAAAGATCTCTGTGAGTGAGATCCCAGTGGAAAGAACAGGTCTTCAAAGAGGGAGGTGCCTTTCTCTGAAGGGAGGAGAGAACCTCCACTTTGACTATGACCTTGTCTAAACAAGATAAGAGTCGGAGAACTCAAGGGGCTTCCATAGCCTTGGAAACTCATGACTGGTGCATAGGGAGATTACTGATGCCATAAACAGGAGTGTCAATTTGTAAAGTCAACAACAGGAGTCACTGTGCACTTACTCCTCATGTAGGATCTCTGTCCTTAATGTGCTGTACACTGAGGCTTAATGCTATAACGAGTACTCAAACAGTATATTTCACTTTGTGTTTCTATGGGGGTGCAAACGATTGAAATCTTTACTTAATGTACACTAAACTGATCTTCTGTTAAAAAAAAAAAAAAAAAAAGAAACTATCAATTCCCAACTTGACTCTCACTGGGATTAAACATGACAATAGGTCTGACCTGATTTCATCATCATTTAAAAAAAAAAATCATCTATTATTTTTCACTTTATGTTTCTGTGTGGGAGCAAACTGTTGAAATCCTTACTTAATGTATACTAAGCTGATCTTCTGTATATTAAGATAATCGAAAATGAATCTTGATGTGAATGGAAGGGGAGAGGGAGTGGGAAAGGGGAGGGTGGTGGGTGGGAGGGACGGTATGGGGGGGAAAGCCATTGTAATCCATGAGACGTACTTTGGAAATTTATATTCATTAAATAAAAGATTAAAAAAAAAAAAAAAAAAAAAAAAAAAAAAAAATAAAATGCATGGGGATTTTGCAACCTCGGTCACTGGGAGCCCAGCCAGAACTCGCCGGCACCCTGTGTCTTCCCGGAAGCTGTTTCTGAAAGATGTGTATTTTAGAACAACGGCAGTGGGACCACATGCACACACCTGCTTTCCAATTTTAACTCCATATCTCATGCCTCCTTTCCCTGCCTTTTCCAAGCCAGTGGCCCTCTGTTCAGAGGTTACATTGAAGCTTCGAACCCTGGCAGTCAATTGGTGATGGAAACCCGAGGCAGAGAAGCTCAAGGTTAGAAAGGGGAGAGAGGGAGAAGTGAAGAGAAGGGGGAGAGGGTGGAGGGGCAGCAGGAGGAAGGAAGAGGGGGACAGAAAGAAAAGGAGGAGACAGACTCAGTGGCTCCCACAACCAGAAGCCTAGGAGCGACACAGAGCTTCAGGATTGGCTGAGCCTAGGGCCAGAAGTAAGATAATTTGAATTCTTTCACTTCTGTAGCTGCAAACAGGGAACCCTTGAGAATATTTCTTTTTAAAGATTTATTTGTTTATTTGGGAGAGAGAGAGAGAGAAACAGAGAGAGAAACAGAGAGACAGGGGTCTTCCATCGGCTGCAATGGCCACAGCTGGGCTGATCCAAAGCCAGGAGCCAGGAGCTTCTTCCGGGTCTCCCATGAGGGTGCAGGGGCCCAAGGACTTGGGCCATCCTCTACTGCTTTCCCAGGCCATAGCAGACAGCTGGATGGTAAGTGAAGCAGCCGGGACTCGAACTGGCAGCCATATGGGATGTTGGCACTGCAGGTGGAGGCTTTACCCCCTATGCTACAGCACTGGCCCCTACACCCTGGGCAATCTTAGTGCACATGCGCTCAGCTTGGCAACCTCAGCAGGTGGGGGATGGAGGACTTCTCTTTTTGCTGTGCGCGCGCACCAATTCAGATGGGATCCTGTTGGATCCAGATTGGGTCACGTCCCCTTGGCTGAGCAGGTAGTTCTGTGATTGACAACCTGAGACATCAAATAATTCAGGGGTGGGGGTGGGGTGTTCCTCCAAAGAAACTGGGATGGCAAAAGCCACTAGAGGCAAAAGGCACACGACGGAATATTGGGAAAAAAACATGCCCCGTTGTCCACTCCTCTCTGGACAGTGTCCCAGGGGCAGCCCTTCCCTTTAAGAGACCAAGTCTGTTTTTCTGGAGCCCAGTTTTGACCAATCGGATGCCCCGAAAGGGAGGGTGTGCCTCGCCTTGGCCTCCACGGGCCTTGGGCACGCTGCCTCTCCCCGTCCTCCGAGGCTTCTGCCACGTGTGCTTGCAGCCAGCTTGCTGGAATATGCCACGCGCCACACGTGGAGCAGCGCCAGGCCAGCCCAGCTGTCCCGGCGGCGGCCGCAGACACGCGGGAGAGGCCTGCCAAGATCAGCCAAGCCACGGCCGGCCCCCAGCTGCCCACGGGCACGCGAGGAAAGCCCCGCAGAGCCCGGCCCGGCGCTGCAGGGTGGCCCTCGGAGGCTCGGAAACACACCCGTGCGATAACACACCACGGCGCCTCCTTCCCGCGCCCACCCCGCAGCCAGACCCGAGTTCCAGCGCCCGCCCTAGCCCCCACCCGCGGAGAGGATGAACGTGGGAGTCCGTGATGGAGCCAAGGGCGCCCGGGCCAGGTGCCAAAAGCAGCACCATCGCGGGGCCGCGGGATATCCTGCCCGGCCCCGGCGAGGCGGGGCCGACGGCGCGGAGACTCCCGGGGCGGGTCCGCGCCAGCTCGCCGAACTCGCGGTTTTCGGGCTCGGAGGCGCGCGCGCGCGGGGGGACGCGCTCCGAGGGCGCGCTCCAGGACGGCGGCGGTGGCGGCGGCGCGCGGGGCCGCCGTGGCGGGAGAAGCGCTTCCGGTGGAGGCGGCGCGGCGCGGAGCGGAGCAGGAGCTGCGAGCGGCGCGGGCGGCGGCCCCCCGGGGGAAGCGGTGAGTCGCGGGCCGTGGGCGCGGCCCGAGTGGGTGGAACACGCGCGGGGAGGCCGCCGGGGGCGCGCGGGCTCGGGCTCGGGCCGCGCGCCTAGGCTAGCCAGTTTCGAGGAGACACCCCCCCCAGGCTCAGAGGTCGGCAGCCGCCTTTGGGGGCCAGGGATGCCCCAGGGGCTGGGGTTGGGGGAGGAGGAGTCCCTGCCCCTTGCGGGGGTCCCTGGCAGCGCCCCGCCTCCGGCATGCCGGCGACCCCCGAGCCCGGCGGCGGAGCGGGTCTCCCCCGCGCTGGGAGGGGGCTCGGCTCTCCACGCGCCGCGCACCCTGCCGCGCCGTCCCCGGCGGCGCCGTGACGACACCCGCGCGCGGATACCCAAGATGGCTGCCGCGGGGACGGCCGCCGAGCGCGCGCGCTCAGCCTCAGGTGGCCTGGCGACCCCGGACCCCGGCGCTTGGCCTGTGGTCCTGGCGCAGAGCAGGCGAGACTCAGCGGGCAGAGAAGAGCCCCCTGGACCCCCGGCCCTGAGGCTGCGAATCCCACAAGGAAGACATGGGCACGTGCGTCAGCTTGGAGCAGTAGTGCTGGGACCGGGTGGACCACGAATTTCCTGATGTCCCACGTGCCACCGGCCTGAGACCTTCCCAGAATGACGGCAGCCGCCGTAACTGCCAGCTGTGTTTGGGGTGTTCTGGATCCTTTTGCAGTTAAGCTCCTGCAACCCAGCTAGGTACTGTGGAAACGTGGGGCTCAGAGAGGTGGAGGAACCTGCACAAGGTCACACAGCTGCCTCTTTGTAGAGCAAGGCCACGGGTCTTGAACCTTGAGCCTTACCTCGGAGAGCCGCATACCTCGGAGAGCCGCATTCCTTTAACCGCCCCCTGCTGCGTGCAAGCCCTTGGTTGCATCACCTGGTTGACTCCTGTGAGTCTCCTGTGTTTGCACTGCTCAGCCCCTTTCTCTCCTTGACCACAGAGTGCAGGCAGCTACCCTCCGCCCCGACCCTCTCTTGTCATTCTCTCTACTTTTCTCGATTCCTTTTTTTTGTTTAAAAAAGATTTATTTGAGAGGCAGAGAGAGAGAGAGAGAGGTCTTCCATCTGCTGGTTCACTCTCCAAATGGCCACAATGGCTAGAGCTGCACCGACCCAAAGCCAGGAGCTTCTTCCAGGTCTCCCACGTGGGTGCAGGGGCCTAAGGACTTGGGTCATCCTCTACTGCTTTCCCAGGTCACAGCAGAGAGCTGGATCAGAAGAGGAGCAGATGGGACTTGAACCGGCTCCCATATGGGATGCCGGCACTGCAGGCGGCGACTTTACCCGCTACGCCATTCCTAATCTTGCTTCGGCCTCACCTTCTAGGTCTGGCTTGGGTGCCTCTGGAGGCTCTGTTCTCCATCCAGCCCTGGGTGCCGGAGCTGCTTCGGCGTTCCAGGCACTGTGACAGGTGCAGGAAGGAAGGGATGGGAATACATGTGGACGAATGGAGCCTTTGGCCAGAAGCTGGACCTGCAGCAGGTCCCGTCTCCTGGGCGCCTCAGGTGTCTCGGGAAGGCAGTGGGAGTTGGCGAGGAGGGCCTGTAACGCTGTTCCCAGTGTATAATCAGGGGTAGAGTGGGTGTGCGGACTGCTAGGGCGTGTGCGTGTTCCCAGGAGGGGCAGTATCTGTGGATGTAGTTGTTAGGAATGTGCTCCACGGAGTGGCTGTGATTCAGGATCAGTAAAATTTTGAGAATGATTTTTTTTAAATGATTTCTTTGAAAGGCAGAGCTACAGAGAGAGAGAGAGAGGTAGAGACGAGAGGTCTTCCATCCACTGGGCAGGGAAGCCAACGTTGTGGTGTAGCAGGTTAAGCTGCCGCATACAGTGCCAGCATCCCGTATGGGTACAGGTTCGAGTCCCAGCTGCTCTGCTGGGCTCCCTGCTAATGCACCTGGGAAAGCAGTGGAAGGTGGCCCTGCACCCATGTGGAAGACCCGAACGGAGTTCCAGGCCCCTGCCTATGGCCCGACTCAGCCCTGGCCATTGCAGCCATTTGGGGTGTGAACCAGAAGAAAGATCTCTCTTTCTCTTCCCCAACCCATAACTCTGCCTTTCAAATAAATTAATAAATCTTTAAAAAAATATTTGGGGCCAGTGCTGTGGCATAGAGATAGAGCTGCTGCCTGCAATACCAGCATCCCATGTGGGTTCTGGTTCGTGTCCTGGCTGCTCCACTTCCAATCCAGCTCCCTGCTAATGCACCTGGGAAAGCAGTAGAAGATGGTCCAAGTGCTTGAGCCCTTGCACCCGTGTGGGAGACCAGGAAGAAACTCCTGGCTCCTGGCTGCAGCCTGGCCCTGTCCCAGCCACTGCAGTCATTTGAGGAGTGAAGCAGCAGATGGAAGACCTCTCTCTGTAAGTCTGACTTTGAAATAAATAAATAAAAATATATAAAGAGGAAAAAAAAGATAGGGCAGATGTTTGGCCTTGTGGCTAACCCAGAACTCCTGGGTTGGATACCCAGTTTTGGCTCCTGACTCTGATTTCCTGCTAGGGCACCCCCTGGGAGACTTCCCGCCACCATGGGGGAGACCTGGGTTGGGTTCCTGGTTTCTGGCTCCAGCCCCAGACGGGTCTCATTGTGAACCTTGAGGGGAGAGGACCAGCAGCTGGAAGCACCTGTGTGCGCTCGCTCGCTCTCTCTCTCTCTTTTTCTCTTGCTCTCTCTGCCTCCCAAATAAAAAAGTTTTTCAAGCGGTTGTTGTCTAGAAAGTAAAAAGTCATTAGGTTGTAATTCATATCAAACCTATTCTTAATTGCACGGAGTTCAAGGTTAAACATTTTCATAGACTTTGCTCTAGGAGATCTGTGACTTCAGTGAATGATAAAAAACATTCAACTGAATATGTCCAAACTATTATAATTTGCTGGTGTTTTATTGGCTGATACGAGCATATCAAGTAATCTTGACCCATCCTAAGCCGTTGCTTAAGAAACCGTGGAGGTCTGAATAGGAACAGTGATTGCATTGTCAGCTGGTGATGTGGGGGGGAGTGGGGACTTTGCCAGGCCCCGTGTCTCCTGCTGCACCATCCCGGGACAGCGAAGCGCTTGCACAGCCATTGGCGAGTGGAAATGCCCCTTTGAAGGAATCCAGTTCTTCACCCTGGATTCCGCTCTCTGACCCTGCTCTCTCTGCGGTCGTGCCCGGAGCTCGCTGCCCAGTGGGACTGCCCCCAGTGGGTCAGGAGCATGGTGCAGAATCAGGCAGCACCGCCCCTCCCAGCAGTGTCATCTTGGGCACCGGGCACAGCGCTGTTCTCTGAGTAACTCCACAGACGCGGGGAACTGTGATGGAGGTGGGGCCCATGGAGCCCGGGCAGTGGGCAGTGGGCAGTGATGACCCAGGCGGGCTGCTTCACAGAACTGGCCAGAACTTAGCACTTGCACAATGCAGTAGATGGAACCCACAGCGAGTTTTCCAGTTTCGTAACTCACCTGTCACTGTTAATCTTCAGCCAGGGTTGAAGGCCCTGGGTTAGTAAGGCATATTCACTGCCGACTTGTCTTCTGTGAGAATCTGGAAAGTTCCCTCCCACCACCCTCTCCCTCTGTCCCCGAACCAGTCAAGCATTTTCTCAAAAAGCAGCCAAAAGTTGGAACGAAAGTTTGTCTTGGAGAATAATTCTCCTCTTAAGACATTTCTGATCCTCTTCCTTGGCCAGGCTCCGTCCCCCGGGGAGGCCAGCCGGAGGGGACAGGGCTTCCGCTCCTGGAGCCCTGGTTGTCAGTAAGGACCCCACTGACACACAGGAGAGCCAGGCCCGTGCTGCTTGGCGCTCCAAGGCCGGTTTTACCAAACGCGGGAGCTAGTACGAGGCAGGCAGGCCAGCAGTCTTAGTCGGGGGTGGGGAGAGCAGACCCTGCCTTCTGCCTCAAGTGCTCTCCTCAGTGTACAAGTGCTGCCACAAGCCCCAGCAGCACTTGAGGCTTGACCGGTAGGACAAGGAGGCAGCCTCCTCTGTGTCCCCCAGCACAAGAAGGCGGCTCCAGCCGTCACAAACCCTGCAGTGGCTGGCACCCAACCCTGGGGACTGAAGATGCACTCCCCAGGAAGCCCCCATCTGCTCCAGAGTCGCACCCGTGCCTCCACCGACTGCCGCCACGAGCCCACCTGGCGCTCATAGACACTGCCGACCCTGGTTCACGCCGAAGGAACCACTTACACGTCTACACTCACCTGGGACCGAGGCGACAAGCTGAGCGAAAGCCTGCCTTCCACCTTCCCAACAAACCCTATTCCTGAGCGGAGCGGGGTGCTGGGGGAGGCTGAGGAGGGTATCAGATGCAGTCGGTTGTCAGGACACCCAAAGTCACGTCTGGGAAGCAGCCGGAGCCTGGTTGGACAGTGGTCCTTGCGATCGGAAGTTGGGCTCTTCACCCGCGGGTGCTCTGAAGTTCCCGGTCAGGTGGCCGAGGCTCTGGCAGCTGCAGATTCCTTCCTTGTCTGAGCCGTCTCCGTGCAGATTTGGAAGCCAGCACTACTCATCTGTTGAGTTAAAAGTGGGTCTGGTCAGTCAAGGTCAGCAGTCAGCTAGGTTAGGTAGAACGGGAAAAGAGAACAGACAGTGTGTTCACACCGTGATGGGCACACTGCCCTTGTTTCATGCTTCCCGTGGTTCCTGCTAATGCACACCGTGGAAGGCATCAGGTGCTGAGCCCCTGCCGCCCGTGTGGAGTTCCAGGCTCCTGGCTATTATGGGTATTGTGGGAGGGAACCAGTGGATCAGAGATAACCTCTCTCCCGCTTTCTCTCATAAACAAATAAAATCCTTTTTTTAGAGATTGATTTACTTTTTATTTGAAAGGAAGAGTTAGAGAGAGAAGGAGAGACAGAAAGGTCTTCTGCCTGCTGGTTCACTCCCCAAATGGCCACAATGGCCAGAGCTGGGCCAGGCAGAAGTCAGCACCCAAATGGGGTATCAGTGTTGCAGGTGGCAGCTTAACCCGCTATACCACAGCACCAGCCCCAAATAAACAGTCTTTAAAGGTTTATAAAGGCCTCTGTCCACAGCTGTCTGCTCTTGGCTCTGTTGTATTGATGAGGCTCAGAGTTGTAAAGGGACGTGTCTGTCCAGTGACATCCCAGACAGAGGAGGACTCGGATCCAGGATGTATTTGTTTATGGCCAGGTCCCCCTTCCACACGGGGTGGGGGTGGGGGTGGGGACGGTGCTCAGGAGAACCGGCTACAGGCAGGGAGCCTCCCGCTGCAGGAACCAGCCCCCAGCCTGGAGGCATCCACATTGATACAGTCCCAGCGAGAGGGTAGGAGTTTTCTCTCAACTGGCAGGTCATTCGGTTTTTATTTTTTTAATTTTTATATTCTTTCCAACATATTATTTCTTACCTTACCAGGGGATATATTGGGCACACTTATTAATAAAAAGAGAAAGAGTTCCTTATTTGAAAGGCAGAGAGACAGAGATGGAGAGACAGAGAGAGATCTTCCACCTACTGGTTCACTCCCCAGGTGGCAGCAATGGCTGGGGTAGGCCGGCCTGATGCCAGGAACCTGGAACTCCACTCCCACGTGGGTGCCAGGGTCCAAGCACTGGAGTTATCTGCTGCTGCTTTCCCAGACACATGAGCAGGGGCTGGATGGGAAGTGGAGCAGCTGGGACTCAAGACAACACTGTGATTTCATATGCCAGCATTGTCAACAGTGGCTTAACCCGCAGCGATCCATGCCCTCCGTTCTGGTACACTTCTTAAAAGTCTTGTTCAAGGGCCGGCACTGTGGTGTAGCAGGTAAAGCCGCCATCCACAGCACCAGCATCCCATATAGGCACCGGATTGATGGAGCGGCCCAGCTGGTTCCGGAAGCTTCTTTGGATGCTGCCTAAGGAGCCGACTGTCCAGCCGCTGGGCCGTGGGCATGATGGGAGGTGCTCCTGGGCCACCCAGGGGTGGTCCTTTGCCCTTGCAGAGCTTTGACTCTGCTCCTGGGCAGGGGGTGCAACCTAGAAGCAAGGCAGAATCCTTTGTGAGGGAGGATTGTGATAGAACTTTTTACATATTTATTTATTTGAAAGGCAGAGGAACAGAGAGGGAGAAACAGAGGGAGAGAGATGTTCCATCCACTGATTCACTCCCCAAATAACAGCTGGGACTGGGCCCCGGAGTCAGGAACTCCATCCGAGTCTCCCATGTGGGTGGCAGGAGCCCAAGCACTTGGGCTGTCTTTGGCATCTTTCCCAGGAGCATTAGCGGGGAGCTGGGTCAGAAGTGGAGCAATCAGGACTCTAACGTGCTCTGATAGGAGCTGCTGGTGTTGCAAGCTGTGGCCTAACCTGCTGTGCCGCAGTGCAGGCCCCAGGGGTGGTTTTCAGTAGTAACGTCTTAGCCTCTTCAGGGAAGTGATGTCAGCCAGACACAGATGTTTTTAAAGTCCCACTTTCTCTCTCCTACCAGAAAGGAATGTTAATACCTTAAAACCCAACTCTTTTTTTTTTTTTTTTTTTTTAAGATTTAGTTTATTTGAAAGGCAGAGTTAACAGAGAGGCAGAGAAGAGAGAGGTCTTCCATCCTGTGGTTCACTCCCCCAGTGGCCACAATGGCCAGAGCTGGGCTGATCCAAAGCCAGGAGCTTCTTCCAGGTCTCCCACGCAAGTGCAGGGGCCCAAGGACTTGGGCCATCTTCCACTGCTTTCCCAGGCCATAGCAGAGAGCTGGATCAGAAGTGGAGCAGCCAGGACTGGAACCGGTGCCCATATGGGATGCCAGCCCTGCAGGCAGCGGCTTTACCTGCTACACCACAGTGCCGGCCCCCCAGCTCTGTCTTTAAAATTCATCACAGGCACATCCCCAGGTCATAATTAGCACCTCCGTTGGCCGAGCCTTGGGAAGCTTCACCCCAGCTCCGTCAGTCTGCGTGGAGCCCTCCTGTCGCCAGCCGTCTCCTTCACATGCCACCATTGTGATGTGGAGTGGGGCAGCCCCCTGCCCTTCCCACACCCCCATCCCACACCCTGGGGGGTTGTGGGCCCCCTGGCTCTGGCTGCTGAGCTCCTGCAGCCTCTGATGGAAGAGCTCCGCCTCATCCCGCTCCTCTGCCAGCCCCACTGAGCATCTGAAGTGTCACCGCAGGGCTTCTCTGGGTGCTGTGTGCCTGCCCCGGCGTTGGGTGCAGAGGAAGGAGCTCCCATGATCAGGTCGGAGGGGTCTGCTTCAGCTGTTGCAAAGCTGGTGACCTCGCACGTGCTCCAGAAACCTCCTGTTCTTGGCTGTCCTATATGGTCTGTCTGGGGGCTCTGGGAGTTTTCATCGGCGATTGCAAGGTGGCCACCTCTTGGTCTCTGAAGGAAGAGGCTGTCTTTGGAACCATGGGTGGCTTCCTGACCATTCCTGCTGTCCCCAGCGTCATCGTGACACTGAGACACAGTGGTTCGCTCTGCGCTGACACACACAAACTCCAGTTAGAAGAAGGCTCCGCTGTAGTCTCGTCACCGCCTGTTTTCAGGGCCCTTGAGTTTGTCTCTCTAGGGGCTGGCATCATGGCGCACTGGGCCGTGCTGCCATCCCATATTAGACTGCAACCCCCGGCTGCTCCGCTTCTGAGCCAGCGCCCTGCCAGTGGCCTGGGAGGCGGCAGATGATGGCCCAAGTGCCAAGGCCCCTGCCACGTACATGGAAGACAGGGATGGAGTTCCTGGCTCCTGTCTGGCCTGGCACAGGCCTGGCTGTGGCCACCATTTAGGGAGTAAACCAGAGGATGGAAGAGCTCTTTCTCCCTCTTTCTGCCTTTCAAATAAGTAAACAAATCTTTATATATAAAGAAGAGCATCTCTCTAAAAGGATGTCTTGTCTTTTCCAGTTTTCAACCACTGGGGCAAATCCAGGCAGCAACAGACCGCAGGGAAGCCACCTCCATCCCGTTCCCCCGCCACCCGCGGGTCCAGTGTGCCGGTGGACAGCCACAGCGCTTCTCCGCCGCACGCTGCCAGGGGCCCAACACCATCGCCGGCCTGAGTGGCCAGGAGTGGCCCCCGGGGATCCCCGTGTAGCCGCCAAGGCTGTGGTCCCCTGGATTGAATCCTGGCACAAAGCGGAGTTGCCCCCGGCACTGTCGGAGAGGGGGTTCCCAGCCCCTCACACCCTAATCCAAAGCCCAGAGAGAGCTGCAGCCCTGTGCCTGTTCCCCGGGCTCATTAATTTTAATGCGGAGTAGGAAAAAAGTTAACAGTAGGTTTAAAGCAGGGGGAAGGGTGGGTATTTGGCCAAGGGTTTAAGCGGCCTGGTAAGATGCCTGGGTTCCACACCCGAGTGCCTGGGTTCGAGTTCAGACTGCACAGGCACCCAGGAAAACCCCACCCTCGGAGGCAGCAGTGACAGCTCACGGGACTGGGTCCCCACCATGCCCATGGGAGACGGATTGAGCTGCTGGTGCCTGGCTCCTGGCTCCTGGCTCCAGCCGTGGCCCGGCCCAGCCATCTGGGAAGTGAACCAGCAGCACGTGGGAGCTCTATCTCTGTCTCTTCCTCCCAAGTGAAACAAGAAAGCAAGGCTCCCGGTGATAAGTTGGCCAATGCATTTGGAGCAGAGAAAGTGAAACTGTGCTGTGCTGAAGGTGGAAGTTCACGGCGAAAAGGGCTTGTCTGATTGAAGCAGAGGATCATGGTTAATAATTAAAACCTTATCTGGTCTGAGAGCAGCTGTTTTGTGAGAATGCTAGTGTGGGATTCCTTATCAGTCTCTGTTTTTGTTTTTGTTTTTGTTTTTTTCTTATTTTTTTCTTCTGAGAGCAGAGGGGACACAGGTATGGAGTCTAGTTGGTATTTCCCATGCCAGTATGATGAACATAAACTTGAAATCTATTTTTTAAATATTTATTTATTTATTTGAAAGGCAGTTACAGAGGCAGAGAGAGAGAGAGAGAGAGAGGGAGGGAGGAAAGGAGGGATGGCTCCCATCCGCTGGTTCACTCCCCAATTGGCTGCAACAGTGGAGCTGGGCCGATGTGAAGCCAGGAGCTTCTTGCCAGTCTCCCACGTGGGCACAGGGGCCCAAGGACTTGAGCCATCTTCCATTGCCTTCCCAGGCCATAGCAGGGAGCTGGATCGGAAGTGGAGCAGCCGGGACTCGAACTGGCACCCATATGGGATGCCGGTACTGCAGGCAGCAGCCTTACCAGCTAAGCCACACGGTGGGCCCCACTTGAAATCTGTTATAAGGGGCAGGCAGGGAACAGTGCTGCATTCCCTTCCTGTTGCTACTGCAAGAAATTGCTGCACAATGGGTAGGTGACAACAACACAGATTTAGCTTGGTACGGCTCTGGAAGTCGGCTTCTAGGATGGGTGGCCGCCCCTCGAGGCTTCAGGGGAGAGTGCCCGTGAGCTCTGTGCTACTACAAGGAGGTCAGGAGGGAGCCCTCTGACAGACAGAAAAGCCCTGCTTAGCTCACAGCTTTGGAGATTCCAAGAACAAGCAGCCCCTTTGGTCTGAGCTCTGATGACGGCCATGGTGACAGATCAGCGTGGGAGTGTGGGGGGGCGGGGCTTACATTGCCAAACAGGAAGTCTGAGCCTTCATCCCCCCCAGCCCCTCCCAGCGGTTCCCCCACCTTCCTTAGTGCCACCCCGGGGACCTAGCCTTTAGTCCTGGGCCTTTGGGAGAGCCCACACTGGAGCACACTCATTCCCTGCTTTCTCCAGCCTCTGGGCCTCAGGCCTCAGCATCCTGCACCCTCCTGGCAGCCTCACCTCTGGCCATCGCCCCCTGCTTGCTCTATAAGTATGTAGAAATCGATGCATCTATTTTTAAAAAGATTTTTCTTTGAGAGGAAAAGAGAGAGCTTCCATGTGCTGATGCCCTCCTAAATGGCTGCAGCAGTCGGGCATGGGACAGGCCGGAGCCAGGAGCTCCCTCCTGGTCTCCCACCAATTTCCGCCATCTTCCGCTGCCTTCCCGGGGGTGTCAGGCAGCTGCATCGTAAGTGGAGCCGCAGGACTCACACTGACACTGTGCTGTGAGAAGCCAGCATCGCAGGCAGCGGCCTGACCCCTGTGCCACACGCAGGCCCCTCCCTTCCTCTCACGGGGACCCTTGTTGCGTCAGCGCCTCCAGGGGACGAGAGAGCCTCTGCTTTTCAGGACCCTTAATCACCACAGAGGCCTTTTCCCATGCCACGTCACACGTTCGGATTCTGAGCATTAGGGTGCGGGCATCCCAGGGGGTCACTTTTCTGCTCGCCCGCACAAGGCCCCCCGTAGCCCTCCTGGTCAGAGCCAGGCTGCCCTGCTGGGTTGATCAGGGCTGGCCGTGAGTGACATCGAAGACTTGAACTCTCCTCTTCTGTTGCTTGTGCACAGTGTGTGTGAAACCCCCGGCTGTGAGAACTGAACCTACGCTGGCACTGGCGCGTAGTAGGAGCTGGCGCATAGTAGGAGCTCACACTCTTGGGCAGCTGTCTAGCCCAATTCGTTGTATGTGTTAGAAACCCCCAAAACACTGGGGTTCCATGCCCCGGCTCTCCCCTTGCCTTTGGTGAGGCCTCCATGGCCTCCTGGCTCACTGGCGCTGCACCCATTAGGTTGCTGCAGTGCGGAACTGCACAGGACGGTGGGCGAGTTCTCACCTGTAGGGAAGATGCACCTCAAAGGAAATGCACCTCATGTCTCTGCAGACACTGACTGACAGCCTAATTTAAAAATAATCATTACAGGCTGGTATTGTGGTGTAGCGAGTAAAGCCAGCACCTGTGACATGGGCATCCCATATGGGCACTGCTTCGTGTCCCAGCTGCTCCACTTCTGATCCAGCTCTCTGCTATGGCCTGGGAAAGCAGTAGAAGATGGCCCAAGTCCTTGGGCCCCTGCACCTGCTTGGGAGACCCGGCAGAAGCTCCTGGCTCCTGGCTTTGGCCTGGCTCAGCCCTTGCTGCTGTGGCCATCTGGGGAGTAAACCAGCAAATAGAAAATCTCTCTCTCTCACTCTCACTCTGGCTTTCAAATAGATAAATCTTTAAACTGGTAAGAATAATAATGATTAGCTAAAGAGTAGTGAGTAGGAAGAGTGCCCTGGAGTCCAGGCTCACTCTGGATTCTCCAGACTTTGTTGTCCCACGGGCACCAGCCCCGCCCCCACTCTGGCCCTGGCCTTCAGCTTCCTCAGCTCGTCACGTGACGAGCACGTTGGTGGGTGAGTCTAAGGTCCCCTCCAGCTCGTGTGCAATATCACTGTATTTTTCAAGTAACCATATATTAACATAATAATATCGGCAGCGACGTGCCATATTGGAGCTAGTTGGTTCTTGAGAACTAGAAATCTATGAAAGCTACTTTTTTTTTTTTTTTTTTTTTTTTGACAGGCAGAGTGGACAGTGAGAGAGAGAGACAGAGAGAAAGGTCTTCCTTTGCCGTTGGTTCACCCTCCAATGGCCGCCGCGGCCGGCGCACCGCGCTGATCCGATGGCAGGAGCCAGGAGCCAGGTGCTTTTCCTGGTCTCCCATGGGGTGCAGGGCCCAAGCACCTGGGCCATCCTCCACTGCACTCCCGGGCCACAGCAGAGGGCTGGCCTGGAAGAGGGGCAACCGGGACAGAATCCGGCGCCCCGACCGGGACTAGAACCTGGTGTGCCGGCGCCGCTAGGCGGAGGATTAGCCTAGTGAGCCGCGGCGCCGGCCTTGAAAGCTACATTTTTAAAAGATTTATTTATTTAGGGGCCGGTGCTGTGGCTCTTCCTGTAGTGCCGGCATCTCCTATGCGTGCTGGTTCAAGTCCTGGCTGCTTCACTTCCAATCTAGCTCTCTGCTGATGGCCTAGGAAAGCAGTGGAAGATGGCTTAAGTCCTTGGGCCCCTGCACCCTTGTGGGAGACCTGGAAGAAGCTCCTGGCTTCGGAAAGGCCCAGCTCCACCCATTGTGGCCATTTGGGGATTAAACCAGCGGAGGGAAGACCTTTCTCTGTCTCTCCCTCTCTCTGTTGCTCTACCACTCAAATAAATAACTAAATCTTTTTCTTTTACTTATTAAAAAAAATGTATTGGGGGCCGGCGCCACGGCTCAATAAGCTAATCCTCCACCTAGCAGCGCCGGCACACCGGGTTCTAGTCCCGGTCAGGGCGCCGGATTCTGTCCCGGTTGCCCCTCTTCCAGGCCAGCTCTCTGCTATGGCCCGGGAATGCAGTGGAGGATGGCCCAAGTCCTTGGGCCCTGCACCCCATGGGAGACCAGGAGAAGCACCTGGCTCCTGCCATCGGATCAGCGTGGTGCACCGGCCGCAGCGCACTGGCCACGGTGACCATTGGAGGGTGAACCAATGGCAAAGGAAGACCTTTCTGTCTGTCTGTCTCTCTCTCACTGTCCACTCTGCCTGTAAAAAAAAAAAAAAAAAAAAATGCTCCACTTCCAATCCAGCTTTCTGCTGTGGCCTGCGAAAGCAGTAGAAGATGGCCCAAGTGCTTGGGTCCCTGCACCCATGTAGGAAGACCTGGAAGAAGCTCCTGGCTCCTGGCTTCGGATTGGTGCAGTTCCAGCCGTCGCAGCCAATTGGGGATGGAAGACCTCTCTCTCTCTCTCTCTTTCTCTAACTCTGACTTTCAAATAAATAAATAAACCTTTAAAAATTTATTTATTAATTTGCAAGGGTTATAGAGAGGGAGAAACAGTGCAATTTTCCACCTGCTGGTTCACACCGTAAGTGGCTGCAACAGCCGAGACTGAGTCAGGCCAAAGCCAGAAGCCAGGAGCTTTATCTGGGTCTTCTACATGGGTGGCAGGGACCCAAGCACTTGGGCCATCTTCTGCCACTTTTGCCAGGCACCCAGGCAGGGAGCTGGATGGGAAGTGAAGCAGCCAGGACTCAAACCAGCACCCATATGGAATGCCACGTCGCAGGCAGCAGCTTTACCACAATGCCAGCCCCTGAAAGCTACATTTGAACTTTTGTTTTGACTATTTATCTTCAACATAAAGGAGAAATAGTGATAGAATTATAGTTAAAGTGGAAGAAAGATTACCTGACGCTCAGTTTTCTGATAAAACAGGCATCTGACATCCCGTGGGGAATACCGCAGGCTGCTCTGGCCTAGGGAAGGCACCAGCAGGGAGAAGAAGAGGCAGGGCAGGGCAGGGCTCACGGTGGTACAGCCGTAGCCAGGGCCGTGGAGCCCAGGTCAACACCCAGGAATCCCACCGGGTCTGAATCTCCAGCAAGGGGGTGTGGTAGGTCCTCGTCACCATCTCAATCCCCGCGGTGGGCTGTAGGAAGGAGTGGATGTGCTTGGCTTACAGATTTCGAAGTTCAGAGGCTGAGATCAGGCCCTGGGGATGGCGCTCCTGCTGGCAGCGTCTGAGCTGTGCAGTGTCCCAGGCAAGAGGGAGCACGTGTGGAAGAAGCAGGGCGAGCGGCTGGGCCCCGTGGAGGCTTTTACAGCAGCCCTCTCGAGAGAGCCACTCTCCCAGGGCACACCTCGGTGATGTCAGGACCTCCACCGGACCTATCCCCTAGGCACTGGCACTGGATCAAACGTCCACCCTCTTGCAAAGGAGGAAACAGATTCTCTCCCCAAATGTCCACAGCAGCCAGGCTGAAGCCCGGAGCTTCTTCAGGGTCTCCCACGTGGGTGCAGGGGCACAAGCACTTGGGCCATCCTCTGCTGCTTTCCCAGGCCATTAGTAGGGAGCTGGATCACAGCGGAGCAGCCAGGACTCGAACCGGCGCAGGTGGCAGCTTAACACCAGCCTGGCGCTATCAGTTTGTGCATGAGTTCGAGAGCCGTGTCCTGTTCATGCCAGAGCAGGGGTAACATCTGTCTGTCCGCCAGGTTCCATGGTTTCAGAACCACTGGTCAGCGCGCGCAGCTTCGCAGGAACAAGCAGGTCCCCAGGGAGGGACCTCTGTGGTTTGTGCAGTCTCTTCCTGCTGCTGCCACCGTGGCTTAGAAGGCACAGAACTTGCCATGTCAACTCTCCGAGCAGCGTTGCGGGGGCCTTCCCACAACGGCCCCTGTTTTCAGCACGCACAAAGGGAAGGAACCAAGTTACCAAGCAGTTCTTCTCTGGCCAGTCAGCTTCCAATGAACTGTTACACTGACCTGCCCTGCCTTCCTGGACGCTGGGTTCTCCCGATTTTCCACCCACTGGTCACGCCTCTCCCCTCCTTGCCGAGCTTCCAGCGTGTCCTGACGCCTGCACGTTGGGGACCTCGGAGCCTGCTCCGTGTACACGGCTGCCCTGGTGCTCTCGGCCCGTCTTTAACCGCGGTCTCTGCACTGACAGTTCCCAAGGCATCTCCCTGGGCTAGCCTGCTCCCTGGCACCACACACTTGTATTCGGCTGCCGCCTGCACATCTCCTGCAGGGTGTGTCTTAGGCGTCTCAAACTCCCAGCCTGAACTTCCTATATTTTCCCCTGAGATGTGCGGCTCCTCCTTCTGTTCTGATCCAAACCCTCAGCGGTTAAACCTTTTTTTTGTCTCATATCCCACACCCAAGCTCTCAGGAAGTCTCGTTGACCCCAACACAACACGTGGAACCACAGTGCTTCTCAACACCTGCCCCTGCCACCCCAGCCGAGCCGTCAGCTCCCACTTGGATTTCAGCTGCACCCTCCCAGGTGCGCTCTGCCTCCATTCTTACTCCCCATGGGCGGGCCTCCAGCAGCAGCGAGAGGCCTCCTGTTGAATCATCATCAGATCGTTTTTTAAAAATAGTTATTTATTTGAAAGGTTGAGTTAAAGAGAGAGAGAGGAGGGACAGAGAGCAATCCTCCATCTACTGGTTCCCTCCCCAAATGGCCACAACAGCCAGGGCTGGGCCAGGCCAAAGCCAGGAGCCTCTTCCGGGTCTCCCACACGGGTGCAGGGGCCCAAGGACTTGGGAATCTTCTACTGCTTTCCCAGGCCATAGCAGAGAGCTGGATCAGAAGTGGAACAGCTGGGACTGGAAATGGAATCCCTCTGGGATGCTGGCACTGCAGGCCACTGCGCCGGCTGTGTCAGGAGTTGGGGGTGTCGTTCTTCTTGTCTTGATTTCAGGCAGCAAAGTTTCTGATGTCTGTGACTGTAAGCAAAGTGTCTCAGACGAGAAAGCAGCAGTCACTGAAATGTTGTGACGTCTTATAGCTGCCCTGTGGCCTCGGGAGAGACACGCCTTTCCGTTACCTCTGCAGCTGACATCCCGTGCAGGGGAGCCCCAGCTTTCTCAACCGCAGGCCTGACTTTCACTCTCGCTGCCCCGCTGTTCTACCTGCACTGCCTGCCCCACGTCTGTGGGCCCAGCAGGGTCAGTTTTGATCCTGTGGTCAGTGATACCTACGAGAGTACTTCTAGAAGTTCATGGAAAATGCATGTTATGGGGGCCGGCACTGTGGCGCAGTGGGTTAAAGCCCTGGCCTGAAGCACCGACATCCCATATGGGTGCCAGTTCGAGTCCCAGCTGCTCCACTTCTGATCCAGCTCTCTGCTCTGGCCTGAGAAGCAGTAGAAGATGGCCCAAGTCCTTGGGTCCCTGCACCCATGTGGGAGACCCGGAAGAAGCTCCTGGCTCCTGGCTTTGGATCGGCGCAGCTCCAGCCATTGTGGCTAATTGGGGAGTGAACCATCAGATGAAAAACCTCTCTCTGTGTAACTCTGACTTTCAAATAAATAAATCTTAAAAAAAAAAAAAAAAGAAAGAAAATGCATGTTATGAAAAAGCTGGATTTCAAAACTTTTTGCAGTAATTTATCTTTGAATTCCGTTTTTCCACAAACTTTTTGAAGTACCGCCATAGCAATTAGAGATTTTGATAAAGTGCAGATTAAGAGTGCCTAGCATTGCATCTGATGTCTTCACAGACCTAAACGCTTGTAAAGCGTTTTTAAAAAAAAAGCTGGAGCTTGCGCCATGGCTCACTTGGTTAATCCTCCGCCTGCAGCGCTGGCATCCCATATGGGCGCCCGGTTCTAGTCCTGGTTGTTCCTCTTCCAGTCCAGCTCTCTGCTGTGGCCCGGGAGGGCAGTGGAGAATGGCCAAAGTGCTTGGGCCCCTGCACCTGCATGGGAGACCAGGAAGAGGCACCTGGCTCCTGGCTTCGGATTGGCACAGCACCAGCCGTGGCAGCCATTTGGGGAGTGAACAAACGAAAGGGAGACCTTTCTGTCTCTGTCTCTCTCACTGTCTGTAACTCTACCTGTCCAAAGGAGGAAAAAAAAAAAAACTAACAAGTGACCTGGAAAAGAAAGTATGATTACTATAATTAGAACTGATATTAGAAATCTAATATTACAGTATATCAGCTTCACAGCTTGTATAGACTTTGGATGCTAACATCTGCTGATATCCTAATATCTAGTCTAAGAAAAATCGTCTGATCGGACACAGATACATTGTTTGTAATGGTGAAAAATTGAAAGCCATATAAATATCAAAGGTGTTAGTATATATTTAGTGCCATAGGGGGTACTCACGAAATAAATTAAAAAAAAAAAATCAGTGTGGGTGTTGTGGTGCAGCAAGTTCACCCACCTTTTGGGATGCCTGGGTTTGAATCCCAGCTGCTCATGCTTCCAATCCGACCGCAGCTTCTTGCTGGTACACCTGGGAGGCGGTGGATGATGGGGGCTGGTTTCTGCCACCCGTCAGAGACCCCAGAGGAGCTCTTGGATCCTGGCTTCCGCCTGGTCTAATCCTGGCTATAATGGGCATTTGGGGGAGTGAACCAGTAGATGGAAGAGACCTGCCCCTGTCCATTGGCCTTGCAAATAAACCAAATCTGTTTGAAAATCGGGTGTGAAATAAGAGTGCTGGGGCACGCATGTGGCCTACAGATCCAGACTTCCCGGATGCCTGGATTCACTCCCAGCTCTGCCTCTGGCTCCAGCCTCCTGCTCAGGTGGATGCTGGTGGCAGCAGTAATGGCTCACACAGCTGGGCTCCTGCATATCACCTTATCTTATAAATTATATGATCATATGTGTAGAAATGTCTCCAAGGAAATGTGCCAAACCTTAACTGATTTTTTCAAGTGGCTGGGTTTTTTTTATTCTTTATTTCCTTTATAATAAGAGTATATTTTTCCGAATACTGTGATAAACATATATTACAGTAATATGACGCAGCCCTAAAATAAGCATGTGTCACTTAAAAGGAGGAAGTTTAATTACCACTGGGGAAAAATGCTGGTTTTTAGGAAGGAAATAGACATTGTGTGAGGGAAACTGGGTGTTCCAGTGTTACTCGTATTCACAGGCCATCAGAGTAGGCTGAAGAACATAATTTTAGTTTTTGGTTGGCAGTGTCTGTGCTGAACAAGGCTCAGTGAGTCTGGGGGTTTGTAATGGTGCAATCTGGGGGCATTCCAGCCTTTTTCGTGGCATCAAGGAGGGGATGCCCAGCTGCCTGTGGCCGCTTCAGCCAGCACCAGGCCTCCTACCCGCGGGCCCTGTGACCACCCGCGGGCCCTGTGACCACCCGCGCTCTCGGAACACCCTCCACTCCCTGTTCCTCCCAGACCGCGAAGGTTTCAGGGTTCCGACACGCAAAGAATGCTGAAATACGCGGACGTCTGAGGGAAAACAGGTGGGAAATTACGCAAGTTTGATGTAGATCCGCAGAGACCTAGGAAAGAGTTAGCACTGGGTTCAGACTGCCGTTCTGCCGTTGGTTTCCGAGTCGTTTTTTGATCTGTACTTGATGGCTCTGAGCGTGCCGTGGTCCAGTGGACCTCACGTGGCCTTGTCTTTGGACTCTGCAGTGCGAGACGATGTCTGGGGCACTCCCACTCAACATTAACATCCACGAGCCTCGATGGGACCAGAGCACCTTCATTGGTCGGGCCAATCACTTCTTCACCGTCACCGATCCCAGGAACATTCTGCTCACCAACGAACAACTAGAGAACGCAAGAAAAATAGTCCACGATTACAGGTACTGACTGTGTATGTAGATCAGCACGCCTTTACGCCTTCACGTGCTGTTCTGCCAATGTTTTGTTTTGTTTTGTTTGGCAGTGGAACCTTTTTTTACCAAAAAAAATAAAAAAAAAGTTGGAAGACTCGTATCTCCCCATTGCTGACTCTTAAACACGACCATCAGGGGTTCCTCAGAGCCTGAAATGAGACAGTCCTCCCTCCGCTGTGGGTGCCAGTCTGTGGGTCCCCTTTTCTCAACACCCTGCCTCCTCTTCCCCAGCACAACCACCCTGCGTCCACAGCCAGCCTGGCCCATGGTTACCCCTTGCTCTTTTCTATCCCTGGGCAGAAACAGCATCATGCGGGGAGGGGGGAGGGGACAAGTTGTTGAGAATTAGGGGAAAATAGGAGCTTGCCTGGACCCAGGCGCTCAGACAGGAAGCCTGCTGGTGGCGGTAGCTGCAGGCACTAGAGGTGTTGGATGCACTGCCCCTGCCGAGAGAGCAGGTGTGAGGCACTGCTAAGGTAGAGCAGCAGTTGAGCCTTCCTGGCCACCACTTAGCTCTGCACTCAGGAACTCAACCAACCCCGAATCCAGAATACTCAGAAACAGGTGCTTCCATGCTGAACTTGCACGCATTTTCCTGCCTGTCATTACTCCCTGAACAGTGAAACCACTACCTGCATAGCTTTTACGTTGTGCTGATGCCGGGAGCCATCTAGAGGTGATTGAAAGTGCACAGGAAGATGTGCGTGTAGGCCCCACGGCAGCACGGCGCCGTTGCATACCAGGGACTGGAGCAGCCGTGGCTTGTGCTATCCAAGGGGAATCCTGGAGCCAAACCCCAGTGGATACCCAGGGATGGCTGGGCTCTGTGGCCCCAGTCGGCAGGTTTTTTTCTGCAGTAGACCTTAGGAGAAGTCAGCACCACAGAGACTGTAGACCACAAAGGGTCTCTGATTTGTAGTATCCAAGAGCCTTACACAGGTTCTATGCCAATACTCTGCCAGCTTATATAAGGGATTGGGGAAGCCTTGGATTTGGGGATCCTCAGGAGTCCTGGAACGACTCACTCTAGGGTGGCTGCAGTCGGATCTGCAGTGACCTTGTTTCCAAATGAGGTCACATTCAGAGATGCTGGGGTGAACATGAACTTGGGTAGCATAGAAGACTATCTGAGAGATATTTACAGGATACTGCTGGATACAAAAGGTGGTAATACGGCCCCAGATCTGCATGCTGCCATTAAATAAACACACAGCAAATACGTAGCTTCTAGAAGATGCTTTTTCCAAGACTGGTGCAGCCGTGGTGATGAGGGGGCAATGAACGAGTCCGATCGCTCTCAGGGATTTCTGTATTTTCTAAGTTTCCAGCAGTGAACATGGTTGGTTGGTTGGGTTTTTGGATTTATTTTGATAAAGAAGAATAATGACTGGGTACCTAACCCTTTTCTTTCCACTGAAGAATGTTCCTGATCTAGATTTCTCAAACTGTAGGTTTAAAATGAATTAGTTATTCTTGATCACCATAGCTTTTGTCTACATGAGTAAAAACCTTTCAGTTTGCAAAGTTCAAAGGACATTTTTCAATTTTTTTTTCTTGACAGGCAGAATTAGAGAGACAGAGAGAAAGGTCTTCCTTCCATTGGTTCACCCCCCAAATGGCTGCTACAGCCGGCGCACTGCGCCGATCTGAAGCCAAGAGCCAGGTGCTTCCTCCTGGTCTTCCAAGAGGGTGCAGGGCCCAAGCACTTGTCCATCCTCCATCAAAGGACATTTTTCAAGATGCCCTGTAGAACAAAGGCTCTTTCAAGATTGAACACTTTCCCCGTAGACAAGACACTCAGGTTTCTTTGCTTTTTCCAAATTACGAATGATTTGAGAAGAGCAAGCTGGAAATGGCTGTTTTAGGCTCCCACCATCCCTTGTTGAGTTGTCCCTGCCTGGGCGTGGCAGCTGGGTCTGTGCCCCCCCCCCCCCCCCCCCGGCACAGTAGTTTCTGGAAGACGCCGGCTTTAACAAAACAAACTCAAACGCGCAGCTGCTTGCCCCTGAGGCTCTGGGGAGACGCTGGAGATGCACAATCGCATGTGATGTGTTGTTGTTTTCCCAGACAAGGAATTGTTCCTCCAGGTCTCACGGAAAATGAGTTATGGAGAGCGAAGTACGTGTACGACTCGGCGTTTCACCCTGACACCGGGGAGAAGATGGTGCTGATCGGCAGGATGTCGGCCCAGGTGCCCATGAACATGACCATCACGGGCTGCATGATGACATTTTACAGGTGAGCTGGGGACCTCGCCGCAGCATTCGGGCTCCAGTGCACTTGGAAGTGAACAGCCTTACTGAAACATCTCTCCTGGGTACAGGAGATGTTGGCCATGTGTGTTCGTTTGTCTCAGTGCTTCTGCAGCGTGTACATGTATCACAGCATCGCATTGTACCCGTAAGTGTGTTTAAGCAAGAAAAACTTCAATCTTGATCAGATTCAGCTCGAGTTCTTATTTTGTTGTTGCCGTTTGCTTTGTTCTGTTTGTTTCTTTGGAGAAGGGGGAAAGGAGATTAAAAAAGAAGTTTATTTTCTGCCACAAAGATCTTTCCCCAAGTAGGGGTTCATTTTCATTATACATCAGCGTGGACGAACCTTGTCCTGGCGTTTGTGACATTTTGAGTTCAAGGTCAACAGTGCAGTGCGTGTTTTTCTGAAATCCAGTGTATCTGGATGCAGCTGGACACACAGGTGTTTCTGTTCTTGTTCGTGTATGGAAGGTACTGGAACTCTGCCTTTAAGAACAATTTTTTTTTTTTTTTTAAGATTTATCTGTCTATTTGAAAGTCCAAGTTAGAGAGAGAGGGGAGGGAGGGAGGGAGGGAGGGAGAGAGAGAGAGAGAGAGAGAGAAAGTGATCTTCATCTGCTGGTTCGCTCCCCAGGTGACTGCAATGGCCAGAGCTGGGCCAGGCCAAAGCCAGGGACCAGGAGCTTCTTCTAGGTCTCCCACGTGGGTAGCAGAAGCCCAGGCACTAGGGTCATTTTCCCCTGCTTCTCACAGGTCATTAGCAGGGAACTGGATCAGAAGTGGAGCAGCGGGGACACGAATCGGCACCCACATGGGATGCCGGTGTGGTAGGCATCACGTTTTTTAAAAAGCCCCACATCTAACTTGTCTTTGATTTGGTTCTGAGCTAGTCACTAATAAAGCACTCAGCAGTGATGGCCTCAAGCATTTAGATTTCCTGTGAGACTGTGGTTAATTAAGGGGCTATGCCACCAGTAAGGGACTGAGGGAAGGGTTATGAGTCTGGATGTCAGGTTCACAGCAAAGGATCAGTGAGCTGATCCTTTTGCTGCATCTGAATCGAGGGAGGGGATAAGAATTACAGGATTATTGGGGCTGGCGCTGTGGCATAGCAGGTTAAGCCACCGCCTGCAGTGCCAGCATTCCATATGGGCACCGGTTCAAAACCTGGCTGCTCCACTTCCAATCCAGCTCTCTGCTACGGCCTGGGAAAGCAGTAGAAGATGGCCCAAGTCCTTGGGCCCCTGCACCCACATAGGAGACCTAGAGGAAGCTCCTGGCTGCTGGCTTCCGATTGGCTCAGCTCCAGCCGTTGCGGCCATCTGGGAGGTGAACCAGCAGATGGAAGACCTCTCTCTCTATCTCTCTGCCTCTCCTTCTCTTTCTGTGTATCTTTGACTTTCAAATAAATAAATAAATCTTCAAAAAGAATTACAGGAATAATGTTAAATAAACAGTGCACACAGAATTGAGGCATTACTTTTTGTTGTACCCTGTGTATTCTAGTTTAAATATAAAGTGTTTTAGCATAAAATGTCTGAAGAAAAATATATAATGTACTGAACGTTCACTTTGGTTTTCTCTTTTAAATGGGTTATAATTATGCTAAAAACTTTTAAACTTAAAACTAACGTTCAGATGTTGCTACTTTAAAAAGAAACTATTGTTTTGCTTTCAGTTCCATTTTGTGAAACCAGTCTGGTAACTTTACCTTTTCCCTCTGCTAGTAACATCTTTGTTGTCCAAAAGGAAGTTCCTTTTTTCCACGAAATCTTAGACTTAAAAGAAATTGAGGTGGAGAAAGAAAAAAAAGTCTATAGGCAGATTCTTTTTTTAAAAAAATAGTTATTTTATTTGAAAGTCAGAGTTACACACAGAGAGAAGGGAGGACTTCCATCCGCTGGTTCAAATAAAAAAACTGGCTGCAGTGGCCAGAGCTGAGCTGATCTGAAGCCAGGAGCCAGGAGCTTCTTTTGGGTCTCCTGCATGGGTACAGGGGCCCAAGGACTTGGACCATCTTCTACTGCTTTCCCAGGCCACAGTAGAGAGCTGGATCAGAAGTGGAACAGCCGGGACTCGAACCCATGTAGGATGCTGGCATTGCAGACGGCAGCTTTACCTCCTATGCCACAGCGCTGGTCCCAGATTCTCCTTTTTAATCCATTTGTACAAGCCACTTATTTTGTCAAGGGCCATGTGGGGATTTACAACATCATTTGCAGGCCACACAAAATTGCCAACTGAAAAATTCACCTGCTCTAGATGAATTGAATTTTGAGTCCCTACTGTGATTGCCTTGGCGAGACTGGGCCAAATGCTTGTGCGGGCCAGCTATTCCCTCCCCCTGGTACAGGTAGGGGTACAGGTGTCAATAGTACAGGTGCAAGGGTAGGTGTAGCCTCAGCACACAGAGGATGGCAGTGCAGCTGGAAGGGCCGAACTGCCCAAGTCTTCAGATGACTGCTTTTTGCCCCAAGGGGAAGGACCTGTGCCAAATCCAGCTTCATCCTCTGGGCACCTCTGACCGTGCTGGCATCCTTATCTACACTGAGCAGAGTGGGTCAGGATCTGCCCGGCCCCCGCCCCTTCTCGTTCCAGCCGTCGCCGTGTTCCGTCGTGTGTGGAGGCTGGGTCTCGGGGCCGGGGTACGTGACGGGCTCGCTCTCTTGCAGGACTACGCCGGCTGTGCTGTTCTGGCAGTGGATCAACCAGTCCTTCAACGCCGTGGTCAATTACACCAACAGGAGTGGAGACGCGCCCCTCACTGTGAAGTAAGGCTGTGCGGTGTCGCCCCGCGCTCCCGTGGCCGTGCCCTCCCGCTTCCAGAAGTGTCCGTACAAGCTCCTTCTGTGGCGCCAAGTTCATGTGGCATCTTTGGAAGGAAGGCGTCTCTTTGCCTCCCTGTCCCAATGACTGTTTTTCCAGCTGGTGGACGTCACTCAGTCAGGCGCTGGCCTGGGAAGCCGTGTCCGCTCTCATGCCCTTGAGCTTGTGGCCAGCACAGAACACGGAGCAGGCGGGGCAGGTGTGGCCCCTAGGGGGTCACATGCTGGCACCCCCACTCACCTCCAATGAGTCGATGGCCACCAACATCACAACAGAGGTGTTGACAGTGTGGTCCCCAGAACCAAGGGGACACTGTGGCACTGCGACCTCTGTGTCCAATTTGTTTATAAAGTAGCTCACCTGTGGAGTCCAAAGAGTAATGGGCTTGAAAGTTTGCCTCCTGGAAAAAGCATGTTTAGACAGGCTGAAGGGAGTAACTACGAATGTTAGCATGACTTGGAGAACACTTGAGAGGAAGGCACGTGTCTCTTTTATCACCTGAAGTAGTCTCTGACAGCCGGTATTCCTGCTGCCATCTTACAGAACAAAGGTTGTTGAGATCTGCCACCCGGCGGTGTGTAGCACAGTGACAGATTCTCTGCAGAGAATGGCTGGTGCTTCATTGTATGTTGAGCCTTCTTGTGCACTAAAGATCTCCTTCTAAGAATGGCGGCCCTGCATTTTGGCTTTGCAGTGTCTGCTCATATTTTGAGAGCATTTTTATTGAGGCAGATACGCTCCAAGCATCTAGCCCAGGGTGCATTTCTAGCTTGGAACACCACACAACTCTTCCTCCTCTAGGCGCCCTGTGGCCCTTACGTGCATAGAGTAAACCTGCACTTGTTGGGGACCATAGTACAGTCCTATGTAGAAAAGCTTTTCAGGTCTGATGCTTTTTCTCTAGATTCTTCCACTTGTAGAGTGATGACAAATGCTGTGTTGTAGGCTTAATTAATGCCGTTTTATTTATTTATTTTTTAATTTGTGTTTATTAGAGAGAGAGTGCTTTCCATTCCCAAAGGAATGCTTGGGGCTGGGCTGGGCCAGAGCCAGCAGCTAGGAACTCACTCCAGCTCTCCCACTTGGGTGGTGGGCCCCCAACGCTCGAGCCATTGCTGCTTCCCAGGGTCCGCATGAGCAGGTTGCTGGAGTCAGCATTGAAGGCAGGTGGCAGACTGAGGCACTGCAGCTGGGAGCGCGGGCGTCCGAACCAGCACCTTAGCCACCTGGCCCAGCGCCCACTCCCCAGCCGCTGCATTCCTCCATGCTGTTTCACATGTCCCCCTTGGTTCTAGTAATACAACCGAATTTCCCAGCATTCTCCTCATTCACGCAGCGTCCTTTTCTCTTCTCAGCGAATTGGGAACAGCTTACGTTTCTGCAACGACCGGTGCTGTGGCAACAGCTTTGGGACTTAATGCACTCACCAAGGTACTCCCAATTTCTGGCTCTGTAGTAAAGCTTCCTAATCTGTCCTCACCTGCCTGGCTCCAGATCCCTCTGTTGTTTCTCAAAGTCGCTCAAGTCCAGGTGCCTTTTCTATTATCTTCAGCTGCATATTTTAATTACATCTACCAATGAGTTTGGGAAGGGTTTTAACTAATTACCAGTGGCCCAGGCTGTGGTCAGTGCTTGGCTCCGTTTGTTAAGTGCTCCAAGTTCAGCCACTGGACACCGTTGGCGGCCGTGTGGTTCAGAAGAGGCAGGAGAGCCAGCGTCAGCGCTCACCACAGACCACACTGAGATGTGTTGAGCTGCACTGAGCTGTGCAGACATCCCGGATGTGTGCGTTGTCCCAGCCTGCCCACGACAGGGCATCTTGACTTGCGCTTCTGTGCAAATAAGACTGCAATTTTGAGAGTTGTCGAGAAGAAATAAATATTCCCTTTCCGTAGTGCAGGAGAAGTAAGATAATGCTGATGGGCTTCTCTCCCCCGCAGCACGTGTCACCCCTGATCGGACGCTTTGTTCCCTTCGCTGCCGTGGCCGCGGCGAACTGCATTAACATCCCGTTAATGAGGCAAAGGTAGGACTGGGCTGCTCGCGTAGTGAGGGCCGGGGCCTCACAGGACGGTCTCGGGGCATAATTGGCTTCAGTAAACCTTTGAGATTTGAGAGTGTGTTTGGACGTGTACGGATGCAGTGACAGGTCTGGGACTTACTTCAGCACTGTCTGCAGGTAGGCATGAGGATTAGGTTAGGGCTGTTGATGAAGCAGGCTTAGCAATGGGTTGCTGATTTTTTGTGATTATCACTTTATTTGAAAAATAAGCAGAGATAGACAGAGCTCCCGTTTGCTGGATCATTCCCCAAATGCCTGCAAAAGCCAGGGACCGAGCCGGCCCAGAGCCAGGAGCTGGAAACTCAACCCATGTCTTCCACGTTGGGTGGCTGTGATCCAACTAGCCGAGCCATCACTGCCCCCTTCGAGGGCGTGCACGGGCAAGAAGCTGGATTGTGGAGTAGGGCTAAAACTCGGACTCAGGCCCTCCAGTATGGACGTGCGCATCCCAGCCAGCAGCTCAGCCTCTGTACCAAGCGCTTGTTCTGAGTTGCTCATTCGTGAAGCAAGGTGATGAGTGCCTGGGCATTTGAAATAGTCTTGCTCCTTCCGGATAATAAAAAGCTTAACAGGTGCGTCTCAGGCTTGCAGTGAGCTGTGCTTGGGTTAGACAAAGAATGTCATTTATTCTTAGAAACAGGTTCCTTTTTTCTCCTGGAATTTTCTCATGGGGCTTACAGTAATATGAGTCTGTGGGTATTTTTTTGTAGAACTGGCAAAAAATAACAGGAGAGGAAAGAGAAGGAAACCAGCATTCTGGAGTGGATATGAAAAACAGGGACCTGGGAGGGACTGTCGCATGGCAGTCACGCGGGGCCGTGCACCGGGGCTGCTTCCCCGCCCCAGCAGTGCTGTGACTGCATAGTGCTGTGGGTTTCTTTCTCAGCTTTGAACACGCACATAGAAATGGGCCTTACACTGAAGTGAGTGGATCCACGCTTCAGGGCACACGGTTATTAGAGAAGTTACCCCCTGCTATGAAAGTTTACAAGTGTCATTTTGCTTCTGTGTCTATCACAGCGGGGGTTAAACTTGGTTATGATGTCTAAAGATAGACCCATCAGTGCCACCAACAGCACTGGCAGGGCGGGCCCTGCGCGCCGCTGCTTCTGGGCATGCCACGAAGGCGTGGGCCAACTTTCCTGAGTGTGTTTTGCCCTGCAGGGAGCTCAGAGTGGGCATTCCCGTGACCGACGCAAATGGGAAGCGCTTGGGTGAGTCGGCAAACGCCGCACAGCAAGCCATCGCCCAAGTTGTCATCTCCCGGATCCTCATGGCGGCCCCCGGCATGGGTGAGTAGGACTTGGTCGTTCATTCAGTCTGTACACATAGCACAAAGAGGCTCCCGCGTGTCCGTGGGCACAAGAAGTCACTCCCTGGAGGGGCCAGAGTTGTGGCACAGTGGGGTAAGCCACCGCACACAACACCAGCATCCATGTCTGAGCACTGGTTCGAGTCCTGGCTGCTCTGCTTCCTGTCCAGTTCCCGACCCATGGACCTGGGATGGCAGTGGTTGATGGCCCAAGGGCTCGGGCCCCTGCCACTCACATGGAGACCTGGATGGGTATCTGGGATCCTGGCTTCAGCCTGGTCCAAGTTTGGCCATTGCAGTCATTTGTGGAATGAACCAGTGGTTGGAAGATAGCACTTTCGCTCTCTATCTCTCTCTCTATGGATCACTCTACCTTTCAAATAATTAAACAAATACATCTTTAAAAAACAAATCTGCTGGCGCCGCAGCTCAGTAGGCTAATCCTCCGCCTTGCGGCGCTGGCACACCGGGTTCTAGTCCCGGTCGGGGCACCAGATTCTGTCCTGGCTGCTCCTCTTCCAGGCCAGCTCTCTGTTGTGGCCCAGGAGTGCAGTGGAGGATGGCCCAAGTCCTTGGGCCCTGCACCCGCATGGGAGACGAGGAGAAGCACCTGGCTCCTGGCTTCAGATCAGTGCAGTGCACCGGCCGCAGCGCGGCGGCCATTGGAGGGTGAACCAATGGCAAAAGGAAGACCTTTCTCTCTGTCTCTCTCTCTCTTACTGTCTACTCTGCCTGTCAAAAAATTAAAAAAAAAAAAAAAAAAAATCCACTCCCTTTAGTGGAAATTACTTTCCAATAGAGGAAGAAGAAAAGAAAGAAAAATCCCTCGTCCAGGTTGAGTGTGCCTTACCCGGAGTCTTTGCCACCGGAAGTCTTTTGGATTTGGGGAATTGGGGAATGCTCGCATGGAAGTATGCGTAATGGAGCTATCTATCTATCTTAGGCAGAGCCCGGATGCAGGCGAGGCGGTGGGGGAGGCCATCTCTGCACTGCAGGCGGGGGGCAGCAGCAGGTAGGACCAGGGCAGTGCGCTGGACGTGATCCCAATCTGAAGGGAAGGAATCTGATCTTTGTCAGTCTTGAAAAAAACACCTCCAAAAGTCCACGCAGAGAAACAATCTACTGAGGATTCATTTCTGTCCGTTGGAAACCCCTGGGACACAGAATCATTAGACCAGCTGTGAATAAGACAGGTGCCAAGAAGCAGCTCGGTTTTCAGCACTGGAGTCAGTGTGGCCCAAAGCAGAGAATCTTCATCATCTGTAGTTCCTCTGGGGGTCCCGGGCCACTGCAAGGCTGGGTAGAACCAGCTTCAGGCCAGGCCTGGACAAGGGCCTGAGAAGTGCAGAGCTCTGTGCAGGAAGCTGGCAGCATGTGTGCGAGTCCACCATCGGCCCAGGCGGCGCTGGGCTGCTGAAGCAGAGCCCCCGGGGAAGCACCCGGACCAGCTGCTCTCGGGCTTTCCCACTAACCTGTCTCACCACCTTCAGATGCCTTTTACTGCTAGGTGCTCGTTAGCAGGCACGGAGGCGGAACCAGCAAAAGTTGAAGAAAAGTTTAGGAAGGCAAACTTTGAGGAACATTCTAGAGTCAGATTCAAGCGATGGAGGATTGATGACATTTGGAAAAAGCAGGTTGCATGTGTAAGTACAGACGGCCTTTTTCCTTGTCATGAATCCCTAACCAATACTGCACAACCACTACAGGGGTACTTCAGAACATAGAATTAAAAGATATATTTATTTTGCTTTAAAAATTTTTTTGAAATCAGTTACATATGAAAGGTCTTCAAAAAGTTCACAGAAATACATATTATAAAAAAATTACATAGCTTCCAAAACAGTTGCACCAAAATAATCTTTCTCCATACCTACAAGCTTTTTTTTTTTTTTTTTTAAGATTTATTTACTTATTTGAAAGGCAGAGTTACAGAGAGGCGGAGAGAGTGAGAGAGAGGTCTTCCATCCTCTGGTTCACTCCTGAACTGGCCGCAATGGCTGGAGCTAGGCTGATCCAAAGCCAGGAGCCAGGAGCTTCTTCCAGGTCTCCCACACGGGTGCAGGGGCTCAAGGACTTGGGTCATCTTTTACTGCTTTCCCAGGCCATATCAGAGAGCTGGAACAGAAGTGGAGCAAGCGGGACTTGAACCAGCGCCCATTTGGGATGCTGGGACTGCAGGGGGTGGCCTTACCCACTACACCAGAGCGCCGGCCCCTCCCACAAACGTTCTTAAAGTCCCCTCTGATTCACATGGCACTTACAATGTATTACATATTGTGAGTCATCAAGAGGCGATGGCGGGGTGGGGAGCATCTGGCCCCGGGCTGTGTCAAGCCCACAGAATCATCTGGTCTGGTCCTGCCGAGGGAACCACAGGCAAACTCAAAACTGGGAAAGTAGAGCAGGCTAATTTGTAAGCTGATGATTTTTGTACGGCCCACAGTGATGTTGCAAATATCCAGATGGGCCCTGGCAGGAGAAGGGTTTCCCACTCCTGAGTTGAAGTCTGCAAGAGGATGTGCCTGCGTCTGATGCATACACTATTCCATTTGTGGGAGGGATCGGACGTCGTGGATCTGGGTGTCTGTGGGGGTCCCGGAGCCAGTCCCCCAAGGACATCAGGGCACAGTGCATTCACAGTCCGGCTCCCTGAGCAAAGTCCCGGTGACCGGTGTTAACTAAAGGCCACCTCTCCAGCCTCGTGGGAAGCCCTAGGCCTGAGATGGGGGCAGGGTGCCCAGGGTTCAGGACCAGCGGACTCATCCATGGTGGAGGAGCTGGGGTGCAGCTCACCAAGCCCTGGAGTCTGGATTTGGCTGCGGTCAAGGTTGCAGCTGCAGCCTCTGCCTCAACTCTTGCTTTTGCTCCTTCTTGGTACGAAACGCCTCACTTCTCCTGGAGCCCAGCCAGCCCGATTCCTGGAATTCCTAGTCGCTCGTCTATTTTACATGCTCTTTGGTCCCCAGAGGAAAAGGCACTCTTTGTGTGGCAGTGAGATCTGGAGGGGCAGTTGGCATTGAGCAGCCAACAGGGCGCTTCTGCCCGAGGAAGTGCACGAGTAGCCCAGCCGGCGCTGCTGGCTCCCTGCCCGCCGTTCTGCCCGCGCCCGATCCAGTTGAGTAGCTGCCTCCTTTCTGTAGACGCGGAAAACAGAGAAGCACGGCTCCCAGAAGTCAGGTCGGGCCTTCTGGGCCACACAGCTAGCGGGTGCACTTGCTCCCAGGGAAGCAAGGTGCCGTGCCCCGCTCTCCACGCGTGAGTTTGCACTGCTTCTACTAAGGCAGAGAGGGGAGCTCCCGGTGTGTGTACAGTGGCCTACTCGAAGTTAAAGATGAGGTTCCCTTCATGACTACAGAACTTGCTGGCTGGCAGAGGGCATTAGCGGTGGTTTTCGAAAATCTAGAGACTGGGTACAGTCTTTAACTTAATTAGTTGGAATTGAATAATTTCCACAATCACTACACATGGTTTTTTACTGGGCCCTTCGAAGGGTGACGTCAGATTTTGGTCAGCCGTCGAGGGGGTTAAAAGACGTGAGCTGGAAATAAGACGCTGACGGGAGGCCTAAGTGGCTGTGTGTCTCCTTGCAGCCATCCCTCCGTTCATCATGAACGCCCTGGAGAAGAAAGCCTTCCTGAAGGTAAGCCCAGTTCTCACGTCGCTATCTTCACTCCTTTCCCCCTCTCTGAGACTTCAAGCTCCACAGAATAGTGTCCCACGGAAACGCTGCACTTGAACTTGAAGGTCATCCTCGCCTGAGCAGTGATGCCCGTAAACAGGCATTTTCAGGAACGCTTGATTTCTAATCTCAGACACTGCTGCCATGGAGTGCTCGTGCATCCGGATTTGTCCTGGCCGCTCCCTTGGGTTGCACTGTTTGGGGTCCTAGAAGCGGTGACCTCAAGGACACGGTTCCCAGAGCAGACACTTCCTGGTGGAGGTTGGTGACCCCTCGAGCCCTGCGTACCTTGCAGGTGTCTTCACAGCCCCGCACCTGGGCTGTGGGTGTTCCCTGTGAAAACCCCTGTGTGAAAGCTGCCCGAGGAGTGGTGGCGGGGCCGGGCGGGAGGAGGGGACCTTTATGCTCATCCTGCGCAGCTGCCTTAGAGCCGTGGAGGTGAGTTAGTGAGTTCTGAGAGCCCAGGTTGTCACAGAGCAGCCCACTCCCCAGCCCACGCCTGCCGCCCTGTGGTGTGTCACTGCGGAGCCCCTGCCGGAGCTGAGTGGGCACCTTGGGTGCTCTTGGATTTCTCGGCCTCCAGCACCATGAGCCCCCAGCGAAGCTGTTTTCTTCACAGAGTGCCCAGTCTCGGGTTTCCCACGGTAGCAGCACAAAAAGGGACTGAGCCTGTCCCAACGGGCCCCTGCAGACTCCCAGGGTCAGTATGAAGTGAGCCCTGTGTGAGTGCCATCTGTGCACTTACCCTCTTGGAAAAGCAGGCTGAGGCAGCGTGCTGTGAAGACTCAGTAGTGGCTTAGACACTCTGGAGAAGGGGAGGAATCGTGCCCTCCGGGCTGCAGTTTCTGGAGCTGCCCCATGGAGCCGTCCTCCAGGCCCGGGTGCCCTGTGCAGCTGGGCGCCAGGGCATCGCGGTCCCTCAGAGCAAACCCACAGGGCCCTGTGCTGCCCCAGGGTGCTGCGCCTTCCGAAGCCCTCTGAGGCCCCCTCTGTCTCCTTTGCAGGCTTCTGCCAGCCTTGTCACGGGTTAGACAGAAACACAAGCAGTCACACCTGCAGAAGCAGGAAGACTGTGTCGCCTTTTTCAGCGGGTTTGCCTGCTGTGCTGTTAGTTACTTACAGACACCTGCCATCCAGAAATACTAAGTGGGATATTCCGGGAATAAGCAGTCGGTCCACTGTGCATCGTGCCACACTCTGAGCAGTGTGATAAGATCTCACCTCCTCCCGCCCTGTCCAGCAGGCCCACCCTGCGGATGCTGCCCTCCCGGTAGTCACTCAGTAAGCTTGTCGCTCATGAGTGCAACTTTCCTGCCATCCCAGTGCTGTGTTCCAGTGACCCTTGTTCTACTTGATACTGGCCCCAGAGTGCATAGTGAGGCTGGCAGTGTTACTACAGTGTGTGGTTATAGTTGTTCTATTCATTATAATGTATTGTCCCTGATTCTTCCTGTGCCTGATTTATAAATGGAACTATCATGGTTATGTTGTGTTTAGGAGAAAACACAGCATTAATAGGTTTCAGCACCAGCTATAGTCTCTGAGTCCCTGGGAGTCTTGAGTCTTGGAGCGTGTCTCCTGAGGATAAGGGGGAGAGAGGACTACGGGGAGGCGGGGCTGTAAGTAATTGTGGCCTAAGCTGGCATTTTTTACTACTTCCACAAGTTCTCGTTCAGATGAAGCTGTTCTGTTGCAGTCCCTGTCTGGTGCCGAGTTCAGGGAAGAGCAACTGTAAAGCCACCGGGGGTGGGGGCTGGGGGGAGCAGCAACTGTGTCCTACTACCGCCTGGACTTCATCAGCTTTAACACCTTCCTCTCTCCATCCCTGCTCGAGTTACCTGAAGTCATTTGAGCTTCGAGGGAGAAAAACCCATAAAATGAATTTAGCATTTCCCTCCCTAACAGGGGAGTGGTAAGGGCCCGTCTGATAGCTCCATCACTGAACCCCTATCCTGTGTGCTTCTCTCTGGCTTTTTTTTTTTTTTTAAGATTTATTTATTTATTTGAAAATCAGAGTTACACATAGAGAAGGAGAGGTAGAGAGAGAGAGAGGCCTTCCATCCGATGGTTCACTCCCCAATTGGCCACAACGGCCGGAGCTGTGCCGATCCAAAGCCAGGAGCCAGGAGGTTTCTCTGGGTCTCATGCAGATGCAGGGGCCCAAGGACTTGGGCCATCTTCTGCTGCTTTCCCAGGCCATAGCAGAGAGCTGGATTGGAAGTGGAGCAGCTGGGACTCGAACCGGCACCCATGTGGAATGCCGGCACTGCAGGTCAGGAGGTTAACCCACTGCACCACAGCACTGGCCCCTCTCTGCTCTTGACCTTGCAAGGGACAAGGTCTGTAGGATTTCCAGTGATGTACGCGTTCACCCGAACACCTTCTAACTCGCCTGGTTGCTGATTCTTAAGCGCTGACCACGTCGGAAACAACAGAGAACTGAGAACCCTACTTGATAAAGCAAACGGCCCCGCCTACTGAACTTGAAGCCAAAGCAGGCTTCAGGAGCAAGCCCAGATTTCCAGGTGGATGCAAGGCTTGGACATTCTCACCTCCTCAGTTCGGCAGATGCACACACACGCAAAAGCTTCTTCGCAAGGAAGGAGTCGTGAGAGTGGCTCACTCATCATTCAGCCAGAACAGCAAGGCGTCACCGGCAGGAATTAGCAGCCGTCTGGGAGTGTGGTTCAGAGGTCACCTTCAGGGTCTCCCAGATGCCACGCTCCCCAGGTAGCAGGAGCTGGGCTCAGTCTGGAGTCTCGGAATCTTGCCAGTTGGTGCTGCCAGAGAGACGTTACTTAGTGGAGTCTGGCTGCAGCCTGTGGACCCTGGACACCCTCCAGCAGCAAATCCGCGTCCTGATCCTGCCGCAGGCTTCCAGAAGTTCTGTGAACCTGCATTTCAGCCTCTGTTGATACTGAAAAGGGAGGCCGCTGGGGACACACACAATGCAGTGAGTCCCGGCTCTTTGGACTCCTGGGGCCGCGGTGTTGGAAGTGCTGCTGCAGTTGCTGTAACCTCTCAGTGACAAACCCTGGGCACGACCTACAGTCAGGCGTGGTGCACAGTCAGGCGTGGTGCATTTGGCTGTTAACAGACGGAAATTGCCACCGCTGTGCTCTGGTGTTTTCTCACATGAAACGGCTGGCCCAGGATGGAAGTAGCTAGCCCCATCTTTGTCCACCCCGGCTACAATGTTCCAGGCTTTTATATGGCAGTGGGATCAACCTGTATCTTGTTTGAGCATTCTCGCCCTCATCTTTCAGCTTTGCTTGGTGCCATACTCTCCTTAATTTGGAAGTGTCCCGCCTGGCTGTTTGGCCCCACTGAAGCCCTTTGCCTGGGCAGGCCCCCGCACCGAAGGGGCCGCTGAGGTGGTCACAGTAGCTGTCCGTGAGTCCAGGCAGTTCCTTAGGTGCAGAGGCTCTGGTTGTAGCTGCGTCTCTCGGGCCACAATGGAAGCTGCTGCTTTGAGACAAGAACAGCCAGCGACCGTCAAGGCGCCCGTGCACACCTGCCCTCCAAGTCCAAGGCTGCTACCGCGTTGCTCTCCGCCACTGGCAAGAGGACTGTGGGGTGTGATGGGCAGTGTGCATGTCACTGACACAGGTACACATGGATGTCTGATTCTGTCACCCTCCTTTCCTTTCCTGTGTTCCAAGCACGTTGGCATCCTCTTTTTTTTTTTTTTTAAGATTTATTTACTTGAAAGCATTACACAGAGAGAGGAGAGGCAGAGAGAGATAAAGGTCTTTCATCTGCTGGTTTACTCCCCAGCTGGCTGCAATGGCTAAAGCTGCGCCAATCCGGAGCCAGGAGCCTCTTCTGGGTCTCCCACGCAGGCGCAGGAACCCAAGGACTTGGGCCATCTTCTACTGTTTCCCAGGCCACAGCAGAGAGCTGGATCAGAAGTGGAGCAGCTGGGACTTGAACCTGCGCCCATATGGGATGCCGGCACTGCAGGCAGCAGCTTTACCTGCTGCGCCACAGCACCAGCACCAGCATCCTTTTTGGAAAAGCAGGCTCTTCCATGCCCCTCTTAGGAGACCACTCCCACAGCAGCTCAGAGCACCCCCTGCAGGCCACGCTGTCTCACTCAGCCAAGTGTGCCAGGGTGCACTTAGCTAGGCTTCTACCCTGGAAACGACCAGACTCCTGCCAGCACGACACTAATTGAACAGTCTTGGCATTTTTGAACAGCAATGCTGGGAGAGTGTTTGGCGTGACTCATCATCCCCCCACCCCCACCCCCACCCCCATACCTTATCTCTTCCCAAGTACTGCGCTGGAAAAGGCATCGGCTGTGAGCCGGTGACTCATGGGAATTTTTGCTGCTAACTCTGAGGTTCACTCTTTCTCTTGAGCGCTTCCTTGCACAGTTCTCTTGAACAGCAGCTGCTGTGGTCTCTCTAAGCTTGGGTCATTCTTGCAGGCACTTTTACCGGGAATTCCATTTGTACGGTCTGGGTCCTGTAGTAGTTCTCCTGTTAAGTTCAAGTCCTTGGACAGCCCCCGGAGAGGAGCAGCCCCGGGCCCATGTTCTCCAGAAGCTCAGTGAAATGAACTTGCAGTGGCTCAGACAACCTGGGTGTTAAAGTCTGCAGGTGTGAAGCTGCTAGAAGAAAACGTAGTGGAACGCCAGGGCCAGGCACGGGTTCCTCCGACAGCCTCAAGCACGGTTCTTAAAGGGAAAACCGACGAAGTGAACTTTGACAAAAATGTTCAGTTCTGTGTCTTCAAAAGCTATAAAGAGAGTGAAAGACAAGGCGCAGAGTGGGAGGAAATTTTTGCAAAGCGTGTACCTCCCAAAGGACTATATTTGGAAAATACAAAGAGCTCTCAACACTCATCCAACAAAAGAACCCTGGGGTGGTTGAGACACCTGTGTCCACTCTCAGAGTACGTGGGTTCAGTGCCTGGCGCCAGCTCCTGACTCCAGCTTCCTGCTAGTGCAGACCCTGGGAGGCAGCGGGGATGGATTTCTGCCATCCAGAAATGGGGGAGACCTGTATTCAGTTCCTGGCTCCTGGCCTCGCCCCAGCCCTAGCTGTCGTAGACATCTGGGGAGCAAACCAATGGATAGATAGGATCTCTCTCCTCAAATACATTTTTTAGAAACAAAGAAACAACCTTGTTAATAAAATCATGGGGCAAAAGGTTTGAAGAGAGACTTCTGCAGAAATGCAGAGATTAAGATAGGATAAGCACGTAAGATGTTCAGTATTTTTAGTCATCAGGGAAATTCAAATTAAAACTCCACAAACAACCCCTGAACACCTATTGCAATGACTAGAATTAGAAAGACTGATCATAACAAGTGTCGGTGAGGATATGGGGGAGCCAGAACCCTATGTACCCTGCTGGGTGTCCCACCTGGGTGGCAGAAACCCCACTACTTAGGCCATCCTCCACTGCCCTCCTAGGCACAATAGCAGGAAACTAGTTTGAAATTGGAGTAGCTGGGACTTGAACCGGCACTCCAAGATGGTGGCAGCTTAACCTACTGCACCACAACGCCCAGCCCCAATGTGCCTTTTGTTGGCATGGTTCTGTTAGGTAAGGCATGTCTCTGCCTTGAGGACTTGCGTCTATCTAGTGAGAGACCAGCCCTCCTCAGCATGCTGATGTGGTCCCAGACTGTTCTATTAGAGAGGTAGGCATAAAGGAGGCAGGAAAAGCAATGACATCAGATCATGTTTTGCAAGGTAAGTTAGAGTTCCCCAGGATTCCCATCATTCCAAGGACCCTTTCCATGAAGACCCTCCGCGGGGCCCGCAGTGCGCACTTTGTTTGGGTGTGAGCCTCTCTGAAGTGCTGTGTGTAGGACAGGGTAGCCAGTCTGTTGCAGACCAGAGTCTTATTTGAAACTTGGAGGCTGCTCTCCCAGGCTCGGGGTCCTCCGAGTACAGGATCTCATTCAGCACTTAGCTTGCCTTCCCATCCCCTGGCCCCGTGCAGGTGTCACCCATCCTGAAAGTGCTAGGACAGGTAGTTCCCGTGTCCTTAGGAAGATCCTGCGTCACACGGAGCCAGGAGGCCTGCAGACAGCAGTCAGGTAGACTCAGCATCACGGTCGGTGACAGGCCACGTATGTGACAGCAGCCCTGTTAGCGTCACTGCGTGATGTACCAGCCTGCGTAAGTGCACGCTGTGCTCCCCATGACAGCATGGCCAGCCGGCAGAGTTCTCAGCACATGTGTCTGTCTTAGCAACATACGACTCTGCTGTTCTCTCTGTTTTTTTGAGAACTCACCGCGTGGATCATCCTCTTGACAGCGTTTCTGCACTCCTCTCTAGTCCATGCCTTTCTCTTTCTGTCGGCCCTCCTGAGGTACCTCTGTGCCAGAGGAGTCTCCTTGGGGACCAGGGTACGCCACTCGTGCACGCCGTCTCTAACTTGCCTTAGCTCTGAGCTCATCCCCACCACCCCCACCCCCGCAAGCCGGTTGCCGCCCTTTCTGTGGCCTTATTTACCTAACCGTCTGATTGTTCTTTATAGTGTGTATTTCGATCCCACTCCTTTTGTAAAGCTAAAAATCTAACAGCATTTATCCTCAAAGACCAACCAACTCATTGCTTTCCATTTAAAAAAAAATGAGTAGCAAAAATGTTTTATGGGAGAAATAGTTTTAGCCATGCTGACAGCAACTCCAACCAAGAAAGCCAAAGCTGCGAGGCAAGTGTTGGGTTTCTGCTGTACTCCAAGCACTGGGTCAGGTGCGTCCTGAACGTCACTGGGCAACTCTTCCTCTGCACATGTTTAGGAAGCTGTCGGGGTGCACTTCTTGTGCTGTAACAAGGAATTCAAAGCCTGCGGAGACGTGCATACCGGTCCACTGGTCTACAGGCTGTGGCCGGGCTCTAGCGGGAGAGAAATCATAATTAAATGGAAGCCATTTCTCACCTCTCCATACAAGGGGATTTCACAAAGTCCATGGGGATTGGAAATCAAAGGTGTTTATTTGGGGGCACAAAAATGTGGAAATCCACGCAGTTGTTTTCCTAACGTGCATTTCCTGTGACCCTGCTGAAGACTCCTTGTCCCTAGCCACGCAGCACACGTATGGCACTCAGGTGTGCAAGGGGAAAAAATAGAAGCTGCATGGGGTCTCTGCATGTGTGTTCATTGACCAAGCAGAGCGGCTCTGGGGAGCCAGGACTAACACACTTGCTGCAGTGTCACCCTGACATGTTACTAACCCGTTGCACCTGCCCTTGTAATGTGGAGAGGTGCCTTCCAGAAAGCTGCGGAAGGAATGGTCCAAGAGCCGGTGTAAAGCATTCAGAGCCCTTTCTTTCTCAACACAGAGGTTCCCGTGGATGAGCGCGCCTATTCAGGTTGGATTAGTCGGCTTTTGGTGAGTAGAAATTACTTGATACGAGGAATTTCTTTTTCAAAGCTAAATATAAATGATGGGTGGAAAATATGGGACCATGCCAGACCACCTAGCACCCATAGGTCCTAATAATTAGATAAAATAAACTGTCTTTAGAGAAACTTACTTTGGGGCTATTTGGGTGATTTTTTTTTAAGATTTACTTATTTATTTGAAAATCAGAGTTACACAGAAAGAGAAGGAGAGGCAGAGAGAGAGAGAGGTCTTCCATATGCTGATTCACTCCCCAATTTGCCACAATGGCTGGAGCTGTGCCGACCTGAGGCCAGGAGCCAGGAGCTTCCTCCAGGTCTCCCACAGGGGTGCAGGGGCCCAAGGACTTGGGCCATCTTCCACTGCTTTCCCAGGCCATAGCAGAGAGCTGGATCGGAAGTGAAGCAGCCAGGACTTTAACTGGCGCCCACAAGTGATGCCAGCGCTGCAGGCGGTGTCTTTACCCGCTACGCCACAGCGCTGGCCCCATGATTGTTTCTTAAGCTCACTATCTTTTTTTATTTGTTTATTTTTTTCACTATTTTGGCAATGCTAGGAAATATAATTAACACAAACTAAGGACCTATTTTGATAAGGCAATATAACACTTTAAACGAAAACAGGGGGTTGTTATAAACGTAAAATAGAAAAAGATGAAACGTCAGCCACTTCAAAACGGTCAGATTTGTCTCTGCTTGTTTTTCAGCTTGGTGTTTGCGACGCCCCTGTGCTGCGCCCTGTTTCCCCAGAAGAGGTACGTGTTTCGCTCTGTAGAAGGGTGGTGAGTCTCAGCCCTGGAATCCAGCAGAGGGCTCCTCCAGGGCTGTGGTTCTGGGCCACTGGTAGGGAAGCTCAGACTTCGAAGATCACAAAGCCAGCGTCTCTAAGACGGCGATATGGAGACGGAAGTCCCGCCCACATCCGTCCCACTTCCCAACTCTGGGTGCCCAGCTCTTTCCCCCCCCACCACTGTCACAGTTGGAAATACTTTATTCTTTTGTAAGAGCCTGGTTAACTCTGCTGCAGGCTTGCTTTTGGAAAAAGCCACTTGTGTTCTTTGTGCTGCCGTGCACACCTGTAACACGGGCGTGTTGGCATGGACGTTCCAGCTGGGCGTTCAGCGACTGCAAGTGCTTAGCTCAGGTGCTTGGTTTATGTTGGTTTCGGTGTTTCTGGGCTGCTTGCCTCTGGAGTACCCGCCCTTCAGGGTCCAGCAGGGCCCAGACGTAGGCTGGGTCGCGTCCTAGGCCTTTAGACCAGGCGCGCTGTGCTAGAACTCCCAGAGCAGGCCCCTCTCCCTGGTGGAGTTCTGCACCCTCCACTCCGGCCTGGGCCCACTGCTCTCGCATGGAGATTCAGATCTCATCAGCAGGGATTCCTTCCTCAGCTTGGTGCCTACAGAGGCCTTGAGAGGACAGGCCCTTCAGAACCTTCTGGAATCCCCATGCAGAGGCGCCGCCTCATCTCTAAAGCAGACCAGTCATCACTGTGTGCCCGGCCTCCACTGAAGAGCCATTGGGTTCCCCAGCAGGCGGCCCGTGGTTTAAAGTGTGTGTACATGGTGCCAAGTGCACTCTCAGACATCGTGGCCTTCATTCCAGACGGCCCTCCATGTCCACAGCGTTTGCATTTAACTGAGGGTTGAAAGTGCTCAGGAAAAAAAAAATTGAACTGTATTGAACATGCTTCTCTAAACAATACAGTACAAAGGCAGCGTAACAACTGTCAATTTAGCATTGTGTTATTAGTACTCCACGGGTGGTATAAAGTATGTGGGGGGGGGGGCGGGTAGGCATTCAGCGGGGTGGGTAAGATGACCCTGTCCTGTATTCAGAGTACCTGGGTTCAGTTCCTGGCTCTGGCTCCAGCTCCTGCTAACGCAGAAACCTGGGAAGTTGTGGTAATGGCTTAAGTAAGTAGGTTCCTGCCGCCCACTCGGGGTACCTGGAGCGAGTTCCTGCCTCCTGGCTTTGGCCTGCGCATTGCAGCCATTTGGGGAGGGAACCAGTGGATGCAAGTGCTTGCTCTGTGTGTGTGTGTGTGTGTGCGTGTGTGTCTGCCTCTCAAATAAATAAAACAATTTTTTAAATAATGTATATGGGAGGATTTATAGCATTTAGATAAACTTATTGTGCCATTTCATGTGCAAATCTTTTTTTTTTTTAAAGATTATTTATTTATTTGAAAGGCAGAAATAGAGAGAAGGGGAGAGAGAGATCTTTAACCACTCCTTCACTCCCCAAATGGCTGCAACAGCCAGGGCTGGGCCAGGCCAAAGCCAGGAGCCAGTTTTTCCGGGTCTCCCACGAGACCACGGTACAGGAGCCCAAGCACTGGGGTCATCTTCTCCTGCTTTCCCAAGTGCATTAGCAGGGAGCTGGATGGGAAGTGGAGCAGCCGAGACTGCAGATACAACCAGCATGCTGGAAGCTGCTCTCCCGTGAACTCGCCTCTGCGTGCTTGAACACGCCCACGTCTGCCGATAGGCATCTAGAGACAGAGGTCTTCAGTTTTTCCTGTCTGGGGAAGTTTCAGACGAGAGCGTCACCCACTGCCTCTGTAGTGTGCCAGCACCCGTTCCCTGTTCAGCACACGTAACTGAGATCCATCGCACTGCTGCCTGGCCTCGCCCTGGCTCCCACCTGTGCCCCTCAGTAACCCTGCCTCTCTCTCCCTCTCCACAGTTCCATGTCTGTGACAAGCCTGGAGGCGGAGCTGCAGGCCCAGATCCGGGAGGCGCATCCTGACCTGCGGCGTGTGTACTTTAACAAGGGGTTGTAAAGTCGGGGAGAGAAGCCTCCACGGCTGCTCCTGCCACGTCACTGAGGAAAGCCCCGTCCGACCTGAGTTCTCCCAGGTGCACACGTCCACGTTAGCCCCTTAGAATCAAGCTGCTAAACTTCTAACTCGGCACCTGTCGGCTCCCTTCTGTTTGACTCATGTGATGATTTACAGAATAACCTTCCCGTGGCTGTTATCAAAATTGTTTTTCAAAGATGATATCCCAGCCCTCACCTAGGGCTCCCAGAAACAGCACTGCAAGGCATAGAGCAGGGGGTTGGGATAGACTCAGCAAATATTTAGTGATGATCCATCCATGGAAAGGGAATCTCTAAAATACCGAATGTTCATCCCGTTCCTGTTTGCAGTCCAGGGAATCTCAGCATTGAATTGGGAAGATAAAAAAGCCTTGAGGCTAACCTGAGAAAACTTGGCCTTAAACAGCAACGGCGGTTGGCTTCCAAGTGTGGGGAGTGGGCAGGCTCCTAGGTAGATGATGAGGCCTGGGGGTTCATTGTGCAAATGATGCCATCGATGGGAAAGCCAGCTGCACCCCGGTGTCAGCCGCCATCCGCGCTGGCACCGGAGCGTGCGTGGGTGCTGTCGGTGGATGTCCCTGGCCGGCTTCTGTCTAGTGTCCTGCGTCCTTCGGAAGCTGTTCATCTCACTGTGCTGCTGTTTCCTTCCCTAGTCAGATTCCCATGGGACAGCTGAGTAGCTGAATCGCACCCATGCGAGCGTTGAAGTGCAGCTCACACCAGCGCTCTGTGGTCGGGGCTCATGCTGCCTTGCTGGGTTTTTTTCTTTTCTTTTCTTTTTCTTTTTCTTTTTGTTCAAGTGAGACCCCGGTTGCAGCTGCCAGTGTATCTTTTCTCCTAGGTACGTGACTCTGAGAAAGATACTGAGATAAGCTGTGTGTGAGTCAGTAAAGGAATGCTGTGTATCACGCCCCGCCCCGCCCCGCCCGGAAATAATGGAACCACGGAGCACATGGCAGCATGGGCAGTGACCTCACACAAATAACGGATATGGGGCCGCCAGGGGTGGATGTGCAACATCCCAGGAGAGGCGGTCTCCACCGAGATCCCTGTAATTCCGAGACCCTAAGTGAAAAGCATCGCTAGAAACTGCTCAGCCTTGACCGTGTGCCCAGGCGAAACTCTCATAAACAGAGCGTGCGTGCCTTGTGTCTCTGCTTCCTCTTTTCTCAGAAGGGATGAGTACATCTGAAGCTGTACCCCACCCCACCCCAGGGTCTTCTCACCCAGGTCTGTCTGTCAGTGTGGAGTGGCTTCCCCATGACGCTATGCCCTGGGGATGTCTCTCAGGTGGTCTAGGCTGACCTCCAAGGCGGGGCTGCAGGTCTGTGCAGGGTGCAGTCCCTGGGGGCCTGGCCCACAGCGCCAGCTGCAGCAGAGCCCTCGCCCCCACTCACTCTGCACTGAACCCTAAGTGAAAGTGGAATGATGATGGGTCAGAGGACAGGGGGACGCACCAGACGCCAAGAAAAGGCGGCCACACACAGTCCCGAGAGGCGCAGGGACCTTATGTGCAGGTGTATCTTTTTAAACATTGTCTGTTGAAGCTTCAGACTCTTCCTGCTTTTCTATAGAAATATTAACTGTATAGTTTAATCATTGTTTATAAAAAAAAAAAAAGAAAACAGAACAAAAGAAGCAAGGTTGGCAGTCTTCTAACCATTTAGAAATTTAGCTTTTCTGGAGGGGGCAAAATAAGAAGCCACACGAAGTGCAATAAGCTGGCAAAGATAAATAGTGATTGCTACTCCTGGTGACGTGATACAAAGGATTACGATGGAATTCCTCACTGGCAGTCTTGATTTCAGTATTAGCCCAGCGTCTTGCCAGTGTTGAAGTCGATGTGTTATTTCATTTCAACTGGATGAAATGTTAAATAAACTTGGAATGAAAATAAATTCTCTCTCTTATTTGTATGTTGGCACATTTCAGCCAATGGTGCCTTGCACTCAGCCTGACTTCGGTGCCATTGCTAACTACTAATGAAAAGACACGCCTATCTCACGCCTTCAGTAGGAAGTACATTTGGCTTGGGCTATCAGTCTTCTCCGTTCTGGAGCTGGGGATAGTCAAAAAGTTCATGGAAAATGTTTTTAAGAAAAAAAAAAAAAAAAAAAAGAGCCCGCACTGGGACATAGCAGGTTAAGCCTTTGCCTGCAGTGCCAGCATCCCATATGAGTGCCGGTTTGAGTCCCAGCTGCTCCACTTCCGAGCCAGCTCCCTGCTAACGCACCTGGGGAAGCAGTAGAAGATGAAGGCCCTAGTGCCTGGGCCCCTGCACCCACATGAGAGACCCAGAAGAAGTTCCTGGCTCCTGGCTTTGACCTGGCCAAGCCCAGGCTGTTCCAGCCATTTAGAAAATGAATCGGTGGATGGATGATATCCTCTCTCTCTCTCTCTCTCTCTCTCTCTCTGTGTGTGTGTGTGTGTGTGTGTCTGCCTTTCAAAAAATAAATCATTAAAAATAGCTATGCATAGATTTCAAATTTTTTTGCAGAAAACAAACACCCTTTAATTACATTTTCTATAAACTTAAGTACTGTGGTTCATTTGTAACCCCATATCCTCAGTGGATGTGTTTCAAGACCCCCAGTAGATGACTAGAACCATGGTGGCACCAAGCTCTATTATACTATTTTCTTCTAGACCTATGTGAGTCTTTACTTTGACGTATAAGTTATGTACCCGAAGGTTAACAATAATAGCTAATAAAACGGAACAGTTTACCGATATACCCTGATCAAAATTATTTAAATTTTATGAATTGTTTATTTCTGGAATCTTCCACTCAATATTTAATCAAAATGCAATTGACCACAGGTCCTCGGGACTGAAGAAAAAAACCTGCGTGCGGATACTGGAGAACTGCCTCACTTGGAGGTGTACCTGTTACCCTGTAACTGTGTCCTTCCAGGAGCGTTAATTACGAGCAGGGAGAGAAGCGAGTTTCTGTTCGAGACCCTAATGACAAATGTCACCGCACTTGGTGGTAATTTTGCTTCTATAGTCTCAGCTCTTAACATGGAGCTGGCGTTTGCCACAGTAAAGCAGCGAAGACAGAAGGGCCTTTGGACAGACTCCTAAAGGCCTGAGCGTCGTCACTTCCTTGCTCATCTTCCTGTACCAATTTCGCTGTCGTTAACTCCGTTGTTGCTGATGTTATGTACATGTATTCAAGAGCATGGTTTGGGAAGATCAGGTCTGGTCTTTGCTGTACCTCCTGGCAAAGGATATCCCTTCCAGTTTAATGACATTCTCTGTGACCTTCAGGCTTTCTAGTTCATTTGGATTGTTTGCAGAAAATAATTGAGTCTACCTCGCAGAATTGTAAAGATTAAGCACTATAATCCCTGTACAGCGGATAGCATATTGCCTGGTACATAGTAAACATTCAGTGGATGCTGGCTATTTGCTCTGGAGACACGGGACAGGCATTCAGAATGCCGGTGCGTGGTGGTTAAGATTTCAGAACCCTGGCGACTTCCTCAGAGGGGAGCTCCGAGCTGAAAATACCAGATGACAAGGGCCAGGTGAATGCATCTCTTCGAGACGTCTAGCAGTTAGGGTTTTGTCCTAATGGGGCAGTGGGCGGGAGGGCGTCTACCTGCAGGTGAGCAAGTTGGGGCTTCCGATGTGCAGGGGGTCCACATCTGACCCTGCCCTGCAGCCCTGTCCACAGAAGGTGCTAGTTCTTCCGTGTGGCTGGAATGCTATTGGAAGTGGTGATGACACAAGGTAGCCCCTAACCCCTGGGTTGTCAAGGTGTGCTCTGTGGGCCAGCCGCATCCAAGCTTGTTAGAGGCACAAAATCTTGGGCCAGCCCGGACTTACTGAGACGGGATCTCAGGTAGCAAGAGCCCCAGGGGACCCCCGTGCACACCAGGGCTTGAAAGGTCCTGAGCTTTGTGGAGTCAGCTCAAAGTCAACTTTCACCAGGGGCCGCTGCTGACCTGTGTGGGGGTGGGGGGGGGGGGAGGTGGTGGGTGGGAGGTGTCACGGTACCATCAGGCTCCCGAGGACAGCGATTTTCTGTTGCCGCTGCTGGCGTCTCCAGCACCAGCCCACGGTCCGTGTGCGCCCTGTGTTCACCCGAGTGCTTCAGGAGTCTGCAAAGCATCCTCGCATCCTGTCCAGTTGTCACGGAGATGTCATCCCCGCGATGTGGAAAGAACAGGGAACGTGGGATTTTCTGGGAAGAGGGCTGGAAAAGGAACTTTATCCCTGAGAATTCAGGATGGGGAGTGGGTGTGAGCAACCTGGGTAAAGCCACTGGTCCAGAGCCAGCCCTTTTTGCAAGAAGCACAGCACTGTCCACGCTTCCGGTGCAGAGGGAGGCAGCAGGAGATACACAGGGACTTAATTTACCCTCAAGAAATCCGTAATATTCCCACGTGTTAAAGAGTCCGGGAGAAAGCACCCATCCTCTGGTTTATTCTTCGTGTGTGCACAGCTGGGGCTGGACCTGGCCAAAACCAGGAGCCAGGAATTTAATCAAGGCCTCCCACACGGATGACAGGAACTCGGCTACCTGAGCCAGCACCGCTGCCTCCCAGGGGCTGCATGAGCAGGAAGTTGGAGTCGGAGCTGGAGCCGGGAGCCATCATCAGGGGCTCTGATGTGGAACATCGGTGTTTTAAGACGTTCCTTCATTAGCAGGCCAAACGGCCCCTTGTCACACGATGGCAGGACCACGATGGTGTCCTCCACCCTCCCCGGGGCTTCTGCAGACAGCGGGGACTGCCACAGCATCGCCCAGCCTTGTACACACATATGTAACATGCTCTCTTGTAACCACTCCAAGCGCTTCTCTGCACATCGTCTCCATTAAAATGAGGGGAAGCGCCGCTGAAGAAGTGAAATCGTTTGTTGCAAACCTTATTTGGGGCTTTCGGAAGTCCATGCAAAGAGAAAGGTTGGCTAATGAGTTCCAAAATCCAGTTAGGAGGAATGAGGTGTAATGTTCTACAGAACAGTGGAGTGGCGATGGTTTACCATGGTTTATTGTGTATTTTATGAAGAACGAGGAGAAAGGACTTCAAAGCTCCCAACACAAATGATAAATGTTTAAGGAAACTGAAATGCTAATTACTGTTGTGGGATCACCAGTCATTGTGTATGAGTATGAAATTATCCAATTTCGGCCAGCGCCGCGGCTCACTAGGCTAATCTTCCGCCTGTGGCTCCGGCACACCGGGTTCTAGTCCCAGTCGGGGCCCTGGATTCTGTCCCAGTTGCTCCTCTTCCAGGCCAGCTCTTTGCTGTGGCCCGGGAGGGCAGTGGAGGATGGCCCAAGTCCTTGGGCCCTGCACCCCATGGGAGACCAGGAGAAGCACCTGGCTACTGGCTTTGGATCAGCGCGGTGCGCCGGCCGCAGCACGCTGGCCGCAGCAGCCATTGCGGGGTAAACCAATGGAAAAGGAAGACCTTTTTCTGTCTCTCTCACTGTCCATTCTGCCTGTCAAAAAAAAATTTATCCTATTTCCCCATGCGAATGTACCATTATTATTTATGCACTAGAATATTCGGGGTGAGAGCTAGTGAAGGAACACATACATAATTTGAGTAAAAGCCATCACATTGCCATTGCAATCGCGAATTATCACATAGGATCTAAAGCGAGTATATGGGCATCATTGCACAGTGGGTTAAGCTGCAGCTCGCAACACCCACATCCCATATCCGAGCCCTGGTTGGACTCCCTGCTATTATGCACTTCTGATTCAGCTCCCTGCTGATGCGCCTGGGAAAGCAGGTGAAGACAGCCCAAATAGTAGGGCCCCTGCCACCCATGTCGGAGACCAGGATGGAGTTCTGGACTCCTGGCTTCGTCCTGGCCCCGCCCTTGCTATTGGGGGGTGAACCAGTGGATGGAAGACATCTCTGTGTGTCTCTTCCACTCTCTGTCACTCTGCCTTTGAGATAAACTGATGTTGTGGAGCTTCCAGGCAGGAAAAAACCCAAAACACAGTTGTCCCTAGATACCCATGGGGGATTGGTTCCGAGACACCAGCCTCCGTGCCGCGGATACCAAATCCTGTGGAAGTGCCGGTGCATTGTATAAACCACCGGGGTGGCATGCGTGTACGCTGTGCGTATCCTCCCGTGCGTCCGTCATCTCTGGACTCTAGCATGCTAAACACAATGGAAATGCTATGGAAATCAGCGTGACGTGGTATTGCTTAGGGAACACAGGCAAGGAAGAAAGTCTGTACAAGTCTGTACACATGCCATCACCGCACCTAATGGCAGCATTTTGTGTCCGCGGTTGGTTGAGGCTGCAGATGTGGAACCCATAGATACACAGCACCAGTTGTAGTACCAAGGGCTAATCTCAGATGTAGAATCAATTGTTCCTTTGGGGAACTGCTTTTTAAATTCAGGTTTACAAGTCTTGCAATAAATATATATATATATATATATATTTATGAAACATAATTTATATAAATATATATATGAATGGCTTGATAGTTACAAATATAAACTAAACTGCCCTAAGAGAAAAGCTATCTCTGGATAGTGAGTGAGGAGTTTTTTTTTAATGGTTTTCCCTTTATTCTTTTCTAATTCTCTGCATTTTCTTCTGCTTCTGGACTCAGGGCACATTAAGCGCTATTTCAGAAAAAAAAAAATTCTAGGGAGCTGTGGGGAGCAATCCGGACTAGACTGAGTTACTTGAATTAAGACTTATTCTATGCATCTGCTCTCCCACAATATGGCGCTGGGAGAGAAGTAAACAGCTTCCGCACAGCTGCCTCCAGTTCAACTAATAAATTGTAGGACTTGTTCCTGATTGGAGGAGAGCAGCGTACTCGGCGTGTGGGCAGCCGAGTTGGGATTGGCGGAGGAGGACTATAAAGGAGGAGAGAGACGGCATGCACCGGGAACATCTATGGGGAACATCTAAGGGAACCCGTGCAGCCCCCGAGAAAGCCGGCCGGCGGTGTGCCGCTCCCCTGCGGAAGTGGGGAATGCGGCCAGGGGGAACTGCCCTTCCACGGAGGTGGAAGGGATAGTAGCCAACCCGGGAAGAACCAGCAACAAACCCGGGGAGGGCCGAGCAGACGAAAGAACAGCGCAGGGTCCTGTGTCGTTCCTCCACGAAGAGGGGGAGCAACAGGGAGCTGGCATTGTGGTGCCGCAGGATGAACCGCCGCCTGCAAAGCTGTCCTCGCACACGAGCGCCTGTTCCACCCCTGGCTGCTCCACTGCCGTCCAGCTCCCTCCTAATGTGCCTGAGAAAGGCAGTGGAAGATGGCTCTAGTCCTTGGTCCCCTGCGCCCCCACGTAGGAGACTCCCGGGTTCCCAGCTCCTGGCTTCAGCCTGGCACAGCCCAGCCATGCTGCATCGTGGCCATTTGGGGAGTGAACCAGCAGATGGAAGATCTCTCTCTCCGTAACTCTGCCTTTCAAACAAAATACATAAATCTTTTTTTAAAATTCTATGTGCATTACAATCGCAGTTTTGTAATAAAGCAATGATACATATAAAAACACCTTCATATGGAAGGATACATAAATACACCATAAAAGTAGTTAACAGCTGATGACTCGGATTTACAGGTAATCTTAATTTTTTGTAATCCGTCAGAAAACCACTAATTCCAGGATGCTGAGGCAGGGCCCGTGTCTCCAGCTCTCTCCAGGACTGCACAGTGATCCCAGCTCAGGCTAAGCTGTGCGCGGCTGGGGCGACGCTCAGCGCCCCCGTCCAAAAGTCCCGGGATCCTGAGCCCCGCCGTGGAAAGGATCCTTGTCCAAGAGCCGCCGCGCTACGAGGCGACGCCAGGGCGCAGTCTTGCCTGCAAGATCGGCGCGGCTGCAGCCGGGCGCGAAGGGGAGCCGCCGGCAGGTGGCGCCGGGCCGCCGACTGCCGCCCGCAGACCTGCGTCGCCGGATTTCCCAGGCGACCTCAGGCACGGTGGGGGTGGGGGGAGAGGAAGCTCGGTGCACGCACGGTCCAGCAGCTGCGGGCAAGCTGCGTGGCGTCCACGAGCAGGCACGGAGGCATCCTTTCCGGGGGCGGGCATCCCATCCTGCACGGGGTGCCTGGCTCCTGCTGGGAGAGGGATGCTACAGAACACAGAACAAAAGTGAGCCCCAGCCACTGACTGCAGGGGTGCAGAGATGGGAAGGGGCTGGGGAGGGGACATTAGGAGATGGCACCTGGGCAGGGTCCGTGCAGAGACCTGGAGGCCAGGGGCAAGGGCGCTCGAGAAAGGTGCCTCCAGGTGGCCGAGGCGTGAACACACCGCAGTGCCCGTCCCGTGCAAGCTAGCGCTCCTTGGGAAGCGTTTCGCGGAGCCATGGTCAAACCTTCCACTTGGGATTTCTGGTTTAGGGATAAAGCAGTCACCTTCTCTGAGCCTCGGTTTCTGCATCTGGCCAGTGGGGTGATTAAACGTGACCCACGTCTTGGGAAGATTAAAAGGGAGAAGCCGAGTCTCCAATCAACGCCTGATTCGCGTGACTTCCCTTCCCTAGTCCTTTCATTTCCCTGCAGTAACCTACAAACAGAGAAGACAGGCCCGCAGGCCTTTTCCAGGCTGGCCCTGTGGCGTGGGCGTGGCGGAAATTAGTAGTCCAGGGGACCGGCCCCAGCTGGCTTCCAAGGGCTAGGAGGCCATTTTCCTCCTGTTTCAGTGCCATCGACATCGAGGTCTGTCCTCACAGTCCCGTTTATAATAAAAATGCATTTTATGCTGATCATAAAAATAACGCCTCCAGGAAAAAAGGTAGCAGGAGAAAACCATTTAAAAAAAAAACTGAAAATAAAGCAGAAAGGCCAACTCTTGGAAATCGAAGGCTCCATCCTCATGCTACACACGCTCCAGAAGGTCAGAGCGGGGACTCCAGGAGGCCTGGGGGGGGGGGGGGTGCTGAGGCCTGCGTGAGGCACAGGTGCACAGGCACAGCCTGACGTGGAACGTGGAAAGGACGGGGACTCAGCCCAGCGTTCCCCTCCCAGCCACTGCCTGGCGTGGGCACGGCAGCAGTCACAGGAAGAAGTCCAGGGGAGGAGCCCCAAGGAGGAGGGAGAGGATGCTGCGACCATGCCAGGAGAGAGGTGCCGTTTGCCCGGGGAAAACAGGTCTCTCCAGGTGCTCCTGTGTGAGGCCAAACACTGCAACAAACGGAGGACTCCCGCTCCCCACGTTCTGAGCAGGGCCTCCCAGCATAGAGCAGGCCGCTAGGCCGTCAGGCGGGCAGGAGAGCCCCCTAGCGGCTGGGCGGGGAGTGGGAGAGCCAGGATCTGGGAGGGAGTAGGTGCTGAGAGCAGGGACGAGAAGGCCCCGCCCCTCAAGGTTGGCCAGCACAGAGGGCCTCTCCGCTCTGCTGCAGACCAAGGCTCCTTCTCACCCCAGGCTGCACTCCCAGAGCCGCAGAGGGGTTGTTCCGCAAGTCCGGCTGCTCAGGCTTCAGCCAAACCATACTTAGCGCTGGCCTGGGAATCAGCAGGTGTAGCCCCCAGGTGCAGCTGGGGTTAGGAGCTGCTGTTCGCAACTTACAATGCGGCCTTGAAGTATTTTCAATGCCTTTAGGATGCTGGGGGGAGTTGGATTTTTTTTGGTAGTATTTTATTTTATTTTTAATTGTTATTTATTTACCTCCCCTTTGCTCAAAAGGCAGGGAGAGAGAGAGAGGTCTTCCATCAGCTGGCTCACTCCCCAACTGGCCGCAACTGCCAGAGCTGAGCTGATCCAAAGCCAGGAGCCAGGAGCCTCCTCCGGGTCTCCCACACCAGGCCATAGTAGAGAGCTGGATCGGAAGCGGAGCAGCCAAGACTTGAACCAGCGCCCATACAGCTGCCAGCACCGCAGGTGGTGGCTTTACCTGCTATGCCACAGCGCTGGCCCCTCTCTCCAGCTTTGATTTGCCTCTCAAACTTCTGCCAAGTCCTCAAAGCCAGTTAAAATAGCCCCAGTTAAAGCAAGCATGAAATCCAGAAGGAAAGAACCAAATGGTCAATGGAGACAGTGAGATTAGAGGTGATGTTCATTCTCCTGCCTTGTTTGTGATTTCTCAGCGTTTGGCCATGTGTGGCTATTCGTTTCATAATTAGGAAAAATAAAATAATCTTAATTTTATGAGCATGTTGCAGTTGAAATATCTTAGTCTTTATGAAGTAATGCTACAGGGCCCTGACCTAGATATTTCCGAATCACTCTGAGAGGAATCTTGGCTTGCCGCCTTGTCCATATTTGGGTCAGAGTAGGTATCCTTTCTCCTCTGAGAAAATTTCCAGGCTGTGTGGCCTGGGGTTGACTCAGGTAAGTGGTTGCTGTAGCATTCATTCATTCATTAACCCCACAGCGCGCACACACACCGCTTGGCTGACTTCCAGAGCTTCTAGAAGGTTTCTGCCATAGCTCCCCTCCCACGGGAACTGAGCCTGGTCCTTCAGCAAGGATTCCTGCCGTCTTGGGAGCCCCAGGCACAGCCCTGTTGCACATCGGCCACTCCGACCCCAGTGCTGGGGGGCAAAGTTTGAGAGCAGAGGAGTGGAGGGGAGGGACCACCTGCGTGGTGGGATCCGAGGTGGGATCTGTGGGGAAGCAGCCTTGCAAAGTACTAGTGCCGCGTACTCGTGCCCTGGTGTACTTCCATTGTGAGATTTCAGAGAATTCACTATTCCCCTGGGTCCATGCGGATCAGCTGTCTATTGCTACATGGTAAACCACTCCAAGTGTGGTCCTTAAAACAGAGGTATATGGTTTCTTCTGAGTCTGTGGGTTGAGCGGGTCATTCCCTGCTGGTGTCTCCTGGGCTCATTCATGTAGCCCGAGATGCGTGGCTCTTGGTCCTGGCTGTTGTTGGCTGGGGCACCTCAATGTTCCTCTACACATTCCCCCATTTTCCAAAATATTAGACAGCCTTGCATTCATGGAGGCCTCAGGGTAGCATCCCAGACATAATGACACCACTGCTGGCCGTGTGTTTGCTGATGGCCTGTTGGCCAAAGCAAGTCCCACGGCCAGACCCTGAGCAAGGAGGCAGGAGGCCTCGCGCTCACCTCTTGATGAGAGCGGTGACAAGAAATTTTAATTCACCATGACACGCACAAGAAGTCAGGGGACAGGAGGGCAGAGTTTGAGCCGCACTTAGCTGCTGGCTGGCTGAGATGACAAAATGCTATCTCTGCAGTCCCTAGATGGGGAGATGCTAGAGGGAGTGGACTTGGAAGAAGCCTCATCTGAGCCAGTGCAGGGGGAACTGGAGCCACCTCCGGCTGTCCTGCAGCCCCCTGGCTCCATGGGGTGCTGCCGAAAGGAGATGGACCCAGGGAGAGACCACCGACAGGGAGGAGTTTTCCCCAAGCTGGGTGGAAGCCATAAGGAAAGCGATCTTTCTCAATGCATTGCAGACCTGAGTGAGGTTAGGGACTGGGTGTGTGTATGAGACTCCTGGTGTTAACCCTGGGGGTTACGCCCTTTGGAAAGCCTTTCAGCTGCAAGGAACACAGCCAGCAGCCAAGCCTCCCACGGGTACTATCCTTGGAGCCAGCTCTGCAGGCTCGTGCTCGCCAGGACTCTCCCTGAAAGTCCTTTTTCCCTGAAGTCCTCCCAGCTAGCGACAGGTGGGGCCGGGACTGAGCGTGGGAATCGGGTCTGCCTCCCTGCAAGGCGGAGCTCCTGGGGTGGCCTGTCCGCATTCCTACTGCTGGATCTGCTCACCTGGATGCTTTCCAGACACGAATTTCCTTAAGGGTTGAAAAATGAGACTTCCTTCCTGAAATTGGGCTAATTTTGGATGAAATTTCCTACTGGTCTGGTCATCAATTCATCAACGAGAGCTAAAATTAAAACCTTCCCCCCAGGAAGTGTCATCCGAAGTCCTGCCTTGGGCACTTGACCCTAAACAAGCAGAGGGAAGCACTGTGGTTTTGGGTTCTATGGTGTGGAGGAGATGCCTCACTTGCCCCAAGGTCAACAGACCCTCCAAAGCCAGAGACTCAGGGCTGGGGTGGGGACCAGAGGTACAAGTGCTTCTAAGAGTGAGAGGAGGGAGTTCCCAGCGGGGTGCCTGCCTCTCCAGGAAGGCACAGAGTCAGTCACCCCTTTTGATCCACAGAAGACCAACTCCTCCCCACGAGACAAGCAGACAGAGAAGGGCCCCTGTGAATGAACTTGACCTTTATGATTACTGTGATATTTTCAGAACACAACAATGGTGTCTCCTAGGAGCCTCCAAGAGATGCGCCAGCAAGCTCTTCTCTCGATGGGAACTCCCGTTCCAGTTGTCCCTCCTGACCTTGGACTCTCGAACTGCAGATCTTGTCGGCCTAGGTATTCTCCAGCCCAGGGAGCTGGCCACCAAATGTGCTTTGCACAAGAGGCCCCTCATATCAGAATGATCGAGACTCGTCAGTACAGAATCAACCAATGCCCGGGCACTGCATCCTGGAAAATCACCAACCCCTTTGAGCCTCGACAGTCTCATCTGCACGGTGAGGGTGGTAATAGTACCTTCCTCATAAGGTTTTTATGCAGATCGCATGCAGTGGTGCTTATAAAGCACACAGAGGCAGCACTTAGTACGTCTTAGATGCTGTTCCATCTGGAGTTCCTCAAAGAGAGGACCTCAGGTTCACGGTTGATCTGTGCAGGGACCACAGAGGGAAGAGTGTAAGGAGAAAAGCCAATGAAGGCCGGCGCTGGGGCTCACTAGGCTAATCCTCTGCCTGCGGCGCCAGCACACCTGGTTCTAGTCCCGGTCGGGGTGCCGGATTCTGTCCCGGTTGCCACTCTTCCAGGCCAGCTCTCTGCTGTGGCCCGGGAGTGCAGTGGAGGATGGCCCAAGTGCTTGGGCCCTGCACCCCATGGGAGACCAGGAAAAGCACCTGGCTCCTGGCTTCGGATTGGCACAGCGTCGGCCGTGGCAGCCATTTGGGGGGTGAACCAACGGTAAAAGAAGACCTTTCTCTCTGTCTCCCTCTCTCACTGTCCACTCTGCCTGTCAAAAAAGAAAAAAAAAAGAAAGAAAAAAGAAAAGCCAATGAAATGTGCTTTTTTCTATGTGGGTTCCTGCTGTAGGCACCCGGGGCTTAGGTGCTCTGTGCAATGCACCCTGAATGGACAGGAAGCTACAGTTTTTATCCCCAGACTCCCAGCCCCTGTGTGTAAGGGTCGCCCTGGGAGGCCCTGGTGGGCGACAAGCCCTCAGCAGAGGAGAAGGTGCAGGTGCTTGAGGGGGGACGTGGTCAGCGAGCCAGCCAACCCAGGAGGAGCAAATGATACGGAAGGGGCACCTGTCTCTTCTACCCCAGGTACCAAGATTGCTACTGTGATTGGTAAATTCAGAGTTTATCATTGTGTGCTACCCGCTTACACATCACAGACTGTGATGAACGACTCAGTGAAATTCTCATTGTCTTCTGGGATGCCAGTGTCAACAAGTACCTGCATGGACTCCGTGGTTCACTGCAAAGGAAAGAAGGACACCTCCCAGACACTGAGGCCTCTGTGAACTCGGGACCGTGCCAAGCACACGATCCTCCACAGCTCGTGAACTTGGGCACTGACACTCCTGTTCTGCAGGGGAAAAAAAAAAAAAAAAAAAGCTGAGGTATAGAGAGCTTACATATCTTACCCAGACGCACACGGCCTATGAGAGAGACAGAAATAGGATTCAACTACACAAACTAAGACTCCATCCATCAGCAGTCATCTCCACTGAAATCACACGCTTCTGTGAAGTGATCCGGAGACCCGGGGAGTGAGCAGGACAGCGCTGGGCACTCAAAGTCAGGTGCCGAGGAGGCTGAGTTCATGACGTCAATCAACACTTTCCCAGGGTCCTCCGCTGAAAGCCATGCTCTCCTGTTCTCAGGGGAGCCACAGGAACAATTTGCACTCTCAGAATGAGACTGGCTGCGTGCGTTGTGGGCTCGGCTAGCCTCAAACTCCTATTTCGGGTGCTTGCCTTTTACTTAGAGAAGAATTCTAAGGACAGGCTCAGACACGACGTGCAGCGTGATGAGGTTTATTTAGAAAGTGAGAAGCAGCCCCGGGAACATGAGGGCTTTATGAAAGGGAGGGTTAGCCAGGAAGAGGATACAGGGACCTCCATACCAGTCTTTTCCAGGGGTCCATGAGGGGAGAAAGAGAGCCCCCTCCTCATGCTACTTACTCACTTCCATAGTGTACACAGGTTACATAGTCTGATTGACAGGTGGGTGGATACAGCTGGGATTCTGTGGGGGCGGGGGAGGTGTGGGCTCCAGCTCCTGGACTAGCTATCTCCTTGGCTTTTCCCACATCAGCTATGCATTCAGGTTGACTTCGTGTCCTTGTTAATGGTGCTCCCTTGCACTCTCCACGCTCCTGGTTTGGATAATACTTTGCACACCTCCCTATAACAAAGAGCTTCCAAGGGAATTATTCTATGTTATCCTGCCCACAACCTTGAGAGGGAGCTGTTTCTGGAGCCATTGACACAGACACAAAGCTAGACCCAGAGAGACTGCACTGCAAGCCCTTGACATGGCTAAAGCGAAGCCCAGGTGTTGGAGTCCCAAGGCTGGTCTCTTTCTACTTGACCTTTGCACACTGGTCTTGGGTTGGCATCCACTCATTCATTCATTCATTCATTCACTTACTCAGTCATATTTCTTTTGAGTACATGGTCCCTGGTCTTGGGTTTGATTCTGCTTCCGGAAGCCCAGAGTCCAGAATGATGCAAAAACCAGGCTTCACAGCCATGAGAAGACAAATACTGCACCATCTCATTCATGGGTGTCGCTCCCCCTCTTCATGGAGGAACGACACTAAACCCTGCCTAGGCTTCATATCCGAGTCACGGCACCATTATGTCGCTCCCCCTCTTCATGGAGGAACGACACAGGACCCTGCGCTGTTCTTTTGTCTGCTCGGCCCTCCCCGGGTTTGCTGCTGGTTCTTCCCGGGTTGGCTACCGACCCTTCCACCTCCGTGGAAGGGCGGTTCCCCCTGCCACTTTCCCCACTTCCGCGGGGGAGCGGCACACCGCCGGCCGGCTCTCTCGGGGGCTGCACAGCTGTTCCTTCAGATAGATGTTCCTGGTGCATGTTGTCTCTCTCCTCCTTTATAGTCCTCTTCCACCAATCCCAACTCTGCTACCCACACGCCGAGTACACTGCTCTCCTCCAATCAGGAGCAGGTTCTGCTGTTTATTGGTTGAAATGGAGGCAGCTGAGTAGAAGCTGTTTCCTCCTCTCCCAGTGCCATACTGTGGGAGAGCAGATGCATAGAATAAGTCTTAATTCCAATAACATTCTAGTCCAAGTTGCTCCCCACAGTGGGAAAACCCGAAACAGTCAAACTCACAGCAGCAGAGAGTAGAACAGTGGTTGCCAGGAGCTAGGGGGTCGGGGACATGGAAGATGTGGGTCCAAGGACACAAACTTTCAGTTAGACAATGAGCAAGCCTCCGGACGTGATGTGCAGCATGGGTGGTGATGGGTGTGTTAGCTTATGGGCTATGGTAATCCGTACACAACGTGAATGTCTATCAAGCCAACACCTGGCACACCTTGGAGATATGCAATTTGTGTAGGTCGAAAATGAAAGACTTTAAAATTTTAAAAACAGGGCGGGTGTTTGGGATGGCAGGTAAAATGCTGCTGGGTCATCCATATCCCACGTCAGGGTCGCTGGGTTTGAGTCCCAGTTCCACTCCTGATCCCGGCTTCCTGTCAGAGTGAACCCTGAAAGGCAGCAGGTGGTAACTTAAGTGGTTGAGCCCCTACCACCCATGTGGGGAGACCTGGGTTGAATTTTCTGGCTCCTGGCTTCAGCCTGGCCCACCAACCTTGACTGTTGTATGCATTTTGGGAATAACACAGCAGATGGGGGCACTTTCTGTCCCTGTGTCTCTCTCTTTGTCTCTCTCTCTCTGCCTTTCAAATAAAAGAATAAAAGGTTTTTTTTTTTTTTTTTAACAGGCTAGATCCTTGTCACCAAACCAGTGGGGCTGGGTAGTGACTCCAACTCCCTGAACCTACCTCTGGGCTTCAGTCAGGGTTCCGGCTCCACCAGGGCAAGGCTCGGGTTCTTCACCTGCCACATAAGAGCATCAGGGCAAGGGCTCAGCTCATGTAGCTGCTGGCAGCATGGAGAGGGCACACAGGAAGCACCCAGTGACAATGGAAGCCACTATCTTCTTGATGGGGCAGGAGACACCGGCCGGAGCTGAACCGGGATGATGGAGTGTGCGTTAGCGCACCGGGAGAGTGCAGCTGTGTCTAAGGTAGGGACAATCCTTGCCAACTGTGCTTTCCCCTAGGGAACATGGACCACAGCCAGGGCTGCAGGGAGGCCATTTACTTGGTGTCTGGTGGAGAATGGAGACCCTGCTCTTCTGCCTCTGGGCTCCATTTATCCTGGGAGGCTTTCCGTTAATCACACAAGGGAGGCGGCCTCAAAGGGCTCATTTGCATAATAAAAGAGGTGATTGAATTCGAACGCATGGCGTCTTTACCTTTCAGTCCTCAATCCTTTTGTTCTCCTTTCTAATCATTCATTCCAGGCAGTTTTTTAAAGGCTGAACAATGTGGCACAGGGAGATATCAATTCAGGAGGGAAAAAAAATACGGTCACAAAAGGGGTTAATTCGAATCGTGGGCAGCAAACGTTTTTCTTCTTTCTCTTTTCCCTTGGAAGGGCACAGAGCCAGAGGGGGAGCTAGGACTGGCAGCAGCTGAAGCGAAAGCAAGTGGATCCCCAGTTTCCTTTTCTTTTCCTTTCTTTCTTTCTCTCCCTTCCCTCCCCTCCCTGTGGGGGGGTATTTTTTTAAAGTGAAATTTTAAAATATTCTGAGCTCACTTTTTTTTAAGACAAAACAAACCGTAAAGCTGTTCAATACATGCGGATGAAAGACTTGGCAAATGGACTTGTTTCAATATTATGAACAGCTGGAGAGACAGAAGGGAACCGATTGAGGCCCTACTGTGCACTGAACCTTCCCAAAATCCTTGCCGTGTCTCTATTATTTCCATTTTACAGATAGGGAAGTTGAGGTTTAGAGAGCCCCAGAGAGTCTGTTGTAAAGGTAGGGCATCCCATTCTTTTTATTACAAAACACAGAAAGCAATTTAGAAAAAGATGAGAATACACAGACGGCTAAAGGCAGCAAAGAGAAAAGACTTCTTAGGTATTGTAAGATAATATGCATACAAGCAAATAGATTGACATACACTCAGCCAGAGCCCAGAGCTGAATAACAGAACTAGACCAGGAAAATAAGGGCTTTATGCAACAAGCCCTCAGGGTACCAACTGAGTGACAGGTGCACAAGCAAGGGAAAGCAGACCGAGCGGTGTGGACTCCACGTGTCCCTCTCCATGAGCGAAGCCAAGGATGCTGGCAACAGCCGCAGAGCCCTCTCTTCTCCCCAACTCCTCTTTCAAACACACACAAAATAACAAAGATCGCGAAAGAAACAAGCCACAGAGGTGACCGGGCATCTCTGAGCACAGGAAGCTGGAATAAAACCCCTGATGGCTCCCGGGTCACAGCTCATGTGGGCACTGGGGCTTCCTGAAACACCCAGGGAAAAGACAGAGCCGCACAGTGGGGAAGCTGCTGGGGCAAAAGGGTGATGAGCAGGGGCGGGCGTTTGCAGGTAAGGATTGACAGAAGCCCTTTCCCGTAAAGGCAGGACCCAGCTCTCCTGTCTCCCTTAGCCCAACGTGACCTTGCCCGTCCTTTACCAAAATTCCCTGAGATGAGAAAGTGGCACAGCTGGCCCTACAAGAAGTCCTCTGCCTCTCCGACAGATGGAACTCTGCTGGCCAGTGCTTGAGTAGGGGAATTCCAGGTCTGGGGCAGAGGGAACCACCACTTCCATGTAGCGCCCAGACCAGTGGGAGCCCACCCGGCCATCAGAAATTCCCTAACACGCACGGCCTCACCGACCAATCAACAGAAGGGCACGAGCACCGCTGACCAACCAGGAACTCGGACACGAGCTGACCATGCGCCTCTCAGCCCCAGTTTCCATCTACAGGAATCTTCACTCCAGACTCCTCGGGGAGCCCAGGAATTAAGCAATAGCCGCCCAGCTCCTTGCTTGCTCTGCACTTTGCAATAAACAGATGCATTCTTCCCAATGACTGGCCTTCTGCATGTCGGGTGAGTGGACCCAAGTTTGGGGCTTCTATGGCAACACCTGCAACACCTTGTTCAGCAACAGGGTGAGAAAAGGTTTTAAGATCCCGTGGAGGGGTCGGCGCCGCGGCTCACTAGGCTAATCCTCCACCTAGCGGCACCTGCGCACTGGGTTCTAGTCCCGGTCAGGGTGCCGGATTCTGTCCCGGTTGCCCCTCTTCCAGTCCAGCTCTCTGCTGTGGCCCAGGAGTGCAGTGGAGGATGGCCCAAGTGCTTGGGTCCTGCACCCCATTGGAGACCAGGAGGAAGCACCTGGCTTCTGGCTTCGGATCAGCGCGGTGCGCCGGCCGCAGCACACCGGCTGCAGCGGCCATTGGAGGGTGAACCAACGGAAAAGGAAGACCTTTCTCTCTGTCTCTCTCTCTCACTGTCCACTCTGCCTGTCAAAAAAAAAAAAAAATACCATGGAGGAGGAGGCTGGTACATGATGCAGCGAGTTAAGCCATCGTTTGCAGTGCCAACATCCCATCTGGGTGCCGGTTCAAGTCGTCCTAGCTATTCCACTTCCAATCCAGCTCCCTGCTAGTGCGCCTGAGAAAGCAGTAGAAGATGGCCCAATTCCTTGGGCCCCTGCACCCGCATGGGAGACCCGAAAGAAGCTCCTGGCTCCTGGCTTTAGCCTGGCCCAGCCCAGCCCTGGCCATTGTGGCCATTTGGGAAGTGAACAGACAGATGGAAAAATCTCTCTCTCTGTCTCTGCCCCTCTCTCTGTAATTCTTTCTTTCTTTTTTAAAGATTTATTTAATTATTTGAAAGTCAGAGTACACAGAGAGGAGAGAGGCAGAGAGAAAAAGAGAGATCTTCCATCCACTGGTTCACTCCCAAATTGGCCGCAATGGCTGGAACTGTGCAGATCCAAAGCCAGGAGTCAGGAGATTCTTCCAGGTCTCCCACGTGGGTGCAGGGGCCCAAGAACTTGGGCCATCTTCTACTGCTTTCCCAGGCCATAGCAGAGAGCTGGATTGAAAGCGGAGCAGCCAGGTCTCCTACTGGCGCCCATGTGGGATGGCAGCGCTTCAGAACAGGGCATTAACCTGCTGCGCCACAGTGCCGACCCCTGTCTCCTGTTTCTCTGTTTTAACTGCCTTGACCTCCATTCTTGTCAAGTGCGCACATAATAAACCCAGGGCTCAGGTCACCCTGCTACTTCCAGACACTGCTACTTCTGCCCCTTCCCCCCATGCCTTCCTCTTCTGCTCCTACACCCTCCCGTGGCAAGAAAAGCCAAACCGCCCAACCCCATCTTGTAGGGAAACTTTGAACCCAGGAACCATGAGGAACCAGCAATTCACTTGTTGGGCCTTCCCTGGGGACTGCTGGGAGGCCCAGCCCCCACGGTGCAGAGGACTGGGGCAGGGGTGTTCAGGCAGCCCTGAGAGTGGAGAGCTGCTCCCACACTCCCATACCTTCTAGGGGAGAAGGGCAAGAGGACTTAAAGGTTTGCATTTTAAAAGCTGTAATTATTTTTCATGTTGCAATTAGTCTTGGTTTAAAAAGAAGAGTGTTAATGATTGTATTTCCTGCTGAGTCTGGGACAATAAATAGCTCATCCTTACCCCTCCAAGTTCTCAGAGGTGGTCCCCGGCCTTGCAGACTGTCTGGTCTGCAGGGAGCAGGGGAGGCAGGACTGTTTCCGCACCAGCTTAGAGCTCCCGGGCCCAGCTATAGCACACTGGCTGATTTGGCACCTCTCTTCAAGCCTCCGATGCTTCTCCAGAGAAAGGGAGCTGTTGGGCTCAGCAGGGCTTCCTGTCCCAGTTGTTGGGGATATCGTTCTGGAGACTGTGAGTCAGCAAAGAACTTGCTAGTCAATCAAGCCCATTGCTCCCATCAAGAATTGAGGGAGACGTGGAGGTCCCAGGCCTCGGTGGGACTCCAGGAGTTGGGTGAGCATGGGGAACCCTCCACCGGCACACCAATTTCCCCTGTGCTTTTGAAGAACCCTGCAAGATCAGGAAGTAAAAATCTTTTCAACAAATTGTGCAGAGAACACTAGATATCTATAGGGATCCCTACCTCACACCATATACAAAATAAACTGAAAATGGATCAAAGACCTAAATGCAAGTGTTAGAAATATAAAACTCTTAGAAGACATCATAGGGGTAAATCTTTGTAGTCTTGGATTAGACAACAAATCCCTACATATGACACAAACAACAATCACAATAAACTGACTTCATCAAAATTACAGACTTTTGTGCTTCAAAGGACACTGTTAAGAAAGTGAAAAGACAGTCATAGATGTGAGAAACCATTTTCAGCTCATATAGCTAATAAAAGATTTGTTTCTAGAATATATATAGAACTCTCACAACTCAATGACAAAAAGACAAGCCAATTTTAAAATGAGTAAAGAACTTGAATAGAGATTTTTCCCAAGTTGATACACATATGGCCAACTGGCCAATGAAACAACACTCAACATCATCAATCCCCCAAAGAAATGAAAATGAAAATCACAGTGAGATACCTCTTCATACCTTAGAATCACTAGAATAAAAAAGACGTACAACAGTGAGAGCGGGTGAGGACACACAGACTGGAAACTTGCATACACCACTGGTGGGAATGTAAAATGGCATAGCTAGCTACCTTGAAGAACAACCCAGCAGTTTTGCAAAGAGTGAGTCATAGAATTACCAGAGGACCCAGCAATTCACTTGTTGGGCCATATCCAGGAGAACTGAACACTGGTATCCATAGAAAACTGGAACCCAGAGCTTCACAGCAGCCTATTCAGAACAGCCGAGCAGCAGAAATAACCCAAAGGTCCATCAGCTGGTAAGTGGATAACCAAAATGGTACAGCCACAGGCAGGATATTGCGCAGCCATAGAAAGTGAAATTGATTCGTGCCACAGCATGGATGAATTGAAAACACGATGCTGAGAGAAAGAAACCAGACATGCAAGGCTCTTTGTTGTAGGGTTTCACATAGCTGAAACATCTGTATAGACCAATCCATGGAGATTAGGGGATGGGGAATGACTGCTAATGGGTATGGAATTTCTTTGGGGGATGATGAAACGTTTCTGGAATTACAGCAGAGGGGAAAGTTACACCATTAACAGGATGATGTTAGGGGTGAGAATGTGCTTAGGTTAAGAGGCAGTTAGCATGCCCATTCCAACACCAGAGTGCTTGGGTTCATGCACGGCTCTCGACTCTAGCTTCCCGTTAATGCACACCCTGGAGGCAGTGGTGATGAACCCCGGGGTCCTGGTGGAGGTGATTAAATCATTCAGGGCACCAGTTTGGAAGGGGTGAATATGGTTCTTGCAGAACCCCAGTTAGTCCTCCCAAGAGTGAGTTGCTACACAAGAGCAAGTCGGTACTCTGCGCCACTTCCATGTCAGCACGCAGTCTCTGCCTTCTATCCACACTCCCCGCATCTGCCACAAGGCCCTCCCCAGAGGCCAGACAAATCGGCCAACCTTGAACGTTCAACCTGCAAAAGTGTGAGCTAGATAATTCTCTTCCTTTGTACATTGCCAAGCCCCATGTATTTTGTTAAAGCAACAACAACAACAGCAAAAAGAAGCTAGAACTGAGCAAGTGGCTGAGACCTTCTCTGAGCCCCAACTTCCCCATGTTGGAGAGGGGAGCTCCATCTCTGGTCTGGGAAAAGGAAGGGAACATGCAGCCGGAGGCAGCATCGGGGTCGAGCAGGCTCTGATCTGACTCCACTTCGGCTTTCTCCAGCTGTGCCGCCTTAGGCAAGTCACGAACCTCTCTACACCGCTTTCTTCACCCAAACTGGAGCCACTGAGCTGTACTTGACAGAACCATCCAAAGGACAAGTGGTACCGGAAACACCTGTTACTCAGGTGCAGCACTTGGCTCCGAGAAGGAATTCAGGAGCAAGTCGGAGAACAGTGACTAGTGAGCTGCAAGTGTTTTCATTGAGAAGCTGAGACACACTGCACAGAGTGCGGTCTGCTCTGGGGGCGCTGGGGCATATGTGCTGTGTGTGTTGACCGTTGCATGGGTCATGCAAGGGAAGTGCGTTCTGAAACAGGAGAGGAATATCCATGGGCTTTCTGGGAGCTGGGTGGAGATTTCCCAGCATCTAGCTACCGCCCTTTTCACTCCTTACAAGGTTGGCTGTCTCCCATCCTGGAGGCTGGAACGTGGGTCATTGAACATGCATATGAATTACAGTGACAGGATAGCAAGTTGGAGGTCAGTCTGGCTCAGCCAAGGCCCCTACACTGGACTGAGCCCAGTCCAGGCAGCGGTCTGCTTATCTCCAGAGCAAGGAGAAGCAAGACCCTGTGGGTCTTGAGCTAATGGAAAATATGACCTCCAGAGACTCCCCCGCTTCCTTAGCATCCTTGTGTCACAAATAGGCTAGAGGTGATGAGCTCAGGAGAAAACATTTTAGAGGGAATCACAGAAAAATATTGCTTAATGTCAGAATAGGAAAGGTTTTTTTTTTTTTTGCATAAAATAAAGAAAGCATAAATCACAGGGAAAGGAGTTGATTTGATTAAAATGTAAAAATGTTCTAAATAAAAATGACCCGCTACAAGGGGACACAAGGAATCTAAGGCAAGGAGAAGAGATCTGTGGTACACGTAACAGACAAGAACTTACTCCTGTCAAGAGACTATTGTGGGGCTGGTGCTGTGGTGTAGCGGGTAAAGCCCTGCCTGCAGTGCTGGCATCCCATATGGGCACCAGTTCGAGTCCAGGTTGCTCCACTACTGATCCAGCTCTCTCCTATGGCCTGGGAAAGTAGTGGAAGATGACCCAAGTCCTTGGGCCCCTGCACCCACGTGGGAGACCTGGAAATAGTTCCTGGTTCCTGGCTTCGGATCGGCACAGCTCCAGCTGTTGCAGCCAACTGGGGAGTGAACCAGCAGATGGAAGACCTCTCTCTCTCTCACTCTCTCTCTGCCTCTCAATCTCTCTGTGCGTAACTCTTTCAAGTAAATAAATAAATCTTTGAAAAAAAAATGAGACTACTGTAATGAATTCCTATGCATCAAGACTAAAAGGACAAATAGCTGAAAGAGAAATGGGCGAAAGGAATAGACCCAGGCACAAGAGGAAACATTGACAACTGAAACACCAACAAGACAATGCTTAATGTCTTCGCTACCAGGAGGGCACAAATTAGAGCAAGAAATTTCTTCACATTCCTCAGATTGGCAAAAACATAATAAATATTCTGATGCTACAGGGGCTGGGAGGTGGGAACCCACACACAGCTGGGTACTGGTCCTGCCACTTTGGACCTAAGAGTTCGGTTCTTAGGTATAAACCCTAGAAAATCCTGGGCAGCTGTGTAAGAGAAAGATATGGAGAGAATATGAAATGAAATGTTACCAAACAAGATGCACGAATCTGAAAAATGTACTATCGGGCTCAAGAATTCAATACAAGAGGAGACATTTGGACTCAACACCAGGAAAACTTAAACTGGGGTGTTTAGGGGTCTGTACTTAGGGAACAGAACTGTAAAGAAAATTAGCCCATGAGGGCCACGCAAATCAGACTCAAGGTCATTTCTAACAGGATGCAGAGAGCTGTAATTAACCGGAGAAGGGAGGTGGCCCCTGTAGCACTGACCATTTCTTCTTTCTTGACCTGAGTGGTGGCTGCGTGGGCGCTCACTTTAGAACAATGCGTTGGGCTGTACATTTGGATTGTGTGCGCTTCCTTGGGGAAGTATATTTGCTTTCACTAAAAGTTTTCCCAAAACCAAGAACTTCGAATGTGTATCCTCACATCCCAGTGTATTTTCTCGCACCCGTGACTGTGTGACGTTCCAAGAGCCGATTGCACTGGGCAGGGTACCTGACCCCAAGTCTCAGCGGACGGCTTGGCCTGGACGGGAAGGCGTAGGAGAGAAATGGGTGGTGAAGCCCAAAGGACGTAGCCCAGGGGGGACTTTGCGCTGTGCAGAAAGCAAGGAGCGAAGGCTTCGGGCTCGACAACCGCGTCTTATTTCAGCGGGAAGCACAGGGCTGAAGCTGAAATCCAGCGTGTGAGCCAGCGTTGAAAGATAAATGGTATCTCCACTGCTAGCCTCTCCTATTTAAGCCTCCTTGGGTTCTTCTAAGACTCAGCCGAGGGTGGCAGGTTTTTAAAGGGCGGTTTCCCTGGTCACAAAGACCCACAGCAAGCGCGAAGCATCTGCGCATGTGCGGGTTTGGGCCGGTGTATTTGCGTACCCGCTAAGCATTTGAAACGCGCCTTGCCATGCCTGCAGGACCACAATGTAAAAATCATTCTGAAAAGCTCACAGACCACCGGAAGGCTGAACCACGTCCCATACCTTTTGTCCCCGTACCCGTACATCCGAGATTGTTATCCCCAGGGTGCTATCAGAAATATCAAATAAATTTCCCAGAAAAGTTTGCAGCACATTGTCATCAACCCGCGGTGGGAAAACTTGGAATCCACCTAATGTTCAAAAATAGAAAATGATACAGTGAACTCATTCCAGACACGTGATGAGATGTTTTGCGGTCATTAAAATTCTATTTAGAGAGAGCTGGTAATCACCAAGAGGACCACAGGATAGAAAATTGAAATTACAGGATGATTATAATAGCGGCAGCCACAAAACCTTCTGCAGAGGAAAACGTGATGGAAGGAAATCCAATAAAGGAGTTGGGAGTTATCCTCGGGGGGTGAGAATGAAATCTGGATCCATTTCCCCTTTTACTCCTCTATAAAGAATTTTTCCAGGATCATTAAGACAATTTGATGGCTTAAAAAAAATTTAGAAATGGGGCTGGCATTTGGTGCAATAGTTAAGTTGCAACTTGGGACACGGACATTCCATATCAGAGTTCCTGGTTCGAGTCCCAGCTCCTCCTCCTCTGATCCAGCTTCCTGCCAAGGCTCACCCTTGGAGGCCACAGGTGATGGCCCAAGTGCTTGAGTCTCTGCCCCCCTCCCCTGCTGTGGGAGACCCTGACTGAGTTGCAGGCTCCTGGCTTTAGCCCGGTCCAGCCCTAATTCTTGCTGGCATTTGGAGAGTGAACCAGCAAGTGAAAACAGGGATTTAGCCTCTGGCAAGGGCCCCCTTGCTGCCTCAGTGGAAGCCATGTGGGAGGAAGAGAGCAGGTGATGAGACAGGAAGCCAGGGAGGCATGCAGGGCCCCAGCTGGCTCTCCTGCAACACCAGTCTCACCTGAGCACCAACTCACTCTGCGGGATCAGCGCTTAAACCAAGCTTATTAAACCAAGGGTTCATCCGTCAAAGAGCTATCAGCACGGTAGCTTTTTATTAAATCGTTATAAAATTCATGGAGACGGTGCATCAATTCACCAACTCCCTCCAGCAGCTCTCTGAAGGGAATATTTCATTTACTTCTTTTTGTTTTAATGATAGTGGTTTCAAGCCACATTTTTTTTAAAAGAAAAAAAGATTTATTTATTTATTTGAGAAGCAGAGTTACAGAGAGAGAGAGACAGAGACAGAGACAGAGAGAGAGGTCTTCCATCCTCTGGTTCACTATCCAGATGGTTGCAATGGCGGGAGCTGGGCTGATCTGAAGCCAGGAGCCAGGCGCTTCTTCCGGGTCTTCCCATGTGGGTTCAAGGGCCCAAGGACTTGGGGCATCTTCTGCTTTCCCAAGCCATAAGCAGAGAGCTGGATCCGAAGTGGAGCAGCCGGGACTCAAACCGGTGTCCATATGGGATGTCAGCACTGCAGGCGGCAGCTTTACCTGCTATGCCACAGCACCGGCCCGGCCCCTTCTTTACTTCTTTGCAAATGAATAGTGAGGCTCAGGGAAATGAATGCAGCCCACGGTCACCCAGGAAGTAAGTGTCTGAGCCAAAGCATGGCCCTCTGAGCACTGGGCACCCGGCTCTGTCTCCAAGATGCTCTTCCTATGCTCTTGCAGGGCTTCGTCCGCATCCCTGCTTCACCCTGCACCTGCCACACTGAGTGCTTCCACTCCTTTCCCTCCCAACACACCCAGCTAAGAGCAGAGCCGTTCTTGGAGCTGTGGAACACAGCATCTAAACAGTCATCAAATCTCATCAGTTCTTCAATGATTCCACCCATACCACTGATACCACCCATCCCCCACTGCCAGTCCTGCTGTTTCCTGTAGAGTTGGCTCCAACCTGCTTCCATAGAAGTAGAACTCAAGCCTGGCTAATCAGATGTATTCCCTTAGCCATCATGATTGGGTCAGAGATGAGTAACTGATCCAAGCAGAGCAACAAATACACCCTTTGACCCTTTCTGTTAATTTTAGAAATATGCTATGGCTCTTCCCACCTAGCTAGGAATACAAGAACAAGTGGAGGTGCTGGAACTGCTGCAATCATTTTATGATGTGAGGCCCAGTAATGGAGTCAACACTGAGGAAGTGGAGAAGGGGAGAGAAAGAAACTGGCTCCTGGATGAAGCCATGCCCAAGAGTACTCACGCCCTACCTAAGCTGGTTTAGGTGAGATGCTTTGTGCTGAAAACTATTCTAGATGCTCCCGTATCTGGAAATAATGGCCCAACTTCACCGCTGGGCGTCGAAGGCCTCCCTGATCTGGCTTCAGCTGCAGTTTCAGCTTCCGGGGGTCTTCACAGCTCCTTAGAATCCAGTGCACCAGCTGCTTGCCTCACCCACCCTTCAGCAGGAATCCAGCGATGTTCCTTCTAGAAGCTCAAGGTAGCTTTGCCTGTGCTGTACCTTGTGCCTCAAATCAAGTTCCCCCTTCCCAAAGGAATAAAACCTTCTCTCCCTCCCTCTCTCTCTCTCTCTCTCTCTCTCTCTCTCTCTCTCTGATTTATTTGAAAGGCAGAGCTATGGGGGGGGGGGTGTGGGGAGGGAGACACATAGAGATCTTCCATCCGCTGTGTCACTCTCCAAATGGCCTCAATGGCTGGAGCTCAGCCAGGCTGAAGCCAGGGGCTCCATCTGGGCTTCCCACGTTGGTGCAGGGGCCCAAGCACTCAGGCCATCTTCTACTGCTTTCCCAGGTGCATTAGCAGGGAGCTGGATCGGAAGTGGAGCAGCCAGGACTCGAACCAGTGCCCATGTGGGATGCTGGTGCTGCAGATAGAGGCTTTACCTGTTACGCCACAGCGTCAGCCCTGAGAGTTTATTTTAAAGATTTAATGAGATAGAACCCTTTGCACTACTGTGCGTGTGACAGCACACTCGCTAAGCGCTATGCAAATGGCTGGGCTCAGTGCTTCTGCAAGCCTGGCGTGTGCCAATTTGCTTAACACAAATCAAGCCTCCCTGCTTTTCCCTACGCTATGCTATCCTCTATGCTATCCTCTCTGCCACACGGGGCCATTTCTTTTTGCATTCGTCAAACACACAGTCATCAGACACCTGCTGTGTGTCAGCTATCGGGTGCATGCTGGGAATGTTGACAGTGAAGAAAGAGCCAGCCCCTGTCCTCAAGGCACTCAGGCTACAAGGAGAGACGGTTGCATAAAGTGACCCAGCAAATGCAAAGCAGCCGGAAACATGCTGTCCATTCATTTGTTCATCCACTCACTGAGATGTTTGCACTGAGCGGGCACCCTGTGTAAGATGACAGCAACACAGCAGTGACAATTAAGGTCTCTCTCTGCTGGAGGGCTCACACCCATGAGCAATAGAGACACCAAGGGGCTGGTGCTGTGGCGTAGCAGGTAAAGCGGCTGCCTGCAATGCTGGCATCTCATTTGGGCGCTGGTTCGAGTCCTGGCTGCCTCTCTTCCAATCCAGCTCTCTGCTGTGGCCTGGGAAAGCAGAAGAAGATGGCCCAAGTCCTTGGGCCCCTGCACCTGCATGGGAGACCAGGAGGAAGCTCCTGGCTCCTGGCTTCAGATCAGCACAGCTTCAGCTGTTGCAGCCAATTGGGGAGTGAACCAGCAGATGGAAGACCTCTCTCTTTCACTCTACCTCTCCTCTCTCTGTGTAACTCTGACTTTCAAATAAATAAATAAATCTTAAAAAACTGGATGTTGTAAGGGGCTGCTGGAGGGAGGGAGGTGCCTGGTATGAGCAAGACAGGCTTCCAAGGAGATGGCCTTGGAGTTGAGACCCGAATCCCGAATGCTGTGAAGAAGCCACCAGGAGGAGTATGGAAGGACAGGTCCTACGAAGAGCTTGGCCTCCCCAGCTCCTCCCGCTCCTGCCTCTGATACCTGGGCAGACTCTGCCCAGAACAAAACATCCTGAGAAAGGGGAAAGCATCCGGAGAAAGCGGGGCTGTGTCCTCACTCGATCGCAGCTCGGAAAGCAACCAGCCTCCAGGGCACACCAGAGTCCATGGAAGAGTGGTGTGGCCCTGCAGTTACCAAGGGGGGAGCCCTCGGTCCATGTACCAAGGCCTGGGTCGCTGCAAGTCATTGCGTCCTTGCCCCCGCTGCCTCCGAGGAGGGAATTGAACTCCCAGCACCTGCGTTCTCCCCTGGCCAGCACTGGCCATTGTTCACTGGGGAGTGAACCAGCAGCTAAGGGCGCTCTCTCCATCGCCCTCTCTTTCCACCTCTCACATCAGTCATTTTTAAAGGTAGTTTGTGGAAAGTGGGCTTAAAATATACATTGGTTCGGGTGCGGAAATATTGAAGTCCCTGCATACTTTTTCATAGCCTGCCTTTTCCATGCACTTTTCTTTTTTCAAAAGATTATTTATTTATTTGAAAGAGTTACACAGAGGGAGAGAGAGAGAGAGAGAGAGAGAGAGAGATCTTCCATCCACTGGTTCACTCCCCAGTTGGCCGCAACGGCAGGCGCTGAGCTGATCTGAAGCCAGGAGCCAGGTGTAAGATCATCACAAAACACACCAAACACCGGAGTAAGGGAAAGGATTTACTGGGGAAAAACCCAGCAGGCCGGAGGGAAGTGGCAAGGAAGGAAAAAGAGGGGTAAAGAGACAGAGACAGAGTTTAGGAGATGGAGAGGAAGAGAGAGAGCGAGGAAGAAGAGAGGAGAGAGGAGCTGAGAGAGAGAGGAGAGAGAGAGAGAGAGGAGAGGGAGGAGCAGGAGAGAAAGAGAGAGAAGATGAGAGAGAGAGGAGAGGAGGGGGAGAGGAGAGAGACTGAGCAAGAGAGAGAGAGAGAGCAAGCAGGCGAGAGGAGAGCCACGTGTTCAGGAATAGGTCCTTTTAAAACTTTGCCGAAGGGTGGGCAGGGAAGCAGGAGCAGCGAATCCCATTAGGATGAGGGTGGAGCTTGACACTGGTGGTTGTGCCATGTGGCCACCTGCTTCCAGCAATGGTGGCAGGGGCTAGAGCTTAGGATGGTGTCAGTGTGTAGATATCACCATAGATAAGACTGCACCATTTTCCTAACACCAGGAGCTTCTTCTGGGTCTCCCACGTGGGTGCAGGGGCCCAAAGACTTGGGTCATCTTCCACTGCTTTCCCAGGCCATAGCAGAGAGCTGGATTGGAAGTGGAGCAGCCAGTTCTCGAACTGGGGCCCATATGGGATGCTGGCACTACAGGCACTGGCTTTACCTGCTAAGCCAGAGCGCCGGCCCCTCCATGCACTTTTCAAAGGACCCTGTGTACAAGGCCTCTGCAGAGTGCATCTGGGTTCCTCAGTCGTGGGGCAAAGCAGGCCCATGTGCATGGGATCCCTTCTGTCCCAGGCCTCCGGGGGTCCTGCAAGACTGGCTCACCCCAGACACTGGGCTTCTGCCTGTCCTTGCTGCCAATGTGGCTGGGGTCACCCTGCTTTGCCTGACTTGCGGGAGCAGTCCATCTCCCTGCGCTCAGCAACAGCAGAGGTCATGGCGCTCCCTGTGCTGCTCACAGCTGTCATGATGGCTAAGCCCCCACCATACCTAAGAACCTCACAAGACCCTCCCCGTTACTGCCGCCCCTCCAGGTGGAGGTACCTGCCCGAACAAAGTCCTTGAGAGGTACAGAGGTTCCAGGAACAGAAAGGCCAGTGGGACGCGAGTGGGACACACGGAGGGGACTAGGAGGTGAAGACAAAAAATCCAGAACCAGCACTGAAGTGCAGCAGCTGATGCCCCGGCCTGTGATGCCGGCATCCCTGTGGGCACCGGTTCAAGTCCTGGCTGCTCCACTTCTGATCCAGTTGCCTGCTAATGCATCTGGGAAAGCAGGAGAGGATGGCCCTGCACCCACGTGGGAGACCCAGAAGAATCTTCTGGCTCCTGGTTTGGTCTGGTCCAATCCTGGCCATTGCAGCTATTTAGGGGAGTGAACCAGCAAATGGGAAACGCTCTCTCTCTCTTTTTCTCTGCCTTTCCAATAAATAAAATAAATATTTTTTTACAAAAGAAGTAGGCAGAAGAGCAGGAAGGGGCCAACTGGAGCAGGATGTTCCAAGTGGCAGTGGGCTACCCATGTTCCCACCTTAGGGTGGCTCAACTCGTGATGGTATGAAAGGGTTAACTAGTGTTACTACCATATTTACTTGCTAAGAAATTAAACACTTGATTATAAAATAGGCTCTGACTTAGGTGATCTTGCCTGGCTAAAGGCTGATACCAGCATTCTGAGCATATTTAAGGCAGGCTGGGCCAAGCTAGGGTGCTTGGTAGCACAGGTGGAGTCTGCATTTTCGGCTCACCTTGAGTTCAGTTCATCTTGGGTTTACAAGGATGCGAGCCCCTTGGAAACTGAGGAGCCTCTGTAAGTACATTGTATTTCAAGGGCAAGGGGAAGCCCTGGAAGGGCGTTAGGCAGAGGAGCAGTCAGGGGTGGAGTCTAAGGCTGCTCCACTTCCCATCCAGCTCTCAGCTACGCCCTGGGAAAGCAGCAGAGGATGGCCCCAGTGCTTGGGCCCCTGCACCTGCTTGGGAGACCCGGAGGAAGCTTCTTGCTCCTGGCTTTGGATCGGCACAGCTCTGGCCATTGCGGCCATCTGGGGAGTGAACCAGCGATGGAAGACTCTCACTCTCTGTCTCTCTCTCTCTCTGCCTCTCCTTCTCTGTGTAACTCTGACTTTCAAATAAAATAAATAAATCTTAAAAATAAAAGACTGGATGGAAAAGGCATTGCAGGGGGCCAGTGCTATGGCCTAGCGGGGAAAGCCGCCTCCTGCCCGCATTTCCTGTGGGCACCTCTTCAAGTCCCGGCTACCCCACTTCCGATCCAGCTCCCTGCTGTGCCTGGGAAAGCAGCAGGGAATGGCCCAAGTGCTTGGGTCTTTGCACCCATTTGGGAGACGTGGACCAATCTCCTGGCTTCTGGCTTCCTCTGGCCCAGCCTCGGCCATTGTGGCTATTTGGGGAGTGAACCAAAGGATGGAGGAGCACTCTCTCTCTCTCTAACTCTGCCTTTCAAAAATAAATCTTTAAAAAAATTTTAAATAAATAAAATAAAATTTAAATAATATTTATTTAAATAAATAAATTTATTAAAAAATAATCCTTAAAAAAACTCATTGCAACCCCAGTTGAGAGGATGCCTGGGACTAGATAAGTCGAATCAAGATGAGAAGAATGGACTGCAAATGGACCCGAGGGGAGGGCTGGCAGGGAGGTGGACTGGGATTGCTCGGGGAGTGAGAACCCGGAAGGCAGAGGGTGAGACCCGCACACAGGCCCACCTGGCACCAAGGCTGATGAACCCAGACACACTCTGCCCAGGCCCAGTATGCAGGGCCTTCAGAAAGTTCAAGGAAAATCATATTATGAAAAAGCTATGCATCAATTTCAGCATTTTTTGCACCAAATATATATATATATAAATTCCATTTCCTACAAAATATATTTTAAAAATTTATTTATTTATTTATTTGAAAGGCAGAGTCACACAGAGAGAGGGAAAAACAGAGAGAGAGAGGGTGAGATCTTCCATCTGCTGGTTCACTCCCCAAATGGCTACAACGGGCGGAACTGTGCCGATCCAAAGCCAGGAGCCAGGAGCTTCCTCCTGGTCTCCCACACAGGTGCAGGGGCCCAAGAACTTGGGCCATCTTCTACTGCTTTCCCAGGTGCATTAGCAAAGACCTGGATCAGAAATGGAGCCAGCACTGCAGGTAGAGTGTTTCCCTGCTATGCCACAGCGCTGGCCCCCACAGAATATTATTTGTGAGGCAGAGAGAGACAGAGGCACCCTGAGATGGGGAGGGAGTGGCTGTTTATGGGGGCATAGCAGGGGACAGGAGGTACAGGTGTGGGACCATGTTAGACATCCAAGCAGCCTTGGGAGAGGTGGATGTTCAAGTGCAGAGCTCAGTGGAGAACTCGGGGATGGAGATGTACCACGGAGTCAGGAGCACGTGGCTCCGATGAGGGCTCCCCGTTGGGTCACGGTCTTGCCAGTGAGGAGTGGGAGAAAGGAACAAGGATGTTGAACACCAGAAACCCACCCCGGTGGCCGAGCAGCTCAGAGGCCCAGGAAGGAACTCTCGGCTGAGATCCTGAACAGAAAGGACCCAGGGAGGGGCTGAATGGCAGCAGCAGACATTCACGGATGGTCTTGGGATATCATGGCCGCTACTGCTCCTGCTCCTTGTAAGAAGCCACGGCAACTGGAGATCCCTGGGAAGACAGACTGGAGCACCCACGTCTTGGCTATGGGGTGGGGGTTGGGCACACTTGGTTCCACCAGGACCTTGTGGGATGGGGGTTGCGGAAGAGGCATTCTCAAAGCAAACCTTGATGCTTTCATCAAAGAAAAGGGAATGGAAAGAGGGGAGAGAAGAGCGATAGGCACCTGCTGCTCCTGGCCTGCCCACAGACCTCCCCCAAGTTCAGCTCAGAGGGGGAATTCCCTTTGAGAATGTCCTTGACTTTCACGAATGAAGGGAACTGTTCCAGCTCTGTGCTCTTATCCACTAACTTGCAGGCACATGGGTGGGCACTACCCCTCAGCCCCTCTGCCTCCAGGAGCCTGTGACACAGCAAGCTCAGAAACACACTCCTATTCATCTGCAAAACCCCAGTCACTCCCACAAGGGAGTGCATGATTGGAACTCAGTAAAAGCTGCGTTGCCTGGAACGCGGTGCCCTCCATTGAAGATAATGAGGATCACAGCTCCAACTTTGTCTTTTAAACGCATCGCTCTGCATTCGTTGTAAAGTCCAGGGTGAGCTGAGTGACAAATTACAGAGATTTTTTTCCCCCAAATGTCTTTCAAGTCACACAGCCAAATCAGTCCAGCAAATTATATGTAATCAACGAGGAAATCAATAAGAGTTTAGCAGATTCATTATGCATTTAGCACATTCAGTCCAATTTGCAAGGAAGTTCAGAGCAAAACAGGCTGTAGCATGTAAACAGTGTCTTGGACTGACTTTGGAAAAGCAGCAGTGGCCAGCAGTGGCCAGCAATGGCTGCGCATCCTCTGAGCTGGCCGCCTCCCCGCTGCCTCCAGTCCAGACAGCCTGGGCAGTCCAGTGAGGCCTCCAGAGCAACCATGCTGATCGCTAGCACAGGTTCTGCTTGGAAATTCAATGAGAGATGAAAAAAGCAGGAAGGGAGTGGGGGAGAGAGAGGAGGAGGGAGGGGAGAGAAACTCCTCAGGGCTTTTATTCGTTCCTTCAATTTCTCAGCTGCCTTATAGAGAGGTCATTTGCTGAGTCATTCAACAAACTCTGACTGTGCACCTGTCCTGTGCCCGGACACGTGCTGAGTCCTGGGGCATGGGCTGAATCACACCTGGGTCTGCCTTCAGGTGCTTCAGCCCCAGCACAGCATGTCCTCGACCCGAGGGAGGCTCTGACTTCCTTGGCCTGAGCTGAAGGGGGAGGCGTTGGCAGAAACACGGCCTCCGAGCCTCAGAGGCAAAGTCGGGTGTAGGGGAATGCCTCCAGCACGTTCAGGACAAGCTTAGGGTGCTGCCTTCTGCAGCCAGGTCTCCTCTGGGTCATTCCCCTCTTTTAAAAGAATTGTTTGTTTGTTTCTGTTTGAAAGGCTGAGAGCCAAAGACAAAGAGATCTTCCCACCAACTCCCTGCCCCAAACGCCCGCACCAATCCATGTTGGGCCAGGCCAAAGCCAGGAGCCAGGAGCTCAGTCCCAGTCTCCCACACAGATGGCAGGGACCAAGGTATTTGAGCCATCACCTGCTGCATCCCGGCGTGTGTGTTAACAGGAAGCTGGATCAGAAGCAGAGTGGGGATTCGAACCCAGGCACTCTGATATGGGATGTGGGTGTCGTAACCCCTGCACCAAATGCCTGCCCCCCACCATTCTCCTCATGTTGCAAATTCAGTCAGTGGGAGGAGATGTGATTCACCAAAGATCACCAGCAAGTAGCAGAAGCTAAAGGTGACCTCCTGGCCACCCACACCAAGTCCTTTACAAATTCCTCTCCGTCAGTTACCTCCACCCACAAATTATACACACACACACACATTATGATTTATTTATTTATTTGACAGGTAGAGTTACATACAGTGGGAGGGAGAGACAGACAGAAAGGTCTTCCATTGGCCGGTTCATTCCCCAAATGACTTCAACCGCTGGAGCTGTGCCGATCCAAAGCCAGGAGCCAGGAGCCTCCTCCAGGTCTCCCCACTGGGTGCAGGGGCCCAAGGACTTGGGCCATCCTCTACTGCTTTCCCAGGCCATGGCAGAGAGCTGGATTGGAAGAGGAGCAGCAGGGACTTGAACCAGCTCCCATATGGGATGTCGGCACCGTAGGTAAAGGAATAACCTACTGCACCACAGTGCCAGCCCCTGTATGTATTTTCTAATTAGGCTGAGAAGTAGAAGCAATTCGAGCAGCCATGGAGTAGGGTGCACAGTCATTATGATTCCCTTTTGTTGACTTGGAACAGATAACATCAATCAGAGCAAGGCTCTAGCATCCGCACCTGCACTCATTTACAGCTCCCGGGGCAGGCATTGCTAATCAAGCTCCGCATTCTTTCCCACTGACTTGCTAACCCAGCACTCCCAACTGAAACTGACCAGCCACTCAGGTGGAAGCCACAAGCCTGCCCTGGCACCAGCTCTGAACTCTACGTGCCTTTCTCGTGGGTCAGATCACAAGGAGTGAACGAGTAAAGAGAAAAAGAGCAGATATCCAGCACAAGTTATAGGGAGGCAAAGCAAGCCCAAACCCAGTGCTGAATACGGAGCAGTGAGCCAGCATTCAGCATGGAACACAGGCTTTTGATTTGGTGGTTGCGAGTCGTATCAGACCTTCGGTAGTTACTCTTTGAATGACAGAAAACCAGCTCCCACTAACACTGGCGTAGACAGGGTGCATGAGCCCTGGTGACAGTTGTGGCTTTGAGATCTGACTTGCTGCAGCCACTTACAGGCTTTCATCCCGACTTTCCCTTGCTGTCCCTTCTCTCCCTCCTGCTCCCTCCCATGCTGGCTTCCTTCCCAGGCAGTTTCCCATTGTGGAGGCAAGCTGGCCACCAGCCTGCCTCTTCACAGCTCCCGGCCGGGAGGCGAGTGGCTGTCTTCCCAGTGGTTTCCACCCCAGTCCTGGCCCTGGTTCCCCATGGCCTCATCTGACTCATGGACGTGGAGGGCCAACCTCCCGCTGGCCATTGCTGATGGGGGCGGGGCGCCCCACCCCCATGCACCTGCCTAAGGGGACCACGAGGACCCGGACTTGGAGGAAGGAAAGAGGCGCTATGAAAATGGAGAGCATTCACGGCCGTGAACCAGCTGGAATCCCTCACACTACCGAACACTCACTTCCTAGGGGGAAGGAACATGGCTCAAGGAGCGAAGCTGCTTGCTCTGTGAAGGGGGGAGGGGGAGGCGGAGCAGCTGGAGTGGCTAGCTCTCCTCTCTGTGCCTGCTGGGTCCTCACTCTCCCAAATGATGTGTGCAAACCATCCAGGGCTGGGGTTGGGATACAGCATGGCTCCTGCAAGACTCGCATTGAAATTGACTTAACTTGAGAGAGAGAGAGATGCCATCTATTGGTTGAGAGACAGACAAGCAGAGAGAAAGACACAAGGAAGAGAGGGAGGGAGGGAGGGAGAGAGAGAGAGCGCGCGATCGAGCTCCCATCCAGTGGTTGAGAGACAAGCAGAGAGCTCCCTGCACATGCACCATGACTGGGGCTGTGCCAGGCTGAAGCCAGGACCTGGGAACCCAGTCCAGGTCTCCCGCATGGGTGGCAGGAACCCAAGTACTTGAGTCGTCGCCTGCTGCTTTGTAGGAAGCTGGAGTCGGGAGCCGGAGCCAGGTGCTCTGAGAGGTGGCGCTACAGGCTCTCAACACACAGCTTCACCACGTGTCTTGACCAAGGCCCCGCCCCTCAGGTGGAGAAGTGATTGCTGCATGGTGGTGGTGATGGGAGGTGGGGCTGTGCAGGAGGGACTGGTCCTTAAGAGAGATCTGGGCTTCGTCGTGGCCGTGGGCTGGTTATCTGCTAAAACCCCAGCCTGGTCTCTTGCTTTCTCTGGCACACACCCTCTCCGCCTTCTACCTTGCTGTCTGCTCTGACGCAGCCCTTGGCCACCCGATGCTATGAGCCCAATAAACCTCCATTCTTGCTAAACCCATCCAGGAGCAGAATTCAGTCACAGCTACAGAAAAGGAAGCCACTGTCAGGGGTTGCCCCTGAACGCCTTTCAGATGGGAGCCCTGCAGGGGCCAGCAGCCTCCTGCTTAGGGAGCCTCTGCCATCCCTCCTACCCCAACTTTGGCAGACACCCAAGAGGGGTGGACCCCATGCCCATGCTCCCGGCTGTGGGGCCGGCACCATGGGGGCCCTACTCCCACTCATCCCGCCCCAACCCATCCGCAGCCAGAACTGACCCAGCCAGGAGTAGACGGCAGCCTGAGGTCCGCTCCCCAGAGAGCAGGTGAGCTGGGCACTTGACAGCGGGCCTCCAAGGTCAGGGTCCTGGACTCTGACATCTACAAGGGCCCTGCAGACGACCCACAGGAGAGAGGAGCAGCACACGAGGAAGCAGCTACTCGGCGGCGCGAGCCACAGGATGTGTGCCCAGCATTGCTACACGTTGAGTTCCCAGAGAAACCAGCGACCAAGATTTATTTTTAGGTTATCTCATAACATTTAAATGCCTAATCATGCTTTCCAAAATTCACAACTGCCAAGGCTAACCTAAATATACCCGCAAGCTGGATTCAAACCTCAGTAGGGATTTCAAATTTGGTTGTAGTCGGTCTCATTTCTCGTTCTCTGGCTGTTTTGGCGTGTAGGTGTAGCCACGTGACTAAGTCGTGGCCAATGGAAGTGTTGTACGGAACTTCCCAGAAGTCTTCTTTAAAGGGAGGAGGTATGTCTTTCTTTCCTTTCTCCTCCTTGATGCCTGGAATACAGAAGTGATGGCTGGAGCTTCAGCAACCTTATTAGATAATTTTTTAGAGATTTATTTATTTATTTGAAAGTCAGAGTTACACAGAGAGAGGAGAAGGGGGGGGGTCTTCCATCCACTGGTTCACTCCCCAAATGGCCGCAATGGCCAGAGCTGCACCTATATGAAGCCAGGATCCAGGAGCTTCCTCCAGGTCTCCCACGTGGGTGCAGGGGCCCAAGGACTTGGGCCATCTTCTACTGCTTTCCCAGGCCATAGCAGAGAGCTGGATTGGAAGTGGAGCAGCCGGGGCTCAAACCAGTGCCCACACGGGATGCCGGCGCCTCAGGCCAGGGCGTTTACCTGCTGCGCCACAGTGCTGGCCCCACCTTATTAGATGTTGAGGTGACTTTGAGGATGGACGTTGCTGAGGATGCCAGAGCAGAAAACGGGGGCTCCGAGTCCTTTGAGACACTAAGAAGCTGTCACACTAGTCCTGAGCTTCTGACTTCTGTACTTTTTTTGTATGAGAGGAAGAAACATCTATTTGCGATATGTAGCCAAGCTTCATGCCCCACTCCCTCCCTGGTTCAGAGGGTCCCAGTTATTCCACCTGCCTTTCAGTTCTGAAAGAGAACGCTGAATCTTTCTGGAAAAACCCCCTTTCATTGGAGAAGCCTGGACAGGATTGTAGCCGTCGCAAGCATTCTCTACATTTCTGCTCTGTCCATCCCCGCTCCTATCCCTTGCTCATCGCAGGTGGCACTGGCCAGCTTTTTACGATCAAACACTTGTTAAACAATCATTTCTAAAGATCAGATCATCGCTGTCACACACATGTGCCATGAGCACATGCCAAAGCGATGACTCAGCGCATCAGCAATGAGGGGACCCATATGACGTCCCAGCGGCTTAAAGGGAACCTAAGGCACAGGCGCTTTAACGAGGAGCCAGGTGCGCGCAGCTGTTTCTCAGCAGACCCGGCCGGCCCTTCCCCGAGGTGAAGGTCAGTTGTGTCTCCAGGGCAACAGTCATTTGTAGCACAGTGGACAAGAGTCACTCACTTACTGCCAGTTGCCTACAACTTAGAGTTGTAAGGTAGCTCAAAGGCCGTGAAAGGCACAGACCCCACAGCGTCAGATGACCCTGAAGAGCTGGCTAGACAACACCTTTTGTTTTTTAAGATTTAGTTATTTACTTGAAAATCAGGGTTACAGAGAGAAAGCACAAGAGACAGAGTTTCTATCTGCTGGTTACTTCCCAAGTGGCTGCAATGGCCAGGGCTGAGCCAAGCTGAAGCCAGAGCCGGGAGCTTAGGCCGTCTTCCGCTGCTTTTCCCAAGCTATGATCAGGGAGCTGGATCGGAAGTGGAGCAGCTGGAACACGACCGGACACCCGTATAGGATGCTGGCGTCACAGTGCTGCTTTACCTGCTATGCCACAGCGTCAGCCCCAAGGCAACATCATTTTTTTAGAAAGATTGATTTATTTATTTGAAAGTCAGAGTTACACAGAAAGAGAAGGAGAGAGAGAGAGAGAGAGAGAGAGAGAGAGAGAGAGAGAGAGAGAGGTCTTCCATTCGCCGGTTCACTCCCTAGATGGCTGCAATGGCCAGAGCTCTGCCGATCCAAAGTCAGGAGCCAGGAGCTCCCTCCAGGTCTCCCATGTGGGCACAGGGGCCCAAGGACTGCTTTCCTAGGCCACAGCAGAGAGCTGGATCGGGAGTGGAGCAGGTAGGACTCAAACCGGTGCCCATATGGGATGCTGGCACTGCAGGCAGTGGCATCCCATATGGCGCCACAGCACCGGCCCTGACAACATCATTTCTAAAGTCAGCATCTCTTACCCATTCTCGGAGATCCCCTGGCTGCTGACAGGGAGCACATATATCACATGTTCCCATGTATGTCACGACACATGGTCCCATGGGCAACACCCTTAAACTCACACACTTGCCCTTCATTTTCACACCTTCAGAAATACCCAGAGTGCAACATCATTCAGCCTCGTGGTTAACAGGCTGGTGAGCATGCCCACATCCCACATTGCAGGGCCTGGGTTCAATTCCCAGCTCCGGCTCCTGACTCTAGGTTCCTGCTACTGCAGACTCTTGGAGGCAGCAGGTGAAAGCTCACACAGCTGGGTTCTTGCCACACCCTGGACTGAGTTCCCAGCTCCTGGCTGCGGCCTGGCCCAGCCCCAGCCATTTCAGACATTCGTGCATGGAACCAGCAGGTGGGAGCTTTCTCATCTGCCTGTCCCTCAAAAATAAAAATTCTATAAAGTTCTACTATTAAAAAAAATCACCCAGGAAAGTTTACCCAATGGAACCAGGCTTTGAAGGAAAAGGAGAAATTCAGCAGGCAGAGAACATTCTAGACTAAGGGCGGGACTTAACATAATCACCTGCCGAAGAGCTATTGGAGACCCATGTGCTCAGGCTGAGCTCACTCAATTTGCTGTATGCGCAGAAGGAGCTGTGTGAGCCATGACAAGAGGGTGCATGGCTGACGGAGCTGTGGGAGGAGAGACTAAAACTCCCCGCCCCCACCCAACCGCCCTTGACACCGTCACTGCTAAGCCGTGGCCTCCGTGTGCTTGTTGCACAAACATAGCCGTGGCCTTCCCACTCCGGGCACCCACTCCTCACCCCACCCCAGCAGGGAAGCTCTTGCTGCCTGCACCTGTCATTTCTGATTCTCCCAATCACCCCAGATCCCCTGCAGGCAGGTTCTTACCCCAACCTCCCATCAACGCTGTTCTTGCGAAGGTCAGCAAGGACTCGGCACTAACGGAGGTGGGTGGGCGTGGTGACCCCCACTGCCTGCCTGGCTCCCTGGCTTTCTCCTGGTCTCTTGTAGCCTTTGGGTCTCTTCTCCCAGCCTCCATGGGTCTAAAGATCTCCCCTCTCTCCCTCCCTCCCTCTAACTGTTCTCTCTACCACCACCACCGGAGCTTCCCCCGACCTCTGCAGCCTTCAAGGGCATCTGTGTCTGGCAAGTTCACACCCTCCGAGCCCTTTCCTGAACTCCGCTCTTGAGTCTAACTTCTTACCATCTCCCCTTGATCATCTCACGCGAACTCTGCCCACAGCCATGCCGGTCTCTGCTCGTGGCCACCCCTTTCTCCCACCGTCTCCGCTGAAGCCTAGGAGTCACCCTTGCCTTCCAGCCTCCAACGTTCCTGAGTGGCATACTTACTGACAGGTTGGGGGCTTTTGCTGTGCTTTGCACTTACGATGGAGTGACGCCCTGATAAATCCTTGGAAAACTGGAAACGTCCTAAGTTAGAGATGCAGAGTCTACCTCACCCAGGACACACCCTGACTCAGCAGCATGACTCAGCAGCCTGGAGAGTGTCGGCTGCCGTTTCCTCTGTCACCGCGAGGCTGCCTGGGAGCTGCCCTCACTGCTGTCATCCAATGCCGTGAAAGAAGACCAGACCACACTGGGGAAAGATGGACAGTGACAATGTGAAGTTTCTGACTTCAGCACTCGTGGGAGCGGAGGCTCCTGTTAGAGGCTCTGGCAGCAGTGCGAGGTGCGGGGATGACCAGACGAGCTCACTGTCCACAGCAGGCAGTACACGGGCACTGCGGCTGGTGCTTTGCACAAGCCCAGGTCTCCATATCCTCTACTGTCAAATCTGTCATTCAAGGACTCCTCCACGGTGCTTGCTCTTCCCTGGCGTAGGGAGCTGGGGACTTGGAACTAGGCTAGAATGGACTGTCTTATCCACCCTCTTGACACGTGATCAGTGCACTTACATACAGCCTTTGTTTCCAGAGTCATGCATTTTTTTTTTTCAAGTGAATGGAGGCCTCCCCTCCCACCCCCACCCACACTGGCACTGTGGTTCAGCAGGTTAAAGCCACCGCCTGCAGCACCCACAGCCCATATGGGAGCCAGTTCGAGTCCCGGCTGCTCCACTTCCAATCTAACTCCTTGCTAATGCACCTGGGAAAGCAGCAGAAGATGGCCCAAGTGCTTGGGCCCCTGCACACATGTGGGAGACCCGGAGGAAGCTTCTTGCTCCTGGATTCGGATCAGCTCAACTCCAGCCATTGCGGCCATTTGGGGAGTGAACCAGTGGATGGAAGACCTCTCTCAGTCTCTACCTCTCTCTGTAACTCCACTTTTCAAATAAAAAAATTGAAAAAAAAAAAAAGGTGTAATGAGCTTATCCATTCCATGCTCTTATGAACAATCATTTCTCAGAGCAAAGCTAGACTTTAGATTTTTCTAAGTGCAGTGGACGGAGTAACACAGCAGATGAAATCACCATTTGTGACACCCCCATACTGGGGGCGCTGGTTCGAGTCCCAGTGTCTCTACTTCTGATCCAGCTTCCTGCTAACCTGTCCAGGAAGACAGCAGATGATGCCCCAAGTGCTTGAGTCCCTGCCACCCAAGTGGGAGTCCCAGCTGGTGCTCCTGGCTCCCGGCTTTGGCTTGGCCCAACTCCAACCACTGTGGTCATTTGGGGAGTGAACCAGCAGATGGAAGACCTCTCTCCTTCTCTCTCCCTCTTCTTGCTCTCTCTGTCACACTGCCTTTCAGATACAAACCTCTTAACTTTTTGAGACATGAGTTGATCTCAAAAAAACTATCATGAAACAAATGCGCATCCAGGGACTATTCAGATTGCTTCATTAAACCCTGATGACACCGCTGTAAAGTAGGTGCCATTATTATACCCATTCCATAGATGGGCAAGTTGAAGTACAGAGTAGTTGAGCAATTTGCCCATGGTCACACAGGAAGTGACACACAGGGAAGATTTGAATTCAGGCAGGCTCAATTTAGATTCTCTGCTCTTTTTTAAAGAAATAGTTTTTGTTTTAGGCACTTGTCTTTTTAAAAAATATGTTTATTTATTTACTTATTTACTTACTTATTTGAAAAGTGGAGTTGCAAAGAGAGAAAGAGAGAGATAGAGAAAGAGAGAGAGAGATCCTCCATCTGCTGGTTCACTCTCCAAATGGCTGCAATGGCCAGAGCTGGGCCAGACCGAAGCCTGGAGCCTGGAGCTTCATCAGGATCTCCCACGTGGATGCAGGGGCCCAGGGATCTGGGCCATCTCCCATTGCCTTCCTGGGAGCATTAGCAGGGAGCTGGATCAGAAATGGAGCAGCCAGGGGACTCTAGCAGATGCCCCTTTGGGATGCCAGTCGAGCAGGTGGCCCCTTAACCCGCTGTACCCCAACACCAGCCCCAGTTCCATGCTCTTGATGTCAGCAAGACAAGGCAGCTGTTGGGCAATGGTCCTCAAGCACTGACATTGGGGACTCACCGACAAATCATCCCTCCTGCCTCTGCCATTCCCAGAACACAAAAAGGCACCGACAGATGAGGCAAGGACATGATTTCAAGGTTCCTCCCAACCACGGAAGCCCCGGCTCAGCCTCTCATCCAAACATGAAATGACCGTGTTGTTCACCTCCAATGGGCCTCCTTGACCATCGGCCCCCAGGGAGGGGCTCAGTGAGCCTGGGAGCCGGAGCAGTGGATGGAGGGAAGCGAGGGAGGTCAAAGGCAGGTGCAGTGGGGAGATTGACTATGCTGCGGGGAAGGCCTGGGCCGGGGCCGAGGCCCCAGTCACACAGAGCACCGGGGTATCAGGACTCATCCGTCCGGATCGGTGGCTCTGAGCGCTCCTCCGTGCCCTACCTCCCTTTTTATAACCGATATTTGAAAGTGAGTCAGAAAACTGAATAATGAGCAGATCCAATCTGTGCTGTTAGGGAGAATCATTTTTAGGGGCAAACTGAATTTGTTGAGCTTTTAAAAAATTATTCCCTTTACATTCCCGAAATCTTAGATAGTGTAACAGACCCACACGCATGATTTATAGCTATATGGTGGGCGTTTGGTGCAGCTGGGAAAATGCCGTTGAGATGCCTGTGTCTTGTCCCCGAGTGCCTGGGTCAAGTCCTAGCTCCATCTCCAATCCAGCTGCCTGCTAATGTGCACCCTAGGGGGCAGCAGGTGGTGGCTCAAGTCCTTGAGCCCCTGCATCTGCGTGGGAGACCCGGAGGAAGCTCCTTGGCTCCTGGCTTCGGATCGGCGCAGCTCCGGCCATTGTGGCTATTTGGAGAGTGAACCAGCAGATGGAAGACCTCTCTCTCTCTCTCTCTCTCTCTCTCTCTCTCTGCACCTCTCCTTCTCTCTGTGTGTAGCTCTGACTTTCAAATAAATAAATAAATCTTAAAAAAAAAAAAAGAGAGCAAGCCTGCCCCTCCTCCGTCTCCGCCCTCCCATCTGGCCGAGTGCTCTCTCCCTCTCCCACGTTCTCCTGCCATGATGCCCTCCTCCAGGACGAGACACAGTCGGGGGGCCCACACCAGAACCTGCAGCGCGCTGTTTGGACGTGCAGCCTCCAAACCCGAGCTCTAAATAAACCTCCTTTCTATAGGAGTGCTCCCATCTCAGGAACTCTGTTATAGTACTGGAAACGGATTAATATGGTGCAGTCACGCATATTTCCATATGCAAGTGCTTAGCCAAGACTCTATCAGAAGATGGAGTGAGGTAGTCAGCTGCTGTTCCTATTTATAATTCATAAATTTGGATTAAAGTGGAACAAGGTGCTCAGATACCGGAGAAGTAGAGTGAAATGAAAGAACAGAGGCAGAATGGATTTTGGATTAAAAGCTGCCGTTGGGGTTCCTATAAATAGACCGGGCCTATTTATATATGATGGGAAAACAGGAAATAACCTTCGTTGCAGTTTGTTTAACATACAAAGACAAATGAGGAAGCTAACATTCTTGCAAAGAAGTGGAGCCTTATCTTTTTTAATGCTTACTTATTTATTTATTGGAAAGGCAGAGTTACAGAGAGAGAGGGAGAGACACAGAGACAGAAAGAGAAAGAGAGAGAGATCTTCCATCAGCTGGCTCACTCCCCAGATGGTGACAACAGCCAGTGCTGAGCCAGACGGAAGCCAGGAGCCAGGAACTCCATCCACATCTCCCACATGGGTGGCTGGGGTGAAGTACCTGGGTCACCATCTCCTGCCTAGCCAAGGATGGCAAGTGGAGCGGCCAGGACAGGAACTGGCAAGCATATGGGATGCCAACGTCTCGGGCAGCAGCTGTGCCACAGTGCCAGCCCCCAATTGGGCTTTATTGTCGAAGTGGCATCAAGGCAATTCTCTGCATTGTGACAAAGGACAAGGCAGTGGTGACACAACCCAGAAACAACTCAGCCTCAGAGAGCGGAGAATGTGTACCCTGGAGAAGACAGACTCAAGGCACAGTTCAGAAATAAGAACCCACTGGTGATAACCTGGAGACTTCAGCAAAGTGTGTGCCAATGAACAAGCAACTCCTGAAACAAGTCATTTCCACGTGCAACCCCCAGAGCTTACATTTCTCATCACTGGACTATCAGGAAATTAAAAGTATGTTGAAGAGCAACAATCCTAAATATTAGAAAATATTTACGCAATTCAGTTCTATGCTTGCATTTTGTGGATATCCATTAATTGCATACAATTTGGTTCTGAGTCCGTTGTAAGATATATCAGCTCTGCACGGCTACAAAGTTTCAACGTCTGCTTTTGGGGGTAATTGCACTGCTGGCTGGAAACCCTTTTCAACTAAACACCAGGTTGGAAACACTGTGGTACAGGGTGAGTTAGACAGAGTCACACAAAAGAGAAATTGGGCAATCATCTCTCAAGACAGTGTTTTTCTTCCATTTAAGCCTCTCTCCCTGTAAGAACCTTCTCCTAAATTACTGGGATTTCATAGAGCATCTTGTAAAAACCTCTGCTTATTAAATACTGAAGCATTATTGATTTCTGTTTGTCCTGTGTAGCCTGCAGGGCATTTTAAGGTCTGGGCTGATGTGGTCAGTCCTGCCTGTGCCTTGCTGTGTGTGTGGGAGTCTCGCGCCCATGTCAGGATCTGAGTTTTCAGGGCACTTCCCTCTAGTGTTGGAAGCAGTCACAACTCTGACCACAAAAGCGCCACCCCTCATTTCCACAATGCTCCCCAAGGGGCTGAGATGATCTGGGTAAGAACACAGCTCCATGTTCTCCACACTGAAGGTAAACTCAGGTTGGGTACTCCAAGTCTTTGTGTCCCTACTGTGTGCCCAACCACTGAGTCCCCACTCCATGCCAGGTTCTCCCGGAAGCCTTACAACAGACCCATAATGCTTGTTCTATTGTTCTCCTTGTAGACTTAAAAAAAAAAATACCCATATCCGGAGGGAGGAAGCGACTTGCCCACAGTCACCCAGCTACAAGACTCGGCTTCTGATGCCAGTGAATCCATTGTCTTGGCGGGTGACACCCAACGCAGAGTTAGTGAATGGATGAATGAAGAGAGGGACAGGCTATGAGGTATCATCAGCAGGCTTTCTTCATGTTGGCATCCAGTTTGGTGTGTTTCTGGAATGTGTAAAACCAGGACGATTTTCCAGAGTCTGCTAAATCACAGCGTAAGAGTGCCTACCTCGTATAAACAGTTGCAGGAATGATGTGAGACCACTGTGTCAAAAGTGGCTGGTTGGGAGCTGGCCCCTTCCCTTCCTCTCTCTCTACCCCATCCCCATCCTCCAATGTCAATATGAAAATTCACCCCCAAAACAACCCTCTCCTCAATGATAGTGTTACGGCTTGCAGAAGCACATTCCCACGCGTGGTTTCACTTGATCTGCATTGACTTGGAGCACCCGCAGAGACTGGAGCCCAGGAAGGGAGCGTGGTCCCCCCTCAGCCTCACGCTCCTCCCTCCACTGTGCACACAGAATTCTGCCTCATTAGCATTGGAAGCCAGGCTTCAGCTAGCCCCTGGCCTGCGCAGTCTGCCTTTGTGTTACGACTATACGCAAACCAGCTCTGCAAGACCATAGGGGCATTCATTTCCCTTCCAGCGTCAGGGTTGGCACTCAGAGGAAGCACGCTCACCCCCAGCCCCGCCACACTGAAAATACCTTGAAGCCACTTCTCATAGGTACAGCCTGTCCCTAAAGGGCTTACTAGCAGATTCTTGTCCAGCGCCCATTGTAAGGGGGAGGCACAGGGCAGTACCTGGAGGCACCAAGGCCAGCATGAAATCTGACCTGGCTTTGAGCTGAGCGTGGAGCCCCAGTCCTTGCTGGAAGCCCTGACCTGCAGCATCATAGGAAGGGAAAGGAAGTTAGAAGCAAAAAATAAAAGGACCACACGGGGCCTCCAGCAGCCACTTGGCAGTCCTGGGAGGACATTGGCACTGAGGGACACAAGGAAGTCCGGTAGATGTAAGCCCAGACATGCCAGTCCCTCCTATCGCAACAAATGATCACTCATTCCTGCTCAGCTGTGGCAGTGCCAGCGAGGGCAGGAACAGGGGCCCAGGAGCTGGAGCCAGGGCTAAGGGTGAGCAAGGGGCAGGCTTGGTCTCCCTTCTTTTCCTCCGGAGTCCCTGGCGTGGGGCTGCAGCCAGGGCTCTTCCAGAAATATTTTTTTCCTGGATCCCTCAGCCAGGTCAAGGGTCTGATACGGTTGCTGTTGTTGTTGTTTGTGCCTCAGAAAAGTGCTAGGGCAGGAAGTTAGAAATTAGCCTGAGTGTGAGAGGGGCCCAAGGCAAATAAGGTACCAGCAGAAGCTGCGAAGCTCACCTTGGAAGCAGCCCAGGATTGCCAGTGCAAAGTCTCGCCCATACTCCGGTAACTTTCCTGGAGGTCTCAGCCCTTCCCCCTAGGAAAGCTCCCCAAGGAGGATCCTCTCTCCTCTGCACCCAATGGGTTACCTGGCCTGATAACACTGGGCCTCCTCTCCTCTCACCCCACCCCTGGCAGGCACCCTAGGAGCAGTTCCTCTGCGCAGCGCCAGGTGGGCTCCCCAGTCTGACAGCACTGAGTAGTGAAACCTTGGGAGGAATTTCATCTGATTCACACCCAGCAAACCCTTTGTCCTGGAGAAGGAGGAGGAGGAGGAGAGGAAGGAGAAACAGCTGGAAGAACTGGACCCCTTTCCCTTACAAGCACCAGTTGTCTGAATACAGACCATGCACTCAGCTCTCCGCCCTCTGCTGAGCCGCCCGCCTGGCCTGCCCGGTGCCTCCTCTCCGTTGAACCATGCAACCTTGCTTTCCCCCACTCTGAGTGACTGGGCGCCCGCTCTCAGGTTCTGTCGGGAGAAGTGTCCGTCCATTCACCCCATCAAAGCTTGCTGCCTTCCTGACCACGCCTGTCTCACCTCTGACTTCTTTCTTGTGCGAAGACAAGAGCCTGTTCCACCCATCTCCACTAACAAAAGCACGGGGCAAGTGAGGCCGCTCTGTGCTCTGCCCGTGGCTGAGGCGACAGGAACGGGCAGGTGCCTCTGGGAGAGGAATCTCCCAACAATCCGGCTGGCTCACCCCCTGCATCCCAAATGACCGGGAGAGAGTCCAGCACAAACAAGAGATGCTTAGTAAGTCCGTGTTGAACAGATGAGAAGAGGGAGGGGAGGCAGAGAGACAGAAATGTTCTGGTTGATCAGGCATTTCACTGGCTGCAAAATACGTGACTTGCACATATATTATCATCTAAAAGCCAGCAGAGCTGAACTTTCCATCATAGCCTTTGTGTTAGAATCAGTGGCTTTAAAATACTCTTTGCAGGCAGTGCAATGAACAAACCCACAAGAAGTGCTAAAATGTTCAGCTTTTTTTGGGAATTAACTCTTACACTTTATCTCAATGGGAGACATCCCCCTAGTGAATGGGTGGATCTAGGCTGGAGCATTGCCATTTGCTTCTGCCACCAATTAGAGAGATTTGGGCTTGCAATCACCAAGTGGATTAAGCCCTGGCTGGATCTGGCCGACAACATGCAGGAAATACAGGGGACTGAGGAACATGCTAAAAAGATGTCAAGGAATGCAGTCAGCAAAACTCACACGAGGGGAGCTTTGTAAGACGAATGAGCACTTTTCTCTTTGGAAAAAATTTGCTTGTAGAATTAAAGGGGCCCGCCCAGCGCCGTGGCGCCAGCATCCCATATGGACACCGGTTCGAGTCCCAGCTGCTCCTCTTCCAATCCAGCTCTCTACTATGGCCTAGGAAAGCAGTAGAAGATGGCCCAAGTCCTTGGGCCCCTGCACCTGCATGGGAGACCTGGAAGAAGCTCCTGGCTCCTGGCTTTGGATCAGCTCAGCTCCGCCCATTGCAGCCATTTGGGAAGTGAAACAGCGGATGGAAGACCTCTCTCTCTGTCTCTGTAACTCTGCCTCCCAAATAAAAAAATAAATAAAATCTTTGAAGCAATTAAAGGGGAGACCCTAATAGGGTTCTCAAGAGCATGTAAACAAATGGTGATGTTTGGATCTCATTTGGATCCCATGAAACTACATGTTTTCAAGATGGGGAGGGTGGAGGACAATCACTCTCAAGGGGGCAAAAGTGGCTTTTTGGAGAAAGGAAGAATCTTAGCAATTACCACAGTTTGTGGTCTTTCAAGGTCTACATAAAGCAGTGCACAGTGGCTCCTCATAGTTATGGGGCATTGTTCCCGGGTCCCCCTGCCATGCACACAGAGACTCAAATCTCTTATACAAAATAGGGCATTATTTGCAGATAACATGTGCACACCCTTCCATATGCCTTAACTCATCTCTACACTGCTTACAACAGCCACCATGGTGTAAGTGATGTGTAGTCAGCTGATGTACTGCGTTGCTCAGGGAACAATGACAAAGGGGGAAAGCCTGCCTAGGGCCAATAGACACAACTTTTTTCACCCCACGTATTTCTGCGCACAGCTGGTTGAGTTCATTGTGGTTGGCCAATGTGCGACGGATGGGGAACCCACGGACACTGAGAGCCAAGTCCAATGTATCTGTGGTTTTAAAATTCACCAGGGGGAGGCAAAATTATAATGGGGACAATGTCTCAGAGGGTCTCCAAATGGAGACCAGGTTGGCAAAAGGTTTGGAAACACTGAAGGAGAGCACACAAGCTGTGAACTACACACCTGAGACAACACCTAGCAGGTGTCCGATAAGACGATGCAAATTTCTTAGGGTGCTCATCGTGCAGTGCTGTTTTCTTTTTTTTTATAGTTTAGGAATGTTAATTCTTTTTTTTTTTTTTTTTTTTTTTTTTACAGGCAGAGTAGACAGTGAGAGAGAGAGAGACGGAGAGAAAGGTCTTCATCTAATGGCCGCTGCAGCCAGCGTGCTGCAGCCGGCGCACCGCGCTGATCCAAAGCCAGGAACCAGGTGCTTCTCCTGGTCTCCCATGCAAGTGCAGGGCCCAAGCACTTGGGCCATCCTCCACTGCACTCCCTGGCCACAGCAGAGAGCTGGCCTGGAAGAGGGGCAACCGGGACAGAATCCGGCACCCCGACCGGGACTAGAACCCAGTGTGCCAGCGCCTCAAGGCGGAGGATTAGCCTAGTGAGCCGCGTCGCCAGCCAGCAGTGCTATGTTTTCACAGAGCCCCTATCTTTCAGGGGTGACTTCTGACATATTTACAGTCGAAGGAGACAACAGGGGAGAGGCACAGGCAGAGACAGAGCAGCCAAGAAAGGGACAGAAAGAGGGCCGTCGGCATTTCTCAGAGTGACAGGTCTCGCTCTTTTTCTCTTGCAGGGCCCGCCTTTCCTTGGCCAATGGCTGCTAACCACTGGCTCATGAATCAGATTTAGCCCTGTGTGTGTTTTATTTAACTCCCACATTGTTATAGAAACCAATGATTTATTTAAAATTTTTAAAGATTAATTTTATTTATTTGAAAGTCAGAATTACAGAGAGCCAGGGAGACACACACACACACACACAGAGACAGAGACGGAGACAGAGAGATCTTCCACCCTCTGGTTCATTTCCCCAAAAGGCCACAATGGGCCAGACCAAAGCCAGGAGCTTCATCCAGGTCTCCCATGTGGATGGCAGCGGCCCAAGCCCTTGGGCCATCTTCTGCTGAATTCTCAGATGCATTAGCAGGGAGCTGGATCTGAAGTGGAGCAGCCAGGACTTAACAGCTGGGACTGGAAGCTGTGCTCATATGGAATGCCAGTATAGCAGGCAGCGGCTTAACCCACTGCACCACAATGCCGGCCCCAAGCCAACATTTTAAAACGAGAGATTTCACGTAAAATTCCCCATTACTGGCCGGCGCCGCGGCTCACTAGGCTAATCCTCCGCCTTGCGGCGCCGGCACACCAGGTTCTAGTCCCGGTCGGGGCGCCGGATTCTGTCCCGGTTGCCCCTCTTCCAGTCCAGCTCTCTGCTGTGGCCAGGGAGTGCAGTGGAGGATGGCCCAGGTCCTTGGGCCCTGCACCCCATGGGAGACCAGGAGAAGCACCTGGCTCCTGCCATTGGATCAGCGCGGTGCGCAGGCCGCAGCGCGCCGGCCGTGGCGGCCATTGGAGGGTGAACCAACAGCAAAGGAAGACCTTTCTCTCTGTCTCTCTCTCTCTCACTGTCCACTCTGCCTGTCAAAAAATAAAAGAAAAAAAAAAGGAAAAAAAATTCCCCATTCCTGGCATCTGGAGGAAGCAGGCTTTCCAGAACCCAGACTGAGCCCTCAAGAGAGGCTTGTTTCTTCTGCTCACCGTAGCCGAGCCAGTTCCTCTTGGACACGCCCACACTCACACTTGGCTCTGCTTCTGACCTCTCTCCTCCCCACCTTCCAGTGATGGTGAACTCCTGGGCGGGGCAGAGCTGGGCCACATCGTCCCATTGAACCCTCAAACCGCTCCCAAACTGGCGGGCAGATGCTGCTGCCGTCTGTTTCACGGACGGGCACACTGAGGCTCAGAGAGGGGGTCTGGCATTTCTGACCTCAAAGCCTTTTTTTTTTTTTTTTTTTTTTTTTTTTTTTTTGACAGGCAGAGTGGACAGTGAGAGAGAGAGAGACAGAGAGAAAGGTCTTCCTTTACCATTGGTTCGCCCTCCAATGGCTGCTGTGGCCGGCACACCGCGCTGATCCGAAGGCAGGAGCCAGGTGCTTCTCCTGGTCTCCCATGCAGGTGCGGGGCCCAAGCACTTGGGCCATCCTCCACTGCACTCCTGGGCCACAGCAGAGAGCTGGCCTGGAAGAGGGGCAACTGGGACAGAATCCGGTGCCCCGACCGGGACTAGAACCCGGTGTGCCGGGGCGCAGGCAGAGGATTAGCCTACTGAGCCGTGGCGCCGGCCATAAAGCCTATGTTTTCATTGTCCTACTGGCTGCTGTCTCCTAAGGTAGCCCCAGCAGGCAGGCTCACGGCTCCCACACTGCGGGACAGACTTGATCTAAGCAGCGGGAGCCAGAAGCCACCCCAGCCCTCCCAGGGGCCTGGTCTCGGTCTGAATGGCTCCTTGGCAGAGGCTGTACCTACCGTAATCAGCACACTGAGTGAATCTCTCCACAGGGGAGCACTCAGGTAGAATAACCTGAAATAAATACTAATCTAAAGGGAAGCTGGCATATTTTATATATAAGCTGAAGTCTGCGTTATCAAACAAAAGCATTCCACCTCACAGTGTGTACTAGTCCATGAACACAGGGACTGGCATCGTGGCTCAGCAGGGTAAGGGTCTCTTGTGACCCTGGCATCCCATATCAGAGCATCATTTTGGGTCCTGGCTGCTCCACTTCCGATCCAGCTCCCTGCTAATGCATCTAGGAATTCAGCAGAAGATGGCCCAGGTGCTTGGGCCCCTGTCACCTTCATGGGAGACCCAGATGGAGCTCTTGGCTCCTGGCTTTGATCTGGTCCACAACAGCAATGATTTGGGGAGTGAACCAGCAGATGGAAGCTCTCCTGCCCCCCACCCCATCTCTCTGTCTCTGTCTCTGTCTGTCTGTCTCTCTCTCCCTGTCACTCTGCCTGTCAAATAAATAAATCTAAAAAATGTGAACATAAATAATAGCTCCAAGTGGTCACATAAAGTGACAGAATTGAAGATACCCTCACCCTCATTCCATGACTTCACCCTCAGTGATTTCTTTTTTTAAATATTTATTTATTTATTTGAAAGTCAGAGTTACACAGAGAGAGAAGGAGAAGCAGAGAGAGAGAGAGGTCTTCCATCCACTGGTTCACTCCCCAATTGGCTGCTACAGCTGGAGCTGTGCCGATCCAAAGCCAGGAACTTCTTCCGGCTCTCCCACGTGGATGCAGGGGCCTAAGGACTTGGACCATCCTCTACTGCTTTCCCAGGCCATAGCAGAGAGCTGGATCAGAAGTGGAGCAACCGGGACTGGAACCGGCCCCCATATGGGATGCTGGCACTGCAGGCGGCAGCTTTACCTGCTATGCCACAGCTTCCCCCCCCCCCCGCTCCCCCCCCCCAGTATTTCTTATCTAATGTTCAAACGCCGCAGTATACAGGACTCCAGAGGCCGTAGTCATGGAGCTCTTCAAAAAGTCGATGGAAATGCGTATGATGAAAAAAACTGTGCTTGGATTTCAAAAGTTTTTTGCACCAAAATTACCCTGTCTTTTAATTCCATTTTTCTGTGGACTTTTTGAAGTCCGCTTGTGAACTTCACCCAAAGTGACCTTGAATGAGTCCAGACTTTGAAGGGCTTATATTCTCAAAGCCGGAGCTTGTAGCTGAGTCTGGGTGTACCATGGTCAACGGCAAACAGGAAGCCCTCACAATTAATTTCCACATAAAATAAATATTTTTAAAGGATACATGATAACAATGTGCTAATTTGGGGCCAACATAGGTTACTAAGAACTCATCAAGAATGACAGCAATTGTTTAGAACTTAGACCAACAACAAGTATTCAATGGGGTGGAATTCTTGATGGCTGCATTGTGTGTAGTGGCATTTCAGATTAAAAAAAAAAAAAGCAAACTGACTTCTAGTGGATTTGAGAATGGTGCTAAATTCTGTTGACTGGCTCCTTATTGCCCCAACTGGGTGGACGCTCCCACAGCCCCAATCTTGGCACCCCACTGTTGTCCTCGGGCCCCCCACCCCTCCACCCTTGTCCTCTTGCGGCTGAGCCCTGCCATGGGCCCGGCTCCCTTCCACCCTGAGCCAGAGTGGTCCCAGGACCCTGGGCTGTGAGGGTCCAGGGGAGCAGTGGAAAACCCAAAACGTGGTGGGAGAAAACTTCCCGGAAGTCCCTGCTCTGCAGCTTCACCCCCTCCCCCCCGCCTCAGTTTCCCCATCTGCCAGCTGAGGTCGAGCCAGCAAAGCAGAGGAGCTGGGAAAAGCAAGGGCGATCATCGGTGCCAAAGCCTGGGGAGGATCCTCCGTGGAGGAGCTTCAGAAAAACCACCCGGGTCTGAAGCGCATTTACCGAGGTAAAAATAGCTGCAGCTTAGAATCGCTGGCTGTGCATCTGCTGCTTTGCATAGATTATCTCATTTAATGTCACCCTCATCAGAATTCCGCGAGGTTCGCGCTGCCGGCCCCGTTTTAATGAGAAAAATGAGATGCAGGGAGATGCATGGACTTGCACAAGGCATTACAGCCCAGCCAGGATTCCAACCTGGACCCTGGACATTCCCGGGGTCACCAGAGCTAAAGAAAGGACAGCTTCCTGCTGCTCGCCCAGGGGTGACAGGGGGACACACGAGCTAGGCGGGCCGGGCTGCCCTGATGGAATTCGGGCTGTAGAACTCTTAGCAGGGAGCTGCCGGGAGTTCCAGGAGGGCGGGAAAGGGCGTGCCGCTTGCTTCTAAGCGACCTGGTGAGAGGGGGACCCAAGTGACCAGGCAGCCGGGCAGCTCCTCCTGCAAGGAAGAAGCCACCGTGGGCTCCAAGCCCCCAGGGCGATGGCCCAAGCCCTGGAGGAGGCAAAGCGACAGGAGGACCTGCCTGCATCCCTCTTTGAGATTTTTGGAAACCCAAAGAGGAGAAAGGACTTGCTTAAAGCTAGGCAGCTCAAAGGCCAGCTGCGGGTGCTTCCGCCGCCGCACGTCGCTGCCCCGAGAGCAGCGGGAAGACCCAGGGTCCGAGTCGCTCCAGCGGGAGCCTCCGACTCCGGTCTCTCACCGCAGCAGTGGGGGACTCTGCAGTCTCTGCCTACGACGAATTCTATTCTGGGTGCCGGCTGTGCAATTAGCATACATCTGAATACATTTGTCATCTTGAACAGGAAATAGAGATGCACGTGAGAAGCGGCTGAAAGCCGCGTGAAGGAGAGAAGCTGCGTGGCATCCTTCCGTGGGCGGCGCCTCGTGTCCGTCCCTCTGCCCACGGAGCCCGTCCTCCTCCTCGCCGCCATCTGCCACGCCTCAGCCCCAGGTGAGGGCGGGCGGCTTCTTTCCCTTGCGCCTCCCTGGACGGGCTGTGGGTACCTTCCCTCCACACCCCATCCCCCAGCGCTCCAACAACCCTAGAGGAGAGCTGTCTCGGGCTCTTGCTTGGTCCAGATATTCTAGAAAGTTCTCCCAACATGGCAGGTGCGTTGACACTCTGCTTGGAACAACTACATCCAGCCTCCAATGAGAATTCTAGACTCCCAAGGCGATTGGGGGTGATTTCGAGTTTCCTTTTAGCTTTGGACTATGTCTCAAGGGTTCACCCAGCCCACTCGCTATTCTCTCCAGCAAAAGGAGGACACTGTTGCTACCCCAGTGCCAGGTCAGTGGTTAGTGAAAGCTGCAAAGGATTGTCCACGGAGCCCCAAACTCTCCCACGTGCGCTCCCTGACACAAGTCAGACACAGCGCCCTGGAGCCCTGGGTCCCTCCAGCCTACCTATGCTGTGATGGTTCAATCAAAACAACTCCCACCCATGGTCTAGGTGCTCCCTGCCTTTTCCCCATTCTGGACACTGGGCGGATAGTTCACTCCCCCAAAGACCATGAGTCCAAGCTATTGTGTTAATAGAATTTGTAACTGGTGTTTGGGTGATGGAGGGTACACATCGCATCCTACAACCCCAGCAGCAAGCCACTAGTACCCAGCAAGCTACCTGCCGTTTGCCCATCGCGGGGACCTCTGACTGGCCCCACTCACACTTGGGCACTGGCTTATTGCCCCATTCCTCCATCCCCACCTCCACCACCTCTTTATAGATAGAGTTCCACCCCAGCCTGGCTGAGCAACAGCTCAGTAAAGACAAGCGAGTGAGAAATAACTGGTGGTTGTGAACAGTGGCGATTGATGGGGAAGGGGCATGGGTCGTCACCCAGCACAAACTGTCCAATTTACTCATATCCCAACCTGCGCCCAGTGCACAAAGCCACTCCTCACCAACTCTGCTCAGCTGAAGTCCGGTCTCAGCTTGCATACCTCCAGCGATGGAGAGCTCACTACTGCATAAAGCTGCCCCGAGCCTTCCCTGGACAGTTAGGACCTAATTCATGCTCCACCCTCTTCTCTGACCTCACAAAATGACCCCACCCTGGGGGTTGAAGCAGGGATGATGTCCCTACCTTCTGTGTCCTCAGACCTCAGCTGTTCCTGTAGCACACAGCCCCCCGTGCCTTCACGTCTCTGCTTGTTCCCTTGCCAATTGTCCTCCGCAAATGCAGGGTCTACATCTGACCGCTATCACCAAGGAGTGTGGCCAGACCCCACGTCCTGGTGGCTCCAGCTGGCTCAGTTCCCCAGAAAACAGCTGGGGAGAAAGAGATGGACCTGGGGACAGCCCCTGGCCCTGCCATCACAGCTGTGTCTCCCAGGCCCGGGCTGCTTCACTTCTTGAGACCTCATCTGTAAAAATGAGGACACCAGTGGCTTCAGCTCCATGAGCCACGTGCCTCGCCAGCGCCTACCTCGCAGAAAGCCCTGAATCGCAGTCGCGCACTCACAAGAGTGTCTACTCCTGGCACCTGTTGATCTCCCTGTCACCTACACTTCTTAAAGGATGCTTTTAAAGTTCTTTTAATTGTACGAAGACACACAAATAATACAAGAGAGGACAAAGAAGAAAGCAAATTCGATCACCCGGAGACAATGCTGTTAAAATATTAGCTAATGCCCTCTGGAGAGGGGCAAATGCCACACACACACACACACACACACACACACCCCGACCCTGAGGGAAGCAGCACAGCCGAGGGGACAGAGTGGTTTGTGGGCAGACTAACAATGCTGGCTGGCACGTGACCCTGGGTCAGCGACTTCACGCCTCAGCACCCCGCTGCATGTTTGGGATGGGAAGGGATTTTGTTCAGAAAACAGCTTTACCGGCTATAAGCCGGCATCTTTCATGCACAAAGGAGGCATGCCAGGACTGTGCACAGATGCATCAAACCCCTGTGCACACAGCATTGTCTCCTGTGCATACATACCAGTGATACAGGTGATTTAGAAATCAGGCATAGACAAGACACTGTAGAAAAAAAAAAAAAAACCTAAATGAAAGATCTCTGTGAGTGAGAGCCCAGCAGAAAGAACGGGCCATCAAAGAAGGAGGTAGAAGGGAGGAGAGAACTTCCACTTTGACTATGACCCTGCCTAAATAAGATCGATGTCTGCGAACTCAAAAGGCTTCCATAGCCTTGGCAACTCATGACAAGAGCCTAGGGTGATTACTGACGCCATAAGCAAGAGTGTCAATTGTTAAGTCAACAACAGGAGTTACTGTGCACTTACTCCCCGTGTAGGATCTCTGTCCTTGATGTGTTGTACCATGTGAAGTAATGGCATAACTAGTACTCAAACAGTACTTTACACTTTGTGTTTCCGTGTGGGTGCAAACTGTTGAAATCTTTACTTAGTATATACTAAATTGATCTTCTGTATATAAAGATAATTGAAAATGAATCTTGATGTGAATGGTATGGGAGAGGGAGCAACAGATGGAGGGTTATGGGTGGGAGGGAAGATATGGGGGGAGGGAAGCCACTGTAATCCAAAAGCTGTACTTTGGAAATTTATATTTATTAAATAAAAGTTTAAAAAAAGTAAAAAAAAAAAAAAAAAAAAGAAATCAGGCATAGAGGGCAGGCGCTGTGGCACAGCAGGTTAAAACCCTGGCCTGAAGCACCAGCATCCCATATGGATGCCGGTTCTAGTCCCAGCTGCTCCTCTTCTGATCCAGCTCTCTGCTGTGGCCTGGGAAAGCAGTAGAAGATGGCGCAAGTCCTTGGGCCCCTGCACCCACGTGGGAGACCTGGAAGAAGTTCCTGGCTTCAGATCGGCACAGCTCCAGATGTTGCGGCCATCTGGGGAGTGAACCAGAGGATGGAAGACCTCTCTCTCTGTCTCTACCTCTCTCTGTAACTATGTCTTAAGAAAGAAAGAAAGAAAGAAAGAAAGAAAGAAAGAAAGAAAGAAAGAAAGAAAGAAAGAAAGAAAGAAAGAAACCAGGCACAGAAGAGACTAACAATCATAACTAGTAATAAAATAGAACGATGCTAACAACATAGTATAGCAACATGTATTTAAAACATGAATTGCTTGTCTCTGGCATTGATCATTTAATATTTACGAACTGGGGTTGGCCACAGGTAACTCAAACTGCAGAAAGCAAAACTGCGGATGGGTGGGACTGCTGTGCCAGACAAGGTACCCATGGAAAGTGTACAACTCGGTGGCTGGTAGTATAGTTGGAGAGTTGTGTGTCCATCAATGCAATCCATCCCAGGACCCCTCCCTGCACACACTCTCCCACCTCGCCTTCACCCTCTGTCTATCCCCCATGCCTATACAGCCAGCAGCCTACTTCCTGTCTCTACTGGCTTCCCTGTTCCGGTCTTTCACAGAAATGGGATCCTATAGGCTTTTGTGTCTTCTCCTTTTCTTAACACCATGCTTTCAAGGTCCATCCATGTTGCCTGAGTGGATTCTTCTTATGTAAAAAAAAAAAATTAACCTGGGTTTTTAAAAAGAGATTTACTTATTTATTTGACAGGCAGAGTACCAGAGACAGAGAGAGAGAGACAGAGACAGAGACAGACTCTTCCATCTGCTGGTTCACTCTCCAAATCACTTTAATAACCTGTTGCTGAGCCAGTGAGAAGCCACAAGCCAGGAATTCCAGCCTCGTATCCCACATGGGTGCAGGGGCCCCAGCACGTGTGCCATCTTTTGCTGCTTTCCCAGACATATTAGCAGGGAGCTGGGTTCAAGTGGAACAGCCAAGACTTGAACCAGCTCAACCTGGAACGCAGGTGTGGCAAGCGGTGGCTTAACCAGCACCAGCCCCAGCCCCAGAACCGGAATTTTTTGTAACTTCCCACGCCCACCCTCACGGAGAGTTGAGCTGGTTTTGCTTTCTCAGTTTCCCCATTTTTCGGGAGCCTTCTGTGATCCAGACCAAGGAGAACGGACAAGGAAGAGATGAGGGAGGAAGGCCGGGTGTCTGTCTGGGCTCCAGGAGCAGAGGAGGACACGGCGTGATCAGCAGAGGCTGGGACTGCGGTTTCCTGAGGGCCCAGTGAGGGAGCTGGGGTGCAGTCAGCGAGGCTGCCAGAGGCTGGAGGGAAAACAGGGCCAATGAGTGTCCGATGGGCAGGAATTGGCTCCCCTTCTGTGCCTGCCGGTGGCGGCTGTGAAATTCAGGATCCCCTTCTTATTACTCAGGCACTGGGCTGCATGGCCCTGGCAGCAATTGCTTGCTCCGCTTGGCCTGGCCTGGACTCCCTGAGGGCTCCTGGGCAAGTTGGCCAACAGACCCCTGCAGGGTTTGGAGCGGTCAGGGCTTGCAGCGGTGACCCGGCTGGCTGCCACTGGGCAGGCGCGTAGTGAAGGCCACTTGCCTCACATCCTTTCTCACTGAATCCTCACAACAGAGCAGGCCCATTTTGCAGATGGGAAAACCAAGGCTCTTTCAGTGGGGATGCCAGGAGTTCCTGGAAAGGATGTGCACTGCTCCTTTGTGTTGCTCTGGCCACAGACTAAGTGCAAACGGTCCCGACTCTTCTCTCCAACCTGGCTGAGACCATTTCACATGTTACCGTGTTTCTTTGGCTTTTATAATAATCCAGAATGATAAAGCTCTTAGAAGAAAAGGCAGAGAGAAAGTTTGATGATGTTGGATTTGGCGATGATTTCTTGGCCATGAGCAAACAGGCCAAAAGCAACAGGCAACAAAAAAGTGAAACAAGATAACTTGGATTCCATCAAAACAGAAAACTTGTATGCAGCGAAAGACAGTCAACGGGATGAAAGGGCAACCTACAGAATGGGAGAAGGTGTTTGCATTTCATATAAGGGCTTAATACCCAGAATATATAAAGAACCCCTACAATTCAACAACAAAAATATAACGAACAAGCAGGGGCCGGCATGGTAGCGTAGCGGGTAAAGGAAACTCGGATGAAGTTCCGGCTCCTGGCTTTGGCCTGACCCAGCCCTGGTCATTACAGCCATTATGAGAGTGAACCAGCAGATGGAAGACCTCCCTCCCTCCCTCCCTCTCTCTCTCTCTCTCTCTCTCTGCCTTTCCTTCTCTCTCTGTGTAACTCTGACTTTCAAATAAACAAATAAATCTTAAAAAAAATAGTGGAATTTCAAAAAGCCATTTGTATAGCTGTGACCATGGCAGCATTAAGTACAACAGCAACCCAAATGTCCATCGGTGGATGAATGGACACCCAAAATGTGGCCTACACATAGCAAGCATCAGGATTCAGCCTGCATGACGGAGGAGGGGCAGCCAGTTAGCCTAGCACATGGGAGCTTTCTGTCTGTCTGTCTATTTCTGCCTTGTAAATAAGTAAATTTTTTAGTAACAGAAATTCGGACGCACGCTATAACATGAGCAGACCATGCAGACATGAAGTGAGGAGGAATAGGCCACTCACAGAAGGACCAAGACCATTGTGATTCCCTCCCTCCGAGCTTCCTGGAGGAGTGAGATTTGTGGAGACAGAGCATAAGATGGGGCTGCCAGAGGGCAGGGCTTGGGGGACCACAGGGAGCTGTTACTTGGTGGGCACAGTTTCAGTTCTGCAAGATGGAAATGGATGGTGGCCGTGGTTAGGCAACGACGCGACTGCACCCAGCGTCACCCGGAGTCCTTGCTGTTTGCTGTTTGTGGCTGTGGTGGCCGGCGGCCAGCAGAGCGGAGGCTCGGGGAGGCTCGGAGCCCTGCCCCCCAGTCGCTGCAGCTGGCACTGGCACCCGTGCCTCAGGCACCAAGGGGACAGTCCCGGAGACTGCGCCTTCCCGCTCTTTGTGTGAGTGGCACCCGGAATTCATGGGGGCAGCACGTTTTGCTTCAAGGTTGCAGAATCACTGGTGTATTTAGCAAGCGGGGAGGGTGACGGCAGGAAGGAAGCTGACTGAACAAACATCCTGACTGTGGTCGGAAGACCGTGAGCTTTCTGCACGGTCCAGGCTTTCTCGCTGGCCACGTGCGGATCCGCAGCAATCAGGCTGGTTTCTCTGGTTGGAAAAATACTCATCAAATGCAGCACAGGGCCTGAATGAACTCAACCTGTGGATACCAAGAAGGGCTCTGCCGCAGAGTAAGGCGTCTTTGGCTCTGTGGCTGCACATACCTTCTCTCAGTTCTGTGCTTGCAGCAGGAGCGCAGCCCTGGAAGATAAGTATTCGGGAGACGGACCACAGGCTGCATGGGGTTCCGAGGCCATGGTTTGCTGATGCCTGATAAAGCGCCTGGCCAGAGCCAGCAGCACACAGGGCGGCCTTGTGATGTCCCCCCCACACACACACACTTGTGCTATCTGGGTCCCTCTCATGCTAAGGGATTTGTGTCGGCCCTGGAAGTTTTATATTTTGAATGTGAAAAGGGCTTAATTGTTTCTTTTGGGACTTATTTATTTATTTGACAGGGAGATTACAGAGAGAGAGAGAGAGAGAGAGAGAATCTTCCATCCACCAGTTCACTTCCCAAATAGCTGCTAATGGCTGGGCTGAAGCCAGGAGCCAGGAGCCAGAAGCTGCATCATGGTCTCCCATGAGAGTGACAAGGGCCCAAACACTCAGGTCATTTCCAGCTGCTTTTCCCAGGCCATTAGCAGGGAGCTGAATCGGAAGTGGAGCAGCCGGGACTCGAACCGATGCCTATGTGGGAGGCCAGCATTGCAGGTGGCTGCAACACCAGCCCCCTATTTTGTGACTTCTTTTTTTTAATTTTTTTGACAGGCAGAGTGGACAGTGAGAGAGAGAGAGAGAGAGAGAGAGAGAGAAAGGTCTTCCTTTTTTCATTGGTTCACCCTCCAATGGCTGCTGCGGCCGGCGCGCTGCGTTGATCCGAAGGCAGGAGTCAGGTGCTTCTCCTGGTCTCCCATGCGGGTGCAGGGCCCAAGCACTTGGGCCATCCTCCACCGCACTCCTGGGCCACAGCAGAGAGCTGGCCTGGAAGAGGAGCAACCAGGACAAAATCCAGCACCCCAACCGGGACTAGAACCTGGGGTGCCAGCGCCACAGGCGGAGGATTAGCCTAGTGAGCCATGGCACCAGCCATTGTGACTTCTTAAAGATACATTGAAATCATTGTGGGGGAGGTTCTTTAAAAGTACTGTGGACCCAGACACTGTGGCAGAGTGCCTGGCGGGTGGGTCGGAGCCCAGCCCCTCCCTCCCCATGGCTTTCCTTCCGCTGGGTATAACGGTGTGTCAGCCTTCTTCGGGCCGCAGTAACAACCATCACGGTGTGAGTGACTCAAACAGGTGTCGGCATGGCCCGTTTCTAGAGGGACCTGTGTTTCTGGTTTGTAGGCAGCCGCCATTCCACTGTGAGAGAGTGAGCGAGAGTGAGAGCTGGTGCTATCTCAGGTAAGGACACTAACCGTGCTGCACCAGGCGCTCTCTGCTCACCTCACTTAACTTGAACTCGAGGCTCCACCTTCAAAGTGAGTTAGGTTTCCACATGAGCCTTCGGGAATGACATCAACAGCCAGTCCGTAACTGACCTGAAATGGGACTACGGGGCTGTAAAGTACCTCTGCTGGCAGCTTACAGGCCAGGGCCTTGGGGAAGGCTGGGCCCTCCCTAGCATGTATCCAAGCAGTCACAGCACTTGTTCTGTCCTCAGGACCCTGATCTGCAAAATGGGGAGAACTCTGGTTTCTTATTCGCTGGGCCGTGTTGGAATGCATGGCAAGCATTCAGCAGGGGATGTGGCGGGTGGTGAGCGCTAGAGAACTGTCAATAATGCTGAGGGTGGTGATGGTGATGGTGATGGTGGTGATGGTGAGGGTGGTGAGGGTAAGGGTGATGGTGATGGTGAGGATGATGGTGATGGTGGTGATGGTGATGGTGGTAATGGTGAGAGTGATGGTGATGGTGGGGATGCTGAGGGTGGTGATGGTGAGGGTGATGGTGGTGATGGTGAGGGTAAGGGTGATGGTGATGGTGATGGTGAGGATGATGGTGATGGTGGTGATGGTGATGATGATGGTGGTGATGGTGATGATGATGGTGGTGATGGTGACGGTGGTGATGCTGAGGGTGGTGAGGGTGATGGTGGTGATGGTGAGGGTGAGGATGATGGTGGTGAACATGAGGATGATGGTGAGGATGGTGATGATGATGGTGATGGTGGTGATGATGGTGATGAGGAGGAAGAGAGGGATGAGGATGATGGTGGTGGTGATGATGGTGATGGTGATGATTATGGTGATAGTGAGGAGGAAGAAGAGGATGATGCTGGTGATGGCAAATGCTATGCTTTGAGTGTTTTAGTCTCTTCCAAAATTCATGTGGAAACCTCATCCCCAGCAGTCCTGAAAGGCAAGGCCTTTGGGAAGTGGCTGAGTCACGAGGGATTTGTCCCCGTGCACAGGACCCGATGCCCTTATAAAAGGACTTCACCGAGCGAGGTGGTCCCGGTCCCCTTTTTGGATCCTTCTGTCCCTTCCAGCATGTCAGGACACAGAATTCCTTCCTTCTGGGGAACAGAGCAGTAAAATGCCATCCCAGAGGCAGAGACGGGGCTCTCGGCAGACATGAGCCTGCCGACACCTTGATGTTGAACTGCCCAACGTCCGGCACTACGAGAAATAAATTCCTATCATCTCTAAGTTACCTAGGGGCTGTGGCCTTTTATCAGGGTGGCATGAATGGACTAAGAGGGTGCTGATAGTGTCGATGGTGACGAGGAGACTCTGGTGGTGATGGGGACGTTGATAAGTCAGTGATGTGAGCGTGATCTTGTGAGGAAGACACAGAGAGTGACTGGATGACCCCAGTACCGGAGTCCTTCCCATCGCCAGGGTATACGAGACTCCCCCAAAGACGCAGATGCTGGCATCTCTGAGTGGGAACACCTGCAGCAAAGCCCCTTCTTCTGCACCGTGGGCACCCATCTTTTCTTTTCAGACTCTTCTCCCGGACGGACCAATGCTGTGGCTCCAGGTGCTTCCAAAGCTGTGACAGCAACTGGATGCCTTGGAGTTAGATCAGGCCTCACAGGACTGAGAGCCCAGGCCTCCAGGAGACTCCCTCCACATCGGAGGCCAGCAGCACCCAGAGGAACCATGCACACTGCTGAACAGCTGGTTCCCACGAGCCCCTCGGGGCCCATCATTTCTCTAGAGTGACGCACAGAGCTCACTGAAGGAACTATGCTCATGACTGCAGTTTTGCTATGAAGGATCCAGAGGAGGATCAGCCCAGGGAAGACACAGGCACAGCAAAGTCTGAAGAGGGGGATGCAGAGGTACTGTGACCGCTCTCTACGGATCCGGCACATCCCCAGGCTCAATGGTAGAGATATAATTGATTAAATCACATTGCCCTGTGTTTGAGCATGGTCTGCATTGGTTCTCACCCTTTTGTTGTTCATTCTGGTGATCAGCCCCCATCCGGAAGCTACCTAGGGGCCCTGCTATGGGGTCACCTCATTAGCAGAACAAAGGCACACTTCAAACTCAGAAAATTCCAAAGGATTGTGCAGCTCTGTGCCAGGGATGGGAACAAAGACAAGACATAGCAGGGCATCCCTTGAGCAAGTGTCTTTCCCTCCTCCAAGCCTTGACTGCACTCTCAGGCTCTGCTCCTGTTTTCAACTTGGGAGACCTCTTATCCTTGGCAATGACCTCTGGAAGAGTTGATCTCATGTCTCCGCCATATACGGCTTTGTTCTGCTCATCTCTAGATAACAAAGGCCCTTCTTAAAGCTTTTTCTGACCTACAGCCTCAATTTCACATCTGAACCCTACTTCCTGGGCCAAGGCCGGAGCCCCTCACCTACTTAGCTCGTCTAATGGATCAGCCCAGAATCTCTCGTCTCACCTGGCCACCTCAGACCCCTTGCTATGGTTTACTGGGTTCTCCCGAGTGAAAATGCTTGCACATTTCCAACACCGCCATTTATTCGTTGGATGACCTTGAACAAATCCACCTCAAGTCCAGATTTCCTGGACTATATATAGAATATATATATATATATAAATGTATATATATATAATATATATAGAAGTGAGCAAAGTAATCCTGCATTAGTTAGGGTTAGTCTGGGCTTTGCTGGGGTCATGAATATACCCTGACATAGCAGGACTAGCGGTGGCTCCGAGCCTGACCCCCAGCACTGCTGGAACTCACAGTCTCCAAGGTCCCCGGGCAGGGCAAGGAAAGGGACAGAGGAGGCACACTGGCTATCATTGGCCTTGGCCCAGGAGTGACCCACAACGCACAGGCTACCAGCCAGAAGTTATCACACAGCACCTGTAAGGGTGATGTCTACTGCTGTCCAGCGAGCATCAGCAGGCCACTGCCCAGGGCCTTGGACTCGGCGAGTAGTCGGGAAATTCAAGAGAGTGCATGTGAATAAGAACTCCAGCCGTGGCACGGGTAATTGCAATAGCTAGAGCTTTCTGTTCCTGCAGAGAGCCTTAGCAGGATGTGGTAAGCTCCCTGGTGTTGATGAGAGAAGTGGCTTCCTTGCTCCCAGGATGGACAGGTCCCAGTGTTCTGGTTGCTGGGCCACTCGGGTTGGGCTGAGCTAAGAGCTGCAGACAGCAAGGGTCGGGGAGCCCTCACATCAAAGCCAGAAACAGAGCCTATCCCAAATACCTCCAGCCTTTGACCAGAAAGGCCAGAGGTCGAACTGTCCAACGAGGAGCCATTCCTCTCTGCTTTCTGGCAAAGCATAGTTAACGCAGCTATGCGTGAGTTGGTTGGTGGGATGGAGTGTGAGATGGGTGTAGAAGATTCTATTATCATCCCCATTATCCAGGTGGGAAAACTGAGGCACAGAATGGTGGGAAGCCTGTGTCCTGGGCCGCAGCTAGCACATGGCAGGGGCAGGATTTGAACCCAGGTATGCCACACTCCATAGCCTAAACTCTGGGCCACTGGATTACCTCTTGGGATCCAGTAGGATCCTTGCTGTCTCCCAGCAGTGAGTACACTCCCCACACAAAGCGAATCCTTGCCTCTGAGGCTGTGTGGGGGTTAAAGTTGTTTATCCAAAAGACATTTTTTTTAAAAAAGATTTTATTTTATTTATTTGAGAGTTAGAGTTATAGGCAGTGAGAGGAAGAGACAGAGAGAAAGATCTTCCATTCATTGGTTCACTCCCCAAATGGCCACAACGGCTGGAGCTGTGCGATCCAAAGCCAGGAGTCAGGAGCCAGGAGCTTCTTCTGGGTCTCCCACATGGGTGCAGGGGCCCAAGCACTTGTGCCATCTTCTACTGCTTTCCCAGGCCATAGCAGAGAGCTGGTTTAGAAGAGGAGCAGCCGGGACTAGAACCGGCACCCATATGGGATGTCGGCACCGGCACCGTAGGTGAAGGAATAATCTACTGCGCCACCACGCCGGCCCCCGGCCCCTATCCTAAAGACTTAAAGTACCTGTGTTTACTAAGTATCCGCTGTGTCTGAGGACCTGGCCCAGTTCTGGGGCTCAGGAGGTGAAGCCGACAGAAGGAGTCTGGCATCAGGCAGTCTGACATCAGCTGTGAGTACAGGCAGGAAGGAGCCTGGAAGGGGACACAGTCCAAGCAAAGAAAGTTCGAGAAAGAGCTGAGACTGGCCGAGTGAGCGGGGGGCAGAGTCAGCAGACCAAGAAAGGGGCACACTAAGCTGGGCTTAGTGGGTGAGCAGCCCCCAGCCCACACCGCAGTACATGGGTTTGATTCCAGACTCCGGCTCCCGACTCTAGCTTCCTGCCTCTGTGCACTCCGGGAGGCGGTGGCAACGGCTCGGGCAGTTGGGATCCTGCTCCCCATGTGGGAGACCCGGGTCTAATTCCCAGCTCTCAGCGTCAGCCAAGCCCAGAAGGCATAGACATTTGGGGGAGTGAATTGGTGGATAAGAGCACTCGGACTCTCAAATGAATGGGCAAATATATTTCAAAAAAAGAAAGAAATGGAGGTGTTCAAGGGAGAGAACAGCATGCGTAAAGGCATGGTGTTGGTATTAGTGCAACATAGGCATAGGCTGGCATTGTGGGGACACAGGCATAGACTGGCTTTGTTGAGATAAAAGCATAGGCTGGTGTAGTGGGTAAAGCTGCCGCCTGCAGTACCGGCATCCTATATGAGCGCCGGTTCAAGACCCGGCTGCTCCACTACCGATCCAGCTCTCTGCTATGGCCTGGGAAAGCAGTAGAAGATGGCCCAAGTCCTTGGGCCCCTGCACCCCCAGCACTACTTTCCGAATGGCTCTGTGGCAGCCAGACCATGATATTTCCAGCTGACATAAACAATGTTGGATGCTCACAGAATATAAACTGAGCCTCAGCGGTTCGGCCCAGACCGGCCCTGCTGCAGCTGTCTTGGAGCAGAGACAAAGCCGATCTGGGGCCACATGCCACGCTGGGAGTGTGGGTGATACTGCTATGCGGTAAGATAAAATACACGAAAGCCCCCAAGATAAAATGCAAGGAGAGATCCAATGGATTCCTGCGCTGCTTTCGCCCACACTTTGCTTCCTTAATCCCACCTTAGAATCCCCCAGGGCAACCCCACACTCCCCAAGAAACGGTCCTGAGCCTGCCACACCCTCTCACAGCGCCCCCCTGTGGTGCCTTGTGACCAAAAACTCCACAGTCTTTAAACAACAACAAATCTCATTCCACCCGCCCCCGGGGCTATCAGGGGTCCCAGCCTCTGATGCTTTCCATTATTAGGGCTTCCAGAAAGCCGAAGCCACCCCCTGACCCTGCCAGACACACAAGCACCCACCCCAAGGTAGAACTGAATTCACCTTGCTCGCCCTGGGAGGGTCCAGCTGAGGGCTGGTGGGATTCATTTTGGAGCTGGGCTGGGGTAGAATCAGACAGAGGAACACGTGCTTTTCCTAAGTGTGAGATGTGAGGCAGAATTAGCAGGTGGGCAAAGAGATGTTTGAGATACCTGGGCCCGAGGTTCATCTTAGAATTGTTGACAAGAGCTCCTGAGAGAAGTCAGGTTGAAGCAGGTTTGGAAATCTGCTATTTTTTTTCCCTAAAGCTTCCTGTTCACTGAGGAAAAAAGAAGTAGCTCCCCAAATACCTGGCCAGTGAACGTGGCTAATAAATGCAAATAGGCAGCCAGGACGTGTCTGTATGGGACTGAGGACCGTGACAGCCTGAACTGTCTGCTGGCGGCCCCTCTCCCCTGCCCGGTGCCAGTGGCTGCCTTTCCCTGCTGGTATTTCTGCACGCGTCTGCCTCCAGTTTGTGAGCTACTTGATAGCAGGCAACCAATCCTTAGTGTCTCTGCTTTTGCAAAATCCCAGCCACAGCAAGAGTCTTTGCCGATGACTGGCTGAGGTCATCAGAGTGGCCTTAACCATTGTGATGGTGTCCTTATAAATGGGGAGGGGGGGGTATCAGGACACAGAGACGCATGGACAGAGAGAAGAGATGTGAAGACAGAGAGCTGAGAAGCGGGGAACAGGTTCTCCACACCACTCTCAGAAGGAACCTGTCCCATCCACACCTCGATTATGCAATTCCAGCCTCCAGAACTGTGAGGCAAGAACTGTCCCCTGTTTAAGCCACCCAACTGATGGCATTTTCTTACACCATCCTAGAAACCAATGCAGAGAGAACACAGACACTAGAAGATACGAGTTAAAACATTAAAGAATGCATGAGCTCATTTAATTTTTCTTTCTTTCGTTATGCAACTATGAGGGTGCTTTTAAAAGTGTGGGAGAATAGGATTAAAAAATAAGTTTTGGGGCCTGTGTGGTGGAGTTGCAGGTTAAGCCATCACCTGTGACTCAGGCATCCCATACGGGTGCTGGTTCATGTCCTAGCTGCTCCACTTCCTGTCCAGCTCCCTGCTAATGTGCCTGGGAAGGCAGTAGAAGATGGCCCATGTGGTTGAGTCCCTGCACCCATGTAGGAGACCGGGAATAAGCTCCTGGCTGCTGGCTGCTGGCTGCTGGCTCCTGGCTTTAGCCTAGCCCAGCCCCAACCATTGCAGCCAATTGGGGAATAAACCAGAGGACAGCAGATTTCTTCCTGTCTTTCCTTCTCTCTATGTAACTCTGACTTTCAACTAAATAAATCAATCTTTTTTAAAAAGATAAGTTTATTACATTGCAAAGTATTTTGAAATCCATGCATACTTTTTTCTTTATCTTTTTTTAAAGATTTATTTTATTTATTTGAAAGCCAGAGTTACAGAAAGAGGTAGGAATGGCGAGAGAATCTGCCGGCGCCAAGGCTCACTAGGCTAATCCTCTGTCTGCGGTGCCGGCATCCCGGGTTCTAGTCCCGGTTGCTCCTCTTCCAGTCCAGCTCTCTGCTGTGGCCCAGGAGGGCAATGGAGGATGGCCCAAGCCTTGGGCCCTGCACCCACATGGGAGACCAGGAAGAAGCACCTGGCTCCTGGCTTCAGATCAGCACAGTGCGCCGGCCATAACGGCCATTTGGGGAGTGAACCAACGGAAGGAAGACATTTCTCTCTCTCTCTCTCTCTCTCTCTCTCTCACTGTCTAACTCTGCCTGTCGAAAGAAAAAAAAAAGAGATGGCGAGAGAGGCCTTCCATCTGATGGTTTACTCCCTAATTGGCCACAATGGCCAAAGCTGTGCCACAGTACCAGCCCCCATACTTTTTTTTAGTAATACACATTTGTCATGAGTTTTTGAAGACCCCTCATGTACATAGACTAGGGAAATATTTAGCACCAAAATAAATTGAGGTTTTCATTGCACTTTCCATGAACTTTTTGAAGTAGCCTTGATTTTACTGCGTACCATTCACCTGCTCAGCCCTGTGCAAGGTGACGGTCACAGCTCTGGGCTTGTGCATCGATAGCTTCCTGTCGTCCTGCCAATGGTTTGTCCTCAGAGCTGTCCCAACTCGCTCCCCTTCCCTTGCCTTCGATGCTTTTAACTTGTCACATCCAAACATCCAAATGAAGAAACCAAGCGAGCCCTCCAGTCCTCTCTCCCCCGTTGGATGCAAACTCCTGGGAGCTGGAACCAGCTCTTCCCCACGCCCCTGGGATGCTCCTCCCCCTCCCCGCTCCCAGAGATTCTGATTGGCACCAGTCTTGTGAAAACAATCCGGGTGGCTCCAAATGTGCGGCCCAAGGCTGCGACCTTACTATCCAAGACCTGATCTTTAGTAACAATAATAGAGGCTGGTGCTGTGGCGCAGTGGGTTAAGCTTTGCCCACTCCTTCTCTATACTGCCTCTTACCCCGCTCGCTGTTCTCTCTCCCTAAGAACCCCTTCCTCCCCCGCCCGGTACACCCCCCCCCCCCGCTCATCCCACCTAGGCAGCGGCTTTACCCGCTACACCACAGTGCTGACCCTGCTGCTGGCTTTGACCGCTCTCACTGGCTCCCTCCGAGGGGATGTCTTGTAAGAGCCCACACTACTTGCAGCCCCAGCTCAATATTTGGATGCATCCCAGCCTTAGCACGTCTCACAGGGCAGGGGGCACAGAGGGGCAGCTCCCGCCCAAGGATGGAAGCAGCGGCCCTGCTGGCCTGATGCAGGTTAAAGAGACAGGGGTGGGGTTCCCTCAACCTCAGACGTGAGGCCAGGGAGCCTACGTCCAGGCCCCAGTTCTGCCTCTCAGAAGCTGGACAACCTGGGACAAGTGCCTAACCTCTCTGTGAGGGGCTCAGTTTCTCTATAAGCAAATTAGGGATGCTGTTTGAGATGAGCACCTGTCTCGAAGGGTTGTGGTGGGGAGTTCATGAGTTGATACCAACAATGTGCCTGCAATGGAGCCTGGCTGGTGAGGTCAGTACTGCGCACTTGGTCATTCCTCTCTCGGCGATGGACACACAGGGTCTGGCTGTGATGACCTCCACCTCTCCGCCTCAAAGCCTTGCTGTCCCCAGTTCCTGGCTCTCTCCTGTGCTCCGCCAACAAGGAGCCTGCCTGGGAGGCCAGGCGAGGGGGGAGGATGGGGGCTGTGTCCCCAAGTTCACTGCAAGGTGCTCAGGGTGGTTGCCTCCCTGCCTCAAAAGTGAGGGGATTGGCAGGCTCCGTGGCTCAATAGGTTAATCCTCTGCCTTGCGGCGCCGGCACACCGGGTTCTAGTCCCAGTCTGGGTGCCGGATTCTGTCCTGGTTGCCCCTCTTCCAGGCCAGCTCTCTGCTGTGGCCCGGGAGTACAGTGGAGGATGGCCCAAGTGCTTGGGCCCTGCACCCCATGGGAGACCAGGAGAAGCACCTGACTCCTGCCTTCGGATCAGTGTGGTGCGCCGGCCACAGCGCGCCGGCCGCGGCGGCCATTGGAGGGTGAACCAACTGCAAAAGGAAAACCTTTCTCTCTGTCTCTCTCTCTCACTGTCCACTCTGCCTGTCAAAAAAAAAAAAAAAAAAAAAAAAAAAAAAAAAAAAGTGAGGGGATTGAGTCTGCTCAGAACTTCCGAGTTTGGCCATGCAAAGGAGTAGGGGTGGAGGCAGTGGGAAGGGGAGCAGATTTTTCTCCCAAATCCCCATCACACTTTGCCCACTCCTCTACACTGCCTCCTACCCTGCTTGCTCTTCTCTCTCCTTAAGAACCCCTTCCTCCCCCACCCAGTAACCCCTACTCATCCCCCCCAGCATTTGATGCCCCATCTCCAGTCTCCACCAGGTCTTAGGTAGAGCAATCTAATCAACACCCCCTTCTAGAACCCCCAAGCATCATCAGACCAAGTACAGAACCTGAGTGTTTAGCAAAGAGAGCAGCCCCCTAGCTACCAAAGAGACAGAGCAGATGGTGGGGTGTCATGTAATTTTTGCATATGGTAATAGCAGAATATTCAGCCTGATAACACACTGCTTAGAGTTATAAAGTATGCATGCCTGTAACCTCACTAAGTAGTCCCGGGAGCAGACATTTCTTGCATGTTTGCACTCCTATGAGGCATCCTCCCGAGTTTCACCTACATCATCGTGTTGAATGTGATGGCAAGGCTGGGGAGCAGATGTCACTTCTTGAACAGACACCTAAGCAGACTCTGGGAGGGTGTGCGATTTCTGCCTGCTTATCAAGTGGGTCCCACCCCCCAGATCTGCTGCACTGCAAAGTCAAGGGCACACACCCAGCGATGCCAACATGAAAGGATTCCTGCCCAACACCCTACGTGCTCAGCCACTACACCGCCAGAGAAGAGGCATCGTTCAAAAGCACAGAAGGAAGTCAAGTACCCGGGGAATGCGTGTCCAGGCAGCCGGGCAAGGCCAACAGCGAGGAACGAGGCAGCTTGGCAAAGCATATAGGCAGGGCTGGGGAAATGCGGTGTGGATCGTGTTCCTGGGTCAGGGGAAGCCAATGCTCTTCAAATGATCTCCATTCATTTGTGGTAATGCCATTAAAAAGCCCATTAGCTCTTAACAGAAGATCATGACAATTAATTAAAATTAATTAGGGAGAAAAAAATGCTCAAGAGTAGCCAAGGAAATGTTGGAGAAATAGATTAAGTGGGGAGTGCACATTGCTCATTTGCACTTCCAGGGGTTATTTCTTGAGCACCTACTGCATTCCAGGCACGGAGGATACAGACACCATGCTTGTCCTCAGGGAGCTTACAGTCTAGAGGCTACTAAACTGTGCTCCAAAACTAAGGGGTTGTAAGTGGTGTGGGTGTGGAGCAGTGCAGACAGACGGAACCAGGCACAGGTGCGTGGTGGGGAGGATAATTAGGAAATCATATTCATGAGGCTATTTATGGAGTGATTTGCATGCGGTCCATCGTTTCATTCTGCAGCAATCTCATGAGTCAGGAACCTGAAGATTCCCACTTTACAAAGAAGGAAACATGAGCCCAGAAATGTCAAGAAACATGCCCCAGGCCACACGCCCATGAGTGGCAGAGCAGGGCCCAGAACTGAAGTCTGTGCCCCTCAAGATGGCCCTGTTGGTAGCCACTGCAGACAGTGGTATGGTAAGACATCCAGGCACCTCAGCTCCATGGGGAAAGGCGTGCTACTCAGGCGACTGTGCTGGGAGCATTATTGGAATCTGAATCCAACTGATTAGGCTGTGAAAAACAAGTTGGAAACTGATTTGAAGATTACAGATAAGGCATTGTGGCATAGCAGGTGAAGCTACTGCTTGCAACACTGGCGTCCCGGATCAGAGCACTGATTGAAGTTTCGGCTGCTCTGCTTCTGATCAAGCTCCCTCCTAATGCATGTGAGAGGGCAGAAGGTGCTCCAAGTTACTTGGGCATCTGCCACCCATATGAGACCTGTAAGGAGTTCTGGGCTCCAGCTTTGGCCTGGCCCAGCCCCAGCCATTGTGGCCACCTGGGGGATGATTTCATAGAGGGAAGATCTTCCTCTCTGTGTGTCACTCTGCCTTTAGGGGACTGGATCAGCAGATGGAAGGTCTGTCTCCCTCTTTCTCTCTCTCTCTCCCTCTCTCTCTGTAACTTTGTCTTTCAAATAAATAAATTTAAAAATCATTAAAGTAAAAATAAATAAATAAATGTAAGGCAAAAAACATAAAAATAATATAAAAATAAAAGGAAATGGAGACAAATGACAAAATGGGAAAATATAATTTGCAAAATGTATGAGAGACAACACTTGATATTCAATGAGCTTGTATGAGTCAGTAAAAAAAAAAAAAAAAAGGAATGACCTAATAGAAAATAGAGAAGGACAGGAACAAGCTCTGCTGGAAGGAGAAGTCAAGGAAGGTGTTAAACAGACTGCTTGTCCAATCCAACCCTTCTGAAGACCCTCCTTCCTGCCAGCTCCTGGGAGAGGTGGCCATATGTGCTCACCTGCTGGCCTGGGACCCATCTGAGCTTCTTTTGGAGACCTAGATGAAGAGATGAGTCACAGAGCTGTGAGCTGGTGAGGAGTTCAGCTGAAAGGTCATTCCAGGACAAGGCCAGTCACCGCCACCAAGTCAAACCCATTGTAAGGCATGCTATGAGATGAGAGCAGGAAACAATGCAAGTGTCATCAATGGAAGACTGGACATGAAAAAGTACAGTGCATCCATACATGGGACACCATTCAGTTATTAAAAACACAAATCTGGATGTAGATAAAAATATTGGGGTTATTATTTTTAAATATATTGTTTAAAAGTATACTTACAGGATGTGTGTTTGAGTTTAAGATTCAAATGACCTAGAATTGAATCCTGAATCCAACCTTACTAGTTGTATGGTTGGGGGAAAGTAGTCAACCTCTCTATGCCTCAGTTCTCTCATCGATGAAGAAGAGTTGGTTTTTCTTCAAATAGTTATTTAAAAGAGTATTAAAACATGTAATACTTCAATAACAATGCAAGAAATAACCTAAAATGTAGCCACCTATAGCCACCACCACCATCACCATCATTATCATCACCACCAAGGTAACCATCATCACTATCACCACTATCAGCATCGTCACCACCATCATCACTATCTCCACTATCAACATCATCATCACCATCAACACTGTCATCACCATCACCATCACCATGATCAATATCACCAAAACTATCACCACCACCACCACCACCATCACCATCACCACCACCATCATCATCACCACCACCATCAACAGCATCATCAACAACGTCATCATCACCATCACTATCATCATTACCATCACCATCACCATGGTCACCATCTCTATCACCACCACCACCATCACCACCACCACCACCATCACTATCACCATCAACAGCATCACTTTTATCAACAGGGGAAAGCACCACCTAGAATGATACACATTAAATTGTTCATTGTCAACATCACTGAGAGAAGCGGTTAGGATGGGAATTGCACTTTAACATTTCACTTCGCATTAATGAAATCTGTTTATTATGGCTGTGTTTTATATTGGAAACCAAAAGCAAGCTATCAGAAAGCTTGCTTTCTGAATAAGTGGAAAATCCTATCAGTAACAAAGGAAAGTGGAACAGATGGACCAAGAGAAATGGAGATAAAGCCTCTGGAGTCCCCAGAGAGGGAGGAATGAAGGGAGTGACTTCTGGGAGTTGGGGTGGGTGTTGTGTCACAGCCCATAAAGCACAGCAGTGATTCGCTTCTGAAGCTGTTCTGCATTCTTAGAAAATGCACTCTCTGCATTTCTTTTTGTTCTTAAGCTAGTTCCAGTAGTTTTTTTTTTTAATTATCTGTTAATCGAATGATCCTAACCAAAACAAGTAGTTGGTAACAAGAAAACATACTCAATCTTACATTAGAAACAAAGAATTGCACACTGAAACCGAGCTTCCAGTTTCTAGTTGCCACATTAAAAAATAGTTAACAGACTATTAAGAGTTCACTGTTGGCCGTTGGTGCCGCGGCTCAATAGGCTAATCCTCTGCCTGCAGTGCCGACACTCCAAGTTCTAGTCCCGGTCGGGGCACTGGATTCTGTCCTGGATGCTCCTTTTCCAGTCCAGCTCTCTGCTGCGGCCCGGGAGTGCAGTGGAGGATGGCCCAAGTCCTTGGGTCCTGCACCCGCATGGGAGACCAGGAGAGGCACCTGCACCTGACTCCTGGCTTCGGATCAGCGTGGTGCACTGGCTACAGCACGCCAGCCACAGTGGCCATTGTGGGGTGAACCAATGGAAAAGGAAAACCTTTCTCTCTGTCTCTCTGTCCACTCTGCCTGTCAAAAAAAAAAAAAAAAAGAGTCCACTGTCAGAGAGGCAGTAGGAAAGAGTCTATGCATTTGGTTTATATTCATTTGGTCAACCTTTGGGAGGGCCCTTACTCTGTTTATCCTTAGAATAAGAAATTCTACCTTGAAGAACTTTCCCCAAAAAAGTGTTCAATCAGTTCATCAAGAAACAAGTCCCAGGATGATGACCTTATTGATGTCAATGAGAAAGCTAGAAACCACCTAGTTGAATGACTAGAATATCATAAGAGAGAATGGTTCCTTGACCCCCCAGCTCCTGGTGTTCAGGCCTGTATGCAATGCCATCCCCTTGCACATGGGTGGGACCTGTAGCTTGCTTCTAGCTAATAGAACACCTCCATATTGAGAGAGCTTCAGTTCTGTGGTTAGACTACAAAAGATTCTGGTTTCCCCTTGCTCACAGTGCTCTGCCCTGCTGGCTTTGATGGAGCGAGTGACCATGTTGGAAAGGACCACATGGAAAGATGCCCAGGCAGCTTCTGGCCAGCAGCCACAAAGGACTGAGGCCCTCGCTCCAGCAACTCCAAAGGAACTGAGTTCTTTCAACAACTACGTAAATGAGCTTGGAGGCGGGTTGTCTTAGTCCATAACACTCCCAGACTGGGTAGGTTATAAAGAGAAACTGGCTCACAGCTCTGGTCCAAGGTTGAGGGCCCAGATCTACTGATGGCCTTCTTGCTGGTAGAATCCCAAAGTAACACAGAGCACCATGGAAAGAGATGGTCTGTGTATCCTCTGGTCTTATCATGCCACCAGCATTCAATCACGAGGGCTCCACCCCAAGGATTTAACCTAATCCAATCACCTCCCCAAGGCCCCACCTCTGAACATCACAGATTCAATATCTACTCTCTTAGTACCCCACAGTAGGGGTTACATTTCAACACTTGGGGGGCACTCAAGCCATCTGTGTCCAACCACGGCACAGATCACTTCCCCAGTCAAGCCCTCGGATGAGCATTCAGCCCTGGCAGACCCCTAATTCAACCCAGCTAGGCAGAAACTATGACCCACAGAACCTGTGAAACAAGAAATGTGTGTTATTGAAGCCATTAATTTTGTGGCAATTTGTTGTACAGAGAGTTAACACAGACACTATTCCATCATTTAAAAAGGCTAACTTCTATCCATTTGCATAAATATCAAAAAACGTCTAGACTATTCTTTAACTGAAAACTAGATAACAGATGGTACTGTGACATGACCCCATTTTTACAAATAACTACCTCCAATATTTTTACATGTAGCTAAAATCTGGATGATCCACAAATTTAGTTGTTCTAAGATTTTTTCATTTCAGGAAACTCACTCCGTGGCAAATGGGATCTCTATTTTTACAAGCTTTGTTGCTTTCACATCAGAAAAAAAAGTATTTCGATTTAAAAAAATTAAAATATCATGGTTAAAACATCCAGGGACTTAGTAAAATATTCCATCATTGATGGCTGATGTTGCCCAGTGGTCAACCCAACATTTCCATTTCCAGTCCTCTCTCTTTGCACTGAAGGAGCTGGAAGGGTGACAATGCCCCCTGCAAGTCTTCTTTGCAGCTAGGGGCATCTGTGGGGGGTCTGGGCGATGAGACCCAAGCAGGGAGTCTGCTGAGGGAGACAAAGTCTCCATCTGACCACACGGCAGGTGCCAGGAAGACAAATGTAGGTTGGTGAAGGAGGCTCATAGGAGAGGCACGCGATCCAGCCTGGCAACTTGAAGGCCAAATCTGAGCTTGTCAGGGTGTTTGGTAGAAAGCACAAAGAAAGGCTGTCCTTGCGACAGCACTACAGCGTAGTAGGCGAAGCCTCCTGCAGTGCCAGCATTCCATATGGGTGCCGGCTACACCACTCCCAATCCAGCTCCCTGATGATGGCCTGGGAAAGCAATGGAGGGTGGCCCAAGTGCTTGGGCCCCTGAGCCCGCGTGGGAGACCCAGAAGAAGCTCCTGGCTCCTGGCTTTGGATTGGCTCAGCTCTGGCCATTGTGACCACCTGGGGAGTGAACAAGTAAATGGAAGAAATCTCTCTCTCTCTCTCTCTCCCCCTTCCTCCCTCCCTTTCTCCTTCCTTTCCTCTCTTCCTCCCTCTCTCCTTCTCTCCCTCTCTCTGTCTGTAACTATTATTGAAAGAGTTACACAGAGAGGGGAGAGGCAGAGAAAGAGAGAGAGAGAGAGAGAGAGAGGTCTTCCATCTGATGGTTCACTCCCCAGTTGGCTGCACGGCCGGAGCTGTGCTAAGAGAAAGGAGTTTCTTCCAGGTCTCCCAGGCAGGTGCAGGGCCAAGACTTGAGCCATCTAGTACTGCTTTCCCAGGCCATAGCAGAGAGCTGAATTGGAAGAGGAGCCGCCGGTACTGGAACCGGCACCCATACAGGATGCCGGTGCTTCAGGCCAGGGCGTTAACCCACTGCACCACAGCACCGGCCCCAATAAATCTTTAAAAAGAAAAAAAAGGATGTCTAAATGGAGGAAAGTTGGGTTGCTGCACTCTTGAAGGGTAGCAAATTGGGGATGGGGGTCATATTAGGCACACATGCTACATTTCACCCTTGAATCAGGACACGCTCAACTGTAAAGGACAGATACTCTGACTCACGATGAGCCAACCACCAGGTGCTTCATCCATTCCTAAGCACAACAGTTGGGCAGCAGGTGTTTCCAGAGTTGGTCCAGGAGCCCTACAAAGTCTGGGTTCTAAGTCCGTTTCTCTTCAGTTCTCTTGGCCTTTCCCTAGTGGTCACAACACGACTAGCTCCATTACTAGATCAAAAAGAAGAAAGGCGAATCAGGGCAGCAGGAAAAGTCCCTTGTATCTGTCTTTTCTGTTGCAAGAGTGAATTTCTCCACCCTACTGTCCCATCGGCCGAATTAGGTCACATGGCAATCCCTGGCTGCCACGGAGGGCAAGCAAGCAAGTGTCTGATTTTGTAGCCACCAAAGGCAAGGCAAAGGGTTGGAAACCCTTGTGGGGGCAGCACTCCTCCTAGACCAGCTTGTATTGCCCAGATCTGCTTTGGCTGGGCCCTGGGCTCACCTCCTGACCTCCTTGCTGGATGGGATTCTAACGAATGACACGGTCAGACTGTGCCAGGCTCAGCCCGGGGTGACTCCTGGACTTTCTTTCCCTTGGTTCTGAGCTCCTCTCTTCCTAGGGTCTCCCGTCCTGGGCTGCCTGTGTCAGTCAGGATGTCACCACCTGCGCTGTGTGTTCTCATCTATCTTGGATGTAGGAGATAGCTAATAGTTCACACTCTGTGTGTTGGTCTGGGCTCTCCAATACTGGAAACAAGGAAGTGAAGGGATGAGTTCATTTTGGTGCAAAGAAATTGAAATGCATGTATAGGTTCTTCCTTACATGCATTTTCTATGAACTTTGGAAAGACTCTTCGTATAATGGTCTTTTTTTTTTTTAAGTCTTTTGGAAATCCCTGCATGACATGTTTTCCACATATTATGAAAAACATTTGCACCCAAAAAATTCATATTTTTATTTCTATTTTTCCACCAATATTTTGAAGAACTCGTGTGTGTGTGTGTGTGTGTGTGTGTGTGTAGCAAGAGAAGGATTTTATTTTAAGGACTTGACTCATATGACTGTGGAGAATGACAAGTCCAGCATCACAGGGTGTGTGGGCTGGGGACCCAGGAGAGAATCAGTGCTGCAGTCCAGGCCCAAATTCTGCTGGCAGAATTCCTTCTTGCTTGGGGGAGGTCAGTCTTTTTGTTCTATTCAAGTCTTCAACTGATTGGCTAGATCCACCCACAAGAAAAAGGCAAGCTGTTGTACTCAAAATCCACCAACTTAAATGAAAATCTCACCCAGAACGCCCTCACAGAAACATCCAGAACAACGTTTGACCAAACAGCTAGGTACCGCGGCCCGAGCAAGTCCACTCACAGACTCGCGTTCAGCTACTTGCTCGCCCTGTGACCTTGGACAGGTCCCTCCCCCTCTCTGTAAGATGGGGCTGGGTTCTTTAGCCCCCTAGGAGATTGTAGGATTAAGGGAGAGGCTGCATAGCAAGCATTCGGGAATACTGCATCCCTCTCTCCTTAGCTGTTTTGCAAGACCCTTCCCTGAGAGCATTCTTTCTGGTGATCTCAATTAAGAGAATTGAGAACTGTAGCGTGCCCTTGGTGAGCCCTGGAGCTGTCAGTCATGAGGCCCAAGCAGAGGCCCAAAAGAGCAATACCATGGAGGCATGGATGATGGAGCATTGGGAATTAGGGACAAGAGGCTGCTCAAGAAGACGAGGAAGATGATGTGCTGGGATAGGCAGAGAGCAGGGGCAGAAGTCATCTGAAGATGGCCGAAGCCCCAGGGGACCACGCTCTGTGTCTTATCTGCTGTTCCCTGAACACCGACAGTTTGATTTCCAGAAAGTCCCACCCACATGAGTTGGTTTGGGGCATTTCTGCACCTTGTGATCAGAAGGCCTGAGTGTCGAGGCTGGCACAGTGGTATAGTAGGCTAAGCCTCCACCTGCAGCACAGGTGTCCCAGATGGGCACTGGTTCAAATCCCAGCTGCTCTTCTTCCTGTCCAGTTCCCTGCTAATGCACCTGAGAAAACAGTAGAGGATGGCCCAGGTCCTTGGGCCCCTGCACCCACGTGGGAGACCTGGAAGAAGCTCCTGGCTCCTGGCTCCTGGCTTCAGATCAGCCCAGCTCTGGCCGTTGTGGCCATTTGCGGACTAAACCCGCAGATGGAAGACCTCTCTGTCTGTAACTCTGCCTCTCAAATAAATAAAATAAATCTTAAAAAGAAGAAGGCCTGAATCCTGAGTCTCTTCCTTTTCCTCTCAGCTACCAGGGAGATGTTCTCCCAGGAAGCATCTCCCCTGTGCGTGCCCTGACTCTCACAGGCCCTTCTTCATCCCACCAGGATGGAGTCCAGGCCCCCGAGCAAGATGTTGCAGGGCTTCTAAGTCCTTAGCCTGCCCCAGCTCCCCATCCCCACCCCCCAGCCATGCCGCCACCCCCTCATCTCATCAGCCCACCCTCCAGTCCACTAGTTGCTTTCTTTCGTATCAACACCCCATGTTCACATCCTTCAATGCCTCATCTCTGCTTGGAACACCCCTCCCCACCCTTCCCACGAACAACGCCCTATTTGTGCTACCAGACTTGCTATAAAAATTACCTCCTTCTCCCTCCCCACTCAGTTGAATCATTCTTTACCCCGAATTCCCACAGAAGAGTCTATTTTGCTAATGGAGTGGATCCAGAAGGCAGAGTGCTTAAAAGCAGAGACCGGGTGGAGCGAATCCCCCAGATCGCCGCAGGGCCCTCTGAATTTCACAGCTTCTGCTTTCTCCTTCATGACCCGGGAGAAAGCTCTCCCACCCAGTGCCACGGTGAGAATTGTCGGAGATGACATAGGCAGAAGACGGTAGAGTATCAACCAATCTCATGAGCCACCCTAAGGCGGCAGTTTCAGAGATGCTGGGGTAGCAGCTAAGAGCAGACTCCCTAGAGTGGCACTGGGACTGGAACCAGCTGCATCCATCTGGGGACTCAGCCCCGAGACCTTCCCCAAGGCCTCTCTCAAGACTTGTAGTATACAATGGCCAGGAAATCCGGCACCCACATAGCCCAAGCCAAGCCTCGGCTGCCTCTCCACAGCCCAGAGCTACCATGGAGCCCAGGATGGAGACCAGAAATAACAGATGACAACGACGATGGGTTTCCACTGGAACTTTCCACAGACCCTCCCCACACCCCCCAGGGTGAATGTTATTGCCCCCATATCACTCTGAATCTGCATTGTTGGTTTCTGGAGTTTTTCTTCCCAGTGTCAAGCAGTCAGACGGAGCAGTGATTACTCATTACAGAGAGAGCATGTTCTTTCCCTGTTTGGCCAGACAGTGGTTTGGGCTTCCTCAGAATGAGAAACTTCACTTCCTTTGAAAGATGGTTCTTTTAAAAAAAAAAAAAAAGAAAGATTTATTTTATTTATTTAAAGGGAAAAGTGGCACAGAAAGGAAGACAGGGAGAAAGAGATCTTCCATCTGCTGGTTCATTCCCCGACGTGACCACAATGGTGGAGCTGGGCAAGGAACCTGGAACTCCACTGAGGTCTTGCGCATGGGTGACAGGAGCCCAGATGCTTAGGCCGTCTTCCGCTGCTTTCTCAGGCACGTTAGTGGGGGCTAAAGCAGAAGCGGAGGATCCAGGACTGGAACCAGCATGCCGAAGTGGGATGCCGACATTGCAAATGGTGGCCTCACCTGCTGCGCCACGAGGCCACCAGCCTCTTGGTTCTTAGTACGATTCGGAGCAAGGAGAGATTTGGGGCAGTCAGATCTCAAAGCCTTCTTAAAGGGTAGGGAATCTCGATTCTGACCATTCGTGACAATGATAACTCTTCATACCATCAAAGAGCTCAATAGCTTCCAGAAGTTTCCAGATCTGGTACAGACCGGAAACTTTTAGAGCTGGGAGGAGTGGCAAATGCCATCCTGATCAGTTGCATGGCCAATCATGACTCAAAGCCGGTAGGTGAAGGATACCACTACCCTATCGCCAACCTCCTCTGGTCTTCACATTGAAGATGAAGTCACCCACCACCCCTGTAGCACCCCTCCCCACGTCCTGTGCCAACCTTGTCTCTGACCACTGCCTGTCTCCCTAAGACACCCAGCTATGCCCCGCCTCCATGCTCCAGGTTCCTTGTGGAGGCCGAACGTGTCCCCACAGCAGGGCATTTGCACTTTCTGTTCCCCAGTGTGGCTGTTGCTTCTACCTCACAGGCCTGGCTCAGTTACAGTATCACACGCTCAGAAGGATCTTCAGCAGTTTCACTCCAGGCCATGTGACATGACTGCACTCTGTTTCATGTATCTGGAGCCAGAATGATCTGGCTTGCTTCATCTGCCTCCAGCTCAGCAGGTGTTTATCTGGCATAGTCATGGCTGCATCCCAGAGGAGACCCAGGGCCTGACACACACAGAGTAGGGGGCTCAGTTCTCCTCTGTTAAGTGAATAAACAAATGAATTTCACATCCTGCTTTTAAAAATCTGAACCTCATCCCAACTCTATGTGGCAAGCATCACCATTGTACCTATATTATAGGCAAAGAAATGGGCTCAGAGAAGAGACTGCATTCCCCCAGGCCACTTACTTAGTTACAGATTGCTGCATAACCAACCACGCTGGTTTGCAATAATAGGGTGCATTATTGCCTTCGCTTCCTTGGTTGGCTGTGTGGCTGTGCTGTCCCAGCTGAACTCATTCCTGTGGCTGCTGCCTGGTGTCTGCCGTGAGAGCTGGCATGGCATGGGATGGGGTGGGGACATCCTGCTCCATGTGTGTGGCTGTTCAGTTGTCTCAGAGCGTCATTCCAACAGGGCGACGGCTGCAGCGGCAAGGGCTCTCAAGGCCTGACCTCAGAAGTCACGCAGCATCATTCATTCCCAGTGGTCCCAGTGGTCAAAGCAGCAGGGACATAGACCCACCTCCAGGTGGGAGAAGCCTGAGCTGAATAGTCCAGTCTGGGAACTTGGGACCAGCTTGATGGAGCTTCTGACCCCCGACTGGGGACAGACCAGGGACACATGACCATCCAGCAGTGTCAGATGGTTCCAGAAACCATTACAACCCATGACATATTTACCTCTCACTCCATTCCATGTGCACTGGGAGCTTGGGGGGCTCTGGGGTTCCACTCTGGGATCCCCAGGGATGGAGCAGGTGCTCCTTGGAGGAGTTTTAGTCCCATGGCAGAGAGGAAAGAATGTGGCTGGAACTCACTGGCCTAGAGCCTCTGTATGGAAGGCACACAACCATTTCCACCTCTGCAGCAGGAGCCCAGCAAGTTGCAGACGCCTCGTCCACTTCCTGGAGGGGCGATGAATTTGTGTGGCCAGTGGCCTCACCCATCACAGACCCTGTTTTTCATCTTCCTCTCCTCTAAGAAAATATTTTTTAAAAACATTTATTTATTTATTTGAAAGGCATAGTTGTTACAGAGAGGCAAAGAGAGAGAGAAAGGTCTTCCATCCACTGGTTCACTCCCTAGATGGCCACCAACAGTCAGAGCTGTGCCGATCTGAAACCAGGAGCCAGGAGCTTCTCCCAGGTCTCCCATGCGGGTGCAGGGCCCCCAAGGACTTGGGCCATTTTCTACCACTTTCCCAGGCCATAGCAGGGAGCTGGATCAGAAGTGGAGCAGTCAGGTCTCGAACCGGCGCCCATATGGAATGCTGGCACTGCAGGTGGCGGCTTTACCAGCTACCCCACAGCGCCGGCCCCTGGTTCACTTCCTAAAAGCCTGCAATGGCTGGGACTGGGCCAGGGTGAAGCTAGGAGCCAGGAAGGCAGCCCCAGTCTCCCCCAGGTGGTGACAGGGACCCAGGTACTTGAGATCTCACCGCTGCCTCCTGGGGTCCACATCATAGGACACTGGAGCCAGCAGCCTCAGCAGGGAATCAAACCCAGGTGTTGTGCTGTGAGACTCCGAGGTCCCACCCTCCAGGCTAAAATCGGCTCTCTGGTTTTAATTAATAACCCCTAGACTAATTGATTTTTGTCCCCTGATCCTTTATGTTTCTAGATTTCAGATCCCAGAATTGTCTAGACTTTCACCCCACTTCCAGCCTGGGGACCCAAGGCTAGGACAGCCTGGTCTCAGGTGGTCTAGCGCCGGGACCCCCACTCCCAGGGCAGGGTCTCCAGCGCGCGGGGGCGGGGGGGGGGCGGGGGTTCACCACCAGGATTCTCCTTCCCACCCAGACCACACAGGCGGACACTCAGTCTCAGGCTCTCCAGTAGAGGGGGCGTGGGCATCACAGCCAGGATGGAGGGGGAAGGCTAAGGAAGGAGGGTGCAGTGTGAAGGAAAGAAAGCCGATGTCACCGGCAGAGAGAAAAGGAGAACTGGGGTCAGTGTGGGAGACGAAGGCTGGAAAACGGAGGGGAAAGGAGGGAGGGGGAGGGGAGAGGGGAGGGGAAGAAGGCGTGGAGCGGAGTGCGGGAGGGAGGGAGGGAGGGACCTAGGGACAGAGGAAAGGAGGGAGGGAAGAGGGAAGGGAAGGAGTGTTGGAGAGCGAGGAGGAGCGAGCCGGGGGCGGAGACGAGGAAGTGGGTGCGAGGCGCGGGGCGCGGGCCGTGCGCGCCGCCCGCTCCATCCCTGCCCGGAGCGCAGCCGGCGCGGGCGCGGGGCCGAGGCGAGCCCGGCGCGGAGCCCCCGCCCGCGGCCGCAGCACCAGGTAAGGCGGTTGCCGCCTCCCTGTGGGGGCCTCGGCTCGCGGTGTGGACTGAGGCGGGCGCTGGTGGGGCCGTCCGGGGCGGCTGCTCCCGGGACCCCGGCGGCCGTCGTGGCTCCGACCCCCGGCTCAAACCCGTATCCCGCCACCTCCCTGGCTGTGCCTGACCTTGTGGCAGGTGCCTCCAGCTGCCAACCTCAGTTTCCTTCTCCGGGGTCGTGCCTGCGCGGCCGGGTTAGCTTTGCGCCCCCTCCGACCACGTAGGTGGAGCTTGCTTTGGAGAGTCCCTGGCTCGTCCCCGCGCCTGGGAGGTGGCATTTCCCCGGGGCGCTGTGCTTGTCGTGGGCAAGGGGTGACTTTGTGCCTAAGGCGAGCCGGTGGAGAGCCCGGGGGTGGCGGGCAGGGGACCGCCGGCCTTCACCCTCTTGGCGAATGGGACTAGGTGGCACGCGGGCCGGGTAGGGGGTCTTCCCCGGGACGTGGTGAGAGGGATTGGCCCTGGGGTGAGAGGGGGCAGTGGCCTCTTAATAGTGCGGTGACCTTGAACCTCCCCCCCCCCCCAAGCCCGCCGTGGGAGTGGGAGGCGCTCGGAAAAGTGACTGGGCTGTGGTAGCCCTCTGGGCACCTGCGGAACCCTGAGTCGGGGGAACTCATTTGCATGTGCCAGGTCTCCTCCTTCTCCTTGGTCAGAGATGGCCAATGGGTGAGGCCTTGATGGGGGCCCAGGGGAGCAGGGAGCAGGAGCCCCACCCCTCGGCCCAGACACATCCGGAGGCCCGGCTGCTTCTCAGGTGACGGTGTGGGTCGGGGGAAGACTCTGGGTTCAGTTTCTCAGAGCCTGTTTGTAATGGGAAGCTATGAATTTCAACTAGCAATGAGTTCTGCTGCCGGGAGTTCATCAAAGGCAATTGGATGGATTGGGTTTCTTGACATCGCTCACCCTAGGATATCAGGTGAATTGAATACAGCGAGAAAAAGAAGCATCCCTCCCGTTCCTGCTCCGTGCGAGCCCGGCACTCCGTGCCTTGGGTCTACAATATTGGCTGCAGTCCTAACGACGGTCCTGGGAACCCGGTGCCATTAAACCCCAATTTACAGATGAGGACACTGAGGCTTACAGAGCTAAGTCGTTTCCATGTGGCCACTCTGAAAAAAAAAATAATACTATTGCTGGGGCTGGACCTAGGTCTGCCAGCTTCCAGAGTGCTTCCAACATCACCACCCAGGCCCCAGACTGTGGCAGCGTTAGGTGCACCCCACAGGGCACCTGGCGTGGGCTGGTCAGCCTGGCTTGCTGGTCCCTCCTGTAACAGGAAGAGCTGCTATGTGATCCCGGGGTGGGGGGGGGGGTGCACCTGCGGGTTTGGGTCGTTTGCCAGATGACTGATTCCCCCAGGGTCCAGGAGGCAAGAAGGTCGTTCTTCCATGCTACACGAGAAGCAGATACCAGGCTGACCCACCCACCCCCCCAAGCCCCAGCCCGCCAGCTTCTTTCCTTTCTGCATCCCCTTGTCCCCATCATGCTCATCTCCATTCATCTCAGCCTCCACAGGCTCTCCCGGTGCTTGGGCGGGCACTTTCTGCCCTCTACTCTCGGGCGGATGACAAGCCGAGCTGACCCAGCCAGCCCACAGCTCTGTGGGGGAAATTTGACAGCTGTGGTTCACCAGGGCCTCGAAGAAGGGAAAACAACATTAAGTTCCAATCCCAAGGACTTAGCTGAGCCTTGGGAAAGAGATCCCTGATGATGGGGAAAAGGGAGTCCCAGTGGGCCAGAGGGATTCCTTTGCCAAAAACGCTTTAAAAGACGGGGAGTCCATCCAAAGGAACAAAGGTCCTTTCAAAGGCCAAGATCTTCCCAGTCCCCAAGGGCTGGAGCGCGCCTGGTTGGCCGGTAATGGGGGCGGCCGTGCACCCACTGCAAATGGGGAGTTTTTAACCAACAGGGAATGCATTTGAATGCATGCAGATTCATGGCGCAGTCCCAGTTGTGTGGCAAGAACTTAGGAAAAAAGACTAGAAGGAAGCGGACCGAGGCATGTGAGCAAGGTTTGCCCACAAGCGCTGGGAGTAGGGGAGATTGGTTTCCTAACTGTTTATTATGGGGGACTTTTCCATAGTGTATGTGTCGAACATAGTCTTTAATAACTAGCAGACACAGAGCTTTCTGGCTTCCAGTGCTGTGATTTTGTGGAGAGCAAAGAGGAGGGTCCCTGGCTGAGACAGCAAATGGGTGTGCAGCTCAGAAGATCTCTGGGAGACCGAGTTGTCTCTGAAACAGCGCCCTATGTGTTTACCAGATTGGATGTTTCAGTCTTGTTTCCTATCTCATCCCCTGCAGTTCTGCGACACCTTTTGTCCCATCGCCAGTTTGCTACTATAGGTCTGAAGAACGTGCTTCCTCTGTTAGAAATAGCCCAAGGCGCCCCAATCCTGAGTGAGTCGTGTCCAGAACCATTGGACCGGCATGCATGGCCCACCCCAGTGTGGGTTCTGCCCAGCTGCTACACCCCACCCCCACCCCCTGCTGGTCCATCTAGCCATCTACACCCAGTGGGCTGCATAAGCCAGGTGCCTGTGCACGCCTGAGGCTGTGCCCTTGCCATCTCTCCTGCCTGTGATGCCTTCTTTTTGCTTAGCAACCTCCTTCTCACTCAGCTTTCAAGATTCCATTCAAGCCGGACCTCCTTGGGACCCCGTGATGTGTAGGCATGCTCCTTCCCCAGGGCTCCTCGAAGAAGGGGACAATAGGATTGGCTCCCCCTGCCTCCCCCTGCCAGCACCCAGATCAAGGCAGCCACGTACATACTTATCAACAGCAGTGCTGCTTCTGTGTTGAGGCCTGGCAGGCCCCTAGAGGATGATGCAAAATTACTAATGCCAAGAAAATCCGACATTTGTTGCATTCTTCCTATGTGCCGGTGCCTACCCGAGGAGGATGGCACCACCAGCATCCCCACTTGCAGAGAGGTAGACTAGAGTCGGATACATTCAGCCTCTCACCCGACGTCACACAGCTTTCAAATCCAGGCCACCTAAATCCACAGCCTATGCTCCTCACCTGAGTCCGGGAGAGCCGACAGAGTGGATCAGCCAGTGTTTAAGTACTCATCAGAGAGTCCCTGTGAGAAGAAATGAGTCTGCGAGCACTGGCTCCATGGTGACGTTGATGGGCAGAGGTTTGTGCCAGATGCTAGGGACCCAGACACCTAAGTGCCACCTTCACAGGGAGCTCGCAGGCAGCAGGGTGGGGGTGGAAGGGGTGTGGGGTCTAGTGCAGCACTGCCACGAAGCACGGCCTGCCTCCCCATCCTCAGAACATCATCCTGTCCCCGCGTGTCCACTGCACAGGCTGGAGAAAGCCTGGATTGGAGGAGAAGGGCTTTCCCGGTCAGGGAGCAGCTCTTGGGTGGCATCCGCAGGTGTTTCCCGAGTGCCTCTCATGGGTTGGGCACTTTGAGTCCTGTTGGGCTGCCCGGCCTCCCTGCTTGCCGACCATCAACCTTCACGGAACTATGATACTGTCAGATGCACCCATGGTTTTTAGTTTCTTCCCAGAGCTGTGCCTCCAGCCCCACTGTCTAATTTCAGAGCATTTCCCTCCTCCCCAAAAGAAACCCGCAGACAGGAGCTGTCCCTACCTCCCCACTCGAGGCTGGCCAAACTGTCTTAGTCTGGATATTCTCTGTAAATGGGATCCTGCAGTATGTAGCCTTTGGTGATCATCTTCCGACCCCTCGCTGACTGTTTGCAAGGCGCAAGCACAGCTCGTGATGTCTGGATAACGCGGCGTGTATAGGAGATGCGGTACCGCCATTCCCTTATCTCTTAGGTCCTCCCTGGGCACTTGGGTTCTTTCCACTTTCTGGCTATGAGGCATAGCGCTGCTGTGAGCGTTTGTGTACAGGCTTTTTTTGGGAAGCATATCTTTTCCTTTCTCCTGGGTAGTTACCTAGGAGAGAATTAGTAGGTCATATGGTAATGCGGTGTTTCACTCTTTGAGGACTTGCCAGATTTTCTCCCCAAGCGGTTGCACATTTTTTATATTCGCAGCAACCAGCGTGCAGGGGCTCCAGCTTCTGCAACGGCCTCACCGACGCCATTCTGGCAAGGGTGAAGTGGCATCGTCAGGGTTTTGATCTGTGCACCTCCGGTGATGGGTAGTAAACTTGAACCCTGTGGTGTGATTGTGAACTTGAACCCTGTGGTGTGATTGTGAACTTGAACCCTGTGTGTGTCTTTGGAGGACTGTGTCTTCCCATCAGGATCCCCCTTTTAAACTTCCTTCCTTAGGCTGAAATGCAAATGAGGCCCCGCCCCATGGGGCACCCCGACTTTGTCTCCCCCCCCCATCTCCCCTGCTGTGGCCCACTGGTCTCAGCAGCCTCCAGTGCTTGCGCTCACCATCTCCTCTGCCTGGATCCCTTGCGTCGGAGCTCCAGCTTGGGTCAGCCTCAGAGAGGCCCCCTCCCTCTTCCCACTCCCACAGGCCTCCCGCCAGGCCTGCTCCAATGCATCTCAACATTTCCTTTGATTGTTTTTTTGTCTTTCCTGATAAGATGTTGAAAACCTGGGCTCCAGGTATGATACTTTTGACTCTTGTATGGCCCCGGGCAAGTCACTTCCTTTCTCTTGGCCTCAGCTGCTCCATCTGAAAACCAGAGTGGGGCGTTGGCGTGCATTGAGGCTGTAGGCCAGCATTGCTCTGGGAAGATACTCTTCTAACCACCAGCCCTTCTCTGTCAGAGCTCTTCATTTGCTTAGTCAGTCATTCAACAAACATTCCCCAAGGTCCTGTTTGTGCTAAGTCCGGGGCAGTGTGCTGAAGACACAGACATGGATAAATGTAGCACCTGCCAAAGGAGTCCAGAGGGGTGCAGGCCTGGCACCATTGCAGTGAGAGAGGGGTGGCTGGAGCCACATTGGTCACGGATTAGAGCAGGCAACGTGGCCAGTTATCACCAACCCCTGGGGTCCATCTCCAGGAGCTGGTGGCGGCTTTGGCTCGAACTCAACCTGCAGAAGCACCAAGAACTGGACATCTTGGCCACTTTCTGCTCCAGAATCACCCAGTTTTCCTGGTAGAATCATCTTCCAACCACCAAACCCCCTCTGAGGATCAGAGCTATTCATTCAACAAACAGTTTCCAGGATCCTTTTGGTGCCCAGTCTGAGGACACAGAGACGGACAAATCTAACCCCTTGTGGAAGGATTCCAGTTAGTGACAAAGGTGTCCCCCTGCGCTGGGACAGCGCAGCCCCTCAGCTGCGTGGGGAGACCCCACGCCCCGTACAATTCGCAGAGTCGGCTTTGCAGGGGAACGGGAGAGCAGCAGGTGGAAGAGCATGCGCAGAGACACAGAGCTGCAGCACCGCCCTGTGTGCTCAGAGCATTGGGAACACTTGGGCTTTGCCTGAGGTCTTGGGGCAGCAGCAGGAGGTGCCAGAGAAGCAGCAGGGCACAGATCCTGAGCGGTCTCCCGGCCAAGCCCAGACATCTGGGCTTTGTCCTGCAGACTGCGGGAGTTGCAGTGAGATTGGGAGCTGAGGACAGAGGCCATCGGTTTGCATTCTCTGAAATGCTCTTTCTGCACAAAGGAGAGTGGGACTGGAGAGAGAGAGAGAGAGAGAGAGGAGAGAGAGAGAGAGAGAGAGAACAGGAAACTAATCATGGTGCCCTGGCTCTTGTTCCTCGCTGGGACAGGGCTGAAGGCCAAGCGCTGCAGCTGGAGAGAAGGGAACAGGTTCAAAAGCTGCTTGGGAGGTAAAGCCACCTGAGGAGTGAATGTCACGGAAACAGCTGATGGCAGCCTCCTGAGCTCCCTGCGACCGTACAGGAGGCACAGGGCTGCAGGCAACTGGAGTTTGTGTGTGGCGCTTTCTAGGTGGCTGGAGGTGGGGGAATCGAGGTAGCAAGAGACAGTGGCCCATTCCCAGAGATGTAGATGGGGAAGGGCAACAGAGGTGCAAGGAGCAAGGGCGAGACTGGGTGTGGAGCACAGAGAGCATGCTGGGAGGAAGGCAGGGGAAACAGAGGCTGCTGGGGGTCAGGGCAGTGATGTTTGGCTTTGGGGAGCCAGGAGCGAGGGTCCTGGCTGCGAGGCCACGGAGTTTCGCTTGCAGATGCAGAGCGGGCAGCACCCCCAAGGAAGCCGCAGCCAGGGTTGGACAGCTGCTCCCAAGTCCTTATCAGCTCTCAGGGCCCACGTCTGTCTCGGGGTGGGGGTCCCTACAGGCAGGGGTGAGTTCTAGCATCTCAGTTGGCTCTTTGGAAGCCCTGCCATCCACAGCCCCTGCATCACAGTGCCCACTGGCTGGTTCGGTGATGTCCACGGGGGAGACCCCAGTTGGTGGGACTCACCCCTGAACTCCAGCACAGATTCTGTTCCTTTAACAAACAGAGCCCTCAGGTGAATGCTGCTTCCTTCTGAAGCTTTATCAGATGGCTGTGTGTTTTTTTACTTTGTCTTTCAGATAAATAAATCTTTAAAAGACAGAATTAACTCTCAACGTAGAACATTTTGAATAATGAAATATGCAAAGACGACGACAGTAACCAGTACCAGTAGCCAAAGAGAACCACAGTATTCTTCCTTTCTGGGCATAAATTTTAGCTGTTGTTTTTGCCCTGTAGGTAACAGGGAAGGAACTCACAGTTAACAGTCATTCTCTGCATACAGTTTGAATCCTGCTGTTTCTTTGACCTACATATAAGCATTTCCCCGTTATTACCTCATAGTTTCCAAACTGTGATAGTAACAGCTATTCTAATTCCTGTGACACAATCTACTCAATGACTCTGCTAGTTTTGAACATGGAAGGACCAGTTGTGGGGCCGGCATTGTGGTGTAGCTGGTAAAGCCATTGCCTTTGACACTGGTATCCCATATGGAGGCCAGTTCATGTCCCAGCTGCTCCACTTCCAATCCAGCTCCCTGCTAATGCACCTGGGAAAGCAGCAGCAAATGGCCCAAGTGCTTGGGCCCCTGCCACCAATGTGGGAGGCCCAGAAGAAGCTCTTGGCTCCTGGCTTCAGCCTTGCCTAATCTAGCCACTATGGCCATCCAGGGAGTGAATCAGTGGATAGAAGATTCTCTCTCTCTCTCTCTCTCTCTCTCTCTCTCTCTCTCTTTCTCTCTCTCCCACTCTCCCTCCCTCCCTCTTTCTCTATAACTCTGCCTTTCAAATGAATAAATAACTCTTCATTAAAAAATAAAAGGTAATTTGCAGCATCCAACTGTTGTCAAGAGCACAGTTAAACCTACAGCTTATTGTGTACTTGGAATTGGGCTGAGTGAGCGCTGGGCAGCCAGGCATCCGGTACAGAAGCTGAGAAGCCATGCTTTGATTCCCCAGTGTGGGGACCAGGTAGACCAGGTATAGAATGGGAACAGGAGAGCTCCTAAGAGCACAGCTGAGAAAGAGGGCGTGGGCAAGGTCCTGGAGGGGGAAGCCGCAGAGTTCCACAGAGCGGGTGGAGGAGGCAGGTGCATGGTCTGGGTGCCCTGAGTGCGCATGCATCAAGAATGTGCGGTGTTTACGCTCACTGAGTATGGACTCAGCAGTAAGTTCTGGGGCTTCACCACAGCAGTCAGATAATCTGCTGGGGGACTTTTGTTACTGAGGGATCTAGTGTGGAAAGGCATCAAGCCACTGCTCAGCCACCAAGAGCAGCAGGTGGAGGGACAGAATGTGACCCCCTGGTTGGCTTCGGAAGTGCCCTGCTTTTAACCCCCGTATTCTTCTCAACACCTTGTGAGGGTGGGATTCTTGTTCCCCACCATGCAGGAGGGGGCATTAGGGCCGGAAGCAAAATCTCTTATCCAAACTGCAGGCTGAGATGAGAGTCGCGGTGAGGGACAAGCTAGTTGTGGAAGGACAAGCACTGGCCAGTGCAAAGAATTCCAGAGAGTGGTTCTGAGGGCTGACAAGGTTGAAATTGTTTGCTCGCTGAAGCAGAGTGAAGGTGAAAGGCATTCAAAGCAGCTAAAGGGGGAGGCAGCAAGGACATGGGCAGAGTTGTCCAAACTCAGAAGGGCGCTGGGAGAAGCCGGGGAGGCGGGATTTCCCGGGAGCAGAAGGGAGGTTGAGGCCAGCACTCATCCTGGGGCTGAATTGTGGGGAGAAGTGGGATACTGCTGGTGCAGAGGGGTTCGTGCAGACTCTTGCGGGGGAGTCCCAGTCTTGTTAAGCCGCTCTGTTATTGATGTTCAAAGGATCCTCAGCAGCAGGGAAAAGCATGCAAGGAGAGCTTCCGTTCCCTTTTGCTGGCCAGTCTCCAGCGTTCAACTTTTTCCCAATGATCTTTCATCCATTTCCCACCACCCCCTGTATTTTTGTTCGTCCAGATGAGGACTTTAAAGTGAGCCTGGGGCATCATGCACTGTGCCAGGAAGAGTTCAGTGTTGATTTATAACGGATAAGCATACGACGACTTTTCCTGAGCCTGTGCTCAGATCAGGATGCACACAAGGTCCAGGTCGTGTTTGGATGCCCCGTCCCTGGAAGGACCCTTTTCAAGCTTCCAGAGAGCATGAATGCTGCACTAAAAGGATTTTGTCTTTTCTGTTCACAGACTGAGCAGAACCTTGGCGATTAGGTGTTTCTGTAACTTCGCATTGCTTTTCTCCTTCTTCTTTTTTTTAAAGACTTGTTGATTTCTTTATTTGAAAGAGTGAGAGTGAGAGTGAGAGCAAGAGAGATCTTTCATTCACTGGTTCACTCACCAAATGGCCACAACAGCCAGGGCTGGGCCAGGCCACAGCCAGGAGTCCACAGCTCCATCTTGGTCTCCCCCATGAGTGGCGGGAGCCCCAGTACTGGGGACCATCTTCCACTGCCTTTGCAGGTGCATTGGCAGGACACTGGGCTGGAAGCAGAGCAGCCAGGACACAGACCCAGCATCCCAAGCGGCAGCTCGGCCTGCTGCCCCACACCACCAGCCCTGACAGTGCTTCCCTAAGGTTCCTGACTCTTATTAGCCTCCTGAGCAGCTCCCTCAAGCTGACAAACTCTGATGCTTCAGAGGCCGGGCAGAGCACAGCACTGCCCACTGTTGTTTCCTAGTGGGTCCATGCCTGTGCAGAGAGGGGCTCCTAGCACTGAGCCCCAGTGTGAAGGTGGCAGGTGAGATGTAGAACAGGACCCTTTTAAGATTTATTTATTTATTTATTTATTTGAAAGTCAGAGTTACACAGAGAGGAGAGGCAGAGAAAGAGAGAGAGGTCTTCCATCTGATGGTTCACTCCCCAGATGGCCGCTACGACTAGAGCTGCGCTGATCTGAAGTCAGGAGCCAGGAGCTTCCTCTGGGTCTCCCACGCATGTGCAGGGGCCTAATGACTTGGGCCATCTTCTACTGATTTCCCAGGCCACAGCAGAGAGCTGGATCAGAAGTGGAGCAACCAGGTCTCGAACCGGTGCCCATATGGGATGGTGGTGCTTCAGGCTGGGGCGTTAACCCACTGCGCCACAGGGCCAGCCCCGGAGCAGGACCCTTCTAGAACAGCACGTGCTCCTCGACTTACAGTGGCGTCACATCCCAATAAACCCATCTTAAGTTGAAGATCTCCCGAGTTGAAGATGCATTTGACTACACAGAACCTACTGAACATCATAGCTTAGCCTGGCCTCCCTTACACGCGTTCAGAACACTTACCCCAGCCTGCAGTTGGGCAAAGCCCTCTCAGTCAAGCTCTGTTTCATCATGCAGCGTTGAATAGCTCATGTATAACTGCTGGACTGGCAGTGAAAAGCAGAATGTCTGACTGTGTACAGCTTTCGCATTGTAGAGTCAAAACACCAGGTTGGACCGTTCTCAATCTGGGACTCTTTGTAACTGGAAATGTAGAGTTTTCCATGAAATCCCCCAGTCATTCAGTGTTGGCACTTTTTAAACAAAAAGCATATACATTCTTGGAACCAACAACAACACTCTTTAACAGGATGAATTCAGTCGATGGCTACTTCTTGTGTCTTTGCCATGTATGTTATTGAAAGGGAGTGACTTCCCCATCTGAGGAGGCAATCTAGGAGAGGCAGCTTGGCCATGGATCTGGAATGCTGGACAAGCGTTACAGCATCCTCAGTGGCCACTGGGTTGTTTCCAGTCCTCCATGCTACTAGTAGATGACCCAGAGAGACCTCACGCCCCTCCTCTCTCGGTCTCTCTGTCTTTCTCTCTCTCACTTTCTCCTTGGGTCATCAGTGTGCTGGAGAGCATAGCAACATTCAGGCTGCAAACCAATCATCTGCCTGAGGCAGAACCCCAAGACCCTTGAGCCCACTGGGGACCATTTGAGGATCTGCACCATTCAGATCGCTGCTTAGTCCTCACCTCCACCCGTGGCCAAAGATCTACCACGTGGGGACAGCCGAATAATGTGGGCCATTTACCGTGAAGCCACGATGTGCCCAACCCCGCCATCCTTTGCGGTGGCTGTCTGTGTCCTCAGTGCTGTGTGCTCGCTGGATGTGACAGCCCTGGAGGGACAGTCTCCGAGAGGTCTGACGGCTGCCAAGAAGTGCACAGACCCAGGTTGGCCCAGGGATGAGTGAAGAACTCCCTCCAGGTGGGGGCGGGCAGCCATGGGGGTCCCGAGATGGATTGGGGTGGACCATGACAACGGCTTCCGGTAGGCATGCAATCAGGCCGTGGCAACACACCTCTTCCAGTTCTCTTCCTTGCCTTCTTCTTTGTGGCCAAGAGAAAGCACAAGCCAGTGTAAACCCCTGGGTAGCACCAGCCCGGCGCAGGCCAGCTCCCCTTGTAACCAGGAGAGGGTCAGCGGGGAGCCACACGCAATCGTCTTTGTGTGAGGTCCGTGATGTTTCAGGAGCCGGTTTGAAGGAACAGAATCCCGGCGGCTGTTGTGATGATCACACAGTTCCTTGGGCAATAGATTCATCCACTTGAAAGAAAAATACATTTAAAAAAATAGTCTGGGACTGGTATTATGTTTGTCAAAGCTCATGCATGGGGTTTTGGAAATACAGGAGGCAAGGGAGAGAGAGACAGAGAGAGAGAGAGACAGAGAGAGAAAATCTCAGGAACTAAAAGCCGAGAGGGCTAGGCTCTTCGTGACTCTGACCGGCTGTGTGACACCAGCTGAGATCTTTGGCCTCTATGTGCCCTGTTGGCAGAGTGGGCGCTGGTGACTGCCCTGATGGTTCTCCCACAAAGCTCACATGCAGGTGATGGGCAGGCTAAAACAGCCTGAGACAGTGGAGGAGGACAGAGAGGGTCTCAGAGGTACCCAGCAGGTCTAAATGATGCCAGCCAGCTCAGCTGTTTGCTATTGTGTATTTATTTATTTAATTGAAAGGCAGAGAAACAGACTCAGGAAGACAGAGAGACAGAGATCTCCCACCCTCAGATTCACTCCCCAAATATCTGCAGCAGCCCGAGCTGAGCCAGGCTGAAGCCAGGAGTCCAGAACTCAAATCTGGGTCTCCTGTGGAGGGGGCAGGGATCCAAATCCATAAGCCATCACCTGCTGCCTCCCAGGGTGTGCTTTAGCAGGAAGCTAGATTGGACAGTGGAGCCAGCGGGGACTCGAATCAGGCACTGTGCCAAGTGCCTGCCCCAGCGCTGTTCTCGCTGAGGTGACCCAGCCCAGCAGTGAACATGCCCATGAAAAAAATCAAGTTGTACCTTGCTGAAAGAGCAAATCATTCAAGGGCGGGGCAAGGAGGAGAGAGAGGAAGGAAGGGACGGCGTCGGTGTGGGCAGCTGGGTGTCCAGTTCATCGGGTAGCAGGGGAGGCGACAGTGATGGCAATTAGCACGGTGCTGATGAAAGTGTCAGCAATGATGATGGTGGTGATGAGACCACGTGGAGGACTGGAAGCTGTTTAGTATGGAGAAGAGCAGGCGGCGGAGGACATGGAGCTGTAGGGGACTGCCGGGATAAAGGGACTTAACACTTGTTCTGCAGGGCTCAGCACTTTTCAGAAACCACACATACACACACACACACACGGAGTCCCAGATCTGAAATGCAGAAAGCAAACTGCCAAATTCCCCTTGATAAATGCCCAGCTGGCCTCGCACAAAGGTCGCAGCATGCCAGTGGAGGGGAGCGGCAGCTGGTGACACGACAGCAGTGTCTGCACAAATCCTATTTTGTGGGATATTTCCACGCGTGTATTAGTTTGCAGTGGCCACAGCCTCCTAAAGGAAGAGTGTGCAGGGCTCTGTAACTGTGGTTAAATGGCTGTGGCTGATGGGTAAGTGCTTTGTAAGAGAGTGAGTCCCCCAGCAATGGAGGTATGCAAGGAGAGCTGGTGGCTGCCTCTCCAGGACGCTGTAGAAGGGATTCCTGAACACGGGGTGACCGCTCTGATTCGCTTCTACCCAGAGCTCTCCTATGCCATTATCTGAGTCAGTATGCGTTCAGCCAATCCAGTGAGTCTCCATCCATCCCCAGTTAAGCGCCTGTCAGGGAGCAAGACGGTGCCTTCTCACTCCTGACCCTCATGGAGCTCATATAGCAATGGGGAGAGACAGTGAAGAAATAGAGAAACAAAAAATAAGGCAGGAAAAAAAAAGAGTGTGCTCCACAGAAAGGAGACCGACTGGAGGGGCTGTGATACCTGTAAATCGTGCAGCTTTGCTGGGTGGGGCGGGGGCAAGGGGGTGTCCAGGTCTGCCCCTTTGCAGAGCGGATCATTGCATGGAGGTTTGAATGCCTGGCTCAGTGGGCTAGGACAGCAGCACCTCCAGCACACCCCCACCCCCCAGGTACATCAGTCGCTGTCCCCCCACCAGCCCTTAGCTATCTATCATCTATCTAGCTATGTGAGGTATCCCCAAAAAGCTTATGGAAGATGCACATTGCCAAAATAGTAGGCATGGATTTCAAAAACTTTTTGCACCATTTTTTTTTGTTCTTGTTTTCACCATAAAGAGATAATGAGTGGGGACTGGCATTGTGGTGCAGCGGGTTAGGCCACTGCTTGCATCCCTGGCAGTCCGTCAGAGTGCTGATTCGAGTCCAGGCTGGCTGCTCCACTGCCCACCCAGCTTCCTGCTAGTGCACCTGGGAAGGCAGCAGAAGATGACCCCAAGTGCTTGGATCCCTTGCCACGTTTGTGGGAAACCCAGACGGAGTTCCTGGCTCGTGGCTTTGGGCTGGCTCAGCCCCAGCTGTTACAGCCATTTGGGGAGTGAGTCTGTGGATGGAAGATATTTCTCTCTCTCTCTCTCTCTCTCACTCTCTCCTTCTGTCTGTCAATCTGCCTTTCAAATACATAAATGTTTTTAAAAAATGTTTATTTATTTATTTGAAAGAGTTACAGAGAAGGAAAGACAGAGGCAGAATGAGAGACCTTCCATCCTCAAATGGCTTCAGTGGCTGGGGCTGGGCCAGGCTGAGCCAGGAGCCAGGAGCTTCATCTGGGTCTCCCATGGGGGTGCAGGGACCCAGGGATTTGGGCCATCTTCTGCTTCTTCCCCAGGCCATTAGAGGGGCACTTGATCAGAAGCGGAGCAGCCGCGACACGAACCCAGTGCCCATATGGGATGCTGGCATTGCAGCAGGCAGCTTTACTTGCTACCCCACAGCCCCAGCACCAAATATTTATTTATTTATTTATTTATTTGAAGGGCATAGCTACAGAGGCAGAGGCAGAGAGAGAGAGAGTGGTCTTTCATCCACTGGTTCACTCCCTAAATGGCTGAGGCTGGACCAGGCTGAAGTCAGGAGCCAGGACCTTCGTTAGGATCTCTTCATTGGATACAGGGGCCCAAGGACTTGGGCCATCTTCTACTGCTATCCCAGGCCATGGCAAAGAGCTGGATAGGAAGTGGAGCAGCCGGGACTGGAACCGGCGCTCAGATGGGATTGCGTGTTGTTGTGGGCAGCGTAACCTGCTGCCCCACAATGCCAGCCCCCGAGATGCCACTTTAAAGTCTATGCTTTACAGTGGCTAATTGTGTGGGATGTGAATTTCAGCTCAGTTGAGAAAAAGTGAAAGAGAAATAAAAAGCTTTCTCAGGCACACGAAGAGCATTGGGACATCCTCATGAGACTGTGGAGAGGCCGGACAAATGGGGTGCGCCCCTCCCTGGTAGGAAAACACCACAGCAGGAACCCTCACACCAGGAGGCAGTGCTGGAGCCCGAACAGGCTCCATGGCTTCTGGGTGTGTATGCAAAGTTACAGCCTCTGGAACCAGGCCAAGTTCAAAGTGTTCCCTGCCTCGTCACTAAATGTGCAGGCTTGGACAAACGACTTCTCTTCTCTGAACCTCAGTTTCCCAATCTGCCAAGTGGGAATAGCAGCCATCATCTCTGCCCCACATGGAGCCTGGCCCACAGTAGGTAGCTGGACAATGGGCGTGGTCAGTGTCCTAGCATCAGGCCCAGGTTTTGTGCTCCCTCTCTCTGATGCCAGGGCGTTGACAGCCATCATAGTAAAGCGTCGCCTTGGCTGCCAGCCTCCCGCTGGGCTGCAGGAAATCTGTCTCCGGGATGCAGAGGCCCTTCCCAACCTGAGCCAACAGCAGCAGTTACAGAACCACCTCCACGGTCGATTCCTGGATGCGTTCACCTTTCAGCCTGTGCCGGGGGGGGGTCCCACCTACAGGGCAAGAGGCTCTTAGGGACGGAAGCAAAAGCATGCAGGGCTTTGGGCCCTCCAAGGCTCGGGAGAAATGAAAGAACGGGAGCAGCGCCCCTGCGGGCCGAGCCCTTTCTCCCTAGTGAGCAGCCTCCAGCGAGCTCTCTTCCAGCTGTTCAGGCTTCGACCAACGCCCAACCCACTAAGAGGAATAAGTTAGAGACTGGCTACCATGGAGATGCAGGACGGTTCTCGCGCGGGAAGAAGTGGTGTGTTGCTGCGCACACACAATGGCCCCATCCCTTATTTTAAAAGTACATGGGGACTCTGGAGGCAGACAGACCTGGGTTCAAATCCTGACCTTTCTTCTCCCTGGCTCTGAGACTCCGGGCAAGGTCTGTAAATTTTCAGAGCCTTGGTTTCTGCATTTAAGAATGGAGGGGAGAAGCATCCGCTGTCCTCACAAAATCGTGGGAAAGCTGACACGGGCAGCATGCTCAGAGCTGCAGACCCACTGTGCAGTCAGCACGCGATGTGCGCCGGTTCGTAGTCGCGGTATCCGCGTTAGCGTGAACTGGCTGGGACCGGGAGTCATGGGTTCCCACAAATGCTGCCGGTGACCTTCTTTGTGCTCCCTGATGGTGGCTGCCTGCCAGGAGCTGATGTGATTGATCCTCCTGGCCTGCTCCCGGGCGATCTTGAAGATGCAGTAGTAGGTGACACACATGATCAGCAGAGGCAGGTAGAAGGTGACCAGGCCGTCCACCAACCCATACACCTCATTGACCTGGAATTTGCACTTGGGGCTGGTGTGGTGGCCCTCGCTGGTCGTGTTCCTGCTGTTCCAGCCCAGGTGGATGGACAGGAAGGACAGGGTGATGGAGATGACCCAGATGGAGACCAGCGAGATGGTGACCCGGCCGGGGGTGACGAGCACAGGGTACCGCAGCGGGTCCGTGACGGCGCAGTACCGGTCGATGCTGATCATGAAGAGGTTGAGGATGGAGGCCGTGCACAGCATCACGTCCAGGCTGATGTAGATATTGCAGAAGACCTTGCCGAAGCTCCACCTGCAGGACAGCTGGTAGATGGCCGAGAAGGGAAGCACCAGGAGGCCGAGGAGCAGGTCGGTGATGGCCAGAGACACGATGAAGCAATTGGTCAGGCTGCGGAGGCGGCGGTTCAAGCCCACGGCCAGGCACAAGACCACACTGCCCCCAGGCTAGTCTGATTGCAAAAGCAGTGAGGAGAGAGTGCTGAGTCCTGTGAACCATGAAGGGACTTATGGACTGAGCAGACCAAGCGCCGGTGCCAGCCGGGAGCCCATTCCCACCACGTGGCTCCGTCCCACCAGCAGCCACCCCTTTGTGTGCTGTCTTTCTGCCCAGCACACCCCACTCCTTCCCTTCATCCAGCAAACCATGTGGCTAGCAGACTTTGAGTAGGTGAAACCCACTCAGGATGCAAAGTTTGGACAGGCCCCAAAGGGAACATGGTGAGAAAGAAATCCCCCTGCACCCATGACCTGGCTATGTCAGTGCTCCCTGGAGGTGGCCACCAATGCCCTGCCCAAGCCAGAGCTGCACCCCTGGGGACGTGTGGAGCTGCCTGCTCCACACTTGGGTGCTTGTTCCTCTTTCTGAGTGGCACTGGACACACCCTGGGGCCTGCCTGCATCGCCCTTGACCGGAACGTTCCCATTCTGCCTGGTGCAGTTTTGCTTTCCCTCCAGACTCTGCTGGTGCAAGCAGGGCTGTGGAGAGACACACAAGACAAATTCTTAGAATTGCAACTGCTTGGGGCTGACGCTGTGGCATAGTGGGTAAAGCCCCTGCCTGCAGAGCCGACATCCCATATGGGCGCTGATTCGAGTCCCGGCTGCTCCACTTCCAATCCAGCTCTCTGCTATGGCCTGGGAACACAGTAGAAGATGGCCCAAGTCCTTGAGCCCCTGCACCCACGTGAGAGACCCGGAGGAAGCTCCTGGCCACTGGCTTTAGATGGGCACAGCTCCTCCTGTTGCAGTCATTTAGGAAGTAAACCAGTGGATGGAAGATATCTCTCTCTCTCTCTGCCTCACTGTAACTCTGCCTTTCAAATAAATAAATAAGTCTTAAGGGGCGGGGGGAAGGAAGGAAAGAAGAAAGGAAGGAAGGAAGAAATGAAACTGCCAAGGCCTTGATGTTCCAGACCAAATTGATGCCACCTGCTACAAATGCACGCATGGCCCACCCTCCCAAGGCTGTGGCCCACGGGGCTCGTTCTTCCTCCCAGGCCCCATGGACTCAGGGCACCTGCCCACAGACCTCACTACACATCCCCTGGCTCGCTCTGAACTGGCTTTTCCATGTGTCTCCCCAGCCCCACAGTCTGTCTGGGCTCCTGAGTGAAGAGAGAGAGAGAAGCCTCCGACTGCGGCCATCAGTGTTTCTTCCCGGGGAGGCCGGGGGTCATTCAGGTGTGACCATGGAACCTAAGCCACCTTGGTCAGCACCCGTGGCAGGGCATCTGCAGGGGCTCGGAAACGTGTCTCCTTGAAGAACGTTAAGGGGCAGCATCCAAATCGCTCTCAGCTCCCTGGGCCCACTTGGGGCAGCTCCGCAGGGGTTGACACCGGGGAGCTTTCGGGTGCCCTCGGCACGCGCTGTCTGGGACGTCTGAGGCGGCTCACTTGAGAGGAGTCCTGAGAATTCACGGTGCATGGAAATGAGGATATGCCTTCCAGCCATCCAGGGGCATCAGTGTCTTGGTATTCACAGTGATGTCTGGGGGTGGACAGTGGTGTCCCTGGGGGGGGGGGTTCACCACACCCCCACCTCCTGATGTGCAGCAGGGGCACAGGGACCCTGGAGTTCTCTTGCTGCCTCCCGGTCACATGACCTTCCTCTCAGCCGCCCCCTGCACCTGCCAGAGGCTTCCTGGGTTACAACCCACGCCTCCCTCCTCCAAGCTTTTGCTGAGCTGTTCTGGATCGGGAGTCTGTTAGCTCCCCTCCCCCATTTTCATGTAGTTCCCTGCCACTTTCCCACTGAACACAACTCACACGGCACCTCCAGGAGGGGCCTTCAGAATCTGCAGGGCTGGGTTCCCTCCCAACCCCCACCCCCCTCCTCCCGCCACCGCCACCAGTGCACATTTGTGTCTCGGTCACCTTCCCCTTCACCGGAACTCCAGCCAAGGTGCAGTGAAATGCACAGCACCCCAGTAGCTCAGTCTTTGTCATCTCCCCCAGCCTGAAGTCAGGGCTCCCAGCCATGTCTGCCCTACCCTGCCCCTGCTGCACCCCTAGAACCCACCCTGTGCCAACACCAGGGGTCTTTCATGCCTTACTCTCTGCATGTTCATAGCCACAAAGTGAAGACAGACCCATCATCATCCCCATTTGACAGAGGAGAAAGCCGAGGCTCAGAGGAGCGAAAGGGAAGGCCTGCTGAAGGACGGAGGGAATTACCCGAGTCCCTGCTTTCAGCCCCGGGGCTCCCCTGTGTTCTCCGATCGTCTGTTCCAGCAGAATAGGACTCAAACCTCCCACCCTGTGGGGCTGCTGCGCGGCTCGTCGGGAAGGGGCCTCGCACACCGGCTTGCTCGGGGAGGCTGGTGTATTCACCTGCTGCAAGTGAGTGCCTGGAGAGTCAGCTTTGCCCTCCAGGCCCCCCGAGAAGCCCGGTCAGTTCACTGAGTCCCCCAGACGGCTGGCTGCTGGCGTGCCATTCACGTCCCCACGTGGCCGGGTTTCGGGACTTGGACCTCTAAAAGGAGCTCCAGCTGACTTCCCACGGAAAAGAGAAGGGAAAACTCTGGGCTGGGATTGCTACAACTGGAGGCCCCCCAGGCTGGATGCTATCTGGGGAGGCCTCCCCCTTGGGAGGGTGGACACAGTGCCCACCAGCAGCGCTACTGGGATGGGTCGGTGGGAGCGAGGCTGTGACCAGGGCACGCCCTGTTTTCATTGCTGTCAGGTGGAAAGATGGAAGCAGGGAATTGTATTCTTGGTCTCCCTTCAGCTCAACTTCCAGAGAGGCCTGTTCTCATGGCGAATCACCAGGGATCCCCGAGGAGTTCACCTGAGGCCCGGAAAACTCAGGACTCTGCCCAGAAAGGATAAAGAACCCCACTTCCTCTCACCCCAAGAAGCATGAGCCTCTGCCCAAAAGGTGGAAGATGGGAGTGAGAGATGATAAAGAAACTATCCTGGAAGGCTTCCTGGAGTAGGTGCCAGAGGGGGCCAGTGCTTGAAAGAGGAATAAGAGCCCACCAGGCACGGAAGGGAGGGCGTTCCAGGCCATGGAAACAGTGCATGCAAAGGCTCAGGGTCAGTACAGGCACTTCTCAGGACTGGGAGGAATTAAATGCCAGGCCACTAAAGGGTACTTATCAGGCAGGAGTCGAGGCTCAAGAGGGAAGACAGGACCAAGTCACAAAGAGCCTAGAATGCCAGGCCGAGGATCTGTGCTAAGAGTACTGAGGCTAGGAGAGGGGAAAGACCAGGGCACAGAGCCTGGCATGGCCAGGTGCATTTAGCCCAGAGTGCACCAGGGCCTTGGCTGCGACTGCTCCAGAGGACAGCACCCCAGGCAGCTGCCGTGGGAGGGGCACTGGGGCCTCAGGGCTGGCCAGCTGCCCCCTGTGTGCCTTTGGTGGCCTAGTGAAGATGGCAGGTAGAGGCTCGAAGCCTCCATGGGCCGAGTGGGCTGAGGGGCATTGCCCCCATGGTAAATTCTCCCCAAAGGGCCTCTTCCCAGGCTGCTCAGGCCAAGAGGAGATGATTCAAGAGAAAGCAGTGCATGTGTAACTGAAACATCTGCGGTCAGCCTGCTGGGCGGGGAGAGGAAGTGGCTGGAGCCTGTGTTAATGAATTTCATCTCCTTTCCACCTACGCACACACGCGTGCGCACACACGCACACCAGAGAGGGAGAATAGGAGAGGTGGTAGAGCGGCTGTTTAATGTGGGCAGGTAGACAAGATGTCATTTATGTCATACTGTTTTTTCACCCTTCTGTGAGTGATTGAAAAACATTCGTCATGAAATGTTGGGGGGAAATAGTACCACCCTTGCACACCCGTTCGGACACCTCTCCAGGCCCCAGGGAGCACATCTTAGGCCTCGAGGTGGGAGAGCACATGCACCTGCTCACACATGCATGCACACGATCCACCCAAACCTCTCCTTCTACACAGAAAACAAGAGGTGTTTACTGGATGGATGGATGACGGATGGATGGATGGATGAACAGACGGATGGACAGGTGGAGGGATGGATGATGGATGAATGGATGGACAGATGGAAAGGTAAAGGGATGGATGGATGATGGGTAGATGGATGGATGTGCAGGTGGAGGGACAGGTGGAGGGATAGATGATGGAGGGATGGATGGATGAACAGATGGATGGACAGGTGGAGGGATGGATGCATGGACAGGTGGAGGGATGGATGATGGGTGGATGGATGGATGGGTGAAGAGAGGTCCAGTTAGAAAGTCAAGCTGAAGCCTGATCACTGGGCGGGCATTAGAGGCACCAGAGGAATTTGGATTGAGTTTGGATCCTGCTCTGCCCCTTGAGGTATGACATCATATTGGCCCCTCAGTCCTCACCCACCTCGACTTTCCTCTGTGTTAAAAGGGGACAGTGACTCGCCTGTCCTGTGGGGTTGTTGTGAAGACCCAGGGGTATTTCGCTGAACGCGTGTGTTACACCAGGACTGCCCCCGTGCAGAGGTGAGCCATCACCTGCTGATGGGCGCTTATTTGCCATGTCCTTTCCTGCCGGCACAGACATCCTGGTCCATGCATCTTCCCATGAGGGTGGCTGCACTGCAATCGGCTGGGTTCCCAAGGGAATTGTGCCTAAGTGCCTAAGTTCCCAAGGGAGTTGTGCCTAAATGACCAAATGGGGCATCCGTTATGTATTGGGAATTTTTAGAGAAATTAAGGCTTAAGGAGGTTGTAGAGTTCTGTGTAGGGTTATGTATAGAAGGGAAATTCAGAAAGGCCCCATCACACCAAACTGTCACCCAGAGCCGCCTTCCTGACATGAGGGCTTGGGTATGTGAGGGCTCTGACAGTTGGCCCTTCCTGTATACCTCAGGGATACTAGGTTTTCTATAAGCTTATAATCACTATGAAAGTTGGAAAGACTGTTCAAAAGAGTGTGTCTTTCTTTTTTATTTGAGAGAGAGAGAGCTCCCATCCATCAGCAACTCAATTCAGGTCTCCCATATGGATAGTGGGATCCCAACTACAGGCCCACCTTGTGGTTCAGGGCGTTAAACTGTCCCTTGTGATACTGGCATCCCATATGGGCGCCGGTTCCAGTCCCAACTGCTCCACTTCCTTGCTTGTTCACCTGGGAAAGCAGCAGAAGATGGCCCAAGCACTTGGGCCCCTCCCACTCACATGGGAGACCTGGAAGAAGCTCCTGGCTCCTGGCTCCTGACTGCGGCCTGGCCCAGCCCTGGCCTTTACAGCCATCTAGGGAGTGAACCAATGGATAGACGATCTCTCTCTCTCTCTCTCTCCCCCTCTCTGTACCTCTGCCTTTCAAATAAATCAATAACCAAAAGGAACTCAATGACTTGAGCCATTACACCACCTCCTAGGGTCTGCACCAGAATTGAATTCTGATCCAGCTCCCCGCTAATGTGCCTGGGAAAGCAGTGAATGAGGACCCAAGCACTTGGGACCCTGCACCTGCATGGGAGACATGGTTAGAGTTCCTGGCTCCTGGCTTGGACCATTTGGGAAGTAAACCAGCAGGTGAAAGATCTCTCAATCTCTCCTCTCTCTCTATTACTCTGCTTTTAAAAATAAATAAATTAAACCTTAGGGGGAAAAAAGAGAAACATTTGTTGAAGAGAGCAGAGAGAAGAAAGGGGAGGAGAGGGGAACCTAATTAGGTAAGAGGCTGGTTCATTCAGATTTGAACCCCCAACCCCCGAACACCAGCTAAAATGTCAGCCCCATGCCAAAATGCCTAGACCCAGCTGCTAAAGGAACCCAGACAATTTTGATCAGAAACAGAGATTCTCAAAAAAAAAAAATTTCCCTTGTTGCTACCCCCTCCAAAGTTAATTAAGTGTGGTGGAGAGATTCATGCTGCTTGGGCTATTTATGTAATGAAAAGATCTTCTAAAAATAATACCCAGAGGCTCGGCTCGCTCACTGGAGGGCCCGGCGGCGGAGCCAGCTGGAGCGGCAGAAGGCGATGGGGAGCCCTGATCCTTGCTCCAACGCGGTCGTTCTGAGTGAGTGACGCTTCTCAGATTCGGCTTTGCACAACTGCCCCAGGCAAGAGCCTGGGCGAGGCTTCATTCACATCCTGCGGGGGTGGTGGTGGGGGGACCGGCTTGCTCCGGAGTTCTGTCACTGGATTTCTGCACCCTTAGACCTTGGGGGATGCCTGCCGGCTGCGCTCTGAACAGTCGGGAGGGAGGAGCGTGTGGGAGAAGGGCCCCCGGGAACCCAGCAGGGCCTCAGCTTGTCTCTCATCAGGGGCAATCACAGAATGTCATCACCAGGAGGGAAGCCTGGAGGTGACCAGCAGCCCTGATGCAGTCACAGGCATGGTGTGCGCAGCTGTGTTTGCGGTGGGGCTGGGAGGCAGACAAGTGCGCCCACGAGGGGGATGCAGGGACGGCCCGCCCCTCCCCCACAGGCTGCCCGGCCCACGCGCCGTTCGGCACCAGCTGACCACAGGAGTTGCTAAATAAGACCAGCGTGAGTCAGGGCTGTGCTGTGAGCTAGCGCGGGGTGGACGGACCGTGGAGACGACAGGTGGAGACCAGCAGGCTGAATCTGGCCCTCTGTCTGTTTTTCTGACGCCCGCGAGCGGAGAACGGGCTTCCCATTTTCCTCCTGTACTGAGCGCTTGCAGAACTCGGTGCAAAGCTGAGCGTCACAGACCCTTACCTGTGGGCAACAATTGCTGGTGTCACCTGAGAACATGGCGGGGGAGGCGCTGTGGAATTCGCCTCTCCGTGTGAAATGAGGCACACGGAGCCTGCAGTGTGTTTAGGATGCAAAATGAGGACTCCGGCATTTATCTATGGCTGCTCTCTGAATTCTCAAACGGGTTTTGTAAGCGGCAATCAGTCTTCCAACATCAACTCGATGACGCTGCCTGCGGTTTTTATTTTAATTTTAGAAGTGGTTTAATTGACATACAATATTTGTACCTATTGATTGGATATGGTATAATTGGATACGAGCACACAGTGTAATGATAAAATCAGGGTCAATCAGTAATTCCAGCTCCCCAAATATTATTTCTATCTGTTGGGGACCGTCAAACTCTTCTCCGCCAGTTATTTGGAAGTGCATAATTAATTGTTGAGGACTATAGTTTTCCTACTGTGCTGTAGAACATGCAAGCCAATTCTCCCACGTCGTTCTATGTCGGTACCCTTTAGCCAAACCTCTGTTTTCCCTCCTCCCCTTCCTAACCTCTGATAACTTCTGTTGGTTTCTATATTTTTAAACTATTCTTAAAATTTCTTTTAAGGAGAGAGAGAGTGTGTGCACAGAAAGTCCTCCAGTTCTCTGGTTCAGTCTCCCAATGCCCACAAGGGCTGGGGCTGGGCCAGGCTGAAGCCAGGAAGCTGGAATTCAATCCGAGTCTCCCATAGGAGTGCCAGGGACCCAGTCACTTGAGCCATCACCACTGCCTTGCAGGATCTGCATTGACAGGAAGCTGGGGTCAGGAGCCAGAGCTGGGACTTAAAACGCAGGTATTCCAGTGTGAGACACATATATCTCAACCACTGGGCTAATTGCCCACTCCTGATTTTCTTTCAATAAAGATTTATTTATTTATTTGAAAGGCAAAATTACAGAGTGTGTGCAGGGTGTGTGTATGTGGGGGCGGGGGAGACAGAGAGAGAAAGAGAGAGATCGATCTTACATCTGCTGTTCACTCCCCAAATGACCACAACGGCGAGGGCTGGGCCAGGATAAATCAAGGAGCCAGCAGCTGCATCTGGGTCTCCATATGGGTGGCAGTGGCTTAAGTACTTGAGTCATCTTCTGCTGTTTTCTCGGGTAAGTTAGCAAGGAGCTGGATCGGAAATGGAGCAGCCAGGACTCTAACCAACATTCATACGCTGGCACGGCAAATGGTGGCTTAACTCACCATACCACAATGCCAGCCCCACCACTCCTGGTTTTAAAACATCAGAGAAGGGGCCAGCACCATGGCGTACTAGGCTAAACTTCTGCCTGCAGCACCTGCATCCCATATGGGCACCGGTTCAAGTCCTGGCTGTTCCACTTCCCATGCAGCTCTCTGCTATGGCCTGGGAAAGAAGTGGAAGATGGCCCAAGTGTTTGGGCTCCTGCACCTTCATGAGAGACCCATAAGAAGTTCACAGCTCCTGGCTTCAGTCCAGCTCCAGCGTTGCGACCATTTGGGGAGTGAACCACTGGATGGAAGATCCCTCTCTCCATCTCTCCCTTTCTCTATGACTCTGCCTCTCAAATAAATAAACACATCTTTTAAAAAAATTGGAGAAAATCAAAATAAGAAGATTTTGTGCCATGTGAAGATTGTATGAAATTCGCATGTCCATGTCCACCACTGCGTTCTGCCTGGGGCGCAGCCACACTCACGCACTACGTGTTGCTTCACAATGGCCGTAGCACAGGCAGCAGAGGCATTGCTGGGTGCCCAGCAGACTGTGTCCGCTCCCAGCTCTCTTCTGGAAACCTCTGCCGGGCCCCACTTTAGAGCGTAGGGACACTGCCTCAACAGCGGCAGGCACGGATCTCAGCCTTTGTGGGGGTGAATTTGCATGTGTGTATATTCACTTCTGAATTTTATCATTTACTCATTGTTAAGCATCATCAGATGCTTCGTGCCAGCTCGAGGGCCAGCCATGAACAAACAGCTGCAGCCCCTGTTCTCCTGGAGTGTGGGGTCTGTCTAGAAGGTTCTTTATCCACTATAAATCCTTCCTAGCCCTTCCAAGTGTTGTCCTACAAGACAAGGTGTTGTTGCCTCTGACATCCTGCCTCTTCTTGTGTACCCTGATTGTGACAGTCTCTCCTAAGGAGGGGTACCCACAATGGCCTCCACCTGCTGGTGTCCAGGCGGCAGGTCAAGATCTAGAAGGATCCATCTTGGATCAGGCCGTGCTCTCGGTCTGGTTTCCAAGTGCTCAATGCTCAACCCTTGCATTTTCAGCTCCTGCTATCCAGTGACCTCAAAGGGACACCATCAGTCCAGATGCCGGCTATGGAGGAGGACACGGCCACAAGGTCCCATGATCCCTCCCGCATAAAACCAAAGCCACCTCCGGACATGCGCCCTGGTGCCTCAGGCTCTATGCAAAACCTGGAGGGTGCAGGCCTACCCCAGACCCAGGACGAAGCCAACTCAGCAGGGGACCCTCTTGGGACTGGAGTTTGAGCCCCAAACTTGGCTTCGAGGCTTTGTCTTGCCCTCTTCTTTATTGAGATACACGCCAACAAGTTCCAGACGACACTGAGTCAGGGATCGAAGGCCTTCCGAATTCGCACACTTGCCTGGGCTCCACTGGGAGCCCGAAGGGGTTGGCATAACTGACACACTGGGAGGCTGGAGGAAAGGCAGCCAGGGATCGTGGGCTAAGGGAAAGAGCTGGAGGGTCCCAGGATGGAGCCCAATGACACAGCCAATGACACAGCCTCTTCGTCTTGCCTGGAATCTACTGCGTTCAAGGTCACCCTCAGTGTGGTCCTCACCATCCTCATCCTCATCACCGCAGCCGGGAACGTGGTCGTGTGCCTGGCCGTGGGCTTGAACCGCCGCCTCCGCAGCCTGACCAATTGCTTCATCGTGTCTCTGGCCATCACCGACCTGCTCCTCGGCCTCCTGGTGCTCCCCTTCTCGGCCATCTACCAGCTGTCCTGCAGGTGGAGCTTCGGCAAGGTCTTCTGCAATATCTACATCAGCCTGGACGTGATGCTGTGCACGGCCTCCATCCTCAACCTCTTCATGATCAGCATCGACCGGTACTGCGCCGTCACGGACCCGCTGCGGTACCCTGTGCTCGTCACCCCCGGCCGGGTCACCATCTCGCTGGTCTCCATCTGGGTCATCTCCATCACCCTGTCCTTCCTGTCCATCCACCTGGGCTGGAACAGCAGGAACACGACCAGCGAGGGCCACCACACCAGCCCCAAGTGCAAATTCCAGGTCAATGAGGTGTATGGGTTGGTGGACGGCCTGGTCACCTTCTACCTGCCTCTGCTGATCATGTGTGTCACCTACTACCGCATCTTCAAGATCGCCCGGGAGCAGGCCAGGAGGATCAATCACATCAGCTCCTGGCAGGCAGCCACCATCAGGGAGCACAAGGCTACTGTGACACTGGCGGCCGTGATGGGGGCCTTCATTGTCTGCTGGTTCCCCTACTTCACCACATTTGTTTACCGGGGGCTCAAAGGGGATGACGCCATCAACGAGGTGGTGGAAGCCGTTGTTCTGTGGCTGGGCTATGCCAACTCAGCCTTGAACCCTATCCTGTACGCTGCCCTGAACAGAGACTTCCGCAACGCCTACCAGCAGCTCTTCTGCTGCAGGCTGGCAGGACGCGGCTCCCATGAAACGTGTCTGAGGTTTAACAACGCTCTCCTGCCCAAGAGCCAAAGTCAAGAGCCCAGGCGGCAGGAAGAGAAACCCCTGAAGCTCCAGGTGTGGAGTGGGACAGAAGCCACAGCCCCGCAGGGAGCCACAGACAGGTACCAGCCCTTGCCGCTGTTCGTACGCAGGACGGAGGCATGGTTGGGGGGTGGTCGTGTGCCCTGATGGGGCTGTTGTGGGGTTAAACAAGGAACTAGAGCTCATGGTAGCCTTTATGGAGCACCTGCTATTATGCGTCTGCTCTCGGCGTGGAAGTGCTCAAGTCAGTGAAGGAGAATGGCCAGGTTGAAGAGGTGGGGCCCAGGGCCAGGCTACGGGGGTGGGCCTCCTAGTGGCCATGGTCGGGAGAGCCGCAAAGGCGGGGACAGCCTCAGCACACCTGTGCTTTGGAAAGAGGGCTCTGATGGCCCAGGAGGTGTGGACCAGCACAGGGTCAGTCTGCAGGGGGCTCTGGTCTGTGAGAGAGGGAACGAGAAGGAAAGCCAAATCTGGGAGGCATAAAAAAGCCATAATAACACTCTCAGATGTTCAAGAGATGCGAGAGGAAGCCGCAGGACTCCAGCGCCAAGAGACGTCAGGCTGACAGTGTCAAAACGAGGTCTGCAAGACTTCATGGGGGACAAGGCCAGTGCAGGGTGGTGATGGGAACCACACCAAGGGCCTGAATGTCCCTGAGGAGGCTGGCCATGTGCAGAGGCGGCTGCTGGGCTGGGCTGAAGCTGGCGAGGGCGGTGAAGGCAAGAATGCTCATAGAACACCTGCCACATAGAAGTTGCTCAATAAATGTCGCTTTCCTTTCTCTCCCCACAGACCATGCCTTTGCCCCCCAGAATGCTGGTTTGTGGAACTGACCATTCATTCATTCATTCCTCTGGTCCGTCATTCATTTGCAAACATTTCTCAGATACCCACCACATGCCAGGAACCATGTTAAAAGCCAGGGGTGTAGAAACAGCATCTAGGGTGGTGACTGTGGTGAGAAGATATGGGTAGCCTGGGCCTCAGCTCTGAGCAAAGCCCTGCCCCTCCGGGGGCTCCGAGTGTTGCCCCTATCTTCATGCAGCCTGCCCTGCTCGCCTCTCAAAGTTGCCTGCAGCTAAGGGACGTGAACAGGTGCTACAGGCTGAGGAAGCAATGCTATGCTCCCCCGCTGGGATCTAAATCCTCTCTCCAGCGCTGAGTATCAGATGCAAGAAAAAAAATTTGGGCAGCACTGCATATCCACACCCTGGGGCCCTGGGTTCTGCCTAATTAGACCACTGGGCCTTATAGCCCCTGGTCCTTGTAGCTGACCCCAGACCCCCAGCTGTCCTAGGTCTTCCTCCACTGTCTGTCTGGGGCGAGCTCTTGCTCCTGCACGTGGCCTCTTGCCACAGCCTCCTCCCTGGCCTCCCCACTGCCACACTTCTCACTTCAAAGCCATCCTCCAGGCCAGCCCAAGGTGTCCTTCTCGCACAAACTTCTAGAACCTTCTACACCCAGTCCTGATGGATGGAATGCCCATCTGTCCCCATCCATCCATCATCCCTCACTGAGAAATCAGCCTTGAAGGCAAAGCCAATTTAATTCACAAAGCGAGAGAGAGAGAGAGAGAGAGAGAGAGAGAGAGAAAAGTACAGGGTTATAGATAGAAAGCCGTTGACCCGATGCAATTTGGTCCTGCAAAACACTTTGTGCTGCTCTTCCCTGTTTGGCCAGAGTAAATAAGCAGCCTTTTAACTCTGATCCTTAAGGAAACTCACTCAAGCAGCGCCTGGCAACGTGGCTGACATTCAGGGAGCACGCACTCTTTGCCAGTCCGACGCTTTCGACATGGTTTCTGGGCATTAATCGGGGTATGAGCCCTCCTACTGCCAGCCCTTGCACCAAGTGCCAAGAGTGCAGGAGGGCATGAAACCAGCGCCCCCCACCCCCCAGCCCTTTCACCCCTTGCAGCTGCTCTCGTCACCTGCAATTGCTCCCAGTCCCACTAAGGAGCAGACTGGTCACGGTGCAGGGCAGCACATGCCAAGGTTGGAAGTCCTGCACCCCTGGCGTCCAGAGGGGCCAGGGCATGGGCCCTGGAGGGGAGCACTTAACAGGTCAGACCTCTGCACTGAGCTTTCTAGCACAAAGGGAATGACCCATGCGCCCAGGGCAGGGCTAGGCTCTGGAGATTAGGATCTCATTTCAGTCCCAGTGCAGCCCTGTGAAGTAGGGACTTGCTTAATCTCTGCCTCACAGATGGAAACTGAGGCCCAGGAACCCCCAAGGGACATGGCCAAGGCTGCCACCGTGCAGCACTCAGAAGAGCAGCTCCCCTATGGGCTGCTGCCTGGTGCCAGGGACACCACGAGTCAGCCGTCCCCTTACGCCGGGGATACTGGGAGTCTGAAGCCCACAGTCTCTTCTGACCCCCTTGGCCACCCTGGGGCATGGGGGCTGTGAGCACTTGGAAACAGTGCTCCCTGGGTCACAGGCGGTGGCCACAGAGCACAGCTGGAGCACGGGGTCCATGCATCCGTCTGTCCCCAGCTGTGGTGTCCTCCAACCCCCAGTACCAGGGAGACCAAGAGTTTTTGTAGAGAACAATGAGAAGCGAGTTAGGCCACATCACCCCAGGGAGTGAGCGTGTGGACAGGCAGCAGGCCAAGCACAACCAGAGGTTAACTTCCCCTCTGAGGCTGCCACAGAGGTCGGGGCCTCATGGGCCCCTTGATAAGCTGGCTCCTGGCTCTCTGCTGGCTGATAGCACGAAGCTGCTGCCGACCCAGAGCCCTTATCACTGCCAAGTTTTGGGTGTCTGCCTGAGCCAAGAATTCCAAAGGGAACTGATCCAGCCTGCCCTGGGACGGACGGGGACGGGAGCCCAGTCAGCCAAGAGGAGGTCCTGGGAGAGAGAGTGGCCAAGCTGGCCGGTCAACCCTCCCTTCCCTGTGGCCACCCAGCTGCCTCCTCCCGCCCCAGTGTGAGGCTCTGTCTGTCCCTTCCTCAGCCCCTCACCCCATCTCAAGTCCCTTAACTGGATTCCATGTGCAAGGTCCCTTTGGCATGTAAGGTGACATTCCCAGGTGATGAGGTCGTGGACCGATTTGGGGGTGCCTCATTCCACCCATGTGTGAGACCCACGCCCCTGGCCTGGCATGAGAGGCCCTTCATGGGGTGGCCCATGAGCCCCTGGTTGCTTCGTTTCCTGCCCACACCCACCCTCTGATCCTGCCAGAATAAGCTACTTGACGTCCATTCACTTCAAAGGCATTCGCCAAGGACTTGCAAGACGCAACCCTGTTTAGGGCTCAGCAGTGAGCAGAGCACACCCTCCCCGCATGGCAGTGTTTTCTAGAACATTTGGTTCCCCAAGGTTGACTCCCAGGCTGGCAGCAGACCTCCATAAACAAACTGGGCTCTTTACACAGAGAAAGGCTGCCTAGACTCGAACTTCACCCTGGGACTGACCATCACCTCGGTGCTAGTCCTGAAGATCTCAATGGGGAAACTGAGGCATGAGGAGGCAGGCCAGCTCTCTGAGGCTCAAAACAAGGTGGGAGTGGAACTCTGTACCTCCAGACCCCTGCGCAGAGCTCTTCAGGTTCCTTTCCCACCCACTCCCTTGCTCCGGGCAAACTCCAGAGGCACCTGGACTACCAGCAGCCTCTTGCTTCTTCATCACTGTAGATCCCCTGCACCTGCGCCCATGGCCTCCATATTCCCAGACTCCTGAGGGTTGGATCAGAGCTGGGGGCCTCCTCTTCCTTCCCTAAGCTCTCCTCCTGCCAAGGGACCAGTGTTGTCCTAACACCGGGTTCTAGTCCAGGTTAGGGTGCCAGATTCTGTCCCGGTTGCTCTTCTTCCAGTCCAGCTCTCTGCTGTGGCCCGGGAAGGCAGTGGAGGATGGCCCAAGTGCTTGGGCCCTGCACCTGCATGGGAGACCAGGAGGAAGCACCTGGCTCCTGGCTTTGGATCTGTGCAGTGCGCCAGCCACAGAGGCCATTTGTGGGGTGAACCAACGGAAGGAAGACCTTTCTCTCTGTCTCTCTCTAACTCTGCCTGTCAAAAAAAAAAAAAAAAAAAAAAAGTTCCAATAGAAAGCTCTTACCCCAGCCCCCAAAGCCCTGCACTGCCTGGTTCCTATCAGGGCCCTAACTTCCTCCCAGGCCCCTCTGTTGTGCCGCCCCACGTGGCCTCACCCCGGCCCAGACCCTCTTCTTACCCCTTCAACACATTCTGCCAGTTTAATGGGTTTGCTATTGGGTCCTGACACTGTGGCAGGCGTGGAGCAGGCCCGGGAGTATTGCTGAATGCATGAGTGAATTGATGTCTGTACCTGGTTCCCAAGAGCCCTGGGAAGTGAGGCTCAGCAGGGGAAATCCCCGGAGCCCAGTGAGAGCTCCGAGACCCCCGGCTCCCTTCCAAGCTGCGGCATTACAAGGGGCCTCTCTCCCAACCCGAGCATCAGGAGCAGGCCCTCAGCAGAATCAGCAGAATCCTGAATTCCCACAGCATGCGTGCTGGGGTGGGAAGAGCCCAACCTGTCCCAACAGGTGGAGCACAGAAAGTGATTGGCAACCAGAGGTGCCCGCTGCCCGGGCCACACCTGCTGTGTCGTCTTGGAGGGGACAAAGCTGTCTCTGACTTGTGCTCCCTGTGCTATCTGGAGAGCTGAGGCCCCCTGAGGCTGCCTGGGCGCTCCTTCCCCGGGGTACCGAAGGGTAGGCAGAGCCTGCAGGAGTCACGGCTCCTCCACTTGCTGGCCACTCCATCCCAGCTGCAGGTGCCTTCCTTGCAAAGCAGTGCTGCTATCGGCATGTGTGAGAAACGCAGGAACAGGCACAATTCCTGGCATGAGGCGGGGACCTTGACAAATGCAGCTTTTTGTTCTCCACCATCAGGCACTCGCTCTCTCTCTCTCTCTCTCTCTCTCCTCTCTCTCTCTCTAAGTTTTATTGAGATATATGTCATGTACTGTACAATTCATCCACTTAAAGTATACGAGGGGACTTCAAAAACATTATGGAAGATGGAATTAAAAGACAAGTTTTTCCAGTGCAAAAAATGCTAAAATCCAGGCAAATGAGGTTTCTTCAAAATACATGGAAACGCATATTATGAAAAAACTATGCATAGATTTCAAATTTTCATGTCAAAATAAATTTTTTAAAATTGTCTTTTCTATAGGATATAGTTTTTTTAAATCTGTGTGTGTGTTTTAAGATTTATTTACTGGGGCCAGTGCTGTGGCATGGCTGGTTAAGCATGGCCTGCAGCACTGGCATCCCATATGGGTGCTGGATATGGACACCAGTTTGAGTCCCGGCTGCTCCACTTCCAATTACACTCCCTGCTGATGCCCCTGAGAAAGCAGTGTAGGATGGTTCAAGTGCTTGGGCCCCAGCACCCACGTGGGAGAGCTGGAAGAAGCTCCTGGTTCCTGGCTTTGGACTAGCCCAGTTCCAATGGTGACTATTTGAGGAGTAAACCAGCAGACAGAAGATCTCTCTCTGTCTCTCCCTCTCAGTGAACTCTGACTTTCAAGTAAATAAATCTCTAACAAAAACAAGTTTAATTATTTAATTAAATTATTAATGAAATTATTTAAACATTTTATTAATTAAATATTTATTTAAATATTTTAAATTTTAAGTTTTATTTTATTTTAAATATTTGAAATTTTGAATATTTTAATATTTAAATAATTAAATATTTAATTGAATTATTAATTGGATTATTAATTTAAATTAAAGTTTATTTATTTGTGAGAGAGAGAGAGAGAGAGAAAGAAAAACTTCCATTCACTAGTTCACTCTCCTAATTCCTAAAACAGCCAGGGCAGGGCAAGGTCAAAGCCAGGAGCCCAGAACTCCATCTGGGTCTCCCACATGGGTGGCAGGGACCCAAGTACTAGGGCCGTTATCTGCTGCCTGCCCAGGCATATTAGGAGGGAGCTGGATCAGAAGCAGAGGAGCCGGAACCCAAACCAGGCACTCTCACATGGGATGCAGGCATCCCAAGCAGTGGCTTAACCCACCATGCCATGGTACCTGACCCTACAATAAAGGGCTGCTTGACTTCTATTTTTCCATGAGCTTGTCAAAGTCCCCTCATACAATTCAGTAGTTTCTAGTACATTCAGAGTTGCAAGGCCATCACCCCAATCCATTGCAGAACATTTTCATCCCCTCCTAGAGAAAGCCTGAACCTGCACCCTGCACCCTGTAGCTGCCACCTGCCAGTCCCTGCCTGTTCCCCCCACCCCCAACCTCTGGCCTCCCTCCTGTCTGCATCCCTTCACCTACTCCAGGCACAGGCCACCTGCTCTGTCATGCCTGGCTTCTTTCACTTGGCATAGTGTTTTCAAAGTGCCACCCTTGTGTTGTGCCTTTCCAGCCTTTGTCTTGCTTCCACTCTTCCTGGTCATCTTCTTCCCTGTGCCCCTCCTCATCTCCCCTTCCCCCCTCCCCAACCTGCCCCTCCAAGGCCCCACTCCTCTCCTTCCCCAGGTGCTCGGCTGCCCTTGGCCGTCCACAGCCTTGGGTGGAGAACTGCAGGTGTGAGGCTGCGCCGCCGTGCACCGCCCAGGGGGGCCTGGAGCACCCCACTCTTGGGGCCTGCACCCTGCTCAGCTGCCCAGCCCGGCGGATGGGCTCCATCCGGGAGTTAATCCTCTGTCTTCTGTCTCTCCAGAGTGTTTGGGGAGTGAGCCCTCCCCCGCCCCCCCATGAAGGCAGGGGAAGGAGAGCAGAGAGAGAGGAGGAGGGAAGCCCTTCACAGCCTCAAAAGTCAAGGAGAATAAATCGTGGCCCCCCAGTCACTTGAAAGGTAGAGAACCTCTCCATTACAGGTCTGGGGATCGCGCTTCGGAAGCCACCTGCAGGCCCCAGCTTGCACCTGTCTGACCCCCCTGCGCCCCCCAGCCTGCACCCCTTCTCCCCAGGAGCCTCCCCAGCCCCTCTGATGCAGATCTGAAGGCCCTGCCTTCCCAAGGGTCCTGGCAGGGAGGGAAGAGACACTGTACCTTCAAGGCCACTGCTAGTATCTGTGTGCCCTTAAGTGAACAAAAAAAGAGGTAAACACACAAAGAAAAGACCCTTCCTTCAGGGGACCCAACCCCAAGGCACACAACTTGGGGAACGGAGGGAGGGTTGGGTTTCAGCCCCTCCTCACCCCTTTTCAGCTGATACCTTTGTGCAGTGAACAACACGTGCAACCGTACAGGGGCTGTGTGGCTTCCTGCCCTGCAAGAGATACTGTGGCTGAAGGCAGGGGTCCTCAAGCTTTTTCCACGAAGAGTCAGCCTGTCACTGCCTCAGGCTTTGTGACACTAACTGTACCTAAATGACTGACAAGGCAAAGACATCACGCCAAGCCCCCTCCCCAAGCCCCACCTCCCGCTGGGTCGTGTCAAGAATCTCAAGCAAATGAGTCACACAGAGCAAGGAGGCAGTGCAGGAAAGTGAGTCCTTGCCACGACCTGAGTTCAGGTGCAAGAGCCGGGGGCCTGGCGAGGATCTGCAGAGAGAAGCCCCGCCTGGGGTGGGGGGTGGGCAGCAGGGAGCCTGGGTGTTTTACGCCTCCACCGTGGACAGGCTGTGTGAACTTGAGAAGGTGGCATCCCTTTCTGAGTCCCAGTGTCCTCATCAGCTAAGGATGCTGGCAGCGGGAGAAACACATGGAGTCTGTCTCCGGGTTGTTTGCTTCGGGTGACACTGGCATGCATCAGACTCCAGCAGTGATCTGTGGCCGGGTCAGGGGCAAGCATGGGGGTGCCTGACACCAGCTGTGTACTGCAGGCTACTCACAACCCCCAAGGCTGTCCCAGGGCATAAGTACCGCTCCCTTCCTGCCTAGAGGCAGGACACAGGCTGGCCCAACTGTCCCAAACTGGCCGACAGTGCTGCAAAGCCACTGTGTGTCTGCCCCTCCTGTATCTGATCCATGCAGACAGCCGCAGGGTACAGGGAGAGCCGTGCAGACCAGGCCCGCGCATGCGTGGGACTCGGCCGCTCCTCGCTGGAGGATGGGCCACATGTGCTGTCGTCACTCAGGGAGAGTGGCTGACCCCAAGGCCGCCCTCTGACTGAGGCAAGCGCCTTCCTGTCTCTGAAGCTCTGGAAAGTGGGGTTGAGCGGGAGGGACCTCCCCTTGCTGGCCAGAGAAGGACCCGCTGCATGACCGCTGTGGCCCGAGCAAGACCACACCTGGTGGAGGTGTTTGGTTTCCTTCTTCCCAGCAGCTCATGGGTAGTGGGAAAATGTGAATGACCCAGGTAGTGGGCACAACGTCCGTCCAGGAAGCTGGCTCGGCCACTCCCGGCGGGTCTCTGTCCAGGCACCCAATGGAATGCTTTAGCCTACTCCTGGGCTCCCCCCAGGAGAGTTGGGAACCAGCCACAGCCTTTGCCACAGGTCCCCATGCCCCAGGACTCCCAGGTTCAGCTCACTGTAGGTTCAGGGAGATTTGGGGGCTCCCTTGCACCCCCCGAGGGAGAGAGAAAGGGCGTGCAGCCATACCTCCTTTCATTGCACATCAATGTTCCTTGCAAATGTTGCGCTTTTCCAAAAGGAAGGTGTGTGGCAACACAGCACAGAGCAAGTCTGCGGGTGACATTTTTCCAAGGGCTCAGGTGATGCAAGTGAAAACTTGTAGTAAAGAAGGATTTTTAAATTAAGGCACAATGCTGTTGTACAGTTAGGAGACTAGCGTGCAGACACAACTTTTATAGGCACTGGGAAACCCAGCACCTTGTGTGGCTCCTGTAGGGCAGTGGTGTGGCGCCAGGCCCACGCCGTCCGAAGTGCACCTGTCCTGGGCAAGCTGAGGCCCCCACCCACCACCTCTGCTCCCCTGCACGTGCCCCTACCCTAGATGCAGCCCTGTGCTGGGCTTCCAGGAGGGAAGCCTCTGCAGACCCCTCCACTCCTCCTCTGCCGACCCCCACCCTTATCTCCAAGCAGGGTTTCCATCCCAAAGGCAGGGACACAGGCAGAGCCCACCCAAGCCCAGCCTCCTGCCCATCCCCCATGGTACCGCCTCCTCCCTGCATGGTGGGGAATTAGGAACTGCTCTCCCGGGTATTTTCTTTTTAAGGTTTATTTATTTATTTGGAAGGCAGGGTTAGAGGGAGAGAGAGAGAGAGAGAGAGAGTGAACCATCAGCTGGTTCACTCCCCAAATGGCCACAATGACCACAGCAGGGCCAGGCCAAATCCAGGAGACAGGAACTCTATCCAGGTCTCCCACAAGGCTGCCAGGGGCCCAAGGACTTGGGCCATCTTCTACTGCTTTCCCAGGCACATTAGCAAGCAGCTGGATAGGAAGTGGAGCAGCCGGGACTCGAACCAGCACCCATATGGGATGCCGGCATCGCAGGAAGCAGTTAACCTTACGCACCACAGTGCCAGCCCCTCTCCTGGGCTCTTGAAATCCAGACAAACTGTGCCTGTCTCTCGCCTCCATCTCTGTCTCTGCCTCATCCGTGGTTGCTGCCCAAGAGGTAGCGAGCAGTGCTGATGTAGATAGGCAAGGGTGAGGGGCTACAGCGAACCCTCACATGTAAAGCACCGCCCTACCTTGCCCCGCCCCACCGCACAGGCACCATTGAGTCACCTGGAAATGGTAACCAGCAGTCACCAGCGCTGTGGTAACAGCTGAGCCTGGGACAGTCACACCAGCCTGGGAGCTGGCTGACCTGCGATTTGTATCAAAGGCCTTGCTTCCGGAAGCCACGTCACCAGCTGGGGCCCGGGCAGTGTTGTGGGGCCCACAGGGAGGAGAGGCCACAGGCATTTAAAGATGGGAGCGGGGCGGCTCTGAAGGGACTGAGGGGGAGCCACATGAGAGGGAAAACCCTGTTGCATCCAGAGAAGGTCCACAAAGGCCCCACCCAGGAGACCAGCATTGGCGGTGCAGGCAGCTAAGCCTGGGGACGCGGCGCCTGGCAGGCCTGGGTTGAGCCTCAGCCCTGGTGCTCCCTGCTAGATGACTGCGGGCAAGTGGCAGGCCTCTCCCAGCCTCGGTTGTCCTATAACCCCATGGCTCTGCAGCCAGGCCGACCTGGGCTCTCTGGACCCCAGGCCCAGCAGCAGAAGGAGGCATGGAGGCTGGGAGGGGGCAGGAAGTAGTGCCCCTCATGCCTCACCTCTCCTCAAGCACCATGCCCCAGTGTGCTGGGACACACCTCGCACCAGCTTACTGGCTGTTGTGACCTTGGGCAAGTTTCCCTAACCTCTCTGCAGCACAGAGAGGGGAAAGAATGGTACCTATCCATGGGGTTGGCGTGAGAATTCACTGAGTTGATACAAAATGCTGAGAGGCAGCCCTGCATGCAGTAGGAGCTCAACAGATGAGGATGGGTGGCTCCCCTGTGGTTGCACCTGTGGCTCTGAGCACAGGCTCTAGCCCTAGCAGACACGGCACAGGGCCTGTTCCCTCACCCTCCAGCCGAGTGCCCTTTGTCAGGACACTGAACCCCATGGAGGGTGCGAGGTTTTGAGTTAGGTGAAGTCCTAACATCATAAAATGGGTGATAGCAAGAGCATGGAAATTTCATTCAAAGGTGGTGTCTGGGCAGTGGGGCCTGGAAGAAGGTCTCTAGAGGATCAGGGGCGTGCCCTCAGAAGGTGCTCTCACGAGAGGACTGTGTGTAACAGCCTGCGGGGGGGCCCTCTCTCTCTCCCTGCTTCCTGGCTCCGCGTGTGACCCCTCCTCTGCCTGTGCTCCACCACTGTCAGCCTCTGGCCTCGCCACACGGGTGAACCCCGGTGGGGGTGGGGGTTGGACTGCCCAATCTTGGACTGTGAACCTCCCAAACGGGAGCCAGAATACACTTCTGTCCCTGCTGAGTAGACTGTCCTGGGTATTCCGTTGCAGTGACAAAAAGCCCATGGCTACGGAAGGCCACAAGGCATAAGCTCACCAAGTGTCCCATCACACATGTCCCCTGGAGTTTGGGATTAAAAAGGATGTCAGTGAAAACTGCCTAGATGCACCTGCCTACAGCCCTGACTCTCCCAGAGGTGGGCGAACGCTTCCTTACCCGTTCGTGCCTGGGGCTCTCACAAAATTGGAGGAAGCTCAGTCTGGGTCATGGGCTGAGACCAGGCGGGGGTCAGTCCCGACAGGCCTCTGCTCCAGGCCTGCCAGCTCACAAGCTCCTCAATGCAGGCCATCCTATCCAGCTACAGACTCCCTTTCTGCCTCAGCTCGGTCCATCCGTGTCCCTCCTTCCCTTGATGAGCTAAACCATCCCCGCTCCCACCCCACAGCACTCATGGTGAGCCTGGTGCCTGAACAGCTGTCCCTGCTTCCCCAAATTCCCCTGTGAAATTGCCCACTCAGATACCACGTGCCCCATGGAGCTTCCCCGCTGCCTAGAGCCAGAAATGGCTTCTGGGTCACACCACGCTGCGGGCTCCCACCCGGGCAATCCCACACGTACTCTTGTACCCCTGCAGAGCTGCCTGTGTGCGCCCGTTCTAGTGCACATGCATGCATACACACATCCCACTCGCACGGGCTCACCTGCAGGCTCACATTCGCACACACGTGGCGTTCTGGGGCTGCCTTTCTTGGAGAACGTTCACTGTATTTGGCACAAAAAGTGAACCGGGGCATTTGCAAAACTCTCGCAGGAAGTCCCTAACCCCCTTCACTTTCGATGCCGACTACTGTGGGGCGGGAAGCAGGCTCCGCCGTGCGGATTGGGTGGCAGCCGTGTCAATCACCCCTTGCCCTGAGCCCGCCTCCCCTGCCCTGCAGACCCTGGGTGCTGATGCACCCTCTGTTTACTCCCAGGAAGTGCCCCGGGGGGCGGGGGAGGAACACTGCTTTCACGAGCTGAAGTTTGGTCATTGGGCGTATTCGGTAACATTGGTTTGTTGTACAAAGGCTCCAACGAGAGCCCTCGTGCTGGTTTTGTGGTAACCTGGTGGCCCGACACTTCTGTCTCATTTAACACGTGCTAAGTAAACATCCAAAAATTAGATGTGGCTCGGGGAGGAGGGCCGTCCCTGATCACTTAAAAGCCGCGAGGCGATGAGGACCACCGACCGCGGGGTGAGGCCGGCTGAGGGCCAGGGCCACCCCTTCCTGTCTAGGCCCCGCCTTTTCCGGTTCCGCCGAGTGAAGCCAGGCCCTCCCCTGACCGTGTTCCCAGAGTGTGCGGGAGCCTGAGCGAGGTTGAGTACAGGCAAAGCAGGTCTTGCCCTGGACCTTCAGCTCGTAGCCCTGGCGGGATCCAAAGGAGAAAGAAGAAGTGGATCCCTTGGAATTTAAAAATTTCCCCCCTCTCATCTCATCTCCTGGCTCCAACAGCCAGGATTTATCCCATTTTCCACATGAGAAGGGGGCGTAAGGATGGAGACCACGGCAGAGGAGTGAGGGGCCGACGCTAAGGGCAGGACTCCTGATTCCAAACCTCCCACGTCCTCCCAGCTGCCCTTGCTGCTCAGGGAGGGCTCAGGGTCCCCGCAGGCTCTCCAGGGTTCGCTGCCCTCGAGGCTATCACGGGAGAACACAGACACAGGAAGAAGACAGACACAGACGTCACAGGAATGCTTCTGCTTCTGACCATTGGTGGATTTGAGAAATTGGAAGACAGGAAGACCGCTATGTGGAATCAGGCTTGGGGCACAGCTGCCCACAGGCTGTATAAGCCCTGCGAAAGCATTTGCTCCGGCCGTTGTCAAGGCAACCACAAGCAGGAATCAGCATGCAGTAACTCTGTAGCAGGCTAATCTTTAAGTTCATAGTTTCGTATGGCCCACAAATGATAGTTATACCTATCTGCACAGCCCTTGGAAGAAAAAAATGTTCACTGCTCCTGAGAGATCCTTGGGAATTTGCATCCACGGGTTCACACTCTTGAACACCTTCTATAAACCTGGACAATGGGGTAGAAGATAGAAGATTCCCTATCTGCCTCTGTAACTATTCCTTTAGTCCAGAAGACAGACAAGGCCACTGACCCATAACCCAGTGATGTGCACAGAGGGCCTTTAGGAGCCAGGAGGGATCAATAATCCTGGGAGACCTCCCAGACCAGCTACCGAAAGGAGGCAGTGGCTGGATCTTCTTTAAACAAGAACAGGAAGTGATCAAAGAAGAAAAGAAAAGAACCTCAAGCAATGAGACTACCGCGTGCACAGGCACAAGAGGGAGCAGGTACACTGGTGGTTCTGCCTGATAATCGGTCCTCAAACAATAGAGGGGAGGGGATTGGAAGGGGCCCTGGCATTCACTGTCTGTTGTCTTTATAATAGTCCTGTGAGGTTGCTGTCATTAATTTACTTTACAGATGAGAAAGCTGAGGCTTAGAGGATCTGTGGTGGACGAGCATATTATAGCGACCTCAGTGTGAAAATATAAGATTCAGATCCAAGTAATGTGTGTTTAGGAATATTACTCATCTGGACACTTTTAGCTGCAAGTGGAAGAAACCCTGTTAAAAAGAGAGGGAGTTGGTGGGAATAGGTGATTGATTCATAGAACTAGAGAGCCCAAGATTAGCTTGAAGCATGGCTGGATCCAAAAGGTCAAATGTCATTAGGAATTGTTCTTTCTCCAGCTTCCAACTCCACTGCTGCCCTTGTTGATTTCATTCTCAGATTCTCCCCAGGGAGCCACCAGCAGATCCAAGCCCCTGTCTCATCATCTTTGCGGAGCCAACAGAGAAGTCTCCCACCACTCCAACAAATAGTTTGAAGCTTCGTCATCACTGGCTGTAATGGGTTGTGTGTTTATCTCTGAACCAACTGTCATGGACCCAAACCTGGAGCCAGAGGCTCATTCACATGGACAGAAAGTGAGGAAGGTTGCACCCCAAAGAAAAACCAAGATGTTGTTGTCAAGAGAAGGGGGCTTGATGATGGACAGGTGACAATGACAAGTGTTTATCACAGCATTGATTCTGTGTTATGTTTTTCCTCCTGGAATCCCACTTGGCATCTCCTGCCTTTAAGCAGTACCACTCAGGGCAAAGATGGGCCACTGGGCCATGATGCTAAACCTATTAAGTATCTCTGCATGTGTCTAATCCAGTCTACACCGTGCAAGAATCCCAGATCGGTGTCATCCCAGCTGACATGTGGCGTGGAAGGGCCACTAAGTAAAGAAGGAAAGGGCTCCACGCCAGGAGACTGTTTAAGATCAAATGTGCCTGTGAAAACGCCTACAATAATCAATTTTTCAAAAATATGATAGAAATTCCAAGTGGCAGGGAGAAAAGAGCAAGTGGAGTATTTAATTTAAAACAAGGTATGAAAAAAAAAACAGAGGAAATTGAGGAAATCTGAGATGAGCATAAACACAAAAACAGATGGGAGAAATGAATAAAATCATATCAGTAATTACAATGAATGCAGTGGGATAAACCAGCCAATTACAAAAATGAAGATGGTCAGATTTGATTTTTAAAACCCAAATAAGTATTTTTTAACCAAAGAAAGGCTTAAAATATAAGGAAATAAGATTGTTGAAAGTATATGGGAAAAAGTCATACATAACATTACTTCAAAAAATTCATAGAAAATAGAAGATAGGTTTATTTTGGTGGGGAAAATTTTGAAATTCTTGCAGGTTTTTTTTTTTTGTAATCCAAATTTCCATGAACTTTTTGAGGGCACCTTAATTCATGGATTTCAAAAGTTTTTTCCACCAAAATAAATTTTAGTCCAATGTTTCACAGACTTTTTGAAATATCCTCATACTAGTCAAATATTAATTAAAAGAAATCTGAATAGCTATATTAATGTCAGACAAAGTAAACTTTATGTGAAACTTATTATTAAAAATAATAAAGATGGCCACCATATTTGGAAAAAAAAGGTCAATTCACCAGGAACATAATTATTCTAAACTTGTGTATGCCACATAGCCTAGCTATAAAAATATGTGAAATTGACAGAACCAAAAAGAGAAGTTAGCCAACAATCACTCTAACAGAAAACATAATATCACTTATCAACATTTGAAGATCAAGAATATTTAAAAATCAATAAGGGCATATAATAATTAGAAAACACAAATAAAAAGCTTAACTTAATGAACAAATGAAGCAGTACTTCTAACAATGCAACTGCCAACACATTCCATTTAAACATCCCTGGAGTATTAAAAAAGCTGACTGAGAAACAAGGAAGCCAGAATCAATATATTTAAAAGAATTATCTTACCATAACAAAATTAAATAACAACAATGAAAAAACCCTCACTTATGTGCAAACACATTTTTAATAGATCATGGGATAAAGTAGTTATGGATATTAGAAAATATTTTAAAGTAAATGACAATGAAAATATTGTACACCACAACTTATGCTGTTAAAACTCTATTCAAAGGAACATATTTAGCCTTAAATGCTTATATTTTACAATACGAATTTGAAGTTTAATGATCTAAGCATCTAGTTTAGAACTTAAAAAGAACAACAAAGGGGCCAGCACTATGGCAAAGTGGGTAAATCTGCCACCTATGGTGCCGGCGTCCTATATGGGCACCGGTTCGTGTTCCAGCTGCTCTACTTCAGACCTAGCTCCCTGCTAATGGCCCAGGAAAGCAGCAGAAGATGGCCCAAATGCTTGGGCACCTGCCACCCACGTAGGAGACCGAAAGAAGCTCCTGGCTCCTAGTTTCGGCCTGACTCAACCCCAGCTGTTGCAGCCATCTGGGGAGTGAACCAGTGGATCTTTCTCTATCTCTCCCTCTCTTTCTGTAACTCCGACTTTCAAATAAATAAATAACTCTTTTAGAAAAACAACAACAAAGTCAATCCAACAGGAGTTCTTAAAAAGGAAACAGCAGAAACAAAGACAGAAATTAACGGACCAAAAGACAAAGGTTTAGTAAAGAGAAAAGCAACAAAATCAAAAGTCAGTTATTTGACAAATTCTGGCATGAAGTGAATTACATTAATAAAACTGATTATAGTAAAAGAAGAAAAAGCATATAATCGGAGCAGAAAAACATTGGACAGCTTTAGCATTGATTCACAATCTGAAACACAAAGCAAACGAGATTGCAGAGCACATTAAGAGTAGAAGAAACCCTCTTGGCCCTGGAAAAATGTAATGAAGCTTTTCTGCTAGGAGAGGCACGAGGCTGGCGAGCACACTCCTAATTCAGTGTTTTACTGGAGATCAATGCAGTAAGTCAAGAAAAAAGGTAATTAAAAAAATAAGAATGATTGAGCCGGCGCCGCGGCTCACTAGGCTAATCCTCCACCTAGCGGCGCCGGCTCACCGGGTTCTAGTCCCGGTCAGGGTGCCAGATTCTGTCCCGGTTGCCCCTCTTCCAGGCCAGCTCTCTGCTGTGGCCCGGGAAGGCAGTGGAGGATGGCCCAAGTGCTGGGGCCCTGCACCCCATGGGAGACCAGGAGAAGTACCTGGCTCCTGCCATCGGATCAGCGTGGTGTGCTGGCCGCAGCACGCTGGCCGCGGCGGCCATTGGAGGGTGAACCAACGGAAAAGGAAGCCCTTTCTCTCTGTCTCTCTCTCTCTCACTGTCCACTATGCCTGTCCCCCCCCCCAAAAAAAAAAAAAAAAAGAATGAGAAAAGAACAAAACTAGGTTATTCATGGCTGATAACTATCATCTATGTAGAAATCAAACAGTACCTACTAACAGATGAATAAGAGCAGTGCAGCGTTGGCAGACATAAAATCAACGTACATCATTGCTATGGTTTGACTATGATTTGGCTACCCAACACATGCAGGCAGCTAAACTCCACAGTGGTATTAAGAGGGTAGAAACTTAATCCACTCATCATGCTTAGAAAGAATGTGAGCCTTGGGGCCAGCGCTGTGGCATGGTGGGTAAAGCGACTGCCTGCAGTGCCAGCATCCCATATGGGCGCTGGTTCAAGTCCCAGTTGCTCCACTTACAATCCAACTCTCTGCTACAGCCTGGGAAAGCAGTAGAAGATGGCCCAAGTCCTTGGGTCCCTGCACTCATGTGGGAGACCCAGAAGAAACTCCTGGCTTCTGGCTTTGGATCTGCACAGCTCTGGCCATTGCAGCCATTTGGGGAGTTAACCAGTAGATGGAAGACCTCTCTCTCTCTCTCTTTCTCTCTCTCTGCCTCTGCCTTTCTGTAACTCTGCCTTTCAAACAAATGAATACATCTTAAAAAGAAGAAGGAGAAGGAGAAGTGCCTCGTGGAGGGCCCTTAGGTTACCGGGGGCTTGCCCTTGGAAGGTAGTTCTAAATGAAGGCTTGCCACAGGGTCCTTGCATTGTGCACACTGCCATTGTCATCTGCCTCCGTCGTCAATGGCCAAACCAACAGAGTCACCCAATCCACCCAAATGGACTTGAACTTCCAAAATCATGAGCCAAGAAAGACTTTCCTCTTTACCAAATTAGCTGTATTTTTGTTACAGTGACAAAAAGCTAACCAGCAAAATGGTCAGCTTTTTAAAATGCCATTTATAAAATCAATTAGAAAAATAGGCATAGAATACCTAAGCAGAGATCTTTCTATCACTGTGTATTTTTCTTCATAAAAATATTTTGTTAGATTAATACCTGGGGGCCCTGTGAGTTTTGATATTGTCCAGTGGTGTCACTTCATAGAGTACACTTTCTAACTATGTGTTGTTGGCACATAGACAGAAGGACTCCAGCAGTAAAACTGAGTCTTGTGTGTTTATCTGTTCCAGTCACCTTGTTGTGCCCTCATTAATTCAAATAACTTGTAGATTCTGGATGAAAAGATTCAGTGTTGTAAAGAGGTTTGTCCTTGCCAAATTAATCTGTACCTTTGGGACTCTCCCCCATTAACATTCAAAACCATGTCTTCATGGAAATTGACAAGCTGATTCTCGAATTTATATGGTTAAGAACGGGCTCAGAAATAACCAAGACATTTATAAAGGAGAAAAAATAAGCGCAATTAAGTCCTTGTGTTAGTGCTGCAAGGACAGACAAGCAGGCCAGTGTAAAGGAATATAGCATCCACTTAGCACATAGCTCAGTGAGGAAAATCAGTCTGTAGATACTGGAATTGGAGACAGAGAAGGGAGCAAAATGATGTTGGATCTTACATGAAACACAAAAGGCAACTCCACTAATGGTTGAAATATAAAAGACAAAATTTTAGCTTTTAGAAGAAAATACAGTACACTTCTATGACATTGGGATAGGAAAGGATTGCTTGAGTAAGGACAAAGAAACCAAACCATGAAGAAAAAGGAGATTAAAAAGAACTGTTAAAGTTAAGAAATGCTGTTTTGCAAAAGATACCATGAAGAGGGTGAACAAAGCAAACCCCACCTTGGGAGGAGATTTGCAACACAAACCACAAGCTGATATTTAAACAGACATAAAAACCTCTGTGCACCAATGATAAATGGGGAGAGGGAGGAAGGGGAAGGGGAGGTCAGGAGAGACAGGAAAAGAGAGGCAGGCATTAGGGGTAGCAGTCAAGACATCTGCTTTTATATGGGCGTGCCTGGCTTCAAGTGCTGGTGCCATTCCTGACTTCAGTTTCCTGCCAGTACAGAACCTGGGAAGCAGGAGGTGGCGACTCAAGGAGTTGGGTCCCTGCCACCCACCTGGACACTTGGATCATGTTCCATCCCCTGTCTTCAGCCTAACCCAGCCCAGACACTGTGGGCATCTGGGGAGTGAACCAGCAGATGAGAGTCTGTCTGTCTGTCTCTCTCTCCCTTCTCTCTCTCTCTCTCTCTCTCTCTCTCTCTGTGCCTCTCAAATAAATTAAAAAATAAAAGAAAAAGAAAGAAAAATAAACATTGGAGGGAAGGAAGGAGGAAGGAACAGAGAGAGGGAGGGAGGGAAGGAGAGAGAAAGAAATGTGTAGAAGACTTCAACAGGCGTTTCACAGAAGAGAAACAAATGTATATAGTCAATAAAAACAAAAAGGGCTGCAGTCTCATGTGTAATCAGAGAAACGAAGACCAGAAGATTCCATTTCACAGCCAGCAGACCGACAGCATCTTCAGAGGTCCAACAAGCCCAGATCCCGGTGAGGAGGTGCCGCCGCGGCACCTCCTGCCCTGCCACTGGGAATGGAGTGGGTCAGGCACTTTGGAAAGCAGTGTGGCCGCACCAACCATGGCTGAAGCCACCAGCACTCATCACTTAGCATCTCAACTCCAGGGTGCGCCAGGGGGCAGGTCCAGGGATGCTCTGAGCAGCACTTCTTGTGTAAGGATAAAAATTTGGAAACAGCGCTGGCGCCGCGGCTCAATAGGCTAATCCTCCACCTAGCGGCGCCGGCACACCGGGTTCTAGTCCAGGTAGGGGCGCCAGGTTCTGTCCCGGTTGCCCCCCTTCCAGGCCAGCTCTCTTCTGTGGCCCGGGAGTGCAGTGGAGGATGGCCCAAGTGCTTGGGCCCTGCACCCCATGGGAGACCAGGAAAAGCACCTGGCTCCTGCCATCAGGTCAGCGCGGTGCGCCGGCCGCGGCGGCCATTGGAGGGTGAACCAACGGCAAAAGGAAGACCTTTCTCTCTCTCTCTCTCTCTCACTGTCCACTCTGCCTGTCAAAAAAAAAATATGTGGAAACAGCCAGATGGCCATCAGCAGGTAGAGAGCTAAATAAATCGGAAGATGCTCAGACATTGGAATACTCTACAGCAATGCAGATTTAATCACAGGTTCACCCCTCACCCAATCCAGTTTTAATCTCAAAAATATGTTAAAGAATGACAAAAAGTCAGCTGCAGAAAAACTTCTAAAACCTGTTCAATTTATTTAAAAATAAAATACAAGACGAACAACATAGCATATCATTTAGGGTTACAGAATTATTTTGGACACTAGATTTCTTCTTCATATTCTTTAAACGGTGTATACGTGTATTATATAGAGTCTTTGGAAGACTGATGTATTTCATGTAAGCATATTTAATAACCAAATTGATATGTAAGCAAAAGGTGTGGCCATTAGGGGGATTTATTTTCTTCTTTTTGTTAATTTCTATTTTCTGCTATTCTCTGATGAACATGTATCTCCAGAAGACTCCTCAGTGTGATTTTTTTTCAAAGAAAAAACGTGGTTACTTCCTAGGCTAGGGTGAGCTCTTCCACCACAATTTCATTCATTGTGGTGGGAGTTACTTTCTCAGAGCCAAGGGCTCCTTCTGGAATGTTAACCCAAGGGCAGACACCTGTGTGCTTGGTCAAATATGTACACTGCTAACACAGAAGGAGACACTGCCGAAATGCCAGACATGTGACCTTGATGTCCAAGTGAAGGTGCAATGTCGGGGGGTGGGGTGGAAGGCTGCCCAGCTCCTGGGACAGCTGGAGCTGGACTGCGTCGACGCGGGGGAAGGAAACTTGGGGGCTGGCTGTGTCCTTGCTCACGGAGCCTGACAAAATCAAGGCTGCAAATCCACAGGCACCGTGTGATGCACTCTAGAGGAAGCCCCATGCGCCTCCCTCCCTCTCTCTGTGCGGGGGAGAGAGTGCAGTGAACTTGATCTCCTGATGCCAGGCTGCTCGCTACTGATTTCCACGCAAGGCAGAATAACTCTATTTGCTTCTCCCAACCTCCCCGACTTGTGCAAAGCATGCCAAGTGCACACAGGAGTGATCTCTGTTAAGATTCAGAAATGGCAAATATGAACTAGGCTCCTACTACGAGCTAGCCTGTGTGTGCTATAGGAGGGAATTCAAAATCATTTATGGACTTAAAAGATAAGCAATTTGGATGTAGAACAATTTCTAAATCCATGCACTCATAATAGGCACTCTCCACTTCTGAAGACCCTGGCCGTGGCACACGTCTAGGTAGAGCTAACAACAGTGACTGGGAAAGGTGGCTGTGCTTACCCTCATGTGAGATTCAGAGGCTAAGATACTTGACCCAGGGCACAGAGAGTTGGGATTTGAAAGCAAGTTTCTGGAATGATCCTCCTTTTGCGTTAAAGGAAAGAAGTCCCTGTTGCACCCGGGCTGCTCTGGGTAGTAAAAGGGAGGTCCCCGGCTCACCCCACCCCACCCTCCCCCGGGCCAGGCTTAGGAAAAGCCGCGGGAGCCTTGCCCATGGCCGCCAAAGCCCTGACCTGTGCTTGTGTCTCCTCAGGAAGCCGGCGCTGCCCCACCCGGTGCGCTCCAGCGACCTCCTGAGCTGCTGCAAGAGCCTGTGGGGGCTGAGGTTCCCTCAGAGACACACAGGAGGCCCCCTCGAGGAGCAGCCCAGAGAGCCACTGCCTGAGGGGCTGCTGAGGACACTGCGATGCTGCGCCTGGTCGCCAAGATTGAACTCCTGGAACCTCTCAGGACCCAGCTCCCAGGATGCACCCGAGCCCGAGTCGGGGGGCTCCCAGAACACACAGCAGAGTGCTGGGGTGCTCGCTCCTCCGGCAGAACACCAAGTCCCACGCCCGGCCTCCCAGACTCATGCCCAGGATGCCTCTGGGCCTGAGCATGCCGAATCCGATGGGTTCAAAACTCAACGTCGGTGCTGGCCCTAGGAGTCGTAAACAGAGATAGCAGGAGGCACGGTGGGCATGTGAGCACCTGCGCACGGCTGTGCGCATGCAGGAGCATGTGTGTCCTCTGGGCAATGTGGAAGGTGCTGCCAGCCGGGACTGTCCTCGCACTCCCTCGTGGGAGCTACAGAATGAAGGAATGGGAAAGACAAAAAAAGGGCAGGGCATGGAATTAGCCTGTAACAAGCACCTACTATGCACCAGGTCCTTCATCTGTGTGAGGTCCCATAATCCTTAGAACCACATGTACTCAGAATAAAGATCACCATCCCAACATTACAGAGGTGGAAACAGAGGCTCAGAGACCGAAGGGGATGTCCCAAAGCCGCTCAGCTAGGAAAAGTGTCCCTGGCACACAGGAAGCATTCAAAAATATTAGTTGAATGAATGAGTGAGAGTGAATGAGTGGGAGGATGGGTGAATAGTCAGACATCAAGCCCATGCTCTTGACACGACTGGACACTGCCTCCCCGGAGACAGGTCCAGATGTTTCTTGGACTCAGACTGCCCTCTGCCCAGCAAGGTTAGACCCCCAGAGCCCAGGGATCCCATCATGCTATAGCCTGACCCTCTCTGGCGTTTGTCCACAATGAGAAGTGATATGCAATGGACTTGCTGGGGAAAGTGTGTCTGTCTGTCTATCTGTCTCTGTGTCCTGGAAGAGGAGGTGGAATTTGGGGGAAATCCAAGGGCTGTGACTGGGCGAGGTTGACCCACCAGCGCCTCTGCTTGACCTTGGCCACATCACCTGGTCCCTCTAAAAGGCTTTTTTTCTCTCCTCTGGATAAGGGGGAAAGTTCCCCTTTCCTATTTACAAGACTGTGGAAGAGACCTCCAAGAAGATGGGACCCTCAGAGAGGTGAGAGCGTCTCCAAAACCCCAGGGTTCCTTGGTGGCATGTCTCCTCGCTGACCACCACCCCTCCCGGGCACACTCTCTTCCCCAGACTTCTAAGACCCTCCCCTGTCCACCCATGACTTCCAGGCCAAAAGGGTGCAACACACCATCCCTCCATCCAACAATTACATACAGCCTTTTCCCCAGGTTCAATCCTGGGCCTCCTCTGCACTCCAGTGTCCTTCCTCTGTGACCTTGCCTTGACCACAGTTGGGAGGCACAGGGGATTACATAGAGCCTTGCAGCTGTGGGCCAGACTCCTCAAGGAGCCACTGCTGCCTACACGACATCTCCACCTGGGGGTTTATAGGGGACCATGCCTTTAACATGTCTGTAGCTATACTCTCTACCTTCTCCCTGCACCTGCACCTGCTCCTCTCCCACTGTGGATTTCAAAGGCTGAAGGTCAACTCCGGCACCTTCCTTTGCCCCAGTTCTCGTGGTTAACCCTCTTGAGTCCACTGTCTGCTTGATTTTTCTCCACCGTCCGTGTTATCACTCAACCCAACTATCATGGTCTCCACTGGGAGAACTTCCAAGCCCTCATCTCCACTCTCGTTCCCCCTGCCCAGTTCCCATTCAACAGCCAATGTGGATTGTGCAAAATGCAAACCTGATCACATCACACACGGAAAGAAAACCATGGTCCACATGAAGCTCAGGCCCTGTGTGGTCGGCCCCCACCTGTCCCTCCATCGTCCTCCTATGCTATGCTCCCTCCTTCTCCACGCTCCAACCCTACTGGCCTTTTCCTTTTCATTTATTTCATTCACTCAGCTCTTCCCAGCTCCCAGGCCACGCACAATGCTGTTTTTATGCCTTGAAATGTTCCTGCTGCCCCTTAGACCACTTAACTCCAGGAGATCTCAGCGAAAATGTCACCTCCTTGAGGAAGTCCTCTTTGGCCCTCCATTGCCTGCCACACAGACACCTCAGAACTTTGGATGGAAGTCATTGGCATGCTTATGGATGTCACAGTCACTTGTGTGACTCCTCGAATGTCATCTGTCTCCCTACACATGGGGCCACAGGGCCCGCCTGTTGCCCTTGGCCGTTGTCTATTTGGCCCTTGAAGAGTGTTTGGCACATACATAGTAGCATTTCAGTATTGGTTGTTTGAATGAGCAGAGACGATTAAAAGCACAGAGAGCAGCAGGCAAAGCTGATACTTTAAGCAATTTACCTTCCAAGTAAGCCCTGATGAGCTCCCAGAGACATTCAGTCCCTCGACTGAATTCCTTTTGGAAGCCTCCAGAATACCCTCCCCCGAGGTTTTTCCAGGATTCTGAGGGCAGGTGGCTCTCTCAGTCACAGCTAAGGAGTTGAAGACAGAAGACCTGCCTGGTGTGCCTGATTATAGACTCAGATGGTCGGAGCTCCAACTCACGTGCCCACACGCCACCTGCCCCTGCAGAGGGCTCCCACAAGTCTGTCTCAGAGCCACCCCCGCCTTTCTGGAGGCCTCCTGGTGCCTCTGCAGGCTGCAGAAGCGGGGTGCATGCTGCCTGGGGGAGGAACATCTGTGGTGGGACCCCAAATCCATGTTCTGCGTTACCATCGTGTTCCAATAAAGCTATGGAAACACGCACTGCCTCACAGTTTTATTTTTAACTTCCTGGCGAGGAACTACTTCCCCAGTGTCATCACATGGTATCTTGATTTAGAAAGAGTCACGATAAGATACTTGGATAGAGGCCAGATTGAAAATTGCCTTCCAAGGTAAGCTAGATTTCAGCTTCAAAGACCACACTGGAAAGCAAGGCACGTGCTGGTCAGGGAGGAGAGTAGGAGCTTAATCAATATTTCTCAGATGAATGAGCAGAGAGGATAGAGCCAGCAGATACTCCAAGCAGCTTCTCTGCCAGGAAACCTGAAGGCGCAGTTTGCTCAAAGTCTTAAGCTCTTGGCTTAATTCCGTCAGAGAGCTGCTTGCTGGCCACGCCAGGTCCATGGCAGGTCCCTGGGAGGACTCACTCTGAGAGCGTGGACAGGAATACTTCTAAGTGGTCGGAGAAACAGATCCTGTGCTCATCGGATGAAAAGGACATATGAAAGATGGAAAAACCTGCCAATCAGATTCAGTGGGTATGAGAGGTACAATAAAAAAAAATGCATGGACTTTATGCAAGAAGGGAATCCCGTGAGAGGTTTCTGAAACGGAAGGAACTTGCCTGAAAACCTCGCCTTTGGCCATGAGCAGTGTGGCCTGCGATGGGCGGGAGAGGGTGAGAAATTCTGACCTTTAGCCCCTCCAGAGAAGTCATTAGGACATCCCTTGATGGGTTTTCACAGGAAGCGGAGAAGAGACGGGAAATAAAATCAAAGCACAGCAGAGCTGCTCTGCTCACAACGGAGTCTGGTATATTTCGGGAAAAATACAGAGGCTTGGGAAAGAGGAAGGTAGCAAGCTGAGCTGCCTGATGGTGCTAAACAGTTCTTCACCAAACTGCTCTCTCCTGGTCAGCCCTCTGGACCCAGGAGTTCTGTAGCTGGGGATTCAACCAACTGAAGATCAAAAACACTAAAAAAAAATTTAAAAATACATACTGAGCATGTACATATTTTTATTTCTTGTAACTAGTCCCAAAATCATAGAGTGTAACAGCTATTTATATAGCATTGACATTATGTTAGGGATTGTAAGAAATTCACCATTGACTCAAAGTATTCAGGAGGGAGGGGGCAAGTGGCAGAGCAGCTGGGTCCCTGCTTGGGATGCCTGCATCCCATATGAGAGTGCTACTTCAAGTCCTGACTCCTCTACTTCTGATGCAACTTCCTGCTACTGCACCCACATTCTGGAGGGCAGCAGACTATGGTCAAGTACTTGGCTCCCTACCAGCCGCGTAGGGAGACCCAGACAGAGCACTGGGCTCCAGCTTCAGTTTGGCACAGCCTTGACTGCTGCGGGCATTTGGGGAATGAACCAGTAGACAAAAGGTGTTTTTCTCATTCTCTCTCTCTTTCTCTCTCTCTCTCGCTTTCAAATCAAATGAAAAATACATTAAGTTTACAGGAGGATATGCACATACAAATCTTATGCCACTTTATCTACGGGACTTGAGCATCCACGGTTTGGGTCACTGCTGGCGTCCCAGGACCAATCCCCCATGGATGTGGGGGACAACAGTGTATCTGGGGCATGATGAATGCTTAGCCACTTCATTGGCCACCAGCTGGGGCTGGTGGAGTCTGGGAGCTCGGTTTCCAGCATCCTGTTTTAGCAGCTTCGGATTCCACCAGTGGGAATGGGAAGAGACCCAAAGCCATCATTGCCAACTTGGGGGAGGAGCCGAAGACCGGAGAATCTGGCAGGAACTTCTGCAGCAAGTTCAGTGCTAGATGCCAGAGTGGGCTGGGTGAGCAGGCTGGGGATGGCAGGTGCATTAGGAGCTGTGTCAAATTCTGCAGGTACAGGAGGTCTTTGTAAGGGTTAAAATGCTGCTCAGTCTGTGTTATGGAAGAAGCACTCAGGCTCCAATTTATTAAAAAAAAAAAAACAGACTGGCGAGATCAAGGGACAGGGTCTCCCAAAGCAAGGGAGGGTAGACAGTCACATTTTCTGAACATCTGCTTATGCCACAGACCCCCTCCCCCCAACTCAGCCACCCCACCATCACACCACTGCCCACCCTGCTATGGGCTGGGAACTCCCTGCCGTCCAGGGATACGGGCTTGTACCTGCACATCACAGGGGAATTTGGGGAAGGAATGGGATAAGAAGGTAAGGGGGTGGGACAGGGTGGTGGTGCCCAAGGCAGGGAGGTGCAGCATGCAGGGTGTGGAGAGTGTGCACTCAGCAGACAGGAAGTTCTTAGGGAAGCCCTCCTGGGCACACAGGGCCAGGCTGGGTTGACAGCCATCTCAGCTGAGCTGTGAGACAGTGACTCCCATTGAAGTGAGTGTGCCTGTGGCCCTACAGGTACCTGGGAACACAGTGGGGTCCCCCAGTCCAGCTTCAGAGGGAGAGTTTACCACCCTCATGGTGCAGGTGGATCAGGAGCTCGCCCAGAATAGGTGGCTCACCCAAGGTCCCTGAGCAGAGGACACACAGCTCCCACCAGAATCCCAAGCACTGCAGTGAGGATGCAGGAGCCCCCAGTGTTCCCTCACAGCCTGCAGGGTGCCCACAGCCCCAAGGGGCTCGTCACTCAGCATTTTGGAGGATCAAAGATGTCAGCACCAGGTCCCCGACCTCCTGGCTCCAGTCACAGAGCACAGTGTGTTTCTCACGCCCCGCCATGTCACTGTGCTAGCCGGAGCACCGGCCTGGCTGGCTGGCGGCCCACAGCCCATGGGGGTGTTGCCAAATTTCTCATGTGCCCGGTGGGGCTGGCAGGGCTCCCAAGGAAATAGGGCCCCCGAGGGACATGCAGTCTGGGCCCGGCGGCTCCAAAAACAAAGTCCTGTCTGTAGCTTTCGGCTGACACTGAGGGGCCCTTCCTGTGGCCAGATGCTCTGTCAGCCCCTTCTAAGGGCATCAACTCATGTCTTTCAGTGGCCACCCTTTGAGGGAGAGGCCAGCGTCCCCACAAACCAGAGCCTGGAGAGTGGAATGACTGGTCCCGGGTAAGTGACACAGCTGGGACTCCAAGCCTGGTCTCCCCTTGACTATTCACAGTTTAAAATTCATTTTTTAAACACTTGTTTATTTATTTGAGTGTCATAGCTGCAGAGAGAGAGGGAGAGACCAAGAGAGGGATCTTCCATCCACTGGTTCACTCTCCAGATGACTGAAATGGTTGGAGCTGGGCCAGGCCAAAGCCAGGAGCCAGGAGCTTCTTCCAGGTCTCTCATGTGGGTGCAGGGGCCCAAGGACTTGGACCATCTTCTACTGCTATCCCAGGCCATAGCAGAGAGCTGGATTGGAAGTGGAGCAGCCAGGACATGAACTCCCTACCCATGTGGACTGCCAGCAACCAGGTAGTGGCTTTACCTGCTGTATCACAATGCCAGACCCTATCCTAGAGTTAATTTTTAAGGCATATGGAATAATAAAGTTATAATCTCTTAAACATTGAGACTTTCAAGGTAGGCATTTGGTCTAGTGGTACAGTTGCCCACATCCCACATCCCACATCCCACATCGAAGTGCCTGCGTTTGACTCCTGCCTCTGACCCCTGACTCCAGTTTTCTGCTAATGCCCCCCTCCCCGGAGGGGAAGCAGTGATGACCCAAGTGACTGTATTATCCCACGTGGCAGACCTGGGTTCTTTCCCTGTTACAGCTCAGCCTCTGGGTCCTCGTGGGCATTGGGGGAGTGAACAAGTAGACAGGCTCGCTTTTTCACTCTCTCTCTCTCTCTCTCTCTCAAATAAATAAAAGCTTGAAATAAACACCTTGAAACATTACAAAGAAAACTAGAGTTAACTTGACCAACCCCTCCCCCATCATCTTTGCTATGCAATTTTCTCCGAGGAGGCTCTGACCCCAGTCACTACAAGGTGTTTAGTTCCATTTCACTTATTTTTTCCTTTAATATAAGAGCTCTGCTGTCTCTAGCAACTGACCTCAACATTAGGGCTTTGAGCATCAACCTCGACAGTCCATAGAGGCTCCTCTCACTGTTTTGAACTGCTGGAGGTAGCCCCATGGTGTCTCTGCCCCAGTTTATTGCACCTTCTCCCTAGCCATGGGCATTTGAGTCCTTTCTAATTTCTTTTCTTGCTGCTTAAACAATGATATGTGGACCATCTGACAGTGTTTCTTTGCATACATGCCCAGGGTAGAATTAACAGACATGCACCCCGAGTAGCTGGGACATTCCCAGTCCTTGTTGCACACCCAGACATCTTCAGGGGCCACCAGAGTTCACTGGCATGAGACAACAGAACAGGGAATACCAAATGCTAATACACCACTGGGGTAGGTCTGTGCCCCAGCCACACCAACTACCAATACTGTGAACATCACTCTGGCCGAAAGGGGCTGCAGCAACTCCACTAACCGGGTGCTGCCATCTGGGAATGTGGGTCCCAATTTGGTTTCTTAAGAGAAGACATAGATATGGATTTCTGTTAGTGAGATTGGGCGAGTTAATATTTGTAAAGGTCTGAGAATAGTGCTGGGTGCATAGTAAATGCTGAATAAGCATTAAAGTAAATGGGAGGAAGGAAGGATACGTAGATGGCTGAGCTAGATAGCTAAATGATACAGATAAATAGGTGGGTAGACAAATGATAGATAAATAGACAGGTGGGTAGATAGATGATAAGATAAATAGGTGGGTAGATAGCTAGATGATAGATGGATAGTGATTAATAGGTAGGTAGATATAGATAGATGATTGATATATTATAGATTGATTGATAAACAGATATATGATAAACATAAAGTATTGATCAATTGATAAATGATAGATAAAGAGAAGATAGATGGATATACATGATGCATGGATAGGTGATGGATCAACAAATTAGGTTGATTATGAGTGATAGGTGATAGATACATGATAGATTGACAGAGAGATAATAAACACATAGGCTATCTTTTTTTGGGAAGTCAGCCATTACAAAGACAACTCTACACAGACAAACCCACGTCTTTTCACCACCCACATCTCACTGAAGATAAGTTTTCAGCTTTGATGAAGAACTTCCGTGCCGCCCCAGGGCGCCCCTAAAGGGGAAAGTGGGGACAGAGCCCATGGCCTCCCAGGCAGAGCTGTCCTGACTGCTGACCACATCCCACCTTCCACACACCCCTCTGCCAGCGCCCCACCCTCTGCCTCCCTCAGCAACACCAGGCAAGCTGGGAGTATGGAGAAGACCCTCCAACTCCACAAGAGACCATGACGGCTGTCGCCCAGCAGGGCTCCCCTGCAGCACTCAGGGTAGAGCCTCTTGGACCTCCAGAAGGGTCCTCCGTGTGCCCCCTCCTCCCACCTCCAGGGCCGGTGCCCCAGGCAGGCCTCGCTGTGGCTCTTGTGGTCTCCTAGCTAGCCTTCCAGTCCCCTTCCAGTCCTCTTCCTGCAGTGTGAATGGCCCCCTTGCTCAGCCCCTAAGGGCCTTCCAGGGTGAATGGGTCTTGGCATCCAAGTGACCTTGAATTTGAGTTGTGTGAACGAGTGACACAACCACCTCGCACACCAGCTCCCTCCTCACAGCATCTCACAGACGCGCTGCGCCTACAAACAAGGTCACGCCTGCAAAGCACCGGGAGCAACACCACAGCAGAACTCCAACGCCAGGACATGCTCAATAACCATCAACAGTTGTGCTTGCTGCCCGAGTGCAAACTGTTGTAAGCACTTTTCTGCTTCAACACCTCGGGGACCCTGTCACCTGCCTTCTCAAGCCCCAGTTACCCCTCCATGCACCTACATGCAAATAGGTTCCAACCACAAGATGTACACACCCGACCTGGAAGGGTGCATCCCTGAGCCTTCCAAACACCATGCCCTTGCAGGCAACCCTTTCCCCTGCAACTGCAGAAATCCCTCCACACCCTGGGTGCTCACTCCAGGACGTGAGTACCAGGTCCGTGCTGCTTTGGCCACTCCTGTATCTCAGAGGTGTTGAAGGACAGAGCCCATTCTGAGTTTTCTCCTCAGGGAGCCAGGGTTCATAAGACTTAGGGACTGGGTAGAGGTGACAACCTAGGTGACAAACATGGGCCATTCTGAGTTGTATTTTCTCCCCCATGAACTGATGATGCTGGGCACTCTTTATTGGCACTGTACGGGAGAGAAAAAACCTTCTCTTCACTCTCAAGGCTCAGGAACTGGGTATCTGAGATGAACTGATATTTGACAGACTAACAGAAGAGAAGCCATATTGAACCATAGGCATCTACAAACCTTGAAAAGAGCCAGCTGATTGGAGTTTAAGTAACACCATGAGCTACAGACAGGAATCAGGGTCTGGGGCCTCTCAGGGGAGACAGGAACAAACTGGCAGGGGTAGCTAGGAAATATTTGGTGAATCAAGCTTGTGTGGCTATGCAGGTAAAAAGTCTCTGGGGCAGGAAAGTTGTCTTGGAGGATCCAAGTGTGATGGCCAGGGCTGTGGCATCTCCTCCCCTGAGAGTTAATCTTCTCAGGTTGTTGAGGTTCCTGGCAAGATCGCTCACAACACTAAAGTTCCTTTGTGGACAGACAACCTGCCTCCAGACAGATATGGGAAATTCAGAGACAGAGCCCCTCCCCACACGTCAGGGGAGAAAGAGGGGTGGGGGTCAGGAGGGCAGGAGAGGGCTGGGGAGATAGAGACTCTAAGGCTACTCCTGAGTCTCTCCAGTCTTCTTGAGTTCATGGTGCCATGGCATGCCGAGTGCCACCCATTGGAATCCTGCTTGCTGAGCCCCAGGCATGCTATTAATAGCTCAAACCACCTTCACAAGAGAAGGCCCCTTTATTGCTAACTGGAGCCCTTGGTTCTACTGAATACCTGGATGAATCAGAAAGTATTTGTAGAGGGGGCTGGCACTGTGGCGTAGTAGGCTAGGCTTCTGCCTGTGACACCAGAATCCCATATGGACACCGGTCCGAGTCCCGGCTGCTCCTCTTCTGATCCAGCTCTCTGCTATGGCCTGGGAAAGCATCAGAAGATGGCCCAAGTTTCTGGGGACCAGCACTCATGTGGGAGACCAGGAAGAAGCTCCTGGCTCCTGGCTTCAGATTGGCCCAGCTCTGGCCTTTGTGAACATTTGGGGGTGAATCAGCAGATGGAAGACCTCTCTCTCTATCTTTCCCTCTCTCTCTATAACTCTGTCTCTCAAATAAACAAAATCTTTAAAAGGAAAAAAAGAAAGTGTTTGTAGTCTGCATAATGATGGGAGAAGTACAGACCGGGGTGGCAGGTGGTGATGGGAAGAGCTGAGAGAAGAGGAAAGAGACAGGATGATGTTAATCACACACATTCCCAAAATAAATGAGTCATTCCTTTCATAGGTGTGTGCCCTGAGGGGTATAAATGCTCCACCTCCCTGCCCACACAAAGATCTCCAAGAGGATCCATGGCAATCACGTGTGTTTTGCACAAGAGGCTTTTGAGGGGACTCTAGCAAAAGGGTGGAGCTTCCTACCTGGGTCCACGTAGAACACAGCAGAAGGGGGCATAGAGAAAGCAAGCAGCCCAAGGCAAAGGAGGCCATGAGATCAGAGAGTAAGCGCCCCTGAGACACCAGCAGACTCTCTGGGAAGACCATGGGCTTCCTAAAGGGTAGTGAGTGGGTGGGATCAAACCAACCTTGCCCAGATCGCAAGAGATCAGGAAGCCACAGATGTCATTTTGATCCACAGGCTCCATGAACCTACCTTCTGCATTGCAGGGAAGACAAAGAAATGAAAGATAAAAGCATGTGTCGAATGCACAGTAAGTGCTCAACGAATGAGAGTGACAATTGCTGTTTGAAGTCTGTCTTTCTCGTGATATCCACCTCCGGAAAATGAGCCCCCTCACAATGCCAGAACAGCATGATAGAAATTTTCTGGTCTGAGGACTCTAGTCTCACGCAGCACAAAATGCAAAAGCACTGCTTGGATGTAGGCAGGTGTCTCAAATGATTTTCAATCCGTTAGACTCACGTTACATTCGAGAAACGGAGGGAGGCAGACCCTCTCAGATCTTAGAGCCTGTCTCTGTGGAAGCATGCTGCCAAAGACAGGCCCAGCCCAAGCTGAGTTACAGTTGCAGCCAGCCAGGCAGGGCGGGGAACCCTGAGACATCACAGACATATGTCAACTCAACCTTCTGGAATCATCCTTCTCTCCTAACTGGCAGAACGTGCACCCATTCCCACACTGGCAGTGAAGTTACTTGTGCCCTCTTAGGGAACTTTTGAAAAATCCCTTGAGCTGCCCCTCTTCTGCAGTGTTTTGTCTTAGTTGCCATGTAAGTTACATGTTATAAAATTTCATCCTTTTAGAGTATACAATTCCAGGCCAGTGTTGCAGTGCAATGGGTTAAGCCGCTGCCTGCAACTCCAGCATACCCTATCGCTACGTGGGTTCAAGTCCCAGCTGCTCTATTTCTGATCCAGCTCCCTGCTAAGGCACCTGGGAAAGCAACCCCTGCCATCCATATGGAAGACCCAGATGGAGTTCCAGGGCTCCTGGCTTTGGCCAGGCCCAGCCCTAGCCATTGTATTCATTTGGGGAGTGAATCAGCAGATAAAAGATCTCTCTCTCTCTGCCTGTCAAATAAATAAATAAATAAATATGTACATATAAATAAATTTTTTTTGAAAAAATAAAACATTCCATTCAGTGTATTTAGTATATTCCCAAAGCTGTTCAACCATCACCACAAATTCCCGAATATTCTCACCATCACAAAAGTCATACTCATTAGCAGTCACTCTCCCAGCCCTTGGCAACCGCCAGCCTACCCCCTACTCTGCGCACTTGCCTCCTGGGCCTTTAGCTACATAAACACCTGCAGTGCAACATTCACAGTGTCATCTGCTCAGATTCGGACACCCAGGAATTCATGCCATCGATACAAAGAACGTGCGATCTCACACTGCAACTCTTTCCTATGCTTTCCACGAAGTCCTTCGACTTGGTGACTCACTGAAGGAAACCCGAGGAAGAGACAATAACCACCCCCTGCCCCCACCCCCATGGGAAACTTCTTGCTGTTTTCAGAAAATCGACTCTGCTGCGAGTGACTGAGTGACTGCTCCTGTGTCCAGCTGTCCCTTGGTATCTGGAGGTGAAGCTTGGTTCCAGGACCCCTGTAGACACCCAAATCCACAGCTGCTCAAGTCCCTTCAATGAAGTCGTGAAGTTGTTGGCACAGAACCCATGTGCATCCTACTGTCTACATCATCTGTAGATGACTCGCGATACCTAATGCAACGCAAAAGCTCAGTGAACAGCTGTTCTCTGGGCTCTGGGAGACCAGCGACAAGGAAATCAGCTACACAATGTTCAGAGCAGACACAGCTTCTTCCCCGGTGTTTTTGGTCTGTGGTTGGCTGAATCCATGATGCAGAACTCGTGCAGACAGAGGATCAATTGCTTAATTATTAACAGAAAAATAAGTGCTGCTCTGAGCCCGCTAAATGAACGTTCAACAAAGATTGAAGGAGCGGACAGAACCGTTCACCACCTGGGCCTTTAGCTTCAGCCTGAGCCCAGCAAAGCCTCACCCCCTTTTCTCTCCCCATTCTGTGGTTAAGAAGACTTATCCGGAACTCGGGGTGACAGCGCGTCCTCTGAGTGCCATTGCAGGGTCACAGCGTGCAGGGCTGCCTGGGATTATCTGATTCGCCAGGGAAAGGTGCTTGCTTTGCTTACTGACTGCTGATTAGAGCCACACTCTGCCAAGACACATAACTTGTGGACATTCGATAAGTGGCGAACGTTCTCCTTGTGGCCCAGGAGAAACGCGAATGATTTCAGCCCGGTGGGAAAGGTTACCGTTTATGGTCCTGCAGGACACTGGCCAGTTTGCGTCTGACTTGGCAATCCTATTTCAAGACAGCCTCTCAGCGGCAGTGTGGCTCAGAATCTCGGGTACTTCTCTGAGTCAGCTCAGCCATCCTGCTCATTCCCTTACAAATGAGTTAAATTAATCCGTGGTGCGTGCTGACTGTCCCATTGTAGGTGCAGAATCTTTCCAACACCGTGCTTTGACAGTCTAAGCAGGGATGCCCCCTGCTGGCAGGGACGTTTTATCCTTTAAATGCTACAATCTCAAGATTTCTAAAAGCTTGCAGATAAGTCAGGGAGTGGGGGTTGGGATGAGGGGTAAGGGGACCTGGAGGGGGATCAAAATCCTCCAAAGTATGGAGAGAAAAGTGTAAATTTGAAAATTTACTAATGCTTTGTAAAAATCCAGAGAATACAGTATTTTCAACGTCTTCCAAGTAGAACTTGTAGCCTAGCTCTCAATTCAGTTACATAAGTGACTTTCAGTGTGGGCATACCTTCTGATGTTGGGACTCTCTGAAGATCAAAGGAGAAGGCCCCACATCCTGGCTCAGAACCCCAAAGGAAGCCAAGAACCAGAATTTGAACTTGACGTCCCAACTGATTCAGAAAGCCAATTTTGTCAAGGTCAGAGGATAAAAGGTATTTAACAGCTTGTGCCTTAGGTACCTATCGTTGTGTAACAAGTTACCCCAGTCACTGGCAACTGAGAATGATCCTCACACAGAGTTTTGCACTCAGGAATCGCAGAACAGACTCACTGGGTTTACTGCTACATGGTCGCCCAGTCTCAGCCCAGTCTCCGATGGCATCCACGGGCTCAAGGAAGGCAGGGTGGACGGCCAAGCTCACGCAGCTGGAGCTGACAGCATCCTGGTCCTCAGAAGTCATCCTCAGTTCCTTGCCAGGCAGGCCTCCCCACTGGACAGCTTTCACCCACGTGTGCAATGAGAGAATCTTCCAGGACAACAGAACCACCTTTGTGACCTTCTCTGGAAAGGACACACTGTGATAGTGGCCTCTTCCCCCTGTTACTGTTGCAACAACTCCTAACACTTGGGGTCTTGGCAGCAGTGAGCGTCCCTTGTTTGGCAGTGAGCTGACCGATGGCTGGCAGCCTCCCTCGGGAGCTTCAGGATGGGCGCTGGTCTCTGGGAAGAAGGCAGGATTAGAGAGTTGATTTCAGCTCCAGTCCCCAACTTCAGGGAGGTGAGAAGGAGAGGGGGACTGAAGACTGAGTTCTGCCCCAGTAGCCTGCACAATGACATCTCTGTGAAAACCCAACGGGTTTCAAAGGTGTCCAGGTCCCGAGGAGGTGACACACCCATACCTCACCCTGCGCATCTCATGATGTGGACTTCATTAGTACCCCTTGCCATATCCTTTATAAGAAACCAGTAAAAATAAGAAAGCATGCCCCTGAGTTCCATGAGCCACTCTAGCAAATTAACCTACCCCAAGCGTCGGGTCAAGGGAGTTCTGATTTCTATCCAGAGAGTCAGAAGCACAGGCGCCGACCTGCACTTGTGACTGGCATTGGAAGGGGGGCAGTCTGGTGGGGCCGAGTCCTCAGCCTGCAGGGTCTGATGCTGTCTCTGGGCACCCAGTGAGTCAGGGACACCCAGTGGGGCCCGCTGCACAATCCCACTGCCGAGTCTGCAGGCTTGCTGCAGGAATACAGAATTGCTCACGTGGTTGAGAGAAACCCACACACATTTTGGTGAGCAGAGGGAGGCCCCAGAAGCAATTTTGTGATCAAAGAGTAGAACACAGCAGTTTAAAAAAAAAAAATCTTGATTTTTTTTTCCTACACAGCCCATTGCCTTGGTCTTGGTTGTTTTTCTGTTCTCACTGAATACCACAGCCCCACCCCCATGACCCCGTCAAGGGCCCCACCTCCAAATATTAATGGATGTGAATGTGGGGATTAAATTCTCACCCCATGGGTTTGGGAAGACACAAACCATAGGCACCCTTGCATCACCCATTGGTTATAACGGAGTCACTTGGCCAGCCTGGGCACAAGGGGCAGGATTAGACAAGGGATGACTATTGTAATAGAACACCCCCATACTGGTTGGAGGGATTGCTGTAAGCGCCCCCTCCCTTCCAAACTGGGTCCACTCGCCTAGAGCACAGTAAGCTCATCACTGAACAAAGTAGCATTTTATTTGCAGGGCACCCAGCAGGAGTCAACAGAACAAACGCTCATTTCCCCGACTCCCTGACGGATGGAGGGCAGAGAATCAGCGCTCCAAGCTGAAGATGAGCAGGGCATAACCGCACGCGTGGATCCCTGTGCGCATGGCCTTCTTTGACTGGCAGTGGCGGGGACCAGCGTGCTGCCTTTGGAATGGCAAAGACGGGCTCCCTTCTGTGTGTCAGAGCAGATTAGGTGTCACTTTGTGTGACCAGGGTCTGGGCGCTCTGCAAAGCTCCCACAACAGAGGCTGGCGTGCAGATTTTACCTTTGGGACAATCTAAGTCTGTGATTCAGGGTCCTGGCTCTGGCTTGACCCTTGTGTCATCCCCCTAATTGCATGAGTCCCTCTCTACAGAAGCACTGCAGGTTGAGGAGCAGGGACTGGCTTGATGAAGTCTCCTTCAAAGGCAGTAGAGGTAGGGACTCAGCGGGGACCCTGTCAGGGGATTCCTACCCCAGTCTGCATGATACGCAACCTCTCAGTGCCTAGAGCAATGGCTTGGGAGCCTCTGAAGCCCACAAACCTTCAGAGCAGGGCTCCTCTTTCCTGTGAAAACTGCAAAGCATCTCCTTGCTGTACCCAAAATGTCCCACTGCAGGGGCTCCCCGGGGATAACCCAAATGCCTCACCTTCTGCCAAGCCCAGGGCTGTGGCCATAGAGCTGTCACCCATGAGCCCCCAGTGCTGCCGGGGGCACTGCCACCGGGCATCCTGGACAGATGACTAAGGGCCAACTCAGAGGGCGCTTCCATGAAGGACAGAAATTACCACCTCCTGTTCCAATTACCAGCTGAGCTAATTGCAAAAGTAATTGCAATCGAAGGGTCTAATTACCAGGCTGGGCCAGAGAAGCATTTCCTCCCTGCCTGCCTTTGGGGAGCCTGCTGTGCCTCCTGGGGGCTGCAGACAGGGTGAAAATCCCATTCCTATGGGAGCAGGACGTCTGGCCTGGGTCTCAGAGGGTGGAGACAGGACGGTCCTTTCCCCTGCTGAGGCTCCCCAAGCCCCACAAGGGGCCTCTCGTCCTGTACTCTCAAACCAAGGGACCCACTCCTTTGCAACCAGGGGCCAAGATTTAGGAGCAGTGGATTTCTTGGTCCTGGGTCTTGGCCTTGGTCTTGGTCTTGGCCATGGCCCTGCCTCTGGGTTGCCCCCACCACCACCAACTGCCCCAGGTGTCTCCAGCCAGGAACTGTCAGCCCAGGGCTTACATTTCCTGTCTGACTGGAGTCCCTCCTCCCCTCTGTGATGTGCACCCCAGCCCCCAGATGCCACCACCGACCACAGGACCAATCCACTGCCAGCACTGCCTGCTAGCAGTACCCAGGTTGCCCGGCACACCTGGCCCAGGACACCCAGCCCCAGCAAGCCCTGGGTAAGCACCTGGACAGCATAGGACAGGAGCTCATAGGTGACTGTGGAAAGAATGAGGCTCACTTGAGGGAGGCCCCTGAGGCTGCCATCCTCCGCTGCCCAATGACAGCTCCAGCTGCCCACTGCCTTCTATGAGACCACCCAGCTCGCTCCCTGCACCATCTAAAATAGCTCTCCCTAAGCCACACACTGTCAGCGTGGCCACCTCTTTCTGGCCCCAGGCATGCCTCGCCCCATGGGGAGCTAGACAGCTGGGTGACCAGGACAGGGTCTTTGAAAGCACAGGACCTGGGACAGGTCCCTCTCACCTGGGCCTGAGGGGTGCCCTGGGAGCACGCTTTGAACACAGCCTGGTTAGTTGCCGATTCATCAGACAGAGCTCCCTGCTGCCACTCAGAGCGGCCTTGGCAGTGACCCTCAGGACAAGCTCCCATCTCCAACAGGATCGCCTCCCTGCTGTGTGTTCCTATCATGGTTGCCCCACCCCCAACACCCCATCCCAGAGGCCCAGGGTTCTTAGCCACCTCCACCTGTGCCCCTTGTCTGTGGGAGCCAGGCCCCCCGAGCCCCTGAAGCTTACACTGCCATGTGGGTCCCATCTCCTGCGGGAGAGGAACATGGAATGATGTCTGCACTGCAGAGCCCAGAGCCCCAGGAGGGAGGGGGCTCCCTGCAGCCTTGGGGACATTCTTTTTTGTTTTATTTTGTTTTGTTTTAATAAATTTTCTATTTTTAGTTTTAAAATTTAACATTTTTAAAATATTTATTTATTTCAAAGTCAGAGTTACATGGAAAGAGGAGAAGCAGTGAGAAAGAGAGAGGTCTTCCATCTGATGATTCACTCCCTAATTGGCTGCAACAGCCAGAGCTGTGTCGATCCGAAGCCAGGAGCCAGGAGCTTCTTCTGGGTCTCCCACATGGGTGCAGGGGCCCAAGGACTTGGACCATCTTCCACTGCTTTCCCAGGCCACAGCAGAGAGCTGGATAGGAAGTGGAGCAACTGGCGCCCATCGAACCACAGGGCGTTAACCCACTGCTCCACAGCACCAGGCCCCTAAAATTGAACAATTTTTTAACATTTCATCACGTTCACTTCCAATGTAGACATTCTATCTGTATAGCATTCTTTTCTTGAAAGCAGAAATCTTAGTATCCCAAAAGGAGGGAACACACAAGAATGACCCCAATATGGAGAAAGAAGGACAGTGTCACATGCATGGGATGACACAGTGAAGCCACGTTTATAACTCAATACCAGATGATGGGACATCCACATGATTTGTATTCTCTCTTGTTCACTCTCTTAACTTCCACAAATAAGAGAAAACACGTGAGGTTTGTCTTTCTGGGTCTGGCCTAATTCACTCCTCATAATGACCTCCAGTTCATTGGCTTTGACCCATCTGAGTCCCAGCTCCCCCTCCTCTCACCTCCCTTCAGCACCTTTCCCACGAGCCTCCCTCTCCCTCCCCCTCCTCCTTCCCCCCTCCCCCACACTCACACCAGATTGAACTAGGACTCAGGCTATGCCCCTGCTCCAGCCTAGGGCGGTCTGGGCTCCCTGCGTAGTCGGCGTCTGTGGGCCTGACAGCACAGGAATGAGACTGCTTCCACAAGTGAGCCAGCACATGGAGATGTGCTGAGTGTTCTAGCAGGCCGAAACTTTCAGCTGTCCAAAAGCCAGGCCTCCAGCAGGGTCTCCCTTCAGCCCACCCACAGCTACCAGCCTGAAACTCCCAGGGAAGCTGACTCTGCCCACCAGGGGGCAGTGTAGGACTGTGAATGCCTATCAGGCCAGCACCTGCCAAGGTCTGCCCTACCCTAAACCCTGTTGGAATCATCTCTGCCCAGCTCCACTATCCTGGGGCCTGGGGTTTTGTCCCTGGAGGAGACCAAGCAGATCCTGAACCAAACCCCAGCTCTGCCAGCTCCATCTTGGTGTGTGCCTTGAGGCAGGGTCCCTCCCCTGTCTGACCTCCAACTCCAGTACTGCTTTCCACGCCTGCAGAGGAGTCTCTGGAAATGAAGAACCACTAAAGACAGCTTGCTTCTTTCGGGTTAATTCATCACTAACCAGTTGTTGCTGTCCACTGTCTGACTTCCAGACAATGCCATATTAACTTTAGGAGGAAAACGTTAAAAACGCGAGCTCATAACAAGGTGATGAAAAGCTGGCATTTCATCCGAATTAAAGATGTCCTGAACAGCTTGCTGATTTCATTTGTAAGGGAGATGAGTGGAAGCCGAGTAAAGCCTGCTGGGTGCCAATTGAATGAGCAGTCGGGAGCGTTATTGCACAGGAGACACCCGTACAGCAGAGTGCTGACTCGGGCTGCTGGGCTCCAGCCCCTGCCCTCTGCCATCTCCTCCCAGGGCTCCCAGCTTGTGGGACAGACGCTGCCCTGCAGCCCCAGTGGCTAGCACAGGGAGCTAGCTCCCAAGCAGCGCATAATAAACATGCACTTGGGACTGGCATTGTGGCACAGCCTAGCACAAATCCAAGTCCCGGCTGCTCCACTTTCTGATCCAGCTCTCTGCTAATACATTTGGGAGAGCAGTAGAGGATGGCCCAAGTGCTTGGGTCCCTGCACCCATGTGGGATACCAGGAGGAAGCACCTGGCTCCTGGCTTTGACCTGACCCAGTCCCAGCCATTGCAGCCATTTGGGGAGTGATCCAGCAGAGGGAATATCTCTTTCTCTCTCTCTCTCTCTCTCTCTCTCTCTCTCTCTCTGTCTTTTAAATAAATAAATAAAAATAAATGAGTACACAAGGAAGACTATAGGGAATGATTTCTCCTGCGCTACCTCCTTGCATTTCTGTTCACGGCTGCCAGCTGTGAAGACAGACTAGAGTGAACTTAACCTTAAGTAGCTCAGAGAGATGAAGGGAAGGTCTTGGCCACCCCGGGGGCAGAGAGCACTTCTCTTTACTGCCACACAGCCCTGTGGGGAGTGACCTTGCTCTCTCTCTCTCTGGGGTCAGGGCAGCCCCCGACCTGCCCTGGAGCGCACAGGAGTCTGCCACAGTCAGCCCCAGAACAGTGTCACATGCAGCGCAGCAGGGACAAGGCCCTCCAGGGAAGCAAGCACGAAGGCTGGGTGGCCAAAATCCAGCCAAGGTTCAGGACACAAAATCCAATACAGCAAGTGCTGGCCGGGACTCAGACCCTGTACACCTCGCTTCCAGTGTCCCTGGGCCCTGCTGAGGAAGGTGGGGGCGTGGGAAGGAGCAGGTATGAGAGCCAGAGCTCAGTCCAAGGCCGCACCCCACTCTCAGGGAGCCAGGAATTTGGAAGGAGAGAAAGCAGATCCAGGGGATACAGCCAGCAAAGAGGGAGAGGGGAGGGGGGGAGGCATTGTGGCACAATGGGTAAAATCACCGCCTGACACACCGGCATCCCATGTGAGCACTGAGTCACCCCAGCCGCTCTGCTCCCAACCCAGCTCCTTGCTAATGGCCTGGGAAAAGCAATCAAAGTGCCTAGGCTTCTACACCCATGTGGGAGGTCCGGATGAAGTTCCTGGCTCCTGACTCCTGGCTTCACCCTGGCCAGCGCTGGCTGTTGCAGCCATCTGGGGAGTGAACCAGCAGATGGAGGATCTCTCTCTCTCTCTCTCTGTAACTCGGACTTTCAAATAAAAATAGGGAGGCCAGAGTTGGAGGCCCAGCACACATCTTTGGGAGGGTCTCCTCTAACCCCCTTGGCATTCCTAGTGGTCATTCATTGTCACCCATTCCTATCAGATCCCGTGCTGGGGAGTAACACTACCACATGGACTGTGAGACCAAAGAAGCAGGTGAGTCCACCCAGTGTGGCTCAAGCTGGCTGGGGGCATGCCCAGACAAGGGCTAACAATCAAAGGGTTGCCTGCAAGCCTCCCCAGGGGCAATGGCATTGAAGCTGAGGCCCACAAGCTGGGGGGGGGGGTGTCCGTGGGAGCAGGGCCGTTGCAGGGAAGTCCCAAGCTGTGACAGCTCTCAAAAGCAGCTCCATCCAGCCATGTGTGCTGGCCTGGTGCTAAGGAACTCTGGGAAGTGAACGGGAAGGCCAGTGCAGAGTGAGGTGTCCAGAGAGCAAGACAGCAACTCGGGGCTGTATTAGCTTCCCATTGCCACTATAATGCATCGCCAACACGCAACAGCTTAAAGCAGTACAGGCTTATGACCTGACCATTCCAGAGGTCAAAATTAGCAGAGATCCCTCCTTCTGGAGCCCCCAGGGGAGGAGCCTGTCATCCCTTTCCCAACCCCTGGAGGCCACGCTCCCAGGCAGCCACTGCCCTCTTCTGCCCTCCAGGTCCCCTGCTCTGACTCTCCAGCCTCCCTGGGGACAGTCGTGTGACACTTACCAGAGGGGACAGGTTCTGAGACTGCGTCTTCGGGCAGCTTCAAGGCTATGCAAACTTCATACACTCGAAACATGACACACTGAAATATCCACACGACGCGGAATCCATCCCTGTACCACTGCCGTAGCCACTGAGTGCTAATACCCAGAGTTCTTTGCTGTTCACAACTGCAGGTGCAGAATGATTACAAGTTTGGCAGGGCAGGCAGGTGTTTATACCGGCATTGCCACACGCACGCTACGACGGCTATGATGTCACTGGAGAATGGGAGGTTTCTGGCTGTTTGGATCTTCCAGGACCCCGATGGGATGTGTGAGCTGTCACTGGCTGGCGCCTGCATGGAGAAAGGCCCGTGTAGTTACATTAGGCCCACCAGCTAATCCAGGATAATCTCTTGATGGCAAGACCCTTAACTCAATCACCTCCACACAGCCCCCTTGCCATGTAAGGGAATGTGGTCCCAGGTCCTGGGAGGCAGGCTGTGAATCCGGCCGGCTGCAGCTGGCCATTGGCAACAGCAGGCAGCGGGAGGGCACTCAGACAAGACAAGGAGCAAGTTCGCAGATGGCCAGCTGCAGTGACGGAGCCTGGGGGATCCAGGGGTCCAAGGCTGTCAGCAGGACCTAGCCACTGTCACGGACACCAGCTTTGGGCTATGCTAAATCCTCTCCCCCACTCCTGGCCCAATTTTCATTATTTCATAAATTTTTAACCCAGAAATCAGCCCATGACCCAGCTGGAGCTAACCAGGACCTTGCATGCCCTGGCTCAGGGGTGGGTACATCCCAAGCCAGGGAAATGAGACATCACTTGGAACTTATCTGGAGCTGTAGGGGGTGATGCTGCTGAGGGCTGGCCTTGGGAGCGCCCCTCCAAGGCAAGATGGCAGAGACAGATTTGAGTCAAGAGGTAGCAGCATGGAGAAGCCGTGTCAGCTGTGCTCACAGCTGCCCTGGACTTCTCGACTGTGCAAACCACAACAAACCAGGCTTCTTCTCCTTTCTAGCTCTTGCTAGCACTTGCGAGTAAGTGTTGACCAAGCCAGCATGCAGCACCAGTGCTGGGTTTCAAGGCCACTCGCAATGCTCCCTCTCTGGAACCAATACCAAGCCTTGTACCCAGCTCCAAACAGCCCTTGTGCCCCGTGAGTGCTGAGGAGGGGGGAAGCACATCTGATCATGTATCAGATTTCACGTCCAGCCATGCTTGCCTTGGCAGGGCCAGACCTAGTGATCTCACAGGCCTTGCACAGCCTGTGGGTCAGATGTTCCCTACCCTATTGGGTGCTGGGACATTTGAAGGACACCTTGCTCACGTGCTCCCCTGGAGGCCAGTGTGGGTGTGACCTGGACAAGCTCTTCCAGCCAATGAGTGCCAGAGCCCAGACATGAGCCCAGTGGCTCACTGCCCGAGGCAGCCTAGCCTGTGCCTCCCTCAGCCCTTCCTTCCTTCCTTCCTCCACGTGGTGCACAAACACCCCAGTGCTGCAGGGGCTGCTCCGGAGACAACAGGTGCAGACGCTGTGGCTGCTTCTTCTCATGGGGGAGAGGCTGCTGCTAAGAGGAGGCTGCATGGAGACTGCGGGGGGAGAGCACAGTGATGGCTCAGAACAGGACACTGGGCTTTGGGAGTGCAGCTGCTTCTCGGGACAGGCTGGGGAAGGCCTCTGTTCTGCTCCTTCCAGAAGCCACCATTAAACCTGGTGTATGACGCCTCTCATGCTCTTTTCCTGGCCAGCCACAGCCCAGCGCCCAGCCGGGGACACCTACCCAGGGATGGCCAGGGTGGCAGCATGGACAGGAGCACTAGGTTCCATTGTCCTGTGAATGGTTGTCACGGTTTGGTTTCCAATGCCGCTCACCAGCTCCCTCTGTGACACTTAGAGAAGTCAGCTCTCCTCTCTGCCTCAGTTTCTTACCTGCGAAACATGGGGGATTCTAGCATCCACCTTGATGGACGCTTGGAAGACATCCGTGAAATGAGGCAAGCCCCAAACAAGATTATGCCACCACTTAGGATCCTGACGACAGCATAGCTGACAAGGCACTGCCTCGGGACCTCAAACAGGGGCCATTGTGGGAGGACCAGGGGTGAGACCGGCAGCTCCTTGTCCACTGGCCATGGCCCCTGTGTTTGTAGAGCATCATGGACACTCCCAGCAGCCGCCCACCAGGGGCCAGGGACTCAGAGATGCACAGGCCTAATTCTGTATCCACTGGGCTGAAGGCAGACCCGCTCATGGACAGCTACCATTCCAGGAGAGAAGAATGGCATTAGAGGATTAAAGGGGGCTGGGGAGAACAGAGGATGGACCCTGCTGTGGTTTCAGTGTGTTCCCCAAAAGTTTATGTGTTAGAAACTTAATCCTGAGGCCAGCGCTCTGAATTAGCAGGTAAAGCTAACGCCTGCAACTCCAGCATTCCATATGGGCGCCAGTTCAAGTCCCGGTTCCTCCACTTCTTTTTTTTTTTTTTTTTTTTTTTTTTTTTTTTTTTTTTTTGACAGGCAGAGTGGATAGTGAGAGAGAGAGAGAGACAGAGAGAAAGGTCTTCCTTTGCCATTGGTTCACCCTCCAATGGCCGCCGCGGCCGGCGCACTGCAGCCGGTGCACCACGCTGATCCAATGGCAGGGGCCAGGTACTTATCCTGGTCTCCCATGGGGTGCAGGGCCCAAGGACTTGGGCCATCCTCTGCTGCACTCCCGGGCCACAGCAGAGAGCTGGCCTGGAAGAGGGGCAACCGGGACAGAATCCGGTGCCCCGACAGGGACTAGAATCCGGTGTGCCGGCGCCGCAAGGTGGAGGATTAGCCTAGTGAGCCGCGGTGCCGGCCTCCTCCACTTCTGATCCAGCTCCTTGCTAATGCACCTGGGAAAGCAGCAGAGGATGGTCCAAGTCCCTGGGCCCCTGCACCCATGTGGGAGACCTGGATGAAGTTTCTGGCTCCTGGTTTCAGTCTGGCCCAGCCCTGGCTGTAGTGGCCATCTGAAGAGTGAATTAGTTCATAGAGGATCTCTCTCTCTCTCTCTCTCCCTTCCTCCTTCTCTGTCTCAACTCTGACTTTCAAACAAATAAATAAATCTTTAAAGAAAGAAAAAATCTTAATTCCCAAATTCAGAGGTTGACGGCATTTGGAGGCGGGGCCTTGGGGAGGTGGTAAGAGGCAGAGGAGGCTGCTTCTGTCTCCCCGCGGGGCACCCTCGGCTCTGACGCAGCACAGGGGCCCTCAGCAGGTGCCAAGCAGACGCCCCTGAGCCTCTTGGCCTTTCCGGGAATCAGTGCCGTGCTCTTCAACTTCCTGGCCTCGAGAACCATTAGCCAAATCAACTTCTATCCCCTATCAATTACCCGATCTCGAGAATTCTTTTTTATAGAATCAAAAAAACAGACTGGGACAGGCCCTAGATCAGTGGCCTAGGGGCCAGGCTTGAAGGACAAGGGCTCTTTAAGATGCAGCCTTGTGGCCAGCACCGTGGCATAGTGGATAAAGCAGCCATCTCCCTTAGGTGAGTCCCAGCTGCTCCTCTTCCCACCCAGCTCTCTGCCATGGCCTGGGAAAGCAGTAGAAGATGACCTAAGTCCTTGGGACCCTGCACCCACGAGGGAGACCCAGAAGAAGCTCCCGGCTCCTGGCTTCGGATCAGCTCAGTTCCAACTGTTGTGGCCATTTTGGAGAGTGAACCACTAGATGGAAGACCTCTCTCTCTCTCTCTCTCTCTCTCTCTCTCTCTGCCTCTGCCTCTTTGTAACTCTGCCTTTCAAATAAATAAAATCTCAAAGAAGAAGAAGAGGCCTCCTTGTTCCTGAGGAAGCACCTGGAACTATGGTGAGGTGGGCTCCAGGCCTGGCTCCGCCCCTTCTCCATGTGCTCCTGGGGAAGTAAGCGTGTGTCTCTGTCCTCGTCTCCATAGTAAGACACTCAGGCTCAGCAAGGAGGAGAGCAGATCACAGCAGAGAGTGGGCCTGGTGCCCAGGCCCTGTTTCTAGTTCACAACGTCCTCTTCTTCTCGGCCTCCAAACTCTTGCCCTGCACATCCCACCTGGGGTACAGGATTGTCAAGGGGCCTATTTTACAGAAGAAGGTGCCCAAGCCTGGAGAGCTGAAGTGCCTTGGCCAAGGTCACCCGGGCCCTGAGTCAACTCTGCATCCGCTGAGCACTGGCCGGTGCGCCTCACCTCATCCAGTCCCACCCGCATCTCTGGCAGGATGACACGATTTGCTTCCTTTTCATGGTAAAAGGGATTGAAGACCCAGACCTGCACGAGGTCATCAGGGCCCCCCGACAAGGCTCTGGCAAGGGCGGACTTCTTCAGCAGGCCTCATCCATCCCCGCCCAAGCCCAGTGCCACCTCCCTGTACATGTGCCTGGATGGATGCACTCAGGGATGAACCTGGTTCCAAGAGGGTTTTGCAAGCTTTGATGCCCATGCGCCACTTTTCAGAAGATAAGTTCATCAGAGGGCATAGAGTGAGCCCCTCCTGGCACAAGCGTGGGCACAGGTTGCTTCCTTGCAAAACTGAAATAATGATCCTCCTTTTGTCTCCTTCCCCTACTCAGATGACAGAGCCCCACACTGATGGCACCCCAGGACCTGCTCCTCCTTGTTCAGTCTGGGAGGTTTGGGTAGGAGTGGGCCCCTACCTCAGCTCCAGGCGTGGAGGACGGGCCAGCATGGCATGGTCCCAAGGATCAGCAGCACGTATAACGGGAAGGAAAGGGTCTTTCAGGGGAACTGGTAAGAGAGAGAGGATGGAGCTGACTGCTGTGTGTGTGAGCGAGGGCCACCCCGGGGAGAGCAGAGCCGGGCATCCAGTGCAGACCCCTGAGCCACCCTCAGCCTGTCTGCACGCAGACTTGCCTGGCAAATGCAACTCCCCCTCCCCCCAACACACACAACGTTTGGTTCCAGGAACCGATAAATCCTCCCCTTTTCCTGAAGCCAGCTTGGCTCAGATTTCTGATCCTCGCAACAGCAGAGCCTTGACAAACACAGTAACCCCAAAGGGAGCTAAACTATCACACGTGCCATGAAAAATACAAGAAGCATTAACATTGTAATGGTAGTAATTAACCAAACAGGAAAACAATCCAATTAAATGAGTGTTTTACTTATCTTGAAGGCAGCACTTGAGGGGCAAATTATTTATTTAAGGAAGAATAAGGAAGGATACAGTCAAACTCCTAGCAGCACAGAGCAGAATGGAGGTTGCCAGGGGCTGGGGGAGGGGGCGCTAGGGACCTTTGGCTCCGTGGGTATAAAGTTTTAGCTCTACAGGAGGAGTAAGGTCCAGGGCTCTCTCTCCTGAACAACATCCGGCCTACAGACAACTAAAAATCGAGGAAGAGGGTAGATCCCATGTTAAGCTGCGGGGCTCGGGACGCTGCTCGGGACCCCATGTGCCATGTAGGAATAAGTTCTGGTTCTCACGCTTATGATTCAGCACCCTGAGAGATATCAGATGATGGTCCAATACTTGGGTCCCTCACACCCACATGGGACACCTGGATTCAGTCCCAGGCTCCTGGCTGCAGCATGGCTGTGACAGGCATTTTGGCGAGTGAACCAGCAGAAGGAAGCCGGTTAAGACGCTGCTTGTTCTGCTGGCATCCCATACTGGAGAGCTGGTTCAAGTCCAGCTCCCTGCTAATCCACCTGGGAAAGCAGTGGAAGATGGTCTAAGTACTCGGGCCCCTGCACCCATGTGGGAGATCTGGATGGAATTTCTGACTCCTGGCTTTGGCTTGACCAGCCCCAGCCATTGCGACCATTTGAGGAGTGAACCAGTAGATGAAAGATTCTCTCTCTCTCTCTCTCCATTTCATACTGATTTTCAAATAAATAATAAAATAAATCTATTTATCTATTTTTAAAAAAAGAATCAGGAAGAAAGTAGAGATGTCTGAAAATCCGGGCACCCGAGGGCAGGAGTCCAGGGTCAGCACACTGCGTGCTTCCCTGGTGGGACTGCGTTCCAGCCTCACACACCCAGCACATCACAAGTGAAGCAGTGAACAGACACTTGATGGAGCATGCGTAAAATCTGCGTCAGACTCCATCTCACCCCAAGTCCAAGGCTACCTCTTCAGCAGGTAATTCATTCAGCAGTCATTTACGAAGAACCTTCAGCTTTCCAGCCCCTGGGATGTCTCAATGACCACAGTCTCCCTGGCCATCATGGAAACAACACAGGTGCTCTCTCCCAAAGGAAAAATCTGCAGGGAAACTCAGCCGCACCAGTGGGGACTGGGGTCCAAAGGCTGCCTCTATCCCCAGCTTTTTCTGGGGTCTCCAAGCACAAGGTAGGAGCCCAGGACCACCTCATGATAGAGCTGTGTGTCCTATAGTGCCAGCACAGCCTCTGAGACCACAGCCAGTGCATCCTCAGTCCCCAGCACACTCTCTGTCCCCAGAACCAGCACAACTCCTGTCCAGGGACTGACACAGCCTCTGCTCCTGAGAAAAACACTAATGGTCTTGCCTGGAAATCCCTCCAACTCCTCCTTTACATAAACAAGAAGAAATCCCTGGCAGATAATTATGCAACCTCTACCCACTGGTTCAAGTGATAGCAAATCCTCTGCAAATCTTTCCAATTCCACTTAGAGACTCTGCAGCTGGTGGGATGCTCAGGGAACTCAGAGTGGCAGCCAGCTCGGCCTGGGCGGGGCGTGGGAACGCCCATGGGAGCACCCACCGTGTGCACCACTGTTGAGCTTTCTGCTTCCCTACGGTCCCCAGGGGAGTGGTGCTGGCCTCCATGGATCAGATGAGAAGAAGGTGGCCCAGGAGGATCCCCAGCAGAGAAAGACTCGAACCCAGGACTCCCCTGTCTCTGGAGACTGTCCTACGTCACCTTGCCACCCTCAGCAGCACACTGAGAAGTGGGGCCAGGCAGGAGCAGAACGGGACCCCAAGCAGTTCTGACTGCTGTTGAAAGAGGCGCACAGCCAGTCCCTGGGGTCTGCAGAGTGAGGCTGCAGGAGCACCTACTCAGTGCCATGCCCGAACTTAGCAGGTGGAGATGAGGAGATGGCCTGGACACAGCCCTGCCCTTCAGGAGCTCAGACCCTGAGGAGGGCAGAGGCTTTTTGACCTAGATCCTTGGAATTGCCACAATATAAATTACTCACCTGGAGTGGGGTGAAGGACATGAGGAAGTGGGAAGGCAGGAGGTAAGTGTCGAGGACTGTGCTTTGCAGGGGCAGGGAACAGGAGGAGTGAAGGGAGTGAGGAGCTGAACTCTGCTTCCCTGAGGCTGGGCCGGCTGCGAGGCTGCCCTAGGAACAGGGTGAGGACAAGTAGGGAGGCAGCCTCATGGTGGAAGTCTCTGCTGGGAGCTGTTGCTTCCTCAACCAGGAGTGGGGGACCTTTACTCTGTCAAGGGCCAATTTGGACATTTACAGCACCGTTAGGAGGTCATACAAAATAATCAACTCAGAAATTAGCCTGCTATGGATTTATTGACCTGCCTGCCGTTGCCTTGGCAGAGCTGGATCACATGATTTTGAAGGCCTGACATTCCCCATAAAGCCACCTGTGAGATAGCTGTGTGTGTGCATGCACAGGCGGTGGGGTAGCAAGGTGTGCACGCCTGTAGCCAAGGGGCCAAGCTGAGCTGAAAAGCACAGAGGCAAGAGGCAAGCCAAGGGTGCATGGAGCCAAGGAAGGCACTGAACTGGCTCAGGCTGTGACACTGGGGAGGTTAGCCAAGCTCATTTGCATCTTTGAAAGGCACCTGGCCCCAGAAACACCTGGTGCGTGGTACGATGGAGTGGCCCCATCAAGGAAGAAGTGACTTCCTCTGGGGTGAGGGAGGGGGTGTGGAGGCAGGGCTCTAAAGGTGGAACTTGGAGGTGGGGCAGGAGTTTGTACAAGGAGGGGAGCAGTGCAGACAGGGGAAACCCGGAGTGGGATTTACTCTATCTTGGCGTCCCAGTCTCCGTCCCTTGCTTTCTTGGTCCCCACCCCCCTCTGGGAAGTCCCCACTCACAGTCTCTGCACTTTCTGCAGAGCTAGCCCCACCCTCCTGGATGCAGCGGTGGGTTTATGATCCAGGCTTGGCCAATGAGACCACTCCCTCCTGCATAGCCATTGGTTTCATGATGGAAACATGGACCAAATCAGCCAATGAGAGTCTTCCCTGGGACCCTTGTTGGAATGCCCAAGAAGGAGGATTTCTTTTCCCCTCAGTGTGGCCAATGGTCAGCATAAGGGAGTGCCTGGAGCCAGCACAGTGGACAGCATATTTAAAAGCATTCTTCTTTCAAAAAAATAATTTGTTTTATTTTATTTGAAAGGTGGAGGAGAGAGAGGGAGAGAGAGAGAAAAAGAGAGAGAGAGAGAGAGATTCCATCTACTGGTTCACTTCCCAAATGGCCACAATAGCCAGGGCTAGGCCAAACCAAAGTCAGAAGCCAGGATCTTCTTCCAGGTCAAGCACTTGGGCCACCTTCTGCTGCTTTCCTTAGGTGCATTAGCAGGGAGCTGGATCAGAAGTGGAGCAACCGGGACTTGAACCAGCGCCCACATAGGATGCCCGAAGCAGTGGCTTAATCTGCTGCGCCACAACCCCCAGCCCCAAAAGCATTCCTCTTCAAGTACCTCTGCATGCCTTCCCTTCCCGAGCCATTGAACATTCAGTTACATAAGCAGCAATTTTCCATTTTTATTTAAAAGTATTTGAGCTACCTTATCGCACTTATGACCTCCAGGGCTGTCACAGAGGGTACAAAGATCTATATATGGAAGATAGGCTGTGTGTCCAGGCGAGGTGAGCTGCTCACACTGAGCAGGCTGTGTCAGGAAACGGAGCTGCATGGGTGGAACGTGGCCGGGTCGTTGGGGCAGGATGTGGAGCAGGCATGGGCTGCGGGAGCTGGGGGAGAGTTTGAAGCAGGGAGGGGGCTCCTCATGGCTATGTGTGTGGACTCATTCTGCTTATTCAAATGTGTTGGAAACCTAGAAAGAAGCCCCAGCAGAATGAGAGCCAAACATTTTTCTTCTGCAGTTTGGCAGCACCAAGGTGCTATCCAAGGTACTGAGCTCCTCGGAGATCTCTTCCAGGAAAAGGAGCAGGCTGAGTCCTGTGGGAGGAGACTGGCAGGCCGGCTCATGCACTGGAAGTGCCACCCGGCTCCATTGTGTCTGAACAGGTGCAGTCAGCCCCTGCTGCCCTCCTGCTCTCACGCGCCTTTCATGTACTGAGACACTCCCTCCCCTCCCCCACCTGGAAACCAACCTGAGGACGCACACGAGGCTTCTGCCCTTGCCTTCGCCTGGCCTAGGGTGACAGGGGACAGATAAAGCTGTGGACAAGCACAAGCCAGTGAGCACCAGGGGGCGAGTTCTTGGAGACTGGAGGTGCCCCAACAGCCAGAATGACTGACACGCTCTTACAGGGTTGGAGATAGGTTGCATTATGAGTCCCAGTTCTCCACTCCTCCCCATAGCTAAGCTGTCTTGGTCAGCTTTTCATCACCATAAAGAAAGACCTGAGGTGGCCAGTTCTCGAGGAAGTTTATTTGTTCACAGTTTTGAACATTATAAGGGCAGGGCACCGGCATTGGGTCAGTTCTCACGAGGGTCCTCTTGTCTACATCACAGCATGGTGGAGGGCAGTGGAGGGAGGGAGGCAGTGTGTGCAGGAGTGAGTGGTTATACCACTATATGGGAAGCCAGAGGGTGGGTGGGTGGACCAGGCTCAGACTCGTACAATGGCCTTTTTGTGAGCACTACCGGGGAGCTTCATAAGAGCCACCTTAATTCCTTTCAAGGCAGTACCCCTAGTTGACCTGAGGATCTCCCTAGAGACCCAGCCTCTCAAATGATGCACCACCCTGACACCAGCAGAACGAGGAACACGGACTCTCGGGGAGCAAACCACACCCAAACACAAAGCACAAGCCCTTTGCCGTGGGATTTTGGAGTCGCTGCAGTTAAAGGAACAGGATCCATTTTCTGGATCCTAGCCAAGGCCGTGTGACTTGACCAACAGAATGTGTGCAGAAGTGACAGTCAGCCTGCTCCAAGCCCAGACACCAGGAGGCAGCCGTGTCTCCTCCGCCCCCTTGCACCTCTGCCATCACCTTGGAATGGAAATCGTTCTCCCCCTCTCTGTGCATCCCAGGAACGGAGGCCAACAGGAGCCCTTGTTCCAAAAAACGGTTAAAATTTCCAATACAGCTACAGCAAAGCATTTGACCAAATGGAGCCCTTTCTTTCTGCAGGACCCCTGTGACTGCGCAGGTCACACAGCCCCGCAACCCACCCCGGTGGAGGCAGTGACAGCTGTCGCTCCCAAGCAGGGCTCAGTGAACTACTCAGGCCCTAAAACATTCTTTTCATTTTTAAATGGTTGGAGGGAAAAAAATCAAAAGAAGAAAGCTATTTCATGGCATGTGAAAGTGACATGAAATCTGAATTTCAGTGCTCAAAAATAAAGTTTTATTGAAAGCCAGCCATGCTTATTCATTCACGTCTCGTCTGCCTGGGGCTGTTTTCACACTACAGATAGCAGGGCTGAGTCACAATTATGGAGACTCTGTGGTCCACAGTGCCTAAAATATTTACTTTCTGATCTCTTACAGCAAACATGCACCAACCTTGTGAGACAGAAGGTTCACCCCACTCAACCGGCCCAGCCCAGCAGCGCACAGCTGAGCCATGACCTCTGAGAGCCAATGGCTGCCCTGCACTCCTGAGACTGGAGCTCGCCATGGAGCGCGCCAGGAGCCAGCTGATCGGGGTTCAGTCTAAGTCAATGTTTCTCAAGGAGCGCTGTGTGGGATGGCTTCAGATGTGCACAGAGTAGCCTTAGATGACATTGAATGGCATAATTAGAAAGCGGTGTTCTTTCCCGTTCTGCACCCCTTCTCACTTCACCAGGAGAAGCCCCAGCTGCTGCCCGTCCTCCATGCTGTCCTCCCCCCTGGGCATTCCTCAGAGCTGACCCTGGGCAGCCTCTGGCTGTCTGGGCGCCAGCATCTCCCCAGCCTGGAACAAGGATTTTCATTGCATTTGTTTTGATGCTTTACCTAGTATTTCTGGCAAGCAATGCTAATTTTCTATTTTAGGTCAGGGTTTTGGTTTCCTTTTCCTAAACACTTTTATGTCTTGATTTTCATTGGATTTTAAAGGGGAGAAAGAGAGATCGATCTTCCATCTGCTGGTTCACTCCCCAAATGGCCGCAACAGCCAGGGCTGGGCCAGGCCAAAGCCAGGAGCCAGGAGCTTCCTCTGGGTCTCCCACATGGGTACAAGAGCCCAAGGACTTGGGCCATCTTCTACTGCTTTCCCAGGCCATAACAGAGACCTGGATCAGAAGTGGAGCAGCTGGGTCTTGAACTGGCACCCATATGGGATGCCAGCACTGTAGGCAGCAGCTTTACCTGCTATGCCACTGTGCTGGCCCCCAGAAAACTATTTATTTATTTAAAACATAGAGTTACAGAAGGAGGAGGAGGAAAGAGACAGAGACAGAGTTTTTGGAGCTTGGATCTCTCTCTGCCTCTGCAACTCTGAAACTCTTCCTCTCACATAAACAAGTAAATCTTTACAAATAAATAGATAATAATTTTCTTCCAAAAGGTAGTGAGCAAAAGACTGCCATTTGGGAAACACTGATAGAGACAATGTCTACATCCCTTCCAGCCAGGCCTGCAGAGCACTAAGCATGTCACATCTGGGGTGGTGTTCTCTGAATCAGGGTCTGTCTGCCACTTCTTGGCTGTGTGACCTTGAACAAGCACCTTTGCCTCTCTGAGCCTCCCTCCCCTCACTACAGAATGGCCATGACAGCGCTCGCTTCCCAGGCCACAGTGAAACACTGGCCGCCTGCCAGCCTGCTTCTTCTGTTGGCCCCTCACTCCACCATGTGGCTACAAGCCCCAGGGGTGCCAGTTCCAGCTCCAGAGAGGGTCCAATTGCCCTTGCTTCTTGCCGGAGATGTGTCCAGGAGTAGATGTGTTATCCAAGGCTGGCCGTTGAGGCATGGAAGGATTTTGGAAAACTTCGGTAGCTTCTAAGAGCCTCACTGGGAATTCTTTGCCTTGGAGTTACTGGTTGTAACTGAGAGCCCTGGGACCAGTGTAGCCATTGGCCTCCAGCTGGAGGATGAGACCAACATCAAGTGCACCAAGCTGAGCTGTTGCACTCCCCAACCCCAAGGGGAACTCTTGAAATGTGTGGGCTGATCAGTGTCCTGATGTTTCAGCCACTTGGAGGTGGAGTTTCTGTTAAATGCAGCCAAAGACTGCTAGGTGATACCAATACTGGGATTTTGAGTTCTAGCTCAAGTCGCTACTCTGCTAACAGCTGTCATTACACAGACTGCCGTCTGGCCTGAGTTGTCCGTGGCAGGCAGGACTCCCAGTTGCTGGCCAGTGTTCCATCCCCTTTTCTTCCTGAGGAACAAAACTCGGACTTTATTTGGGATCGCATGTGCCCAATAAAAAAACTATGTATTTCTCATTGCCCCCTTGCAGCCGCTGTGCCCGGCTGGCTGAGTGTTGGCTAATCGTGTGTGAATGGAAGTGGGTTGTGGAAATTCCAGGAAGGATGCTGAAAGGAGTAGAATCAGCCAGAAGCGCACTGCTTTCTGCCTGTTCCTCCTCCTCCTGCCTCAAGTGGAGCTGTGATGGTTGGAGCTCCAGTTCTTCTTCGACCTTCTGGTGACCTTGAGGACAGAAATTCTGTGCAGCAGAACACAAGGCCGGAAGGAGCTTGGGTTCTTGACAAGCACCCAGAGCTGCCATCCCTAGCTTCCTGTTTGTGTACAATGAAGCCAACCCTTGCGTGTTTAAGCCACTGTTGCTTTGGGATTTTGGCTGCATACAGAAAAACCTAATCCTAACTGATACTGTAGCTGGTTGGAAATTCCTTGCTCTTTCTCAAGAGTCTGATGTCTGGGAATATATAAAAGTGTAGTGGGGCTGGTGCTTTGGCACAGTAGGCTAAACCGCCACCTTATTCCAAATGGGTGCTGGTTCACGTCCCGGCTGCTCCACTTCCGATCCAGCTCCCTGCTAATGTGCCTGAGAAAGCAGTGGAAGATGGTCCAAGTGCTTGAGCCCTTGCCACTCATGTGGAAGACCCGGAGGAAGCTCTTGGTTCCTGGCTTCAGATCAGCTCAGCTCCAGCCATTATGGCTATTTGAGGGAGTGAACCAGTGGGTGGAAGATGAATAAGATGCATATATCTATCTCTCCCTCTCCCTCTCCCCACCCCCATTTCTCTGTAACTCTGCCTTGCAAATAAAATAAATAAATCTTTTTTTAAAAAAAGATGTAATATGATCTTTGTTGACACTCAGACCAAAGAAACTTGGTGACAAAGTCTCCCTAGACATCTGCACCCCCTCTAGGGGACCCCCGCCACAGTGAGTCTTCTGCTGGACAGCCAGAACTCAGACTGCTTCCAAGTTCAGAAGTGCACAGCCCGTTCAGGACCAGAAGGAGAGGGGAAGGCTGGGGAGTCCTGCTCATTCTCACGTTCCTGTTTCCCTGTCTCTGTCTCTGTCTCTGTCTCTGTGAGTAGTGTAATGCATGATGGAACTAAGTAAGCAGTCCAAGCCCCCAGGCTCTATCCAGAACCCAGAACAGAGAGTTTGAATGCATTCCCCAACGTTCATGTGTTGGGAACTTAATCCTCAATGCAGCAATGAGGTGGGCCCTTTAAGAGGCTCCGCCTTCCTGAATGAGCTCCAGCTGTTATCACAAGAGTCAGCTGCTGATGGAAGATTGAGCTCAGTGCCTTTCTCTTCTCTCTCGTGTGTGCGCCCTCGCTCGCCCTTCTGCCTTCTGCCATGGGATGAGGCAGCAAGAAGGCCTTTGCCAAATGCTGGTCCCTTGACCTTGGCCTTCCCAGCCTCCAGAACTGCAGGACATAAATCTCTACTTCTTAGAAATCACCTGCTCTCAGCGATTCTGTTAGAAGCAGCACAAAATGAATTAAGACGGTGGCTTGTGTCCTTCCTTCTTTGGGGTCTTTACTGGCCTGCTTTCCAATTTCCCCAGCTCCTGTGGGGGAGGTGGGAGCTGTATGGCAGCAGAGTGGCTGATGCAGCCACTGAAGAGGATCTGCAAGCACCTGAGCTCGCTTGGTGACCAAATAGGGGAGACTCTCTGGAAGCCTGCAGAAGCTGATGCTGCCTCCCCACCGGAGGAGTATCCGTCATTGGCAGAACCTTATCAACGTTTTCTTAGTGCTGTTATTAAGGCAGCCAGCTTGCCCCAAGCTGATGAATTTTAAAAGAAGCAAAAAAAAATTTTTTTTTCCACAAACCTTGAAGCTGAAAGAGTAATGAATGTTTAAAAGCTTGGCTTGTTTGAAGCTTCTCTCTGGAGCAGATGAACTCATTCACTGATTACGGATTCTGGGGGAAAGATGATTAGCAGACGGCAAGAGCCTTGTCAGACATGAGAACATCTCTGACCATTTAGTTCTGGGGGAACCCTGTGAGCTGGGACCTGCCCCACGCTCAGCCGTAACGAGGGGAGCTGCACGCCACCTGCACCTGTGCAAGTGTGCGCCTCACTCAGCCTCCGCACTGGGCCCAGCCATGGCCAGGTCTTTTCTGTGGACCCAGCCAGCACAGATGGCCTGTGTCGCCTGTCCAAGGATGATGTCCCTGCTTGCCTGCCAGCTCTCAAATCTTCCAGCCTGGCCAACAAGGTCAAAGCTCTTCAAGGAGCAGGGTAAGGGGAGGCCGTGGGGCAGCTGCTTGGGTCCCCAGCTCCATTCTGGCTCTCCTTGGCCAGGAGGAGCAGGCGGCCACGACCCTAGAAAGTGGAGAGATATCTGGCCCTGGGGACACAGAGGATAGAACTAGAGACCCAGGAGAAGCAAGTTTTAGGGCCGGCACTGTGGCATTGCCGGTTAAAGCTGCTGCCTGCAGGGCTGGTGTCCCATATGGGTGCAGGGTCAATTCCCGGCTGCTCCACTTCCGATCCAGCTCTCTGCTGTGGCCTGGGACAGCAGTAGAAGATGGCCCAAGTCCTTGAGCCCCTGCACCTGCGTGGGAGACCTGGAGGAAGCTCCTGGCTCCTGGCTTCAGATAGGTGCAGCTCTGGCCGTTGCGGCCAATTGGGGAGTGAACCAGTGGATAGAAGACCTCTCTCTCTCTCTCTCTCTCTCTCTGCCTCTCTTTTTCTCCATGTGTAACTCTGCATTTCAAATAAATAAATAAATCTTACAAAAAAAAAAAGAAGCAAGTTTCAATTCCATCAGAGCTCCACTACTAACAGAGCCGTCCGACTAGGCAGGAGTGAGTTTCCTGTCACCAGAGGTATGCAAGCAGTGGCCAAACTGTAACCTTACAGGAATCCTTGCCTCAGGTGACTCTGGTACTCCACAGCACTGAAGTAAGCCTTGCTCCTGGAGAATTTCACAAAGCAAACAAGCCATGCACTACACACCTGCTGCCGCAGCCCACTCCATCACCACAGCAATCCTGCAAGGTAAGGACCATCGTCCCCACTCTATGGATGCTTGGAGAAGCTAAGTGGCTTGTCCAAGATCCAAGATCACACAGCTTGACCTGTGTCCAACTGTCCCCTTCCCCCAGCCTGTGCTTGTACCCTTCTGCATCCTACTCCAAGCCAATCCCATTTGCGGCAAGCAAGGTCAGAGGCAGTCTCTCATCCACAGTCACATAGATCACCGCTCTTCATTGTTTGCTGTGGACCACGCACTTTACAGCAGTTTTCCGACTCTATCCACCCAAGTTATCTTTCCCTCTCATCACAGGAAAGAACTGAAGCAGCCAGGGCGAGCCTGGCTGAGAACTTGAACTCTGCTTCCCCTTCTGGCATGGTTTTCTATTCCGACAGGGGTAAACCCAGCCTCAGGCATGAGGGACAAGAGGAGAGAGGAGGACAGCCGGGGGCAGCCAAGTCAATGGGCAGAGTTCTCGGGGCTTGGGGGCCTGGCTGCAGGATGAAGGAGGTGGCCCCAGGCTTGCATGGTTTGGGCAGCTGGCTGTGTGGTCTGAGTGCAGGCACTGCTCTTCCCTAACCTAGGAATAAGCCATGGCTTGAAACAGAGCTCCAAGCTCAGCAGGCTAGGCAGGCAGTTTGAGAAACCAAGGCAAGTGGAGTTAGAAAAAGAATGGGCTTCCATCAGTCCAGAGCCGCCGTCCCCCCCCCCCCAGCCCACTCGCAGTTTTCTAGCTAGGGGGAGCTAATTTACTCCTCCCAACCCTGAGGAACTTGGGGATGGAGACTCCTGCTACCTGCCAACCCTTGGGTGCCAACTCTTCGGAGAAGAAGCTGGAGTGGACCTTGGAAGATGCTGCCTCTGCCCCTGTGGCCTCCACTTTCATTTGCATCCTTTGCCTTTTTAGAATTAGACTTGCAGGGGTCCCAGTTCCCAGCCAGCTTCCAGAGTGGATCTTCTAAAATCCCCCCTCATCTGTTTGTCTATTCATTCAACAAGTATTTTGCGAGCACCGGCAATGGACCCACCCCCAAGCTAGGAAAGGTCAAGTTCACAACCCTTGATGCTCGGGCATGGGGCAGATGACTCCCATGAGCCCAGAGAGTGGAAACAATTGAGACATGCTCCCCGGCTGTGCCTCCACACAAGCCCCTGGCCCTTGCTGCTGGCCGGCCAGCCATGGCCCACTGTGTCTGAGACAAACCCATAACCTGGAGCCTGATGCCCGAACCATGTGCGTATGTGTCTGAAGGTCCCGGATTTCCCACAGTCCTGGCACCTGTCACAGTTTAGCAGGTTACCATGGTATCGCTCCCCAGCACCCCGGGCAGCGGGGACCACCATCTGTTTACACGGCTGTCAGAGGAATTGATGTCATGCGAAGTTGTCAGCTCAGCGGAGTGGGAGGAGGAAGAGTGGGCGGCTCTGAGAGCTTCCAAGCCATCAAAACTCATCTCGATCAAGACTCACTGCTCCCCTGGGGAGGGAACAGAGAATAAGGGGCGGAGGGGGGAGCTGAGAAAGAACATTTCCTGCGAGGAAGAAGCAGGTAGCAATAGTGATGCTATTAATGACAGGATGATTCTTTCTGGGTTTTAAAATCACTTACTGTGGGGCCAGCACTGTGGCATTGCAGGCTAAACCTCCACCTGCAGTGCCGGCATCCCATATGGGCACCAGTTTGAGTCTTGGCTGCTCCACTTCTGATCCAGCTCTCTGCTATGGCCTGGGAAAGCAGTGGAAGTCAGCTCAAGTCCTTGGGCCCCTGCACCCACGTGGGAAGACCTGGAGGAGGCTCCTGGCTCCTGGCTTCGGATCAGCGCAGTTCCAGCCATTGTGACCATTTGGGGAATAAACTAGCAGATGGAAGACCTCTCTCTCTCTCTCTCTCTCTCTCTCTCTTTCTCTCTTTTTCTCTCTCTTTCTCTCTCTCCTTCTCTGCCTCTCCTTCTCTCTGTGTGTAACTCTTTCAAATAAATAAGTCTTTAAAAAAATCATCACTTACAGGGTGGTGCTGTGGTGTAGCTGGTAAAGCCGCCACCCGCAGTGCTGACATCCCATATGGGCACTGGTTCAAGTCCCAGCTGCTCCACTTCTGATCCAGCTCTCTGCTGTGGCCTGGGAAAGCAGTAGAAGATGGCCCAAGTCCTTGGGCCCCTGCACCCGCATAGGAGACCCAAAGAAGCTCCTAACTCCTGGCTTTGGATTGGCGCAGCTCCAGCCATTGCAGCCATCTGGGGAGTGAACCAGTGGATGGAAGACGTCTCTCTCTCCCCACCCCCCCGCCACCTCTAGCTCTCTGTGACTCTGCCTTTCAAATAAATAAATAAATCTTTTTAAAAAATCACTTACTGTTCACGGCACACCTGGGCTCTGAGAGCCTCGGGAGGTGAGCTTTGCCCTTAGCTCCATTTTAGAGATGTTCCAAAATATAAAACTGAGGCTAAGAGCTACTGGAAGTCAGGCCCAGTAGGAAAACCTCCCCAGTTCCTCAAGCTCAGGGGCTGGGGTTTATTGCTTCGCAGGCATTTGTTGGTACTTAAGGCTTTGCTAGCAACGGGGGGGTCTCCCTCCTGAGATCCCCCGGCGCCAGGTAGACTAAATCAACTCCCTGTGCCAGGAAACTGGTGAGTGAGCCTGGAGGGGGTGCTCCAGGCTGATGGAAGCTCAGGCTTCTGTCCAATGCCACTTGCCCTAGGCAAGCACAGGCCAGTTCACTATTGGCCACAGCTGCAGAAAGCAGGCAGGGATGGGCCTGAAGAAGACTGGACTGAGAGCCACGAGTGCAGGGTTCTACCTACGGCTCTGATAGAACCAACTCTCCAACAAAGGACAGCGTGGCTGGCAGGTGCCCGGACACAAATCTCTAAGAGATACCTGCATACCCCAGGGAGAGTGGAACGTGTTACTTGCATGCTCAGCATCTCCCCCACCCCTTCCTGAGGAGCAGGGTGCCAGTTCTCCCCCTGGGGAGCCCAGGCGCCTCTAGGCTCACTCCACTGGGATTTGGACAATGCTAACCCATCCCAGATGATCCGGATCTAATCCAGTCCCCAGATGGCCATATCTACTGTAATGAACATCTATCAAACCCTAGCTCAGGCAGACAGGCAGTCAACACAACACAAATCCGTGAGAGCTAGGAAAGAGAGCCCCTCCTTTCTGCTGGGCCGCTTGTTGTCATCTGGTCACTGCAGGAGCAGAGGTGGCCCAAGAAAGCAGCCAGGAGGGCGCACCATCGATCTTTCTCCTCTGGATCCAATAAAGTCTGAAGCAGAATCTACAGCAAGTACACCAAGCAACACTTCCGGCCTTTCTGCTAGGTGAGTTGCGTTTCCTCTCACTTGCCCGTGAAGTCATCCTGGTGGGTTCGTCCTGATTCCTTTGAAGGAGAGAAGCCAGCGGGCCGGGAGGAATCCCACGAGGTAAGGGTGAGACCTCCAGGGCAAGCTGAGTGACAGCAGATGGCAGCCAGACTGCCCTCAAAGGGGAGTGGACGAGTAAACCAGTGTTTTGGTTTTGCTGTGTGGTGATGCAAGAGACCAGAACAGGACGGCTAGAGGAGGGGACAGGCTGAGGCTGCCCAGGACTTCCTTTTCGGCACCTGGCCTCACCTCTAAAGACATGTTGCCTGAGAATTTCAAAAACACGGAGCAGAAGAATCTGGAGGGTTTGGTGCTTAAACGACCGCCTTACTCCCTCCCCAGACTCCAGCTGGTCCGAGTACCATGAAGTCACGTGGTCTCAGCCAACCCTCGTCCTGTCTGGCCTCAGTTTCCCCCTGTGTAGTAAGGGAATTTTTATTTGCTCTGCTGCGAGGAGGCAGGGAATGGATGGGATTTGAGTGCCATTCCCCACAGCACAGACACGGAGCGCTTGCTTGGCTCGTCTTCCATCCGGGATGTCACAGCCTTCCACATTCACACAAGAAGGGCTCCGAGGGGGACGTTCTTCTCCCTTTAAAAATAGACCCATCCTTACTTATTAAAGACGTAGACTGAAATATTTATGGGTGAAATGATACGATGTCTGGGATTTGCTTCAAAAAAATCATGGAAGGGGAGAACAGCCAGGAACTATAGACTCTAGGTGATATGGGCAAATGACTTTTTTTTTTCTTTCTTTCTTTCTTTTTTTTTTTTTTTTTTTTGGACAGGCAGAGTTAGACAGTGAGAGAGAAAGACAGAGAGAAAAATCTTCCTTCCATTGGTTCACCCCCCCAAATGGCCACTGCACCAATCCAAAGCCAGGAGCCAGGTGCTTCCTCCTGGTCTCCCATGCGGGTGCAGAGCCCAGGCACTTGGGCCATCCTCCACTGCCTTCCCAGGCCATAGCAGAGAGCTGGACAGGAAGAGGAGCAACTGGGACAGAACTAGTGCCCCAACTGGGACTAGAACCTGGAGTGCCGGCGCCGCAGGCGGAGGATTAGCCTAGTGAGCCACGGCTCCGGCCGGCAAACGACTTCTTTTTTTTTTTTTTTTTTAATTTTTTTTTTTTTTTTGACAGGCAGAGTGGACAGTGAGAGAGAGAGACAGAGAGAAAGGTCTTCCTTTGCCGTTGGTTCACCCTCCAATGGCCGCCGCGGCCGGCGCACTGCGGCCGGCGCACCGCGCTGATCCGATGGCAGGAGCCAGGAGCCAGGTGCTTTTCCTGGTCTCCCATGGGGTGCAGGGCCCAAGCACCTGGGCCATCCTCCACTGCACTCCCTGGCCACAGCAGAGAGCTGGCCTGGAAGAGGGGCAACCGGGACAGAATCCGGCGCCCCAACCGGGACTAGAACCTGGTGTGCGGGCGCCGCTAGGCGGAGGATTAGCCTAGTGAGCCGCGGCGCCGGCCGGCAAACGACTTCTTATCATTGCTTCTCTCCTTCAATCTAAGGTTGAAATTTTCATAATAAAATGGCCAAAAAGAAAAGCCTCTGGCCACCTCTTGGTGTGGGCTGCTCTGCCACGTTTCAACGCACTACAATCCAGAATCTGAGACAGGCAAGAAGAAACGTATCAGAGTAACGGATGGAGAGAATACTTTGAGTTTGTGCTTCCTGTGGGTTTTTTTTTTTTTTCCCCTCTTCCTTTCTCTCGAACAAGCCTGCAGATCCATGGTCCCCGGCTTCCAGGGTGGCTGTGGAAAGCAAAAAGGTGTTTGAGTCTTCGCTGAAGACTCTTCCCTGGGAGAGTTTGATGCAAGTTTGGCAAGAGAGGAGCAGAAGAGATGTCCCTGGAGTTGCAAAGGGGTGTCTCCTTGGCAAAGCTCTTGGAGTCCCAGGGGCAGCAGAAAACCCATAGAACTGCCACTTCCGCAGCCTAGGATGGCTTTGGAGCAGGGACTGGGGACACTTCCATGGTGACGAGCGGACACTGATGTCCAGCAAGGGAGGGGCCTCCAGGAGGATCTAGCAAAGGCTAAACCACCAGGACTGCCATTGATCTCTAGCCTCTCACATGGGATGCAAGTTGGGACTTCAAGTTGCTTAATAGAAAGCAAAGAGATGTCAGTGATGGGAGAGAGAGAGAGAGAGACTAGCAATTCTGATCCTGGATCTCTTCCTTAGGAGCCACGTGACTCTGGACAGATCTCTTCACCTGCCCAAGACTCAGTGTCTCCATCTGTGGAAGGAGAGCAACAGACCTCGTGGAAAGGGTGAAAATGGGGGTGGTGCGCCCCCCACAGCCCGGACCAGGGCAGTCTCCCACTTCTACTGCCTTCTCGTTCAACCCCTTGCGTTAGGAAGGAACCATTTAAGTGGAACTGTAATTACTATGCAGTCAGCAGAGGCTAATTAAGAATTTATTTTTGCTCCTTGATTAAGTGACAGTTTAAAGTCTGGTTTCTCATTTTCCTGGTTGGCTACACGGAGTCCCCTGGGGTCTTCTGCACGCAGTCAGGAGGCCCGAGTTAAATCTACAAACAGAAAGAAGTCATCTCCAGAGCCGCGTGCCCAGCGGGGGAGCACCCTGCCCAGCGCCTCGCCAAGGATGAGGCTCCAAGGACAGCTCGACTTCCTGCACACCCGCCCCTCCTCCAGTCTGCGCCATCTCAGGGAGGGAACAGCACCCCTGACCCCTGGAACCCGGGTGACTGTCCCTGTGCCTCCCACCCCCACCCCCACCGCCTGCCCACTCCTCCCCACCTGTGTCCCCTCCCAAGCTAAGCTGCTCTCGCCCAGAGTCTCCTCTTTGGTCCCCTCCTCTCTCACATGACAGCCTGAGGTCCAAATATAAAGCAGAATGTCTAAAATATTCATCAAAACCCTCCGATGGCTTTGTATTGGGCTTAAAATAGAAACTCACTCCATATCCCGGATACCAGCACCATCCAGCCCTGCCAGTCTTCCTGCATGATCTCCTTGATCACTGTCCCGTTCTCGGTCCTGTGGCCCCAGCCCTCCTGGCCACATGTCTGTCTCTTGGATACACATGCTAAGCTTTTCCCTCCATCCAAGCCCCTCGATCTTCCCACTGCTGCCTCTTTCCCTCCCCCAGGTGTCCGTTTAAACATCACCTCTCCAGAGAAGCTGTCCCACCTGCACAGTTTTCTCTCCCCTTCCGTCTTCATGATATAAACGAGCCAAACACGGCCCCTGTGCAATGGCCTTCACATCGTTTCTTCTCACCAGCCTGGAACCAGTTAGCTCCCAGGTCCACTGGTGCCAAACTCAAATTTTCACACATCTCCTTGTTTTAGAAATAGCCCATAAAGCAGAATTTTTGAGTCACGTGGAACCTATTGGCTTTGCCTTCCCCACAAAATAACACGTTGCCCTGACCATCGGTAAAACTGAACCTTATGGTTAGAAGAACCCGAGTCTCTACTGCCCTTCAGAGACATCTGACCCAGAGGGTCCCCATCATGGTGCTGAGTGACAGCTCCTGGACGTGCACGTCCCGCCTCCTGCACTTCCTCTCCCAGGAGTTGCTCCCCACCCCTTCTGGATGGGGGCTCCCTTGCTGGAAGCTCCAGGCTGTCTCATGTTGCAAGAAATGTGTCCTCTCACACAGCCCTGCCCAAATATCATCCATCAAAACTTTGTCAATAAAAACGTGTTATGTACCAGTGTCTCTCTTGGCCATTTTTCCTTGAATAACCCCTAAATCCCTCAAACCCTGTAAACTCTTTACCCACAACCCTGTTTTTTTTTTTTTCACAATGTTTATTACTCTCTGAAATGGCTTAATTTGTTTGCTTACTTTTTGTCTTTCCCTCATTAGACTCTCTCGTCCATGTAATCAGTCAATAAACCTATCAAAAAGATATTTGCCACACTCATAATGAAAGAAATTGCAAAATAAAAGCAAGCCTTGTCATGTTGCATCCAAGGTGGCAAGTGTGGGGGGTGCAGAAAGGAGCTCACGCACCCACACTGTGCTAGTGTAAATATAAACTGGCACAACATCTTAGAGGGCAATGGAAATCTTAAAATACACTTAGCTATGGCCAAGCAATTCTATTTCTCAGTGTCTACCCTACAGAAGTATTTCCACATTTGTATAAGGAGGAATGTTATAAATAAATAAATAAGAACTTGCACCACCAGAAAGATGAGCAAATACGCTTCCCTCTGTTCTTCCTGTAAGTATAACTTAAAACCGTGAGCACTGTCTGTAAAGCAAGCATCAAAGACTCTGAAAGGTGGGGAAGGGAGGCACAATGGCTGGGGACCTCGGAACCCAGGATGACACAGTTCCCTGGGTTTTCTTTTTGCCTCGTGTATCCCAGACTTGAAGCTGAAGAAGACAGCAACCTATAATCTCAATGGGCATGGAAGACAAGGTCCAAGAAAAGCCTGATGCTGCGCCTAGGCATTTGGCACAGTGGTTAAGACACTGCTGGGATGCTCACACTCCATATCAGAGTGCCTGGGTTTGAGTGCCAGCCCCGCTTCTGGAGTCCAGCTTCAGGCTAATGCGCACCCTGGTAGTCATCAAATGATGCCTCATGTAGTTGGGTTCTGCCACTTCCATGGGAGACCTGGATTGAGTTCCAGGCTCCTGGCCTCAGCCCAGTCCAGCCTTGGTTGGATCACAATAAAAATGCCTTACCAGTGACCATGAATATGCTTGAAACAAGTAAACAAAAAAGGTGAACAAAGAAATACAAGACCTCAGCAAACATAAAAACAGAAAGGAGAGCCTAATGGAAAATTTAGAATTAAAAACTACAATAACTGAAATAAAAGGTCATGGGTGGGCTCAACCAGAGAAAGAAAAGGACAGAGGAAAAATCGAAAGCTTGGAAACAGAACAATAGAAATAACCCAGTCTGAACAACAGAGAAGATAGACACAAAATAATTGATGTGATCTCCAGGATGTATGGAACTATAATACGACCTAACATTTATGTCACTGATGTCCCAAATTGAGAAGAGAAAGAGGGCACAGCTGAAAAAAGTACTCAAATAAAAAAGAGTGGAAAGCTTCCCAAACTTGGCAAGAAACATGCACCTATAGATTCAAGGGGCCAGCATCGTGGTGCAGCAGGTTAAGCCTCCACCTGCAACACCAGCAACACCTATGGGTACTGGTTCAAGTCCTGGATGCTCCACTTCCAGTCCAGCTCCCTCTAATGCAGCTAGGAAAGCAGTGGAAGATAGCTGAAACCTTTGGGCCCCTGCCACTCATGTGGGAGACCTGGATGGAATTCCAGGCTCCCAGCTTCAGTCTGGTGCAACCCTGGCCATTGCACCAGGCCATTTTTTAAAGATGTATTTTATTTATTTATAGAGAGAGGTACATAGAGAAAAAGAAGTCTTCCATTTGTTGATTTACTTTCCAAATGGTCACAATGGCTGGAGCTGGGCTGATCAAAAGCCAGGAGCCAAGAGCTTCTTCTGGGTCTCCCATGGGGATGCAGGAGCCCAAGCACCTGAGCCATATTCCACTGCTTTCCCAGGCACACTAGCAGGGAGCTGGATAGGAAATGGAATAGCCAGAACTTGAACCAGTACCCATGTGGGATGTTGGCACCTTAGGCCAGGGCTTTAACCCGCTGAGCCACAGCTTCAGCCCCATAAATAAATCTTTAAAAAAAAAAAAGTTTGTCAAACTCCAAATAAGACATTTACAAAGAAATCCATACCACAGTCAAACTTTTGAAAACTAAGGACAAAGAAAAATATCTTGAAAATCATTAGAGAGAAATGACATTTCATCAATAGAAGAAAATCAATTTGAATTACAACAGATTTTTCATCAGAAGCTATATATGCCAGAAGGCAGTTTTCAAGTTCTGGAAGACAAGAATGCCATACGCCCTGTACTGCACACCGTTTCAGGACGGCAGTCCCGTAGGGTGATCCCGCCACCGTGACACTGCAGCTGTCCTGGTCTGTGCAAGTGCCTTCTGTGACGTTCACATGAGGACAAAGTCATCTAGCACCCCGTGCTCCTGTCATCAACTCAACACCTGCTACTGGAGTGAAAGGGAAATCAAGACAGCCTCGGATGCAGGAAACGCAGGAGAAATTTCTGCCCTCAGAAGTGCTGTAAAAGGGACTAAAGGAAATTTGCTGAACAGAAAGGAAATGACAAAATGGCCAACCTTGGAGCCTTGGGAAAGAACAGCATGGTAAACAAAATGTCAGTAAATAGAAAATATTTTCCTTCTTCTCAAGTTTCCTAAGTCGCATTTACTAGTTGCTGCAAAAATTATAACACGGTCTCATGTGGTTCTAAATTTATATAGAAGAAATATTTAAGAAAATTATGTGATAAATGGGGAAGGCCATTAGACATAAGAGGTTGCTACACTTGATGAACAAATGACCATAGGCTGTGACAAGTTAAGTATATATAATTTATATATAAAGCAACTACTAAAATATGTCTATACATGGATACACACTCAAAATTCTATAAATAAGCCAGAATGGAATTCTAAAGAATGCTCAAATAACCAAAAGGAAGAAAGGAAGAAGAAAATAGAAATACAAAAAGTCTAGTAAAGAAATATAAAACAAAAGAATATCATATTTAAGTCATACATATTAATAATTATAGTAAATGTAAATTGTCCACACCACTCAAAAGACAAAGATTGGGAAAGTGGATTTAAAACCAAGTCCCAACTAAATTCTATCTACAGGGAGCTCACTTCAAATATAATGATATATGCAAGTTGAAAGTAAAGATATATCGGGGCCAGCGCTGTGGAGCAGCAGGTTAAAGTCATCCCATATGGGCGCCAGTTCTAGTCCTGGCTGCTCCTCTTCCGATCCAGCTCTCTGCTATGGCTTGGGAAAGCAGTGGAAGATGGCCTAAGTCCTTGGGCCCCTGCACCCACGTGGGAGACCCAGAAGCTCCTGGCTCCTAGCTTCAGATTGGCGCAGTTCTGACTGTTGCAGCCAGTTGCAGGGGAGTGAACCAGCAGATGAAAGACTTCTCTCTCTGTCTCTACCTCTCTCTGTAACTCTGTCTTTCAAATAAATAAAATAAATCTTTTTAAAAAAAGAAAGTAAAAATATAGACAAAGATGCACTGTGCCAAAAGCAATCACAAAATCAGGAGTGGTAATATTAATACAAATTGGCATGAGAATGAAGACAATTACCAGAAGCAGAGAAGGACTCATAGAGTGATGCAAGGGCCAATCCAAGAAAACACAGCAATTGTAAATGTGTATGCCCCCAAAACACACAGCTGCAAAATGTATGAAACAAAAGCCAAGAGAATGGAAAAGAGAAAAAGGAAAATCCACAACTGTGTTTGGGTACTTTAACGCCATCTCAATAACTCATGGAACGACAACCAAACAGAAAAATCAGCAGACATTGAAGAATATAATACCATCAACAAATAGGGTCTAATCAACCTTTGTAGCACACTCCACCCAACAACAGCAGAATACACATTCTTCTCGACTGCCCACAGAATATGTGCTAGGGTACTTCAGAATGTTTGTAGAAAAGTGAAATCAAGAGTCAAGTGCAGGGCCGGTGCCGTGGCTCACTTGGCTAATCCTCCACCTGCGGCGCTGGAATCCCATATGGGCACTGGGTTCTAGTCCCCGTTGCTCCTCTTCCAGTCCAGCTCTCTGCTGTGGCCCGGGAGGGCAGTGGAGGATGGCCCAAGTGCTTGGGCCCTGCACCTGCATGGGAGACCAGGAGGAAGCACCTGGCTCCTGGCTTTTGATTGGCACAGCGCCAGCCGCAGCGGCCATTTGGGGGGTGAACCAACGGAAGGAAGACCTTTCTCTCTGTCTCTCTCTCTCACTGTCTAACTCTACCTGTCAAATAAGTTTAAAAAAAAAAAAAAGAGTCGTGTGCAAAAAAGTTTTCTGAAATGCACATGCAGTTTTCGCCATGAAGTCTTTGAAACCCCCTTGTACTAAGTTAGATCATATCCTGAGCCATTAAAGAACAACACAACAACAGAACTTAATGGATCTAAAAGAATTGAACTTGTACAGAGTACAAAAATTAACTCAATGTATATGAGTGAAACTGACATCTTGTGCTTTGCTTATAGTTTATAACCCTTGTCTTTAGTCTTGCAGAAAGTGGTCTTTCTACTTTTCGCTTGTTGAACTCTTCATTTAGAGGAGCATTAAGTCTGTGATTATAAAGCAAATTGAAAGCATGGTATCCCCACCCCACCCCAAAAAAGAAAGGAAGGAGTAGGAAGGGAGGGAGGGAAGTATTGTTATATTATTAGAAGTATATCTATGAAATACATGAAACCTGTTCTCTTTATGATAGTAAAGTTAAAATGTGAAAAAATTATATATATATATAATAGCAGATCAGGTAAAACTTAAAATAAGACATCACACACAGTATGCTTTTATAACACAATGGAATAAAACTAGAAATCAATAATAAAAAGAAAAATGATATACCTCTAAAAAAATCCATGGATCAAGCGGCAGTTTCAAAGGATGTAAAGAAATGCATTGAAGTGACTGAAAATGGAAAGACAATATGTCAACATTTGGTCACAAGTAAACAGTGCTACAGAGAAATTTATAGCACCAAATGTGCTCACTCAAGAAGAAGAAACGCCTCAAAGCAATAATTAAGGTCCCATTTCAAGAACTCATAAAAAAGAGAGTGAAATAAGCCCAAAGAAAGCAGAGAAAGGAGATAATAAAAATAAGAGCAGAAATCATTGGCATTGAGAACAGCGAAGCAATAGAGAAAAATCAAAGAAACAAACACCTGGTTCCTTGAAAAGATCAGTTCGATTGGCAATCCTCTGGCCAGGCTGGCAAAGGAAAGCAGGGAGGCACAGCTCACTAATAACAGGAACGAGGCAGGGAGGTGGCTGCAGACCCTGCAGCCTCTCAGAGACAGGAGGGCAGTACTGCAGCAACTCCAGACTATGTGTACAGAATGGATAGAACGATCCATTCCTTGAATAACACCAACTACCCCCATTTTGCCAAGTAGGAAATAAATGGATAGCCATTCAAGACACTGCATTCATAATTTTAAATCTTCTAAAAGAGACATCTCCAGGCCCAGATGGCCTGAAGTCTACCAAATATTTATAGAAGAAATAACACCAATTCTGTACAATCTCTTCCAGAAAATAGAAAAGGAGGAAGTACTTTTCAATTCATTTTTTGAGGGGCTGGCACTGTGGCATAGCGGGTTATACCTGCAGCACTAGCATCCCATATGAGCACCAGTTCAAGTCCTAGCTGCTCCGCTTTTGATCCAGCTCCCTGCTAATGTGCCTGGGAAAGCAGTGGAAGATGGCTCAAGTCCTTGGGCCCCTGCACTCATGTAGGTGACCTGGACAAAGCTCCTGGCTCCTTGCTTTGGCTTGGCCCAGCTCTGGCTATTGTGGTCATTTGGGAAGTAAACCAGCAGATGAAAGACCTCTCTCTCTCTCCTCTCTCTCTCTCTCTCTCTCTCCCCTCTCTCTCTCTCTGTAGTTCTGCCTTCCAAATAAATTAAATAAATCTTTAAAAACTTCATTTTATGAAGTTAGTATTCTACCATGATACCAAAACCAAAGATTAATACAATACCAAAAAAGAAGAAAGTAACAGACAAATATCTCTTACGAATATCAACACAAAAAACCTTAACATTAGCAAACAGAATTCACAATATATGAAAATTATATACTTTAACCAAATAGTGTTTCTGTATTTGAAACTCAATCAATGCAACCCACTATATTAACAAACCAAAGAAGAAAAATCACATGATATATCAGTTGATGCACAAAAAAATAGCATTTGGCAAAACACAATACCCATTCCTGATCAAACTCTCGAAAAAAATTAGGAATGGGAGTAAGCTTTCTCCTTTTGATCAAAGCATCTTTACAAAATCTACAACCACAGTATACTTATAGCTGAAAGTATGTTTTCCCATAAGATTAGAAAAAAGGCCGACATCTCTGCTGTCTTCATCCTTAGTCAACGTAGTGCTGGAGGCTCTAACCAGTGTTAGAAAGCAAGAAAAGGAAACAGAAGACATACCGACTAGAAAGAAAGCTGTCAGCATTTGCAGATGATGTGACTTTACATAGAAAATCCCAAAGAATCTAAAAGGCAAACAAAATGTAGCACTCAAAAGTGAATTTGGCAGGATTTTAGGATAAGATAAACACGCACAATTCAATTGTGTGGTTATATCTAGTAATGCACACCAGGAAGCTGAGATTCGTAATACAATACCACTTAAAATGACTCCAGAGAAAGAGAAGTACTTAGGTATACATCCAACAAAATACGTAAAAAACTGAAAAACTATACAGCGCTGATGAATGTGGTCAAAGTTCTACATAAGCAGAAAGACATTGTGTTCATAGATTGGAAGTCCCAACAGAGTGAAGGTGTCACTTTTCCCCCAAATTGAAATAGAGGTTTAACACAATTGTTATCAAAATCTAAGCTCTAGACAAGGTTATTCTAAAGTTTATATAATAGGAAGACAAGGGAACTCGAACAGCTAATGCCACTGTAGAAAAAACAAGAATAAAAGAGAGGAGTCAGCCTACCTGATGTCAACATGTATCATTTGGCTACAATCATCAAGATTATGTGATACTGGTGCGGGAGTAGTCACACAGATCAACGGAGCAGGTGAGGACCCAGGGATACACCCACACACGCTTCCCCAGTTGATTTTTGACAGTGGTGCAAAAACAATGCAATGAATTTCAGCAAACAGTGGTTGGATCAACCGGACATCCATGGGCAAAAAAAAAAAAAAGAAAAAGAAGAAAAGAAGTGCAACCTAAACCTCACATCTTACACAAAGTTAACTCAAAATTGATCACAGATTTAAAAGCTACTTGTTAAAGTAAAAAACCCTTTTGAAAAAATATAGAAGAAAATCCTCAGGGTCTAGAGCCAGAGCTAGGAAAATGCTTCAGCTTGACCCCAGTGAAAGGAAACTTTGATAAACTGCACTGCATTAAACATTTAAGTTTGTCTCTGAGAAATTCTCTGTGAATAGGCTGGAAAGACAAGCTACGGACTAGGAAAAAACATGGCCAAATGAGAACCAACAAAAGACCGGTGTGTAGAAAGGTGATTTTATATTAAAAATAACTAAACAGTTATTTTAAATAATTATATGTATGTATATATTAGAACTTCTCAAACTCATTACCTGAAAATCATATGTTTTATTGCATGTAAAATTTTACTGCAGTTAATCTAATCAAAAATCTCTCTAAGACAGACTGGCATCGTGGCATAGCAGGTGAAGCTGCTGCCTGTAATGCCAGCATCCCATATGGACTGCTTCACTTCTGATCCAGCTCCCTGCTAATTGCCTGGGAAAAACAGCAGACGATGGCTCCAGTGTCTGGGCCCCTGCCACCTACATGGGAGACTCGGATGAAGCTCCTGGCTCTTGGCTCCTGGTTTTGGCCTGGCCCATCCCTGACAGCTGCAACCATCTGAGAAGTAACCCAGCAGATGGAAGATCTCTCTCTCTCTCTCTCTCTCTCTCTCTTTCTCTCCATAATTTTGACTTTCAAGTACATAAACACATATTTTTATTTTTTAAAGACTTATTTATGAACTGGAAAGAGTGACAGAGAGGCAGAGGCAGAGAGAGAGAGAGGGGTGGGGATGGGTCTTCCATCTGCTGGTTCACTCCCCAGATGTTTCCAATGGCTGGAGCTGGGCCAATCTGAAGCCAGGAGCCAGGAGCTTCTTCCGGGTCTCCCACACAGTTGCAGGTGCCAAACACTTGAGCCATCTTCTACTGCTTTCCCAGGCCATAGCAGAGAGCTGGATCGGAAGTGGAGGAGCCAAGACTTGAACCGGCACCCATATGGGATGCTGGCACTGTAGGTGGCGGCTTTACCTGCTCCGCCACAGTGCTGGCCCCATAAATAAATCTTTTAAATATGTATGTGTTTTAAAAGTCCCTTTAGGGGCCGGCGCCATGGCGCAGTAAGTTAATCCTCCGCCTGCGGCACCGGCATCCCATATGGGCACTGGTTCTAGTCCCGGCTGCTCCTCTTCTGATCCAGCTCTCTGCTATGGCCTGGGAAAGCAGTAGAAAATGACCCAAGTCCTTGGGCCCCTGCACCCGTGTGGGAGACATGGAGGAAGCTCCTGGTTCCTGGCTTCAGATCGGCACAGCTCTGGCCATTTCGGCCATTTGGGGAGTGAACCCACAGATGGAAGACCTTCTCTCTCTCTCTCTCTCTCTCTCTCTCTCCCCCTCTCCCTCTCGCTGTCTGTAACAAATAAGTAGGTAATCCTCCGCCTAGCGGCGCCGGCACACCGGGTTCTAGTCCTGGTCGGGGCGCCGGATTCTGTCCCGGTTGCCCCTCTTCCAGGCCAGCCCTCTGCTGTGGCCAGGGAGTGCAGTGGAGGATGGCCCAAGTGCTTGGGCCCTGCACCCCATGGGAGACCAGGAAAAGCACCTGGCTCCTGGCTCCTGCCATCGGATCAGCGCGGTGCGCCGGCTGCAGCGGCGGCCATTGGAGGGTGAACCAACGGCAAAGGAAGACCTTTCTCTCTCTGTCTCTCTCTCACTGTCCACTCTGCCTGTCAAAAAAAAAAAAATTAAAAAAAAAAAGAACGTAACAATAAAATCACAAATAATACAATTAGGGAAGACATGAAGATTGCGCTAGAGAGGGGAAGCAGCATTCAGCATTGTGAGCCACGGGGAAACACACACTGCGACCACAATGAGCCATGGCTGCATAGCTGTCAAAACAGCTAAAACCAGAAGCGGAGACAGCAGCAAATGCCGGTGAGGGCGCAGAGAAACCGGCAATGGCAACTACACATGCAACTTCTACACGATCTACTCATCCCCTGTTCCTGGGCACCGACCCCAGAGAAAGCAAACTTTACATTTAAACACAAAATCTGTAAGTGAATGTTTATAGTGGCTTCGTTCCCAATAACCCAAAACTGGAAACAACCCAGCTGTCCTTCAATGAGTGAACAGTTAAACAAAGTGTTCCTTTTTTTTTTTCCCTCATACCATAGAAAATTGCTCAGCAATTAAAAGAGAAAAAAAGGAACCGACTATTAAAGCACACAGCAACCTAGACGAATCTCTGGAGAATTCTGCTGAGTGCAAATGGACAATCGCCCAAAATTGCATATTGTAGGATTCTGTATACAGCGTCTCTGGGATGATAAACCTTTAAAAATGGAAAACAGCTTAGTGACTGCCAAGGGTTAAGATGTGGAGAGGAAGGATACTGATGTGGCTTAAAAAAAAAAAAGGCAGCCTAAGGTCAGAAATGTTCTGTGACTTGACTTTATCCGTGTCTATATCCTGGTTCGGATATTGGCCCCTAATTTCGCAAGATGCTACCATTGGGGAAACCGGACAAAAGACACAGGGAATCACGGTGTCTTGTTTCTGACAAGGGTAGCTGTGACTCTACAATTATCTCAGAATGAAAATATCATGAAAAACAATAGTGTGATTTCTGCAGCATCGCTTGTGTTTGGCAGAATAAAGTAGGAAGGATAAAGTAGGAAGGATAAATCTTCACCAGCAGGGGAGTGGTTGGCTGCAATGTCGGTTCTGTCGAGTGAGTGGAGCTAGGAAATGTGTGTGTATCTTTGAGCTGCACAGCCACGTTGCAGACTCCCTTATTCAGCCTGGCACTATTTGTGCTAAGATGCGCACACACACACACACACACACACAGAGTGTGGCTCTTGTGTAAGCCTGCACCTCCAGGTGCTATTGCTCTCAAGCAGTCAAACATTGATTCTTGGAAATCCTACCCTTCTTGTGTCTACTGCACAGGTACACACAGAGTGCAGCAGAAGATACAGGAGAGTGCTTCAGAAGTCCATGGAGGGGCCGGTGCTGTGGCATAGAGGGTAAAGCCACCATCTGCAGTGCCTGCATTCCGTATGGGCTCCAGTTCAACTCCCAGCTGCTCCACTTACAATCCAGCTCTCTGCTATGGCCTGGGAGAGCAGTGGAAGATGGCCCAAGTTCTTGGGCCCCTACACCTTCGTGGGAAACCCAGAAGAACCTCCTGGCTCCTGGCTTCGGATCGGCCCAGCTCTAGCCATTGTAGCCATCTGGGGAGTGAACCAGCAGATGGAAGACCTCTCTCTCTCTCTCTCTCTCTCTGCCTCTGCCTCTGCCTCTCTGTAACTGTGCAAAAAGTCCATGGAAACAGAATGAAAAGGTGTTTATGGGAGTGCCAACAAAAGTGGAAAACCATGTGTGTGCAGGATCTTCAAAAAGTTCATGGAAAATACATATTATTGGGGGGAAAAGCTATGCATGGGTTTTGAAATTTTTTTGCACCTGCCAAAAGAAATTTACCTTTTAATTTCAGTTTTCCAGAACCTTTCTCAAGTCTTCTCATATCATTTCTCTGTAATATCACAATACATCGTGGGTAGGGAAGAGAGGATGGGGGACGGGTGCCTTAAAAGCCCCATGATACTGAGAGAAAAGATTGAGAACCCCTGAACTAGGGCAGAATGTCTCAACCTTGGTGTCACTGAGATTTGGGGTCAGATACTTCCTTGTGGTGGGGCTCCCCCAGGCACTAGGGGTGTTTGGCCCTCTCCTCGGCCTCCTTCTGCTAGGGGCCGGTGACACCCTGTCTGTCCCTCATTGAGGTGACAGGTCTCCAGACACTGCCAAGGTCAGGGGAGAGGGAGGGAGAGGGGCAAAACGGCACCCTGCGCAACAAGACCCTAGAGCGAGGGCTGCAGATCACATACCGAGCCCTAACAGCATTGGGAGTGATGGATCCACGGTGCCTTCGTTTTTGACAGGGAGAATCTATTCAGGGCTTACTTGGTGCTATTAAAAATTAATTTTTCAAAAATGGCTCTCACCGGGAAATGCAGTACTGTAGGGTGGAGGAGGCCTGACGGCCCCTGGGAGTCCAGCCCTTCCCCTCCCCTGGCCTGCTCCAGGACCAGCTCCGTGGACCCCTGTTCTCTCTCTGCTGACACCCACACACCCCCTCCCCCTGGCCTGCCTCACCAGGCCCTCTACACACCACCCTTGCTGCCCAGCACTCAGGACTCGGGCAGCTGGGTCAGGCATGGCCGTCTGCCTCTCCTCAGCCTGCAAAGCTCCAATTCCTGCCTGGACTCCGATGTCCCACCTTGCAGGAGGCCCCAGCATTTCTCACCTGCATGCAAACAGCCTGTGGTGGGACGCCAGGGGTGCTTGGGCTGCCTGCACGCAGGTGCATGCCCCCCCAGCATGGTGGGTGTCGGCCACTCTTCTCCACCTGCTCTCGCAGAACTCCTCCGTGCTCAGGGCACTGCTTGCTCAAAGCAGGAGCAAAGGAATGGAGCAGTGAGGACAGAGGGGTAGGCGTTTGGGTCCCTGCATCCTTCCAGCTGGGGTTCCTCCCGGCAGGGCCTGGTGGGCATCCTCTCCCCTCAGCCATGGCTCTTGCGAGATTCCAGTAACCACCTGGAGACCCAGCGTGGTGACAGCTTCCATGGCGCTGTGTCAGATGCACACCCACCCCCACCCGGAAGAGGGGCCGCGGAGCCGCCATGTCCTCTCTAGACAGCCACCCTCCTGGTCTCTCCATGTGTTCCCTGTCTAGAAGCTCTCTGATTCCTATTGTAGGATCGTCCTACCGGCAGGACTGCTTAAATCTCTGGCCAATGGTGATGGCTCAGCCTTCAGTGCCTCTCCCCTTCCTGGAGGTTGAGGGGCGGAGTTCAAAGTCCCCACCCTCAAATCCCATAGCTCCCAGCCGGGCTATCCAGGAGCCCACGAAGCTCCCTCCTTGGCACAAAGATGTTCCTGCCACCCAGGACATAGCCAGGGATCTAGCAGCTCTTCATCAGACTTGGGACATGGAGAAGGCCGTGGGAGTTCTGTTTCAGGAGCGGGGGGGTCAAAGACCATGTTCTCCTAACACTCCCTCTGCAAGTTTCAGGAACCGGGCCGGCATAGCGGGTAAAGCTGCGCCTGCAGCACCAGCATCCCATATGGGCGCCGGTTCTAGTCTCAGCTGCTGCTCTTCCGATCCAGCTCTCTGCTATGGCCTGGGAAAGCAGTAGAAGATGGCCCAGGTCCTTGGGCCCCTGCACCCACATGGGAGACCTGGAAGAAGCCCCTGGCTCCTGGATTCAGATTGGCACAGCTCCAGTTGTTGTGGCCATCTAGGGAGTGAACCAGCGGATGGAAGACCTCTCTCTCTCTCCTTCTCTTTCTGTGTAATTCTGAATTTTCAAACAAGTAAATAAATCTTTTTTTAGAAAAGAGTTTCAGGAGCACAAGGGCAGAGACCAGTGCCTATTTCTGGTTCTGTCGGTGTCCTCGGCAAGGCAGGCCCTTTTGTGACGAAGACATGGAAGCTCAGAAGGACCACATCACCAGGTCAAGGGCATCGTTCGGAAATGACAAGACCAGGACTCAATCTCAGACCCACTGGCCCCCAGAGCTTGCCATCTGCAGGCCCCCAAAACCCAGGGCTGCTGGCAGATTCTCTCCTAGGGCCTCTCCTGTCCCATCCCCAAACCCCCAAGGCCCTGGGCAGCCCTTGCCCTCTTCCCAGTGCACCTGGCTGCCCGCCCCACTCCCCCAAGGCCACACACACACACCCCATCCTGAGTGTCTTGAGGGAGAAGGGCCTCTGGTTTGCACAGGGACGCACCAGGCCCCTCCCCCTGGAAGCCAGCAACCCCTGTTTATCTCTCAGACTGTGAACAGCCCGAGGCACCTGCTCGCCTTGGAACTCCTCCACCTAGGCGAGGAGGAGGGGGCTGGGACAGCCCTGGCTTTGCAGCCAGAGGCATGGCCAAGGACCGGGCCCTAAGAGACAGCGCTAGGGCCTTCTTTGCTGTGTCACAGCGGAGAGCAGAGCTGCGCGGGGGTCCACGGCCGCCGCGTGGCTTCCTCCTCCACCTGGTCACCTGCTCCCGTTTTCCCAAACACCTCTGTAAGGACAGCCAAGCAGGGTTTCTCCCCAAGGCTTGGCAAATTAAGAAATGAAAGCACGGGAGAGCTTAAGAGGCTCTCCCAGGGGCGAGGTCGCGCTGCAGGAAGGGCCAGAGTGGGCTCCAAACCTTGGAACTGCCTGCCTGCCTGCCTGCCTGCCTGCAGCCCGGGGCGGGCCTCCCCCGCACCACCGCCCGGCCTCGGCTCCGCGGCAGCCGCTTTGTTGCAGAAGCTGCCGTCGTCATTTGTTCCCTGTGTTATTTATGCACAGCACGTTCACAACAGGGCCCTTGGTGATTAAAACGCCTCGGGGACAGAAAAGGCGGCTGAAACATTAGCGAAAACACTAAAAGGAAAACAAAACAGCAGCGTCGACAGGGACATAGCGAGACTGACGCAGGGCTGGCGAGCAGCCCAGGACACCCTCCTCCCCCTTCCCCTGGGACTCAGGGGACGGCTTGACCTTGGGCCCTGCCCCCCTTCTGGTTCCCAGGCACCCCTGGGCCACTCTCTTTACTAACAGTAGCAGCCCTGGCCATTCTGGGTCAAGCCCACCTGGTTTGCCTTCCGCTCTGCAGGTTCTGCTGTGTGACCTTGGGCAGGTGAATTAACCCCTCTGAGCCCCTGTCTCCCTGGGTAGTTGGGGAGTTTGTGGAATAATGCATGTGAAGCCGCAGGTCTGGCACATTGCAGTCCTCATACATAATGTATTTCTATTCTTTCTTTACCTTCTCAGAAGCCTTTTTATGTATACCTCAGGGTAAGACAAGCTGACCAGCCACTACAGTGCACCTACCTCCAGCTCTGTGATCAGGAGAAAGTTACAGAACTTCTTAAAGACTTTTAGATGGGGGATAACGATTACCTTGACCTCCTGGGCTTGTGTGGGTTGGGCTTTTTTGTTTTGTTTTGTTTTTATTTATTTGAAAGGCAGAGTTGCAGAGAGAAAGGGAGCAACAGAGAGAGAGAAAGAGAGTTCTTCCATTTGCTGGTTCACTCCCCAAATGGCCACAACAGCCAGGGCTGGACCAAGTGGAAGCCAGGAGCCAGGAGATTCTTGCAGGTCTCCCATGCAGGTGCAGGGGCCCAAGCACTTGGGCCCTTCTCCACTGCTTTCCCAGGCTCATTAACAGGAAATTGGATTGGAAGTGGAGCAGCCGGGACACCCATATATTGGATGCCAGTGTTGCAGGTGGCAGCTTAACCCCTTATGTCACAACACCAGCCTCTTGTGTGGGGGTTAAATGGGATGATGCAGGCAAGGGGCTTAGCACAGAACAGGTGCTAGAGGTCTGTAACTGTGTTAATATTCCCCATCTCCCCAGCCTGCTTACTCAGCGTCGTCCCATTTTACAAGTGATGGAAGTGAGGCTCAGATGAAAGTGAGGTCACACATCCGGGAAGCGGCAGAGCCAAGACCTCCATGCTGGGCTCTTGCTATGAGCGACCAGGTCCCCCTCCAAAACTCAGCTGTACTGAGAGCTGGATCCCACGCAAGGTGTTAGATCATGAGGGCTTCTGCCTTTAAGTAGGACTGGGAGCCCTTATAACAGGGCTTGATAGAGGGTGTGGAGCCAGTCCCCTTTGCCCAAGGCCTTCTGCCAGGGGTGGACAGAGCGTTCCTCCCCTCCAAGGGGTGCAGGAGCAAGGCCCCATCTCGAAGGCAGAGAGAGCCCCTCACCGGGCAACTGAACCTGCCAGGACCTTGACCTCGCACTTCTCGGCCTCTAGAAATGTGAGAAAACGGACTTCTGTTCTCTATAAATTTCCCAGCCTCGGATGTTTAGTTCCTGCAACACAAATGGACTGATACAGTCCCCGAGTCTTACATGGATGCCCTTTGCCCTAAGAATGACTAAGGTCGTCCCTCGGCCCAGTATGACCCTGCAGCCGAGCGCAGAGAGCCATTTCCTGAAAAAAGCCCAGAGGGATCTGGCTTCCAGCCCTCCTCCTGGCTGTGTGACCTTGGCCAGAACTGTGAGCCTCTCTGGGCTGCAGGTGCTCATCTCTCACTCAGCCATCATTAGCCTCCCTCCTCCAGGACTGGTGTGGGCAGGAAGCCAGGATGGGTGGAAAAAGTGCCCAGCACTGTGCCAACAAACACAGTGGGTACTCAGGAAATGTTCCCTCGCCTGCCCTGTTCCCATCAGTGCACCTGTCATCACCTCCCCTGGGGCTGCTGGCGCCAGCTTCGTGTGCAGCCAGAGGGACCTGGGTGACTGGCAGGCCCTGACATTCCAGCTGACACGGCACTTTCGTCTCCACCAGGCCACCCCGCCTCCCAGCCACCTGCTGCGGCGGCATCCCACCACCCAGACTCAGAGACCTAAGGAGACCAGGGGTGGGAGCACAGCCTAGCCCACACCCTCCAGCCCCTGCCTTTCTCTCCTTCCTCTTGTCTTCCCCTCCTCCTCTGTCCTCCCAACCTCTGACTCCTCCTCATCCCCCCCCCCCCCGGAACTTTCAAGGAAGCAGCCCCATGGCCTCTGACAACGACCCAGAGATTTCTCACAGCCTCAAACAGGCACACATGGCTCAATCCACCTCCAGCTGCCATAACAAAATCCCCGAGGCTGGTGACCTTAGAAAGCACAGAGGTTTTCTTTGCTCACAGTCCTGAAGGCTCAAGGGCATGACACCAGCGACCGCGCGACTGTGGGGAGGGCCTGCTGGCTACATCACAGCCCTGCAGATGGCGTCATGGTGGGCGCGCGGGCCATGAGAAGGTACGTGGGGAGCTGCGGCGTGGGGGATTCCAGGGCCAGGCTCGCTCTTTGTGTAGCCATTCACCTGCAGAGGAACTGTCTGAGAAGCACTTTAATCCCTTTCGAGGACGGCGCCTTCCATGGCTCATTTACCTGGCAGTGAGCCTCATCTCACGAAGATCCCACCAACCCCCAAGATCGTCACACAAAAGATGGAGCTCCCAGTTCCAGTTACAGAGAGAGAGGCAGAGGCAGAGGCAGAGGGAGAGAGAGAGAGAGAGAGAGGTCTTCCATCCGCTGGTTCACTCCCCAAATGTCCGCAACGGCCAGAGTTGCAGCGATCTGAAACCAGGAGCCAGGAGCTTCCTCCAGGTCTCCCACGTGGGTACAGGGGCCCAAGAACTTGGGCCATCTTCCACTGCTTTCCCAGGCCATAGCAGAGAGCTGGATCAGAAGCAGAGCAGCCAGACTCGAACTGGTGCCCATGTGGGATGCCAGCACTGCAGGCGATGTCTTTACCTGGTACACCACAGCGCCGGCCCCCTCTGTCTATATTCTGATCTCTCCTGTCCTAGGTTCTCCGACCAAACCATCACCCTTTTCTTCACTCCATCTCTACAGTCATCCCTTGGTGTCCAAGTGATTGGCTGCAGAAGTGCCTGCAAACATCAAGATTCATGATGCTCGAGGCCCTTATGTAACTTTGCATGGTATTTGCATATGATCCGAGCACACCCTCCTATATATTTCAGTCGCCTCTAGATGACTTAAAATACCTGTGAGGGTGCAAATGCCATGCAAATAGTTCTAGGGTGTCATTTAGGGAATGTAACAAGGAAGGAAGTCTGCACATGGTGAGTACAGGTGCAATTTTTTAAAATATCTCAGCGATCCACAGTTGGTCGGATTCTCAGGTGTGGAACCCAAGGACCTGGTGGACCAGCTGTAATTGTTCATCAGTTGGGGCTCGAAGTCATCCCTGGTTCATCAAAAGAGTTTGTGAAAGCCAGAAATGATTTAAATAATGACCACACACACTGTCAAAACATGTTATTTTGGGGCCAGCACTGTGGCGCAGCAGATTAACGCCCTGGCCTGAAGTGCCGGCATCCCATATTGGCGCTGGTTCAAGGCCCGGCTGCTCCTCTTCTGATTCAGCTCTCTACTATGGCCTGGGAAAGCAGTAGAAGATGGTCCAAGTCCTTGGGCCCCTGCACCTGCATGGGAGACCCGGAAGAAGCTCCTGGCTCCTGGCTTCGGATTGGCACAGCTCCAGCCATTGCAGCCAATTGAGGAGTGAACCAGTGGATGGAAGACCTCTCTCTCTCTCTCTCTCTCTCTCTCCGCCTCTCCTTCTCTCTGTGTGTAACTCTGCATTTCAAACAAATAAATAAATCTTTTTAGAAAAAGTGTTATTTTATCTCAAAGCATATAAATGTATATGCATTCAAACAATTTTATTTTATTTTTTAAATATTTATTTATTTATTTGAAAGGCAGTTACAGAGACGCAGAGGTAGAGGTAGAGGTAGAGAGAGAGAGAGAGGCTTCCATCTGCTGGTTCACTTCCCAATTGGCTGCAACGGCCGGAGCTGTGCCAATCCAAAGCCAGGAGCTTCTTCTGGGTCTCCCACATGGGTGCAGAGGCCCAAGGACTTGGGTCATCTTCTACTGTTTTCCCAGGCCATAACAGAGAGCTGGATCAGAAGTGGAACAGCCGGGACTCGAACTAGCACCCATATGGGATGCCAACACAGCAGGCAGCGGCTTTACCCTCTATGCCACAGCACCAGCCCAAGAAATTTCAGATGGAGGTCTGTGAGCCCTTTAAGAACAGGCCTGTTGATGAAGTCTGCATTCTTTTTTTTTTTTTTTTTCCTATAAACCTGGCCATCCTATGTCTAACATTCGTGTTTCAGGCATCCTCAAAGTGGAACAAGGGAGAGCGACCCGAGTGGGGAATCTCCAGGGAGTTTTATGGATTCCTGGTTTCCTCCTAACACTTTACAGGTCTCTCACCCACACACAATTGGACACAAATTAGCAGCTGACCTTTATCGAGTCCAGCATTCCGCTGGGTTCTCAAAAGAGCCGAGTTCGCTTTCCTGGTGGTACTTGCCTGGGATTCTGTGTTGCAATTATGCGGTTTTGCTAAATGTGATATAAACCGATGAGGCACCAGCACAAAAAGAAAGAGTGGTTGCTCCTGTGAAAGCTAAGCTGGACATCTTGGAAACGCTTCATAAAGGTGAGTTGTCGCAGGGGCCGGCGCTGTGGCGTAGGAGGGTAAAGCCGCTGCCTGCAGTGCCGGCATCCCATATGGCCGCTGGTTCAAGTCCCAGCTGCTCCACTTCCATTCCAGCTCTCTGCTGTGGCCTGGGAAAGCAGTAGAGGATGGCCCAAGTCCTTGGGCCCCTGCACCCACGTGGGAGACCCGGAAGAAGCTGCTGGCTCCTGGCTTCGGATCAGCGGCCATCTGGGGAGTGAACCAGCGGATGGAAGACCTCTGTCTCGACCTCTCTCTGTATCTCTGTCTTTCAAATAAATAAAGATAAATCTTAAAAAAAAAAAAAAAAAGTGAGTTGCTGCAAACAAAGTTAGCACCTGCTAAGCTGCAGCCAGCTGGCAGGAGCCGGAAGATGGGTCCACTCAGCCAGATGCAGCCAGCATCAGGTAATAGAGGTTTGCAGAGGAAGTCATGGACCCAGTGAGATTGTCGATGAAGCCTTGGGAATGAACTTCCACTTACTTTGTATTTCTGAGCCCCTAAAGGCACCCACGCAGTGGGGACCCGACATGATGTTGCCTGGCCCGCTTATTCCCAATCTTGTCCACACAAGTGGAGGGAATGTAGTTTTAAGTGGTGAGATCCTATAACACAGATTCTTTTAGTGAGTGGGCAGGGTTGCAGCCATTTTTCTTTATGTCTCACTAGCTCTTGTCTCCTGCCTCATGGTGGTGTCAAGAAGAATCTGAAAGAGGATCCATTTAGAGAGGCTGGGACGGGGCGGGGCGGGGGGGGTGGGACGTGACAGAAGAGCTGCTGGGAGGCGGGAAGGCATCCGTCCTGGAGCCCTTGGATGCCAAGCTAAGACAACCAGCCTGCATCCTAAAGACAGGTGTAACTGAGGTTGAATGTGTGCTCAGTCTATCAGTAGGGCTGCTGACGCGGAGACTGGACCGGAGCAGGATGGAGGCAGGGAGACCAGTGAGCCTCCTGCCTGGTGGTCGCCAGGCAAGGGATGATAAAGACAAAGCTCACATGGGCAGCAACGATGGGGCTCCGGGTCCCACACAGCACCAGGCCTAGTCGTGATTAGGGGATGGAAGCTGCACAGTCTCAGTTAATGCCCAGGTTCCCATCCTGGCCAACCATGCCAGGATGAGACGGGACAGGGTTGACTCCAGAGCATGCAGGCTTCCAGTCTGGCTATTTGAGCTTGCATTGTCTGTGAAGGAGAATTCCAGGGTCCCAGAGACAGTCAAACCTAGGAGGGAGACGGCCTCTTAGAAACAGCCTTGCTCTGGGGGCTTGAACCAGAGGAAGACTGTTCTCTGCCTTCAGGATTTCTGATTGTTCTTGTTTGATTCAATACTTGGCAAGCAGAACAGGTAAAGGGGGAAAGCCACAGCTCTGAATCCAGATCTGGATAGAAAATCCTGGCCCTGCTGATCTGCATCCTATGTGGCTTCGGATATGTGATTTGGTGTCTCTGAGCCTCTCTGACTTCAGCTGTGAGGCGGCAATAAATAATAACACCTTGTTCATGAACAGGACCCTAATGGGAATCCCCTGAAGTCAGGGATGCAAGCACCCAGTTGCCGGACACATAGTAGGTGTTCTATAAATGGTGCTAAGCTTTCATTTAGAGTAGTTAGTAGTGATGCTTTGTTGTTGTTTGAGAGGCAGAGAGAGGAGAGAAAGAGAGGTCTCTCATTCACTGGTTCACTCCCCAAATGTCCACAACAGCTGGGCCTGGCAGGGGCCAAATCGTGGATCCAAGAACGCAATCCAGGTCTCCCACGCGAGTGGCAGGATCCCGGGCACCTGCTGCCTCCCAGAGCCTGCATTAGGAATCAGGAGCCCGAACAAAGCATGAAACCCAGGCACTGCGATGTGAGACACCCTTCCTGTGTCTTCACCTCCAGGCCCAATGCCCACCCGTCATATTTTAATTGTAATCTCTGAAGTCCTATTGTTTTATTAATCCAACAAAAATCCGAGTTTGCAGTTCTAGAGTGGGGAGTCTGTTGACTTGAAGTGATTGGAGAAGGAAATATGTATATCATATATCATATATCATACATCAATCATCTCAACTCCACAAGGCTTTTCTGGGCTCCCCTGGTATGATTGACCCTGGGAATACAGGAGAAGCCTCCCGATTTTTCCATGCTCTCCCTCCAGCCAAGCAGACAGTCACTAAAGGAGGTTTCCTCCATTGCGTAGGAGCTCTCAAAGCTGGGTTAAACAGACATTCCATGCTGGCACTGAGCACGGAGAGAGGACTCACGCCAAACCTAGGCCTGGAGGTTCAGGGAGCCCAGTTCTGGCCATAAGTGAGTCTTGAATGAGCTTTTTCTCCAGGAACCCGTATCCACCCCCGCCTCAGGCTCCCTGCCCATGCACAAGGCTGCCAGCCCATCTGTGTCCTTGAGAACATGCTGGGCTCCTGACCCAGGCAGCAGCTGCTCCACTACCTGCTGCCCCCAACCCGGCACCTGTCCAACTCTGAGGTGGTGAGGACAGAGAGAATCGGAGCTGGGAAGGAGTGTGGAGCTCATCCAAGGCCCAGAGTGTGCAACTCGCTCGACCCAGGGTCAGAAACGGGCTTGGTTTGTAGGGCACTTGGCCCTTTGCTAGCTATGGGGGTTGAATCGCTCTCTTTTCTCCCTGAGCTTTGGTTTCCTTTTAAAGAGAGAAAGGAAACATCTACTTCATAGGGTTATTGAAAGGTTTGTGTAGGCTAGGCACTGTTGGGCCTCTTGATTGGAAATGATGGACATGGCATCCAATGGCAAGTTAAAAAAAAAAAAAAAAAACAATGAGGAAGGTGTTTAGAGGTTCAAAGTGTCACTGAAAAGTTTAAGAGCAGACCTGACTTGAGACATAGCTGAACCAGGTGTTCAAAATAGTTCCAGCTTCAGGCAAAGCTAGATCCAGCCAGCCAATGGCATCACCAAGGATCTGATTTCCTTTTCTGTGTCAGCTCTGTCTTCTTCAGTGCTGACTTCATCCAAGGCTGTTCCTCTGGTATTAGCAAGGTATCTTCAAGTAGATCCCAGGCCTGTATGTGTCCACTTTATGTCCAGCAGGGGAAAAATAGCTCCTTGTCCCACAGTTCCTAGCATAATTCTAACAGATTCGCTCTCATTGGACCATCCTTGATTGGTTTAAGAGAGCCATGGTGAGTTCAATCCTCTCCACTGTCCTACCTCCCTCTCCCCCCCCAAAAAACCCCACATGTCTCAAAATGGGAGAAGAGAAATCAAAGATCTCATAGCCATTAAGGACGGGGGAATATGCCTGGCTGTGGTCTACAGCTGTCCACTCTCAAGTCACACTCAAACGGTACCTGGAGGGGAGCCCAAATCTTGCCTATATCCTTAGAGACAACCTGCCTTTGGTTTCCGTTTCCACTTGTTTGGTTGGAAGTTATTGGTTGAAATTCTTCACTTTGAGTCTCGGTAAGGAGTACATCAGAGTCCTCTCTACTACTCTAGCAATTTTTTTTCTGTAGGCTTGAGATTATTTCCAGATAAAAGTTTAAAATAAATACATGGAGCATAATACCCATTTTTGGCCCCTCTGGTAAGATCCATGTAATCTTGGTATCTCCCCTTTCTTCACTGCAGGGATGGTGGAGAGTGGGTAGAATTCACCCAACTTGGCTGAGATGTTGGGAGCGCTGGTCTGGAAAGGGATTTTTGCATTTTGGTTGGCTGGATGTTGATTAAGTAACAAAATACACAAAAGTCTTCCCAAAGAGATTCATGGATGGGACCTCTAAAACAAACACCTCCAAACTGGGGCCAAGTGTGACACCATCAGGATCACAACTCGTGTCTCAGTGACCCTGTTATTTAATATGAGGCGTGAGTTTTCAAGGTGATGGGGGGTGGGGACTGCCCTGTTTTCTCCCTTTTCAAATGTGAGTACTTAGGGCGGTTCTCCGGTGCCTGCCTTGTCATTAGGCTGGGTGAGGGGGACACATAACTCGTCTGTTTAGTTCACTGATCTTTCAACCAAGAGGAAAGGTGCTCAAGACACTGCACATGAGGGTTCTTAGCTAAACCTGCCTGGATCCCATACCATGAAACTTTGTCTAACAATGAAATAGATGCAATTTTGGAGGGAAGTGTTAGTATGAGTGAGCACATTTTTTACAAGGGAAAAACACAACCCCAGAGTCTCCGCAGTCCAGAGAGTAGATAGCAGTGGCTTGAAAATGTGGCCCCTGAGTAATTTGAGGCTCCTCCAATAATGAGGTACACTCTAGGTCCATTTCCCTTGAAGTGAGGGTGAACTCAGGATAGTCAACAAATATGGTTGGATTTTTGAAGCTAAGTGAGAAAAGGCCAAGCAGCTTCAGTTGAGTTTTCTTGAGCTGCTCGCTCTTGTGATCCAGACAAGACCTGACTGTGGAGAGGCCATGTTGGAGAGGAACCAAGGTCCCTCTGACTTCCGCCCCAAGTTGAGCTCCCAGTGGACAGCACCAACTTACCAGTATGTGCGGGAGCAGTCCTGACAGCAGCTCCTCCCGCCCCAGCCAAGCACCCCACATGGAACAGAGTCCAGCCAAGCACCCCACATGGAACAGAGTCCAGCCAAGCACCCCACATGGAACCAAGCCCAACCTTTCCAACCAATCCCTACACACACTGCAGATTGGTGAAAGAGGTGAGATGATGGTTGGTTTTTCAAGCCACTGAGTTTTGGGGTGGTTTGTTACATAGCCAAAGTAATTGGAGCACCATGCAAATGGAAGCAAACGCACATCAAGGAGAATAATTTTGGGCTCAGAGTTTTAAAGAGATACCCTTGGGGAAAATTTGAAAGTCCATGAATATTTTGTGCAAAAGTGATCCTCTTGATAAATGTACTGCAAAAGTCAAATGAAAAATAAAGGAGGCAGTAATGAGCTATCCAAAAATTTTACTGGGAAAAATTATATACACTCTCAAAATGAATCAACATTTGAATTAATTCTTGTTTGTTCTTAAAATTAGCATATAATTTCAATCATGGCATTTATTTTGTAAAGTATAGAATATCACCAGTTTTATTTCAAATCTTTTAACTCTTGACAAAGTCCAATTTAAAACTATTAATCTGCTTTTACACTAAAATTTCATTCCCTCTTTAAAGTGGTTCCTATTGAGTGAAATATTTTTCTGGTCCCAATTATTCTTAGGAAACTGTACTAGTCTTAGTTCTCTGAAGAAACAGAACACATGTGCATATACATATGAGTATTCTTCATAGGTTTCATGAAAAATGTCCATCAGGAAAACATCAAGCTGGATTTCAACTTTTCTTGCACCAAAATAAACATATTAATTTGTTGTATCATACCTGAGCAAAATCTAGTTTGAAGCTCTAGGAAGGATAAGATGTTAGTTTTATTTAAAAAGCCCCTATCAGAGCAATATGAATTTTGCTAAAAACAAAGAACATCAAATCTATGTTAAAGCTTGGGTGGAAGAATTGTAAAATCACTGTTTTATGAAAAATGTGTTGGGACAATGCCCCCTCAGCAGTTTATAAATCAATAATTCGTTTTTAAAATGGAAAACACATGGATCAAAAACATCACATTGTGTCCCATGTGTCAATCAAAAAAGAAAACAACAACAAAAAGAGTGAGACAATACAGAAGCCCAAGCCTGAAGCAGCAAACCACATCAATTTGCTAGGAAAGAATTGATCATACTCATGCCCTAATTGAAGCAGACCAATATTTTTTTTAAAGATTTGTTTACTGATTTAAAGGTCAGAGTTAAACAGAGAGAGAAGGAGAGGCGGGGTGGGGGGCGGGGGGAGAGGTCTTCCACCCACTGATTCATTCGCCAATTGGCTGCAATGGTCAGAGCTGTGCCGATCTGAAGCCAGGAGCCAGGAGCTTCTTCCAGGTCTCCCACACAGGTGCAGGGGCCCAAGGACTTAGGCCATCTTCTACTGCTATCCCAGGCCATAGCAGAGAGCTGGACCGGAAGTGGAGCAACCAGGACTGGAACCGGCACCAATATGGGATGCTGGCACTGCAGGCAGTGGCTTTACCCACTAAGCCACAGCACCGTCCCCGAAGACCAATAATTAACAGCAAAAACAGCCAATGCTAGAGATATCTAAATGGTTTGGCTCACACAAATGTAACTGAAAATTAAAGTAGAGAGAACTTTCTAGGCAAAACTGTTGCACCTAACCCAGATCAACTGCAGCCAACAGCAAAGATTTCAATGAAAATCTTGAACAAGTGGAATCAAGATCCCGAGGCATTTCTTCAAGGAATTGTAATAGGAGATAAAACATGGCTTTGCCAGTGTGATCCTGAAGACAAAGCACAATCAAAGCAGTGTTTCCCAAGAGCTGGAAGTGGTCCAGTTAAAGAAAAATTGTCCAGTTAAGAGCAAAGACCGTGACAGCAACTTTGAGGGATGCTCAAACCATTTAGCTTGTTGACTCTCTGGAGGACTAAAGAATGACAGCATCTACTTATTATGAGTACTTCTGCTTAGCAAAAGCTTTAGCAGAAAACACCCTGGAAAGCTTCTCCACCACAACACTGCTCCTACTCATCGCTCTCATTAGCAGCAATTTTGCAAGTTTCATTGGGAAATCATTAGGTATCTCCCTTATAGTCCTGATGCCTCATTTGGATTGACTTTTTTTCCCTAATCTTGACAAAGTCCCTAAAGGTCACTCATTTCTTCTTTAATTAATAATATGAAAAGACTTCACTGACATAGTTAAATTGCCAGGACACCCATGTCTTAAGGATTGGTCTAAATGGCTGATATCGCTTACAAAATTATCTAATCCAGTCTAAAAAATCACCTCACACACACACCCCAGAAAGAATGTTTAAGCTACCTTCTGAGCATCTCAGGGCCTGATCAAGCTGACATAAATTTAACCATAAAAGAAGCCAATAACCTCTTCTCTGTGCCTGTACTATAACCTGTCATGGTTGCTTTATCTTTGGAAACAAAAGAAGAGGATGTTCCCCAGCCTCTTGGGATCTGCCATCACCCCAGTTTGCCCACCCTTCAGGCCTCCTGGCACCCACTGAGAAAGAGCAGCCGAGACAGCTGCCTCCCTCCAAAGCGCCGTCATGCACTCTGCCGCCCCAGCCTGCCTCCACTCTGCTTGTCCACATGTCTCCACCTCCTTGGTTCTTCATCTTCCTTCATGCTCTTCCCTTGTGTTGTCCTTGGCAACTCCTCTTCATTCCATCTGTATACTTGGACATGCAGCGTAATTACGTATGTAGATTTCATTCCATATGTATCAACCTCGCCCATGAAATAGCCCAAACCAATTCCAGCAAGTCCCCAACACCAGCCCACAAGGCTAAGGCTTCTGCCAGATCGGTCCCACTTATCACAAAGAGAACCAGCAGTCAACTGAAGAGAACCAAATCATGACAAAATTCACATTGCTTTGGGGCTGGCTGTGGAGGCAGGAGGCTAAAGGATAGGGCTTTACATTGGGATCTTCCAAATCTATCCTTTTTTCCTACCCGTCAAACTTTGGAGACTCAGTTAGAACTCATTATATTGAAAGTATCAGAAAACCCAATCAAAGGGGAATGAGATGCCTGATGGGACTGACAAGAGGCAGGTCTCACCTCAGGTAAGGCTTGATCCAGACACTCAAGTGATGCCATCAAGAATCCATTTTCATTCTCTCTGTCCTCTCTACCTTCTAGGGAAGTGCCCTCATCATAAAGGCCTCACTCTGAAGCCACCTCCCCTTTTCACAGGACATCTCTCAGTATCTCCAAGGGCTTTACAAAGCCGCTCTCTAAGCGTTGGCTACAATTCTAAGAATGGAGTCTTACTGGTCCTAATTGGCTGATTGAGATTATGTGCCATTGGCTGATCCTCATGGAATCTCTGTGGTCAGGAAGACGAGAGGTGCTGGTTCGTTTGAGTGAATTGAGTCCACCCTTCGGAGGTGGAATTAACACAAACCAGCCCATATGGATGATAAATGCAAAGTACTCTTGGGAAGGGGGAGGGGATGTTAGAAGGCTGAGAACTGACTCCAGATCACAAGTTCCATATGCTTCGTGGTTGGAAGACATGTTAAGGTACTTAGCTGCCTCCAAGATGGTGAGAATAGCGCCTGTCTGCATACCTTTTTTAAAACAGGCTTTATTTTTTAGAGTAATTTTAGACTCACAGCAAAGCTGAGCAGAAGGTGCAGAGATTTCCCATCTCTCCCTTCTCCCATCCCTGCAAAGATCCCCTAGAAGAAGGGGCCATTTGTTACATTTGATGAACCTACATTGACACATCAATATCATCCAAGGTTCCCTCTTGATGCTTTCGGATTTGGACAACTGCGTAAGGAAACCTAGCCGGCGTTGCAGTATCACAGAGTGGATTCACTGCCCTAGGAATCCTCAGTGCTTTGCTCGGTCGTCCCTCTCTGCACCCCCGGCTCCGATGACCATTCAAATCTTTAGTGTCTCCATAGTTTTGCCTTTTTCAGATGCTGTAGAGTTGGGATAAAACACTATGTAGCCTCTTAAAATTGGCTTCTTTCACTTACTAATATGCATTTAAATTCCCTCTGTGTCTATTCATGGCTTGATAGCTCATTTCCTTCTAGCATGAATAGTGTCCCATTGTCTGGCTATGCCACAGTTTGTTTACCCACTGAAGGACTGCTTCCAAAATTTTGCAGAATATTAATAAAGCTGCTATAAACATCTGCATACAGGTGTTTGTGTGGATGTACATTTTCATACACAACGTTCCACAGTTGACCAAGCTCCTTTTCAGCCATTAGCTCTTTGGAGCCTCACATTTTCCCTGAAAGGTAGATACTGGTGACTCCAATGTCCACAGGAGCAAACTGAGGTTCAGTCCAAGAACATCTAACTGGTTGGTGATGGAGAGGGGACATGAATTTCCAAATTCTATATTTTTTCTTGACATTGTCACTAACCTCCCAGAATGTGAGTTTTTATAAGACCAGACTCAAAGCTCTTCCCAAATGGCAAAGTACTGAGCCCAAGTTCTCAGTACCTGTAGGAAGTAGGTATCCCTACCTGTATCAGGGCTAACCCACCAGGATATCCCGTGTGATGTTGCTCTTCATTCTGGGTAGCCTGATTTCCATCGTCTATGAGCCAGGCTGATAGCACGACTCAACCTCAGGCCCCCTGATGGAAGACATTTCCCATTGGCAGGTTCCTCGGTTGTGTGCCAACCAACTCCAAGTAGACTATGAGTTCCTAACCTTCCTCTCTCCCCCTGCTACAGTTCTCAGAATGGAGTCTTACTGGGTCTAATTGGCTGATTGGGATTATAAGCCATTGGCTGATCCTCATAGAATCTCTGTGGTCAGGAAGATGAGAAGTGCTGATTTGCCTGTCTTCATCCAATGTTCATTGAATGCCTGCTGAAACCCGACCTCCTCCCTGCAGCACTTCACACACACACCACCACCACCACCACCACCACCACCACCACATTCCTGTGACCTCCCCTCATTCAATCCACTCCAATCAACAGTCTCGAATCTGCCAGGCACATCCCACCTCAGTCTTTGTTCTCAACCTACACAACTCACTCCTTCACTCCCTCCAAGTTTCTGCTTGACTATCACTTATAAGTGAGGTCTTCTCTGATTCCTCAGGGAATAAAAAATAAACCAACACCCTCAAGACTCCTGGTATCATATCTGCTTTAATTTTTTCTGCAATAATTATCCCAAGAAATGTCTTGCACCTTTATGCATTTATTGTGTAGCTTCCTTCCCTGAAAAGAGGGTGAGCATGTCCAAGGCAAAGATCTTTCCCTGTTTTGTTCATTGGTGAACTCGAAGTATCTAGAACTGTTCTTGGCACATACTTGGTGCTCCATAAATATTTGTTGAAACAATGAATGCTGTCAGCTACCTGAACTCTCTTTAGAACTTTCCAGAAATGGATGACACCAGCCTAAGTGCCCCCAATGTCCAGAGACCCACATGAGACTCCCCAGGGACTGTCTACTCATTACCGTGCCTGGGTGGGGCAAAACCTAGCACTCCACTAGCTCATAAAGCTCCTCCCTCCCTTTCTTTTCTTAATTTCAACTTTTGATGTCTTCAACGTTGGCCATGCCTGCTTCAAAATCAAGCAGTACCTCTCGACAGGTGGACTGATCTCTCCCTTGGACTGAGGATGCTTGACATCTAGAGTTTATTTCTGGCCATGGTGGCTTCAGATGACTGACAGAAGCAGTTCCCTACTCCCCTGCTACCCGTACAACCTATACTTAAATGTTCACAAATATCTTTATCTGCATTTTGCAGATAGGGAAACTGAGGCTCATGGACTCCTCCCTCAGACTAGAAAACTGCTCACCAAGTACTCGCCTCTTGGTTACCCCCAGAGAGCTATGTGTATTGCTGCCCTCAGCCCTGGGTTCCATCCTAAACATTGAGTTGGGCTCTCTCCAGTTGTCTGCTGTCTTCACTTTGAGACTCTGTCTCCCACCTGTCATTAGAACATTCCCTGCTTCCAACAGGCTGAACCCAGACAGGCCTCAGACCCTGAACAGCTTGGCCCCTTGCCCACTGCTGCAATAAGCAGCTTGGGGGACTAGCAGTAAATGGATGTGATTATTGGCCTTAAATGAGGTTTAAGGATTATCTGTGGATTTTCTCCATCCTTGTGGCAGACACATGGAGAAGGGAGGGCTGTGACTTCAGAACCCAGCGAGAGGCCCAAGCACTCTCATGTCTTGAGTTGTACCAAAACTTCAGAATCAGGTGGCTTTGGATTTGAATGCAAGCTCTGTAGCCTTGGGCAAGTTACTTCACTTCTCTGTGCCTTTTACCTTCCTCTGCACTAGCAAGTGGAGACCAGCTAAGGCATGCTCTTTGACATCTGAAGAGGATGGCTCTTCAAAGCACGTAGAATTTCACAGATGACTTTAAAGCTCTGTATTAATTCCCTCTAAGCATCTTGTCCTTCATGGAAACTCCTCAGGAATACCTCGAAGGAGCCAAACGAGCTACCATCTACGCAAGAGAAATAGCAGCAATATTAATAGCAGTCAATGTTTACTGAGCCCTTGTGAGAAAGCACATTACCATGTAATCCTCTCAATCATCCTAACAAGTAGGTTCTATTTTACTGCCACTGAACTTAGGAGCAAACTTGATTTTGCGTGGCTTGCACAGGGTCACAGAGTTGATGAAGAGGTAAAACCAGGTCTAGAACTCTAATCTATTGTTTCCCAAAAGTGACATTCACATCATCTGCTAGGGGTAAGCATTTGACCTGGCAATTGAGATGTCACTTAGCATGTGTGTGTTCCACATTGGAGTGCCTGTGTTCAATTCCCAGCTCCAGCTCCTGACTCCGGCTTCCTACTAGTGTGAAGCCTGGGAGGCAGTGGTCATGATACAAGTATTTGGGTTCTTGCCACCCTGGTGGGAGACTGAATTGGGTTCCTGGCTCCCGGCTTCTTACTTCCACCTCTCGGCTATCATGGGCATTCAGGGAGTGAATCAGAGGATCCCTGCTCTGTCTGTCTGTCTCTCCTTCCCTCTTTTCCTCTAAAACAAATAACATTTAAAAAAAAATTTAAAAATAGAGGCCAGCACTGTAGTGCGGTGGATAAGCTACCACTTGTGAATGCAGGTTCGGGTCCTGACTGCTCCAGTTCCGATCCAGCTCCCTGCTAATGCATCTGGGAAACATGAAAAGATGGTCCAAGTGCTTGGGTCCCTGCACCCATATGGGAGACCCAGATGGAGTTCCTGGCTCCTGGTTGCAGCCTGGCCCAGTCTTGGCTGTTATAGCCATTTGAGGAATGGAAAATCTTTCTCTCCCTCCCTCCCTCTTTCCCTCCTTTCCTCTCTGTAAATCTACCTTTCAAATAAATGACTAAATCTCTTTAAAATAAAAATTTAAACAAATTGAAAATAAATAACTCCTCTGCCAAATGCCTCAATTGCATACCCCATGAGTTCCACAGCATATTATGACATGGGTTCATTTGAGTAATCTCTGTGCAATCCTACAAAACCACTTTGTGATGTGCGTTACACCTGTGCCTGCTTCTTTGTCTGTAAACTGGGACTGATACCATTTCCCTTCAAGTGGCTATTCTGAGAATTGAGTGAGATATAGCAAATGTTACAGAAGGATCCATCTTCCTTCTTGTCACCTCAAAAAATTAATGTACATCAATTTGCTAAAAGTATGAAATGATGATTTAAGAGCATCCATAAAAATAGGGGGACATAAGTCAGGTGCAAAATTGATGATGCTGGACCTTGTCTACCTAATTCTGCAGAGTGTCACGTGATGCTGTGCCTTGTTCTGATGCTAGAGCTGGGTGGCCTGGAAAACAGGGACGAATCCATCTCACTGATTGAACCAGCAGGGCTGGCGTTGCCTTTCCCAGCAAGCACTGTGGGTGTTGCGGTCTGAATGTGTCCTCCAAGATTCATGTGTTGGAAAATTAATCCCCATTGCAGCAGTGTTGGGGAGCTGAGGCCTTTGGGGAGGTGTTTGAGTCCCTAGGGGTCCACCCTCATGGATAGATCAATGCTGTCATACACAGGGCTTGCAGCAGGGGGCGCCCTCTCCTGTTTTTCTGCCCTGCGGGCTCAGAGTTCATCTCTTTCTGTCCTTCTGCCTTCTGTCGAGTGAGGACTCAGCAAGAAGGCCCCCAGCAGACGCCAGCACCTTGATCTCAGACTTCCCCACCTCCAGAACTACGAGAAAATAAATCTGTTCTTTCTAAATGACTCCATTTTGAACATTTTGTTTGTGCAGCACACAATGGACTGAGACAGTGGGTTTAGAGATAAACAGAACAGACATAACCCTTGCTCTCATGGAAACTGCATCCCAGTGAAAGAAATAGAAAATAAGCAACAAATAAATAAGACGACTCAAAAAGCAGCGAGTGTTATCAAAAATATAAGAAGGCAATTGGGTGGTGTCACTTGAGGCAAGCAGGGAATAGTTTACAGTGTGGGCAGGTCAGTCTTCTCTGCAAAAAGGGCATTGATGCTAAGTCCTAACTGCTGAGGAATAAGAGGCATTCATTCGAAGAGCAAAGGGAAAGGCTGAGGCTGGTGTGGACTGAAAACGCAGCAGTGGGGTCAGAAGCAGGCTGAGACCAGATCGTGCACAACCTTGAAGGTTGTGGTGTGAAGTTTGGACTTTATTCCAAGTTCAACTAGAAGGCTTTCATTTTAATTTTTATATGTTTATTTTCCTTTATTTGAAAGAGAGAGAGCGCTAACTTCCATTTGCTGGTTCATTCCCCAGAAGCCCACAATAGCCAGGGCCAGGCTGAAACCAGGACCCAGAGTCCAATCCAGGTTGCCCACCTGGATGACAGGGACTCAAGTACCTGAGCCATCACCTACTGGCTCCCAGTGGGCAGTGCACATTGGCAGGAAGCTGGAATTGGAAGCAAAGCTGAGAACGAAACCTAGGCACTGGTAGGGGATGCAAGGATCCAATCAGCATCTTAACTGCCATGCCAAATGCCCACCTCCATTAGAAGTTTTTAACAAGGGGCCAGGTGGCATAGCAGGTTAAGCCACCAACAGCAGTGCTGGTAACCCATGTGGGCTCTGGTTGCAGTCCAGCTGCTCTACTTCTGATCAGTTCCTTACTAATGTACCTGGGAAAGTTGTGGAAGATGGCCTGGGTCCTTGGGCCCCTGTACCCAGTGGGAGACCCAGATGAAGCTCCTGGCTCCCGGCTTCAGTCTGGCCCATCCCTGACAGTTGTAGCCATTTGGGGAGTGAACCAGTGAATGAAAGATCTCTCTCTCTCTCTCTCTCTCTCTCTCTCTCTCTCTCTCTCTCCCCCCTCACCCCTTTCTATTTCTCTCACCCCCTGTAACTCTGCCTTTCAAATAAATGGGATAAATCTTCAAAGAAAGAAAGAAAGAAAGAAAGAAAGAAAGAAAGAAAGAAAAGAAAAAGAAAGAAAGAAAGAAAGAAAGAAAGAAAGAAAGAAAGAAAGAAAGAAAGAAAGGGAAAATCACAAAAACTAAAAGGCTAGTTACTGAGGCCTGTACTGTGGCACAGTGGTTAAAGCCCTGACCTGAAGTGCTGGCATCCCATATGGGCACCGGTTCGAATCCCCACTGCTCCACTTACGATCCAGCTCTCTGCTATGGCCTGGGAAAGCAGTAGAAGATGGCCCAAGTCTCAGGGCCCCTGCACCCACATGGGAGACCCGGAAGGAGCTCCTGGCTTCAGATTGGCGCAGATCCAGCCACTGCAGCCAGCTGGGGAGTGAACCAGCCATGGAAGACCTCTCTCTGTCTCTACCTCTCTCTGCAACTCTGTCTTTCAAATAAATAAAATAAATCTTTTTTAAAAAGGCTAGTTACTTTATCCATTTCATATTTTCCAAAGTCACACTGGATCCACATAAACATGGGTGGGCCCTTGACTTATAACAAAGATAGCATGCAGAACAGTGAGGAGAAATGGTTTTCTTTTTAATGGGTGATGATGTATCAATAGAATAATCTATGTGGTTAAAAAATATTGGATCAAATGTTTAGCCTGACAGCTAAGATGTTGGTTAACACTTCCATGTCGGGGTCAGCATTGTGGCCCAGTGGATAAAACTGCAGCCTACAATGCCAGCATCCCATATGGGCACCAGTTTGAGTGAGTTCTGGCTGCTCCACTTCCAATCCAGCTCCCTGATAATGTGCCTGAGAAAGCAGTGGAGGATAGCCCAAGTCCTTGGACCCCTGTACCCATGTAGGAGACCTGGAAGAAGCTCCTAGCTCCTGGCTTTGGCTTGGTCCAGTCTGGCCATTGTGGCCATTTAGGGAGTGAACCAGCAGATGGGAGACCTCTCTCTCCCTTTCTCTCTCTCTCTCACTCTCTCTCTCTCTCCCCCTCCGTCCCTCCCTCCTTCTCTCTGTAACCCTGTGTCTCTCCCCCTCTTCATGGAGGAACAACACTAAACCCTGCCTAGGCTTCATATCCGAGTCACGGCACCATTATGTCGCTCCCCCTCTTCGTGGAGGAACGACACAGGACCCTGCGCTGTTCTTTTGTCTGCTCGGCCCTCCCCGGGTTTGCTGCTGGTTCTTCCCGGGTTGGCTACCGTCCCTTCCACCTCCGTGGAAGGGCGGTTCCCCCTAGCCACTTTCCCCACTTCCGCAGGAGAGTGGCACACCGCCGGCCGGCTCTCTCGGGGGCTGCTCAGGTGTTCCTTCAGATAGATGTTCCTGGTGCCTGTTGTCTCTCTCCTCCTTTATAGTCCTCTTCCACCAATCCCAACTCGGCTGCCCACACGCCGAGTACGCTGCTCTCCTCCAATCAGGAGCAGGTCCTGCTGTTTATTGGTTGAACTGGAGGCAGCTGAGTAGAAGCTGTTTCCTCCTCTCCCAGCACCATATTGTGGGAGAGCAGATGCATAGAATAAGTCTTAATTCCAGTAACAGTCTAGTCCGAGTTGCTCCCCACAACCCTGATTTTTAAATAAATAAATAAACCTTATACACACAAGCGCGCACGTGCACACACACACACATATATTTTAAAAAAGACTTCTGTGTCCATATAGGAGTACCTGCCCTCAATTCCCAGCTGCGCCCCTGGTGCCATCTGGCTGCTAATGCAGAGCCTAGGAAGCCGTGCTGATGGCTTCAGTGACTGGGTCCCCACCAACCACAAGGGGACCTGGATGGACTGCCTGGCTCCCAGCTTCAGCTCCAGCCCAGCCTCAGCCATTGCAGGCATTTGGAGAGTAAACCAGCGGGAGGGAGTGCTCTGAATAAATAGATGAACTGATATTTTTAAAAAACCTTAACTCCTACTTTACACTATACACTAACATCAATTCTAGGTGGCTTTTAACTATAAAATGTTTAACAATAACAATGAAAATTCTGAAACACGATAAGGAGAGTACTTTTTTTAATTTTCGATAGGCCAGGAGTTTGGTTTTTTTTTGTTTTTTTTTTTTTGTTGTTGTTTTTGTTTTTGTGTTTTTTTTTTTTTTTTTTTGACAGGCAGAGTGGACAGTGAGAGAGAGAGAGACAGGGAGAAAGGTATTCCTTTACCACTGGTTCACCCTCCAACGGCCGCTGTGGCTGGTGCACTGCAGCCAGCACACTATGCTGATCCGAAGCCAGGAGCCAGGTGCTTCTCCTGGTCTCCCATGGGGTGCAGGGCCCAAGCACTTGGGCCATCCTCCACTGCACTCCCAGGCCACAACAGAGAGCTGGCCTGGAAGAGGGGCAACTGGGACAGAATCCGGCGCCCCGACAGGGACTAGAACCCAGGGTGCCAGCGCCGCAAGGCGGAGGATTAGCCTATTGAGCCGCGGCGCCAGCCTGGCCAGGGGTTCCTAAGCAAAATACTAAAAGGGACCTTTTTAAAAAGATTTATCTATTTATGTGAAAGGCAGAATAACAGAGAGAGAGAGGGCACTTTCATCTGCTGGTTCACTCCCCATGTGGCCACAATGGTCAGGGCTGAGCCAAGTCAAAGCCAGGAGCCTGGAATTCCATTTGGGTCTCCCGCATGGGTGCAGGCAGAAGCCCAAGTACCTGGGGTATCCTAAGCACATTAGTAGGCAGATGGATCAGAAGTAGAGCAGCCAGAACACAAACTGGCACTCCTATGGGATGCCGGTGTTACAGGCAGCAGCTTTACCTGCTGTGCCACAATGCCAGCACCATGAAAGGGCTTTCAAAGTAGATACATTGGACTTGGACTTTCTCAAAACTGGCAACTTTTGTTCACCAAGAGACATCATTAACAGAGAGAAAAGGAAAGCCACAAAATGAGAGGTATTTATACAACATCCAATCTCAAACGATTTCTATCTGGAATATATACAAAACTTCTACAAATCAATAAGAAGAAAACAGGTATCACAATAGGGAAATTGACAGAAGACATGAACAAGCACTTCACAAGAGAAGTTTTCCAAGTAACCTCCAAACAGATGGAAAAAAAGTAATTCATTAGATATCAGATAAACTCAAGTTAAAATTAAATATTCACAAAATATCTAGAAATTAAGATAGATGGACAACACCAAGTGCTGGTGAAAATGTGGAACAGGGGCCAGCATTACAGTGCAACAGGTGAATCCACTGCCTGTGACACCGGCATCCCATGTGGGTACCAGTTTGAGACCCGGCTGCTCCACTTCTGATCCAGCTCCCTGCTATGGCCTGGGAATCAGTGGAAGATGCCCAAGTGCGTGGGCCCCTGCCACCTACATGTGAGACCCAGATGAAGCTGCTGGCTTCTGGTTTCATCCTGGCCCAGCCCCAGCAGTGGCAACCATTTTGGGAGTGAACCAGCAGGTAGAGGATTTCTCTTTCTTTCTTTCTTTCTTTCTTTCTTTCTTTCTTTCTTTCTTTCTTTCTTTGTCACTCCCCTGCTCACTGTAACTTTCCCTTTCAAATAAATAAAATAAGAACTTTTTTAAAGAAAATATGGAACAACAAGGACTCTCATAGATCACTTATGACAGCAAAATTGGCAACTATTTGGGAGTCTCCACTGAAGCCAACTACATGTGCACCTTATCCGGAAGTTCCACTCCTAGAAATGTGCTCAATTAAAATGCTTACACAGGCCGGCGCCGCGGCTCACTAGGCTAATCCTCCGCCTAGCGGCGCCGGCACACCGGGTTCTAGTCCCGGTCGGGGCGCCGGATTCTGTCCCGGTTGCCCCTCTTCCAGGCCAGCCCTCTGCTGTGGCCAGGGAGTGCAGTGGAGGATGGCCCAGGTGCTTGGGCCCTGCACCCCATGGGAGACCAGGAAAAAAGCACCTGGCTCCTGGCTCCTGCCATCGGATCAGCGCGGTGCGCCGGCCGCAGCGCGCCGGCCGCGGCGGCCATTGGAGGGTGAACCAACGGCAAAGGAAGACCTTTCTCTCTGTCTCTCTCTCTCTCACTGTCCACTCTGCCTGTCAAAAAAAAAAAAAAAATGCTTACACATAAGTATCTAAAGGTCTACACAAAACCTGAAAACAACACACAAAAAAAGTATCAATGAATTGAGATACTCATTCATATAGTAGAATACAGCACGGTCGTGAAAAGTAACATATTGTTCAGATAGGCAACTTCGTGGATGAATCTCACAAACACAGAATTAAGCAGAAGTCGAACACAAAAGGATATACAGCAATCTTCTCCCTCATCCACAGTTTTGCTTTCTGTAGTTTCAGTCATGTGCAGTCGGTGGCTGTCAAAAAGTATTAAATGGAAAATTCCAAAAATCATTCATGCATTTTAAATGGTACAGCACTCTGAACAGTGTGATGAAACCTTGCACCATCCCATTCTGTCCCACTGAGACGTGAATCATCCCTTTGTCCAGTGTTTGCACATTGTATATGCTACCCACCCAGTAGTCTAGGTTATCAGATCAACTGTTGTAGTATCACTTCGCTTGTGGTTAATCCTTATTATACTTGCTAATGGCTCTAAAGTGCAAGAGTAGTGATCTTGATCTTGGAAACTTGGAAATGCCAAAGAGGATCTGTGAAGTGAAAAGATTAATGTTTCTACCTGATAAGGGAAGAAAAATAATCATACGTTGAGATTGCTGAGGTTTGTGGTATGAGTGAATCTTTTATCTGGGACATTGTGACAGAAGAAGAAATTTGTGCTAATTTTGCCATCACATCTCAAACTGAGAAAGTTACAGCCACAATGCATGATGACTGCTTAGTTAACATGGCAAAGGTATTTCATTCGAGGGCGGAAAACATGACAGAAAACATGTTCCAGTCAACACGGTGTGCCAGAAAGCATTGAGCCACAAAGCATCCACTGGAGATCTTGGAATATATACGCTGAGAAGGAGTGGGAACTTGTGTGCGATTCCAATTTATAAGGTCCGAGAATTGGGACAGTTAACCTAGAGTGTCAGAAGTCAGGGTACTGAAAACCTTTGAGGAGGGGTAAAGAGTTATACCAGGGGCTGGCACTGTAGCATAGTGGGTAAAGCCACCACTTGCAGTGCCGGCATCCCATATGGGCACTGGTTCAAGTCCCGGCTGCTCCACTTTGGATCCAGCTCTCTGCTCTGGCCTGAGAAAGCAGTAGAACATGGCCCAAGTCCTTGGATCCCTGCACCCTCATGGGAAACACATGAGCTCCTGGCTCCTGGCTTCAGATTGGCCCAGCTCTGGCCATTGCAGTCAACTGGGGAGTGAACCAGTGGATGGGAGACCTCTCTCTCTCTCTCTCTCTCTCTCTCTCTCTCTCTCTGTGTGTGTGTGTGTGTGTGTCTCCTTCTCTCTGTGTTAACTCTGACTTTCAAATAAATGAATAAATCTTTTAAAAAAATACTTATACCAGATGTCAAGGTAGAGACAAGACAGGTTCTGTTTCATTATCTGGCCGCTGGCTACACAGGTGTGTTTACCTTGTGATCATTAATCAACTTGTTCACATGATTTATATTCTTTCCCACATGGGATACGCATTTGACAAATCATGTCAGAGAGCAAGTATGGAAGCAGAGGGCCCAGGTAAGAGGACGTTGTAATAGTTCAGGCAGGAGATTGTGAGGTGGTCTGGAGAGGGTTTGGCAGAGAGGGAGAGACGTAGGTTAGTTTAGGATGTGTTTTGGTGAAAAATTTTAAATGAGTTTGGAGGCTGAGGGAAAAGAGGAATGCAACAGTGGCCCCTAGGTCTGTAGCCCGAGCGGCTGGGTGTACCAGGAGGAGACCCTTGAAGGAACCAGCACCGCTTAGGTGCCTGCAGACACGGCCTCACTTATTTCTCCAAGTACCCTTTCTTAGTTGCCATTTATAACACCACTTTACCGAAGAAGAAATTGAGGCTTGCAGAGATGAAAAGAGTTGTCAAGGTCTGGCAAGGAACAGCATGGAAAGATTTTTGTTTGGGAGAGTATTAGGTGTAATGTTGGGGTGCACACACTCTTCTATTTTAAAAGATTTATTTATTGTATTGGAAAGGCAGAGTTACAGAGAGGCTGAGGGAGAGAGAGAGAGAGAGAGAGAAAGAGAGAGAGAGGTCTTTCATCTGCTGGTTCACTCCCCAGATGGACACAATGGCCAGAGCTTCACCGATATGAAGCCAGGAGCCAGGAGCTTCTTCCTGGTCTCCCACGCAGGTGCAGGAGCCCAAGGACTTAGACTATCCTCCACTGCTTTCCCAGGCCGTAGCAGAGAACTGGATCCAAAGTGGAGCAGCCAGGACTCAAACCAGCACCCATACGACATGCTGGCATTGCAGGCAGCGGTTTTACCCACTATGCCACAGCGCCAGCCCCAGAGTGCAGACTCTAGAACCCGCCAGCCAAGGTTTGAAGCTGGCCTCTGATGGTGAACAATATGCTCTAGTCTCTGGACTTACTGTGTCCTCATCTGTAAAGTAGAGTGACAGTCTTACCTACTTCACAGCATTAATACATGCCATCTCTGAGGCCGGTATTGTGGTGCAGTAGGTTAAGTCGCTGCCTGCGATTCCAGCAAAGCAACACGTATGAGCAGCTGTTCATGTCCCAGCTGCTCTACTTCTGATCCAGATCCCTACCAATGCACCTGGGAAAGCAGTAGAAGATGGCCCAAGTACTTCAGCCCCTGCCACCTACATGGAGACCCAGATGGAGTTCCAGGCTCCTGACTTTAGCCTGGCTGAACCCTGGCTGTTGTGACCATTTGGGGAGTAGACCAATAAACAGAAGATTCTCTCTCTCTCTCTCTCTCTCTCTCTCTCTCTCTCTCCCTCTCCCCTTGTAACTCTGCCTTTCAAATAAATCTTTTTGGGGCTGGTACTATGGCTCAGTAGGTTAATCCTTCATCTTTGGAGTCCACATCCCATATGGGCGTCAGTTCGAGTCCTGGCTGCTCCACTTCCCATCCAGCTCTCTGCTATGGCCTGGGAAAGCAGTAGAAGATGGCCCAAATCCTTGGCCCCCCGCATGGGAGACCTGGAAGAAGCTCCTGGCTCCTGATAGGTCCAGCTCCAGTCATTGTAGCCAATTGGAGAGCGAACCAGCCGATGGAAGACCTTTCTCTCTGTCTCTCCCTCTCACTGTCTGTAACTCTACGTCTCAAATAAATAAATTCTTTTTAAAAATAAATAAAATTTTTAAAAAAATACATCTCTATGTTTTCCATCATCAGCTTCTGTGTGGACTTCCCAAAGGGGTAAAGAAACAGAAGGTGGAATTTAGTACTTGAGCCAAGATCTGCTTCATTAGCATGGTGAATGCCCTTTAAAACATAGAAACAAATGATGGTATATAATGTTATTGCTACATAATAGAGACCATCAGGACCAAAACGCAGAATCCAAAAGACATAAAGTAGATACGACTGCAGAAGATTCTGGCTGGGCAGGCTGTTGGCTGTCAAGGTGCCAATATGGTTTTCTGTATATTGAAGAGAGGAATTGTTCAAGTTATTCACCAACCATTCTGTGGAGCTGCTAAATCCCAGCCCTCCCTCACCCCCGCAAGGTGCACAGAGGTAAGAGGCAGCACAATTTGACTGTGTAGATGCTGTAGTATACAAAGTTGTGCACTTCTGAACTACATGCTGCTTTTCATCCTTTTTCTCCTACTCGAATTATGGTAGCAGCATCCAGACTCCTGGTATCCAGTTTCTTCCTCTTCAACAAATGCTTCCTGAACACCTTGCCACTTGCAGATTTTCTGCTGGGTGTCAGAACAAGCCCACGTGGTGCCCTCCTGGGGCTTCAGACCCACATCCTGCTGGAGGGATATTTCTGATGTCAGCAGAAAGCACCTTGTGAATGGTAAAGGACTGATCCGGTATTGTTGCTGTGGGGTGAGCAAGGTGGCAGCGGCAGTGGTTAAAGCAGAGCTCTTCCCTTTCCACGCCTCTCCACTGCCTATGGGATTAAGTTGGGCAGCCACATACAAACCAGTTCCAGCCTGTTTTCCCATCTGCTACCTCAGCCTACACTCTGTCCACACCAAACCTCTGACAGTCCCATTTTCACACCTCAAGGCCCTTGACTATTTATCACGCTCTGAAATATTCTCCTTTTGTCTGCCCAAGAAACTCCACTTAATCTTCCAAGGTCCAATTGCAACCTCCCTAACTCCCCCTAAAGGTAGTGTTCATCCCTTTCCTCCTCATCTCAAAGCTTTCTCTATACAAGTGCTCTTGGTGGTGGTGGGAAAGACTGGTAAGAACAACCTAAGAATCATCTTCAAACCCCAGGCCCATCCCTGCTCACCAGAAATCCAGACTTTGAGTCAACAAACCAACTCGGGCTGAGTCCCACCTCAGCTGTTCTCCATCTTAGTCAAGCAGCCTAACTGCCCAAGGCTTCATAGCCCATGTAAAATGGGCAAAGGAGTGAGCAGAAATGACTCGCTGAGACAGAATGTATATAAATCACTTAGTGCAGGATTTGACACCCAACTATTTTTGAAGAGTTTGAGTTTATTCTGATGTCAACAGCCTGTCCACTCCTCTCCCCACCCTACTCTATCCCTTCCAGGTCAAGAAACACTGGCCAGCATTCATCAGATGGTGTTAGGATCTGTTGTTTATGCAGCTGTGCCTCCTGCTAATGGGAGATCCTGGAGGTCAGAAACGTGTGTTCATTCTGGAAGTTAGTTCTCAGCTCAGCACTGTAGCATGGTGCCAGGAACAGTGCACTGCTCACAAGCTGTTTGACTTTGTTCAACTCAGTCTATCTGTTGGCCTCAGTTGTTTTAGTTGTGAAATGGGGAGAAGAATGCCTCGAGATAAGGTAATCACAAACATCAAACAAGATCAAGAGTGGGAAAGTGTTTTGGATGGTGTACAAAAGTGAGTTGTTCTGATGATGTCATCCAAAGAGAAAAGGGGCTTATAACGTCACAGGTACACACCTGTGACTCACCCTACTATGGCTTGAAGGCACCCTTCAAAGCTCCTGATGTAAAACAAACAAACAAGCCACTGCCTAATGGGAGGTGTTTAAGGCAAGAGGGCTCCACCCTCATGCACGGATTAACCCCAGTCACACAGGAGCTTGAGGCTGCATGGTCGATCTCTTGCTCTCTGTCTCTTTGCCTTTGCACAGGAGGTGGAACAGTGACAAGGCCCTTGCCAGATGCCAGCCCCTCTGTCTTGGACTTCCCAAAATCTGAAATCATGGGCCAGGGAGTTTTGGAGCATGTAGATTATCCAATCTAGGGTATTCTGCACGAAATGGACTAATATCACCCCTACCTCTCCTTTCTTATTCCATAGAAGATCAATGTGCCCTTCTTTCCTTAAACATTCTTAGCTGGCTTATACTTCAGAGAAGATTCCACAATGACCTGCACAATAGCTCAAGCCTTTCCAAAGACAAAAACAAATGAATGCCTTGTTATAAAGTCTGTTCCTCCAGAAGGTTGAGCACTGAGATCACTGCAGTGGGCAAGACAGACATGATCCTTTCCCCAGCAGTTTCCATTCTAGTTGGGGAGATGCTAAGTGACCAACAAGTAAGCATGTAAGTACACTGACTCTTTGTATTCACAGATTCTGCATTTATAGACTCAACCAACCACGGATTAAAAATATTTGGCAAAGAATTACATCTGTAGTAAACATGTACCACCTTCTGTATTGTCATTCCCATTATTCAATATAGTATAGCAACTATTTGCATAGCATTTACATTGCACTAGGTATTATAAGGAATCTAGAGATGATTTAAAATATGTAGGAGGATATATGAAGATGAAATGCAAATATTATATCATTTTAATTAAGGGACTTGAGCATCCACAGATTTTGGTATGTGCAGGAGGTCCTGTAACCAGTTTTCCCATGGAAAGAACGGGATGACTATAAAATTACTTCCCAGAGTAATGAGGACTAAAAGAAAAAAGGAATTGTGCTAACGAGGCAAGGATGCTGCCAGGTAGGGCCTTGCAGGCTGTGATAAAAATGTAGGAATCAAATAAGCAATCATAGGAAGAAAAGGAAGTTACTTTGGCCTCTGCTTCTCCTGTGTGCCTTCATGCAGCAGATTAATTCAACACCTATTGTGTGTCAGCCACCATGCTAGGAGACAGAGACAGGGAGAAAAATAAAACATGGAAACAGTTTTGATGAGTGTGGCAGCTGAGGACACAGTTGCATAAGTAATTATGATACAATGTGATAAGAAGTCTAGAAGAGCATTGTAAAGGCTAGGGGAGCCCGGAGGAAGAAAGACTAACTGTGCCATAGGTGTCAGGGAGATTTTCATTGAGAATGAGGACACTTTCCCTTGCAGATGAGCCATTGGTAGTAAAGGGAAGACTATTTTTATAGAAAGCTTTTATTTAATAAATATAAATTTTGTAAGTACAACTTTTGGATTATAGCAGTTTTTCCTCCCATGCCCACACTCCCACCCCCACACCTCTCCCACCTCCTACTCCCTCTCCCATCCCATTCTTCATTAAGATTCATTTTAATTATCTTTATATACAGAAGATCAACTCTATATTAAGTAAAGATTTCAGCAGTTTGCACCCACACAGACACACGAAGTACTGTTTGAAGACTAGTTTTACCATTAATTCGCATAGTACAACACATGAAGGACAGAGGTCCTACATGGGGAGCAAGTGCACAGTGACTCCTGTTGTTGATTTAACAATTGACACTCTTATTTATGATGTCAGTGATCACCCAAGGCTCTTGTCATGAGCTGCTAAGGCTGTGGAAGCCTCTTGAGTCCACAAACTCCGAAATTACTTAGGGCCATAAGCAAAGTGGAAGTTCTCTCCTCCACTCAGAGAAAGGTACCTCCTTCTTTGATAGCCCCTTCTTTAAGGGAAAACTATTGCAGCCAAGGGGAGCAGCAGGTGCTAAGACACAGGGGTGAACCTGTTCGGTCATACGGTGGCACACTGGAGAGGAGGGCCTATGTCTTGCTGATGAAGGATCTAAAATGCCACAGCAAAGAAGGTGTGTGTGTGTGTGTGTGTGATCTAGAAAGATTCCTCTGAGGCATGGTTGATGCTGGACAAGAATGAGGTACTTGGGGCCGGTGCCGTGGCTCACTTGGCTAATCCTCCACCTGCGTCACCAGCATTCCATATGGGTGCCGGGTTCTAGTCCCGGCTGCTCCTCTTCCAGTCCAGCTCTCTGCTGTGGAGGGCAGTGGAGGATGGTCCAGGTGATTGGTCCAGGTGATTCCACCCGCATGGGAGACCAGGAGGAAGCACCTGGCTCCTGGCTTCAGATAGGCGTTGTTCTGGCCTTTGCGGCCATTTGGGGAGTGAACCAATGGAAGGAAGACCTTTCTCTCTGTCTCTCTCTCTCACTGTTTGACTCTACCTGTCAAATAAGTAAAAAAAATTAACTAATTAATTAAAAAAAAAAAAGAATGAGGTACTTGAGGCCAGCCTTGTGGCACAGTAAGTTGCTGCCTGGGACACCAGCAACCCATATCCCATATCCGAGTATTGGTTGGAGCCCCAGCTGCTCCCCTTCTGATCCAGCTCCCTGTAAAATGTGTCTCAGATGATGGCCCAAGTATATGGGTCCCTGTCACCCACGTGGAAGACCCAGATACTGTTCTTGTTCCTGGCTTTGGCCTGGGCCAGTCCTGCCATTGTGGGCATTTGGGGCATGAATCCACAGATGGGAGATATATATCTCTCTCTCTCTCACACACACACACACAGAGAGAGAGAGAGAGAGAGAGAGAGAGAGAGAGTCTTTCTAATAAACCAATAAATAAAAATCTTTAAAAAAAATAAGGTGCTGGAGGCAGTTAGATGGTAAGTGGAGTTTCCAACAGGGCAGGTAGGTATACAGCCACATTTGGCGGTTGGTCACAGACGGGAGGGGGGAGATTTCCAAGGCGAAATGTCCTAGTCACAGGCCCCCTAAGTCCCCAAACTTCAGGGCAGAACCTCTGTGTGAGGAACTCCCCCGTCTCCCTCTTGATTTCACAGCCACCTCTGCTGGCGCCCTCTCTCCTCGCCGCCGCCGCCAGCCCCCGCCTCTTTGCTCAGGAAGCTCGGGTCTCCCAGGGAGCGGGTCTGCCCTTGGGGGAGGCCTCTCGGTTCTGTGCCTGCAGCTGGGCTGACGGGGCGCGCGGAAGAGGGGCTTGGCGCCCCCCGCCTGCACATGTACTAGCCCAGGCAGGAGGAAGCGCCTCGGCGGAGGAACCGGGGAAGAGGGGGAGGCAGAGGCGCGCCAGCATCTCGGTCCCGGGCGCCCTGGTCGGCCGCGGAGGAGCTGCAGCCTCCAACAGGTTCGTAGAACGCGCGCTCGCTCTCGCGCCCGGCAGCCACCTGCTCCGGCGGCGTAGGTTAGCTGCAGAGACCCTCGCCTTGGGCCCCGCGCTGCGGCGCTCCCCGCAGGCGGCTCCCTCCGGCCTCTCCCCCGCCCCGGCAGCGCTCAGCCGCCGGCGGTTCTTCCGGGGCGAGGCGGAGGGCGCCGCGGGCTCCCTTCCCCTTCAGCACCACTTCGGGGACGGAGCCCGTGCCCCGGCGGGGGCCTCCCCTGTTCAGCACCGCCCCGGCGGACAGCGTCGCCGGGCGAGCTCCGCGCCTCTGTCGGTCCCGGCTCAGCCCCGCGGGCTCCGCTCCCCGCGTCAGCACCGAGGCGGCGGACAGCTTCTGCCAGCCGCCCGCGTCCCGGCCCCTGGCGGCAGACAAAGCGAGGGGCTATGGCCCCCTGCATTCCCAGGGGGAGTTGGTGGGTGCCTCATTGGGGGATATCGGTGTCTCCCAGAGCGGGGTCGGGGACGAGCCGGAGAGAGGGGGCCTAGCTACAGCCCCGCTTCCCTGGCTCTGCCATTCGCCAAGGCCTGGCGGTGCAATGGCGGGTCCCGGCTGCAAAGGTCCCGGGCTCGGTAGGGCGCGCCAGGCCTATTCTGAGCTCCTGCCCAGGAGGGAGTGCACCGCCGCCTGTTTCCTGAAGACCCCCCACCCATACCCCCTCCCCCACCCGAGCCGGGACCGGGGACTTCCGAGAGCCTAACATAGATGCCCGCTGGCTGGCAGCTGCGATCGCTGACTCTGGCTGTCCCCGGAACATCCCTAGAAAGTGTGAGGCTGAGTTTCCGTGGGGGGAGGGCGCAGAGAAACCGCGGGGAAGCCGCACCAACGTGTGGGGCAGCTACAGGCTCCCCCACCCCCACTTGCCCAGAGTTCCGCCTCCACCTCCGGAGAAATCCCGGCCCGCAAGGAAGGAAGTGGGGGAGGGGTGACCCGGGCAGCGGGTTGCAAACGCAACTAAGCTTTGGGAGACTGCAATTAGCAAGACAAGAGGTTTGAGCGGGTACGCGAAGCTGGGAGGTTCCCGAACTGGGAAGCCAGCTCGGCTGCCGGAAACCAAACGGGGAAGAGAAACCTTCCCTCCCAGAGCTGGAGGTGGGAGGGCCCTGGGATCATGTGATCCTCGAGATGGCTGATAGTCTCACCGGGAGACGGCGCCTAGGGGGCAGAGGTGATCCGCCCAAGGTCGCTCAGCGGTTCAGTAGCACAGCTGGGCCCGAAACCCAGGCCTGTTGTGTAACGTTCACAGAGAAGACTTTTTAAACCCCAGATACAAGAAGAGCGAAGCGGTTTCCATTCTGAGCCCAGTCTCAGTTCTGTCGCTGTAGTAGTGTGTGACCTTGAGCAATCCACCTCTATCTTGAGCTGTTAAGGAGAAAAGACATGGGGTGGGTGCTGTGGTGCAGTGGGTTAGAGCCCCAGCCTGCAGCGCTGTGGTATCACACGTGGGCACAGGTTCAAGTCCCAACTGCTCCACTTCCGATCCAGCTCCCTGCAGGTAGGCCTGGGAGAGCAGTGGAGGAGTGTTTGGGCCCCTGCACCCAGGCTTCTGGCTCCTGGCTTTAGACCACTCAATTCCAGCCATTGCAGCCATCTGGGGAGTGAACCAGAGGATGGAAGACCTTTCTCTCTCTCTCTCTCTCTCTAACTTTTTCAAATAAATAATAATTATAAAAAAGGATATAATCACACCCACTTGTGCTGGGGATTTAGTGGGCTGGCTAAATAACAAGCTTAGTTTAGAACCTGGCACACCTGGCACACACCAGCTCCCCAAACCGGTACTACCCATTGCTGTGTACCCGTTGCTGTAGTTATTCTTTCTGTAAACATGCTGAGAACCTGGCTGTGCACTGAGGGGACAGAGCAGTGTCCCAAGGATGACAGAGATCAGCAGAGGAAGCAGAAAAAAACCACGGTTGTAATATGGTGTGAGAAGTGTCGAGGCAAGTACACGAGGCTGCAGGATCTCCGAGGAGGAGTGACAAACTGTGGAATGGAGGAAAAGGCCCCCAGACAGATGGAGCTGTGTGCAAAGGCTTAGAGGTGTGAATCACAGCCACGAGGGTGATGCCACTGAGCCGGAGGGTCCTCAGGACAGGGACTGCGAAGTGACAGGAGAAAGGGGGGGTTTGAAATATTGAAAGTATAATAGAATAAAACCCATGTATTCAATAGTGCACCAATTTTATGTCATCTCTCTGTCCCTCCTCACACACATGCACGCACACACACATACATACTTTGAAGCAAACTCAAGACATCATATCATTCCATGCAGAATGATTTCTTTTTTTAAGATTTATTTATTTATTTGAAAGCAGCTTCTTTTGAGTATCCCATGTGGGTGGCAGGAGCCCAAGCATTTGGGCCATCTTCTGCTGCTTTTCCAGGCCATTAGCAGGGAGCTGGATGGGAAGTGGAGCATCCAGGACTTGAACTAGCACTCATAGGGGATGCCAGTGTTGCATGCAGTAGCTTTACCTACTATGCCATAGCACCGGCCCCTCACAGAGCAATTTCTAACATCATTAACAACTTCTGCCATTCAAATGTGTTGTGCCTCCTTGGAAGCCATGAACTCAAGTCATAACTTCTGCCTGCACTGTCCCATTCTTAGCAGAAAGGTTTGAGGGTGGGGTATATGAATTAGAAGAAGCTGCTTCTGGAAAAAACAAGGGTACATCCACCCTTGGCAAGGTTAGTGATTTCTACCAACCTCCCTGGGCCATCAGCCAGTGACTGTTTGCCAGAGTGACCAAAAGACAGACAGGGCCCCATCAAGAAGAAGTAGGCTCTTCCCAAAGTCGTGTGAGTCAGGAGCTCATCGGGGTAGAAGGCTGGGAGTTACAGAAATGACTGACTTGGGAGTCATCCCACCAGGTTTTACAGATGGGGAAGACAAGAGCAAGAGAGATGGGGTAAAATTTACCCCAGGTCCCACAGGGTTGAGACCACAGCCATGGTCTTTGAACTTGTGATCCAGAGTTCACCATTCCACCTGCCAGCTTAGACCCAATGGTTGCTGAGCCCATAGACTGTGGACACCACATCCTTTCGCAGCTCCAAGAGCCCAGAAGGAGGTAGGGGATGTGAGGCAGGACGAGTCCTTCCTGGTTCTCAAGAGGTTGACAATGTATGACCATGGGGCTTGAAAACTCTTTGACGACGTGTCCTTCCGTACACTTTCAAAGTCAGGTGCTCCTGCCAGCACCTTCCGGTTACTGTGTGACCTCTCGGCTGGCCCTCTTGCTCCTTATTAGCAAAGGCTCTGCAGGCAGACTCTGGGGCCTCATTTCGGTGGGTTTTTGACAGTCCTGCCGAGTGCTTGTGAAGCCTCCTTTTCCCCCACTGGCCCTGACTTTGGCTGCACATCCCTCTCGGCTGCAGACTGCAGCTCCTCTGGGGGTGTTAAATGAGTAGCGTTTGGCCCAGGCCCTGGCAGATCTCAGAGCTCTTGTGCCTTTTTGGAGCACACAGGCTCTCCAGTTCCTGATGAAATGTGACAGCCGTGATAGGTCTGGGTGCCCCGATCGGGCTCTGGAGCTCTGACTACACCAATCAGCATTTTGACTTTTCAGGGAAGTGCCTGCAACACTGGGGAGGGCAGGGTCTCACAAGCTCCCCCGCCTCCTGAGACACGCGCGCGCACGCATGCAAGGAGCTCTCAGCAGCCCTGGTGAAGAGAACAGCCAATAAAATTGACTTACTTCTGGGAGTGTGACTGCAGGCAAGACAAAGGAAGGTGATAAAGATAGTGAACTTCAGCTTGTGAAATTGTCCTGGCTATTAGCCTGGAATGAGACCGATTTAGATGTATTATATTACCCGGGCCTAGTTGTATTGCAATATACAGGATCCCAAGGGGCACCTGGTGAGCATCCACTCTTCCTTCGAGATGGTTATTCAGTGAACGGCTGCTCTGAGCCAGGCTCCGCTCCAGGGGCTGGTGATACAGCAGAACAAGACACCTCTGGTGCCTGTCCTCTGGGGCTTACGGCGTGGATACAATCATCAATAACAATTACAAAGTAAACATGAAAACACTAAGGCTGACACACAGACCAGGGAGGCCTGTTGGAAATGGTGACCCGGCACGGAGGCCCAAGTCACAAGGAAAGTTGGTCCATGTGCGGATGTGGGGCCGAACAGTGCAGGCAGAGGAAATAGCTCTAGCAGAGGCCCTAATGTGAGCCTGCACTGTTCTGGGGGGACGGGCAGGGGGCCAGTGTGGCTGGAGCACAGTGATCAAGGGGAGAGCGCAGCAGGTGAGGGCAGGGAGCGAGCCGCCAGTGGATCAGGCAGAACCTTCTCGGCCATGGCCAGCCTTGGGATTCTATCCAAAATATCATGGATTGTCGCTGGATGGTTGGAAGCAAGCAGTGCTAAAAACTGGTCTGGGTTTTTAAAGCGTGCTGTCGTTGCTACGTGGAGAATGGATGACAGAAGCTTCTGGACTGGGCACAGAGGAGACAAGGGAGATGGAGACACGACCTCCCCCCCCCCCCACCTCAATGTGCTCAGCACAGACAAGAATGGCCGAGCCCCGATGTGAGGTTGCCACTGGGGTAGGGAGGGCAAGGCCTTGTGGGAATACAGAGACAGGAGTGAATTCAGCCTGGGAGGCATCAGGGAAGACTTTGTGGAGTTGGGCGATGGATGTTGAATTGTACCCAGCAAATGAGAGTAGCAGGGCTAGAGCATAGGTAGGCAAAAGGCAGTGTATAGTCACACTGGATTCCATGGTCCAGGAGGCAGGTTGCCCAGGTTCAAATCCCGGCTCTGCCATTTAGTAGTTGTGTGTGTGTGTTTAGGCAAGTTTTGTACTTCTGTGGGCCTCAATGTCTACTTCCTTAAGCCGAGGAGAAGCCAAATCCTTATTTTAAAGGATTTGAGTGGAGACTAAAAAGTGAAAATTTGAGAAGCACTCTGACAGTCCCAGCACTAAGGAAGTGCTGTATGTGAGCCTTGCTGAATAGAAATGGTATGAGACAGCAGGGAGCAAACGCTGAAACCTGACGCTCAGTGGCTTTGGGTCCCGGCGGAGATGCCCATCTTGCTCCGTAAGCAGTGAGAGAATCTTCAAAGGTTGCTAAGCAGGGGATTTAGGGTGCAGAATAAGATAAAACCCGGAAGGCCCAGAGAGGGGAGGGGACTGGCCCGCAGTCACACAGCAGGACTCTCTGTTATTTGTCTGAGGCCAAGGGCAGAGTGCATTTGCTTCTGTCACTGCATCCTCAGAATCTCGAAAAGCACCCAGAATATTCTCAGTAAATATTTGTTCAATATGTTGCGGAATCAATGGCCAAAGGGGATGAGAAATGTCAGGAGCCTTGAATCCTTGAGAAGGTCAGAGCATTTGCACAGTGGAAAATGAACAAATTCAAGGAAACTGAACTCCTCGAGGTGTTGACTCCAGCTTGGGGGATTCTCAAGCCCCTCCAAACCCCAGGTTCTCTCCTATAACAAGAGACATCAGTGCCCACCCCCACCCCAGGCAGCCCCTCAACCCACAGCAAGCCTGGCTGCCTAGGGTTCAGAAGTTAATCCTGGTAAAGTGCCTGGAAGATGAAGACTGTTCCCCAGACATCCGCGTGGTAATTGCCAGTGCGGAGAAAATGTAGCTCCGTATTTGCAAGAGGCAGGTCTTTGTATTCCACACACACAAAAAAAAAAATTAAAAAAAAAAAAGCAGCCATTAGAATTCCTGTCTGTGACTTGGAGAGCTATGACAGCCAGGCGGGCCAGTAGGGTCTCTGCAGTTCAAGTAGCAGATGGCAAGAGACTGGGAGGAACTCAGCCCCACTCTGACATCGCCAAACGCCTACTCGGAGCAGAGCCTGGGGCCAGACGCTTCTCCAACAGGACACAGTCCCAGCCCTGGCACTGCCCAGCTGGTGAACTTGGGCAAATCCCATCATTTCTCTGAGTTTCAAGTTCATCATCTGTAAAGTGAGAGTATACTACCGCCCCACCCCCAACCCCCAGCCCCGGGGGCACTCGCTCGATTGACAGGCTGTGTGCAGCAAAAGTGCTTTCAGTTCTGACAATGACCCTCGGAGCGGGGGTTGTCACCCCACTTCCCAAATGTGGAAACTGAAGCCCAGAGAACGGCTCATTGAGTACCTGCTACAGGCCATCTGGTTTAGGAGCTGGAGAGGCAGCGGCGAATCGCACAGACAGGGGCCGTGTGTTCACAGAGCTCAGGTTCCTGTGAGGAGACAGAAAACAAGCAAGTAAACACATCAGATAATTCCACCGCGTCATACCTGCGCTAGGAGGGGACTCAAACAGGCGGGCGTGCCAGGCAGAATGCAGGCAGTTGAAATAAGGTGGCTGGGGAGACTCCAAGGGAAGATTACTGAAGATGAATGATGAGAAGAAGCCACCCAGGGGACAAGCATCCAGATAAAAGGAACAGAACGTGCAGAGGTCTTGGGGCAGGAAAAAGCCCAATAAGTTGGGTGAGACAAAAACCAAGTGAGAACAGGGCGGGGACTGGCAAATGATGAGGGCACAGAGGTTGCAGGCGCCACATCAGGCTGGGCCTTGAAGGCTAGGCAGAGTCTATTTGTAGGGGAGAAAAACAGCATGATCTGAAAGGTGACAAAGCCACTTCCTTCAATTGTCCATGCAGGAAGGGGCCAGACGGGATGAAACCCGAGTCAGAGGGATCCCCTGGACTTTCCTTCGGGCCCACAATCCGCACCAGAGCAGGTCAGCCAGGGGCAGGCCAAGTGATGCACCTGCAGGACTCACCTGCTACCAAGTAAATCCACCGGCCAGCTGGCTGTGGGGGGCGCTGCAGGGTGGGGGTGGGGGGCTGGGTGCCTTGCTGGTTGCAGAGAGAGAAGACTTAGCATAGGCCAGACCAGGGTGATCCCTGTAAGAGTGGCACCTGCTTCGGGTGCACAATTTAAGGGAGTGCTTAGAAAACTCAGTCTCCGAGATAAATAATGTTTTAATTTAGGACAAAATGTTCATGATGAATAAAGCATATCAAAATTATGAATAAGGACAGGGTACAAAAAAAAAAAGCCAGGATTCATGCAAAGAAATCAAGTAGAGGGATTCACGCATTAGCAAGGCCTCATGCTGTACCTGGTAACCTTTTCTCAACTACAGCGACAGCCCCCTGGGGTCGGGCTCTGTTCCCACAAGTCGGTGGGCTCACAATGAACCGAGAGGAAAACACAGTCCTTAAAGAGCCTCAGAGACCTCTGTCTGCCTTAGTAGTGGGGACAGGAGCCCAGAGCAGAGACCACACAGTGAGGAAGTGATGCCAGGACCAATCCCAGGCACCAGGGGCACTGCCTCTCCAGCCTCAGTTTCTCCTCTGCAAATCCAGAGCTAATAAAACCTCGACCCCAGGATTCAATAAATTATGTAGGAGCCCTCTAGCACCCGGCTACTCCCACAGCATCAGCAGTGGAGCGGACGGCAGTGTATCAGAAACGCAGACTCTCGGCTGCATGCCGGACCTGCTGAGTCAGAATCTGCCCTGTTGGAAGACCTTCCCCACCCCCTCGCTGCCCCCTGCCAGGTGATTGGCACACTGTGAGAGCCTGGGAAGCTGGTTAATTCTTGGCACAGAAACGACGCTCATTAAACCAAACCCTCAGTGAGATTCTTGACTTCAGGCAAGAGGAAACTCCCAGCTGGAGAGATGAGCGCTTGAGATGGACACCTCTTTAGGTACTCAATTTTGAAGCCAGGGAGCCTGACCAAGCCCTCTGTGTACTTAACCATGTGGGTCCTGCACTTTGTGCATCTGCATCTGTACAATGGGAGAGTAACGATGACAGGTAACGTGTTTGCTGTGAAGCGAAACTGAGTTCACACAGGGAAACCGCTCAGCACAAGGTGTGGCATGTAGTAATTGCTCAATAAAAAATGCCTGCTGGTTTTGCTGACCGTGGCAGCTCAGTGAAATGAAATGAGAACACTTGTATAGCTGTTTGCCATTTATAAAGCACCTTTACTTTATACCCTTTCAACTGAGTTTCAGAACCCTGTAGGTAAGACAGCATGAAATAAAACCATTTTATAAATACAAAAAAATCTAGACTCAGGGGTGAAATGAATTGGCCAAGTTAACCAGGATTGGAGTTCCTGGAGTTTGATGCTAAAATCTGTGTCAGCAACAAATTATCCAACGAATAACCATGGAAAAGATCGAAACCCGACAAAGACGATATTAGACACTCAGAAGTGGCGTCGTGCAACCTCCCTACTTGACAGAAGGGAGAACAGCTAAAGCCAACAGAAGGCCAGCAGCTCGCTCGTCCGGGGTGTCCCAGACAGAATGCAGCTGGCAAGGCGGCCCGCCCAGACTCCTTCTAGGGACACAGGCCCCCCTTCCTCCCCTGTCTGGCCAGCTCCTTGGACAGGGGGAATGGTCAGGAGACATCCCGGATGCGCCTCCACTCCAGCCAATCAGGAGCAGAGGGGATGGAAGTTGGCATGACCAAGGTGAGGGCTGCAGCGTTGCTGGGACAGCGTTTGGGAGCATCCAGATGGCCAAAGAGACTTTGCTGGGGCCAGGGCTCAGGCAGGGACCAGAATCTGCCACTGTGATTTTCTTGGGGGTTGGGAGAGCATCTCCAGCTCCACGGGGCAGGGCATGCAAACCTCCCCGCCCCCCGCCATGTCACCGCTCCACCCCGTCCTGGAGGCTGGCTCACTTTCTCCCCAGTTCCACCCTGCAACAACACCAAGTCCTGCCATTGACGCCTCCCATCTTTGCCATTCTTGAGCCACTGCCTTAGCGCCTTTCCCTGCCCTCAGCCTGAAAAGAGGATGGCAGGCTCCCGTTCTCCTGCCCACTCCCCCCAGGACCCCCAGGGGAATCCCTCCTGGCTCCTGTATCCCCCGGGGTGCATCCAGGCTCCTCCAAGGCCCCTCAGAACATGGCCCCGACAGCCTGTCATCTCTTTTGACCCAAGGCTGCAGCCAAGCCTCACTTGTCCAGGTCCCCTGAGTAGATCTCTGTGCCTTTGTCGATGTTGTTCCTTCTACCTGGAAAACCCTTCCTGCTGCACCGTCCCCTCGGCCTCCTCCATGTCTCAGCTGCTGCCTCACCTCTCAGGGGAGCCCTCCTTGCTGCTCCCGGCAGAGGGTGGCACTTGGACGAACCTCAGTTCAAGAGGGTGTCGCATTGCGCTCTGACCACCTGCTTTTGTACTGGCGTCCTCCAGTAAGCTAGGAGTTTTTTTCCCATCTCATTCTTAGGATAAGACAAGAGGCCTGGCTTCCAAAGATGCAAGACAAAGGCCTCTCTGGGCCTCCTTGCATACTCTGTGTGATGGGAGTTGTGACATTGGCCTTGACAGGTTAATGGGAAGCTGGAGGCTATGGACGTGAAAGACTTGGTGCACAGTAGATGCACTGGAATCGGCCCCTCACCTGCACAGGGAGGGCGACTGGTGGGTGACAGCCCCAGGAAGAGTGAAGCCCCTCTTGTGATCTGACACTCATGGCGCCCACAAGCCCCAAGACCTAGGTCTTCCTGACACCCTGTGCCCACCTTCATTCATTCAATCAAAGTTCCCCAAGCATCTACTGTGCACCAGACACTGTGCCAGCTGTTTGGGGCTCCACAGTCGGCTGACATTAAACACTGTCTTTCTTTGCTTTCTTAAAAGCAAAGCCTCCTCACCCTGCACACAGGAGGCTGTGCCTGAGGGCAGAAAATCTGCCCCCCCCCCCCCCCCGGCCACTTGGAAAAACAGCTGCCCTGTTTTCACTTGCAGCTGCCGCTGGAAATCCCAATACTGCCAGCTCCCTGGGAGCGGGGTTTGTGCCTTCCCTGTGCACTGCTGTGTCACCGACATTCAGAGCAAGGGCTGGCCCAGGGGTTCACCCACTTAGTCTCTCATTCATTCATTCACTCCAACAGGCACTTATGAAGCCCTGCTAAGTGTCAGGCTCTGGGGAACAGGCGGGCCCTGTTCTAGCAGTGGGATTGGGATGTGGGGGTGACATTAGGGGGTGGCAGGGCCACGGAGTCCTGTGGCTGAGGCCAAGGGGCCAGAGAGCTTTGTTACCCTGGGCAATCCCTGAAGCCTTCCATTAACATAAGGCGCCCGGGGTCTGCTGGTCTCTGTGGGGGTCCCTGCTTCACCCAGGACTGCCTCTGTGGGCTGGGCAAACTTGTGCTTTTCCCAAACCCCAATGCCTACCTCTAACTGAGACAGTCTTATGAGCTTCCTGGAGCCGCTGTGGGTGGGCCCTGCGGCGGTCGGCAGTTGGGGGAGGCAGTGGCAGGTTGTGTCGGGGCGGGGGCAGGCACAGCTCTCAGGCCCTGGCGGGCACCCAGCCACAGGAAGCCCTTCCTGCTGCAGCAGACAAGAGAGTGAAGACGCCGGGTTCCGATCCCAGCCCGCAGCGAGCAGCTCACTCTGCTCTCTGCCTCTGGATTCTCACACATGCGGTGGGGACAGACGTCAGCCTCCCTCATCCCAGATGAGTGGAAGCAGATCTGGCCCACCATGGAGCAAGGCCCAGCCACGGGGGACCTACGTCCTCTCAGGCCTTGTGGAAACACAGTCGTGGAAGAGCCAACCCAGGCCTCGTAAAGAATGCCTGGTGTCCCCTAGAGTCATGCAGAGGGAGGGACTAAAATTTGCAGGGCTACTACCGAACGGATAGCTCCACCCACATGTTCTCAGCTAACAACAGCAGCAACAATAAGCCATGCACAACCGGAGCTCATAAGGTATGCAGTTGGTGCTAGTAGAAGCCCCATTTTACAGATTAAGAAACCGAGGCTCAGAAGCTGTATAGATGTTCCCAAAGGCAGATACCACTGACAACAAATCCTGTCCGTTGACACCCACCAGAAGTCGCCCTGAAGGCAGAAAACAGCATGGCCAGTGGTATAATCTAAGCATTGCCTGGACAAGTGAGTAAGAGGGGAACCCCTACAGGTTAGGGGAAATGGAGCCCAGAGCTGGGCCTGAGGCCAGGCAGCACCCTGTCCCACCTAGCCTTCTGCTGGAGCCAAGAGAAGCAGTTGGGACCGAGTGCGAGGGAAGGACATGCCCGCCATGGGACTGGGTTCTGTGCCCATTGAGGAAGCCAGCATCCCACAAGCTGGCTCCTCACCTTCAGCATACTCTCTCTTCCTCCAGGAAGCTGTGTGTCTCTGACATGCCCACCTGCTCTGCTCAGTGACTGGAGACGCCGGTATCTCAGCTCAGCCAGCAAGCAAAGGTAAGGGTACTGCCCAGGGTCTCATCCATGGGCGGTGTTCAGGGTGTTCAGCGTGATGACATTTTTCCCTCTGAGCTTGCCAAGAGCGCTCCGAAGTTGCAATGAGATGGGGCAGTCGGGCTGTGTGATGGAAGGGTGCAGGTGCACCTCGTCCCAGCTGTTTCCAATGCACATTGTCTTATTCAATGCTCCCCAGTCTACAGATGCTGAAACTGGAGTTCAGAGGGGAGAAAGAATTTGCCTAAAAACTTGAGACTGGCAGGTGGTGGCTAAGGCTGACGAATTCTGACCTGCTGTTTCTTGTGTGTAGCCCGTGGCCTAGGCACATTGTATGTGCTCAGTTCGTGTTTGATGAATGAATGAGTGAACTAAGGAACTGCCCCCAAATCAATGGCAAGGTGGAATGAGCTGGACCCTGGTTCTTCTGTCACCTCAGGTCCTGCGTTGTTTCTTCTTGAACCCTTGCCTTCCTGTATTAATAAGCAAACTCAACCCCACCCCCACCTCAGGGTCTCAAGGCTTGTGTGTGGCATCCATTAGTCCCTCCTCCTGAGAACAGGACCCGTGGCAGAGCAGTCACCCCCAGGTCCCCCTCCAGGTGGCTGGCCAGGCTTGGCTCATGCCCAGCGTCCCTCCATCCACATCGCCTGCTCTCCACCACCCACTCCAGTAATCCAGTGAGCATAGTTGTAAACTTGTTTCTTTAAATAAACAGTCTTGAGTTTCATACCAAATAGTCTTTTAAGAGGAGGCACGTCTCCAGGCCACCTCGTATTTAGCACACAGTGAGCCACATATTTGCACAGAGCGAGTGTGTGTGGATGTAGAGATCGCTCGATCGCTATAGCTAGCCTTGCTCATCCAGATGGGAGCTATTTATGCTGCTGAGTCATTTGCAGCGAATGTCACTGAGGGATTCCAGGCTGGGCTCTGAGCCCCAGCACCACAGACCTCATGGCTGTCTGCCTCATCTTAAGTGTTCACAAATGAGAGAGAGGGAAGAGAGAGAGAGAGAGAGAGAGAGAGAGGGTCCCCCATCACAAGGAGATATTTTTGCCACAGGAAAAAGAGAATTTCTCGTGAACAGTGTCTATTTCAAGTCATTGCCAACCATCCGGGACACAACACCCATGCAGCTCATCCAACTCTTTCATTGTGTAAGGGAGAAAACCGACACCCAGAGAGGGCAAAGAGCTCGCCCAGTGCCTCACAGAGAATGGGCAACAGGGCTGGTGCTGCACCTCAGGCCTTCTCAGGATTATTTGAGGTTCTTCCCTGCCCCAGGCACGGGCTTCTGCTCCCCCCCCCCCACACACACCCCAGCATTTGGGCTCCCTGCGGAGCTTCCCGCCCTCTTTGGAGCTGTCACTGAGCACTTAGTTCCGTAGGATCCTCACGACAGGAGCTGAGATCCTCTTGTTTTGTGCTCTCCTGCTCTGGGCAGGGTTGCTCAGTGCACTGTGTATTGGGAGTTACATAAAACCAAACTCAGCACCAATTCCTGGGGAACCCTGATTCTCCATTTGAAAAATCGCCCATTTATCTCCACCCTCTCTTTCTTGTCTTGAAGCCAGTTCTCTATCCATGCAAAAATAGACTCCCTCCCACTCACCACCCACCTCTGCCCAATTCTATCATGAATCGATTTTATTAATAGGCTTTGGGATAGAATCTTGACAAAGGTTTTTTTTTGTGCAAGTTACCCTTTATCTCCCTGTATAGTTTATTGTTCAAAGAATCCTAATAAACTAGTCAGGTGGGATTTGTCCTTTACATAATATATTCATTAACCCACTCTTTCTTGCTGTAGAGAATGTTTCAAATGTTCAGTGATGTCTACCCTTCATGATGAAGATCCTATGCAATTGTTCTCAGAGACAGGAGAGGGAGATTCAAAGCTCACAGGCTTTGGAATTAGGACTGGGTTAAATTCTAGCCACTTAGGTGGTTCCATATCCTGTGAGAATTAAACGAAATATGTGCAAGGTGGCTGACACGTAGTAGGTGTAATAAATGCGTAAATGCAGGTTTGTGAATAAGTGAGCAACTGAGTGAATGAGTGGCTTGGGACCCACATGAACTAAATCTGAAGTGTGACCCGAAGTCAGACCTCTCCAGGAGGAAGATGGTTTGAGGAGCCTTGGGAAGTACACTCCAGGACCTGGGCTGCTGGTTGGGCTGTCTCAAACCAGCAAAGAAGACTCTCCACCCCAAGTGCAAGAGGCTTGTTCCCTAAGCTCAAGGAAAAGTCTGGAGTCTAGGTTTAAAAGAAAAAACTCCTTGAGAGCCCAGAGTGTGTCTTGTCTGTCGTTAGATGCTAACCTTCCCCCAACTCGAGCCTGCATCTGGCTGGTATAGAACAGGTGGAGAGGGCCACAGTAAGTATGCACTGGGTTGGGTGGAGTTGGATCTGTCTTCACTTCAGTTGACTGACTTGGCTTGACTTAAACAGAGTAGACCCAAGTCGCCTTGGCTTGCATTCACTGGAGTAGTTTTGAGTTTTCTAAAGAACCCAACTCTTGAGCCTACCAAGAGAGAAGCTTCCTGAATTTAGCTAAGATCTGATCCTCATAGCACAGGAGAGACCCAAAGGATGATGTTCTGGGGATACTTCACAGCCTTCCAAAGATGGTGGCATCTCAAAGAAGACCAAACCATGGCCAGGACTGAGAGAAAAGGGTAGCAGTCTTGGCTTGGCGAGGGAGTGCTGCAAGGCTGAATGTTCCTTAGGAATCTTTCCAGCTAATTGGAACTCTTCCAGGACCTAGCTGTATTTTTAAGGCATCCCATTGCACCGTTGCTGGCATACAAGGACCTGTGGGGGTACCTGCCTCCGTGGGAGGATGGCCTCTGGGTGAGGGAGCCAAATAGACTCAGCAGTGAGGGGAGGAGTCAGGCTCGGGCTGTGAGCCAAGCAGAGCTTCTCCTTTCCGAGGCTGGGTCATGGTGAACTGCCCTGGCTGCTGGAGTGAGGATCTGGAGGTCTGAGTGGGATGTGGTTGCAACTCCAGACTCAACTCAGGCAGTGTTGCTGAAGGAAGAGTGTGTTAGTCGGGTTTCACAACCACAGCCAAATACCTGAGACAAACTAACTTTATGGGGATAAAAGGTTCATTCCGGTTCCCAGTTTTGGAGGCTCACAGTCCAAGATCAGGCAGCTCCACTGGTTCTACCTCTGGTGATGATGTTTGTGCCAGGAGAGCCCTGAGGCTGTGGAGAGCACCACATGGTTGGAGAGAGCAATCACTGTCCATCTATGTCTGTCCTCACAAGTCCACCCTAACAACCTGATCCAATCAAATCACCTTCCCAAGTCCCTGCCTCTAAACATGGTTATTGAATCAAGTTTCCTCCTCCTATTACCATTAAGACTTTGGGGACCAAACATTTAATGCATGGGCTCTTGGGGGACACCCAAACCAATATCCAAACCACAGCAAATAGTGACCTAGGAAATGCACTGGGGAATCCAGCAAGAGCTCTGGCAGCCCACACTGTGCTGGGGTTCTGGGGCTGGTCCCATCATAGAATGCAACCAGGCACCCTAGAAAGGTAGGAACCGAGAGAGGGAGAACTCCAGGTGAGCGGGAGCTGTTCTTGCACTTGGCCATGGCTGTGACTGACTCCTGCATTACCCTGGGAGTAATCAAAGGAAACATTCTGTTCCTCTCACTCCAGCTTTGTGTCTTTAAAAATCTGGGAGCAGGTTAGGCATCAGTGTTTGATGAATGAGTAATTGAGTCGGAGCAAGACTTAGAAAGCCAGTGGAAGATTTCAAGATGGAAAATTTCACGATCTCATGATGGCCAAGGTCCAGGGCGGAGATGCTCAGCATGAGAGGGGAGCAGAGACCCAACAGGTGCCCCTCAGGAGTCTGGCTGATGGGGAAGTTTGGACTAAATGGAAGCAAGGGGCAGGTGGTTCAGGGTTGGTGCAGAATCACCTTCCTCAGAGTCCTGGGGTCCCAGGAAGGGTTCGCAAGGGCCATTACAGAAGGGGGAGGAGTGTCCCAAAGAGAAGATCCAAATACCACCACCCCCAGCCCCATTTCAATCACAAAGTTCTGCTTTTCTCTCTCATATACTGTATTTCCAGATACACTTCTTTTTCATTTATGATTCTCTCGATTTAAAAAAAAATTTATTTGAGAGGCAGAGTTATAGACAGAAGGAGAGACAGAGAGAAAAATCTTCCATCTGCTGGTTCACTCCCCAGATGGCCACATTGGCCGGAGCTGGGTCGATCTGAAGCCAGGAGCCAGGAGCTTCTTCCAGGTCTCCCACACAGGTGTAGGAGCCCAAGAACTTGAGCCATCTTCTACTGCTTTCCGAGACCATTAGCAGAGAGCTGGATCAGAAGAGGAGCAGCTGGGACATGAACCAGTGTCCATATGGTATGCTGGTGCCTCAGGCAGAGGCTTAGCCTACTACGCCACAGCCAGCCTCATCGGCTTTTTGTTTTTTAATGCCTTTGGAAAGTCCTGGAATTGACAGAGCCTAGGCCTGTGGAGATGCTGCTGGATTCACACCGCAGCCCCACCCCATTCCACTTGTGGGACTTCATTCCCCCAAGGGGCGAGAGCCTTAGCTACGATGCTGCAGGATTTCCCAGAGGCTAGCACGTGTGTGGCAGATGCTCTGTGAGATCGTTTTAAGTGGTATACAGATGAATATTTATTATCGTAATAGCTCGCAATTGATGCATGTTAGAAATAAATAACCAGCACACCAAACTCCGTGATTTATTGAGGATAATACAGCATTTCCTTTGAAAATAAAATTGTGCACCTCTTTTAAAGGCAAATCAGTTTTAAAAGATACACTCAGTAAATGAGTAGTATTGATAGGGCAGGAACCATGGAGATGGTGGTGATGAGAGAAGCACTGAGACCATCCATGGAAAACACCAATCCCAGTGTTTGTCGCTCCAGATTCGTGCTTGGATCCATCTGTTCATTTGAACTCCCTGAGATAGTCAGATCTAATATCAACTTTATCCACTTGGACAAGGCAGGTGCTCAGGCCCGGATAGCCCAGAACATGGCGTTGTGTTGGGGCTCTGGGATCAGCCGTGAGTGGCCCGTGAGACAGTTGTCAGGCACAGGTTAACTACTACAGGGAGAGAGGTATTTCCTTTTCAGCTGACTTCATCAAGGAGAAAGTCCCATGTACAGGCAAGCATTTCCATAACATCCCCTTCTCAGCTAAGAGCCCCAACCTTCAGCTGGCCACAGTATCTAGCTAGAATCAAGTGACAATGATTTATTTCCCTTGTATTCATTTTTTAACCATTGTCTTCCAGTTAAGAGCACGATGCAGAAAACACTAACTTTAGTAATGGTTCTGCTTGAAAGTGTTTTGACTTCACAGTGGTGCAAAGGTGATTCTAACTCAGCAGGCACTGTCCGGGGTGTTGGACTTGACCTTTCCCAGGCTGGTGCTCTGGGTGCCTCTCTGGTGGTGCCGGGCAGCAGCAAGCCCAACTCCCCATCAGCTCCCTGGGGTGCTGTGCTCCGAGCTAGGGTGCACGGCGGGCTAGGGGCATCCAATGCACTTTCCACGTATGCTATCTCCAACGCATTGGGACCTAAGTACATCGTAAGTGAAGGAGCCTCCGTACTGGTTTCCTGTGTATGAGAAGGATCTTACACTCCCTTTGAAAATATCCGTATTCAGGGTTAAAAGAGGAATCTGCTACTCTGTTGAGTGTGCAGTGAGTAATACCGCAACCAAGATGTACACAAGGTAAAAAGGTAGAGGGAAGAGCTTGCCTGGCAGAGACACTGCAAGGGGGTCCCTGGCTCTGGAGCCCACACCAGGCCCAGAAGCAGAGCTTTCTCCCTGCCTCAGAAACTTCTGAGCAAGCTTTACCCTGGGGAGTGCAAAGGAGGCCCCAAGCTGGGGAGGTGTCCCACCGCCTGCCCATTGAACTGAGCGCCCAGGGGCCAGGAGGGCAGCCTGGCCAGTGGGGAGTACGTTTGGAGCTGTCCCCAGGGGCGACTGGAGCAGATCCAAGGCCTCTGGCTCCTGACAAGTCCGTGCAGACAAAGGACGAGCCAGTGGCTCCAGCAGATGGGGGAGGAAGGAGCAGAGGGCAGGACAAGGCAGCCTGGGCCAGCCTGTGACAGGGGTTGCGTGTGAGTTCAAGTGTATTAACAAGTCACAGAAGCCACTGGTGCCACACTCGGACAGGAAAGAGGATGACAGGGTGTCCCCGAGTGCCCAGAATCAAAGGGGAAGAGAGCACCATGCTCAGGGAAGATAGGAACTGAAGGCGAGCCAGGGGTCTGGGAGCAGGCCTGGGGCCAGTGCTTTCCAGGGTCCCTGCAGGCTGAGGCAGTCGCTGCCGTGGTCTCCGCCTCCTCAACCCAGGCTTTTGTGGGAAGCTCTTATTTTTTTAAATACCGTCAATTCTGAGGGAAAAAAAAAATCAGGACTGTGCTAACTGAACAGTATACGAAGGTACTTCAAAAACTACACGGAAAATGAAGCTAAGATACAAGTTTATTTTGGTGGGAAAGATCTAGAAAGCTGGAGTGGGCATTTGGCCTAAGAGGCCCACATCCCACACTGGAGTGCCTGGGTTCAATATCTACCTCTGGCTCTGGACTCCAGCTTCCTGCTAATGTAGGCCCTGGGAGGCTGGGTGATGGCTCAAGTCATTGGGTTCCTGACTCTCAAGTGGAAGATCTATATTGAGTTCCTGGCTCCTGGCTTCACCCCAGCCCAGCCCAGCCCAGCCCTGGCCATCAAAGCCCAGCCCAGCTCAGCCTAGCCCTAGCCATCACAGGCATTTGGGGAGTGAACAGATAGATGGGTATGCCCTCTCTCTCTCTCTGATAAATAAGCTAAGTAAAAAGTTTTTAATTAATGACTAAGCAGTCTGTAAGAAGTTCATAGAAAATGAGTATTATGAAAAAAACTATGCATGGCTTTCAAAATTTCTTTGCACCAAATAATCCATTAATTCCATTTTTTAAATGAACCTTCTGAAGTACCCTCAAATACCACCGCTTTGTGGCTGCTGGACGAACTTCTGTTCATCCACTACAACTCCCCTGAAATGCCCCTTCCTCCAGGAAGCCTTCTGTGACCGGCCCCTCCTGCCTGGCCACCCTGTCCTCAGATCTGCTCCCGCCCAGAGTTTGTATTTCTTCCCGTCTCAAAAGTGCATCTGCTTTGGTCCTCTGCTCCATGTAAGCTCCTGGAGAGCACCCACTGGGTCTTGCCATGTCTGTGGCCTGACAGGTGCCACGGCGTTGGTGCAAGGAGGCAAGTCGGCATTCCAGGTGTCAAGATGGCCAGGTCTCAGTGTGCCAACGATGAATCCTGACATCTTCACTGCTTAGTACAACACGGATTTGTTTCTTGTTCATGTGAAGTCTGCCGGGGAGCCAGCAGCTCTCCACTGAGCTTCCTTCCTCGGTGACTGAGGGATCCAGGCTAGCTTTGCCTTTCTGGGCCTGGAAGTGACACCCCTTCATCCCGCCGACAGCCCATGGGCCCATGGTGTCTTACACCAAGGAGTCGAAAGCACGCCTGGGAGCAGAGGGGTAGCCACTGAGGCCGCGCGCGGCAGCTGGCAGTGGTGGTGAGGCTCCAGAGCCCAGCAGGTGGACTCCGGCTGCTGGAGGCGCCCAGGCAGACAGAGCCAATGGTTGTCAGGTAGCAATGGGACTATTCATGGTCAGTGCACGGAACTGCCTCTTAATTTGCACATTTAACTTGAGACATCCTGAAAAGTAGAAAAGGGAATGGAGAGAAAATGTCATTAGCCAGAGCTTTCCACCTTCCTTTATTTTTCCAATCAGTAAACACTAGGAAATGAAAATCAGGTTGATGGAAAATAGAGGTCAAATGCCAGTGAGCAAGCCATTTAGAGTGAAGCCACCACCTGGCCCCCTCTGCATCTCATCTGAGGCCCACGGTGATCTGGCAATGACTGAGGCTGCTCAGAGGCTTCTCTTCCATGAGCCGATTCAAGTGCACTCAGGGGTCCTGATCCTCCACGCACTGCTGGCCTTGGCCAGACCATGGCTGACCCCAAATCCGTGGGCCCTGCCTTCGCCAGCCTGGGCATGGCGCCATAATAGCTGTGTCCTTGGGGGAGGAATCACCAGATCTGAGCATCAGAAAGCCTGCAAGCTTAGGAGCCAAGAGACCTGGGTTTGAATTCTAGCTGTTTCCTAGGAAGTCGAATTCCCAGCAAGACCCTGCACTCCTCTGGGTTTCCATTTCATCACCTTGACAACAAGGGCAATGAAAACACCTTCCTCTCGAAGGCTAGGAGATGACACCCTTAAGGGCCTGGCACACGGCAGGCTCTCAATGGATGTCATCTCGCTTCCTTTTCCCCCTGGGTGTGGAGGAACTGGACCCCCCCCTTCCACCAGTGGCATCTGTCTCTGGGGCCAGCCAGTTCTCATTCGCACACCTCAGAAGACAAGGGGTTCACGACGCCCTGCTCTCTTTTTCTATGTGTGTGATGAGAGGATCTGATAACCCTGGGGACTGAGGTTTGTGGGAATGGCCATTGGCCAACTGCCCAGTCTGACTGACCAATTCATTTCCAGTTCACAAATGGAATCCATCCCATGGGAGACGGCATTGGGACTGGGGTCAACTATCCCAGGGATGGCTCTGGAAGACTATCATGACCATGGGGGAAGTCCACCGTGAGATGGAACATGGGGAGGTCAAAGCAGGGCAGATAGAAACCCAAAGTGGGAATGCATTTCCGTTACTCATTCCTCAAACACTCACCGTTTGTCCACCATGCCAGGCCCCAGGCTGTGCAAAGGTGACAGAGAACTGAACCAGTCACAGGCCCTGCTCTTGGCAAGAGTGGCAGCCATGTAGATGTGCTATTGAAATCCCACAGGGTGCTGAGATGGAGCGAGCATGGGAGTTCAGAGAAGGGGCACCAGGCTCCCCTGGGGGAGGGGATGTTCAGGAAGAGAGGAGGAGACAGGCAACACCAGGGAGAAAAGACAGACAGAGGGACACCACGACGCAGGCATGGCAGGAGGAACAGCCGAGGTGCAGGAGACCCATGCTGTGTCCCTGTCCTCTGAGGCGGTGCATTGGGTCAGCTGGTGGCAGGAGCCACGGAAGCGGGGGGCTGTGTTTTGCTTTTGTTTTCAGGAGATTTTATGGAAACACAACCTATGTTCCTCAAAGTGCTCATATCATGTGGACAGCTCAGTGGCTTTTTGCAAAGTGAACACACCCATGTGTCCCACCCCCATCAAGAGATGGAACCTTCTGGAGTCACGGGAAGCCCCGCTGCCCCCTTACATAGGCACTGTATTCCCCCAAGAGAACCCCTTCCCGGCTTCTAACCCCAGAGATGTGCTGGTTTGTTTCTGGGCTTTCAGTTAGCAAAATCCCAAGTTCACTGGACTCTCGAGGATTTGGCTTCTGTCCCTGTGCGTCACGCTGGAGACGCACATTGTTGCCCTTGCGGCAGCTGCTTCTCAGTGCTGTTGTACGCCATGGAGTGCCTGTACCAACATGCACTTATCCGCCCTCATGTTGACGGACACTTGGGTTGTTTTCAGCGTGAGGCTCCTGGGAAAAGAGCTGCCACAGAGATGCTTGTACACGACTCTGGATGAACGCATACATGCATCTCCGCTGGTTTTAGGCCAAGGGGCGGGGCTGCTGTGTCACAAGCATGCAGGTTCAGTTTTAGCAGATGCTGTCAGAGGCTTTACCCAAAAATTCCAGGACCAACTGACACTCGCTCCTGTACTGCATGAAAGTTCTCGCCAACATCTAGCATGTTCTGCCTTTTCCCACTGGCCGTCCTGGTGAGCATGTAGTGGTTACTGATGGAATCTCTACTCCCCCGATGACTAATGAACTTGAACACCTCTTGATGGGCTTACTGGCCTTTTGCACATTCTCTTTCATGTCCCTGGAAGGGGAGCTGAGTAGCCAATCAGGGTGACTGGGGCTGTGGGAGCAGGCCCCCTAGAACCTCTGTCTCACACCAATGGGGGTTCTCTCATAGGCACCAGGCTTCACCCACTTCGTCTCCTTCCTCAAATATTCACTGCCTCCCTCAGAGGTCAAACTGCTGTCAACGTCTCCCAGAGGAGGGGTTTAGAGAGAGGAATGAGTTGCCCAAGACCTCACAGGTGGAGCAAGGCGTGGAGCCCAAGACTGGGGGCCCTGGGTACATCTCCTCTCCCATGTCCCCTAGAGGAGGCAGCCCCAGGGAAGGAAACAGAACAGAAAGTGAAGAAACAACTACAAGGACATGGCTCTCACTGAAGAGTTCGCAAAAGAAGCCATGCTCTTCTCTTTCCTCTCTTCCTTCCCACCCCCTCTCCTCTCTCTGCATGTCACCCAAGCTCTCTGCATCTGTAGGCTGGTGCCCCAATTTTGACCCAGTGCTGATGCCCACAGTGCTGCAAAGGGTGGAGTCAAACCAACTGCAGTCAAATCCAGGTTCTTCCACTCTCACTGTGTGGCCATGGACCGGTCACTTTGCCTGCCTGAGCCTTCGATCCTCTGTCTGTTTCAGTGGTCCTTTCCCCAGAGCCTGTGGCCAGAAGTCAATGAGATACAGTGGATGAAGTGCCCGGCAGGGTAGCTGGGCTCATGCAGACCTTGGTTTACTGGGCATATGCTCACTACTTCCTCCCCCTACCTCCCGACACTTCCAGGAGAGGCAGGGTTCCCTGTCCTGCCTGGGGCCCACTCCCTGGGCTTCCTCCCCCTGAGTAGCAGGGTCAGCTTCCTTTTGTCTCCTGGGGCCACAGCAGGTCCCTCATGGGTTTCCTAGCTGTCTGAGAGCAGGTGTGACGGGGCAGGGACAGCATCCCTCCCTCCCCATATCCGCCCCCTCCCTACGTCTCCCTGCAGCTGTCTGCACTCGGGCTGACAGCCACACAATTAGCCCCAGAAGGGCCTTGCTCTTCTCAAGGGCTCTCATCTCAGAGCCCAGATGCCTTTATTTTGGGAGCCTTGCTTAGTAAAGTGTTTCATCAATGCCACCTCCAAGCAACACCCCCCCAGCCGCCGCCACACACACCCCACACACTCCCATCTTGCCTGTCCGTCCATTCATTAATCCACTTAGCATGTGATGAGCATCTCCAGACAGCCTGCTAGGCACCCAGAGACCCACAAAGACCCTTCCCTCTCGGAGCTTCTCTGCAGAGGGAGAGACAGACGATAAACAAGCAGCTGGCTACGGTAAACAGGATCAGGCTGGATGGTGCCCAGGACCATGGACAGTGTGCAGGGAATGCTCTGGCAGCGAGGCACCATGGGCGGTCTGTGCAGTTCCTACACAGGGCAGGGGAACTCAAGCCCACTGCCTCCAAGTGGATATCCTTCTCTGGTTTGGACTCCAAAGTCAACCTTGGCAGGAAGGGCCCCATGACAGACCCTGGGGAGAAGAGGGCATGTCCTGGGATGTGGCAGCTCCAAGAGGTCCTGGCTGCTCCCGGCCTGGTCTCCAGCTGCTTCCTCCCTTCCCTGCATGCCTGGCTCAGTCCCAGTTCCTCATAGGTGTCTGCATCTCCTGCCCCCATTGGCAGGGAAGGGAACTGCAGGAACTATTCCTTGGGCCACCATCTTGGTGTCTTTGGAGTCCATGGAGTCCAATCATCCGGGCAGTCCCCCATGAAACACTAGGGACAAGGTCAAGCTCACACAAGGCTGGTGGATGCTTTCTGATCTGCACGCTCAGGCCTCCCTCACTTGCCTCTACCTTTCACCTCCTTGCTGATTTGTTCTCTCCATCTCCGTCTCATCTTGCTTTTCCTCTCTCTTCCTGTCTCTGTCTCTAATTCATATCCCAAATCTGATTTTTATCTTAACATTCATTCCCTTTAAATAAAAAAAAACATGCTGAACCCCTACTGGGTGCCAGGTAAGGGGTGAGGAGCTCGGATCTCATCAAAGATGAGTAAGACATGGACGTCCCCAGAAGGAGATGAGTCATGTGCTGACATCAGGGCAATGGGGAGGCTGAAAGTGACCCGTGCCATCAAGGAGACACTGATAGGAGCCACAGAGGGGGCTCCTGGAGGAAGTGGTGTTTTTTAGTCAGAGCTTGAAATATGGTCAACGTTAACAAAATTTGTTCAGGATGTAGGCAGCGAGGTTGCTCTCCAGCCAGCCAGTTGCTCAGACACCAGCTCATCCGGGTGGAACATAGGGAATTTGAATATTATCTTTCAGCCAGTTCACCCGTCTCTGATCTTACAGATCTCACCACCTTGTCCATCTCTCTCCTCTTTTCCATTCACACTGAACCCTTCACAGACTAGAAGACAGTACACTTCCAAGCTCTGCCTTCAACTTCCTTTTCTCTCCAGCCTCTTTTCTCAAATCAGTCGTTCTCTGCAGCATCCTTTCTCCTTCAACTCCACCATCACGGGTGTCTTACAGTCCAGGTCTGACTGCCTTGACTCAACTCTCTCATCCCCGGTCACCAGCCTCCCAGGGCTGTTGTGCAAATCAAACATGACAAAGGTGTGGAAATGCTGCCTATTGGTAACGAGACTCTTTGGTGTTCGTGAGCGCTTTTTGGACTGCAAGTGACAGAAACCCAACTCCAAATGGCCTGAAGGGAAGACAGAAGGTCTGGCTGTGGGCCTCAGACACACGCTCTTTCTTCCTTTTTGGATTTTGTGTTGGTATCACTCATGGGCAGGCTCCCCTTTCAGCTGACTACTCCTTTACGAGCTGAGTAGCTCCCATGGAATTAGAGTATCCCTTTCTCCATGGTTCCAGCAAAGTTTTGGGATTGAGTGTCAGGGCACTACCTCTCAACCAATTCCCAGATCCAGGCGAGGGCCACATACCACCACCAGGAACTGGTGAGAAGGTGACCTTACCCCACAATCCATAAACCATGAATGGGAACTGGGTAAGTTTCCCCATGAGTGTTGTTTCACAGTTATAGGAAGAAGGTAGAATGGTTGGCTTGCAAATCAATCTCCTTGCTTAAGAGAGACAAGGAACATGTTTACTCCCTCAGCCTAGGGGTCTTCTCAAAAAAGTCTCTGAGCTTGCAAAGAAGTGTTGGGTGCCTCAGCTGTGGTCCTGCAGAACCTTGCTCCTCCTTGTCATCAGACTTATCTCATTTGTTTTAATTTTCTGCTTACTTATCTGACTGCTTCACATGATTTTAATTATTTGGAAAGCAAACCCAGTGTCTGTCTTGCCTGTTGCAGTATGCCTGGTGTAGTAAATGGTGGATGGATGGATGGTTTGGTGAACAGTTAGGTGAGTAGATAATAGATAGATGGTTGAATGAATGGCTGCATAGTAGGAGAGATGATGGACGGGCAAATAAATGGTTGGATGGATGAGTGGATGGATGGGTGGGAGGAATGGGTGGATGGATGGATGGATGGATGGATGGATGGATAGGTGGATGGATGGATGGGTGGATGGATGATTTGGGAAGAAACTGATGAAATATTTTAAATGTGCTAAACCTGGACTGCCTGTGGACACACAAACAGAGCTGCCTCTCAAGCTGTTGATAGATGGACCTGGAGTTAGCAGAGGTCTGAACTGGAAAAAGGTCTAGGAGTGGAGACTATCACCATGGAGCCTCTAACAGAGGCCATGGGAGTGGATCAAGATCAGCAGAGAGGAGGCAAAGTGGCACACCCAAGGTCACACAGCGCATCAGTGACACTTGAACTTGTGATTCCAAGCCTGTTCTCGTTCCCTCGTTCTTCTTTCTTATTCCCCCTTCCAAGGCAGTCTGGCCACTACTGGGGACGGCAGCACAGAGTTAATGCCTCTGCCTTCTCCCCTCCCTCCCCCTCCTCAAACCGCTCAGCCAGAAGGGAGCAGCTGCCTGGGAGGACAGAGAGACAGATTATGTAAACTGCGATTGCCACCCACAGGAGGAGGAGGACAGTGAATAGGTATTGAAATGCGCTTTCAATAATGCATGTCCTCCTCCGCAGAGGCCTAGGGCGGGGACCAGCCTTAAAGAGACCCAGCTTTCCATCCCCAAGGGCTGGCCACACAGGTCTGGAGGACTCTGTGGACATCCACCCCAGGGATCGCCAACCTCCCACCCCTGGTGACACCTTTTTCCCCTCCTGGCCTCAGTGCATTTGACTTTTGAAAGATTCTGTTTCCCAAACATGCTGCATTTAAGTCATGACTAATTCATCCCCTCCATTTTTTATTAATCAAAGACACTTAACTGCCAGTCAGAGCTTTGATCAGCAAGAAGAAGCCACAAGGAGACACAGTCCAATCCAGAGCTAAGAAGTAGGACAGCATTCTAAGTCAGGCCCACCCTCTCTGTCCCGCCCCCCCAACCCCCACCCATCACTGACTCTGGAAAAGCCAAGAGACAGAGAAGGCTGGGTTAGGGAACAGGGATCCCACCCCACACCTTGGTCCTGCAGAGGGGGAAACTGACACCCAGAGCTGGTCCCTGGACTTCACCTGGGGTCCCCAGCAGGGTCAGTGGCCTGGCCTCACCACTTTTATCTGACCTAAAACTTGGCAACGAGACAGACACTTAAGGAATTGGAAAGACAAGAGCAGAGCAGGGAAAGGAAGGAAAATAGGAGTCTTCCCAGTGCCCCTGCTGTGCGCCAGACCCACTTGATTCAACCTCCCACTGCTCTCACACAGGCACCGTGGCAGGTACCATCGCCATTCCTGCTGTGCCTAGAAGGAACCCAGGCACCAAAGAGGCTCCAAGGCCAAGGTAGCCCATGTGGCTAGGAGGCGAAGGGTCAGGATTCTGGCGAGCTCAGCCCCTCCCCAGCCTGGCCAGGTGGAGGCAGGAGCTCATTCAGACCAGATATGGAGTTGCGCTCCCCACTTCAAACCTGTGTGGGTTAGGCTGACGATCTCACCTCTCTGATCCTGCATTCCCGGGATGAGGAGTTGGCAGAACTCCTTGTTCCTGGAGTGACTGTGGACGATAACAAGAGACAGTGCACTAGAACCCCCAGAGCAGAGGCTGGGGCACCATGCTCAGGAAAGGTATCCTCCCCCGCCATTCTCCAAGCCGGCAGGAGCCAGGGCACGAGGTGTGATTGCTTATGTCTTTGAGGACGTCCTAGGCCGTGGATCAGGGCAACGTGGCCTTGACCTCGCTCTGTCATCAGCGAAGTGGAATGTTTTCCTCTGGGCCAGTGATTCCAAGACAAGAGGCGAGGCTCTGTCTCTCCAGGTGACTGCTCTCCTGGTCCCTACCATCTGCTTCCAGGCTGGTTTTGTTGATGTCAGGTTGGAGAGGGCCTGAGAGTTCCCACCATGCTCCTGGACATGCTGTTTCTTTCCCCAAGGCAGTGGAAATCCCAGCTCCCAGCAGCTGGACAGAGCACCCTGCTGGGCTTGCCACACTCTCTCCTCTACAACCAGGTAGGACTTGACCACCCGGTCTCCCTCTAGACATGATTTTCAATGAATAAGTGCAGAAAAGAAGAAGAAAACCCACCCTGGTGCCTGGGCTGGAGCGCTAAGCAGTTCCTTGGGTGGGATTTCCACGTACATCAGTGAGGGATACAATGCACGAGCCCTCGTGTCCACCTGAAACCTCCGACTGCACCAAACCCTGTGTGGTTTTCCCACACACACATACCCACAGTAAAGTTTCATTTACAAATGCAGAAGGAGATTGGCCATAATATTTGATAAAGGAGAACAAGTAATACCAATGTAAAAATCATATACAAAAGTCATGTATGTGAATACATGCATAAACACATACAAAAACAACTGTGCTTTCTCCTCTCGTTCTCAAAATAGCTTCTGTACCGTACTCACACTTTACCTTGAAATGATGTACGATGTTTCGACACCTACATGATGAGATGAAGCGAGGTGGGGGCACAGGCACTGTGATGCAGCTTCGGGCCCCTACGTGGGTCACAGGCAGGGCTACACTGAGAGCCAATCTGATAACTGTCAGGTGGATAATGTATACAGCCGGGATACAGGGGACATTGACACAGACACGACTCCCTTTTCGGGCAGAATAGAGGAAGTCAATGTGAGATTTCCTCCTGCTTCGCAAAGTGGGGCATGATCAAAAAGTTAGGAAGTGTTTATCTTTGGAATTTTCCATTTAACATTTTTGGATGCCGATGAACTGTGGGTAACTGAAACTGCGGAGAGCAAATTGCAGCTAAGAGGAGGCTACAGGGTCGCAGGCCTGGGAGGCCCCCTTCTGTGCTAGCAGGGGTTAGAATGGGGCCTGGCTCTGCTCTCCGGGAGCTCCCAAGCCAGCTCTGGGGCTGTGGGGGAGGGTGGGGATTGGGCAGATGACAGGGAGACAGACTAGAACTGCTGGGTGGTTTGGGGCTCTGGTAAAGGCTGTGAGAGCGCAGGGAGAGGCACATCACAGCTGATAGAGTTGTGCGCTGAGCCTCGGGAGAAATGAGCAAGCTCGGATGCTATGTACGGCCAGAGGTCTTGACTGCCATTGGCAGTGGGAACGGCCTCCAGGCTTCGGCCAAAGAGCCACGGCACAAGAGAGCCAGGGGTCGCACGAGGGTTTAAGAAGCTCTCTCTGTAGAGGAAACTTTCACAAACACAGAACTGGAGCGGATGTCCCAAGGTGGAAGCAGCAGGCCCTGCCCAAACCACACGGACCCTGAACGGGGCAGCAGAGCTCTTTATGGAGGGTGAATGGGTTGGGCTGGGCGGCTGACTGGACGTGGCAATGCTCCAAGGACGGCACCCTGCGTTTTGGCCCCTTTGCTTGGCTCAGGGAGAGAAGAGGGGACCCACCCATGTCCAGGCCAGCGCAGGTTCCCATGGAAGCCTGGAGAGGGGCAGGCGCCCTCCAAACTGAAGAGCAACTTTGCTTCCGGCATTCCTGCGCGGCTCAACACACTCTCTGTGGCAAGTGAAAGAAACCCAACTGAGAGTGACTTAGCCAAAGGGAGGAGGTCTCAGTGTGTGCAGTGATGGCTGTTTCTACCACACCGAGCTCGGGCAGTCCGGAGGATGAGAGCAGATCTGACTTTCCCTCCAAGTGTTCGCTCTGCTTTTCTCCACGCGGGCGCCATGTTCAGACAGGAGCGCCTCCCGCAGCACCAGGCTCGCATCCCACCCCCTTGGCAACCCCCAGCCAGGAGGCGTCCAGAACTGCGGCTCATTGGCCTTTCTTGGGTCACGTGCCCGGGCCTTGACCTAATCACGGCCACCAGAAGAATGGCTTACGCCGATTGGCCAAACACTTGGTCATGTGCCCTCTACTGGCGAACCAGGGGCTGGAAGGAGACTGGGGGAGGAGCCGTTTCCTGGAGAGGGAAGTGAGCGTGGAAAGCCAAGCCGCCGTGCTCTGGATTATGGCCAGTGCGCTACATCCCAGGGCTGTCCAGACTTGGCGTGTTTGACACCTAGAGCGTGGTTCCACGGCCAGGCCTCCTCAACCCGACGCCAAGCTTCGAGGGCTGAGTGAGCAGAGATGCAGTTGACCTTTTGTACATCCGGAAGAACACAGCCCGCAGCCTGGCCAGCTCCGGCTGTCATGGGTGACAGAGAGACCCAGACTCTGCCCCCCGGGAGTCCACGGTGAGCAGAGTCTATTTTAGGAATAATTCTCCAATAATTTAGTGCAGTCAGACTTACTTTCCAAAAAATACGTCTCACTGCATTTTTTTTTCCCCTGGCACTCGGATGCTTGTATTTGCTTATAGATTAACTGCCTCCTGCGAAGATCATGAACTGAAAAGTCCTTGCAAATCTCCCTTTTACTTCCAAGTCCATGTTATCTTCAGCATTAAAAAGACCCAGCTGTCGCATCGACTGGATGTCCTCGTTAAGGAAGACCCTGGAGTTCCGTGGTTTCTTCTCTGCATGCATCTGGGTCCCTGGAAGGTGCCATGAACCCTTCACCGGCCAGGAGGGTGAGGGGCTGGAAGCGCTCTGTTACTGCAGGGACTACAACATTATAGAGGAGACAAAGGGGACTCCAGGGCTTGGGAGCTCTGTGGTCAGGGATCTGGACAAGGAAGCTATGTAGTTGATTCTGAGGACAGAAGGTATTCACCTGAGTATCTAAAGACCAGAGTTACAGAATGAGTAGGCTGTGGTGTGAGGTGTGGGGCTCCTCGTCCCCAGAGGTATGTAAGCAAGGACTCTTAAGTGGGAAGGTGGACCAGATGGCCTCAGCCTTTTCCAACAAACAGATCCCTGAACCATGGGCTGCAGTTTTGGCTCGGCCACTGCTTTGCTGTGTGGCCTTGGGTGAGACGCTACCCCTTCTCTGAGCTGCAGTGACCTAGATAATCCTCCTGGAAGCGCTGTGCCTTGTCTCAGGCATTCACACCTGCCTCTGTGTACTCACGCAGCATCTGCCCCACGCACGTCCCAGGGCTCTCAGCGCGTGAGCAGGGCGGCTCACCAGCCCCACAGGTGCCAGGCGGCTTCGCTGCTGCTTCTGTTCCTGGAGACGCTATGATTCATCACCCAGGGCCCCTCCTCCATCTGACAGGTGGAGAAGGGGGATGCAGGACCTCCCACCTCACCCTCTCCCTGTCCCCAATTGGCCCTGATCCACAGCAGATGCTGGGAATCGGCCGCTCTCCCCCAGGTCAGACTGAGGGCGGAGGCAGACCCTGACACTGGCGCTGGGAGAGTCTCCCCCAGGGTCCTCTCCACAGCAGCCTCCAGGCTAATTTTTTTAAAAGATTTATTTATTTATTTGAAAATCAGAGTTATACAGAGAGGAGAGGCAGAGAGAGAGAGAGAGAGAGAAGTCTTCCATCCACTGGTTCACTCTCCAGTTGGCTGTAATGGCCGGAGCTTCACGATCCAAATCCAGGAGCCAGGAACTTCTTCCGGGTCTCACTTGGGGGTGCAGGGGCCCAAGGACTTGGGCCATCCTCCACTGCTTTCCCAGGCCACAGCAGAGAGCTGGATCAGAAGTGGAGCAACTGGGACTAGGACCGGCGCCCATATGGGATGCCAGCACAGCAGGCGGCAGCTTCGCCTGCTACACCACAGCGCCAGCCCCTCCAGGCTAATTTACAAGGCAGTCATTACCACCCCCAGCTTGGGAGTCAGCTGAGGCCGGTGGACAAATTAGACACACCTGCCCAGCCACAGCCCTTCCAGGGGAGGCCCGGGAGCTCAACTGCCCCCTCCCCCTGCCAGGACAGTGAGCCAGGACCAGGGCCAGCGCTGACCCCCTCGTCCCTCTACCAGTGTTTGCCAGGGGACAGACAGCAGGAGTGAGCCTAGAGGTCCCCCTGCACACTGAATCCCATCAGGGGAAGTCACCTGCATTCTTCAGGCCTCCGCCTCCCCGTCTGTGAGGGAGGAGCTTGGCATCCCAGGGGCCTTCCTTCTGGTCTGCTCACCCCCCGGCCTCCATCTGGGCAGAGTTGAAAGCTTCTGGCCACACCCCACACGACAAAGCCCCGCCCTGACGTGACCCTGCCACGTTGGCACACACAGGACCCATGGAGGCGGAGGGAGGAAACCCAGAGGTTCTGCTCTTGCCCAAGAGCGCACAGCCAGGAAGGCAGTGCCGGGAACGAGGCCCAGACCCTTAACCCAGGGCAGTTCCTTGCCCAGGTGTTCCCGGGGCTCCCCAGGAGGCGAGCATCAGGCAGAGGGAGGGGCCAGGCCTAGCAGCCCCGCACCCCACCACTGCCAGCTCTTCCTCCCAGGGCCTCGTCCATGGCCAGTTCCTGTGCCTTCTGTTGAAAAGAGCCGGGCTCCAGTCTCTGCCTGGGGAGCCCTCTCCTCCACCGACATGACCCAGTGTCCCTGTGTGGGGCCTGGGTAGGCAGGGGAGGGGCCAGGTGGGTGGAGGAGGCAGGAGAAGAGACAGGAGAAGGGAGGAAGCTGCCACCCTCTGGAGCCACCAGCCCAGGCCAGGGCACAGCAGAGCAGGAGAGGGATGATGGGATGTGCCTCCCGAGCACTGATTTGCACAAATCAAGAGGGATGCAGAGATGATCTGCCCATTTGTCGGTGAGCACACTGATGCTCAGACGTGAAACACCTTGCCTGGGTCACAGGACCAGAAGGCGCCGGAGCCCAGGTATAACCACCGCGAAGCCCCACCCAGGGGAGCCGAGCGAGGCAGCTTCCCCCAGGAGGGCAGCTTAGCAAGGGAAGCAGCCCGGCCAGGCTTAGCCTCTGCCTCCGCCTCCTCCTCACTCAGGGCACTTACAGGGGCGCCTGTGTCTCCTGGGGGCATCCTGGCACATGGCTCCCCAGGCAGGCAAGGGACAGGTAAAATCCAATCTCTGGAGTCATCATTCCCCCAGAGCTTTCCTGGAAACAGCAGGAAGCTATTTTTAAAAGCAGCATCGGCAGGCAGTAACCCGGGAGATGAAGCCCCTTCCTGATCCTCACCCTAGGGGCCTGAGATCCTCACCCTGGTCATAGCTCAGCCCCAGTCCAGGTCCAGGAGCAAGGGGCGGGGACACATCGCCTGCCAGGGAAGAGATGTGAGTGGGCTGAACCGACCCGGGCTCTACCTGCTGGGAGGGGCTTGGACCCCACCCTCACTGTGGGCGTCAGGGAGCTGCTGTGTGTGTGTGTGTGTTAGCCCGAGTGTCTCTATATCCTATCCAAGCGTGAGGTTGAGGCACAGGTGTATCTCTGTCTCTGAAAGCCAGTACACGTTGACGTGAACCCACGTGTGTGTGTATGTGTGAGTCCGAGTGTGTCTGAATCTGTTTGTTCCTGTGTGCGTGTGTGTAGGTGTCTGTAGCGTGCGTGTTTACATCTGTCTGTCAGCCTCCAAGAAAACCAGGATGTAAAGGTACACCTGCAGGAGTGGGAGGAGCCTCAGCTCTCTCTAGGACTTGGTGCCCTGTCTCCCGACTGCTCCAGTCACAGAGGGAAGATTGAGGCTGCGAGAAAGAAAGGGACTTGCCCCAGAGACTGGTACTGTGGCTCTGTGACATGCCGGCATCCCATGTCAGTGTGCACATTCCAGTCCCAGCTGCTCCGCTTCTGGGAAAGCAGCTGCAAGATGGCCCGACTACTTGGCTTCCTGCCATCCACATGGGAGACCCGGATGGAGTTCTTGGCTCCTGGCTTTGGCCTGGCCCAGCCCCAGCCATTGCAACCATTTAGGGAGTGAACCAGTGGATGGAAGACCTCTCTCTTTCCCTCTCTCTGATGCTCTGCTTTTCAGATAATAGACAAATCTTGAAAGACAGAAAACGAAAGGGCTTTGAGCTGGTCAGTCAGTTGCAGAGTGACTGAGCCCCTACTTGAGCCTGTCTGCGTGGTGGCTCAGTGCAAACTTCATTTCCAAGGCCAACACAGCTCCCTCCCTGCCTCTGGGCAGGTGAGGACCACGTGGGCCGGTCACCCCAGAGCGTTTCGCGTCGGCTGCTGGGAGCAGGGAGGTTTCCAGACATGAGTCGTCTGTGGCACATCCTGGGTGGAGCATTGATCACATTAGAGAACCTTTGCTGTCAGGGAGAGGCTGAGAGCTGTGCCTGGAGAGACCCCCGAGAGCGGCAGCCCCCAGTCTGGCAGGAGGACACACAGGTGACCCAAACTCTGGACGTGCTGTTGTGTCTGAGCGAGTGCCAACAGAGGAGCACCACACATTGATAAAATTGGATGATCCTTTATTGCCAGCAGTGGAGAGAGGGCTCATGCCTTAAAGAACTCTCGACCCCAAAGCTCAAAGCAACAGGGTTTATAAAGACAAAAACCACAAGACCGGGGCGGGGGGGGGGGGGTACACGATTGCTAAGGTCAAGCTGACCTAAAACATATGCAACACTAATATTAATTATAATCTTGACCATACCAATTACAGTCTTGATGTTAGTCCTGGCACCGACCTTTAGCATATGTAGGACGTTAGACAAATTACAATCCTAACATTAATGCAGCTGCAGCCTATCTATTTTAAATTTGAGTGATTGTGCTCGGGGACCTCTGTGTTTTGCCAAGCAGGAGGTACTGTACTGTTATTGTCTGAGTTTCATGCCACAGTTTGTCTCAGACCATATTTTCACAATGGGGGGGTGCTTTCTAAAGATGGAGTCTTGGGGCCGGCGCCACGGCTCATTAGGCTAATCCTCCACCTTGCGGCACCGGCACACCAGGTTCTAGTCCCGGTCGGGGCACCAGATTCTGTCCCGGTTGCCCCTCTTCCAGGCCAGCTCTCTGCTGTGGCCCAGGAAGGCAGTGGAGGATGGCCCAAGTGCTTGGGCCCTGCACCCCATGGGAGACCAGGAGAAGCACCTGGCTCCTGCCATCAGATCAGAGCGGTGCGCCGGCCGCAGTGTGCCAGCCACGGAGACCATTGGAGGGTGAACCAATGGCAAAAAGGAAGACCTTTCTCTCTGTCGCTCTCCCTCCCTGTCCACTCTGCCTGTCAAAAACTAAAATAAAATAAAAATAAAAATAAAAAAAGCAAAGCAGAGGCCGGCGTCGCGGCTCAATAGGCTAATCCTCCGCCTTGCGGCGCTGGCACACGGGGTTCTAGCCCTGGTCAGGGCGCCGGATTCTGTCCTGGTTGCCCCTCATCCAGGCCAGCTCTCTGCTGTGGCCAGGGAGTGCAGTGGAGGATGGCCCAAGTCCTTGGGCCCTGCACCCGCATGGGAGACCAGGAGAAGCACCTGGCTCCTGCCATCAGATCAGCATGGTGCGCCGGCCGCAGCGCGCTGGCCGCAGCGGCCATTGGAGGGTGAACCAACGGCAAAGGAAGACCTTTCTCTCTGTCTCTCTCTCTCACTGTCCACTCTGCCTGTCAAAAAAAAAAAAAAAAAAAAAGATGGAGTCTTGGATACTCTAAAACGGAGTCCCTCTTGTGATGTCAGGATGTTACTGGGGTTCAGGATGCCTGAGAGAGGCAAGAGCAGAATCCCAAAGAGGCACAGACGCAGGGGCAACCGCTTCTGCCTGGAGGCTCCAACAAAGTAGCGGGGAGGGGATATTTGAGTTGGGTATCAGACATTGGAAGAGAAAGGGAACCGAAAGCCGGGGACACGCCCATGTGACAGCATCTTCTCTGCTTCCCGATCCCTTGTTCTAGAGAAAGTCAGCTCCTCCCAGGTCTGCCCCAAGACTTGTTCTGCCCACCATGCCTCTCGCTTGTGCTGGCTTGTTGCCATCATCTGGGATTTATTCATCCTGTCCGCTAATGTGCTCTGGACACCACAAAGGTTCCTGGCCCTGCAAGTGGTATGGGTGATACAGACCCGGTCTCTGCAGGTAGGAGGTGGGAGTGACTAAGTTAACCCACTGCATCAGCGGCTGCTCATTCCTTCAGTGCTCGGCATGGAGAGGGACAGAGAAGACCAGAGAGAGAGGAAGGAAGCTCTCTGCACACCTGGCTAGGCAGACAGCAGTTCTTGCAACAATGCGGGAAGTGCAAAGTCTCCATGGGCCCATTTCTGAACAATAAAGCCGAGCCTCAGAGAGACAGAGTTAAGTTCTTTGAGCTTGCACATAGGCCTAAGAGCCAACCCAGGTCTGTGCGGCTCCGAATCTGGGTTCTGTCTGCTGAGCTGGGCTGATTGCCCACTCAGCCAGACACATGGGCTCTGGCAACTGCTGCTTAAGGGCCTGAACCTGTCTCTTTATGGGGCTGCTTAGGCTGTCAGTTACATTCCCTTGGGGGAAATGCCAGCCACGCTGAGGGACCCCAGCTAGCAAGGCAATTGCCTGCCCTGGGAGTCAGATGGAGTGGGATCAAGCCACCCACCACCAGGGAGCCAGTGTGGCCCAGCAGGCTTGAGGTTGGAGTGGAGAAAGGGAAGGGGGACTCGGGGGATGTGGCTGGACTCCCTCGTCTTCCATACCTTCCAGAAAACACCTCTGCTTTAGCAGGAAGGTGAAAAATGAATGAGCCAGGACTGGAACCAGGCACGCCGATACGAGCAGTCACTTGACAACTGCACCAAACACCTGTCCCTGATGATTATTTTAGAGTGTATTCCTTCTACTCATAAAAAAACGCACCACAGTTATGGTTAGGCAGTGTGCCGTGTTCCGCTGGCAACAGCCTCACACCTTGTATTTACTGCATCTCTTGATAGCGGCAAGAGGCCACAATGAGTGTCTGATCCACAGGGACCGGGTTCGTGTAAGTGCACTCCAGGCTGTTCACGCCAGGATGAAATCGCCTGCCAATGCACGTGTCAGAACACGTCCCGTTGTGATGCAAGGCCAGGGGAGTCACCTAACCCAGTCTGGAAATTCCAGAAAAGTTTTGCAGGAGAGCTATTCCCAGTGGAGTGAGTCTGGGCAGGGTCGGGGGGAGGCACGCAAGAGAGAGACAAGAGGGTGTGCAAAAGCCAGGAGGCAGGACCAAAGCCACAGAGTGAGAGGTAGGCTATAGACATAGGTGAGCCAGGCACATGAAGTTCAAGATCAGCTCGGTCGACTGCAGTCTGTTAATGTCTTTGAAACAGATTGCAAACAATTTGTTGCTTTTGCAAAAAAAAAAAAAAGTAAAAACCTGAAAATCATAACATATAAATTTAGATCATATTACAGTTACTAGAGCTTGATGTAGCCCAAAGCGAGGATCCAGGGAAAATGTTGGGAAACAAAACATTGGGAAATGTTCAATCAATGCATAAGACAGGAATAGTGAGCAAAACAGTTCCTTTAAAAAAAAAAAACAGGAATTTATAGCATCAAAAATCTGAATCATGCTTCCCTGATAAATTCCACCAAACACTGCAGGAAGCGAAGTCACAGCACTGCTGTGTGAAGTCTTCAAGAAAAAGGGAGGGGTCTTCCCAGATGCATTTAAGTGGCCAGCATTGATCTGAGACTAAAACCAGACAAAGACATTACAGGGAGGCTACAGACACACGTGGAAGCTAAACACGCCCATTTTCGTAAAAGATTCACACATGGAATCCGACTAGCGCCACTTTGTTCCCAGGCGCTCCAGTCTGAGATATTCTGATTGGCGAAGTCCAAGGTCTTGTTAGAATCAAGTGACTTACTTGGAGGTGTATGGGTAAGAAAAGTCTCAGCGGCAAGTGGCTTGTAGATACTCAAACCGAGCGAAGTGAATGGAAGGCAGCAAGGTATCAGGGCTGCTGAAAACCCAGGACAGCTGCAACCAGGCCCTTAAGAAAGTCGCCAGGAGGCTCCCATGCCAACTCTCAGCTCTGCCCTCCTCTGAGCTGTCCCATTGGCTCAGGCAGGTTCTCCCCCGCCCTGGGGGTGGAGGGCAAGATATTGCTATTTGCAACAAGAGCTTGTCCAACTGGTGGCAAGTTATCAGGAGAGTGGGGACCTCCTAGGGGAGCCCGGAACTGGGGTGCCTGCGGATGGGCTAGTCATCATGGGTCTTAGCCAAGCATTCCGCCTCCAACTACCGCCCTCCACATCCCCAAACACAGAAGCCCTGGAGCAGAGAAAGGAGGCAGGAATCATTCCCATCCTTCCAGCCTTCTGATGGTCATTGACTGAGCGGGTCTTGACGTTGCACGGCAGTCAGAACAGGTGCAATGCCACACCCACTTTACAGATAAGGAACTTGAGGTCAGGAGTAGAGGAGATCCCACAAGTGGTGGAGCCAAAGCTTGCATTTGGAGATGCAGGATTGCACACCCAGGTGCTTTCAATTCTCAGAGAACCTTTCCAGGGGAAGCCAGACCCAAACGTGGATCTGCTATCGAAGCCAGGGAGAGGACGCTGGGGCTCACCGGGCACCGAGCACAAAGGTGTCTCACCTTTGGCGTCATTCACTCCCCGCTGCTGAGTTACGGGGCCGAGGCCGGAGCTGGGGGAGAGGAGAGACCAGATCTCAGGCGCTCTCTCCTGCACCTTCCCTAGGCTCTACTAGCACGGCCTCCCTGCCATCCACGCAGAGACCGCCCTGCCCTGCGCCGCCACGTCAGGCTGGGGCTGATTGAAAGCCAGGGCTTTGAAAATTTCCTCGCTTGGCGCCCGAAGGGCCCCACCCTCCCCCTTTCCACCTGGAGCCAAGGCCATCTGTTCCCTTTTGTCAGGATGCAGGCAGAGATGGAACTAAATTTAAATACTAATAATACTTAACATTTGTCTGGAAAGTGTTTTGCACACTAATTGCTGATTAATCCTGCCCAGGCCCCAGAGAGCTGTCCCTGTCTTTGTGTCCCCACTCTGCAGCCGGCCCCCTGGCTTTCAGACTCAAAGGAGCTGGACCAGTGGGTCCAGACTGAGGGCTTCAAAAAGAAACAAACCCATGCACGTTCAGTAGTGCTCCATGGCTAAGAGCAAAGCTGTGAACTGGGTCCAAAATACGACTTGGCTGCTGACCAGCTGCTGGATCACCAGTAGCCTTGCAACCTCCCTGAGCCTTGGTTTCTGTATCTGTGAAATGGGTATAGTGTTGCCTGCCTCTTGAATCAGTGGCCACCATGACTGAGCACCTGCCGTGGGCCAGTCACTGAGCCAGGCTCTGAGATACCACCTTGAACGAGACAAGGTCCCTGCTGCCGTGTAGCTCATGGTCCAGTTGGAGAGACAGACAACACTAAGACAAATATAAACTAGCAAGATACTCGCAGCTCCTCACTCTCAGGCTGTTAGGAAACAGTTCTGTAAATGTTTTTTAAACCACATTACGCCTCAAACACTCTTCCAGTTGGTAGAGTCCTCTATTCTTTTTTTTTTTTTTTTTTTTGACAGGCAGAGTGGACAGTGAGAGAGAGAGAGACAGAGAGACAGAGAGAAAGGTCTTCCTTTTGCCAATGGTTCACCCTCCAATGGCTGCCACGGCCTGCGCGCTGCGGCCTGCCCACCACGCTGATCCGATGGCAGGAGCCAGGTGCTTCTCCTGGTCTCCCATGGGGTGCAGGGCCCAAGCACTTGGGCCATCCTCCACTGCACTCCCTGGCCACAGCAGAGAGCTGGCCTGGAAGAGGGGCAACCGGGACAGAATCCGGCGCCCCGACCGGGACTAGAACCAGGTATGCCGGCGCCGCAAGGCGGAGGATTAGCCTAGTGAGCCGCGGCGCCGGCCGAGTTCTCTATTCTTACAACGTTTATCTAGAAATTGAAGAGAGGGTCTCCAGGAAATGGACAGAGTCACAGATGTAGGAATTATGTTGAGATGGACGGAGCATGGTCCTCTTGCATTCTAGGGAGTATAGGGCCCTGCAGCTTCCTGCCCTTGCCTTCCTGTACCGGAGGCAGCTCTTTCTAGTTGTTCCCATGTCTCCCCTGACTCCCCCAAGGTTTCCTGGACTGTGAGCCCACCCAGGCCTCAGAGCTGGGCTGTTCTTGTGGAGTTGGTGGCTGTGGCCGCATGGTTTTCCAGCTGTGTTCTCAGAAGCCCCAAGATGCCATGATAGGGCCTCCTGGGCCCCCTAGGGTAGGAGCAGGGAGCAGGGTAGGGCTCCCCACGTCCGCCACCACCAAGGCTAACGTAGCTCCATTCTCACTTTCTTATGCATCTGACTGCCACACCAAATGCGTCTCTTCTTTAAGAGAAATGGCTGATTCGGAGTTGGGAGACCAAGATTTCAACTCGGGCTCCTATTAGTGGATAACTCTGAGCAGGTTGCCCGCATCATCTGCAAAATGGCACTGCTGTCTGATCAGAGAACAGGAGAGATATCTGCACAAGCATGCTGGGCAGACACTTCATAAGCATTTTGTTGTTGCTGTTGGGATTTTAAAATTGTTTCCCTGTATTGAACAAGGTAGACTAGAGCTGGGTTGCAATATCCCACTTCACCACCAGGTGGACCCCGGCTGAGACATCCATTAGAAGAGACCCAGACTCCTATCTTTTATGGAGCCTGTAGCTCCAAAAGTGACTGTATCCCATTCATTTTAAAGGAGATGCCTGTCCCTGTGGTAGAAGAGCTTCATGGTAAGCCTTCCGAGGAGGGTGGAAAATCAGCAGAACTCATCACAGGGCCCACACAGCCACGTTCTCGCTGCCCGTGCCCAGGCGTGCAGTTATTCTGAGTTCTGCAGCAGGTTTGAGAGGGTCTCACCTCCTCTGCATGAGTCAGTGCCAGGGAAAAGGGGAGGTGTGGCCAGGAAGTAGGGAGCTCGTCTTGCAAGACTGTCAGGGAAACACTCCCTGCCTTACCCGCACGGGGGACGCCAGCAGGATGGCGTGTGTTGGACAAGGCATTTTCCTGTAGCACACTCAGCTCCAAGAACCTCCCCTGTGGTGGGCACAGGAGGACCACACACTGTGCCCCTCGGGCCCAGGAAAGTGGGGGACAATCAGCCTCCCTCACAGTAGATGGGCGCACTCTGGGATTTGAGGAGAGAACGCTCTTCCCATAAGAGGTCTTGCCAAGAACATTCTAAGGTGGAGCCCAGGAAAGCACTGGCCTTCCGTGCTTCGATTCAAGAAGCAGAGGCCTTTGAGAGAAGGTGAGGGTGAGACAGGAGGCTCCCGTCGCCATCCGTTACCTCCGGCAGCTTCCCAGGCCACCTCCCAGCCCAGCCCAGCCCAGCGCAGCTCCCCACACAGCCACACACATCCCCACAACGTTTGCAGACTCATCCAGGGATGCGGATGCATGGTCAGAATGCCTGGCAGCCCTGAGGCTCGCGCTGAGCAAACTCCCAGCAGGTGCAGCGCCGGCTCACAGCGGGCACGAGCACAGCGGGTGCAGCTCACACGTGCACAGGAGAAACACACGCACCAGGGCTGCACGACAGGAAGCCTCTGATGGGGACATTCCTGTGTGTGCAAACCGAGCAGTGCTTGCTGCCGTCTTGGAACACCCCGTTCTCTCTGAACCTCACACGTCTCAGCAGCAAAATGGGTTTTAGCAAGAGGCGAGACCCCAGGGGCAGGCCTTCAGGTGAGAGCTGAGTGTTGGTTGTGGTTACCTTGCCCTTGGCCTTACTCTTCCAGCACTCGCCGCTCAGTAGACAGATTCACTCAGGGCCTCAGAGACTAGCAGGGAAGATGAACGATGACCAGACCAGGATTGTCCAGTGTGAAGGGCTGTGAAGGAGGCGGCCGCTGAGCCCTGTGGGCGCTCCGGGGAGACAGCAGCAGAGCAGGCTGCCCAGGGCAGTGGGGGCTGAAACCTGCTGGCAGGGATGGGGCCACCGGCCGTGTTTCCACCGAGAACAGTAGCTCCTCGAGCACCCTTGGTAACCATCCCCTGACCACCGCCAATCATGATTCCCTCCTGCCTGAGCACCTGCCACATACTACCTTCCTGCTTAATGAGCCCAAGCCCACAATGAAGCCGCAAAGAGCCAGTTACTAGCCCTTCTTGAATAAAAGGGAAATCAGCAAAGGGGGCATGACCTGCCCAAGGTCACAGAGACCAAGGTCAAGTGTGACGCCAACTCCCTTGCTCTTCCCCTCTCTCTGCTGTGACCCACAGCCCTGCTTCCTGATTGCGCCTTGTCTCCTGAGTTCCCGGGGTGGGGTACACTGTGTCCTTGTGACCTGAACATTCTAGAAGGATGGTTGGCTCCCCTAATCTCCTCCCCTAGCTCCAGCCAGCTTCTCTGCCTCAGAGGGGGCCCCTGCCTGTCTGCCTGCTCTTGTGAGACAGCTGTGTGGGGGCCCCGGCACGGGCTTGCACCTGTGGGTGTTAGGCAGCCTTTCTGGGACCTGGGACATGGCTAGCTCTGCCCTCCTGAGACCCCTCCAGCTGCACACTCAACTCGTGACAACAGGTCGCAGAGGCGGAGACGGGGGCAGGGGCCCCAGCTCTGCACCCGAGCCAGACTCCTCTGCGGGCACGGGGGCGGCAGAGTCTGCACACCCTTCTCCCGCCCTCAGCAGCAGGGAGCAGAGGAGCTCAGCTCCACACAGCTCACTGGCCGCGGGCTGGGCGAGGATTAAGAGCGTTCCAGAGGCTGGGGCCAGGGCCTGATGAGTCAGCGGGCCTCGCGGGGTCAGCCAGCCGGCAGCGGGGAGGGCCCGTGGGCAGGGCAGAGGGCAGCAGCCCCAGTGTCTGGCAGCCCGTTCTGAGTCAGCCAGACGGGGCCAGCTGGTCAGACGCCAGCGACAGCATGCCGGCCCTGCTCCCAGCCTCCTCCGGGCCTGCCCCCGTCTCCGTCAGCCCCAGGAGCTGGGGCAACACCCAGGTGTCCTGCACACACCCAGATACTCACTGTTGGGCTGTCAGGCGGGAGCACACCCAGATGGACACACATGTGTGCAAGCTGATGGTGCAATGTCCCCACGTGCTCACAGCCACACACACACACACACACACACACACTCAGGGGCTCTTTCTGCTCACGCCTTTATAATTAAGACCCTCAGGGCACCCCAATCGCTGAGGTCACGTCTTCACCTGCCAAGGGTCATGGAGGGCATGCGCAGTGATCTTTTGGAAGCCGCTGCTTGCTCTTCTGCCCAGGCCGTGCCAGCGCAGGAGGAGGTGGGGGTTGTGGATAGGAGGCCCGGGGCTCTGGGAGCAGGAATGGGGGTCCCCACGGAGGCAGAGCTCGGAGGGCTCCCCATCGCCCCTCTCCCACAGAATGGTGTGTTCTGCTACCTCTGCCTCTTCCTTTGGGGTCGTGGCCCACGGGGTCAGGCTGGAGGGCAGAAGCCCCGTGTGCTCAGCCCAAAACAACCCTTACCCCCTCCTGACCTCAGCACACCCCAGCACTTCCTGTCTGTAGAATAAGGTTAAGAGCAAAGGAGGCTGGGGTACATAAAGTTGGTTGTCCTGGGTATTTGGTTCTAAGGAGGAGCTAAGACAGGGATTATCAACTGTGTCTCAGAGAACGGCTTGCAGGATGGGAGCAGTCAGAGCAGGCCTCTGAGGAGGTGTCTTGAAAGACACCACGGCCCATGTGAAGAAAGGGAGAGCAGGTGCAAAGGCCCTGTGGCTGGACTGAGCTTGCTGTTATTGTGTGAAACAGAAAGCAACGCTGTAAAACCAACATAGCGTGAATGCATTTTAAAGGGGCGTGAGTGGGGGAAAAACAACAAAACGGAACACAGGGCCTTTGCAGAGAAAGGAAATGGACAGTTGGTGTAGAATGTCATGAGAAGGGCCGGCACCGCGGCTCACTAGGCTAATCCTCCGCCTTGCAGCGCCGGCACACCAGGTTCTAGTCCTGGTCGGGGCGCCAGATTCTGTCCCGGCTGCCCCTCTTCCAGGCCAGCTCTCTGCTGTGGCCAGGGAGTGCAGTGGAGGATGGCCCAAGTGCTTGGGCCCTGCACCCGCATGGGAGACCAGGAGAAGCACCTGGCTCCTGCCATCGGATCAGCGCGGTGCGCTGGCTGCAGCACGCCAGCTGTGGCGGCCATTGGAGGGTGAAACAAAGGCAAAAGGAAGACCTTTCTCTCTGTCTCTCTCTCTCACTGTCCACTCTGCCTGTCAAAAAAAAAAAAAAAAAGAATGTCGTGAGAAGGACCAACAGCACCATTGCACGTGCTGGGAGCCTCGGCTCGGGGCCTGAGCTGTACTTTAGGAGAGCAGATTTCCACGCAGGAGACCCCTGGGGGGGGGATGGAAGACCCCAGGAGGGCAACAGCACAGGCTCAGGGGGCTTCTGGCTGCCCCTCTGCCCAGGACATCTACCGAGGATTAGTTCTTGGAGGAGGAAAGCCCAGGAGGCTGTCCCAGCACCCGAGGGGGCCCTGCAGCCTCTGGGTCAGCCTCCTTCCAGCTTCACAGCCGCCCTGAGTGGGAGGCGCCGGGGGACCCCTTTTGCAGCCCAGAAAGCTTCTGCACAGGTGATTACACACGTCCCTCCCCTGCTTACAACCCCTACCAGAAGCCACTATGCTAGTATGAAAACCCGTGGTCTAATCTGGGCCCCTAGGCTTGGTGCAGGCGCAACGGGCCCTACTGGGGTCTCTAGACCCATCTCCTGAACTCGCTCCCTGCCCCCCAGCGCCAGCCCCATTGGCCTTCTATTGCACCAAAGCACAAAGTTCATTCCTGCCCCAGGGCCTTTGCACATGTTCTTCTGCTCCATGGCAGATCATCCCACTAGGCAAAGCTCACCTCCCCCCAGGGGAGGGGCTACTCCTCCCCTCCCCGCTTCTCTCCTCTCTTCTTGCCTCGTTCCTGTGATTCTCTCCAGGGCATCCATCTCTGTCTGAAGCCATCTTTTGTTTGCTATTGCCGACTCCGAGACAGGGAGCCCACTGGTGCTCAGGCCTGGCTCAGACTAAGGGCCCAGGAGACTTGTGGGACAAAGCAGTGGGCGACGTGTCCCCTGACAGCCCAGGTGACAGAGGCGGGGTGGACACCCGGGCCCCTGACTGTCCAAGGCCAGAGTTTGTCTCCAGGACTTGGAGGGAAACCTGAGTGGGTGGGCCTGGGCCCCAGCGTTGCTCCCTGCTGCCAGCCCCTCCGACTTTACCCCCAGCAGCCTGAGTGTCACAGGGCGGGGCCGGGGGGGGCTGTCTCCTCACCCACCCCCCTCCCATCTGCAATCAGCTGGGCCAGGCCTGGGCTAGGTGACCGTCAGTCCTGCCGTGCCTCCCCTCCCTTTGTTTCTGGCCTTGCCATATCGCTCTCTACTTGTGACCACACACACAGCCCTCACCCCAGTCCCTGGCCAAGTCCTCGCCCAGGGAGCAGATGGAGGGCCCAGCGCGAGCCATTTTGTGCCCCCAGATTCCCACAGCCCTGCACAGCACATGCGTCCTCCCTGCCCCGTGGGTTCCCGGGGGCTCAGGGCTCAGCCTGCAGTGGGAGACAGAGGCAAGAGGGCTGGGTGAGGAGTTGGGCAAGCTGGGCTGCAGCCTTCTCCGCCTCCAGCTGGCTGTGACCTTGGCCGGGTCACTTCCCTTCCCTGAGGCTCCATCTCCCCCTCTGAAGCACAAAATCAGGGTGGATTTTAATAGCCCTGGGTAATCTCCCAGCTCCAAAGGGAAAATAAATTATTGGACGCCAGTTGTGTACCATCATCACATTTTTTTGATCTTGTAGCAAACCCTCTGCCACAATTCCCAAGATCCTTGGGGCTGAGATTTGCCCAGGTCCTCGCAGCCAGCAGGGGGCAGAGCTGAGCCGGCAGCCAGGTCCGCCTGGCTCTGCTACTCCAAGCCTTGGGTCAACCACCCCATGCCTGGAAGGCCAGCCTTCGCCCCCTCCGACTGAATAGCTCGCTTTGGCTCCGAATCCCTCCAGGGCTGCGGGAGCCATCTGCTGCCTGACAGCTGGAGGCCTTCAGAGCCCAAGGCCGAGGCCACCTTGCAGGCCTGGCTGAGCCCCGAGGCCCCGCTGGGCCACCTGGGGCCGATCAGTCAGCCTCTCTGAGCCTCAGCTTCTACAGAGGTACCATGGAGGGAACCCGTCTACCAAGGCAGGTGCTAAGACACCTCTGTGAGGTGCAAACGGGCCAGAGAGGAGGCGCCAGACTGGACTGCACAGGTGGCAGCGGGGCAGGGCGATGCGAGGCCACGGCGGCAGGCCGTGTCTGAGCTGAGGAGCCACACGTGTGAGGGGTATTTTCAGGACAGCCCAGGTGGAGCTGAGTCTTGTCAGGGAGTGGGAGCAGCAATGGCACCTGGAAAATGCTTGCCGCGGAGCCCCCAGCTCTGGGGCCACAGGGCCTGGGGCTGTAGGTGTCCTGTCCCCCACCCATCTCAGGTTGCCCCCAAGGTCAGCTCCCTCAGGGACCCTCCTGCTGGCTCCTCCCCCAGCACCACCACAACAAAGCACTTCCCTGAGCAGCGCATCGGCTTTGCCAGCCTGCATGGCTCCCAGGAGGAGGAGGCAGGCACTGCCTGGGACCCCGCACCCCCCCCACCCCAGTCCCCTCCTCCAGTCCCTATCAGTGGTAGGGCCTTTGGCTGTGAACTGGGGACTGCAGGGGACCAAGTCCAGGGCCCCTCTGGGCTGTAGTGCAGACATTACAGGGAAAAGGAGCCCGCACCCCCAACCCCAACACATCCGCACAGACTGGGTCCCCGAAGGGCATCCTGGCAGGGTCGGAGAGCCCGGATGTCTGCCTCTGGTGGGAGTGGCAGGGCCAGGTGCAGGCAGCTGTTGAGTGTGCCCGGATCCGAGGCAGGTGCCCTGTCTGATACCAACCACAGTGCAGTGATCCCTGCTCCCTGCCCAGGACCCGCGGGTCAGGCAGCCTCCAAGGAGGAGGCGGCACCAGTGGGTTCTGGCTGGACCACAGCCCCCAGCCCCCAGCCCCCAGCCCCAGCCTTGCGGCTGCTGGTACCAAATCCCCCACCTGGCAGCTGCGGCACAGGACTAGCGAGCATGGCTGTTCGTTCAGGAAACCCTTCCAGGCCCTGGGCACGGGGAGCCGGGGACAAGAGCCAGCGGGAGGAAGAGGAAGAGGCTGAGGCTGAGGCGGCATGGAGAGGACCCCAGAACAGGTGCACAGGTGGCCGCAGAGGGGCCCCATGCCTGCTGGGGTCTGGAAGGACTTGTGGCACAAGCGATGCTGAAGTGAGTCATGTAGAGCTGTGGGTGACAGGAGGAGGGAGAGGTGTAGCATGTGGACGGGGGAAAGGTGAGGCAGGTACAGCACAGAGGCCAGGAAGAAGGGGTTCCTCCCGGAAGCTGCAAGAAGTCAGAGAGCAAGCAAGACACAAGGGAAGGGAGACCGGGGGAGTAGTACCGGCCCCAGGGACCACCAGGGTGCATGGATTCCTCCCCTCACGGAGATTATATTCCAGTTAAAGAGACAAATAATAAACAGGTAGACAAATAGGTTTAAACAAATGACAATAAAATCAGTTTAGGCCATGGCCAGTGCCATGAAAACCAGAGGAACATGGCAGCAAGTGGCACCCTGTTTTAAAATCCAGTGAACAAGGAAGGCCTTTGCCGAGTGGGACACTGGAACCAGGTCTGAATGCCAAGAAGGAGCCAGATGTGGGCAAAGAGTGTTCCAGGTAGAGGAACCTGCACATGCAAAGGTCCCGAGGCAGGAACAAGCTTGGTGGCTCCAGGGAGACACAGAGTCCTTGTGGCTGTGAGTGGAGTGAGCAAGGGGAAGGTGGCGGGGTGGGGGGCTGAGAGCAGAGAGGGCTCAGCTCACGAGGGGCCTCAGAGACCCAGGAAAAGGCTTCCAATCTCATCCCAACCAGAGGTTTTCATCCAAGCTAATGGACACTCATAAACAGTGACTGTGGGTACGTGTGGTTTTTAGACATTTTTACATTTAAACTTTTGACTGATTGTTATTCATTTTATTTGAAAGGCAGAGACAGAGACAGACATAGAGTTTCCATCCCCTGGCTCACTCCCTGAACACCTGCAATAGCCAGGGTTGGGCCAGATCGAAGTCAGCTCCTGCCCAGAACTCCATCTGGGTCTCCTCTGTGGGTGACAGTGACCCAAGATCCTGAGCCATCATCGGCTGCCCCCCGAGGTGCACTTTAGCAGGAAGCTGGAGAGGGAGTGGAGGCGGCGGGACGTGAGCTGGGCACTCTGATGTGGGACGCACATGTCCCAGGCGACCACTGAGCCGCTGTGCCCGATGCCCACCCTGCTGTGTGTCTCATGGCAGTCCGTGTGTGCTGTGATGACACCGTGTTCTAGCAGGTGCTAGCAGACAAGAAGTCAGTTTGCGTGCCTGGGTGCTGCCGACCCATCCGTTGTTGCCGCCATCTCCCATGGGGTGTCACATCGTCCAGCTGACGGCTGGCAGGGCCACTCCCCCACGAGCGAGGGCAGGGGCTGGACTCGCTGCTTCCATAGGAGTGCATGATGGTGAGCTTCAGGCCTCAGATGTCAGAGGGTAGTCCCTCCAAAGGCCCAGAATCTTCCTGGGGCCAAGAGACAGCGATCCGTCACCCCACACACTTGCCTTATACGTGCTAGATGCTGGAGATGCAAAAGCAAATAGGACTTGACCTTGAGGGGCTCTGGTCTGCTGGGGGAAGAGGGGACACACAGAGCAGAGACTCTCCCAGCACAGGGAGCTATGCCTTGGCTGGGAGCAGCCTCATTGGGAGAGTGGAGAGAGGGTTCCTGGAGAGAAGTCCTCTGACAGGGGGCTCTGTCCTGGGCCCTGAATGCGGGTGTCATGGGAGAGGCCGGGCAGTGCACCTGCGCTAGCCTGGGTTCCGGCCCTTGTGTCCCTCCCCAACCCCCGAGCAGGCCCCTGGCCCCTGCCATGGAGCTCCTCCTGGCACCGCTCTGGCCAGCCATCTGGTGACGTGAGGTGAGGTGGCAGGCACACCGGGCAGGCTGTTGGCATTAGTCCCCTCGTGGAATGTTAACACGATTGTCCCTGTGGGGGAATAGCCATGTGTCTCTGAGCGTGCGGAGCGTGGTTTTGGCGCCATGTGTGTGCGTGTGTGTCGCTGAATGCAGGGGGGCTGTGTTTCCGATGTCACCCGTGGAGGTGTGTGGTCCCTGCAGATCCACCTGCGGTGCAGGGCAGGGGAGTGAGGGACCTGCAGCCGATGATGCTGATCAAAACGCGGAAGGATGCCAGTGGGTCTCTGCTTGTTTGTTTTGAGGAAATGAGAGCCATTCCAGAGATTCCCCTGTTGGAACATCACATTTGGAATGGTCTGGCATCAGCTGGCGGTGGCAGGGGGACGCCTGGGCCAAAAGAAGGGGGAGAGGTCCTCCGCGCGGCCGCGGGCGCCTATCTCACGTGGGAGGACCCCAGGCGAGGGTGGGCGAGGGGCTGACATTTGCGCTGTGTCTTGCAGACGGGGCGGGTTTGGATGCATGGAAAGAGTGAGTGTGGCGGGAGCGTTCGTGGGCGGGAGGCAGAATCAGGGAAGCCGCAGCAGGCACAGGGAGCGTTCCGAGGTTTTTTTTTTTTGTTTTTTTTGTTTTTTTTTTTTAGCTGGAACTTTCTGGATGTCAGAAGACCAAAGCAGAGTGGCAATTGGAAGGGCTGACTAGGGCCGCGCTTTGAGGGGCTCTAGCCAACACCCCAGCATTTCCTCCAAACGCACTTCACCTTGATGCTCCCCATCCAAGGGGTCATGATCAAATACATTCTAGGAAAGCCACACGCTGCACCACCTGAGAGTCACGAGCCCCAAAGGCACATTAAAGGCCCTGAGAAGGCCTGCAGGGGGCGCTCTGTCGGAGCCTGCTTAGCCCAGCTAACTCCCACTCCTAACACTTGGAAAACGCCGCGGGAAAGGGGAGAGGCACCCCTGTGTTTTGAGCAGGGTCGGGGCTGGGTGGTCATAGCTGAACCTGGGAGGGTCTCAGTGGTTCCCCTGTGAAGGATGGGCCGAGAGGGCCGGCTGGAGGCAGGGAGGCACAGCAAGGAGGAACCAGGGCTGCGCCGGTGAGGCTGAAGGGACACACGGGGGGGGGGGGGGGGGGGGACGGCTGGAGGGAGGGAGGGATGCGCATGGGCGAGCGGTTCTACTGATGTCCAAGCTGGCATCCGCGCTGACCGGGGCTCTGAGTTTGAGGAAGCAGAGGCGGCGGAGCGGTCACCCCAGATGTTTGCAGCAGGACCTGCGAGGGTCCAGTTCGGGGCCTGTGCGTAGGTGGCTGCACCCTTCCAGAGGTCCCAGGATGTTAATGCTGGGTCAGGGAAGCCCTCAGTGAGACCAGCCAGAAGGTTCAGCCATTCCTCCTGCCCACGTTTGTCTGTCACGTCCTCCTAGGCCACGCCCTGCACCTCCCAGATGACCCTGGCAGACAGGACAAGTCAGCAGGCTGGGGAGCAGGGCCATGGGGAAGCCTGTGCAAAGTCCCAGAGAGGTGGGGACACACTCTGCCTCGGGGGAATGCTGTGTGTCCCAGGTGGGGAAGGACACAGAGGAGAAAAGGCGTCCCTGGCAGAGGCACGTGCGGCCACTCAAAGGTGTGTGGAGGGTTGGAGAAGTGGAAGCCTGTGGCTGGAGAGAGATCTCATCACATGAAATCACATCATGGTCTGGGCCTCAGCTTGCCCACCTGTGAAATGGGTGCACTAATAATCCCCACGGTGGCCTCCCCCGCTAGGCTCCTGGGAAATGGCTGTGGACTCCCCCTCATCCCCTCACAAGGCCCCGCCAGGCACTGAGCCAGCCACGGGGAGGTCTCAGAGATGCATGAGCCCCAGGACCAAGGTGGGTGCCCTCCTGGTACTGGCACCTCTGAATCTTGGGAGGTGGTTATTGTTGGACTCACAGCCCGTGCTGTCCTCAGCTCCCAGGGGCTGGGTTCCAGATGTGCGCGTCTGGCAGCCCCACTTCGGTCCTGGCTCCGGCCCCTGGCTCCGTGGGCTGCTGCAGAGAGGCAGATGTATTTTGACAAGCTTGCCACAGCTTCTGCAAGCATCCGGAGTCAAAATAAGCCCTTCTCTGGGCAGCCCCTGGGACGGGCTATTTCTGCACCACGGTCTTTTTTCCCCCACACAGGGTGCTGAGCAACAATGATTTCCAGCTAAAAACAGAAGCTGCCTCAGCTGGAGCCCACAACACCCCCTCAACAGCAGCCACATCCGCACACAACTGCCAGGGCTCCGAAAGTCTCTGGTGTGGGCGTGTGCTCATGTAATTTCCCGGGAGGGTGAGCAAGCGACCCCAGGAGCCCTGTGATAAGCCTCCCACCCCAGAGAGTCACAAATAATCCCACTAAATCCTGGCATGTCTACGAAACTCAACCAAGAACAAAATATTCCCCAGCCCATACAGGAACAGTGACGCCCATTTGAAAGATGAGCAAACCGAGGCTCTGACCCTGCAGGGGGTGGAGGAGAGAGCATGTGAGCTCCTGGCTGTCAGGCTGTCTAGGAGCGGAGACGGAGCTTGCGAGGAGAGAGGAACAGGAATTGGGGCAATGTGGCTGCGAGCAGGCTCACTCAGGTCGGCATGGAGGGAGACAGAGACCCTGCTGTGTGACACACAGAGCCTTGTCCCAACCACATGTGGATTTCAGACTTTGCTACACCAAAAATAAGCCCCCTTTTCTAAAACACATATTTATTTATTTGCAAGGCTGAGCAGCAGGGAGAGAGGGGGAGAGAGGGAGGGATTAAGAGCCTCCATCCACTGGTTCACTCCCCCGACTTGGCCACAACCGTCAGGGCTGGGCCAGGCTGAAGCCAGGAATTCCATCTGGGTCTCCCACGTGGGTAGCAGGAGCCCAAGCCCTTGGGCCATCCTCTGCTGCTTCCCAGGCAAGTTAGCAAGAGCTGGATGGGAAGTGGAGCAGCCTGCACTCAAACCAGTGCTGTGATAGGGGGATGCCAGTGTCTCAAGCAAGCGGGGGCTTAGCCCGCTGTGCCACACACCTGCCCCTGAACTTGTCTTTTTATTCCACTTTTCCACAAGCTTTGTGAAGACCCCTGAGCTTCATTGGCCCCAGGAGAAAGGCTCAGAGCATCCTTACCACGCCTGTGATGTCATCCCCTCTGTCTCAAGCCTCAGAGGTGTGACTGCAGTCTGTGGACAGGACACCCACCCCTCACCTCCAGATCAGGCCCTCAACTGCAGTCGCTGCGAGGGCCTTGAGAAGCCAGCTCCCACGCCGTCCCTTCCCCCCAACCCCGGCCCACACAGACACCTGCTGAGCTCCAGGCCTCAGCCCCACCTCCCTCACCTACTGAACCGGCGGGCACGCGGGCTCTGGTTTGTCTCTGAGCCCTGGAGCTGACAGGTGTTTGTCCGCTGCACCCTGGCATGTGCTGGGGACAAGGAGAAAAGTCCCTGAAGGGTGAAATCATGAGGAAAAGAACTTGAACCCATGGTTGCTGGCAGTACAAGGCCAGGGCTTTCACCCATGTCCAAGTTCAAACCGTTCTTGAGAACACGGTAATGCTAAAGCAAAGGTTCTAGAACCACCCGGCCAGGGCTCAGGTCCCTGCCGCCTCTTCTAGCTGAGTGACCTTGAGCAGGCGGCTGCCTTGCCCTCCCCAGGGCCCTCCTCACAGCGCTGGCTCCGTGGGCTGTTGCTGAGTTCGCACAGGGGAAGCGCTTTGGCAACGCTGGCCCATGGCGAGGCAGTCCCCAGGTGTCCTCTTGAGCCGGGCACCAATCTTGCAACACGGGCTCCACGAGGGGCAGTGGCTTGTCGCAGATCATAGAGCCAGGAAGTGCTGGAGCAGGTGCATCCCTGGTCCCTCTCTCCAGCACCCCGGGGTTCAGCCCCATACCCGAGGCTCCCACCTCCTGACCACTCACTGGGGACAGCCAGACCTCCCTCTGCTGGGTCACTTATGGCTCCCACAACCCTATCCCAGCCTTTCTGCACCCTTCACTGCCTTCCAGGCCAACCTGGCCATTCCCCATAAAGTCAGAGGGAAAAGCTCTCTAAGCCTCAGTGTGCCCTCAGGTACAATGGGCTCATAACAGTACATACAGCACAGCAGATAGAAGGATGAAATGAAGCAATGCATGTGAAAGGCCTAGAACTGTGCCTGGCGGACAGGAGGCGCTCATTATCAGTGTACGGCTTGTGTTGTTATTATTGTTATCACTATCGCTCGAGGGATGGTGGGTGGAGACACTGCCCCTGTCTAGGAGCAGAAACCGCACATGTGCACCCCAAGGCAAGTCAGCAGCCCCGATCCGGTCCAGCCAGAAGGAAGTCACGTAGGTAGACAACACTGGAGCGAAAATCCAACACTACTCACTTAGTCTGCAAACATTTCCCAGGCAGCCACTGCGGGCCAGGCACTGTGCCAAGGTGTTTGGGGCTACAACAGAGGCCACACAGACGGCATCTCTTCCCCCATGCCACCCCACACCGCCATGGGACTCCCACCCAGCACAAGAGAGGAACCTGGAGCAAATAATTTACTGACGTTCAGTCGAGCCGAGAAGAAAAATTATATGACGCCACAAAGATGGCCACCAGGAAGCAGAGCTGGGTGTGAGAGGGTAGCCAGGAAAGAGCTCTTTCCCCAAGCACATGGGGATTCACAGCGATCGGAGGAGAGGGAGAGCAGTTGGTCAAGACCCAGAGTGTAGACCTGAGCAGAGATAGGTCAGAAGGGAAACCAGCCTCCTGTCAAGGCAGCGTGGCCAAGGCCCAGGCTAGTTGGGATCCAATCCCAGGTCCATAGCACACTGGCTGTGCCGCCCTTGCCAGTGTGTTGTGTGTCTCTTACACAGTTCCCTTGTCTCTGTAATGAGCCCAGGGTCAGCACCCTCGCTGGGTTATGTGAAATATCAGCATGGGGTGCTTAGCACCATGCCAGCCAATCCCATCTTAGCTGCCAGGGGTAGAAAAATAAATGCAAGTGGTTTAAAGGCCAAAGGAACTGCCTGAGTTTACCTACCTGAAAAATTCAAGGCAGTCATGTGGATCTCAGGAGGGGCTCGATCCAGGAGCTTACGCAGCATCATCACGTCCCAGCTCCCTCTCTAACAGCTCTTCACTCGAGCCTGGATTTCTGCATGTGACCCTGCAGCTCCAGCGCCAGGCTTTCCTGGACCGGTGACTCCGACAGGAGGAAACCTTCTCCAGCATTTCCAGAACAAGCCCCAGGGTTCAGCAGCCATCCTCAGTCCCAGGCCTGGTTACCTGCCCGTCCCTAGAGCTTGCGGGAGAGGTGATTCCACTCCACCCAGACCACAGTGATCAGAGGCCGGGGGGTTAAGAGTGATTCCCCAGGGGTCAGAAGAAAGGTCCCAAGGCGAAGTAAGACCAGCTGTGTGCACGTCCTGCTGGGAGCTTACCCGCAGCTGGGAGCCTTATGCAGAACAGAGGTTTATGTGGCTCACAGTCCTGGAGGCAGGGGAAGCCAAGTGTTTAAGTAGCATCTGGTGAGGGCCTGGGGCTGCTTGTATTCACAGCAGCGCATGGAGAGGAGGCAAGTATGCGTGGCAGAGGGGCGGACTCGCAGTAACGGACCCAGTCCCTGGGAGGGAGCCGCCAGGTGAGAAGCGTGCCAATCCACTCATGAGGGCTACCCCCACCCCCCAGTGACCTAAACAACTCCCAGCGCTGCTGCCCTGGGGAGTTAAGGTCCCAACATGTGAGCTCCAGCTGTAGCAGTTACACAGAGACACAGAGAACCCGTGCCAGAGCAGTCGGTGACATACTCACAGGGCCACCTCCTCCTACCCCCAGCGATAGGGTGAGCCCCATCGCCCCTCCAGACATCCGGGTCCCAGAAGAACAGGGGGGAAGAGTTTGAATTCCGGGGCTAAGCATCCTGGGTACAAGTGCTTAATGGCAACTTCCGGCTGTGTGACTTTGGCAAGTTTCCCGTCCCCTCTGCCTCATCTTTCTCATCTGTGAAGTGGGCATCACAATAACTCATCTCAGGACGTTGTGCAGCTCCAGTGAGCTGGCTGTAAAAGCTCATTTGCGTTAAACATCCTACTATGTGCCTCATACTCAGCTAAGATTCTGGGTACCGCCGTCTCTTACTCCTCATCTCAGACACTGGTCGTGATGGTCTCTGGGCTTCAGATGAGTAGGTGGAGGCTCAGGAAGGTGGCAGGGACTTGCCTGTGGTCACCCTACCAGGCAAACGACTGAGCAGGTGCACAGCCCTGGGCTTTCCATGCATCCTCTGCGCTCCCGCCACACTCCGCACGCAGCCGATCCGCCAATCTAACTGCCAAGCAGCCCGAGCCCAAAGACAGAGCAGGTTTCCAAGGAGAAGGAGGAGAGGTGTTGAGAACATGCAGTTATTTACAGGATGCTGTGTGGGCTGCTGACGCGGGAGGGAGGCGTCCTGAGGTGAGGAGGCAGTGGGAGATGCTGGGCCTCAGTTTCCTCACTGGAAGAGCAGAGAGGGTAAAACCGCAGCCTTCAGAGCGAGGGAGCCCGTGGCAGGAGACGGCAACTGAGCTAAGGCCACGCGGAGAGCTTGGTGGGGGGGTGTGTGGGGGTGGTCAGTCAGGTGGCTGTGGTCCTCATTGATGGGACGAGGCCTGACCCCAGGACTGTAGGCCTCAGTTTCCCCAGAAGTGATGGAAGAATCTGCTTGGATTCCACTGTGGTGATTTTGTAAAGAAATCTATGCACTCAGAGACCTTGGGCCTGAGGACAAGAGATGTCAACTAGGAACCCCTGGAGGAGGACCTGACCCATTGGCTGAGGCTCTCAGAGGCCCCCACCTGAGTTTGATAACCTCCAGCCCTCTCATGAGGCTTGCGGAGATCATACACAAAACTTGGTTCCCGCCACACACCTGCTGCCTGGGCTCCATTCTGTGGTCCGGGACACAGACCATGCTCTCTCCTGCTCAAGGGAGCATCCCATAGGCCAGGCCCTCACACGGGCCTCTGCAGCTGCTCAGGTCAAGTTCAAATGCCATCTCCTGGAGGGCGCCCTGGACATGTCTGGCCCACCTGCTTGCTCTCGTCACCCGGCTTCGCTTCTTCAGTGCACTTTCCTCTCTGAATGACCTTTCCATCTTTGTATGAATTGTCAGTCCATTCCCCCCAGAAAATATGCCAGAGGCAGGGCCCTGCCCCACCTCGCTCACTCTGTATCTGAGCACTGAGACGTGCTGGGCCCAGAGCAGGTGCACAGAGAACAAGGATAAGGGGTTCCGTGGGTACCGATCTTTCTCAGGCAGAGATGTGACGGTTAAGCCCGGCGGTTTCCATTGTGTGCTTCCTGTGTGCCAGGGTCCGTGCACAAATGGGCATTTGAGAAAGTTCATGGAAAATGGATTTGCAAGTATGAGTTTCTCTTGGTGCCAATCTTTCTTCTTAATAAGTGGAAAGTACACATTCCGGAAAAAAAAAAACTATGCATGGATTTCAAGACACATTTGCTACAAAATAAACTCGCACTTTTCATTCCATTTTTTCTACAAATGTGTTGAAGTGCCCCTTGCACCATCTCAGCCCAGCAATGTATCCACAAGGAAAGAATCAGTGCCCCCACTTTGCCTGTGAGAAAACTTGGGCTCACAGGGGAAGGCTGACTTTGCCCAAAGTTACACAGTGAGGACCGGCAGAGATCAGAGAGCAAGCCAAAGCCCCTCCTACTCGGCTGCACCCTGGGGAATGAGCCTTACAAAAGGCTTCTCTTACCAGAGTGCCGGGAGCTGGGCGCCCCAGGAGAGCACAGCCCACCCCCAGCTCACCCACTGACTGCACCCCAGATTCCTGACCCCTTCCGGTGGGCGGGCTGAAGGCGCCAGGTCTGGCCAATGAATGGCAAGCAGAAATGTGACCACCAGGGGAGCCATGAGAACCCAGTAGGAAGCGTGGTGCACTCACTCCCTGGAGGCTGTTTGAGGAAGGCTCGGTGACAGTGCAAGCAGGGACAAGGGACGGAGGATCCCACAAGGGTGGGATTACCACCGCTGAGCCAGAAAGGGCAAGAAGGAAGCAGATGTGGAGCCTGGAGCGGATACCCCAGGGGGCAGGACTCCACTCGAGAGGAGCTGCAGCCCTGGGCCAAGGGACACTCTGCTGACACTCTCCCTTGCCTAGGACACTTGCCAGCACCTCATTGTGAAACCCAACTGGAAACCCCAAGACAAAGGGAGCCTGCTGATTGGCCCACATGTGCAGGCCCCTGGGGCACAGAGTAGGGTGGAGACAGGGAAGAAAGGAATGACCCGGAAAGACAAACAGAAGATGACCCAAAAGGTCACTGGTGTGCATCACTGGGTACCTCGGGCACATTCGGCTCCCTCTTCTTTCCACGGTGCCCCTAGAAGCCTTGTGTTGAGATGGTGGCATCACAAGACCCCCGCAACTTGTGTGGGTGGGGGGAGCCTCCAGGCTTGCACACAGCCTAGCATGTTCTCACCATTACAACGGGAAACCAAACAAAAGAAGGCAAAAGCCACAACAAGCCAAGGAGAGACATCTAGGGAGGATTGCAGAGAAAAAGACATCTTTGGGGGACATTTAAAAACTGAGGCTCAGCAAAGGCAGCGAGCATTGAAGTTATGCAGTCCAGAGACACCCCAGAAGTCACCTTGGGAAGGCCTGTAGGGCCAACAAGAAGAGGTCTTTCAAATGCATCAAATGGAAAAGAGGTTAAAAAAAAAAAAGTCCCAGCAAGGTGCTTGATGACTGCCGCTCTGGGAAAGAGCTCGAGATGAAAAAGAGCTTTCTGGAAGATCTGAGGATGCCTCCGCTTGCTTCAGCCTTGGCTGAGGAGGACCTCAGGGAGATTCCTGCTCCCAAATTGTCTTTTGGAAGTGGGGAGCCAATGGCACTGCTCTCGCGGGCAAATGTTGCAGCTTCAATAGACACACTAGATGCCGACAAGTCGCCAGGGACGGATGGCACCCGCCCAAGAGGGCTGACACCACTCAGGGGTGAAATTGCAGAAGTCTTGGCCGGAACGGTGTGCGCTGTTGAGGGGCTGTGGCCGCAGGAACTGGGGTCTGTGGGGTCTGTCACTTGGGCAGAGCTCTTGGTCAGGGCACACGCCGTGGGCTTCTTCCCTACCTTCGTTACGTGACCATGGCACCAGGTTGTAGCAGGTGGGGGGTGGGCTTGGAGACTGAGGGTGGCATGCTCCTTCTTGGATATGAGACTATTTTTCAAAATTTTTTTAGATTTTATTTATCTATTTGAGAGGTAGAGTTATAGAGAGAGAAAGAGGGAGAGACAGAGAGAAAGGTCTTCCATCCACTGGTTCACTCCCCAAATGGCCTCAACAGCTGGAGCTGGGCCAATCCGAAGTCAGGAGCCAAGAGCTTCTTCCGGATCTCCCATGCAGGTGCAGGGGCCCAAGCACCTGGGCCATCTTCTACTGCTTTCCCAGGCCACAGCAGAGAGCTGGATCAGAAAAGGAGCAGCTGGGACATGAATTGCCAGTGCCGCAGTTGGAAGCTTAGCCCCCTATGCCACAGCGCCAGCCCAGGATATGAGGCTATTAAATGAAGGGTCAGGGAGGGGATACACAGCTCCAAAGTTACAGATTCCAGCAGGTCCCTGCCAGGCAGAGACAGAAACCTAATCCAAAAGCAACTGAATCAGAGAAGTGGTGTTTATGGCCCCATAGGACCAAAAAGTGCATAACAGATGAGGCTTCAAGACACATGGGGATGTGGCCTTCAAACACTCTTATCAGGAATTTGTTTCCCACCCTCTCTCAGCTCTGTGCTTCTCTGTGTTGACATCACCCCTCCCCAACCCCACACCCACTATAGGTCTCCCTGGAAAGTGGCAAAATAAGCAGCTGCTCAGGCGGCCTTCCGCCATTCTTGCCAATTCCATAGAAACAAGCTCTCCCCCACCGGCTCTGTCAAAGGTCCCAGGGAAGACACTCATTGGCTCAGCTTCCATCCTTTGCCACCCCAGAACCAATCACTGTGCCAGGTGCGTACCCAGCACTCCAATTACCTGGCTAGGGATCTAATGCCCACCCACGGAAGTGGGGCATGGGGTTGGCCCCACCCAGATCATAAAGACCGAGAATGGGAGAGGGAGGGACTCCAAAGAGAATCTGGACAAATAAAAATACAGTACATCACAGCAAATGACACCGAAAATATCCCAAGGCTAAAATGCCACCATGGCAGGGACAATGCATGGAGAAAATGTTGTGGGGGAACGTGAATGGGTTGAGAGACGCAAAATGTAAGGTTCAGATAAGGATGCCAGTGACAGGGTGTTCTGTGACCAGAAGGGGCCTACCCCTGGGGTTGGCACTGCAGGCAGCAGCAGAGCTGGTTAAGCCACTGCCTGCAGCCCAGTCATCCCATATGAACACCAGTTTAAGTCCCAGCTGCTCCACTTCCAATCCAGCTCCCTGCTGATGCACCTGGGAAAGCAACAGAGAATGGCCCAAGTGCTTGAGGCCCTGCATTCATATGGGAGACCCGAAAGAAGCTCCTGGCTTCTGGCTTCAGTCTGGCCCACTCTGGCCACTGCGGCCATTTGGGGAGTGAACCGGTAGATGGAAGCTCTCTCTCTCTGTCTCTCTCTCTCTCTCGTCTCCCTCTTTCTCTGTAACTCAGCCTTTCACATAAAATAAATGAATCTTTAAAAAATAATAATAAAAGGCCTACCCCTGAGACTGAGTACGCTCATGGGCCAAGTCAAGTCATTATACGGCCAACCAGCTGGCACCGTGCTGGGCGTGTCTTCCCCCTCTGGGGACTTTCATTGGCCAATCACAGGCCAAAAAGCTTCGGACTTGTTGTGGATGATTCAGGGATGAACAAGACACCGACGGTCCTTGCCCTTAAACAGCGTATACGGCGAGAGGAGGCAATGGAAGATCCCCTCTATCACAACGAAACGAACACGAGAGGGCGTGCTAAGCGGGAGAAGGCCTGCGAGGGAGGCAGAAGGCAGAGCCACAGAGGCACTCCTGGGTTTTGACTTGGTGCTGCAGGCCACGGTGAGTCAGCCGAGGCTTCTGAGTACAGGAGTGACACGGATGAGCCGCACCGTCTTAATGGAGGCAGAGAGGCCTGATGGAACGTCACAGGGATGATCAAAGGGCTGGCGACAGGCCTGCAGGGGGAGCCGGGAGAGTGAAGACGGGGAAAGCTGAAGGCAGGGGGAGCCGTGATCAAAGCCAGGCAGGGGAGGACACTGCACTGATGACGCTGGGCCCAGGCAGGGCTGGCATGGTGGCACAGCAAAGTCAGAGCGAACATTGCTTTGTTGAGCTCCTGTCGGGAAAGGTGAGTGTGGCACACACGCGTGCACGCGCACGCACACAGACACACACATACACACACGTCACTTATATAACCAGGACCCCGCCAAGAGGGGCTGTAGGTGGGAAATTGGGGATAAGTCACAAGCAAAGAGCTTCTGGCAACAGCTGTCACACAGGAGGGCTGAGGGTCGCAGGGCACCCGGGGGTGGTCCTTACTCACAGAACAGCCACGTCCCCAGGGCTGCGTTGGGCCTGGTCGGCCTCTGGACGCACCCTTGTCTTGCTGTGTCACAGCTCTGTCACCTCGCCTGTGTGTGTGTGTGTTTTGACAGGCAGAGTGGACAGTGAGAGAGAGAGACAGAGAGAAAGGTCTTCCTTTTTGCCGTTGGTTCACCCTCCAATGGCCGCCGCAGCCGGCGCACTGCGCTGATCCGAAGCCAGGAGCCAGGTGTTTCTCCTGGTCTCCTATGGGGTGCAGGGCCCAAGCACTTGAGCCATCCCCTACTGCCTTCCCGGGCCACAGCAGAGAGCTGGCCTGGAAGAGGGGCAACAGGGACAGAATCCGGCGCCCCAACTGGGACTAGAACCCGGTGTGCTGGCACTGCAAGGAGGAGGATTAGCCTATTGAGCCGTGGCACCGGCCATGTGTGTGTGTTCTTAAGTGGTGTGCACTTCCTCTCCTGCACAAGACAGGAAGGTGTACTACCCAATCCCCAGAACCTAGAGAAGCCTCAGGCACGTAGGGGACGCTCAGTACAAACAGCCGCCCCTCAGTAGCTGCAAGAAATCAATTTCAGGGCCCCCCTTGAATACCAAAATCTGCAGTTGCTCGAACCCCTTTTATAAAATGGTGCGGTATTTGCACAGGGTCCATCTCAGCTTCCTGTGTACTTTAAATCAGCCAGAGACAACTTGTAAAGCCTAGCATAATATAAATGCTGTATAAATAGTTGCTATCCTGTATTGTTTAGGGGCTAATGACAAAAGGGTATGTGTTCCATGCAGGCGGAATCTTTAAAATATTTTCACTGCACGGTGGGTGCAGTCCACGCAGGCGGACAGCTGGGGATGCAGAGGGCCGACGGCATTTGCTAAGTGAATGAATCCTTCCCCTTGAGTGAGCGCATCACGGCGCGGGGCAGGGAGACTTAGCCAAGAAAAATCTAAGTAGAAACTGCAGCCGGCGCAGCAATGGCAGGACCCACGTGGGAACACAGAGGACACCCCCAGCTCCATCGCAACCCCCCACCCCAGAACACCCACTGAGCCCTAACGGTCACTGGAAAAGCAGGCCAAGTGAACAGGGCAGACCAGGACGCCCCCCACCTACCCCACCCCGCAAACACCTCGGGCTAAGGTTCAGAGACGTGAGGTCGCAGGTCCAGGAAGGGGACAGTGCTAGGTGTGGATAAAGCACCAGCAGCCAGGGCCAGGTCGTGGAAGGCCTTAAGGCCAGTAAAAAGATGTTGAACTTTCTACTGAGGGCAACAGGAAGACATAAAAAGATATAAAAAAAGAAGAAGAATATTTTGTATCCATTAAGATCACTTTTGTTGCAAGTAGAAGGAAAAAAAAACCAGCCTGCATTGGCCCTCTCTGGTCAGGTGCCTGGCCCTGCCTGACCTGTTCTCAGAGGCCGGGGCATTGCAGGCAGGGGAACTGCACTTGCTGAGTGGCTCAGTCCAGCTCAGATGACTCCCCTGTGAGACACAGGTGGCCCCCTGGACCGCTGGGTTCTGAATCCATGGATTCAACCAAACGTGGATCAAACATATTCGGGGTGTGTGGGGGGGGAGTCGTCCGCAGTGAGCATGTACAGATCTTTTTTCTCTTGTCGTGGTTCCCGAAACAATGCAGCGTAACAACTATTTACATAGCATTTCCATCGTTAGGGATCACAAGGACTCTGGGGATGGTTTAAAGCACATGCGAGGCTGTGCGTGGGCTCTGTGCAAATACCACACCATTTTATATAAGGGGCTTGAGCAACTGCAGGGTTTGGTATGCAAGGGGGTCTTGGAACAAATCCCCCATGGCACCCAAGGGACAACTGTGTGCAGGTGGGCTCCGGCAAAGTTGATTCCGTGGTGGGGGGGAATGAGTTCTGGAGGGCAAAATAAGCCGTGACCCCTGTGTGTCTTAAGGAGAGGAGAGGTGCGCTCAGATTCATGTTGAGGAAAGCTACAATCCTCCTGCAGATTTAGGAGCAAGAGCAGAGGCAGGAGCAAGGGTTAGAACAAGGGTGATGGGAACCAGGCTGAGCCAAACTGGACAGAAGAGAGCCAACGGCTGCCCCAGAGGCCGACTCCTCATGTACATCCTTAGTGCCTGGCTCTGGAACCTGACCTCCGGCCCCCAGCCCTGTGATCGCCTTCAGCCCAGGAACATGGGGCCTGTTAAAGACCAGCCTGTGGCAATGTCTCCGCAGAGCATGCCTGTCCTGCTAGGGTCTCCCAGACTCTAGAACCCATTTCTCTGAAGCAGCATGGCCAGGCTCTGCTTCCAGAAACCCACCCAAACCCCGTCCAGAAGTGCGGCCACCCAGAGAGAGAGAGAGAGGGAGAGAGAGAGAGAGAGAGAGACCCAGCACCTCCCAGGGCTGCTGCTGCTGCTAAGCTGTGTTGCCCTGAATGAGGCACTTAACCTCTCTGACTATGAACGTCCCTATCAGAATATAAAGTGGAGGCAATGACATTTAAGGTAACAGAGGAGGCTCCAGCCTGGGAATTAAATCAGATACAGATCGTGAATCACCCAGCTCGGCGAGAGGCTCGGGAAATGAAAATCCCTTCCTCTCCAGCCCTTTAAGCTTTTTCTTGGCTTCATCTTTCCAAGACCTCTCTTGCTTGGTTGCCAAATAAAAGGGGGTTTGGTTTGGCTTTGTTTTCCTGCCCGAACCAAAGAACCGGAGCTTGAGTAGCACTGAGCAGCCATTTTTAGATTCGTGGATGGAAAATTCCTCCCCTCGTTGGGCCTGAAGTCTGAGCCCCTTCTGGACTTCCTGCAGGCCATACCTTCCGGGCGACACAGTCTCCTAGTCCCCTGCGTTCTGAAAGAGAAGGGGGAAGCCGGAAAGGGGTGAAGTAACAGAATCATCCCGCCTCACCCCCATTTTCCTCGAAGCTTTCAATTCTTTTCTTTCTCGTTCCAATTCAAAGAAACTCAGGGAAATTTCAAGGCAGCCTTTGGCCAAGAGGGCCATAAAAAGAGGACTTGGCTATTGGTCACTCTGTTGCAGTCCCCAGAGCACAGCCTTAGTCCGGTGTTGGAGAAAGAGGATGTTGCTTCCTAAGCATTGTTTTGGGGTGCCCTAACCCCCACACCCCTGCACTGGGAGGCAGGGACCATCCCCCTTTTATTGACAACAGAAGAGACTCTTGGTCACAAAGTTGGAAAGGGACAGAGGGCTAGTGACGTTCAACTCCCCCCAACATACACACACCCCCACCTACGAAGCCTCTGAGACTTGGGGTGTCAAGGGCAGAGGCCTGCCACCCCCACCTCTTCCCGGCTGCCAGCTTCCACTTCCATGTGGCTCACAAGCCCTGTGTGTGTGTGTGTGTCTGAGAGAGAGAGAGAGAGAGAGAGAGAGAGAGAGAGAGACTGCTCCTCCACCTGCTCCCTCTCCACCAGGACAGTGCTCCGTGCTCCGTATCGTCATGCACTGTTTGCAGGCACCTCTCCTCTCCCCACTCCCACTCTCTGCCTCAATCGCCGGCTCCCAATCACAGAGCCTCGGATCCGAAAGCATCTTGAGAGTGTGCATCGGCCCACGTGCTACCTCTCAATGGGGTATTTGCAGCTCTCCCTGTGGAACAAAGAGCAGGGGGAGAAACCCCAACACCTCTCACCTGCACCTTTGCCTGCTATCCACGGCCCTCCCTGCAGGTTTGAGAAATGAGTTAAGCGTGTGGCAGAAGCCCGCGTGGCATTGTCACTGGGTAGAGGGCTGGCTTCTGTCACATTCTTCCAACAATACCCGGCATGCAGGACTTGTTTCAGAAATGTGGACCTGGGTGCCGGGCTCGCCCCAGACGTAAAGGGTCTCCTTACCTTGCTGTGTAGCCTTGAGTCTCTCCTATCTGTTTCTCCATGTGTACATGGAGGAGACTTAGGGATGACCAGAAAGGTGCCTGTGTTACTAACTCTTTATGCACATTTCATTGCCTACACACACACACACACACACACACACACACACACTCATGCCTGTCAGTCTCCAAAATGGCATCCCGCCTCCCCATGGTGCTCTCTGTCTCTCTTCCTTTCATTTCCTTGACGAGAGGCCTCATGAGCTTCTTAACCTCTGCTGTCTGCTCCCTGCTCTCATAAAACAGCAATAATGTCCCCTCAACTTCATTTCATCAAAAAGCAAGATCTGGTTGTTGGCCGAAGCACGCTGGGCCCAGTGGGAAACTGGAAGTCATTCCCAGCTCACTCACCACCCCCCACATGGAGGGGTCCTGCCTGCTGCCTTGGCGCGGAGCCAGGAAGAGTGAGGGCGACACCAGGGAGGCAGTCCTTCAGGGGGCTTCCATCCCAAAAGAGCAGGAAGCCTGAAAAATCAAAACTTCTCCTATGCCGGGAACAAGGCCACACTCTGGGGTCCCTTCCAGCTCAACAGTTCTAGACACGGACATGCTTAGGGTGTAAGATTCTAGCGCTGAGCGTGGATGCGGATGAAGGTTGATTCTAAGCTTCAGTTAGTCCTGAAATAGTCTAGGATTCTTTTTTTTCTGGAGGACTGGGGTCCTGGGTCGGCTGATTCCCCAATTCTGTTGAGCCAGGGCCCAGGTTGTACGACCACTGGACGTGTCAAAAACGCCAGGGGACTACGGGAAGGCCGTGAACCCCTGGGCCTCTGTCTCAGAGACTGGGGTCCGCTCCATGCAGGATGAGGCCCAGGAGGCTGCCAGCTTTTGCCAAGTCCCCCCTCTCTGGCGCTTCGTGTAGGAGTGGCCCCTCTCTGACATATAGCGTTGTAAAAGCCTCCGATTCTGTGTTTCTAAAAGTGGTTCTTGGGTGGCCTTTTGCTCACGACTGTAATATTCAACAACTCTCCTACGGTCTCCATGTGGCTTCGGGAACATTCTAAGGGGTGAAGACTCCTGCTGAGCATGGGCTTTGCAAGGGGAGAGAAGAAGGGACCAAGGGTTTGGGCGCCCTGGAAGGGCTTGAGCAAGGCCAGGGCCAGGCTCAGAAAGCAAAGGGAACTTGGCTGAGGCCGTCGGCTGAGGTCATCAGAGAAGAGTTCTGGATGGACAGGGACATGCAACCATGTCCTGGAGAGCTGGAGGGACTGAGTTTGGGGGAGGGGAGGCAGAAGTCACAGCAGAATGCTCAAAAAAGAACCAGAGGCAAAAATTGGAAAGGTTTATCACCTAAACATCCTCCCTTGGGTGGCTGCCGGGGGACTACAGTCTGGCGTGCAGACAGCAAAGTGTGCAGATTCAGAAGAGCTCAGAGGAGAGGGAGCTGACTGTGTGGGGACATGGAGACGTCCTGGGGTGGGCTGTGTGGCCTGGAAGAGGACTGCTTTGCAGTGTCCCTCAAGGGGTGGTGGTGCTGGATGAAAGGGGCACCTCCACCGAGCTGTTGGGCAGGGCTCTGGGAGGGGCAGAGAGGAGGGCTCCCCAGAGAATGCCCACACAGATTCCATGGAATTCCAAAGAGTCAGGGCTCAGGCATTGAACCTGGGACCCTCTTTCTGAGACACGCGAGTTTAGAATGCAGGACCCTGGGCTCTTGGCAGTTTCCCAGTTGGGGCAAGAGCCGGCAGACACAGGTGCCCGGGGCCCCCTCTGGTGGAGGAGGAATGCTGAAAGAGGGGTTAGTCACTCTTGGTGGCATATTTTGCCTACACGCCTGCTCAGTGGTGATGACACACTCCTGGCTGCAAACACACACACCCCTACTGCCCCACACGGTGGCAGAAACATGTGTGCCGCTCCACTGTGACACACGGCCATCTGCAGCCTTACCACTGATGGTGGCACAGGACTGCATCCTTGCATATTGGAGGTCCTTCCTGATGGATGGCAACACTCAGGGATCACACAGAAGTGGTGACCTGTTCCTGGAGGCCTTTGTGTCTGACATAGTCTAATGATACCCTTTGTGGTGGTATAGTGCACAACCCACACAGCTGTACATGTACCCTTGCCTTCTATCCAAACCCTCACACAGTGCTCTAGCCACAGCTCACTGAGCTCTATGCTGTCATGGCACTTCACATCAGGAATACCCTTGGCAGATACTGATAGTCCCGTGGTGACAGACCCACACCTGTCCTACCACGTACTGAGGACAGCATACAGCACCTATGTCACTCCACATGTATGCTGCCACACTCACACCTGCACAGTCCCACACTTACGCACAAACACACACACACACACACACACAAAGGCACCACTGCTCACTGACGGGTTTGCCATCACACTGTCGCTCCTCATTGAAGGAGGCAGACCGGGGAGCCTCGCATCACACCCACGCAGGGCAGCACCCGGGCCACAGCTGCTGACAAAAGGAAAGACACTCAGCAGATGAGCAAGGGTGCCCCCCCATCCCTCCTCTGTGCTCCACCCCCGCAATTCTGTCTCTGCCTCTGGCACATGGCCACCCTCTCAAACCAAGACCAACTCTGCCCCTCCAGGCTCCTGCTAGAACAGCAGGATGTGAGTTGGCTTGCACCCACCAGCTGGGGTCAGGACCAGCCCGCAAGCTCCATCTCAGAGCCGGTGCCTGGCGCTTCCTGGAGACCTCGGCATCTCCCGGATGGCAGCCAGGGCGCCCTTTGGATGGAGGCAATTGCAGAGAGAAAGGGGCTGACCTCTGGACAGGCGTGCTCTGCAAACCATCCTTCCTGCTCGCGTTTGTCATTCCTCACACACTGTTCCTGGAGCCTCACACAAAGCACTCACATCAGCTCCCTTGATTGACTTCCTGGTGAACACCCAAGGTGTGCACATATCACTTTATGATTCTGTTCAATCCTGGCCCCACCCCCTGCCCCCACGGCTCATAAATGAAAGCAGGGACTCAGCAGACGTGACAGCACAGCCACATCTCGATTTTACCAGGTGACTCTGGGAAGCTGGCTGCAGAGCGGGCCCTGCCAGGACCAGAGGCTGGGCCCCTTGGCACTCCTGCTCGCTCGCGCTCACTCCCAGCGGGCTGGATCCCAGACACAGGAGATGAAGGGAATGCTGGCAACACCCATGGCATGGGGACCCCAATCTGGGTGTGAATCCGTGGCAGGTTTTTCTCTTTTTGATTTTTTTTTTTTAGTGAGAAATCGGAAAACAGGGATGACTATAAATGTCAATGTGGGAAAATATCTGTAGAGCAAAAGTTACATTTCCATAGGCGGTGGGATGTGTCAGAAGAGAAGTGGCCCATGTTGTGGAAGAGCCCCAGAACTCGGGGTTGGGCTAGCCTGGGTTGGAATCCTGGCTCTGCCAAAGACCCACTTTCTCCCCCTGGCCCTCAATTTCCCCATCTTGAAAAGGGGAGAAAGCGAGAAAATGTCACTGGGGAAAGAATGGAAGCTCTGATTGTCGCTGTGACTGGTGGTGTTGGATTGTTGCTAAGATTGATGGTATTGTGGTCAGGAAGTGTTAATGGTGATTAGCAGTTTCCCTTCAGTAATAATAAGGGATTTGGGAACCACGTCCAGCCTGGAAACACAGAATAGAGAGCAGGTGCTCATCTCTCCACCTGCTTTTCTCAAGGGCAAGTTCAATGGCTAACAAGTCACCATGCATCCCTATTCATTCAGCAGCCAAAGTTCAACTGGGCTGTCCAGTAACCCCTAAGATTCTCACAGCTCATCAGCTCAGGTGGCTTCTCAATAGCCTCACAGATATTGGCGTTCAAAGCGGGCTTTAGCTGTCACCTGGGCCACCAGCCTCTCACCCACCTGCCAGCTTCCAGGGACATGGACCCGTGACCTCACATGAGACCGTCCTAATGTTGATTGGATAGTTGCAATGGTGAGCAGGTGCTTGTCAAAGCTTGAGGCTGCTTCGAGCCCTTACCTTTCCCCCACTGGCCTCATTCTTTGTTGAACGATGTGAAAGCCGGAGTCGGAATCTCTCTTTGCAGGGATCATTTCTCCACTCAGCAACCAGTTCTTTAATACTGCTGTCCCAGGCATCATGCTAAAAGCTCGAATGCAAATGTGAACCCACCACCCAGCCTCCCTCTGCTCCAGCTCATCCAGGCTCCTCTTCAAGCAGGCTGCCCAGAGATGAGCTCAGGATTTTTCAAGCTCAACTTGGTCCACGTCCATGTCAAAGGCAATGCCAGTTGTGGAAAAACCCCGATTGTAACTAGAGTGCTGTCAGCCAGGTCCCATCTACTGAGCGTGTTGTTGAAGAATGCGGAGAAAGGGGGAGGGTGGGGGACCCTGGCTCTGGAAATGACAACTCCCCTCAGGCGTTGGTGGCGAGTCGAAGTCACTCTGATCAAACAGCCTCCCCACTGTCCCCCTCCTTCTGTGTCCGCCCTAGGAAACTGAAGAGAAATAAAGAATGAGCACGCCAATGACCCTAGATGGCGCCCAGCAGAGAACTTGCCCATAAGGGAAGGGCCTTCTTTATGCAAAGCCCCACAGCCCAAGAGGAGCTTCAGAAGGAGCTGGTCCAGATGAGGGGTGTGGGTCTGCCGATAGCCTCTGTCTTGTGGGGTCCCCCACTTGAGGCCCTGGCCGTGGCCAGGTTCAAAAGGAACAGCCCTCTGCTTGGAACACAGGGCTCCCTCCTCTCCCAGATCCTGTCTCTGCAGCTCATGCCACTCCCTTTTTGAATGGAAGCCATCCCCAGACAGAAGCAGAAGTCATCTCCACGCTGACACAGCCCTGATTGATGCATAAACTCCTATGAATCTTTCAAAGGCCTGGTGTGAGGCCCCTCCTCTTAAAGCCATTTCCCTGCACCTCAGGCCACCACACTGCAGGCAAAGTGAAGAGGCTCATTAGGAGAGAAACAAAGCAAACCATGAGTGTGAGGGCAGAAGGAAGGGCTGGGGGGTGCGGGGGGGGAGGTGAGCAGGTGTTGTCCTGCTTCTCAGAGGTCCCAGGGCTTCCCTGGGCTTCGGAAGGAAAGAATCTAGGATCACCATTGCCAGAGGCTCCCTCCCTGTTTTCACAGGATGTAGGGTCTAGAAGGGACTGGGGAATACTCCCTGGATCCACTGCTACTCGGCATGAGCCTTCTCCCTCTGGTGCACAGCAAAGGGCCTTACCCTCACTGCCCACCTCAGGTCTTCCTGCTGCTGGCCACTATGCTGAAGGGCTGCAAAGGCCATCTGACCGTGGCCCAGCCCCAGATTTGCTTATGGACAGAGAAAAGCAGGCTGATGGTCAGGGTCTGCCCAAACAGGAGTTCCTCCCGGTGGCGGTGGCGGGGGGGGGGGGGGGGGGCAAGGAGTGCAGTCATTCTGCCTTTCCCACAGAGAGGGTCTCTGAGCGCTGCTTTGAAGAGCCCTCTCCTCTCCCCTGCCCCCACCAGCCCTCTCTGCAGCAGGCCTGGGGTCCTCAGGGCTGCAGCCTCTGGGGCAGGCTGCGGGAGCTTGCTGGGGGAGTGGTGAGAGGAAAGAGGGGAGGGGGAGAATGGGAGAGGGGAGCAAACGGAGGGGAGGAAGGGAGGTAAGAAAGAGAGGAATGAGGGAGAGGGGAAAGGGGAAGAGAGGGAGAGGGGAGAAGAAGGAAGAGAGAGAGGAGGGGGAGGGAGAAAGAGAGAAGGATGCAGTAGAGACTGAGAGGGGAGGGAGAGAGAGGAGGAGGAGGGAGAGAGGGTGAGCAAGAGAAGGAGGAAAGGAGGGAGGGAGACCGAGAGGGTGAGAGGGGAAGAGAGAAGGAGGGAGGGAGGACGAGAGAGAGAGAGAGAGAGAGAGAGAGAGAGAGAGAGAGAGAGAGAGGTTTGAATTTCCCATCTGGAAGGGGAGCGGTAGCGCGTCAGGGCCTGGCTGAGGGGCGTGATTGGAGGGCGCCTCCGGCAGCAGCCGCGGCCGCTCGCCGGGCAGAGTACACGAGGCGGCGGCGGGAGCTGGAAGAGCAGGCGGAACCGCCTCGAACAGCCGGGCCGGAGTCCTGCAGTGGCTTAGACGGCGCGGGGACACCAGGTCGGTGCTGGCCGCGGGCCGGGAGGGCGGAGCCGGGCTGTAGGGGACAGGGTCCCGGCTCTCGCCTCGAGCCGAGGGCAACCCGGGAGCCTGGGGAGGCCGGTTTTCGGGGGGCAGCTCCCCGAGACCGCCTGGCGCGGGAGTGGGGGCTGCGTGGCTGCGTCGCCTTGGTGTTGAAAGGACAGCTCCCCGCGGGCGCAGCGAGGGGCCGGAGCTAACCCGGCAGGCGTGGGCCGCGCGGCGCTAGACCCCGGGGCAGGCGCCCAAAACCCCCCGGCTCCCGAGGAGCCAGCACCGCCCCGAACGCAGCGGGGGACTCAAGTGTCAGCCCAGAGAACTACTTGGAGCTGGCGGGGCTGGGGCGGCGGGAGACCGGGGCCGCTCCGGGCTGCGCTTAACCCGGAGCCCCCCGAGGCCCTGTTCGCCCCGAGAAGGGAGCCGCCCCCCCGAGGAGTGCAGCTCGGGCTCCGGGAGTGAGTCAGAGGGCGGCGGCAGGGCAGCGCACAGACCGCAGGTGGAGGGGAGGCGAGCCCGAGCGTCGACTGGGGTGGGCGCCGCCGGGGGCTGCCTGTCCTTCTCCGGGAGAAAAGGGCCCGGCAGCTCGCGTGCCCGCCCGGGCGCCTCCGGAACGGTCCCCGCTCCGCGTCACTCCCGCTGCCCGCCCCGCTCTGCCCCCTCCCGCAGCAAAGTTTTGGAGCGGCTGGGGTTCGGGGTTGGAGCGCTGTGCGATGGGGGAAGGGGCGTCTCGGCGTCCGACCCGAGCTGGTGGGCAGGGCTGCCCGTGTGGGGGTCTCCGCGGCACTCCAAGTGCCGGGGTCTGGTCCCCTCCTGTGGTCGGGGTGCGGGCAGACCCCGGCAATGCCGCTTTGCCGCTGGAGCCGTACCCCCCCCCCACCCCGTACCCTCCCCCAGCGCGTTTCCCTTCCAGGGGCGTGGGGTGGGGATGTGAAGGGAGGGGGTGGTGGTTCGTGTGGCATCTCCCTTTTCTGCCACCGCCATTAGCGCGGGGTCCCCTGCGAAAAGCAACTGAGTGTTGAATTGAGTTGCGGCGAATACAGCCCGGACCTCGAGCCATCAAAGCAGAAAAACAGCCACAAGGACAAACACTGCAGGTGTCCGAGTCTGCTTGTCAGAGGGCGGGGGCTCCGTCCCCGAAAGCCGCCCGGGGCTCAGATGGCCGAGCCGGAGCAGGTGCCTCCGCTGCCTCCGGGCTGGGACGAGCTGCGGGGCAGTCGGAGAGCGAAGCCAAAGATGCGCTCTAGGTCCCCGGCGCGCGGAAGGCACGGAAACCTGGTGATGCCGCAGCACCTCTCCCCCTCCCCCCTCCCCTCCCTGGGTCCCCTCCCCCAGCTCTGCCTCCCCCTCCCACCCACCACCACCCCCCAACGCCCGCACCCCCATCACCACCCTTCCCGCGCAGGCATAGACCGAGGCTTCCCGCAGAACCGCCGCGGAGCGCCTCCTGGCGGCCCGGCCAAAATCTTCATCGGCGTGCGACCTGCTGAACCTCCGCTCTCAGCTAAGGGCTTGTGGCCAAACATCACACACCGCGCACAAGCAGGCTCACAGGACGTCTGAGCTGGGAGTTAGGAGGGAGCACACCCGGAAGGCGCACTTCTCACTCGCTGACACACAGGCAGTATATCCTGACGATCGACCTGGTCCTAGGAGATTGAGTGCAAGTTTAGGAGGGGGTAAGAGACATGGGCACACTCGGAGTGATAAGGACAGATCCGCAGATGGGTAGAGCATAAGCTGAAGGCGGGCAGCACTGGAAAGAGCCACGGATCTCAGGAGAGGCAGCGCCACGTCTTGCCAAGATCTGGGCCATTTCATGGAGGTGGTGACGTTGTTGAAAGATCTTTGAAAATTAGTGCTGCTGTTGCTAATGATGATGATGACGATGATGCTAGCTAACACATCTGAGCTCCCACACTGGGGCAAACTGGGCTGAGCGTTTTGCATTATCTCACTTAATGCTCACAACACTCTCCATTTTATACATTTAGTCTCCCGCTCAAGGTCAAGAGCCAGGATTCAGACTGGCAGAGATGAGGTTAAGAGGTCCCGAGGCTGTGGGAATAGCAGGCACAAAGGCAAGGGAAGGGAAGTGAGCAGCAAGCAGCAGAACGCAGGGCTTGAAGGTCAACACAAGGACTCTGCTGGGCTTAACTAGGCCGTGGGGAGCCGTTGCGGGGTGTGTTTGCACGAGTAGATGTGTCCTTTGGAAAGATTAATCGGACAGCCACGTGCAGGTTGGATGAGAACTGGGTGGAGAGGGGGACAGAATTAGAGGTTATGCACAAATCCAGAACCTCTAGGTCCTGCCACAGCAGGAGGAGAGAGGAAGCTGGGGGAGGCGAAGTTTTTGAAGCTACAGATTCCCCCCTGCAGCACCCCCTCATCCCACTGCTCCCACCCGTTCCTTGTGTGATCTATTGTCTGGTGTCCACCTCCCCAGCCAACTGAATGCTGGGACAGCAAGAGCTGGGCTCCCTTCTTCCCTTCCACAGCCCCAGTGCTCAGGACAGTATCTGGCAGGGAGCAGGTGTCAAAAATAGTTGCAGGCGGAGAGGATAAATGAAGGAGGTCTGCGTGGAATCTGGGGTCTTCAGGCGAGGGGGTTGGAACAGGCAAGCTGAAGGAAAAGATGGTTGGGTGAAGGAGGTAAGGATGAGACTGACTGTCAAGACCACATGTGGAGCAACATCCAGAGTTAGAGGTGAGGTTTGTGGGACAGGGTTGGGGGACACCAAGCTGATGAGCTTAGATGAGATTCCCCAAGGGAGAAAGCAGGGAAGGGAGCAGGGGGGAGGGAGGAAGGGACAGCTTGCCTGCAGCACGGGTACATTTTAAAGGCAAGGGAAAGAATTAGCAGAGAGAGAGTAGACCTATCTGAGAGGCAGAAGGGAGACTGCAAGACGGCTGAGTCACAGAGCTCACGAGAGTGGAGAGGGCCAGACCAAGGCGCAGGGAGGGAGCGCTGATGCTGCGGAGGGATGGAGGAGGGGTAGGGGCTGTGGGAACACCCTCAGTAAGGCACCACTGAGGAGGCCTCTGCCTGCTCCCACAGTGGTGCACAGGCAGCAGGTCTCTGGCTTGACTTGGGGGCGTGAAGATGTGGAGACCCCTTCATCACGAGGTTAGAGAGAAGAGGTGAAGGGACTTGCAGGGCTCGGAAGCTGCAGAAGGGAGGGCAGGAAAGATACCTGCAGAGAGGAGATGGAAAAGGTAAGGGAGGGGGAGTGATGAACGGACTTGGGTGGGGGGTGGGGATTCGGAATCCAAGCACAGGCGGATAGGAGGGGTCCCTACACGAGTAGTGGGGTGTAAGGGTTCTCACTAGCTGGCGCGAATCATTTCCATTTGTTTCCTGAGCACCCGTCGTGTGCCAAGCACATCTGAAGCTCCCAAGTGGTATCATAGCCCTCATTTTCCAGGGAAGGCCAGGGTCAAAGGAGCTGGGCTGATTGTTCACATTCGCATAGCCACCAAGTGGCAGATTCAGGATCCGAGTCAAGTGTGCCTGTCCCTGGAACACCTTGCTTCTGCCACTCACCATACCAAGTGGGAGGAAGGCCACCTGCTGAAAGGGAGCCACTAGGAGTGGCTTGGACCTTATGAAGTGGAGACTTGGTGAAGGGACTCTCAATAGAATGAACAAGAGATGGCTCAACAGCTGAAAGGGCCATGCTGGGCTAGGTGGCTTTGAGCTCAGCTGAATAATTCCAGAAAGCTAAGGAGAAGCCGCCTACAGTGATAGGGATGCAAGCCTTGAGAAGACTCAGCCCTTGAGTGATGTACTTTGCAAACTGCAGGGGTGGGTGGGGTAGCTGGGCAATCCACGTTGGCTGCACGGATGCATGCCAGGAGGGGAATCGCAGAAGGAGACTGCTTTGTGATCGAGAGATGGCATGTTGAGTTTGAGTAGTGCCCACTGGACACCCAGGGGGATGTGTCCAGGAGGAAACAAAAGCATTTCCTGACTTATTCACCACCTATTTCTCTGCACGTGTGCATGCACACATATAAGCCCCAGAATGTAACCCGCAGGATGGCAAAGCTTTGTCTTCCCTGCTCACTGCTATATCCCAGGGCCTAACACAGCAACTGGCACACAGTAGGTGCTCAATTAATACTTGCCACATTTAGGAATATAAGGATCAGGAGTCCAGATACGCAGGCTAAGTGTCATTCGTGTCAATGGTCATCAAGACCCCCGGAATGGAAGAGTTCACCCAGGGAAAGTTTAGTAAAATACAGAGGCAGGGGCTGAGGACAGAGTCCCTGGGGGACAGGAAGGAAGGCGAGGCAAAGGAGAGAGGGGATGGGGCAGTAGGAGAGGAAAGAAGAGAGCGCAGCCGGAGGAGGGGGTCTGAGGGTAGCCTGTGTGCTGTGGGACCCTCCCACAGAAGCCTGACAGGCCACCTTGAGGAGGGGGAGACACTTCTGCAGAATCAACTCCCAAGTTAGGCAGGAGGCTGGAGCCGGAGCCCAGGTGCTCTGCTGCCGCCCAGCAGTCTGAGACGTCCCCACTGCCGGCTGCCGCCGCCACCACCACCACCTGCTAATTCCTCGAGCTCCAAGTAAATGCTGAGCCCGACTCGAGAGTTCCTGAAGTCACTTGATTATTACATTGTTCATTTCCTGTGCTTAGACACGAAGGCTTTTCACGGGGTCTGACATCGAATGCAAACATCTCGACTGAGTTGAACAGCCTTCTGATTCAGAATTCTGGGTTGGGGCGGGGCGCATTCTCTTGGGTTTCCTGGAAAGCGTGTTCCTTTTTTGGCTTATGGTCCCTGTGAGTATGCAGTGGGCACCATCTTGCTAGCTGCTGCTATGCCCCAGGCCTGTCACCAGTCTCCTGCCTTCTTCAGGCACCAGTTCAGGGCAGCCCTGATACTGCCCCCATTTGGTGCAGTGTGAACAGAACCTTCCAGGCAAGCTACAGCCGGTTTCACAGGATGATTTTCAAACCAGGCCCGTTGACGGCCAGGTCCCCTTGGATTTACGTCTTGTGCTATGTCACGGCCTGCTCTCCACAAAACCACCTACCGGGTAGTCTGATCATGTAGATAGGTTCTTGGGCCCCATAGTATGAGAAAAAAATCTGTCTGCTGTTATGATTTCTCATTTTGAAAGAAATGAGGATAATCCATCAGTGGACAGCCAGGGAACTTGGACTCATCCTGGTTCCCAAACCCAGGCTGGTTTCTCCGCCGCTGTTGCCCAGGACCCCTTTTGCTTCCTAAAAAATCATAAAACTGCCCCCACCCTGGCTCTGTGAGAGTCAAGGTCTGGGGAGTAGGGGGTCTGGCCTCAGCTGACCGTGAAGCCCTGTCACCCTTGGGAAAAACTGGGGGGGGGTCCCCATCCACAGCCAGAAAGACAGCTTGGGAGGCTCGTCTGTCAAAGAACTGTGCGAGTGAATGGTGTGAAGCAAGCTAAGCTCTGAGAGTTGGAGCAGAGGGCTAAGAAGGAGGCGGGGCTGGGGGGTGGGAGGAGAGCTCCAGGCCCTGCCTCCCCCCTCTCTTCCCACCACTGCCACACAGTTTGCATATTGAGATTCCCATTAAGATTTAATTCAAAGAAAACCTTCTGAGACAAAACAAAAAAAAGAAGAAGAACAATAAGCTGGAAGTCGGTGGTTCAGGGCAGGGGGCAGGAGGACAAACGTAGTCTTAACATTAGCACCAGCGGAGGCACCTTCAAGGCACGAAGTCCCGTACAGTTTATAAAGTCTCCAACACCCCCCTGTGTAATTTAAAATAAAAATCAATATTAAGCCGTAAAACACAAAACTTACATGTAGGCTGCAGTAAAAATAACGGATCACTCTGTCTAATTGCTAACGTCTGGCTGTGTTCCTCCTCACAGCTCTTCTCATGTTCTCTCGTACCTCTCTGGGGCTGAAGCTGGAGGCACAGGCTCGGTTCTTCCGGGGGGCGAGCCCGTGGCACAGGCTGGCCTCCCCCCAGAGCCCACAGGAGCCCTGGTAGAGGAGGTGCTGCCCGTTTAGGAGGATGCTTGGGGCTGCAGGAACGCCAGTGACTCGCCAAAGCCACAGGCAAATGAAGGAAGCAGGTGGCTTGCTCTCTTTGTCCCTCTCTCTCTCTCTCTGTGGCTCTGCCTTTCAAATAAATAAACCTTAAAAAAAGAAAAGCAAAGAAGGGGAGCCGGAGCTGTGGCACAGCGGGGTAAGCCGCCGCCTGCTGTGCTGGCATCCCAGATGGGTCCCAGTTCGAGTCCCCGCTGCTCCACTTCCTATCCAATCCCTGTTAATGGCCTGGGAAAAGCAGCAGAAGATGGCCTAGGTGCTTGGGCTCCTGGCATCAGCCTGGCCCGGCTGTGGTGGTTGCAGCCATCTGGGGAGTGAATCAGCGGATGGAAGACCTCTCTCTTTCCTTTTCCTTCTCCCAGAATGGCTCTTTCAAATAAATAAATCCTTAAAAAAATACACAAAACCCCAAAAACTCAGCTCAGAATGACTCCATATCCCAGGCTCTTTCTCACCCTTCTGGCTGAGAGCATTGTTCAATATTGCTCAAATATTGAAGTAGTGTTCAAGTCAGCACAATATTCATGATGAAAGTTTCCCAATGGAACCCAGAAGCTGTTTGACAGCACATAGGAGAGTGTTTCCAAAAGTTCATGGAAATGGAATTTGCAAATTTATTTTGTTGCAAAGGGATCATTGAAATCCATGGCTTACAGGAGGTCTCCAGAAATTCACGAAAATAGTGTATTATGAAAAATCTCTGCGTGGATTTCAAACTAGAGGCCTCAGACTGCTGGGGCTCCTTCTGTGAACCAGGGAGGGGCCCTCCACCGCCTGACCCGCAGCTTTGCTTATGCAGGTCGGCCCCCCACTCGGCGAGCAGGCGGCCCGGGAGCGCTGCATGCCGACTCAGCCCTGCACTAGGACACACTAACCAGAGCCGGCGGCATGGACTTCGTCATGAAGCAGGCCCTTGGAGGTGAGCCCCCCAGCGCAGCCGGGCTCCGGCGCTCGGGTCCCCACCCACCCACCCGGCCCGCCGCCTTCTCCCCTCGAGCTCTGCCTCCCATCCGACCCCCTCCTCTCCATCCCCACCGCATTCCCCCGCGTAGGGGCCACGAAGGACATGGGGAAGATGCTCGGGGGAGAGGAGGAGAAGGACCCTGACGCGCAGAAGAAGGAGGAGGAGCGGCAGGAGGCGCTGCGGCAGCAGGAGGAGGAGCGCAAAGCCAAGCACGCGCGTATGGAGGCCGAGCGCGAGAAGGTCCGGCAGCAGATCCGGGACAAGGTCAGTGCGGGGAGGCCCCTTGGCTCCGCCTCCGGAGGCTGGGGAGCACCGGGCGGCCTCCCTGCCCGCCCCCGCCCCCCAGAGGGGTTTCCCGGCTCTCACCTTATTAGCCCTAGTTCCCAGGCTGCCCCCAGATCCTCAGAACCCAATCTGTGTGGAACTCAAGTTTGGCGAAGGTGGGGAAATCCCATGTGCCCTGAGCACCAGTGCTAGGTTAGGTGTCACTGCCAGGGCCTCTGGGGCTGCCACTCCAGGGCGCGGCTGGTAGCACCGCGCAGGAAACCTGTTAAGAAGCCTGCCATTGGTTTGGGTCAGGCTGGGTCCCCAACATTGGGCTCCACTCAAGTGGGAAAATTTCCAGTGCTTGGAGACTTGAGGATGTCAAAAGGCAAAGAGGTTAGTATGCACAGGTATGAATTTTTTGTTAAGACTTATTTTGTTAGTTTTGAGAGAGAGAGAGAGACCATCCCCAAATGGGCACAACAGCCATGGTTGGGCCGGACAAAAGCCAAGAGCCTGGAACTCCATCCGGGTCTCCCACGTGGGTGGCAGGGGCCCAAGCACTTCCCAGGTGCATTAGCAGGGAGCTGGATGGAAAACAGAGCAGCCAGGATTCCAATTGGCACTCCGATATGGGATGCCGGCGTTGCAGGCAGTGCCTCAACCCGCTGCGCCACAACGCCAGCCCCACAGGAACGAATTCTAAGAGCAGCGCCACACACCGTCTCTGTGTGTCTGTCTCTCAGACCAGGCCTGAGCCTTCCAGGAAGCTGCCTTATCCCTACTTTGGAGATGAGGCATCTGGGGTTCAGGAAGTCACCTCTGCCCACCCTATCTCCCCGTGTCCCTCCCCCCAACTCTCCTCTCTGCCTCTCCCTTCCCCAGTACGGGCTGAAGAAGAAGGAAGAGAAGGAGGCTGAGGAGAAGGCAGCCCTGGAGCAGCCCTGCGAGGGGAGCCTGACCCGGCCCAAGAAGGCCATCCCTGCGGGCTGCGGGGACGAGGAAGAGGAAGAGGAAGAGAGCATCCTGGACACGGTGCTCAAATACCTGCCGGGGCCACTGCAAGACATGTTCAAGAAGTAGCCAGCCCTCCCGCCCCGCCCCACTCCACACGTTACTTTTCATTTTATTTTATTTATTTATTTTTTTGGTTGTTCTCTCTTTTCTTTTTACTCAGTTAAGTCTCAGTTCTGAAGGGGAAAACCTCAGTCGGCCTCTTTCCCCCCTTCTCCCCTAGGCCAGGGGCTCCTCCCCCTCAGCACCAGGCTCCATTTACACTTTCTTCATCCCAGGGTGTCAGCCCCCACCTCTCCCATGGAGCTTGAGAAAGGGAAGACAGCTTTTCCCCAGCAGGGGGCGTTGAACCTGGGGCCCAAGGCACCAGAGCCCCTAGGGAAGCTGTGGTCTATGTGAGTGTGATTGCCACCCCCCCATACTTTCCTTCATGCTCCCCACTGCCAGGAGGACCACTGTCCCCAGCCAGCCAAAGTAATGACACATTCCAGCCCTGCCCAGCATGCTGACCCTTGGCCTCTGACCTCCTGCAGGCTCCAGGCAGGGCAGGGGCACTGTGTGGCCTGGCTCTGAGGAAGGGAGTAAGGGTAAGCCTGCACTGTGAGGGCTCAGCCTGAGAGGCCCAATGTGTGGCCAGGCTGGGGTTCAGCTGGGAGGCTGGGACTTTCCTTCTCCCCTCTCCCTGATATCACCCAGCCCAGGAGTACTTACCCCCTTTCTCAGCCCCCACCCAAAGAGGCATGGCCGCTGCCAGACTGGTCCTTCCAAACAGATCTTCTTTGGACTTCAGCTCATCTGTGGAGGAGCCCTGTCCCCTCACCCCCACCCTACTTAGGTCCTGGGACCCCACTGCCAGGCTGAGCCCAGCTTGCCCAGCCAAGGGGCTGCCCAGGCCCCCAAAAACACTTGGAGCCATCGGGCAGCAATGGTCTATCCCATGGGACCCCTCCATTGGTGCGGCCAAGCTGCCCCCATTCCTCTCCACCCTTCTTTCCCACCCTGTCCTGTCCATGTGCTTCCAGGGCCCCGTGGTCCCCAGGAAGACCCTTCCTGGCCAAAGCCCCAAGTATTTGGGGAAAAGCCAATTTCCACTTGACAGAAGGCATCTGTCCATTCATCTCATTGGCCAAGAACAAACTCTCCTCTGGGATGTGTGGGACCAACCTTGGGTCTCCCCTCCCCCCACACTGTGCTCAATCAGTTGTGTGAGTACGAGCGGGAGGGGAGTAAATGAGAGAGCAAAGTGTGTGTCCGAGCATGTGTGATATGCATGGCAGAGCCTGCATCAGCGGCTGTGTCCAAAGACCATATGCCTATGTGTATGGTTAGAGTATATTTGTGTCTTGAGATTGTGCGTGTGTGTTAGTCATCACATCTCTGTGTTAGACACTGTGCAGCCTTATGTAGGTGTGCTTGCCTGAGGTGGTATATTTGGGTTGAGATTGTGTCATATGTGTGTGCTAGCCATCTCATACATGTTTAGAGATTGCATGTGTTAGCTTGAATATGCATGTTTTCAAAACGGCATGTGTGTCAGGAATGACAGATATGTGCTAAGTGTTTGTGGAAGCATACGTCTAAGAGAACTATTGGACGTGCTAGGGCTGTTGTGTACACTGTGTGGGTCTGAAAAGGAAGCTCTGTGCATGGACATGTGCTTAAGGAGGAAGAACACAGGTAAAGATGCCCACTCCCAGCCTGGAGACCATTGATCCCAGGTGGCCACATCCAACAGGAGACCTTGTCCTTGGCCTAGAGTCCTCCTGCCCTTGGAGGGTTCCTGCCTGAGGTCCTCATAATTCCACTGGACAGACCCAGGCAGTGCCCTAGGAAGCCATGCTGGGCCCCCACCAGGGCCTACCCCCAAAGCAGGGGCCAGGGAGGGGGCGACTTGCCTGCTCCTGAAACCCCTGCTCCTTGGCCCCAGTTTGCATTCTGCGGGTTTTCCATTTTAGTGGATTTATGCTTTTATTTCAGAGAGAGACATGTGTCTTCTCTGTCCGTTTCCAATAGTTAAAGCCATATCAGTTAGACTGCAATACTTTAAAGACAAGACAAAACAATCCATATGTTTAGGGAACCAGAAAAGTCCCCTGGTCTGTCCCTTCTCTGGGGAGCAGGACCATGGCAGCTCCTGCTCCCCGGACTTACTCTCCTCCCCCCTCCCCACCCCTCTCCCTCTGCCCCCTGTGTCCGCCCCCCAGGGGGCCTGTGTCTATGTCTGTGCTCGTGTCTGTGATGGGGAGCCACCTTGCACCCCTGTCGTCTGCTTGTCTGGTTGTGTCTATTATCCTGGGTAGGATGGTCTTTCTCGAAGAGTCCTGGGCATTTGGGGCCAGAGGCAGACAGGACTCAACCCAGGGGCCCCAGGCCTCCCCGGACCCAGAGTGTGAGCCCTACTTGGACACAGAGGTGGATACCAAGTATTCATAGAGGTCTCCCCCTTGTCAGGGGCCCTCAGACCTCAAAGGTGATGCCAGGACACAGAGAGTGCCAGATGCGTAGCAGAGACCAAAGCCAAGGGAACTTCCCATGAGCAAGAGAACCCAGCCACAGGAGATATCCCAGATGGGCCCTAGGGACCCCATGCTCTCAGAGGGCATCCTTTATGGTCCCCACAGCCCTGGACCCCTAGAATGGGCTTTTCACCCACCACAGTGCCCTCCAGTCCAGCTGGCTTAGTCTGGATGCACCTTCCAGACTCCTCCATTCTGCTCTCCAGAAGCAGGACTTGAAGTCTTCCTGGAGCCAGGGGCAAGGGGGAGAATTCCTGCATGGCACGGATCTGGCTCCAGCCAATGCCAAGCAGTCACCTCCAGGTCCAGTGGGACACAATGACTGTCATTTCTGATACACATCTGACTGTGGGGAGAAGCCAACAGGCGGCCCCGAGAGGGGGATGTTCCACTAGCAGGAGATGGGATGTTCATGTGGTGCACCTGGGGCGACAGGTGTGTGTGTGTGAGAGAGAGAGAGACCCACTGGGCAGGAGGGGGATGAGTGTGTCACACATAAACAGAGCAGTGTGCGTGTGACACCCCTAGGGGATGGAGAACAGTCACCTATGGAGGGGCAAGAACAGCATGAGCTGCAAGGAGCAAGCACCCCTGTGTGTGGGCACGGGAGCTGGTGGGAGAAGACCACCCAGACCTCTGTGCCCGGGGTCCCTGGCCAGAAGGAAGAACAAGGGCTTCTCTAGGTCTCCCTGGGTGGGGCAGTGGCAACGGGTCAGGATTGCTAAATGTGGAGGTTGTGCCTGCAAGCCCGCATTGGGTGTGCCTCCAAATGACAGCAGGAGTTGAGAGACAAGGACTGCAGCCCAGGGCGCCTCTGCAGGAGAGGGGCGTAGCAAGCGGGCTAAGCAACCACCCCAGAGGCTTGTGGCACCAGGAAAATGGGGTGGGCTTCCCAGCCCCAGCTGGCAGGCTGCCCACCGCCACAGCTCACTGCTCCACCCCACGACTCCACAGGCCCCAGAATGCACAGGGGAGCTGGGGTCAGACTGGCTCAGATGGGGGAGGTGTCCCAGGTCTGAGGACGTGGGCCCTGCTCTGGCCCCCACCTCCCTCCCTCCACTGGGGAGGGAACAGGAGGTGCTCAGGTGGTGCTGGGGTGGGGTGGGGAGCCCTGGAGAGGCCAGGTGGGACGGACCATCCTGCCCGCGCAGGAGACCCCTTTCCCACACGTGTGCTGTGTCTTTGTTGCTCTGCTTCCTTTACATGTGTCAGTGCCTGGGGGGAGGGGAGGGGCGGGGCACCCCCTCGAGCCCCCCTGAACCTGACCAAAAGCCATGGCTGTCGCTCCCCCCTTTGTATGACGCAAATGCTAAGATGTACAAAACCAACCATGACAACAAAGAAAAAAAGACCTGTACAGCAGCTGTCGGTCCTCTTCTGTCTGTCGGCACCAACTCACCAGTGAGGGCGGGGGGGGGGGGGGGGGGGAATCCACAAAGCAAAGCCCAAGAGGCCCCCAGGGAAATCTTCAGCTCCATCCTGGCTTCTGGCCAGGACAATGCAGAAGCAACTCCCTGAAGTCAACCAAGGCCAGAGGCAGGGCTGGCCCCAGAGTTCAGGTTCGCTCTAGCTCCTTTCAATGCCAGCTCGACACCCCCGGGTGCTGAGTGGTCCAGGCTGACCCCCAAGCTTCTCGGGGTGTGGCATTGGCCAACTCCCATGGGTGGGCTAAGGCGTGTCAATCATTCATCCCACACATGTCAGTGGAGGAGCTACTCTGCCTGGCCTTGAGCAGGAGGCTGGCACCCAGAGAGCATTCCTCCTGCTCACAGATACTTCCGGGGTCAGGACCAGACCAGAACTCCCCCATTCTCCTCCCCCAGTATGCTGCCTTAGGCTAGGCCCTCTTTCTCTCTGCTAGGCCTAGCGCCTCTCACTGCCACACACTGGTCTCCCACACACGGGCCCATCTTTCCATCCATCTTCTCCCCACCACCCCACAGCTGCCCCGAAACCTCATCGCGTACCTCCCTGCCCAACACCTTCCAGGGGCCTAAACTGCAGGGCGGCAGCTGCCTGCCAGGCAGGACTCGCACCCACCTGCCTGCTCCAAGCACCCCAGTCCCCACACACACACCATGCTGTGTGCGTCCTCTGCATATCCTGTGCCCTCTGCCTGGGAAGAGTGGCACCTGCCCTGGCTTGGGGTGCTGCTCAAGCCCCTCAAGATCCAACACAAACATCACCTCCTCTGTGAAGCTCACCCTGATGCAGCCCCCGTCCCCCTGACCGGAACGGACTCCGTGGCTGTGCTTGCAAACCCAGGATGGCACAGCTGAATGTTCCAGCTGTGCCACTGTCACCCAGCAGAGTGATCTCGAGCGAGCTACGTAACCCCCCAAGTGTCTGCTCGCAAGTAAAAGGGGCTGATAATCATCACTTTGCATTCCACAGTGGCTTCGAGGAGTAAGCCGGGTCCTGCACACAGACTCCTAGCGCCAAGCCGTCAATCAATGATGCTTTGCAAATGCTACTGCAAGCTGTGTCACTGCGCGTGTCTTCCTCGCTAACTCAAGAGCTCTGAAAGGGCAGAGCGCGCTTGCACCCTGACCCCTCCCCAGTACCCGGCACAGCACCTGGCCCCCATAGGGGCTTCAGACAGCCTGACGCTGATCAAGGCCATCGATCCCTGCCCTGCCTACTTAGTGGCTGCAGACCCTTCTCTTCTACTCATAGCCCTCTGCACCCACTGCATGCTCCGGTCCTCTCCCTGTCCTGTGCCCTGTCATCATCTCCTGCCCCTTCTCTCAGATCTGCCCATGACCCTGGGCTGGCGCATGGGGGTGGCAGGGCCTCTGGGCTCTGAGGCAGAGGGAGCCGAGTGTGCCATGGAGGCTGTGTTAGTCACTGGGAGCTCCTTCACAAATTCCCACAACCGTGGTGGCCTCATACTGCAAGCGAGTGGCCAGTGAGCTGTCACCATGTGCTGGGCACCATCCTAGGCACCAGGACTGTCAGTCACATGGTCCCTCCCCTCCAGGAATCTAATGGGGGAGACAGGTGGATAAACAGAAAACATCCACCACGGCATGGGCAGTGACACGGGCAAACTTGGGGAAGCCTCCCTGGGAGAGGTGGCATTTGGGATGAGTCTTAGGTGATGGAGGAGGGGCCAGAGGGGCTGGCGTGAGCGAAGGCGTGGAGGAGATTCAAGCACAACAGCCTGGGTGGTGGAAGTGGAGAAGGGAGCGGTGGGGGTGTCTGGAGGAAGCCACTGAGCTCACAGAGAGGTCGGGCTGCCAACCAGGCAATGGAGCCTGGGCTCCACCCAAAAGCAATGGGGAGCCACAGGAGGGCATGGGGCCAGAGGCCTGCTGTGAGCAGCCGGATGGAGAGGGGGATGGGCTAGGAGTGAGAGGCTGGAAGCTGGGGGTCCCAGGAGGGCCCGGGGCAATGTCTAGGTGGGGGATGATGAGGCCTGGCCTCTGGCCGTGGTGCTGGTTGAGGTGCAGGGGGCAGGGTGCAGGGATCAGGAAGAGGACCCATCAGGGCTTGAGGATCGGATGGCGTCATGGGTGGAGGCGGGTTTGAGACCAATGTCTGGGTCTCCATGGCCTGGAACACTGCTGGGGGTAGGTTTGAAGGAAGATCATCAAGAGCCCAGTTGGGGTTCTGGGTTCAGTGCACCTGGGGAGACTCCAGTGGGCAGTCCACACCCGTTCACCCAGAAAAACACATGAACCACTCTTTCCAAGGGCCAGCTCCCAAATACAGCAAGGTCTTTACCACCAAAGCATGGGCCATCAAGAAACCAGGAGCAGAAAACCCCTACCCCTACGCAGCCCAGGCGTCCCCTCCGTGCGGTGCTGGGCAGAGGGCACCTCCCCCTCCCCTACTTGCTTTCTCATGGGAGTTGGGGAACCCATTCTAGCCTGACAGCTCCCCTCTCCCTCCTACACCGAAAGCTGCCAGGAGGCAGGGGGTTAATGAAGCCTCCTCTAGCATCTCCTTAATTGACTGCAAAACCCCGCTTCCAGACCACTCACTTAGCACTCATAATTAATTGGGGCTTCTTGCCTGATCTGAGAGATGATTTGCTACCCCCTGAGGATAATGTTTTCCCAGCTGGGATCCTCCAGCTGGAGCTGTCTCTACACTCCCAGCCTCTCCAGGGCTCTGACCTGGGGGTGAAGGCACGCTCCAGCCCCTCCCTCCCCACTGCGTGGGCTGGCAGGGGCACCTCCCTGCTCCCAACAGAGAGGCAATGCATGCACAGGCTCAAGGTGTGGGGCCACAGCTGGAGTTGCTCTCTCCTTGGACCCCATCCCACGATGGGCCAGGCGCAGGGAGCCAGAGTGTTGAGGGCACCAACCTGCTGCTCGCCTTGTTCTAAGAGGCGCTTGGCATGACCCTGTGTGCTCGAAGGTTGAGACTGACCCCCAAGGAAAGTATATAAGGGGATGAGGGCAAGGGAGCTTCCACTTACTAAGCACCTGCTATATGCCATAAACAGGGCTAGCTGTTTCAAAGGCGCCGCTTCTCCCTGAGAGGAATCTATAAGGTCAAGGGCATCCCCATTTTACAGGTGAGAAAGCTGAGGCTTGGAAGTGGAGGCATACAAAAGGAACCAGTGTAGGCTTTGGTCTCAGACAAAAAGACTTCTGACTTTCCCTGTCTGATCCTGGACAAATGGCGCAGCTGCCCCACACCTTGGTTTTCTTATCTGTTTTTTTTTTTTCTTAATATTATTACCTGTAACCATGCCTAACCCCACCACCACCACCAAGGTTGTTGAGGGAATTAAATTAAATAATGTCTGTGGACCCCTTAGCATATGCCAGGCACACAGCAGGTACTTCAAAAATAACAGCCGTTGTCATTAAATGCTACTATTACTACAGCAAGATAGATGAAGAAAAAGAAGAGGAGGACAAGAAGGGAAAAGGCTACAGAGACTTGATTATCATAAAAGCATCCCAGTCATCCAAGCAGTCCACTGGGGAGCCTGCAGGTGCAACCAAGCCTGTGTCACGTAACACACAACAAGCTGAGAGGCCCCAGTCACAGCTCAGTTAGGGAAGAGGGGAGAATCACTGCCTCCCTCAGGAAGCTCTCCCAGATCTGCAGCTCTGAAGACACTCAGTGATATCTAGCAGTTATCAGTCTCTGTCTAGCATATTACCCCAAAACAGTGGCTTCAACAACAGACGTTTCTTCTGTCTCATGGTTGCTGCAGGTCAGGAATCCCGGGGGTGGGTGGGGTGGCGGCTGGGCAGTTCTGGACTGAGGTCTCCCAGGAAGTCATCGGCCAGGGCTACAGCCTCAACGGAAGGCAGAGTGGACAGAATGATGCCCCTCCGAGTCGGCTTAGCCACATCACGGGCCATCAGCACTGGCTGCTGGCAGGAGGCTGTCTTTCCAAGATAGACTTGAAGGACTTCTCAAATGTGCTCTGTATTAGTCAGCTTTCCATTGCTGTAACAAAAGCAACACAGGCTGCTTATGAATGAACAGGGTTTATCAAGGCTCACAGAGGTTCAAGTCCAAGATTGGGCAGCCCCAGGCCTTTCATACCAACCCTGTGGCAGAAACTCAAAAGGTCAAATGAGAACAGCCTTCCGAGGGCATGCCCCCAATGACCCAAGGACCTCCCACTAAGTCTACCTCCTTAACGGTTCCACCACCTTTCAAGTGTGGGCTTTGGGGACCAAGGCATCAGACGTGGACACTGGGAGACAAGAAAACCAGTACCAACCACAGCATCTGCACAGGGTGGCACCTCTGAGTGAGCCCTCCAGGCAAGAGAGGTGGAAAAGTCACCTATGCCCTAGCCACGGCGGCCACACACCGTCACTCCCACAGTGCTCCGCTGGCCGCACAGTCCCGCTCTGATCCAGCGTGGGAGGACCCCTGGTGGAGGGAAGATGGCTGCGGACACGGGGCTGTCTTGGAGGCTACCTCCAGTGCTTAGCTGAGCCACCTACAGCTCTCTGTTCAGACAGAGTCAGCAAGCACTCGTTTGCTTGCCACGCACTCCAGCAGGCATTTGCTTGTTGCTCTCTACCTTCAGCCATCTCTCCGCAAGAGGCCGCCCCCTACACCAAATGTTGGGCAGGCAGTCCCGAGTCTGCCACGGTGCTGGAGTTCAGAGAGGGGACCCGCAGCCTGGCACACAGCTACACAGCCGAAGCAAACACCTGATGTTTGTTCTCCCACACACACATCTGGTTCCAAGCCCGGCCTGGAACTTGGAACTCATCTGACCTTGAATGCACATTTTCACCAACTCATAGTGTCCAGTGATGGCAACAAATGTATTAAAGCATCCAGCACACAGCAGGCCCTCAGGAAATGGTGACTAACTGTTCAGATTACCTCTTGAAGAAACAGAAATTGCACCCCCAAACTAGGACAGCAAGCCATCCAGGTATCCCCGGTGCCCCAAGATAAGACTGGGCTCTTGGACCCCAACACTGGCCCCCATCTCCTGCCTGCCTCCTCCCCTCAAAGGCGTGGTCCAGCCCTGCCCTGGCTCCCAGCAGCTGAGGCTCCCTAGCCGCCAGCCCTAATCAGTAACTCCAGCCGAGACCTCAAATTGATTTGCCATCGTTTAGCTGGGAAGCAAGAGCTCTTCTTGACTTGCGGCCAAAATCCATTCTGTGAGAGCAAAGTAATCACCTCCGTGGCGGGTGTCGGGAGGACGTGATAGAGATCTAGGACAGAAAGTCTCCATCCTACCGCTGGGAACGGAGCTGCACCTGCAGCGCGGCCGCGGCCCCGCCCCCGCGGCCCGCACGCGTGTGGGCGGCCTCCAGCACAGCCCGCTGCCAGGCCGCGGCTCTCAGGCTTGGCGGAGCAGTGCAGGAAGCCTGGCTCCTGCCCACACACATTCCGGTGCGGCTGGCATGGCTGCATCCTTGGCTCCCCGGGTTTCAAGATCTCCGGGTGATTCTGTTGGACAGCAACGTTGGGGAATGGCCAGTTGCATGCACACAGCTCCACCTGGATGCACTGCAGTCTGCAGTATTCATTTAGTCATTCAACTTTTTTTTTTTTTAATTTATTTATTTGAAAGGCAGAAAGGCAGAGGCAAAGAGAGAGAGAGGTCTTCCATCCGCTGGTTCACTCCCCAGTTGGCTGCAACGGCCAGAGCTGGGCCAATTCTATACCAGCAGCCAGGAGCTTCCTCCCGGTCTTTGCTTTCCCAGGCCATAGCAGAGAGCTGGATTGGAAGTGGAGCAGCCTGGACTAGAACAGGCATCTATACGGGATGCCGGCTGCAGCTTTACCCACTACACCACAGCACTGGCCCCTTCAACAGTTCTTTACGGAGTAGCTACTGCGTGCTACCTGCTGAAGATGCCACAGAAAACAAAGTCATGGCCTGCATGGAGTTGACATTCTAGTCAAAGGGGAGGAACAAGAACCACAGAACAGGGAAAAGACACAAGGAGGGGACTTTAAAAGGCGCCTGGAAACATGGAATTAAAAGATGTTTATTTTGGCACAAAAACAGTTTATGTGCAACTTTTTTCTTCACAATATGCATTTTCCAAGAACTTCTCATGGCTTTCAATTTTGTTGCATCAGAATCCACTTATCTTTTAATTCCACTTTCCACGAACTTTTTGAAGACCCATCCCGTAGGATGCTAAATGGGAACAAATGCTTCCAAAGTCACAGGCGGCCCAAGTCACTTGTGTTACATCTGAGAGTCACCAGCCACCAGCCTGCAGATCCAGAATGAGTATTTCAGCCATACGGTGATCCCAACTCACACAACACCCCCTGGCTATTTGCTGGTGCCCCCAGCTCTCCCAGGATCCCAGGGCTGGCCTCCCCGGCACAGCGTGTGCAGGCCCAAGACCTGTGGGCACCTCTCGAGCCTTGCTGCTGTGCCCAGCACAGCACCACTCCACACAACTTTCCCCCAAGAAAACCCACTGGGCTTTCTAAGGAATTTTTACTACTAGTGTCTCCAGGCACAAGGCAACAGATGGGCTACACAGATGGGGGAGCCTCTAAGTGGGGAGCTGTGGGAGCTGGGCGGTCCCTTCGCAAGCACCCAAAGCAGCCCCACCCCCTCATTTCACAGCCAGCCCAGGGAAGTTAAGAGGGAACTCATTCAAGGTCACAGAGAAGTGAAGAAGCAACTTATTCAAGGTCACGCAACCAAACAGCAGAAGAACCAGAGATGAAGTCAAGATCTCCTCTCAATCTTGCTTTCTCCCTGCTACTGGGTCCTGCCACCCAGGCCAGGCTGGAGACATCCCCCGTCTGCTGAAACAGCACCCAGACTTCCCCTTGGGGACCTGCTTATCCTCTAGTCCCTGTCCCCCAGGGCTTGGATAAAATCCAACCCCATCAGCACCAGATGTCCCCTCCCCCCTTAATTGGTTGGTCAGGCGGGAAAGTGAGACCTCAGCCTGGGGCTGGTGAGCCAGGACTACCTGCTGGCCCTGCACTTTAGGGACATCAGTAAGTAAAAGAAGGGTTACTTGAACACAGGCACTGTGACACCATGACAATGGACTTGAAAACCAAGATGGCTCCGCGAGCAGTGAAGGGGTAGTGGGTGCAGTGCAGATAACTGGACAAGGGACGATGGGTGCCCTGGGTGGGACAGGGGGCAGTCGTGCAAGAGTTCCTCACACTACCCAATGCGGTGCCTGGTCTGAAACTCACCAATTATTTATTCCTGGAATGTTCCATGTACTATTTCTGGAGCCTGGTGAGTAACTGAAGCTGCAGAGGGCGGCAAGGCCAGGGATGGGGCGTCGGGGTGTGGGAGGGGGAGCTCCTGTACTTAGATCCCACTTGGGTTGCCTTTCTGTCCCTGGCAGGCCTAACCAACACAGCTGGGGGCCCTCCTGCTGGCAACAAACCCTCCTGCACCCTGACTTCACTGGCTTTTTGCCTGGGATCTCTCAGAGTGTTTGAATTTTCACAGAACACGCTCCTCCCTGTCCCCCAGTGCTGGCTCCTATATCCACATTGTGGGGAACAGGATAAGGGTTCCCCACCCCAAAGATGTCCACGTCTTAATCCCTAGATTCTGTTAATATGCTGTTACTTTTTTTTTTCTTTTGACAGGCAGAGTGGACAGTGAGAGAGAGAGAGAGATAGAGAGAAAGGTCTTCCTTTGCCGTTGGTTCACCCTCCAATGGCCACCGAGGCCAGCGCTCTGCGGCCGGCGCACCGCGCTGATCCAAAGTCAGTAGCCAGGTGCTTCTCCTGGTCTCCCATGGGGTGCAGGGCCCAAGCACTTGGGCCATCCTCCACTGCACTCCTGGGCCACAGCAGAGAGCTGGCCTGGAAGAGGGGCAACCAGGACAGAATCCGGCTCCCCGACCGGGATTAGAACCCAATGTGCCGGCGCCGCAAGGCGGAGGATTAGCCTAGTGAGCTGTGGCGCCGGCCGATACGCTGTTACTTTGCATGGCAAAGGGGAGTGAAGGCCGTGGACGAAACTAGGGTTTCTGATCACCTGATCAACCCTGGCTTATCCAATGGGCTCACATCATGCACCATATCCTCAAACGAGAAGGAGGAGGCAGAAGGAAGAACCAGAGACTCAGCCCAGTGATTCTGGCTCTAAGGATGGAGAAAGGGGTCCATGAGCTTGGGCAAGTGGCGACTCCTTGAAGCTAGAGCAGGCAAGGAAATGGATTCTCCTCTAGGCTTAGTAAGGACAGCCCTGTCCACACCTTGATCTCAACCAAGAGAGATTGAGTCCTGTCCGATGTCTCCTTTTAAAATATGTATTTATTTGAGAGACAGAGACAGGAAGTTCTCGTCCACTGGTTCACCTCTTAAATGCCCGCAAGAGCCAGGGCTGAGCCAGGCCAAAGCTGGGAACCGGGAACTCAGACCGGATCTACCATGTGGGTGAGCATCTCAGCATTAGCAGGAAACTGGAGTCAGGAGCTGGACCTGGGGCTCAAACTCCATCACTCTGATATGGGATGTGGGTGTCTCACCTGGCATCTCAACCACTGTGCCAAAGCTCGCCACCCCACCCCACCCCACCCCACCCCACCCCAGGATCTCTGACCTCCAGAACCATTTGTGCTGCTTAAGCCACTTCATCCATGCACATTTGTTTAGCAACAAGAGGAAAGCGCGGCACACAGCCCAGGACCTTGAAATTGGTAACTGAGAGACCGGATGACAGACACTGGAGCTGGAAGCTAGGAACAGCAAGGTAACAAGCACGCCAACCCATATCCTCCAGGGCGGCTGGGGACAGGGGACACATCTGCAGCCAACTCCAAGAGAGCACGTCGAGGGCTGGGACACAGAAGCTTGCAGGATGCTACCAGTGCCCAGTGTAGCCACCTACACCTGCTGGGAGCCCACGGAAGGACAAATTCGGAGAACACCGTCCCCAGGAGGCGGAAGCTGAGCTTACTCCCATGTTAGCTGAGATTCAATCGTGAAAGGTGTCGCAGGCAGAAGGAACTGCATGAGTGAAGGCTGAGGTGTGAGGGAACCTGGAGGGCTGTGGGAACTGGAAGGTGCAGAGGGCTGGAGGGGGCGATGCACCCCTGGGGCTGCTGGAATGTCCGGTCTGGACGTCATCCAAAGCTGCCGGGCAGGCTCACAGCAGTGAGCTGTGCAGAGGCAGATGTGGAGGGTCAGCCAGCAAGTCAGAGACCAATGCGGAGACTGAAGGGTCCGTGAGGGAAGGGAAGGTATGAATGGGAGCTGCAGTGGGGCAGAGCAAAGGGGAACTCGGGACAGGCTGGGTGTGGCCTGCGCAGGGTGCGGCAGGGAAGCAGCAGTGTTGGGCATTTTTGGTTTTCTGGCCTGGCTAGAGGGGCACAGAGTAGACCCTCCCCCACTTCCGCCATGGGGTCCTGGCACCAGGGAGGCGGAGCAGGCTGGAGGGTAAGGTGAGACAGGATCTCTGGAGGCAAGAAGCAGCCCTGGAGGACTTGCAGGGCCAGTCGCTCAACAGGGAGTCTGAGACGGATGGGGTGTATCTCAGCTGGAGGGGGTGCTAGGAAGGAGAAGGGGAGAGGAGAACAGGGCTGCAGACTCAGCCACTCAGCAGACGCTTTCCACGTGGGAGAGGCGGAAATGACGTTGTCTCCAGCGTGCAAGCAGCAAGACGCCCCAGGGTTATGAGCAGAGCTGCAGGCTTGTCAGCCAGGGCAGGGAGTGAGGGGCCCCCAGTGGGTGTCCCAGCCCCCAGCCCAGCCACATGGGAGCCTCAGACCCCCTTGGGCGGGGATGCACCTTGGAGAGGCCCTAGGCACCCACCCTGGGTCACTGCCTGCATCCACGGCTGCCCGCCAGCACCCCTCCTGCTACTGCTGTTGGGAAATCACAGGGGCAGGCGCAGGCTCCTGGAGAACCCGTCTCCGCCCTCCCCATAAGCCAGGCCTAGGGGTTTCCCGGTCTCAGCAGAGCCCACCCCACCCCGAACACATAAATCCCACGTCTGCTTTCTCCCCTCTCCAGCCCGCCACGCTCACCTGCCTAGAGAGCATTTAATAACGGGCTGCCAGTCCCCGGGGACAGGCTAATGACGCTGCCTCCAGGCCTCTGCCTCCTCCTCTAGGGCCCTGGGCTCTGGGCGCCGCCCCGCCCCGCCTGCTCCCACCCTCTCCCCCTCCCCCTGCGGCACTTGAGTCTAGGACCCACTTTCCTTGGGACAGGGAGCGCCAGGCTGCGGGAGAGGCCAGAAGTAGTGCAAACAAGGGAGATTCCTGGGCCAGAAGGTGAGGACTCCTGTGCCTGGAGGTGTTCTGCGGAGCCCCAGCCGGCACCCGTGGCCACATTTCCAGGGTGCATCCACTGCAGCGGGGGTCTCTGGCCCCTAAATGTCAAAAGGGCCCAGCTCGGAAGAGCTGGTGCTTGGCCAGCAAACAGACTTTGGGGAGCCATGGCTGTGCTACCCACCGCGTGAGACCTTGGTGGAAGTTTCCAGGCTCCCCAGCACCTAGGTTCCCTCATGTGGAAGATGGCGGCGGTCCCTCTTCCCGCAGAGTGGGCGAAAGCAGATGCCCTGTGTGAGGCGCCTGAGGCTGGGCCGCGTGCGCAGAGTGCCCCATGAGTTCCCTGCAGAAGGTTTCCCACGCGCTCCTCGGCCAGGGCAGGTGTCCAATCAGGATGTGGCGGTTGCCCTGGAAACACAGGTTTCTGCGAACAAAGGGTCAGTGGTGCCACGGGGATCAGGCTCACCTCTCCAGCCTCCCATAGGCTGGTTTTGAGCCTCCAGGGATTGGCAGGGAAACCTAAGACCCCTTTCTTCCTCTGGCTCCTTCACTGCAACCCCTGGAGGGCCCCACGGGAGGGAGACTGGGATGTGGGCGCAAGGGTTGTGGAAGCTCAGGTCCATCCGTCCATCACAGCCCTCTATGCCCAGCTGCAGCGAGGGGCAGAGTCAGGAGGGCTCCTGCTCCGTGGAGTTGACCGTGACCGCACCTGTGCCTGGCTCCATTTTTCCTCTGCCAAAGCTGTCCCAGCTCCAGGTGTGCTGGTTCCTCAGCAAAGGCTTCCCTGACCGTCCTGGCTCAGGTGCTCCGGGTGCCCCTCAGCCCAGGGTCTTAGAGACCCACAGGTGCCTCTGTCCCCCTCCGCTGACTTCGCTGGCCGGCCATCGCTCCTTCTTCGGAAAGCAGGACTTCCATGCTCCTGGGCCAACAAGGCTTCTCCACTCTTAGCCCCTTGTAGTTCTGGTGCCACAGCGCCATGGGACCCAGGCCTTTGACCCTAGTCTGACCAGTGAAGCTGCAGCCAAGGACTTTATCCGGAGACACTGGGAGAGAGGCTACCTCTGCCCTCTCTAGTCGCTGAACTGACACAATGAGAGGATCTGGAGCTGCCTGGGGCCATGTGACCAGGAGAGGGTCCACCTGGGAGGAAGGCTCACACAGAGGACAGCAGAGCAGGGTGGTGGGCAGAGTCACCTGTCGGAGCACTTAAGCACCGTTCCATCTTCTCCCTCCATTCAAAGGGCAAGACTCGCTCACATTCCATGGCTGCCAAACTTCGAGAGCTGCAACACGGCTGAGTGTTGGGAGCAGCAGTGCCCTCATTCTGGGGTGAGGCTGACCTTCGGACAGACGCAGAATCAGGCAGCGCTAGGTGGGGCTCACAGCTCTGCGGCCCCTCGTGCTTCACCCTACGCCCGCTGCACCTTCTGTGTGCCAGTCAGTTACCTCCTATTTGAAAGAGGATTCGTGGGGCAGATGCTGTGGTGTAGCCGGTAAAGCCACCGCCTGCAGTGCCGGCATCTCATATGGGCACCGGTTCAAGTCCCAGCTGCTCTACTTCTGATCCAGCTCTCTGCTATGGCCTGGGAAAGCAGTAGAAGATGCCCATGTCCTTGGGCACCTGCAACCGCTTGGGAGACCCGGAGGAAGCTCCAGGCTCCTGGCTTCAGATCAGCCCAGCTCTGGCTGTTGCAGCCATTTGGGGAGTGAAACAGCAGATGGAAAATCTTTCTCTGCATATCTCTCTCTCTCTCTCTCTCTCTCTCTGCCTTTCAAATAAATAAATAATTTTTAAAAATAGGAGGGGAAAAAGGAAGAGGATTCATGCCCAGAGGCAAACTGAAGCCCCCATACCATTCCAGGCGTGTCCAACTCTCACTTCTCCATCCTGCAAATTCTTACTTGACCTGCAAAATCCCACCCAGTGTCACCTCCAACCAGCCTCATTTTCTCCACTTTGCCACCTTGGAGATAAGGCATATTGAACACTTTTCCTGTACACCCTCCATTATGTGTGTTGCATTTCACCTGCACAATAACCCTAAAAGGTTTGGGAAGTGGGAAAGGAGAAGCCCAAAGAGATTAATTAACGTCCCAACATCACATCCTCCCACCTCGTCTTACTACTTCCCATCTTGCTTCACTTCTCTCTCTCCCACCACTTGGCTGTGAACTCCGCAGCCCTTGTTCATCTCTGCTTCCTTTGCCACTCATCTGAGAGCCTTTGTACTCTGGACCAGAGCAGTCAGGCACGTGCTGACCCCAAGAGAGACTCAGAAAGGCCTCCTCCAGTTCACCCCGCCCCGTACCCTGCCCCTGCTTGTCCCCACCTGCTGAGTGGCCCGGGTTCACAGGCACAGGGAGTTCTAACGCCCTTTACCCTCCCCCGGAAGCCATGGGGGCCGCAGAGAAGGAAGCAGCAGAGGGGAGACGTCAGGCCGTCAGGCCGTCAGGCCGTGGACACCCGGCCCCTCCCAAGGCCCAGCTTTGGAAACAGCTGCTCAACACATTATTAAGCGATCAAAGTAGAGGCAGAGCCTGTTCTAAACGAGTGAAGAGAAGGAATATCTGTTCATATTTGTTTGTGTCTGCATCAAAAACCCTGGGAGGGTACAGGAGAAAACACTCCTCTGGGGGTTTATGTGTGGTAGGGGTGGGAGCAGAGTGGATGGCGGCAAGTGTGGGAGCTGGATTGTTCAGTCCATGCTGTCTCGTGTCGTTTTGATTGTTGGAGCCTAAAATTTGATTTCCTTAAAATAAACAAATGAAGAGGCAGGCGGTGGTTAAATTGCCACTTGTGACTCCCGCGTCCCATATCAGAGTGCCTGGTTTGGGTCCTGGCTCTGCTTTCAATGCCAGCTTCCTGCTAACATGCACCCTGAGTGGCAGCAGGTGTTGGCTCAAGTCCTTAGGCCCCTGCATCCACGTGGGAGACCTGGAAGAAGCTCCTAGCTCCTGGCTTCGGCCTGGCTCAGCCCTGGCTGTTGAGGCTATTTGAGGAGTAAACCAACAGATGGGTATTTCCTTTCTCTTTCTCTCTCTCTTTCTCTCTCTCTCTCTTTCTCCCTTTCCTGTCTCTTGCCTTTCAATAAAATGAAAATAATTTTTAAAATAATACAATAAACAAATTACAACTTTTAAATAACAAAAGAGAGGGCCAGCGCCGCGGCTCACTAGGCTAATCCTCCGCCTTGCGGTGCCGGCACACCGGGTTCTAGTCCCAGTGCCGGATTCTGTCCCGGTTGCCCCTCTTCCAGGCCAGCTCTCTGCTGTGGCCCGGGAGTGCAGTGGAGGATGGCCCAAGTGCTTGGGCCCTGCACCCACGTGGGAGACCAGGAGAAGCTCCTGGCTTCGGATCAGCATGGTACACCGGCCGCAGCGGCCATTGGGGGTGAACCAATGGGAAAAGGAAGACCTTTCTCTTTGTCTCTCTCTCTCACTGTCCACTCTGCCTGTCAAAAAAAATTTAACAATAAATAACAGAAGAGGAAAGTCCCACCCCTCTCCAGCTGAACCTCATTATGTAAAGATGCAGATCTGTGCGGCTGGAGCTTGCAATTGTCCAGAAGAAACCAGAATAGAGGAGGTTAATGTGAAATAGCTGAATTTTTTAAACACATGTCTTTTTAATTTCTAGAATTTTCCTTGTATTTGAGAGGCAGAGACTTGGGGGGGGGGGGGCGGGGAAGGTCTTCCATCCATTTCCCAAACTCCCACAATGGCTGATGCTGGGCCAGGCTGAAGCCAGGAGGCAGGAACTCAATCCAGGTCTCCCATACGAGTAGCAAGAACCCAGTCACTTGAGCCATCTGCTGCCTCCCAGGTCTGCATTGGCAGGAAGCTCAAGCCAGAGGGCAGAGCCCACCACTGCACTTGGGGTCTCCAATACGGGATGCGGCATCCCAAGCTGGGACTTAACCACTACACCAAACACCCGCCCCTATTCTGTGGCAATTGTGGAAAGATGCACTTGACATACAATTTGCCATCATAAACATGTTCAGCTGTCCCATTCAGTAGCATTCAGAACATTCACGCTGTTGGGCAGCCACCACCACCACCCGTCTCCAGAACTCTTCCTATTGCCAAGCTAAAACACTGTGCCCACAACATTAACAGCTCCCCGCTCCACTCTCCCCTCCTCCAGCCCCTGTCAGGGCCAGGGACAAGAACTCTCTCACTTTCTGTCTCCATGACCTTGACCTACCCTAGCTGCCTTATATAAGGGGACTAACATAGTCTTTGTCTTTTGTGATTAGCTCACTCCCCCCAGCATAATATCCTCAAGGTCTGTCTCTGTTGCAGCCTGTGCCAGATTTTCTTCCTTTGTTAGGCTGCATGATATCCCTCTGTTGTATGTGCAATCCTTTGGGTATATACTCAGAAGTGGAATTCTTGCATCCCGTAGTAATTCTAGCTTTAATCTTTAGAGGAACCACCAGACTATTTTCCCAATTTTTTTATGTTGGAAAATGAATACTTATTTAGAATGAGAAGTCCCCGGTTTTTAGATGTCGCTACTTTCTGTATCTTAGCAGGTCCCACGCAGCCCAAATTCTCACCCAGTCACATCACTGAAGCCAGAATCCACTTTACAATGGCTGGTGCGACAGTCTGTGAGCTTTGGCTTTCTTTACTGCTACCCAAAATACAAGCTCACCTGGCAATCGGTCTCACAGTAGACTTGATGGAATAATATAGGTTTGGTTCTGTAGATATACCATAAATGTTTGCAGACATTTGTAGACCAAAGGAGCTCACACCTGAGGGCCAAGTAGACCCAGGGGCTATTGGCTCAGTCATCCGCTGCCTTTGCCCGTGCACCACCATGTGGCCTGATGCATGGCCGCCCTGGTCCCTCACTAGGGAGGGCCCATCAGGGCCAGCAGTGGGGCTGGCAAAAGCAGACGCTCAATAACTGTGTATTAAACAGATGCAAGACTGGTGGAAGTAATGACTTAGAGATAAGCCGGAGTCAGAGGTGCATCCGAATTCACCAGGGTTCACTGTCAGGGCCAGGGACAAGAACTCGCTCCCCAGGGCCGACTGAGAAGAGGATCTTCAGCCCAGAGATCAGTCAGGAAATCAAGGGGTTAGAACTCATGGCCCAAAAGATACTGATTGTCTGGTGGGTCTGGGGCCAGAACTGTGCCATAGCAGCTTAAGCAACTGCCTGCAGTGCCAGCATCCCATATGGGCGCCAGTTCGAATCCCAGCTACTCCACTTCCAATCCAGCCCTCTGCTATGCCCTGGGAAAGCAGTGGAAGATGGCCTGAGGGCCCCTGCACCCATGTGGGAGACCTAAAGAAGCTCCTGGCTCTTGGCTTTGGATTGGCCCAGCTCTGACCGTTGCGGCCAGTTGGGGAGTGAACCAGCTGATGGAAGACCTCTCTGTCTCTACCTCTCACTGTCTGTAACTCTATCTCTCAAATAAATAAAATATTTAAAAAAATAAAAATAAAAAAAGAGGAACTGGCCTCATGCTCATGCCCCTAGATCTAGGGATGGGCACGTGACCCCAGCCTGGCCAATGAGTGTTGGCCCCTGAGATTTACTCTGGAGCTATTAAATTAACTGCTGTCCCACTCTCTCTGCCAGTGCTGTCAAATGGGCAGGAAGTGGGTCTGGAGCTGTTGGGGACTGTCTTTATCTCCACAAAGGAAGACCCTGCCTGAGTGAGAAGCCAATGCTGAGGACTTAAAGGTGGACAGACAGGTACCTATGTGGAGAGAGAGACATTGAAACCTGTCCTGATGACAGCCTTTGAACTCCTGGATCCATCCATTCCTGAAGCTATTTTCTTAATTGCATGAACAAGTAAATTCCTTTCATTACACCAATTATTTTGAGTCAAATTTTCACAACTTCATCACTCATGAATATGCTCAAATGACTTCCTCTATGGTATGTGGTAGCTACCATTTTTTATCAATTAGCCACATATAAATGAGGACTTTTTTAAATTCCTATTTTTTATAGAAAACTTTTATTTAATAAATATAAATTTCAAAAGTACAACTTCTTGATTATAGCAGTTCTTCCCCCCATAACTACTCTCCCACCCACAAACCATCCAATCTCCTATTCCCTCTCCCATCCCATTGATGTTGAGGTGGATTCATTCTGAGAGGAGGAGCATGGTGGGGGCAAGAGGCGTGGAGTCACCACCCAGACCCCGGGAGTCAGGTGAAAGCAGGCCAGAGCAGCCCACAGACTCATTTATTTCAGTTGGTACAGCAGCTTAAATAGCCAAGGCAGCCAATCCGGTCAAGGGGCAGTTTATGCCCTAACAAATCACAGCCTGTTGCCAGGCAGGCTCTGTTGCCAGGTGGGTTTCAAAGCCATTCCTGAGTAACAGACGCTGGCTTGCCAGCAGCCAGCCATCTTGGCATGGCCTTCTCACTCCACCACACCATTCTTCATTAAGATTCATTTTTAATTATCTTTATATACAGAAGATCAGCTTAGTATATACTAAGTAAATATTTCAACAGTTTGCACTCACACAGATACACAAAGTATAAAGCACTGTTTGAAGATTACTTTTACCATTAATTCTCATAGTACAACACATTAAGGGAGCAAGTGCACAGTGAATCCTATTGTTGTAAATCCCTATCTTATAGATAAGTGAATTCCTAGGTGTTAGGGTGGATCTGGCGCTATGCACAAGGCCTCTCTTCAGAAATGAAAGGCCTGCTTCCCAGCTGTAGGAAACGCCACCTTCAGACAGCCCCAGCTCACAACACAACACCTCCAGGGATTCCGGAGCAGGAGACCACAGCCACCTCCCAGGGCTGCCCACGCCCGAGACAGATCAGCATCAGTGCACAACAGCCAGGCCCTTTGCTCCAGTTCAGAGCAGAGCTCTGCAGGGTCAGCCGAGGCTGCCAGTGTGGCTCGCCGTGCCCTCCCTCTCGGCCCCACCCTGCCTCTGGCCCTTCCCTTCCACGGGTGTTGCTCCATAAGTGACCACACCACAGCGGAGCTCCACGCATCACGGAGTCCTCGTCCCAGGAACCCAACCTCCTGCAGTGGGAACCCACAGTGCCTCGGGAGGGTGGGAAACGGAACCAGCTGCTTGCCTGGCAGTGAGACGCCCGTCACCAAGAGCCCTGGACCCAGGTGACAAAGCATGCAGGACTGCGACAGCCAATTCATTAACAGGTGTGAGGGCCAGGTGTGACTTGAGAAGTCTGGGGAAGAGGGACTGTAAGGGCGATTGAAGCCAGTGCGTGTTGTTAAACCCAATCGATCCGGAGAGTGGTAACAAACAGCTGAGCGTGACGAATCAGCAAGCAGAGGCTCAGTGAGGGGGCTGGAGGCCCTTCTGGTGGTTAACCGGGCTCGCGTCACCTGCAGCAGAGAGCAGAGAAGGGGGAATGGAGGCCACTGCAGGGCTGGGGTGCCAAGGTCAGGGCCCGGGTAGATGAGTAGGAGGAGCTGGCCCAAGGAGCAGGGATGTCTAGGTTAAAGCCCCTGCAGACGGGGCCTCTCTGGATTCCCATGAACACTGCAGGCGGCAGCAGTGGTTTGTTCTGTCTGCAAAGCTCCAGTCCTCCTTGCTGGAGCCCCCAGCAGGACGCAACCCTGGCTCAGAGGCTGCCCCACTTCTGCCCTCTGGCCACAATGCTAGGGTTCCAATGTGCTTTGTCTCCTCCAAAGCTTCTGTTGAAAGTTGACTCCCAGTGTGGGGCCCACTGGCAGGTGTTTGGGGCATGGTGGCCCTACCCTCAGGAATAGATGGAGGGAGGGAGGGAGTTTGGGCTCCTGCAGAGCTGGATCAGACACTGGAGAGCAGGTTGTTATAAAGCAAGGTGCCCCCCACTACCACCATCACAGGCACCCACTTGCCCTATAGGTCTGGGTCTCCAAGGACATACAGTCAATCCTCCATACCCATGGGTTCACATGAATGACTCAACCAATCAAGGACCAAAACTAGTTTTTAAAAAAGGCATCTGGGCCAGCGCGCGGCTCACTAGGCTAATCCTCCGCCTAGCGGCGCCAGCACACCGGGTTCTAGTCCCAGTCGGGGTGCCAGATTCTGTCCCGGTTGCCCCTCTTCCAGGCCAGCTCTCTGCTGTGGCCAGGGAGTGCAGTGGAGGATGGTCCAAGTCCTTGGGCCCTGCACCCCATGGGAGACCAGGATAAGTACCTGGCTCCTGCCATCGGATCAGTGCGGTGCGCCAGCCGAAGCACGCCGGCCATGGCGGCCATTGGAGGGTGAACCAATGGCAAAGGAAGACCTTTCTCTCTGTCTCTCTCTCTCTCACTGTCCACTCTGCCTGTCAAAAAAAAAAAAAAAAAAAAAGGCATCTGATGGGGCCGGCGCTGTGACGTAGCAGGTTAAAGCCACTGCCTGTAGCACAGGCATCCCATGGGGGCTCTGGTACGAGTCCTGGCTGCTCCACTTCCAATCCAGCTCTCTACTATGGCCTGGGAAAACAGTAGAAGATAGCCCAGGTGCTTGGACCCTTGCAACTGTGTGGGAGACCCAAAAGAAGCTCCTGGCTCCTGGCTTCAGATTGGCCCAGCTCCAGCTGTTGCAGCCATCTGGGGAGTGAAAGAGTGGATGGAAGATCTTGATACCCTCTCTCTGCCTCTGCCTCTCTGTAACTCTGCCTTTCCAATAAGTAAATAAATCTTTTTTTTAAAAAATGCATCTGTGTGGAACATGAACAGACTTTATTCTTGTCCTTATTCCCCAAGCAGTAGGGGATATAACAACTATTTACCTAGCACTTCGCTGGTGTGAGGCAGTAGAGGTCACGCAGAGGTGACCGAGGGCGTAAGGGAGGATGTGGACAGGTGCTATGCAAACACGATGCCACTTCCTAGAAAGGACTTAAGCATCTGTAGAGTGTGGTATCGGCAGAAGGTCCTGGAAGCAGTCCCCCAGGAGACGGAGGGACGACTGTAATTGAAATCGACATACTTAGCAACTGGCACAAGCACACTTACCCGGTGAGGTAAGAGCTACAGCAGGGAAGACCGAGAGCAAGCATCTGAGAAGCCACTCCTGGCTAAAATAGTAAATCAGAAACAGGGTTCCTCCCAGGGACACGGCAAAGAGTAGCACCATCCTTCAGGGTCTGAAGTGTGCAAAGGGACGTCGGTCCTCTCCAGCTCCATTTCACGCACCAGTCTGACCCCCGTGGGGTCCACAGGGACCCTAAAGAATGTCCCTCAACAGGCAGATGCGCACCAAGTGGCAGCTCCCAGGGCAGCCCCTGTGGCCACGTGTGGTGTTGCTCCCAGAGCGATTGACGGGAGCTCAGGGGTGTTATGAAGCAAACACTGTGCTGAAGACACTCTGTTCTACCCCAGTCAGGTAAAGCAATCACAAAGAGTTCACAATGACACAGGAGAGACCAGAGCACGCGCTCACCAATTTCACTGGGGCTCTGCCATAATCTATACGGCCTGGACCATCCAGACATCCTAGACGCCACAGTGGCCCATGACACCGATGGCCTCATGCTGACCAGCAGAGCCAGCTAGGAACCATCACATATGCAAAACTCCTAGCAACCCAGTGGTCTAGTGTCTGGCTGGGACACTCCTCCAAAATACAGACGAATTATTTCATCACACATCTCCCATCACAAAGAAGAAATCGCAATACACCTGCCAGGTGGCATGGAGGCAACCTATTCTGCACCTGGCACCACGGCTCCAAGCCCGTACGCCAGAATCATGAAAGACTGCCAAGGGGCAGGGCAGGAGAGCACTTTGCAGAGTGCTTGGGCTGCAGGGACGATCAGCCCCACCCTAGGGCCATCAACTCAGCAGCCCCTGTGGTGTCAGAGGTAGACGTGATAGGAAAAGAGGCCATGGGAAGGGTGGCAAGCTCCAAGGGGAGAATCCCCTGGGATTTTTGAGAGCCTCTGGGATCTTGGAGCAAATCCATATGATTTGCAACAAAGAATTATACACCCTGGGCCACGGGTCCTGGTGTGCTACTGGTCCCGGTAGAGTCAGACACTCAATCATGAGACACCAAGTGATGATGCAACCAGAGCTGCCCAAGCGCTGTGGCTGCTGTAACCAGCAATCTTTAAGTGGATGCATCCCGGGTCAAACATAAGTAGGACCTGTGAACACCAGAGAGCTATATGGGCAAGCAGCAGCACGTGTGACATCAGCACCCTCAGGTCACACAGATGGGGTGGGGGGTCCTCTGCCGCCCACTGGAGGGGGTAACATCAGGGTGGATTTGGCTCGAGCAGCAGGTGACGGTGCTGGATCACCCCTGGAAAGACCAGAAATGGAGACAACTTCCGGATGTGGATTTGCATGCCCTTCCCATGGGCTCTCTGCTCAACGGCTTATGCAGGTTTATGAGCCCTTGGCGCAGGACTCCACACAGCATCGCAGCTGACGGACTGAGCCTCCTCACAGAGTAGCCCAGGAGGCATCGGGGTGGGCTGCAGAGTACATGGCTTCAGGTTCTCACTCCGAGGCCCCTGTTCCCATTGTCATAGGCACGAGAGTCCCTTAAACTCTAAGCTACCGCTGTCTCCTTGGCCCTTTGGATTGTTTGCATCAAGGGCTGACAGTAAGAAGTCACCACCCCAGCATCGGGACAAGGCTCCTCCCAGGCCAGGGGGATACGTCTGATACCCACATGCTCTTGGTGCCACTTGCCCAGTTGTGACGGCAAATTAGTGCGGCAGCCCTAGCCTGGAAAGGGCGTGGCCAGCAGGGTTCCAGTTCCTTCAGGGCCTCAGGAGACCAACAGAGCTGTCGTCTGAGAGCGTGGGTGGAGCAGGCAGCTGCGCTGTGTCACTACCTGTCCTCCTCCAGCTGCCTCCCCCAGGAGCTACGCCAGGAACTCACACGGAGTGGAGCCGAGAGTGGTGGACTCTGGCGGGTGCCACTGAGTCCCTGTGCAGGAATAAGGGAGACACTCCAGCGGCTGCAAAGCCACTCAAGTCCCCATCCTAGCAGGGCCCACAGGCAGGAAGTGGTCATGAGCACACTGTCTCAGCCCGTGTGCTGTTGCTATAACTGAATGCCTAAGACTGAGTAATTTGTAAAGAATACAGACTTTTTTTTTTAAGTTTTATTTATTTTCATTTTATTTGAAAGGCATAGAGAGAGAGAGGGCCAGATATAGAGAAATCTTCCACCTGCTGATTCAGTCCCCAAGTGCCTACAACAATCGGAGCTGGGGCAGGCGAATGCCAGAAGCCTGGAACTCTGGGGACCCAAGTACTTGACCCAGCACCTGCTGCCTCCCAGCAGGCACATCAGCAGGAACCCGGACCCAGAGCAGAGCCAGAACTCCAGCCCAGGCGCTCTGATACGGGATGTGCATGTCACAACTGGCAACTCAACTGCTGCACCAAACGTCCACCCCGCGATGAGGGTTTATTACCCTCCTGGACGTCTGGGAAAATGGGGCCAGCATCTGCTCAGCACCCAGCGAGGGCCTTCTCAAAGCATCATCACCCGCCCGAGGGCATGGCAATGGGACAGAGCCAAACTGGCTTTTGTAACCGATCAATCCATTCATGTACAGGCAGAGCCCTTGTGACCCAGTTTCCTCCCCCAGGCCCCGCCCCTTCAACACCAGCACCAGGCGACATTAGTGTCCCACACAGGAGACATTAGTGTCCCACACAGGAGACTGTGGGGAGCACAGCCCAACCGTCACAGCACAGAGTCCCAGACCCTCTGTCCTGACTGGACAGAGCTGAGTGGCAGTCCCGGCCTCCGCCCGTCCGAGGCCTTCCCTGGGACAGCATCGTCGCTGCCCCCTCTGCACAGTCCTGCTTCTCTTCCCTGCCTGCCAATGGCATTGATTTCGAGTCCAACTCCCTGGAGCTGACTTTCTGCTCATAGGACGGGGGAGGGAGGTGTTCAGGAAGAACATCTCCGCACCCCTCTCAGGCTTTAGGGTCCCTCAGAGGGTCCCAGAGCCTCCTCTTCCAGCTGCAGGGCCTTGAGCAAGTCCCTCTACCACCCCGTGCCTCAGTTTCTCCACCTCCAAAATGGAGCCAATACAATGCACCTGGCGCTTGCACAGGGTTCCGTGTTAACACGTTCACTGTTATTCAGGAGCTGCGGGGCCCATCGGCCTGGCGTGGATGCAACAGGAATCCACAGCGCAGGAAGCCAAGGCTGAGACTTCACCTCTTGACAAATGGTTTTTGTTTACCCACGATGTGCGACTAATCACCTAAAAATAACAGCACATATGTTCCCCCTGAGGAGTGCTCCTTGCTAACAAGCGCCATGGCCGTGGGGTGCTGGGGGATGGGGTGGGGACATTCTGCACACTTCTGAGACAAACACAGAGGCCCCTGCCCAGCCGCTACACACACACACACACAGACTTGCCCCTGCCCTGCCACTCAGAGGGTCTGGACGCTCTTCTTCCTGTTCCCCATGCCACCCTGCTCCCAGCCCCGTCAGTGCCACACACAGATCTGTCTGCCTGTCCTGTCCCCCAGCCTCTGTCCTGGGTCAGGCCCCATCACTGTTGCCAGGGTGGCTGTCACGGTCTCCTCACAGTTCTCCCGGCCCCACTCTGTCCCCTCCGCCCTGCCCCAAAGGGCACAAATCTGACCAAACCGCTCCACTCCCCTGCTGGGAACACCCAGTGCCTTCCATAGTCAGGGTCGGGCAATCTCATTGGCCACACCCCCCAGGCCTACCCAGTGACACCTGAACCCTCACAGCGCCCTGAGCACACCTGGGCCGTTGGGCTGTAGGCCTCTGCGGGCACCTGGAGCAGGGCAGCGTCTCTCAGCTCTGCAGCAGGCTCCGTCAGGTGCCCGGCTCCAGGTGAGTGCTGGTGACAGGGGAGTGGAGTCTCCCTCCCAAGGCCAGTCCAGGTCCCCAGCCCTGAACACTGCATCAAGCCACACACTCCCCCAGCTCCTCCTGCCACCTGCAAGCTGCTCAGGCCAAACGCCCTGCCCTGCCGTCTTCCTCAGCCCCTCCCTTCCTCTCCCACCCCATAGCAAATGGAGCAGCTCCATTTTCAGATGTGTCCAGACTCCTCCCACTGCCCCCAACGCTGCCCCCATGCGTCTGTCCCATCACTTAGCTCCAGCCAGAACCAGTTTCCACCCTGCAGCCCCAGGGTCACCTCCTGTTCTTCCTCTGCCAGCAAACCCTCTACAGACTTGGAAGTGGGGGGCAAGCCCAGGGTGACCAACTTTAGCAAATAAAAGTGCAGGATGCCCAGTTACATCTGCATTTCAAGGGTTATGTTAAGTGAAGTAAGACAGGGACAGAAAAACAAGTACCACACAGGCTCTCACATTTACATGTGGGATCTGGAAAAGTCAAGTTCACAAATGCCTTGACCAGGGACTGGAAGGGCACTGGGGCAATGTTAGTCAAAGGATTCCGAATTTCCATTAGTCAGGAGGAATACGCTCAAGAAATCTGTGATAAAAAATGGTGACAGCAGTTAATAATGTGCTGTCTATGGGACAGTCACCAAGAAAGTGGATTTCAAGATATTCTCAACTCCAAAAAAAAAAGTATGCGCCATAATGCAAATGTGAATCAGCCTGATTCAGCCATTCCACAATGCCTACAGATCTCAACCCATCATTTAATTAAATTAAAACAATTTTGTTAGATTAAAACGATTCATTTTATTAAATTAAAACTATTTTTAAAGAATAAATAAAAACTATACTAAACTTCTTATTTCTCAGAAAGGCTAATTTACATGTGACAAACTTACACTAAAATTTGCCTGAAATTCAGATATAACTGGACATCCTGTATGTTCCCTTTTTTAAGATGTATTTTATGTATTTGATAGGCAGAGCCGGAGAGAGAGAGAGAGAATCTTCCATCACTGGTTCATTCCCCAAATGGCCACAATGGCCACAGCTGGGCTGATCTGAAACCAGGAGCCAGGAATTCCATCCAAGTCTCCATATGGGTGGTAGGAGCTCAAGCACTTGGGCCATCATCTGCTGCTTCCCAGGCGCATTAGCAGGGAGCTGGATTGGAAGCAGAGCAGCTGGGACTTAAACCAGCACTGATATGGGATGCTGGTACCATAGCTGGCAACTTAACCTGCTGTGCCACATCTCTGGGCACCCGCCTCCCTAGGTCCTGCCTGTTTCCAGCAGTGCAACCCACAAGACCAGAGGTAACCTGGGCTCACCTTGACTCCCCCACAAACGCCATTGCCCACCGCCCTCCCCTGCCACTCTGGGGGTTCTGCATTCCTTACCTTCCCCCTGCCCACCAAGTTGGCCCCCAAATCCCATCTGGCTCTCCCCCTTGTCCCTGCAGGTCTCAGCATGAACGAAGCCCTCCCCAACCACCTGGCACAAGACAGCAGGGCCTCGTCACCACCCCAAAGCCTGTGACCTTCACCACCTTCCTGGAAGGGAAAGGGTTTTGTCCGTTTCACTCACCTCTGTATCTCCACGCTTAGAACAGTGTGTCCAGTGCATAGTAGATCCTCAAATAAATGATGCCCCCCTGCCCCAGTGCAGGCCCCTGGCAAGCTCTGTAAGCCACGAGGACTGTTCCAAGGTCTCCTCTCTGTCAAGGTCTCCCTGCCACACAGGTGCACCCAGGGGCTGGGGTCGTCCATTGCCAGGGTTTCACCTAGACTCTTCTGATTGACACCATGCCAACAGCACCTAGAACTGCATGTGTATCAGTCACATCCCCTGCAAAAATAAATTTAAAAATGCTAGTGAGGTGTAATAGGCTCATGAGACAGTAGATTTCCTTTTTTTTCTTCTTCTTCATTTATTTGAAAGGCAGAGAGAGACAGACACCAGTCTTCCATCTGCCGCTTCACTCCTCAAATGTCCAGAATAGCTGGAGCTGGGCTAAACCAAAGCAGTAGCCCAGAATTCAATTGGGGTCTCCCATGTGGGTGGCAGGGACCCAAGTGCTTGAGCCACCACCTGCTGCCTCCCAGGGTGTGCACTAGCAGGAAGCTGGAATCAGAGGCAGAGGCAGGACTTGAACCCTGGCAGTTACATCTACCTGGGATGTGGGAACCCCAAGCAGCATCGCAACTGCTGTGCCCAGCACCCACATGGAGACAGGAGATTCGAAACCAGAACATGTGATAGAAACCCGGCAGCTCTCCTTCCGCCCTCTGTGGTGGTCATCTCTCTTCCTGGATTTCTCACGAGATCATGTCCCCTCCACCCTTTTGTCCCCAGTGCCTACTTGATGCTGATGTGTGGGAGGTGCTCAGTGATTGTGCAGATGAATGAATGCGTGAAGAAAATCTACGTGAGTGAAGAAATGAATCTCAAGAGAAACAAGCGGAATTCCAAGTCTAAGTCTCCCGTAGGGGCCGGTTTGGTTTCCATTGTCCCCAAAGGTACAGAGTGCAGCCCTACGACAAAATACTGGTGCCGTCAGCCCCGTGCTGGCTCACGCTGCAGCTCCACGGTCCTCTCACCAGCCTGAGAGGCAGCTCTGAGCACCCCCTCATCCAGAAGACTGAGGCCCAGAGATGGAGCGACTTGCCGCCCCGTGACAGGGAAGAGCAGCTGCAGCTGAGGGTCAGCTCTAGACCACCCGACCCAAAAGGCCACCATGCAGCATATGGCCCCTCCAACGTGCCCCAGGGGCTTGGGGACTCGCGGGCAGGGGCTGGGGGAGTTGCTCCCTGACCTCCTTCTTGCATGTCCCATGGAAGGCTTGTGAACACGGAGGAGGGACAGGACACGCAGCACGAGGGGACGAGGGAGCCTGCCCAACCTACAGCAGCTTTGTCCCCTCATCCCTCCGGCTGACTTGGGGACCCAGCCTGGTTGTGCTCCCACGTCTGCACTGTTCCTTTGCCCACACCAGCTTCTGAGCCAGCCCCACACAGGCGCCTGCCCTGAATCATTGCGTCTGTCTCAAAGAAAAAAAAAATTTTTATATTAATGTCATTCTGCACTAATGAGTCCGGCCCACTTGGTCCCAGCTGGAGCCTCTGATGGATGCTGATTAATTGGTACAGAGCTCTGGGGGGAGGTGGGGGAAGGCGGGTGGAGGGAGGAGAGGGGAGAGAAAGGGAGGGAAGAACAGCTTCCAGGGTAGGATCAGTTTCCTTTGCTCGCCCGGCAGGGGGTTTTTGTGCCTGTCTTCAAGCATTCAGCTGATTGTGCAGCAGAGACTAGAGGGCCACTCCCTCCTTGGTCACTTGCTGTCCCCAGTCCGGTGGACACTGCCCCAGTGTGCACAGCAGTGGGCGGGAGGAAGGTACAGCTCCCTCTCCCTCCCAGCCGCGCTCAGCGTTGCCCAGGGCAAGTCATGGCTTCCTCCAACCTCATTCTCTCCATTTAGAAAATGGAATCAAAAATCCCTCTGGAGCACAAACAGCTGAGCGCGCTCAGGTTTTGACAACTTGTCTGCCAATTCCACCTCTTCCACGGATGAGCTCTGTGGCCTCAGGCAAGCCACTCAACCTCATTTGTCTAACGGGAGTGTTCAGACCCCCGGCCTCGTGGGCTGGCAGCGAGGACTGAAGGAGATAACGCACGTACTCTCGCCTGTCGCTCAGTGGCATCGGTGCACAGGCACTGCTGTTTCCATGCCCAGAAATATCCCCTGGTGAGGCAGCGTGTTTGACTCTGCTCAATGGACACAGCTACCGGAAAAGGTGCTTGTGTACCACCCCGGGGAACACCCAGGTCCCGGTGCCCTCTGCACCATACCCACTCCAGAGCATCTCTGCCTCGATCTTCCAGGAGAGCCAGGGCCCACAGTAGAGACTCCACTGGTCCCAGGACACAGAGTGAGTAAAAGCCAAGCAGAAAATTGGATGCAGGGGAAGACAAACCTTAATGTAGGCTCTTGCCTCCTTCCCACGATTACTGCACACATCACATTTGAAACATCGATTTGTTGCACTCCCGAGCCTGCTGGAATTTCACCCTGGTTTCTGTCCACGTGGTCATGATGCTTTTTAACGCCACAGATAATCAGCTTTTAAGGCAAATAATAATCCCTGCCCTGTGCCGCCCTCCCGGCTCATGTGCAGATCAAAGGCAATGACGGCTGGCTGGGCAGGGGCTTTGGCAATGGGATAGGCATGGCCCCACGTGAGCAGCCATTAGCATCTGGCTGGCGTGGCCTAATATTACACATTCATTCATTCATTCACTCAGCAGTCACTGAGCCTAAGTCCGTGTTCCAGGTCTAGAGGATAAAGGGAACTGGCACCCCGGATGAGAAGACAAACAACAGACCCAGAAGTTCACAGGAACAGGGAAGCCGGGGAGGCCCTGGGCACTGAGGCGCCTCTGTCCATGGTGCCGCAGAGGCGTCTCTGGCAAGGCAGCATTGCAGGCTGAGATTTCAACATGGTATCCAAGACAGGCATTGCAGGCACAGAAGTCAGCAAGTGCAAGTGTCCACTGGGGCTGCCACAGGATACCACAAAGTGCAGGGCCGACCACTGTAGTCCGTTTGTGCCATGCCAACAGAACACCAGACTGGGTAGCTTATAAAGAAACTTCTCTCTTACAGTTCTGGAGGCTGAGAACTCCAAGGGCAAGGCACCCACATCCAGCATCCATCATTCCATGGCAGAAGGGCAAGAGAACATTGAGGAGTGGGGGACAGGAAGTGGGGGGAACTCATCCTCCATCAGGAAGCCACTTCCCCAGTAACTAACTCCCCTGGGGGGAGGGGCATTAACTCCTTTATGAGGGCGGAGCTCCCAGGACCTGACTGCCCCCCAAAGGCCCCACCTGTTGACACACTTGTAGTGGGGACTGTATTGAAACCATGGCGTTTATATTTGAGAGTTAGAGAGAGAGAGGATGGGGAGAGAGAGACGAGAGAGATCTTTTTTAAAAAAAGATTTATTTATTTATTTGAGTCAGAGTCAGAGAGAGAGAGAGGTCTTCCATCCACTGGTTCACTCCCCAGATGGTTGCAATGGCCGGAACTGGGCCAATCAGAAGCCAGGAGCTAGGAGCTTCATTGGGTCTCCCATGCAGGTGCAGGGGCCCAAGCACTTGGGCCATCTTCTGTTGCTTTCCCAGGAGCTTTAGCAGGGAACTAGATCATGAGTGGAGCAGCTGGGACACGAACAAGCACCTATATGGGATGCCGGCACCATAGGTGGAGGCTTAACCTACTATGCCAGCCACAATGTGGGCCCTAAAACCACGGCATGTGTTTCTCCCAGCTCTGGTTCTGAGGGCCTGCTTCCTGGTTCACAGATGACGCTGCGTTGCTATGTCCTCCCTGGGACCCCTTTCATAAGGGCGCTCGTGCCACACAGGAGGGCTCCACAGCGGCGCTCTACTCCCCTCGTGCATGGTCAGTGACCATCTTGGTGGTCAGGCTTGAGGAACACAGTTATGGGGACCCTCATTGGCCCCAGGGACTGAAATATGCCTGTGCTGCCCAAGAAATATCAAGAAGGCCCATTTGGCTGGGGCTGATTGACGGGAGAGAGACAGCAAAGGGCCAGGGCAGGGGCAGCAGGGTCGTGGGGCCCTGTGGGCCATCACGTGAACTCTGGAGCTGATACTACTCCACTTGCAAGGCCTGGCCTATCGCATTCTCCTTGGTTGGATTCTTCCCCTTTTCTTTACCCAGCCATCTCCCATTCTGAATAAATGACATTCAAGGCCTTTCCAAGTGCAGGGACTTCCCAGAATGGGGTCCAGGCCACCCCCACACACCACATCTCCTCTCTCCCCACTCGTCACCTTCCTGTGCCTTTGCCCATGTGGGGCCACACGCCCTGGCCTCCCTCAGGCTCACACTCAACAGGTATCTGAGGGCGCTAGCAGGTGCCAGGCCCTGTGGCAGGTGCTGGGGAGACTGTGGAGTGAAATCTGGCCCATCCCTGGCATCGGGCGGAGAAGATACATGTGCAGCACGTGAGTGTGGAAAGGTGAGTGCCATCAGCTCTGCGGTCTGCACACTCCACATCCACACCGCAGACAACCCTGGAGCACGAGTATTCAGGACGAACTTGTGCTGGCCAAATGTGTCCGCACCTTTGTTCTCGTCACTGCTCCCCACAGAAGGCAGCTAACGACTATTTGCACAGCACTTACGTTGGATTAGGGATTAGAAGGCATCTGGAGATGATTTAAGGCACACATCAGGGCATTCATAGGTTCTGTGCACACACAGTGCCTTTTTCTAGAAGGGATCTGAGCATCCCCAGATTGGGGGAGCCACGGGAACAGTCCTGGAAGCACTCTCCTGAGGGGCTCCTGGGGGACAACTAAGATGACCACAGAGGACGTTGCCATGGGATACGGGGTGGCAGCCCCTGACCTTTCACGCGGCACGACCTTTTCTGCTCCTGTCTCCTCCCCGGAGGGCGTCTGAAGCAGGCCAGGAAGGGAGCTCAGCAAACAGGCCGGGCCGCCTGGCTGCACGCTCGGTAAACAGGACTCTGCCCTGCACCTGCAGCCTGCGCGCAGCCCCAGCTGCACAGGGATAAATATTTGCCCACAGACCCGTCTCGCCTAATGAGTGCTTGGGCAGCTGCCAGGCAGGCCTGGCCTGAGGAAAGCAGGCAGGAAGGGGGCCAGTCCCCAGGAGCTCCGGCGCCTCACTCCCTAGGGCCCTGGGCTGCACTGCCCGGACCTAGCAGAAAGCAGCCAGAGCCAGGGCCCTCAGTGGGGTCTGCTGCCGGGAAGCCATGGCCTACCAGGGACCCTGAGAATGGCAGTCCAGCCCCACGCCTGGCCACTGAGCTGCCAGGGGCCACCACCCTTCACTCCTCAGCTCTCCCTCTCCTCGCCCTCCTCCTCCTCCTTGTCCTCCTTTTAAATACCATAAACACGCGCTAGGAATAAATGAATTCTCTATCAGAGAGTTGGGGAGAACCAGAGAGTTGCACACCTCTCCTTGTACCTTTTGCATTTTTTCATCTCATGCATTATTATTAGAGACACAAATGAAGAAACAAAACTGTAGGATAATCTATGCTCATAATAAAAAATAATCAAATTATAAAGAAGGTTAATTAGCTGGAAATATAAGTCCCTGGCTCCCTTAATCCTACTTCCAAACTAAACTTCCTTTTAACTTTGGGAAGATTTAATTTCTGCCTCATCACAAACAGCCTCCGAGCACACATCCTGTTCTCCTGAAGAGCACAGTATACCCTGGACGCCTTCCCACCCCCGCACATCCGGGCCTCGCTCGGCTCTCCAGCAGCTGAATTATTCCATGCTTAGGATGCACAGTGATTCCTGTAGACTGTCCCCTTTGCAATGGACATTTGGGCTTTTAGTTTGCTTGTTGCTATTACAAATAATTCTCTCTTCAACAGTCTTTTACTGGTATCTTTGTATTTTTGTTGGAATTTTTTGTAGGATGAACTCCAAGCAGGAAGGCAAGTGGCATGTGCATTATTTTTAAAGATTTATTTTTATTTATTTGAAAAACAGAATTACAGAGAGAGGTAGAGAGAGAGAGAGAGAGAGAGAGAGAGAGGTCTTCCATCCACTGGTTCACTCCCCAGATGGCCATAATGGCCAGAACTCCACTGATCTGAAGCCAGGAGCTAGGAGCTTCTTCCAGGTCTCCCACTTGGGTGCAAGGGCCTAAGGACTTGGGCCATCCTCTACTGCTATCCCAGGCCACAGCAGAGAGCTGGATCAGAAGAGGAGCAGCTGGGACTAGAACTGGTGCCCACATGGGATGCCGGTGCTTCAGGCCAGGGTTCTAACCCACTGCGCCACAGCGCCAGCCCCATGTGCACTTTTTTTAAAGATTTATTTTTATTTATTTGAAAGGCAGAGTTACAGAGAGAGATCTTCCATCTGCTGGCTCACTCCCCAAATGGCCACAGCAGCCAAGGCTGGACCAGGCCAAAGTCAGGAGCCAGGAGCTTCACCCAGATCTCCCACAGGGGTGCAGGGGCCCAAGGAGTTGGGCCATTTTCTGCTGCTTTCCCAAGCACATCAGCAGGGAGCTGGATTAAAAATGGAGCAGCCAGGACTCAAACAGGCATGCATATGGGATGCTGGCATTGCAGGCTGTGGCCCAAACCATTGTGCCACAGCACCAGCCCTGGCATGTGCATTTTGATAGACCCTGCCAATGATTTTCACAAAAGCCTGTGCTGTCTTACCCTCCTGCTGCCAACAACCTATCCAAGTGCCAATTTCCCCAGCCTGGCTAGAAGCAAACCCTTAGCTCTTTGACAAACTTATGGGTGAAAGATGGCTTCCCTCTGATTTGTCTTTGTCAATCCATGAAGTTAAATATCTTTCAGGTGTGTGTCATTTGTAGCTTTTTTTGGTAAACTGCCTCATCACACATTTAGCATATTTTTGGTAGGGGTAGTCTTTTTTGGTTTCATTTCAGTCATGTTTTCATAAGATTTATTTACATATGTATTTATTTATTTAAAAGAATGAGAGAGAGTTCTTCCATCTACTTGTCCGCTCCCAAAATGTCTGCAACAGCCTGGTCTGGTCCATGTTGAAGTCAGGAGCTAGGAATGCCATCTGGGTCCCGTGTGGGTGCAGGGACCCAAGTACTTGGGCCATCTTCTGTTGCTTTCCCAGGAGCATTAGCAGGGAACTGGATTGAAAGCAGAACATCGAGGTCTTAAACCGGAGCTCAGATTGGATGCTGGTTTAACCCACTGCACCGCCGTGCTGGCCCCGTCAGCAACGTTTTAGCAACTTCTCTGCGGTAGATAGGATGCTCAGCTCCTCTTCGAGCAACGTGGGGTGAGGGTGTCTGCACTACAGCAGGGGCAAGCCGCAGTGAAGAACAAGATCCTGGGTGGGCGCTCCCAAGACAAAAGGGAGCTCACCGGACCTTCAATCCTGCAGGACTTGAAGTACCTGGCTACCAGTGGACCAGGCCTCCACCTCCTTTTCAGTAACACAGAAAAACACAGTAACAGCTGTCTCCTGATGAACAAAACCATCAGGGTAATCTCAGGTGCAAGTGAACAGAAACTCAATCAAAACTGGCATAAACAAACAAAAAAAGAAACTTACTAAAAAGCTCAGACTTCAGACCTGGCTGGATCAAGGTGCTCAGACAGCATCACCTGTCTCCTTCCATCTCTAGCTGTGTTGTCCCCTTTGTTAGCTTCCTTCTCAACCTAGCTGTACTAAGACAGCCCCTGGCAGCTGGAGACTTACACCCTACTGATTCAACATCCCATGGAGAGTGACATTTTTCCAGCAATGCTGCTTAAACCTGAGGTTAGCTGTGATTGGTCCAGACTGGGCTAAATGTCCACTGGCAAACTAACCACTGAGGTCTGAGCTCTGGGCAATAGTCTGGAGCTGGGATGCGGATGAGTCCACGTGCAACATGAGATGGGAGTAGGAGGGAGGGACAACACAACCGCCATCCCACAGGAGAGGGCACATGTCCCTCGGCTGGATGCTGGCGAGCCTCCGCTGGGTGATCTTGGATGATCCCCTTGCCCTCCGTGGCCTTTGAGTTCCCCTCCTGGAAGACACGGACTTCAAACACCAGCACTGAGCTTGATATTTTGTGCAGCAACGGAACAGATTACTCTTCAGTAAGTAACGTATGAGACCCAATACAGACGAGCTCCAACCCACATTTCACTAGAAATGTTACCTTGTCTGTTGAATCCAGGGTTCCTCGGCATAGACCAGGATCTGCTGTATTTAAATGAACCCCAGCATCTCGCAGCCTAACACACAGAGGGTTTGTTCTCATGTCCGCAGCAGTTCAGGGAATCCTTCTCGAAAGACGCCGTGCTCCACTCCCACGGCGACACAGAGACCCTGCGGAAGGGGCAGGGAGAGCCTCTTCCGTCAGCTCCCGGGCCCCCTCAGCAGCCTGCCATGTGCCTCCGTTCAAAGGCAAGGGACTCTGGGAAACGTAGCCCTCTTCTACCAAGTGAAGCAAAGTGACACGAGTCCTGGGAGCTCTGCCACCCAGTCTTCAACACTGCCTTCTGAGCAGTCAGTCACTGAGAACAATGAGGTGGTTCTGATGGCTCAGAAAGCACAGGAAACTAGACATGACGGGTGACAGAGGCTGTCACGTTGCCACTGCAGCGCTGTTTCAAACGGTAAAGCTTTCTCAATGTTTCGAAGCTGCAAATATTCAGAAAATCTCAGGTCACCAGGGAACAGGAGCTGGAAGTGCTGGAAGTGCTGACAATCTGCTTGAGCTTGCGATTTCAGGACTCTGTGCACAACAACAACAACAGGACAAACCAGGGTCAAACTTGCTGATGACCGAGTTAACCGCCCTAAGCAAGTGTGCCGGCCCTCTCTAAAATGTCACAGGTGGGCATGCAAAACGCCCAAGGGCTCTTGTGTATTACAAGGTTTGAATAGCTGAATCTGTGTATTTCAAATGTGAAGTTCGCCTAAGCTGCTTGTGATTGGGAGGCCTCTGTTTTGAAGAGCACAGCCAGCTGACCTGTGAGCCTGACAATCCAGTCATTCGCACGGAGCCCGCAGGGTTCCTGGGCAAGACTATCAGAGGGCTAGCTTAGCAAATGCAAGAGACTTGACCAGAAAAAAACAACAACAACAACAACAAAAACAGAGCCCCGTGTGCCACTGCATCATGCCGACACCTGTGACTCACTGATGGCCTATAATTTAACAGCCTACAAAGGACATTAGCTGGAAACATGACATTACTTTTTTTCACAAATCAAAAATGGCCAAGTAGAAGCAATTTTGCAAGCAATTATGAAACCTAAGAGCTCATGGCCCTTTCCTAGCCTATGGACATATTTTGGTTTAATCTTCCAAATTTGGACGTTTCACATGAAAAACAGAGTTCTGGTCTCTCTTTAGAAAAAAATAAATAAATACAACAGCATTAAAAGAAAACATAGGGGGGCTGGCATTGTGGCACAGCAGGTTAAGCCACCACCTGTGACACCACATCCCAGTTTGAGTCCCAGCTGTTCCACTTTTGATCCAGATCCATGCTAATGTGCCTGGGAAAGAAGCGGCAGATGGCCCAGATCCTTGGGCCTCTGCCACCCACATAGGAGGCCCAGATGGAGCTCCAGGTTCCTGGCTTTGACCTGGTCCAACTCTGCCTATTGTGGCCATTTGGAGAAGTGAACTAGCAGACAGAAGGTCTTTCTATTGCTTGCTTGCTCTCTTTCTCTCTCTTTCTGCCATTGCCTCTCTCTCTGCGCCACTCTCCCTTTCAAATAAATAAATAAATCTTAAAAAAAAAAAACAGAAAAAGAAAAACATAGAAGAAAATCTTTGTGATCATGGATTAGACAATTATTTCTTAGATATTATATTGTAAGAATGAGTCAATAAAAAAAGCTGATAAATTGGATTTTGTCAAAATTAAGAATTTCTGTCCTACAAAAAACATTATAGGGGCTGGTGCTGTGGCATAGCAGGCATACCATATGAGCACCAGTTAAGGTCCTGGCTGCTCTACTTCCAAACCAGCTGCCTGCTAATGTGCCTGGGAAAACAGCTGAGGGTGGCCCAAGTGCTTGGGCCCTTGTACCCCCATGGGAGACCCAGAAGAAACTCCTGGCTCCTGGCTTCAGATCGGCCCAGCTCCAGCAGTTGAGGTCATTTGGGAAGTGAACCAGTGGACAGAAGACCTCTCTCCGTGTCTCTCCCTCTCTCTCTAACTCTCTGCCATTCAAATAAGTAAATACATCTTTAAAAAGACACTGAAGAGAATGAAGCAAAGGCCACAAACTTGGATGAACATAGTTGCAAATCCTCTGACTTTCAAAAATTGATAACCAGGGCCGGCGCCGCGGCTCACTAGGCTAATCCTCCGCCTAGAGGCGCCGGCACACCGGGTTCTAGTCCCGGTCGGGGCGCCGGATTCTGTCCCGGTTGCCCCTCTTCCAGGCCAGCTCTCTGCTGTGGCCAGGGAGTGCAGTGGAGGATGGCCCAGGTGCTTGGGCCCTGCACCCCATGGGAGACCAGGAAAAGCACCTGGCTCCTGGCTCCTGCCATCGGATCAGCGCGGTGCGCCGGCCGCAGCGCGCTGGCCACGGCGGCCATTGGAGGGTGAACCAACGGCAAAGGAAGACCTTTCTCTCTGTCTCTCTCTCTCACTGTCCACTCTGCCTGTCAAAAAATAAAAATAAATAAATAAATAAATAAATAAACAAAAATTGATAACCAGAAGATGTAAAGAACCTTCAAGTCACAAAAGACCACAGATTTTTCTTTCTTGACATGAAGCATCCAGACCAGGCTGATCCACAGAGGCAGGAAGTAACTGAGCAGCTGCTTGGAGAGGGGGTGGACAGGAGCTTCCAGGGGCAGGGGACAAACTGGAAGACGACAGCCAAAGGGGCCGAAGTGATGGAGATGTTTCTGGACAGACTGTGGTGATGATGACACAGAAATCACCGAACTGCTCACTTTAAATGAGTGAACTATGGTACGCACATTATGTCTCGATAAAATGGTTATTCACCCCAAAAAGAACCTTCAAAATACAAGAAAAGCAACCCCCCAACAAAGATAAATGGGCAAAAACACTGAATAGACACTTCACCAAGAAAGACAAACAGGTAGCTGTAAGTATGTACATGAAAAGATGTTCAAAATAATTAGTCATTAAGAAATGCAAATTAAAACCACAACAAGCTAGCACTACACACCTATTAGAATGGTCTTTAAGAAAAGAATACCGGGGCCAGCGTTGCGGCTCAGCAGGCAAAGCTACCGCCTGCAGTGCTGGCATCCCACATGGGCACCAGTTAGAGTCCCGGCTGCCCCAGTTCCGATACAGCTCCCTGCTGAAGGCCTGTGAAAGCAGATGAAGACAGCCCAAGTGCTTGGGTCTCCGCACAGACATGGGAGACCCAGAAGAAGCTCCTGGCTCCTGGCTTCAGCCTGGCCCAGCCCTAGACAGACACTTATATGACCCAGAAATCCAGCTTCTGCAGGGATATTTCCAAAAGTTCATGGAAAATGAACTTGAAAGATGTTTACTTTGATACAAAAAATTTGGAAATCTATATATATGAGAGTTCTTTCAAAAAGTTCGCAGAAAAGCATCTTTTTAAAGATTTATTTATTTATTGAAAGGCAGTTACAGAGAGGCAGAGGCAGAGATACATACACAGAGAGAGAAAGAGAGAGAGAGAGAGAGAGAGAGAGAGAGATGTCTTCCATCCACTGGTTCACTCCCCAAATGGCCACAATGGCCAGAGCTAGGCCAAGCCAAAGCCAGAAGCCAGGAGTTGCTTCCAGGTCTCCCACATGGGTACAGAGGCCCAAGGACTTGGGCCATCCTCCACTGCTTTCCCAGGCACATTGGCAAGGAGCTGGATCGGAAGTGGAGCAGCCAGGACTCGAACCGGCACCCATATGGGATGCCAGCATTGCCTTGGGAGGCTTCACCTGCTATATCACAGCGTTGGCCCCAGAAAAAGCATTTGATGAAAAAAACTACATATGGAGTTTGCTTTGCTGTAAAATAAGCCTTTCTTTTTTATTTTCCACAGACTTTTTGAAAGTACCTTATATATGCGTTTCCTCAAGGGAAATGCAAACTCACATTCAAGCAAAAACCTGTACACAAACGCTCTGAGGGGCTCTCTCTGTAATCACACAATCCAAATGTCCACACACCGGGGAATGGATCGATCCACTGTGGTTCACCATTCACGGGGAGGGCGCTCAGCAGAGTGCCCAGCGTCTGACTCGCACGGATGGAACTTAAAGGCACCATGCCCAGCAAAAGCTCCAGACTCAAGAGGCTGCATGGGATTTCCATGAGACTGGCACGGGCAAAACTCCAGGAGCAGAAAACAGAGCGGTCACTTCCAGGGGCCAGCATCAGAGGAAGAGCTGGCTCAGAGACATCTTGGGGGAGTGGTGACAACACTGTTGTAGATCTTAGGCCGGCACCGCGGCTCACTAGGCTAATCCTCCACCTAGCAGCACCGGCACACCGAGTTCTAGTCCCGGTCGGGGTGCCAGATTCTGTCCCGGTTGCCCCGGTTGTCCCCAGTCAAGCTCTCTGCTGTGGCCAGGGAGTGCAGTGGAGGATGGCCCAAGTGCTTGGGCCCTGCACCCCATGGGAGACCAGGAGAAGCACCTGGCTCCTACCTTCGGATCAGCGCAGTGCACCGGCCACAGTGGCCATTGGAGGGTGAACCAACAGCAGAAGGAAGACCTTTTTCTCTGTCTCTCTCTCTCACTGTCCACTCTGCCTGTTAAAAAAATAAATACATAAATAATTAAAAAAAAAAAAAAAAACACTGTTGTAGATCTTGATGGTCACAGCAGTCGTACACCTGCACGTTTCTGTCAAGACACACCACACTTGACACCAAAATGAATGACTTCTACTGCATGGTGAATATAGTTCACTTTTTAATGACAAGAATCTCTGTCAGTGCTGAGCCCACCTCCCTGCGACGCCGGGACTGACTGCCCCCTGCGGCCGGGCAGCTAAGGGTCCTGGTGCCCGTAGTTCTGAGTCAGCACGGCCTGCTCACCTGCCCAGACCTCGCAGACAGCTGTTCACCCTACAGCACAGGTACAAAAACAGCAAAGTACACTTAACTGCTCAAAATGGGATTTCTTGGCTAGGATATCCTCTGCAGGTACCAATTCCTTTTTCTCTCCGTGATTATCTTAGCTGACTTCTGCTTATTTTAGCCACGTAACAAACTCCCACTCATTCTTCAAGACCCTGTGCAAACGCCCGCTCTTCAGTGAAGTCTTCTGCAGCCCTCGCCCTCTCCTTGGGCAGGGCCGGTTACCGCCCCTTCTGTGCTCCGACAGCTCCTGTGAAGCCCCGGCTCGTGGAACTTACCAGACTCTGCTGGAGTTAGAGACACCCTCGCTGATCTCCCTCACAGCTGGGGAGCTCCACAAATCCGTGTGGGTACCGGTGAGGGTTACATTAGGTGAGTCGGCCTCCTCTAACACTAAGGAGAAAGGACCCAAGCTGATCCGCAAGGGATGAGCGATTAAACCCAGGGGAGAAGCAGAAAAATCATTTGGGGCCAGACTGAGGAAAGCTTTCAATGCCAACTGAAGGACTTCAGACCTGACCTTGTGGCCCAGAGTTCTTCAGCCTCCCCTCAACAGCTTGAGTCATCGCTGTCCCCTTGCCTTTGGCAGCCGCTTTGTCCACACAGCCACGTGACGTCCTCCCTTGGTGGTCACTGGGGAAGCTTCCCTGTCTGTCCCATGTGAAATGATGGTAGCCCACCCCTGCTGCACCCACCCCGGGGCTCCTCACAGGGCACTCCTGTCATCATCTTATGAATATTTATTCATGCATTGCCTTCACCCCCTTGTAGAGAGTAAGGTTAATGACAATAGGAACACTGCTTAATTCATAGTAGAGTCCCTACACCTAGAATAGAGGCAAAATCAGAGCCGTGCACTCAAATAGCTGTTGACTAAATGAATCCCGAATTTACAGATGGGGAAATGAGGCACATGGCACATGGTAGAGGCAGCAGCCAGTTCCAGACTTGTATAAGTATGGCTTTCTGGAATGTTCTCTCAGAGCACAGGCTTTGCAGGAAGAAACTAATGGCTTTAACCATCGTGGAGGTATTGAGCCCTCTGAGAAACTGGTGAGAATTTCAAGCCCTTGACCCTATAAATGGACAAAAGTGCAAACATTAAGAGTTTTGCAGGTGACTTCAGGGAGCTCTGGAATGCTCTGGGCCCTTTCCCAAGTCCCTGGGGGTGCCTGTCTCTGGAGAGTTGGTTATCCCTGGGCACCTCAATCCCTGCCCTAAAGGAGGACCGGGAGCCTCCCCTGAGATCAGCGTGGGCACTCAGTGTCCACGTACTGTCAGTCCCCACCTCCCTTACCTGAGCCGCTGCGTGACGAGCTGGGGGCAGGCTCTGAAGGCCTGGGGCCCTGGCTCGCTGTCCTCCCCCAGCTGTGCGCCTCTCAGACCCCTGCTTTCTGCACTCCTCGCTCGCCCGCTGAGCCAGCGGGATTACTGCTCATTTAACAGCCTGAACCAAATGAGATCGCGCGGCCCTCAGGAAACGCTAAAGCCCTGGCCATGGTTCCCAGGACGGCACCTCCGCAAGCCACAAACGGTTTCACCGTTTCCATTTCAGCGACCAAAAGCGCTCTGCAGGCCCGCGTCTAAGGAGTCCAAGGATAATGCGGGTCAAATCCCATTAGGCCAAATCCTATTACAGCGCCACTTCCCCAAGAGCACAGGCCTCTCTCCGCACCGGACTGCAGCCCGCAAACGCGGCCAGGCTGACAGGCCTTTGTCTGCTGCCGGCCCGGCATTGAACCTGGTGCTGAACAAGCTCCATTGCCAAAAACCTCCTTGCACCTGCAGCCAAGAACTTCCCATTTCCCCACGTGATTTCTGCTTTAATTAGACACCGATACTCAACAATAGATGAGCTCATAAGTGAAGTGAGGTTTTCAGCTTGGCCTGGAAAATCAGATCTCCAACCCAGAGCTCAAGGTTCTGCACGTGCGACAGCTGGAACCAGGGCCGCTCCTTGTCCCTTTCCATGGCAACTGCCATGTGACCCCCAGTTCCCACACTTGCTATCCTTGTGCTGTATCTGTGTCCGTGTCCAGTCTGCAAATAGGCAGAGGGGTCAGCTCCCCTATCTTGTATTCTGGAGAACTGAACGAGGCCGTCCCCAGGCCCTCCTTTCTTCAGTCCATCAGAGAGCAATGTGAGTCAGGGGCTGTCACGGCCTTATCACAGATGAAAAACAGGAGGCTCCAAAAGGCAAAGAAAGCCCTCCAAGACCAGAAAGGTGATCAGAGGCAGATCTGAGACTGAATCCTAAGTACCTGCTAACTGGACATATATTAGAACCTCAGATAAACAGCTTCTTTATTTAAAGTGACAATCAGGGGGCGGCGTTGTGGCACAGCAGGTTAAGCTGCCACCTGTGACTCCAGCATCCCATATGCACTCCAGGCTGCTCTGTTTCCTAAGCAGCTTCCTCCAAATGCACCTGGCAATGCAACAGAAGATGACCCAAGTACTTGGGCCCCTGCCACCCATGTGGGAGACCTGGATGGAATTCCAGGCTTTTAGCTTCGGCCTGGACCAGCCTCTGCTGTTGCAGCCATTTTGGGAGTGAACCAGCGGATGGAAGACTCTCTCTGTCACTCTCTCTCTCTCTCTGTCACTCTGCCTTCTAGGTCTCCCATGCGGGTATAGGGGCCCAAGAATTTGGGCCATCTTCTACTGCTTTCCCAGGCCATTGTAGAGAGCCAAATAGAAAGTGAAGCAGCCAGGACTCGAATAGGCATGCATATGGGATGCCAGCATTGTAGACTAGGGCTTTAACCTGCTGAGCCACAGCACTGGCCCCAAAAGGCAGGAACTTTAAGAGATGCTAAATGAACAAGCATTGTGATTGCCCCAGCTTACTATATTAAAAGTGATTTCAAGCCATTACCCCAGGCAGGGCCACTGAGGCAGACCCCATCAGACTCCCCAGGTGGAAGAGATGGAGGTGACAGTACAGAAAGACCAAGACAGTCCCTGCTCCTATATCACCTTCCAGAGAAGAGAGAGCTGCCCAGGGACAGCCCCAAAATCTGCACAGCATCCCCCTTGAGCACGCAGCAGGGTACTGATCAGCTTGTGTGTACAAAGAAAATACCTGAGGCTGTGGAAAGAAACATCCAAGAAGATTAGAAGGAACAGTCTCTGGAACTCACACAGGGCTAAGAACAAAGCCTGTGGCCACCAGAGAGTAGAACCCTCCAACTCGTGGAACGCTGGATACAGCACTCAGAAGAGACATCTTCTATTTACTGGCTTACTCCCCAGATGCCCACAATGGCTGGGAGAGGCCAGGCTGAAACCAGGAGCCAGGAACTCCATCCAGGTCTCTCTCCCACATGAGTTTGAATCATCATCTGTATCAAATCAAAAATTCTCAGACAGGTGAAGAGGGAGCAAAAACACAAACTCAGAAACTGATTACAGTAGATCAAAACTGACCACCAAGAAATGACAGACGTTAGAATCAGCAAAGAAGGGGCTGGCGCCGCGGCTCAATAGGCTAATCCTCCGCCTAGTGACACCGGCACACCAGGTTCTAGTCCCGGTCGGGGTGCCGGATTCTGTCCCGGTTGCCCCTCTTCCAGGCCAGCTCTCTGCTGTGGCCCAGGTGTGCAGTGGAGGATGGCCCAAGTGCTTGGGTCCTGCACCCCATGGGAGACCAGGAGAAGCACCTGGCTCCTGCCTTCGGATCAGCACGGTGCACCGGCTGCAAGCCGCAGCGGCCATTGGAGGGTGAACCAACGGCAAAAAAAAAAAAAAAAAATCAGCAAAGAAGTCCATCAAAACAGTTACAACAACCACATTCCATCAATTCAAAAAGATATTTTAAAAAACCCAAACCAAACTTCAAGACGTGAAAACTACTGCATTTGAGATGAAAAAAATATTAGGAACAGGTAAGGCACTGTAGGAGGAAAGATGAGAGAACTTGAAACACAGACCTAAAAACATCCAGAATCACACAGAAAGGAAGAAGTAAAAAGAGCATCAGCACATCTATGTCCAAAAAATCTGATAACTTAATTAAAATAAATCAACATCTTGAAAGACACAATCTACCAGAACTCACCCAAAGAGAAACAGACAATCTGAATAGGCCTGTAATGTATTAAAGAAATGCAGTCAGTGATTAATAACCTTCCAAAAGAGAAAGAATCAGGCCCAGGTGGTTACCCTGGTGACTTCTATCAAACATTTAAGGAAGAAATTACACACCAGTTCTGTACAATCTCCTCCAGAAGACAGGTGGAAGGACTGCTTCCTAACTCATCCTATTTGTCCAGCATTACTCTAATGTCAAAACCAGATAAAGACATTTCTTTTTTTTTTTAAGATTTATTTATTTGAAAGTCAGAGTTACACAGAGAGAGGAGAGGCAGAAAGAGAGAGAGAGAGAGAGAGGGAGAGAGAGAGAGAGAGAGAGGTCTTCCATCTGCTGGTTCACTCCCCAGATGGCCCCAATGGCTGGAGCTGCGCTGATCCGGAGCCAGGAGCCAGGAGCCGCCTCCAGGTCTCCCACATTGGTGCAGAGGCCTTCAAGGACTTGAGCCATCTTCTGCTTTCCCAGGCCATAGCAGAGAGCTGGATCAGAAGAGGAGCAGCTGGGACTAGAACCAGCGCACATATGGGATGCCGGCACTTCAGGCCAGGGTGTTAACCTGCTGTGCCACAGCGCCAGCCCCCATAAAGACATTTCAAGAAAAGGAGACCACACATAGGCCCCGAGCCCAGAAGCCACTGCCCTCTGACTTGAATCTGCTCCTGCAGGCTGAACCCCAGGTGCCACCGAGAGCCAGCTTTCCACTCCTCTCTCTTGGACCCCAACACCAAGCTCATTGGCCCCATGGCACTGTTACCTATCAGAAGTCAACTCAAAGGACCTGTCACCAGACAGACAAAAGACACAGATACTATGGATGAAGCCATCAAGTACTTCAAGGCCAATGTCTTCTTGGGAAGCTGTGAAGTTAATCATGAAGCTGACAGAGCCTTGATATATAGAACTCTACATTTCTGAGTGTCTAAAGAAACTCCAAAAGCCAAGGTGAGGAAGAAATGTATACACTGAGAATCACTAATTTTCCCCTTCCTGGGGAGCTAGGTTTTCCACTCACTGTAATTTGTGCCAAATCTGCAAACAGGAAGATGAAGCGATGTGAGCCTACTTCCACAGCTAAAGCAAGAGACTAGACTGAGCCCTGGGGAAAACATTTCTTTTTAAAGATTTTATTGATTTATTTGAGAGGTAGAGTTACAGACAGAGGGAGAGACAGAGAGAAAGGTCTCCCACCATTGGTTCATTCCCCAAATGGCCACAATGGCCAGAGCTGCACCAATCCAAAGCCAGGAGCCAGGAGCTTCTTCCAGGTCTCCCACATGGGTGCAGGGGCTCAAAGACTTGGCCCATCTTGTACTGCTTTCCCAGGCCATAGCAGAGAGTTGGATCAAAAGAGGAGCAGCCAAGACTCTAACCGGCGCCCATATGGGATGCCGGCACTGCCATGGCGCCAGCCTTTGGGGAAAACATTTTTGATTCTCAGAAGAATAAACCCAGCAAGTAGTGCACTTGCCTTGTGAAGACACAGTTCATGGACGCGGGCAGTGAGGGAGCCCTGGAAATCACCATTTCCAGTGTTGTAGGCCGTATTTTACAGCAACATGTACACAGTCCTTGGCCTTTAATTCATAAAGTTTTATACAGAAGAGAGCACATATTAAAAAGCTTCTTGATCAAGAATTTGGGTGGGGAAGGAGAGAGTGGATTGTCAAAGGACCATTTGAAATTTGCTGCAGTGGTAAGCTGTGCTTAATAAGAATAAATAATAAAGAAATTTCCAACATTCAAAAAGAAGAATAGGTGACTACAGATCAATATCTCTCATGAAGAGTGTGCAAAAGTCCTCAAGAATATTAGCAAATCAAATCCAACAATGTATAAAAAGAACTATATGCCATGATTAAATAGAGTTTATCCCCGATGTGCAAGGCTGGTTTAACATTTCAGTCAGTTAATATAATCTGCCACAGCACAGGCTAAAGAAGAAAAATGATATACTATGAATAGAGGCATAAAAAGCATTTGACAAAATCCAACACCTGTTTTGATAAAAATTCAGCAAACTAGGAATAAAGGAGAAATTATTCAACTTAATACAGAACATCTCTAAAAAAGCCTACAGGTAATGTCACACTTGATGATACACTAGATGTTGGGAAGGAGGGAAGATGTACTCCCTCACTACTCCTCTTCAACGTGGTTCTCAGACTTCTAGCTGATAAACGGCGCTGGCATCCCATAAGAGCACCTGTTCAAGTCTCGGCTGCTCCTCTTCCAATCCAGCTCTCTGCTGTGGCCTGGGAAAGCAGTAGAAGATGCCCCAGGTGCTTGGGCCCCTGCACCCACATGAGATACCCAGAAGAAGCTCCTGGCTCTTGGCTTCGGATCAGCCCAACTCTGGCCACTGCGTCCATCTGGGGAGTGAACCAGCAGATGGAAGACCTTTCTGTCTCTCCCTCTCTCTGTCTGTAGCTCTGCCTCTCAAATAAATAAAATCTTTAAAAATATTGGCAAACAGAACTGGAGCTAATAATAAGCAATAATATCAAGGTTTCCAGGATACAAGATTAATATAGAAATCAATTACTTTCCCATACACTCATAAACAACAATTGGAATTGGGAATTTAAAACATAATATCACTTACATTAGCACCTGAAACAGTGGAACACCTAAATATAAATCTACCACAATATACACAAGATCTATGTGAGGAAAACTGTAAAACCAAGGAAAGGAATCAAAATAAATCTAAATAATGGGGAGATATTTCATGTTCATGGAGAAGAAAACTCTATTATTAAGATGTCAGTTCTTCCTAACTTGATCTATGGATTCAATGCAATCACAATCAAAATTCCAGTAAGTTAGTTTGTAGTCACTGAAAAACTGGTTCCAAAATTGATGTGGAGAGGCAAAAGACTCAGGGTAGCCAATTACAATACAGAAAAGGAAGGACAAAGCCAGAGGACGGACACTTTCTGAATTCTTACTGTAAAGCCACAGTGATCAAGACAGTGTGATGTTGCAAAAAGAAGAGATGGCTGGAACAGAACAGAGAGACCAGAAATAGACCTGCACAAGTAGAGTCAAGTGATCTTAGACAAAGGAGCAGATGCTATTTGGTGGAGAAAGGCTAGTCTTTTCAACAAAAGAAGCTGAGATGACTGGACATCCAACATCCATGTGAAAAAAAAAATCCAGACATAGGCCTTACACTTTTCACAAAGATTAGCTCAAAATGAATCATGTAGGCTTAAATGCAAAAGTATAAAGCTACCAGAAGATGATACAGGAGAATGTCTAAGTAATCTCAGCTTTGGCAATGGTTTCTAGGACGTAACACCCGAGCCATGATCCATGAGGTGAATACAGATGAACCTCAACTTATGATGGGGTGACATGCCAAGAAACTCACCAGGTGTTGAGCACATTCTTTTGAAAATGCAGTTAGTGCACCTAACCTACCAAACCTCACAGCCTGGCAACACAGCACAGTCCACAGTGCAGTGGTTGGAAGGATGAAGGGAGGCTGCGCTCACCAACGTTGTCCAGCACCACAAGAGAGGACTGTATCCTATATCGCTAGCCTGGAAAAAGATATAAAATGAAAATTTGAACTACAATTTCTACTGAATGCATATCATTTTCACACCATGGTGAAGTCAAACCACTGCAAGTCAGGGACCCTCATTATTGATAAATTGGACTCCACCAAGATTAAAAATGATCTAAGAAAGACCCTACAAGAGAATGCCACATGTTGAGAGAAAATATTTACAAAACACATATCTGATAAAGGACTGGTGTCCAAAATATGTAAAGAACTCTTTAAAAACTCAACAATAAGAAAACAAGTGGCAAAAAGATTTCAACAGACACCTCCCCAAAGAAGACATACAGATTGAAAATAACCGTAGAAGATGCTCAGTATCAACATCATTATGAACTTCCAAATCAAGCCTACAATGAGATGCCGTTACATACTATCAGAATAATCAGATCTAAACAACTCACAATGCCAAATGCTGCCGAGGATATGAAGCAACAAAAACTCTCACACATTGTTAGTGGGGATTTGGCAGTTTTGGCAGTTTCTTACAAAATGAAACATACTCTTACCATACAATCCAGCAACCATACTTACAGGTATTTACCCAAATCAGTTGAGAATTTATGTACACACAAAAACCTGCACGTGAATACTTATTGCAGCTATCCATAATTGCCAAAAACTGGGAGCAATGGAGGTATCCTTCAATAGGTAAATGGTAAAACATCAATACAATGGAAGATTATCTGGCAATAAAGAGATAAACTACCAACCATGACAAAACACGAAGGAAACTTCAATGGGTATTGCTAAGTGAAAGAGAAACATTCATTATCCCAATTATGACATTGTGGAAAAGACAAAACTATAGAGACTGTCAAGAGATAGAGACTTCCATGGGAGGAGAGATAGGGGAGACATGTAGATAAAGCACAGGGTTGTTGGTTTTTTTTTTTTTTTAAAGAACAAGAGGACAGGACCAGAAAATCTACTCTGCGTGACAGTGTAAAATTGCACACATGACATTGTGGATCTGTCAAAATCCATAGCACAACACAGAAATGATCCCTAGTGTGACCTATAAACTTCAGTTAATAACAATGCATTAATATTGGTTCATCCATTATAACAGATGTATCACACTAATGGGAAAGCTATGGGGGTGGGGAGAAAGCATGTACAGAGACTCTTTGAACTGCTCAATTGTCTGGAAATCTGAAATTTAGTCTATTAATCTAAAACATGCACCATGAGTTGTGTGACAAGGTCAAGCAGTTTATTATGTACTTGCAGTCATGTGTCACACAATGGTGCTTTAGTCAACAATGGGCCCAAAAGATTTTATCACCTGGTGAGGTCACAGCTCTCAGTGTAAGTATACTCTGTGATGTTTAAGGGATGATAAAGCCACATGGCAACGCACTTCTCAGAACACACCTCTGTCTTTAACCAATGCATGACTGAAATTTGAGTCACCAAATAATAGTGAGGGGTTGGGGAGTGCAGAAAAAAATACCTGAATAAATAATGACCAAAAATGTTCCAATCTTGATTAAAAACAAAGACACAGAGCCATAGAGCCATGGGTCCAAGAAGCTCAAAGGGCCCGAGCACACGCACACACACACATACGCATGAAGAAAATTACGTGTTATAATTAATTTATCAGAGCCAGTTAACAGGAGAACACCTTTAAGGCACTCAGAGGGAAAAAGAAATTTCATGTAGGGCAAAATAAAGCAAGAACTGTTGTGGAATGAGAAGGCCATGCCAAGATGGCCACTGGCAAGCAAGCGTCAATTCCTCAGGAATGGCTTCAGAAACCCCCTGAGAAACCACCTTGAAATGGAGCCTGCCTGGCAATAGGCTGTGATTGGTTAAGTCATAAACCACCCCTTGACCGGATTGGCTGCCTTGGCTATATAAGCTGCTGCACCAACTGAAATAAACGAGTCTGAGGGCTGCTCACCTCTGGCCCACTTTCACCTGACTCCAAGTGTCTGTGTGGTGACTCCGCACCTCTTGCCCCCACCGTGCTCCTCTTCTCAGAATGAATCCACAGCAACAAAGGACAGTACAAATTCCTTGTCAGGAAGCATGCAGGAGCAGACACTGTGGCATAGCGGGTTAAGCTGCTGTTTGGGAGGTCCACATTCCACACCAGAGTGTTAGTTCTAAATCTGCTTCTAACCCAGCTTCCTGCTAATGCTCCTGGGAAAGCAGAAAATGATGACCCAAGTACTGAAGTCCCTGCCACTCATATGGGAGACACAGATGGAATTCTGAGCCCCTGGCTTCAGCCCTGGCTGTGGCAGGTGTTTGAAGAATGAACTAGCAGATGGAAGAGCTGTCTCTCCCTCTGTCTCCCCTACCCCTGTCACTCTGTCTTTCAAATAAATATAAAATATTTCCTTACAAAAAGAAATAATGTAATGAAGTAGGCAGTGGAGTAATATCATTAAACCTCTGAAAGAAAAAAAATTGTCAATATAGAAATCTATATGCAATGAAAAAACTTTTAAGTGAAGGTTAATTAAAGATTTAAGAGCTGAAGAAATCCATCACCAGCAGACCCACACTACAACAAATGTTCAAAGAGATTCCCCAGGCAGAGCAAAGTAATCGCACATGGAAAACTGGATGTGCGCAAAGGAAGAGCACCAAAAATGCGAAGTATGGGAGTAAATATGTTTTCTGATTCTTCAAACTCCTTAAAAAATAATTAGCCATTTAGAAAAAAATAGCAACAATGTATTAGCAATCTTTTTTAAAAGATTTATTTATTTATTTGAAAGTCAGAGTTACACAGAGAGAGGAGAGGCAGAGAAAGAGAGAAAGAGAGGGTCTTCCATCTGCTGGTTCTCTTCCCAACTGGCCACAACGGCCGGAGCTGTGCCCATCCACAGCCAGGAGCCAGGAGCTTCCTCCAGGTCTCCCATACAGGTATAGAGACCCAAGGACTTGAGCCATCTTCTACTGCTTTCCCAGGCCACAGCAGAGAGCTAGATTGGAAGTGGAGCAGCCAGGTTTCAAACCAGCCTCCACATGGTATGCCAGCACTGCAGGCAGCAGCTTTACCTGCAACGCCACAGCACTGGCCCCTGTATTATCAATCTTAAAAGCAGGCCAACACCGTGGCTCACTAGGCCTGTGGCGCCGGCATCCCGGGTTCTAGTCCTGGTCGGAGCACCGGATTCTGTCCCAGTTGCTCCTCTTCCAGTCCAGCTCTCTGCTGTGGCCTGGGAAGGCAGTGGAGGATGGCCCAAGTGCTTGGGCCCTGCACCCACATGGGAGACCAGGCGGAAGCACCTGGCTCCTGGCTTCGGATCGGCGCAGCGCCGGCCATAGCAGCCATTTAGGGGGTGAACCAATGGAAGGAAGACCTTTCTCTCTGTCTCTCTCTCTCACTGTCTAACTCTGCCTGTCAAAAAAAAAAAAAAAAAAAGGCAAAAGATACATGACAATAACAGTACAACAAACAGGAATGATGGGATGAATGTACATTACATTACTGCAAACTTCTTACCTTATACATGAAGGGGTATGGTAGTACTAGAAGATGCAATGTGGTAAGTTAAACATGTATGTTATAAACCCTAAAGCAACCACTAAAATAAGCAAAAAAGAGATAGTTAATAACTCATTAACAGTAGATAATATAATATGGAATCATAAGCTTAATCCAAAAGAAGTCAGAAAAAAAGGGAAAGGGAACAAAGAAAAGATGGCAAATAGAACACACATAAGATCATAGACTCCAATGTAACTAAAATAATTATCACACTAAATGTAAGTGATCTACATATTCCCAATTAAATGCAGAGATTATCAGGTTGTAGAACAACACACTGTATGCTGCCTATAAAAAATATACTTTAAATATGAAGATTACAATAAGCTAAAAGTAAAAAGATGAAAAAAAGATACAGCAACTAACATAGGTCAAAAAAATACTGAGGGGTTGGCATTGTAGTCAGGTTAAGCCACATCCCATATTGGCACCAGTTTGAGTCTCAGCTGCTCCACTTCCAATCTAACTCTCTGTAGTGTGCTTGAGAAAGCAGCAGCAGATGGCCCAAATAATTGGGCCCCTGCACCCTCATGGTAAACGTGAGTAAAACTCTTGACTCCTGGCTTCAGCCTAGCCCAGCACTGGCCATTGTGGCCATTTGGGGAGTGAACCAGTGGATGGAAGCTATCTCTCTCTCTCGTAACTCTGCCTTTCAAATAAATAAATAAATAAATCTTTTAAAAAAATTATCTGGAGTGGGACCAGCGCCATGACACAGCAGGTTAAAGCCACCACCTGAGGTGCCAGCATCCCATATGGGCGCCATTTTGAATTCCGGCTGCTCCACTTCCAATACAGCTCTCTGCTGTAGCCTGGGAAAGCAGTGGAAGATGGTCCAAGTTCTTGGGCTCCTGCGCCCGCATTGGGGATCTGGAGGAGACTCCTGGCTCCTGGCTTCAGATGGGAGCAGCTCTGGCCGTTGCAGCCATTTGGGGAGTGAGCCAGCAGATGGAGGACCTCTCTCTGCCTCTACCTCTCTGTAACTCTGGCTTTAATATACAGACTTGTACACAATATTCAGAGCAGCTCTGGTCACACAGTCAAAACTTAAAAACAACTCAAATTGCCATAAACAAGCAGTCAACAAACTGTGGCATAACCATTCATGTAATATTTTTAGTAATAAAAAGGAATGAATTACTTTTATAGGTTTTTTTTTAAAATATTTACTTTACTTATTTGAAAGACAGAGTTACAGAGAGAGGTAGAGACAGAGAGAGAGAGGTCTTCCACCTGCTGGTTCACTCCCCAGATGGTTGCAATGGCCGGTGCTGAGCCAATCTGAAGGCAGGAGCCAAGAGCTTCTTCTGGGTCTACCACGTGAGTGCAGGGGCCCAAGGACTTGGGCCGTCTTCTACTGCTATTCCAGGCCATAGGAGAGAGCTGGATCAGAAGTGGAGCAGCCAGGACTCGAACTGGCTTCCACATGGGATGCCAACGCTTCAGGCCAGGGCTTTAACCTGCTGCGCCACAGTGCTGGCCCAAACTTTTATAGTTTTTTAAAAAGATTTGAAAAGCAGAGAACAAGTGAGAGAAAGAGAACTTCATCTTCTGGTCCATACCCCAGATGGCTGCAGCAACCAGCACTCCCCAAATGGTTGCAACAATCAGGGCTGGACTAGGCCAAAGTTAGAAGCCTAGAACTCCATCCAGGTCTCTAACAAGGGTAGCAGGTACCCTAACACTTGGACCACTTGTTTGCCGCCTTCCCAGCCCCATTAGCGGGAGCTGGATAGGAAGCAGAGCAGCCAGGACTTGAACTGGTGCTGTAATATAGGATGCCAGAGTCCCAGGCGGCAGCCTAACCCACTGCACCACAACACCGGCCCCAGGAAAGGATTATTTATAGAATTAGCAACACGGATTAATCTCACAATAATTATACTGAGTGAAAGAAGAGAGACAAAAGGGTATGTATTATACGGCTATCTAAAACTCTGGAAAACAAGTAACAAATTATAGTGACATAAATCAGAGTGGTGTTTCCTTGGGGGAGGGTGACTTCCGTGAGGGAGCGAACACGATTGAGAAGACGCCGTTAGGGCATGGGTACACTCACTAACTTGATTTCAGAGATGCATACAAATGTCAGACTTAGGAAACTGAGTACTTTAAACATGTGCAGCGTATGGTATCTCAACCATACCTCAGTAAGGTTAGTTAGCAAAGTACAGGAAAACACAGTAAATGACTACAAGAATGCAATCCACAATACCCAGAAAATGAGGATCCCTACAGGCAAACGATCCAGTGTCTGCAACAAGTAAATTGCAAGAAAAAAAGAAACAGAACCATGGGGAACCTAATGTTGTGCAGCCTTGAGACACCCAGCACTGAGCAGCAATGATCCTGATTGGATGGAATTGAGACACCCAGTTAGGAACTTGAACCCTGTGACTGGGTCTTTCACGAGACTAAGAAAGTATCTTTAATTTTTTTTAGGTGTAATTATATTGTGGTTACATTTTTTTAAAGAGTCTTATTTGGAGGCTTAGAATTCATATTGAAATGGATGAAATTATATGTTGTCTGAGATTCACTTCAGCATACTATGGGAGAAGAAATAAGTAGGGGTATAATTGAAACAAGACTGTCTGTGAGTTGATAACCGCGAAGGCTGAATAATGGATTCATGGGGTTCATTATACCAATGTTTCTCAACCTATTTTTTCATGATCACTCCCTAAGAGCCTTTTTAGACAACTTTTCCTAATCACTGTGCCATTCCTGAAATCTCAATACCAAGGATACACTGTATATCTATTTATGGACTGGCCCTTTGGAGGATCACAAACTTTTATTCATCCCCTCTCCAAGAACCAATTCTTGGCCTCTTTGGCCCCCTCTCAACCCTGGTGGAGAGTTCATGCATTACACTATACTTTTGTTTACAGTCCTCCCTCTGTAGTTGCAAGCTGTGGCACCAAGATCCCCCATGGGTATCAAAATCCAAAGATGTTTGAGTCCCTAATATAAAATGGCATAGTATTTGCATGTAATACATGCACATCCTCCCATAAGCTTTGTTATATGTCTGTATCAGTTGTATTTTTATAACTCTCCACTTTTCTTTGGAAACAATCTATTCTTGAATACAACCATATAAATTTGGGATTGATTATGCAAAGATATACAGAAATTACCTAGATTTGCTATAAGCTTACTAATTGCTAATGAAAGAATACTTACTAACATACCATCACTTAAACATACCGACATAATAGAACTTCTCCCAACTTTTTAAACTTAGGTTTCCCCACTAAGCCAATTTATATTTAACATTTGGGTTACATGTGCATATAAAAATAGACATATTCTTCAACTGACCATAAGATGAGCCAGCATATAAAAGTCCTTCTTCCTGCATATAATTCAGTTTCAGAGACAAACAGACTCCAATGGGAGGCAAAATGCTGATCTTCTTGTGAAATAAAAATCAACAAGTGTTAAAGTGCTAATCCCATAAATCTTTTATCTATTCTCCAATTTTTAAATATACAAGGATGCACTGCAGCTATGTGAATTAAAAATATTTCTAACCAAGACTGTGTGCTCCTATGCATGGGGCTAGAGTAACCCTGTGCAAGGCTTGGGGCAAGGAAAGAGATCACTGGGACAGCACAGGGCACCTGTCCTGCATCAGTCCCCCACCTACACAGGCTCCCACAGAGGCCACGCCCTCCATACCACATGGGCTCAGATGCTACCAGGGACTTCAAGCCATGTTTTACTTCATTGTTCTATAAGGTGTCTTCCACTTTTTTTTTTTTTTCACTTGGGACAAAATAAAAGTTTCAAGTAGTCTAAGAATGCTTAATGTACCCATAAACTGTCTGGACCAGCGATTCATATTTCTCCTTCTTCACATACAACTGATTTCTAGCAACAATTATTTCTTAAGATAAGAAACGCTCAACTGAAGACATATATGGGACCTGGAGAACATCCCAACACATGAGCACATGGTGATTGGAGGGGCATACCCAGCCCTATGGGCTTTCTCCAGGAAGGACCTGCAGCCTAACACACTGCCAGTACCCAGGCTCGAAGTCCAAGCTGTCCCCATAATAAGGATCTTAAGTAATAAGTTGTTTTCATGGATCACAGCTCCCAAGTAGTTCAATTTTAGCTTTGCACTTTTCAACTTGATTACTTGCTCTACTTAATTCACTAAGATTGCTTTCATCTATGATAGTCTATAACTCAATACGGCAAGGTCCTCTTTGGTCACCTGTTATGTCTGATGGACAGTGCTAAGGCCATGGTTTCCTTTACTGTTAAGATTAATTAATTTATTTGAAAGGCAGAGCAACAGAGAAAGAAGGAGAAGAGGGAGGGGGGATAAAAGGGAGATGGGGAGGGAGAGAGAGAAGAAGGACAGGGATCTTCCATCCACTGGTTCACTCTCCAAATGGCTGCAATGGCAAAGGCTGGGCCAGATTGAAGCCAGGAGCCAGAAACTCCACACAGTTCTCCTACATGAGTGGCAGGGGTCCAAGTTCTGGCAGGGAGTTGGATGGGAAGCAGAGAGGTCCAGATGTGACTCTGTGCTCTGATGGCGGATGCCAGCATTCAAGCAGCAGGTTAAAACCACTGCACCACAGTGCTGGCCCCTAATGCCATGATTTCTTAAGCAGCTCACAGCTTTCGGTCCAAGGACCAGTCCGAGTTCCAGTGCTGCTGTCGCCCTAATTAGTTATCTGAAAAGTTTCCATCAGTTATAAATGTTCTGCTTCTGCAGTAGGTAGCTGATGTTACCCAGACACACAAGCAGTGCCAACCTGGGCCCCTGCTCGGCCTTCTTCCCCTCCTATAACCTCTAAATCATCTCTAGATGACTAAGCATGCCTGACGCAATGTAAATGCTTTATAAATGCTTGTTAGAGTCTATTGTTAGGGAAAAATGACAAGACAAACTCTCTGTGCATGTTCAGTGCAGATGCATTTTTTAAAGATTTATTTATTGTTTGGAAGGCAAAGTGATAGAGAAAGATCTCCCATCTGCTAGTTCATGCACACAAATAGTCACAATGTCGGGGACTGGACCAGGTCAAAGCCAGGAAGGAGCCAGGAATTCAATCCAGGTCTCCCACGTGGGCAGCAGGAACCCAGTTACTTATAGCACCACCAACTGCCTCCCAGGATGTGCATTAGCAGGAAATTGGAATCAGGAATGGACCTGGGACTCAAACCCAGGCTCTGATACAGGATGCGGAGCTAGGACTCTAACCTAGGCTCTGAAACAGGAAGCAGACATCCCACGGGACATCTTAACCACTAGGCCAAACAGCTAACCCCAGTAAAATCCTCACTCACTCTGCTTGGACCGACTGGTACTGTGCATCTCTGGTGGTCTCTGAGGGGGGAAGGGAATGTGCAGAGTGACCTAGCCCAGGAAAAGGCAGGCTCTCTGGGGCTGGGGTGGAGGAACAAGGGGAACCAAAGTTTCCAGAATTACTTGAGCTCTTTACACAGAAATCAGGACTTGGGAGGGGAGAAAGAGATGCTTCCCACCTTGCCTTTGCTTCTGGCAGAATGTCTGTTTCATCCTTTCAAACTAGTGGCTCCAAAAGGTGAAACCTGGGGGCTGGCGCTGTGGCGCAATGTGTTAATCCCAGCTGCTCCTCTTCCAATCCAGCTCTCTGCTGTGGCCTGGGAAAGCAGTAGAAGATGGCCCAAGTGCTTGGGCCCCTGCACCCACATGGGAGACCCAGAAGAAGCTCCTGGCTCCTGCCTTTGGATCGGCACAGCTCCAGCCATTGCAGCCATCTGGGGAGTGAACCAGCAAAAGGAAGACCCTTCTCTCTATCTATAACTCTATCTCTCACATAAATAAATAAAATCTTTAAAAAACAAAAAAAGTGAAACCTGCCTCTGTGGCATGACCTGGGAGACACACCATCACCCTGTGCTGAGGGAGGAAGCAGGGTTGTGAGCACCAGTTTAAAAAAAAAAAAAAAGAAAGCCAGCAAAGGATGTGATTGGCTTGGTTTGAGTCACATGCTTGTGAAGATTGGATACTGTGATTGACACAGCTAAGGTCAAACGCCCGCCCCCCAGGCAGGGAGGCGGGCACTGGGTGTGCAGCTCGCGTGTTCCTGAAGATGGGGATTGGAGGTGAGAGGACAGACTCCTAAGAGTCCTCTCAGGGTCATTAGGAGACCTCACACAAAGAAGCATCCATCCTTTTCTTTGGCATCTGGTGTGTCTTCAATATGTTGTTTTGCTTCCCAAGTCCCATCCCTGCCCTGCCTCCCAACTCTAAATTCGCCAATTGATAGAGAAGGCCCCAGGGAGCAGGGGAGGTTACCAAGCGATTCTATCTAGGCAGGCTCTGGCTCCCCAGGAACATCTCTCTCATTTTAAATAAGTAAGTAAATAAATGCAGAGGGTGCCCCAGGGAGCTGCCGCGTCCCTAAGACTCACAGGCCTCCCCTCAGTGCAATGAGTAATAGCAGCCACCTGGTAGGTGTACTGTGAAGTGGGCTGACGCCTATTAAATGGGCTCCGAGCATACAGCAGACACTTACTACATGGTAGCTCTTGTGCCCTGTTGCATTCTGCCCTTGAAATACCCAGTCAAGAGAAAAAGCTCACTGAAAGTAAATTCTCCAAGAACATGTCCAAGTCTCATTCATGGTCAGAAAGGGCAGCTCACCTTCTCCCTAGGGAACGCTCACGGCTCAGCTGTCACCCCCACCCAGAGGGCCCCCCTGCAACTCTGCATGCCCAGGCTGAGCCCCCACCACCCCGTTCGCAGAGCTCGGATCTGCACGTTCGCCTCCCACCACCCTCCCCCTCCACCCGCCAGTCATCTGCACTGCCCACCCTGGCAAGCTGTCTCCTTAGCACCTCACCTACTCACGGCTCCATGATTTATTTCCTCACCTTTCTACTCAGAGGAAGGGGGAGAGCAGAGATACTCCCGCCCTCCAGGAGGCAGTGCAAGCCACAGGACCTCAGCCCCGCCTCTGGGCCACCCCCACCTCACACAGATCCCACAGGCCCGGCCTTCGACCTGTTGGTACTGCCCCCTTCCTCCCCATCACCCCAATGTGGCCAGCCAACTCTCTCCATCCCCCACCTCCTCCCCTCTCCCTGTGCTCCCCCGTGAACGCCCACGAAGCCCAGCAAATCCAGCCCAGGTTCCAGACCCCATTCCCCTGTCTGGCAGGATGCCTCAGGCAGGAGATCACTGACCCTCCTCAAACTCCTCCACTCACTGCACCTGCAAAACTGCACTCTCCGAACCAACCTATAGCCCTCTCTCCAGAAAGCACTCTGAAACATACAGCGGGAACCTGCCCTGTGGCTCTGTTCCCCTTCTGCACTTGATCTTGGCCAAAAGACTGAGAAGCGATCTGTTCCGCTTCTCTGTTCTGCCAGTGTAAGGGGGCTGTGGCTTGGGCTCAACCCTGGATCTGCCTTTTAAGACTAAGAGACCTTAGTCAAGGTCTCTAAGGCTCTTTGTTCCCTTGTCCATAAGAGGGGAAGCCATGACACCCACCTCACAGGCCTGCTTGGAGAAGCAATCACAGAGCAATGGGAATAGACCGTGCTAAGCTGTTAGCTGTTGTTACAGAGGAAGGGTCCTCCTAAGGTAGGTTTTCAAGGAAAAATAATGAAATCAGAGGTCATAGACGCGTGTGCTTCCAGCAAGAGTAACAGAGACCGAATTCACCCTCAAACCTGGTACAACCAAAGCACCCGAGGAAAACCTGAAACAACAGTTTTCAAGCCAATGGATACCAGGCAACAAAAGCTAATGAACCCTGTGAGACAGGAAACCAAGTGATTCCCACAGCTGCCCTGTCTCGTTTCCTGGAGAGAGACTCCAAGCAGAACCAGGCAAAGAGACAGAGCTTCCGAGACACGGAAGTTTCTGGAACATGCAGGGCAGACCATCGGAAAGGAGAAAGCGATACAGTCAGAAGGAAGACCCTGGGAATACCTGGTGAGTCTCCTGTAGTCAGCAGAGCCCGGAGCAGTGCACACACGATCCAAGGCTGGGCAAAGAATCATGCAAGAGAATGCAAGGGAACAAGGACCCGGGGGTCCAGGAATAGTGCCTGCTCCTACCAGTCACAGGATGAAGCCTCAAAGTTCCCAGACATTTGGAGAAACACTCAGAGTCGTGTATTCATAAGGAGGAATAATTAGCCCTACGTCACATACAGTTCTGGTCCTCTGCAACCAATCTTCCAAGCAAGATACAAAAAATAAATTGTTTTCAAATAATTTAGCTGCTTTCAAAACAAAGCTCAAGAATATTTTTAGGAATACTAAAATAGCCAGCAACCCGCAAGGTAAAACTCACCATGTTTGGCATCCAAAAAAGAGATTAATAGGCATGAAAAGAAGTAAGAAAACAGAACTCATAATGAGGAGAAAAATCAATCCTAGCCAACCTAGAAGTGAAAGAAGTGTTAAAATTAGCAAAGAATGGCATTAAAAGTTATTATTCAGGTAGGCATCTAGCCCTGTGGATGACACCTGCACCCCATGCAGGAATACTTGGGCTCCACCTTCCTGCTAATGCAGACCCGAGGAGCAGAGGTGATGGATGGCTCAAATAATTGGATTTCTGCCACCCACTCTGAAGACCTGGTTGAGTTCCCAGCTCCTGGCTCCAGCCTGGTCCAGTCCCGGACGTCACGGGGATTTAGGGAGTGAACCAGCTAAAGGCAGTTCTCTGTGTCTTTCACTTTCTGTCTCTCAAATAAATATACTTTAATAGATTCTAATATGTCTTGAAAGTATTTCATATTTTCATGAAGCTATCAAGACACATAGAAGATAGTGTGGCATAATGGGTAAAAGTTGCTGCCTGCCATGCCAGCATTGCATTTGGGTGCTGGTTCATGTCCTGGCTGTTCCAGTTTTGATCCAGCTCCCTGTTAATGGCCTGGGAAAAGCAGCAGAAGATGGTACAAGTGTTTGGACTCCTGTCACCCATGTGGGTGACCCAAACGAAGCTCCCAACTCCTGGCTTTGGACTGGTCCAGCCCTGGCCATTGTGGCCATTTGGTGAGTGAACCAGCAAATGGAAGACCTTTCTTTCTCTCTCTCTCTCTCTCTCTCTCTCTCTCCTACTCTTTCAAATAAATAAACCTTTTTTAAAAGAACTACATTAACTTTTTAGAGAAGAAAACTGCAATGTCTGAGGTGAAAAATATACTGGATGGGTGTTACCGAAATAAATTAAAAGATGACTCCAAAAAATAAAATATATCCCGTGGGTTGGAAGAATTAATATTGTAAAAAATGTCCATACTACCTAAAGTGCTCCACATATTCAATGCGATCCCCATCAAAACGCCAACGACAAACTGATCACAAACTCATATGGAACCGGGGCCGGTGCTGTGGCGCAGCAGGTTAAAGCCCTAGCATGCAGCATTGGCATCCTATATGAGATATATTCAGATCCCGGCTGCTCCTCTTCTGATCCAGTTCCCTGCTAATGAGTCTGAGAAAAAAATAGAGGATGCTCCAAGTGCTTGGGCCCTTACACTCATGTGGAAGACCCGGAAGAAGCTCCTGGCTCCTGGCTCCTGGCTGTGGAACAGCTCAACTCTGGCCATTGTGGCCATTTGGGGAGTGAACCAGCAGATGGAAGACTTCTCTCCCTGTGTCTTTACCTTTCTCTGTAACTCTTTCAAATAAATAAATCTTAAAAAAAAAAAAAAATAATACAGAACCACAGAGAACCCAGAATAACCAAAGCACTCCTGAGCAAACAGAACAGTTAGAGGCAGTTACCTGACCGCAAAGTGTTCTACAAAGCTAGTGTATGAAAAACAGCATGGTATTGGCATAAAAACATAACAATGGAACAGAATAGAGAACCCAGAAATAAATCCATCTATCTATAGTCAACTGACTTTCTTTCTTTTTTTTTGGCAAGAATTTTATTGAGGATTTTTGCGTCTATGTTCATCAGGGATATTGGTCTGTAATTCTCTTTCAATGCTGCATCTTTTTCCAGCTTAGGAATTAAGGTAATGCTTGCTTCATAGAAAGAATTTGGGAGGATTCCCTCTTTTTTGATTGTTCTGAATAGTTTGAGGAGAATTGGAGTTAGTTCTTTAAATGTCTGGTAGAATTCAGCAGTGAATCCATCTGGTCCTGGGCTTTTCTTTGTTGGGAGGGCCTTTATTACTGTTTCAATTTCTATCTCAGTTATGGGTCTGTTCAGGTTTTCTGTGTCTTCCTGGTTCAATTTAGGTAGGTTACATGTGGCCAGGAATCTATCCATTTCTGATAGGTTTCCCTCTTTGCTGGCATACAGGTCCTTGTAGTAATTTCTGATGATTCTTTTTATTTCTGTGGTGTCTGTTGTAACGTTTCCTTTTTCATCTCTGATTTTATTGATTTGGGTCTTTTCTTTTTTTAGTTAGTTGGGCCAGTGAGGTGTCAATTTTGTTTACAGTCTTTCAACAAAGCCACTGGGCATAGACACTGGAGAAAGGACAGTCTCTTCAATACGTGGCGCTGGGAAAACTGGATATCCACACGCAGAAGATAGAAACCAGATTCCAATTCCTCACCACATGCAGAAATCAACTCAAACTGGATCAAAGACTTAAATGTAATACCAAAACTACAAAAACTATTAGAAGAAGCCTTTGTGGAAATGATACAGGATATCGGTCTGGGAAAAGATTTTTTTTTACATGACCCCAAAAGTACAGGCAACAAAAACAAGAATTGACAAATGGGATTACATCAAACTAAAAAGCTCTGCACAGCAATGAAAACAATCAATGGAGTAAAGACACCACCTACAGAAGAAGAAATATTTGCAAGCCATTTAGCCAACAAGATGTGAATATTCAAAACACACAAGGAATATAAACAATTCAAAAGCAAATAATAATAATAATCTCATTCTAAAATGAACAAATGATCCAGCACATCTCAAAAGAAGATATACAAATGGCAAAAAAAAAAAAAAAAAAGTATAAGAAGAAATGCTTAACATCACTCATCATCAAGGGGGAAGCACAAATCAAAACCACAATGAGAGCCCATCTCGCTCCAGTTAGAATGACGATTGTCAAAAAGACAAAACGTGAGAAGTGCTGCCAAAGATGCAGAGGAACCCGCATATACCACTTGTGGGAATCAGTTTTGCCAATGGGGAACAGAGGATGCAGGTTCCTCAGAAGACTAGAAATAGGGGGCCGGCACTGTAGCGCAGCTGGTTAAAGCCCTGGTCTGAAGCACCAGCATCCCAGATGGGCGCCGGTTCTAGTCCCGGCTGTTCCACTTCCTGTCCAGCTCTCTGCTATGGCCTGGGAAAGCAGTAGAAGATGGCCCAAGTCCTTGGGCTCCTGCACCCACGTAGGAGACCTGGAAGAAGCTCCTGGCTTCGGATCGGCACAGCTCCGGCCATTGTGGCCATCTTGGGAGTGACCCGTGGGATGGAAGATCTCTCTCTCTCTCTCTCTCTCTCTCTCTCTCTGTGTAACTCTGACTTTCAAATAAATAAATAAATCTTTAAAAAAGAAGACCAGAAATAGAACTACTGGCATATTTCTGAAGGAAAAGAAACCAGTAAGTTAGAGCTGCACTCCCGAGTTTATTGCAGCACTATTCATAATGGCCAACATGCAGGATCAGCCATATCTACAAATGGATACAGGAAATGTGGTTGATACACACAACAAAATATGATTCAGCCATAAAAACGAATGAAACCTGTCATTTGTGACAACAGGGATGAGCCTGGAGCATGCTACATAAAATGAAATAAGACATACACACAAAGACAAATGCTGCTTGATCTCATATATATATATGGAAGCTAACAAAGCTGATCTCATAGAAGCAGAGAGCAGAATAGTGGTGAGCAGAGACTGGGAAGAGTAGTAGGGAGAGGATGAGTGACAGGTCTACAGATACAATTGGGTAGGAGGATAACTTCTAATGTTCTATAAGCACAGTAGGGTAACTATGGTTGGCACCAATTAATTGGATATTTCAAAAGAACTAATAGAATTTGAATGTTCCCAGCATTCAAATGTTTGAGGTGACGGATATGTCAGTTACCCTGATCTGATCATTACACATTATATATACATGTTTTGAAATGTCACACTGTACCCTATAACTATGTACAATTATATGCCAATTAATTTTTTTAATATTTTAAAATATATATACTAAATGAGATTAGTCATCAGTCATTGCAGGAAAAAATATGACTAAACATAAAGACACAGTATTACAAACTACTCAAAATGAAACACAAAGAAGAAAAATAGTTTTGAAAAGTGAAGAAGTGCCAGTGTGGTACACAGCTGGGTAAGCTGTGACTCCAGCATCCCCTCACAGAGTGCTATTTCAAATCCCAGCTGCTCTGTTTACAATCCAGCACCCTGCTAATGTACCTGGAAAAGCAGGAGATGGAGCAAGTACGTGGGCCCCTGCCATTCACGTGGGAAGCCCAGGTAGAGTTTGCTCCTGGCTTTGGCTTGACCCAGCTCGAATTGTTGCAGCCATTCCAGTGGCCTAATCTGCAGGCAACTGAGTTCCTGAAAGAGAATGTCCAGAAGAACATCTGAAGAAATAATAACCAAAAAGTTTCTCAATTTGATGAAAACCATAAACCCAAAGATCCAAGTGCAACAAACTCCAAGAACAAGAAATATCAATAAAACGATACTAAAATATAGCACAGGACATTTCTCCAAACCAGTAAAAAAGAGGAAATATTAGAACAGAGGGAAAAGAACAAAGATAAGAATAATATTGGTTTATCACCAGAAACAATGTGTGCAATGTGATAAAAAACAGAACAACATATTTAAGGCACAAAAAGAAAACTAAAAACCTAGAGACACGCCTTGTTGTAGGTTAAGGAAACACAATATTGTTAACCTGTTAATCCTCTCAAAATTGTCCCATACATTCAACATAACCATAACTAAACTATCAGGAAGACTTTTTGTACAAACTGTCAGGCTAATGTTAAAATCCATATGGAAATGCAAAGGAGCTAGAGTTGACACACACTCATGTACACACACAGACACATCCCCCTCTGAAAAAGAACACCACTGGAAAGCTAGGGCTACTGATTTCAAGAAGCATTACAGGGAGTGAGCATTTGCAGTTAAGGAGCCTATGTCCTGTATCAGAGTACCTGGGTTCAATTCCCGGCCAATCTCCTGACTTGTTTCCTGCCAATGCGGACTCTGGGGGCCAGCAATGATGGTTCTGGTGACTGGGATCCTGCCACCCATGTGAGACCCAGCCTGAGCTCTCAGCTCCCAGCTTCAACCCCCAACAGCCCCAGCCATTGCAGAGGTTTGGGAAGTGAATCCGAGGATGGGGGAGCTTGCTCTCTCTCCCCTTCTCTCTGCCAAATAAGTTTTTAAAAAAATTATTATAAGGGTCGGCGCCGCAGCTCAATAGGCTAATCCTCCGCCTAGCGGCGCCGGCACACCGGGTTCTAGTCCCGGTCGGGGCGCCGGATTCTGTCCCGGTTGCCCCTCTTCCAGGCCAGCTCTCTGCTGTGGCCCAAGTGTGCAGTGGAGGATGGCCCAAGTGCTTGGGTCCTGCACCCCATGGAAGACCAGGAGAAGCACCTGGCTCCTGGCTTCGGATCAGCACAGTGCACCAGCCACAGCGTGCCGGCCTCGGTGGCCATTGGAGGGTGAATCAATGGCAAAGGAAGACCTTTCTCTCTGTCTCTCTCTCACTGTCCACTCTGCCTGTAAAAAAAAGAATTTATTATAAAGACACCTTAATTAAGACAGTATGGTATTGGAATGTATTGGTATCAAAATAGCCACACAGTTGAGTAAAACAGAAAAAAGGGTCAAGAAACAGGCCCACATACAAGTGTACGTGGACTTTTGACAAAGGTGCAGAGGAAATGAATGCAATGAACAAAAGATTGCCTTTTCACCAAGAGATGTTAGAACAACTGAATATCCATATGTAAAAAGACAAATTTGGATCCATACTTGTCATCATCTATTTTAAAAATTCAAAAAAAATTGGATCACAGACCTAAATGTAAAGTCTTAAAAGAATAAAACTTCTAGAATATAGTAAAAAATATTTGGCTTTAGCTATCATATCATATCAAATTATACGATCCATAAAAGAAAAAGAAAAAAAACAACAAATTGAACTTCATCAAACCCAAACACTTCTGTTTTTTGAGAGACATTTTTTAAAAAATAAAATGACAAAACCACAGACAAGGAGATTATTTGTAAAGCATATATTTGGTAAAGCACTTACATTAAGAGAAAATAAAGAAATCTCAAAATTCAACAATAAGAAAATGAACACTCTAATTTTTTAAATGTTCAAAACATTTGAGTAGATACTTCTCCAAAGAACATATACAGATCACAAATAAGCACATAAGGAGATGTTCTATGTCATTGGTCATTAAAGAAATACAAATGTAAACCACAATGAGACATCATTAGAATGACTTGAAGTTAAAAAACTGACCATAACAAGTGCTAGTGAGGACATGCAAGAACTGGAACTCTTGTAGCGAGTGGCAAAGTTAAACACACACACTCCATGATGCAGCCTGCCAGCTCGTGGATGTTTACCCAAGAGAAAAGTAAAAGTATATCCATACAAAGCTGTGTACACAGGTGTCCACAGAAGCTCTGCTCATCACAGCCCCAACCCGCAAACAGTTCAAATTGCCATCATCAGGTGAACAGCAATTGTGGTATATCCATCCAGTGGAATATTTGGCAGCAAAAACAAGGAACAGGCTATTATAATGCAAGAAACTACATGGGCAAATAGTTATGTTAATGATTGAAGCAAGACCAAAACAAGGACATGCTATCTGATTCAATTTCTGTTAAAGCTCTCAACAGTGCAAACTAATCCACAAAGTAGACAGTGGCTGCCTGAAGAGGGGTGGAGGTGGAGGCAGAGGAGATAATGACTAAGAAATATGAAGAAATGCTAGTGGGTGATACATACATTCACAACCCTGATAATGGTGATGGGTTTCATGAGAGAATACATATGTGAAAATTTATCCACCTAGAAATATGAGGAGTCTCAAAAACTTCACAGAATCTGATGCACTTTACGCACTAAATTAAGCATATATTTTCATTCCACTTTCCATGAACTTTCTGAAGTACCCTCAAGATGTATGTATTGTATGTTCATCCCAAAAAAAGCTATTAAAAATATAAGATGCATGTGAATTAGTTATTCATTATATAATGAAATACCTGAGGCAACTAACTTCATCAAAGAGAAAGGGCTTATTTAGCTCACTGTTTTATAGATTCAAGTCCAAGATCGGGTGTCCCCCATGGCCTGACAGCTGGTGAGGCTGGCAGATGGCAGTGGCAGAGCACATATGGAGAAAGGCTCACACGGCGAGCCAGGAAGCAGCCAGAGAGGCTGGGCCCAACTTCAGCTCCCACCTTACCTGTCAAGGGCATAGCCCCTGTGACCTGATTCCTTCCCACCAGGCCCAGCCTCTAAACAACATAACTGGATTAAGTTTCCACCCTCTTAGCACGATTAAATTATAACTTTGGTCTTTAAATGCCTACATGAATTCAGGAGCCAAATCAGATTCAAACCATAGCAATGTGTATAAAGGATGCACTGATGCACCCAGTACAATCTACCTCTGGTCTTTCTTTGTCTGGCTTTATTTTTAAATAAATTTTACACTTACAGAAGAGTTGCAAAGGCAGCACAGATAACGCCAAATACCCTTCCCCCAGCTATCCCTAATGTAAAGCACATACATAATAATCATCAAAATCTACACAGTTTTACCCTCCCCCTCCCCTCTCTGAGACTGGGATAGCCAGCTGCAAACCAGGTCTGCCCCTCACTAAGCAGGTTGAGAGCCAGCCACCACTCTAGCTTTATGGCTGCTGCCATGTGCAACAGACACTGTCCACACACCAGATTCTCACCATCTCCACCTCAGCTCCTTGCTCACATGTTCCAGATCCCACTACTAACTTCATCCAAGATGTGTCCCCACCTATCCTACAGACACCTCAAAAGCAGCCTGTCTGAGATGGAATACATCACATTTTTCCTACCTCTTAAAAACTCTCTTGCTCCTGTGTTCTTTAGGCAAATGGCATTGTCATCTGTCACCCAGTCGGACACCTCTGACATATGCTAAGTCACAATTTAAGATCTGCCAACTCTTCCACCACATGCCACTCAAACCCCACTTTTCAGGCCCCACTGCTGCTGCCAACCCTCTGATTCAGTCCATGAAGTCAGCCTCCCTAGGGTTTCCAGAATAGGCTTTCCACACCCCTCATAATTCCAGTCTGTTCCCATCTAATCCAACTGCATGCAGTGAGTTTCCCAAAATTCACACTGACTTATGTTGCTTTCTGTTGAAAATCTTACAAAGGTGTCCAAATACCTACAAGGTGACATTTGCCTCCAGATCTTGTATTCACATTTGTGGGCTCGTCCTGCAAGACCCACATTGTCCTGGTGGTGGGGCAATAGCATTCTTCGACAAAAACCACTGGAGACAGTTTTGGTGAATATGTCCATTTATTAACAATCAGGCACAAGCTTTTATGGGGTAGGCAAAGGGGGTAGCTAGTTCAGGGTAGCAACACTAATTCTATAGGATAAAGCTGATACTGGTGCCACTATGCTTCTCCAATCAGCTTGAAGGTCACGTAGCCTAGGTAGCCTTCCAGGTGGTCTTATGGGTTTGGACCACACCCAGGAGCTGTTTACCTATTTGACAATTACAAAGCCCTCAACAGGAAGCAGGGGTGGGGGAAATGAGCCTGGGGCCACTGCAGCCTGCCAGCAGTCAGGTCATATATGGGTCTCAGTGTGCTGAGCCCCCAACCAGGGTCTTGCGTGGGAGGCATGGTGTGCCATGCCCTCTTAACCTCCTACATGGGCTAGGCAGACAGTCTCCCAGCCAGACACATGATCACCCACACATGCTCCTTTCAAAATGGCCTCCAACAGCCTCTTTGGAGTATCAACTGCCCAGCTTCCATTTTGAGGGAGTCATCGAAGGACATGGAATTCTTCTCTCTTCAAACCAGATACCTTCATGTCTTTGCCCCAGCTATTCCTTCAGCCTACAAATTTCTTCCCCGTGTTCCCCACTGGGAAACTGCTGACCAAAATGCACCTTCCTAACTCAGAATGAAGCCTTCTCAGAAACCCCTTTCATTCAACCAGAGCCCTTTGTACATCCTTTGAAGCATCTTTCTGTGTGTCCTTCCCACTAGATGTGAAGCCTAAAGACAAAAAATTGTTTTTTACTTACCTCAATCCCTAATGCACTCAAGACCTGGGGTCTGATAGACACATTGATGAATAGAAAAAGAGATAGATGCATGGATGGGTAGAGCAATAAATCAACAGGAAAAGATGAACCAACCAAGGATGGATGGTGAGATGGACAAGTGAGGGAAAAAAATGAATGACAGATGGGTGACTGCAAGGATGGAAACAAGAACATACAAATGGATGGACTGGTAGGTGGATGGATGCTTGGGTGGATGGGTGGGTGGATGGGTTCATAAGCACTTCAAGGGCAGAGATTATTTCTTACTTCACTATGGTTTCAAAGTGGCCAGAACCATGTCTGTAATACGTGTTGTGGTGAATGAACAATTGAGGCCCAAGGTTATTATGATAAAAATTTAGGATCCAGGGGCCAGCGCTGTGCCACAGCAGGTAAAACCACCGCCTGCAGTGCTGGCATCCCATATGGGTGCCAGTTCGAGTCCTGGCTGCTCCACTTCCAATCCATCTCTCTATTATGGCCTGGGAAAGCAGTAGAAGATGGCCCAAGTCTTTGGGGCACTGCATCAGTGTGGGAGACCTGGAGGAAGCTCTGGCTCCTGGCTTCACATCTGTGCATCTCTGGCCATCGCGGCTATTTGGGGAGTGAACCAGCAGATGGAAGACTTCTCTCTCTGCTGCTCCTTCTCTGTCTGTGTGAGTCTGACTTTCAAAATAAATAAATCTTGAAGAAAAAAAAATTGGGGATCCATCCGAAGAACTGGGGCCAGCACTGCAGTGCAGCACGTTAAGCTGTGGCCTGCTGCACTGGCATCCTATGAGAGCAGCAGTTCGGGTCCCAGCTGTTCCATTTCTGATCCAGCACCCTGCTAATGCACCTAGGAAAGCTGCAGAGGATGGCCCAAGTACTTGTGCCCCTGCTCCCACTTGGGAGACCCAGATGAAGCTCCTGGCCCATCGTCAGCCTGACCCAGCCATTACGGCCACTGGGTAGTGAACCAGCAGATGGAAAACCTCTCTCTCTTCTCTACCTCTCTCTGTAACTCTGCCTTTCAAATAAAAATATCTTAAAAAAAAAAAAAAAAAAAAGTCCAAACATCTTTGATTCACTGCCCTGAAGTGAGTATACTTGATTAAATTAGTTTTTGGAAGAAGAAAAGAAATTATTTGTTTCATTGATTTGAAAGACAGAGTTGGGGCCAGCGCCATAGCTTACTGGTTGAACCTCCACCTGCAGTGCCAGCATCCCATATGGGCACTGGGTTCTAGTCCCAGTTGCTCCTCTTCCAGGCCAGCTCTCTGCTGTGGCCTGAAAGGCCACAGTGGAGAATGGCCCAGGTGCTTGGGCCCATGCACCCGCATGGGAGACCAGGAAGAAGCACGTGGCTCCTGGCTTCGGATTGGCACAGCACCAGCCATGGCGGCCATTTGAGGAGTGAACTAACGGAAGGAAGACCTTTCACTCTGTCTCTCTCTCTCACTGTCTATAACTCTACCTGTCAAAAAAAAAAAAAAAAAAAAAAACAGAGAAAGAAAAGAAGAATGACAGCTACCTGGGGCTGGCGCTGTGGAGTAGTGGGTTAACAACCTGGCCTGAAGCGCCAGCATCCCATATGGGAGCCAGTTCTAGTCCTGGCTGCTCCACTTCTGATCCAGCTCTCTGCTATGGCCTGGGATAGCAATAGAATATAGCCCAAGTCCTTGGGCCCCTGCATCCATGTGGGAGACCTGGAAGAAGCTCCTGGCTCCTGGCTTCAGATCAACGCAGTTCCAGCCATTTACGGCCAATTGGGGAGTGAACCAGTGAATAGAAGACCTCTCTGTGTGTAACTCAAGTAAAATAAATAAATCTTTTAAAAAAAAGAAAAGAAAAGACAGAGTTACAGAGAGAGATAGAGGCAGAGAGAGGTCTTCCATCCCTGGTTCACTCCCCAGATGGCTGCAATGGCCGGAGCTGTGCCGATCCAAAGCCAGGAGCTTCTTCCGAGTCTCTCACGTGGGTGCAGGGGCCCAAGCACTTGGGCCATCTTCCACTGCTATCCCAGGCCATAGCAGAGAGCTGGATCAGAAGAGGAGCAGCTGGGTCTAGAACCGGCTCCCATATGGGATGCCAGTGCTTCAGGCCAGGTTGTTAACCCACTGCACCACAGCACTGACCCAATTAAATTATATATAAGATATTTTTGGAGGCCGGCACTGTGGCACAGTGGGTAAAGCCACCCTGAGACTGAGACACCAGAATCTCATATGGATGCTGGTTCCAGTCTCAGCTGTTCCAGTTCGGATCCAGCACCCAGCTAATGAGCCTGGCAAAGCCGCTAAGGTCCAAGTACATGGAAGACCAATGAAGATCCTGGCTCCCGGCTTCACCTGGCCTAGTTCTGGCCATTGCATCCATTTGCGGAGTGAACAAGCAGATGGAAAACCTCTTTCTCTCCTCTCTCTGTAACTCTGCCTTTCAAATAAATACATCTTTTTTTTTTTTTTTTTTTTTTTTTTTTTTTTTTTTTTTTTAAGAAACAAAGAGGGGCTGGCGCTGGTGACATAGTAGGCTAAGCCTCTGCCTGCGGGACCAGCATCCCATATGGGCACTGGCTTATGTGCCAGTGTCTTGACTGCTCCTCTTCCAATCTAGCTTTCTGTCTATGGCTTGGGAAGACAGTGGAAGATGGCCCAAGTGCTTGGGTCCCTACACCCAGGTGGGAGACCCAGGAGCTCCTGGTTCCTGGCTTCAGATAGGCCTGGCTCCAGCCATTGCAACCATTTGGGAAGTAAACCAGCGGAGGGAAGATCTTTCTATCTCTCCCTCTCTCTCTATCTCTACCTCTCAAAAAAAAAAAAAAAAAAGGCCAGCGCCGCGGCTCAATAGGCTAATTCTCCACCTAGCAGCGCCAGCACACCGGGTTCTAGTCCCGGTCGGGGCGCCGGATTCTTTCCTGGTTGCCCCTCTTGCAGGCCAGCTCTCTGCTGTGGCCTGGGAAGGCAGTGGGGGATGGCCCAATTCCTTAGGCCCTGCACCCCATGGGAGACCAGGAGAAGCACCTGGCTCCTGCCATTGGATCAGCATGGTGCGCCAGCCGCAGCATGCCAGCCATGGTGGCCATTGGAGGGTGAACCAATGGCAAAAAAGGAAGACCTTTCTCTCTCTCTCTCTCTCACTATCCACTCTGCCTGCCAAAAAATAAATAAATTAAAAAAAAAAAAAAAAGAAGAAGAAAAAAGAAAAGCAACAAAGGTATTTCCCAGACACTGTGTGGTTCCCCGGCTTGAAGCTGCCCGGATCTAAGATCCGGCGCTGGGAGGGCAGGAGGGGCCCCTTGAGCAAATGTGTGTTTACTCACAACTTGTCCTATTGCAGAGCTGATCCCAGATCCCTGCCAGCGCTGGGGAGGGAGTTAGCACCAGACAGATTCTGCTCCAACTGTCTGGCTGCGAGCCTCGTGCGGAAATGAAAGACAGGCTGATAACAGAGCCCACAGGGTACTTAATACTGAAACAGGAACCTCGAGGAGGCCACCCTCACCCCGAGCGGAGAGAAACAGGGAAGGACCAGGCAAACAAAGCCTTCCCAGGCCACTGGCTGCTGGCCAAACGTGCCCTTTACCCAAAGGACGGGCTTTGTTCAGAGAGCACATGGTGTGCCCTGATAGTCACACCCGGGCTCCTGGCACACTCAGGAGGAACCGCGCCATTTGCTACCGACCGACACGTACCAGGCCTGTCTGCAGACGGCCTCCTCCCCGGCAAATTGAGGCCTGCATCCCAGGAAAGTCTGGCCCTCTCTGCCGTGCCCACTGCCTCCCTGTGGACAGCTCCCCGGAACCGTCCACACCACAATCCAGACCCGTCACTGCTGACGCCGCACCACACTGCAGCCACTCCCGCCAGAGCCCGCCAGGCCCCCCTGCAACGTGCTTTCACGCTGACTCAGGCCAACAACGGGGACACCGGGACTCAGGCTGACAGGCAAAGCGACCCGGCCATGGGCACGTAACAAGTAAATGGTGGAACTGGGGGTCCGTCCTGGGAACCGGAGGCCCAGGCCAGGCTCTCGGTGGGTGAATTGTGTGACCACGTGGTAGCTGGCGGGGACATCTTTGGGCTTTGCCTCTACTGGCCTCTGATGTCTGCTTTCTCTGTACATTTTCAGCTCACCCCATGAGCCACCGCCTCAGTCCTGTGATCTGGCAGAGCTGACACTCCCTGTGTTCTCTGTGCCCCGAGCAAGGGTGAACAGAGGAATGCATGTGACTGAAGATGTCCACGGAGCCTCAGCCCCACAATGCTACAGGAAACCACCAAGAGAGGTCACCCGTGTTTTGCTAGGGTTTCTGAGCTGGTAATGGGGAAGCTGGGAGCTGCTGAGTGCCATTTGTGACACATAAATGGAGAGCCTGACAAGTGTGAGGCCCACCAAGAAGCAGGGATAAGAAATGGCTTCTGGAGGACATAGTTTGAGACCCTGGATCCAGCCATACCTGAATGCAAAAGTATTTCAAACATTCATGGACAATGGAATGGAAAGATAAGTTTATTTTGGTGCAAAAAAAAACAAATCCCATGCAAAGTTCTTTCATAATATACATTTTTCATGAACATTTCAAACATACTTGTATGTATGGATGTCAAAATTTTTGCATCAAAATAAAACTATCTTTTCATTCAATTTTCCATAAACTTATTGAAGTACTTTGTCCATTCTACATATATAAGGCAGGGAATTTGACTCAAGTGTCTCTTGCAGGCATCTAAGAGGCTCCAATCCAATACTGCTGACCTCATCACACTCAGATATCCATCCCTCCCCCCTCTCTGTCATTTTGCCTTTCAAACAAATAAAATAAATAAATCTTAAAAGAAAAAGCATATCCTCCTATCCCTCATACTTGCCAATACTGAGAAAACAAAGGTGAAAATAACATAACAATAATGATGATAATAATAATTACTGCTGTTTCCTGAGGTTGTACTTTGCACCAGGCACTGATCTAAGCACTTTACTCAGAACAAACCAATAGGTGGTTACTATTATTATCCTGTTTTACAAATGAGACTAGGGCTCAGGCATCAAAGAATCTTCCCAAGGTCACAGAAAGTCAAGTCAAAGAGCCAGGGTTTGAACCCGGGCAATGTGGCTCCAAACCCACGCTCTTAACAGGTACAGTCTGCTCCAGATCACGAGTGCTTACCAGGCTGTTGCGTCACCACCCTGGCCTTCTCCTCTCTGACACCTGTCATTCCCACTTCAGAAAGATTGGGGCTAATAATGGAATCACCTTAGCCCGATATCGGGCTGTGGGTCAAACACACATTTGAACTTGCGACAGAACCATTCTCTGACCCCATGTCTACTCCTGTGACCTCCCTCAGCCTCCGTGTCTCCAGGATTTAACACCTCGAAGATAGCCACTGCGGCTGGAAAAGTTACAATGTGAAAAATCACTCTGCATCTGGCCTGGCCCATACCATACAATCAGTGAGCGGAGGTTGCTGTCCCTGGCAGGTACCAATTTTATCATTATCATGGAATCAAGTCAACGTCCAGGGCTTGGCACAAGGCACACCCTGCGATATTACAGACGTGCTTCAAGTCTCTTCCTTCCCATTCTACGACCTTGAAAGGGAGCTTGCACCTGTCTGAAATGATTCAACCAGTACTGTTTACCGGGGCCCTAAAAAGCCCTGCCCCCTCCGGGCTTCAAGTTGGATTAAGGATTTCGAGTTCCCTTTATTTCTCCACCCACAGGATCAAAGGGTGCCGGCGAGGGCTGGGAAGCGGGGGCGGAATGCAGGATGGAACAGGCCCCGATTCTGAACTGGCAGAAGAGCAGGGGTGGTTCCTCGCAGGCTCTGCTGAGATGCAGTGAGCAGGCCCCCATGAGCCGCGGTGCCTGTGCCCTTGAGACAAAAACACACCTGCCAGAAACATGCACGCTTCAGCCACCGCTAATCCCCGGGCCACAAGAGGAGCCCTGCGATGTGAAGTGTTTTCCAAAGACGTCAGCAAACACACAGAGCAAGGAGGGAGGGGACGGTCCAATGCCAACACACAATAGGCTTCAGAACAGGGAATAAAGGCGGAACGCACAGACCAGCCTCAGCCTATGGAGCGCAGCATTTGAGCCACGGCCTTGGCTCCGCTGCCCTCTAGTGGTCACACAGTTCCACCTGCTGGAAGGAGGTGAAAGCTCACAGGACTTCAGGCCTGGGGAAAGCAGAGCCCCTTCCCTCCATCCTCAGCCACTGCCTAATCCAGCCTTCCTTCATCTCTGCTGGAGTTCTGCAAGTGTCTCCTCGCTGAGCCTGCTCGGGGAGACCGTGCCAGTGGCTATACACACCCAGCTCAGGGATTCCTCAGAACATCCTGTTCACAGAAGCCCACAAAGAGGACTTGGCCTTGGGGACCTGTGCGAGATGAAAAGCTTAAACCCAGCAGCATCTGGGCCCGGCCCATGGACCCAACCAACTCACCAGCAACCAACCCAGCGGCAGTGTCTCCCTGGGGCTCTGCTACAAATGCTGATTCTCAGACCCCTGACTCCAGTGGGGCGGGGGTGGGGAGGGGGACTGAAAGAGCTGGAGCAGAGCCTTTTTGCAACGTGTGCTTGCCAGGCCTGCCAGGGGCGTCAGAAGCATCTGGGCTGGAGAAGCTTCACACTGCGCTGTGCTGCTTCTCCAACTCTCCCCATTCAGCCAGGCTTCTGTGCTGCTCAACACAATTCTCAGCTGCCATCAAAGGCCCTCTGTGGATGGCCCCAACCATCCTGCCAGCCAGCCCTCCTGTCACCCTTCCCTTAACTCCACGGGGAGCCGGGGCTGGAGGCAGGGCGCCTCCCACGCTGTGTGTGCACCTCCCTGGTACTGAGCATAAGGCTGGCACTGACTCCTCACCTGTGGGTCCCACCCAGAACAGGGGCCTGAGCTCAGGGAGGTGACGCGTCCACTTCATGGAGCCAGCAAGCAGGAGGCCCCAGGCCATCTGACAGCACAACCCACGCACTTCCAAGCCAGGGAAGGCCAAATTAGGAAGCTGGACCAGGCTCCCACACTTGTGGGCTCTAGTATCTTAATACACTTACATTGCCTAGTACCGGATCTGCCTTGAGATCAAGCAACCCAGCTCTCATTCAAAGCCCTCAGGAGCACTTCCCAGTCTCCACCTCCTTCTCTGTGACCCTAGTATTAGTGGCACAGGACCCATGAGAGAGGCCAAAGCCAAGAGCATCCTCAAGTAGCCATAGCCTGTAAAGGGATGGGTTAAACTGACCAGGCAGAAGGGCCCGGAAGTGTGGTCTGCCTTGCAAGGACAGTTAGAGGGAAGTGCGTGCACACTCTGCCTCCCCTGCTCCATGCCCACCCCACACTGGGATGGCTCGGTCCCCCTGCTTTTGCCCACACCAGCCCTTGGCCTACAGTTCTGAACAACGGCAGCAGGAATCTTTACAGAGGCAGAGATCTTCCACCTGCTGGTTCACTCCCCAGATAGCCACACTGATCAGGGCTGGGCCAGGCTGAAGTCAGGAGCCAGGAGCTTCATCTCAGTCTCCCAAGCAGGTGCAGGGACCCAAGCACTTGGGCCATCATCCACTGCTTTTCGAGGCACATTCACAAAGAGCTGGATCAGAAGTGGAGCAGCTGGAACTCGAACCAGCACCCACAGGGATGCTGTGTCACAGGTGGTGGCTTAACCCACTGTGCCACAGCGCCGGCCCACAACCTTTCTGCAGACCAGAGCACCTACACCTGCAATGATTCACATGGCTCACTGGGCTGCAACACTGAAGCCAAGGAAGCCGAGTGACTGGTGCCCGTCCCTGTGTGCTCCCGAGGGGCTGCCCAGGTCACGCACAGGAGGGACTCAGCAGCATCTCCCCCCCAAGCCAGGTGCTGTGCTAGGTACTTGACAAATACTCTCGCTGGTTCCCTTCTCCTCACAGCCCACAGCGATGGGGATTCATGACCCTGACTTCATGGACGAGGAGAGACTCATATAAATCACTCCTGCAGCGGGGACGCGAGGCGGGTTCCTGCCAAGAAGCCTGTGGAACTTCACTGCACCGCGTGAGACAGACACACAAAGGCAACACTTCACCCATGTGCAGGCGCTCCCGAGGTGCAGTGCAGCCTGCAGTCTCTGCTCCCTTCCTGAAGACAGGGCTCACCTTCCCTGCTCGCTTCCGTCTGAGGAACCAAACATCGGCATGCACACCCAACCCTTAGCATCAGGCTCCAAGGCTCACGGGCATAAACCTACGGCAGCGACTACTGGACTGACGGGCACCTACGGCACCACACAACTAAGCTAACTTCAAGTGACAGGAGCAACAGTGAACTTGTGACATGAGGTGACAAGTTGGTTTGCAACTGAAAAGGCAATTCCTCAGGGAAGGTGGGAGACAGAGGCCATTTGGGGGGCTAAGCCTCAAGGTCAGGTTCATTGTGTCATTCAGGAATCTGAGCCAACAGCTGATTTCTCAGAGACATAGTTCACACATCTGTGAAATGGGAATGGCAATACTTGCAGAAAGAGTAGCCCATGCATCAGAAAGCACAAAGGCCTTTAAGAAAAATCTAGAAGCGAGCAGTCACCTGCTGGATAACAGCACTGAACCCCCGCCTCAGAAGACTGCTGCAGGAGCTGAGTGCAGCTGATGCAGAGTGCACACCACACAGTTCAGGCAGGCAGCGCCACTAACAAGGTCCTAACAGAACCGGCACGTGTACCACTGCCGGCACCGTGCCGGCACCATGCTAACCCAGCTCGTCATGTCTGACTTGTCTACCTTCTAGATGTCCATGAAGATGAACATGTTTTTATGTCTAAATACGGGCACAAGACAACTTCTAGAAGGATAGACACCAAAATGCTAACAGTAGCTATCTCCTGGTGCCAGGGAAGTGACTTGTATTTCACCTACCTGTTATGACTATCACTTACTGAGGTATATTTTCATTTTCTTTATGGGATAAAATCATTAAAATACAGTGAAGTTCAAACATCGCTCATCGGTGAGAAGCCCTGACCTGGGCCACTTGGTTGAGAGGTAAGAAGTCACAATGCTTTGCTTTCCCAGAGGACTTCGGGCTGCAAGGCAGGCAGATCCCCTCCCCGCCATCCCTCAGCCACGCCCTAACGCAGCCTTCCTTCTCCCTGCTGGACTTCTGCAAGTGTCTCTCTGGTCAGTAACCAGCTGGCTACCGCGCCCGCTTCACCTGACTCTGGGGAGCAGAGCCACAGTTTAAGCTCAGCCATTCAGTTACAGCCTCATTCTTCCCAGGCTGCCGCTTAATTTCGCTAGCCTTCACTCCCTCGTCTAATTTGTACTTCTCTTACCACGAGTTTGTATTTCTTACCTCTGTTCTACTGCCTGCTTCAGACTGTGTCATACATTTGCTTTCTGTTAAGTCCTTTGCATGATGAGGCCAGTGACTGATGACCTGTAAGGCCTGCCAGAGACCACACCCTTCATGCTGTCCCTACGTTTCAGAGGGCTCTTGGTCAGGGCATTCAAAAACAAAAACAGGGGCAGTAGGCTAAACCTCTGCCTGTGGTGCCAGCATCCCATATGGGCAGCAGTTCTTGGCCTGGCTGCTCCACTTCAGAGCCATCTCTCTACTTGTGACCTGGGAAAGCAGTAGAAGATGGCCCAAGTGCTTTTGCCCCTGCATCCACATGGGGGACCCAGAAGAAGCTCCTGGCTTCAGACTGGCTCAGCTCTGGCTGGTGTAGCCATTTGGGGAGTGAACCAGTAGAGGGAACACCTTTCTCTCTGTCTCTCCTTCTTCTCTGTCTGTAACTCTTACCTCTCAAATAAACAAAAATCTTAAAAAAAAAAAAAATCAAAATACTTAAGGGGCCGGCGCTGTGGCACACTGGATTAAGCCAAAATTCGAGTACCAGCTGATCCACTTCCAATTAAGCTCCTTGCTAATATGCCTGGGAAAGTGGCAGATGATGGCCTAAATGTGTAGGCCCCTACCACCTACATGGGAGACCTAGAAGAAGCACCTGGCTCCTGGCTTCAGCCTGACCCAATTTCAGCTGTCGCAGCCATCTGGGGAGTGAATCAGTGGATGGAAGATCTCTCCTTCTCTCCAACTCTGCCTTTCAAATACATCAATAAATCTTAAATAAATAAATAAATAAATAAATTACACTCAGGATTTTTTTTTTTTTTTTTTTTTTTGACAGGCAGAGTGGACAGCGAGAGAGAGAGACAGAGAGAAAGGTCTTCCTTTGCCGTTGCTTCACCCTCCAATGGCCGCTGCGGCCGGCGCACTGCGGCCGGCGCACCGCGCTGATCCGATGGCAGGAGCCAGGAGCCAGGTGCTTTTCCTGGTCTCCCATGGGGTGCAGGGCCCAAGCACCTGGGCCATCCTCCACTGCACTCCCTGGCCACAGCAGAGGGCTGGCCTGGAAGAGGGGCAACCGGGACAGAATCCGGCGCCCCGACCGGGACTAGAACCCGGTGTGCCAGCGCCGCTAGGCGGAGGATTAGCCTAGTGAGCCGCGGCACCGGCCAATTACACTCAGATTTTAAAAACACAAAACTGCAACATCTCCCTGTAATACTTTAACTATCAAAGTCCTAGAGGTCCCATTTTAAAAACTTTTATTAAATGTTCAGCTCTCAAAATTATACATATTGCGTAATTAAAAACCCTCCATCCCATCCCACTCTTCCCAACCCCTCCGTCCACAGCAGGCGCTGTTCCAGCAACGGTAAGCTCCACGAAGTCTACCCAAAGCGGGGAAGACAGAAGGTCCTCCGAGGACGCGCTGTGCAGGGTCATTCCCCAGCCCACAGAGTCCTCATTAGCTGAGTGATGGTGACGGGGCAAAAGATGGAAACAGCAAACACACACACAACAGAAAGGGCCCTGGAGCGGGCACCTGACAAAAGACGTTTCACAACTCACACCAATTTACAAACATTTAGGGAGCCCACCAGCTCCACGCAGCAGACCAAGCCCCACACAGGCCGGCCAGCCCCTGCAGAGGCCTCCGCTCAGGAATCATTCGGGAGCCCAAACAGCTTCACAGTCCCAGCTTCCCGGCTGCTGTCGTATTTGCCATCTTTGTCATCACAGGCAAAGGCCAGCAGGGGCCTTTTGGGGTGCCAGGCCACAGTGAAGGTCGGGGACTCACACTGCACCTCCCACAGCTTGTCCCCTACAGGAGCCAACAGAGAAGAACTCGGTGAGTTAACAGTAGAGGCGACACTCAGTACTTACCAAGGTGAACTCTAGTCCACGTCCCCCTCTGCGACAGGCATGGTCACCAGGTCACCTGCCGGAGGAGGACCCTGAGGCAGAGCCACAGGGCAGCAGGATGCGAGGGCAGGCACCTCCTGGCCCCAGAACGCGAGCAGCTTCCTTCGCTCAACACCTCAAGCTCCAGAGAGTTCAGGGAACACAAGGGACCCAGCAAGGCACAGAATCTGAAACCTCACCGCATAGAATGACAGCACAGCCGCCCTGCGAGCAAGCAGCAGGCACAGCACACAATCAGTCTGTTTCCACAGCCACAGACCTTCCTACTGAACGATGCCTCCCAAATGGGTTTTTCTTTTCCAAAAGCTTTCTCTCTCCAACTTATTGAAATTACACATGATCTATTCTTCTAGTTCTGATTAACTTTTTATCAGGGTTACAATCAACACAGTAAAATGCTTACACTTTGGTTTGGTATTAACATAAAAATACAGGGGTCGGAGCCATGGTGCTGCCTGTGATGCTAGCATCCCATATGAGCACTGGTTTGAGTCCAGGCTGTTCCATTTCCAATCAGCTCCTTACTAATGTACCTGGGAAATGCAGTGGAAGATGGCCCAAGTACTTGGGATCCCTGCCCTGGCACCCGGGAGATCTGGAAGAAGCTCCTGGCTCCTGGCTTTGGCCTGGTCCAGCCCTGGCCATTGCGGCCATTCGGGGAGTGAACCAGCAGTAGGCAGAAGATCTCTCTCTCTCCCTCTCCCTGTCACTCTGCCTTTCAAATAAATATATTTTAAAAAAAATATATACACGGCCGGCGCCGTGGCTCACTAGGCTAATCCTCCGCCTTGCGGCGCTGGCACACCGGATTCTAGTCCCAGTCAGGGCGCCGGATTCTGTCCCGGTTGCCCCTCTTCCAGGCCAGCTCTCTGCTGTGGCCAGGGAGTGCAGTGGAGGATGGGCCAAGTGCTTGGGCCCTGCACCCCATGGGAGACCAGGAGAAGTACCTGGCTCCTGCCATCGGATCAGCACGGTGCGTGGGCTGTAGCACACCGGCCGCAGCGGCCATTGGAGGGTGAACCAACGGCAAAGGAAGACCTTTCTCTCTCTCTCTCTCACTGTCCACTCTGCCTGTCAAAAAAAAAAAAAAAAAAAAAAAAAAAAAAAAAAAAACCATAAATAAATAAATAAATAAAGGCAGCACACGTGAAACAGTATACTTCAAACTGATCAACTCTATGGTAGGCAGATTACATCTCAATAAAGCTATTAAATATATATCTATATTCATTTGTGGGTATTTAGACATATATAAATACATAACACACTTTACAGAACTCTGCTCCGGGGACAGGTCACGTTTTCCCTAGCAGAAATTCTCCACAATGCCAGCATCTGGCTGTCTGCAGCTTTGTCTGAAGAAACGTCTGACTCACACAGACATAAAGAGTGCTTCTGCGGCTGCTACATCTCTTTTATTTCTCTTGAGACCTTTAACTCCATGTCCTTTGTTATCGGATTGGCTAAAATAAAGAAGTCTGTGCAGTTCAAAAAAACCAAACCAGACTTGAAGAGGCCTTCTAAAATGTTTCCCAAGTAACCACGTGGCTTCACACGCGTAAGCACCTTGATAAGGTATTAGAGCTTCATCTCTGAATTACAATGCTCTTACTATTACTATCACATTTCTATTTCAGACCACCGAAGTCTAGACAAACAGATGCAGAGTTATGGTATGTCTCAAATGCTAAAATAGCTGGATTATTTTAAAATGAGCTTCTGGTAAATATGATATCAGGAATAAAATGAATTTTTCTTGGTTTTAAATTGAACCATTAAAAATATGCCTGTAAACTCTTAGATGCAAAATTGTGTCTCACGACTCCAACAGCAAAAAATACAAATAGAGAGGGAAAAAGAGGCCCTAAAAGGGTACAGTGTTTGGCCTCACAATTCAGGTGTAGCTTAGGATGCCACAGCCCATATGAAAGCCTGGGTTAGCATCTTGGCTCCATTCCTAATGCCAGCTTCCTGCTAAAGCACACCCAAGCAAATAATGGCTCAAGTGACTGGGTCCCTGCCAAGCACAAGGGAGACGTAAACTGAGTTCCAGACTCCAAGCTCCAGGCTTCAGCCTAGGCCAGCCCCAGCCTCTGCAAACATTTGGGAAATGAACCAGCAAATGTGAGCTCTGTCTGTTTCTGTCTCTCTGGCTCTCAAAAAAATAAGTACAAGGTGGAAACATGGTGTAGCACTTATGATACCACTTGAGATGCCCAGATCACATACTGGCGGGCCTGGGTTCCAGTCCCAGATCTGCTTCTGAGTCCAGCTTCCTGCTAACATGCACCCTGGGAAGGCCCAAGTAGTTGGATTCCTGCCATCTGGGTTGTGGGAGACCCAGAGTCCCTGTCTCCTCACTTTGGCCTAGTCCAAGCCCAGCTATTGTGAGCATTTGGGGAGATGGAAGATCTCTGTCTGTCTCTCAAAAATAAGTAAATAAGCAAGCAAGCAAGATGCCTTTTTTTTAAAGAAGAAAAATACCTGAAGAAAATATATCATAATATCAGCAATGATTATTTCCTAATTACAGACCTATGAGTGACGGCTAATTTCTTTTCTGTATTTCCAGCATTTTCCAACCACTCTATATAATGAGCACCTATCACTCTTAATTCGCAAATATATGCCTACTGCATAAAAGTCAGGGTTCCAGGGTATGAAAGCAGTGCTCCACAACAGAAATCGTGATGGAACCTACTTGGACAGTTCCATCTGTCCAACACAGCAGCCCCTGACCACGTGTGCTTACTGTGTCCTCGAAATGTGCCCAGGCTAATGAAGGAACTCAACCTTTCATTTTGTTTACTCAGTTTCAGTAATAATATTTAAATGAACAATTTACAATTGACCCTTTTCCCTATTGCAGTCTTCTCTCAACTTTCTAAGAACAATATAAATTCTTCCAAAAGTTGTTCTGTCGATTCAGCTTTAGCTCTTTACCTGCACAGGAACACGACTCAAGCACAGCCTGGCCAACCTGCTTTGCTCAGTCAGCAACACGACTTGCAGGTCTGCCACTTCAGCACATACACAGCTAGGGGCACCGTGATACGACTGTGTCACAACCCAATTATTCCCTTCACAGGGAAAATTTAGACCACTTCCCATGTACCGTTACTATAATGTAAAGAATATAATTGTGTTTTCCTTCAGTAATTGTTTTGCTTTTAAGTTTTAACCTGGGTTACAGAGAAAATTTTTTAAATGTTAGAAAGTAGTTTGCTATTGCTTCTCGGCCTTTTGGCTACGATCAAGTGTAAAAGGCATTTTGCTGAACTAGTTAGAAAAAGTAATACAGCTGCATCTGATATGTTCCTGAAAGGGTGCGTGTGAATGAAATCATGCATTACCCCTACCAGGTAAAAGAAACTCACACAGCGGTGGAAGCACACACACATCCCTGCACGCCTCTAAGACCACACTGAAACCACCTTTGTGCATGGCAGACTGGACCTCCACAAAACGTGCGCACCAAGGATGCAGCAACCCAGCCCGGCGCTCAGAAGGCGGCTCCCACGTGCAACATGAAGCACGGGACGGATGTGACCGATGCTCCTCCCCTCATCAGTGACAGCTGCGCAAGGGCCAGAGGCCACCAGACAGGAAGAGTTAAGCAAATTCTGGTACAATGGAGTTCGACACCCCGTTAAAAGTGACCAGGTGGAATTCAGGTGCCACCGCCTTGGGCAGAAGCTGATGCCCTGCCGGGAGCCAGGCGGACAGCAGGTCCCAGCGCAGCAGCAGAGTGCCTCTGACCGCACCGCGCAGACGCAGGGCGGCAGAGAGGCCCTGCCCGGCCACCGCGCTCCCAGCGTGGTAACGGCAGCATCACTGCAGCCCTCTCTACACGGTGGAATTTCAAGTGCTTTACTTTCTTCTTGGAAGTTTCCTCTACAGTTCTGAACTGTCACTTGTCTCTAAAAACAATACAGCCACATTTAAACACAAATTGAAAGGGAATCATTTTGTAAAATGAATACTCTTCTTATTTCCCTATCTTTAACAGGTTTTGTTGTTTTTCAAACAAAAACTTTGGTAATTCCTGAAATTATCTTTAAAAAGGCTTTCTTTTTTAACCTTCCATGTAAACACAGAGAGAAACATACCCGATGTTTTAAAGGGGTGTATTTAGATGGTGGGACACAGGGCATGCTTTCTTCTTCCTTCTATTTTCTGAATTCTAAAAACTGCATCATAATGGAAGAATTAAAAGCTAATACAATGTGAAATATTTTCCTAAATCACTCTCCTTCAGACCTGTTTCTTTCCGAACCCTCTGCTCTCTCATGGCCTGGCGGTGGCAGTCCTAACATACAGACTGATCTTAAGAGACAAATTCACAGCTGGTAAGGCCAGAGAAGCAGTGATATGCAGAGCCAGGAGAAGTCCTGACGGTCAGGGATGAGACACAGCGTGCCTGCTGCATTACCTGTCTCTACTTCAGCGATGTCGATAAAATGATCTTCCGATGCAGACGCCAGCATTTTCCCATCGTGACTGAAACTGAGAGTCCTCACGGGCCAATCCAGCCTACAGCACAGGGCAGACAGACAGACAGCAGAATCACCCACCAAGAGGAGGCTACACTCCCACCCAGGATGAAATCGGCTAATTCACCCAGCCAGGGAAGTGCCGGCAGAATCGCTTACCGGGAAAAGCACCGGACACACACTAACTCGTCCACATCCCACAGGCTGACCAAAGCGTCTGCACTCCCTGTAGCGAAGTACTTCCCCATGGGGTCAAACTTGATGCAGATGCAGTTGGAGGGATGGGCATTGATGGACTGCACAGGCTTCAGCTCCGGGTAGCTGAGGAACAAAACACGCAGCAGTCACACTGCAGAAGGGCACTGCGGCTCTAAGACAGCAACAGGAAACACGGAGGCGGAGCGGCAACCGAGGGAACTGAATAGTTCCAGAAGCTGTAACTCAAGAAAGAAAGCTTCCCAGAACTACAAGGATTCAAACCACATACTGGACGAGCACAAGGCCTCCCTGAGAATGTGAATCCAGGCCCTCTCACAGCAAGATAGACTAGAAAAATTACCTGCCTTCAAAAAAAGAGAATACTAGAATATCATCCGACTTTTTGACAGCAACATTTTATGTCAAAAGAAAACGGACCAACAGAAGCAAGAAAGTATGAGTCGCATTTCTCTATCCACCAAGACTACCACATATAAATACAAGAAGCACACTAAAGCACCTGTATGTTTTGAGAGGTGGAGAGAGACAGAGAGGGAACAGGCACTCCCATCCCCTGGGCTCCCTCCCCAAACACCCTCAATGGCTGAGTCTAAGAAGCAAGACCTCAGTTCAGGTTGCCCATGCCACTGTCAGGAACCCAACTATTTGAGCAATATAACCTGCTGTCTCCTGAGGTGCACCTTAGCAAGAAGCTGGGATCAAGAGTGGAGTCAGGGGGCCGGCACTGTGGCGTAGCGGGTAAAGCTGCCACCTGTGGTGCCGGCATCCCATATGGGCGCCAGTTTTGAGTCCTGGCTGCTCCACTTCCCATCCAGCTCTCTGCTATGGCCTGGGTCCTTGGGCCCCTGCACCCACACGGGAGACCCAGAAGAAGCTCCTGGCTCCTGGCTTCGGATCGGCGCAGCGCCGGCTGTTGCATCTGAGAAGTGAACCAGCAGATGGAAGACACCCCCCCCCGCCTCTCAAATAAATAAATATTTAAAAAAAAAAGGGTGGCGTCAGGACTTGAACCCAGGCTCTCCGATACTGTATGTGGGTGTCTTAACCAGTTTCCACTGGGCCAAATGCCCACCCTCTTATCCTTCTGATAAATGTACTCCTTTACATGGAAAGCAAAGACACTCTGGCAAAAAAAAAAAAAAAAAAAAAAAAAGACCTAAATGAAAGATCTCCGCGAATGAGATCCCAGTGGAAAGAACGGGCCATCGAAGAAGGAGGTATCTTTCTCTGAAAGGAGGAGAGAAATTCCACTTTGACTATGACCTTGTCTAAATAAGATCGGAGTTTGTGAACTCAGGAGGCTTCCATAGCCTTGGCAGCTCAAGACAAGAGCCTAGGGTGATTGCTGATGCCATAAACAAGAGTGTCAATTGTTAAATCAACAATGGGCGTCACTGTGCACCTGCTCCCCATGTAGGATCTCTGTCCTTAATGTGCTGCACACTGTGATTTAATGCTATAACTAGTACTCAAACAGTATTTTTCACTTTGTGTTTCTGTGTGGGTGCAAACTGTTGAAATCTTTAGTTAGTATATACTAAACTGATCTTCTGTATATAAAGAGAACTGAAAATGAATCTTGATGTGAATGGAAGGGGAGAGGGAGCGGGAGATGGGAAGGAAGTTATGGGGGGGGGAGCCATTGTAATCCATAAGCTGTACTTTGGAAATTATATTCGTTAAATAAAAGTTAAAAAAAAGTACTCCTTTAAAAAAAAAAAAAAGCACAGATTTATTTAATTTATTTGCAAAGCAGAGTTACAGAGTGAGGGAGAGAGAGAGAGAGGGATCTTCCACCCACTGGTTCACTCCCCAAATGGCTATAACAACCAGGGCTGGGCCAGGCCAAAGCCAGGAGCTTGGAGCTTGATCCAAGTCTACCACGTGGTTGACAGAGGCCCAAGCACTTGGGTCAGCTTCTGCCACTTTCCCAGGCATATTAACAAACAATTGGATAGGAAGTGGAGCAGCCAGGACCTGAACTGGCACCCATGTGGAATGCCAGCACTGCAGGCAGCTGCTATGGCCTCCCTAAGAAATCTTAAGTACAGAAAGAACTCTGACCCACAAATGACTGGCGACTCAAGAGGTTTGGTGATGAACATTAAACACGTAGTATTTAGTGAAACTATATCTGGCTAAAAGAGAATATTATGTAACAGTTCTATACTCTCGTAACATATACTACCATTTTCTTCAATGGCGGAAGAATGGGGACAGCATATGCAAAACAAAAAATCTATGTAGATAATCACATTAGTGGTAATGGTAATATATTTTTGAGACATTTGTATGTTTAACATGGGATAATGACAATAAAGGTATACAGTGGAGACCATTCTATCATCTGTGCCCTTGGAACCAGAATATGGAAGAAAAAGAGATGTATTCATGATATAGAAGAGGTTTAATAAAATCTCTGTAGTCTCAAATTTCAATGTGCAGTTATCAGTATGAGTTCCCAAGGTTCTTTCTCTACTAAAATATAGTCACACATCACGTGCACTGATGGGCTACATGCTGAGAAAGGCGCTGATAGATTTCACCGTGTGATGAACATGGCATGGACTTACACCCACTAAGACCACTAAGGCGGCTGTGCCACCACTAAGTGATCCAGTCTTTCGAGACCACTGTCACACACACTGTCCGCTGGTGATGGAAACCTCACTATGCAGCATGTGACTGGACATGGACTCCTAGCTCCAGCCACCAGAAAGGCCTAAAAACAATGACCAACTCAACAGCAATGGACATTCCTAGCTGCAATGTCATTTCCGGGTAAGAGTCAAGGCTTCTTCAGAGGATTCTCTCAGTAACGGTCTGGGGCAGGGTGGGTGTCCAGTCTAGCAGTAAAGGCATAGTTAGGAAGCCTGAACATCCCATATCACACTAAGTTCAATGACTTTTAAGATAGTTTTTATTTATTCACTTTTGTACTTCCGTCTCCTGATTCCAGCTTCCTACTGTCACAGAAACCCTGGGAGACAGGGCTGACGACTTAAATGACAGGTTCCTGCCATCCACAGATGAGATCTGGATTAAATTCTTGGCTCCCAGCTTCAGCCTGGCCCAGCCCGGGCCATTGTGGTCATTTGGAGAATGAACTACAGGATAGGAGTGCTCTCTTTCTCTTTTGCTGTCGCTCTCCGTATGTCTTACTCTGTCCCTCTAATTTAAAAAAAAAAAAAAAAAAAAAAAAAACTAGAGTAGGAAATGAACAAATGAACTTGTGAGTATCTTACCCTATCAGAGAGCACAAAAGACCACTAGGATTATGTCAAGAAAAAACTCAGAGAGCAGATGTTTGGTGCAGGGGTTAGGACACGGCTTGAGAAGTCCACATCCTGTATCAGAGGGCCTAGGTTTGGGTCCGGGCTCTGCTCCCACACCCAGCTTCCTGCTGATGGGAAGCAGCAGGCAATGGCCCAGGAACTTGGGTCCTGAAACTCACGTGGGGGCCCAGATCAGGTCCCTGCTCCTGGCCTGACCCAGGTATTGCAGGCATTTGAGTATCTGAGTAGTGACCCAGTGGGTGTAAGGTCTGGAGCACTCACTCTCTCTCTCTCTCTGCCTTTCAAATAAGTACAAAAGTGAATAAATAAAAACTATCTTAAAAAAAAAAAAAGAAGGATCCAGGAATCTGAAGGGATCCTCATTGGCCAAGATGCAGTCATTTGAGCTTCAGTAAACATAGCAATTATAATAAATTGAAATACATCAACTCTGTTTTAATGCATGGATCCATAATCATTCTTTAAAAAAATTTATTTTTTTAAGATTTATTTATTTGAAAAGCAGAGAGAGAGAGAAAGAGAGATACTGCATCTACTGGATCACTCCCCAAATGGCCACAACAGCTAGGGCTGGGCCAGGCTGAAGCCAGGAACCAGGAGCTTCATCCAGGTCTCCCATGTGGATATAGGGGCCCAAGCACTTGGGCCATTTTCTGTGCTTTTCCAGGTGCATTAGCAGGGAGATGGATCAGAAGTGGAGCAGCCAGGACTTGATCCGGCACCCATACAGGATGCTGGCACTGTAGGCAGTGGCTTAACCTGCTTCACCACACTGCCGGCCCGCTAACTGACCATCTTTGGAGGTGACAGAGAACTAACTCCTCTGACGACCACAGGAAGTTCAGGCTGCCTTTCGTAAATGGACTATAGGGTAGGCAGTGAATGAGAGGAAATCTCTGTTCAGTGAAGCACCCAATAAATAAGTAAGTATAGGGAATCAGCAAAGCCCAGACTCCGGTTCTTCAACAGCTAAGTTACATGGAAAAGAAAGGGACAGGGCACCCTGTAATGTAACACTGAAAAGAACTAAGATATCTCTTTGAACTGGCAAAACCAGAGGATCTAGGAATGCACATTTGGAAACTAGAACTAAAAAGAACACTATGACAGTGATTACTTGTGAGGCAGGGAGAGGTAAGACACACACACTCGTGGGCTTCTGGGGCAGCTGGAAAGTGCCATTTCTCAACCTGGGTGCAGTCACACAGGTAAGAAGCACATCAATTCACTCAGCCACACATCTGCTTTATGTGCTTCTCAGCATCTGTGCTTTCTAACAAAAAAGGCTTTTTTGTAAAAAAAAAAAGTTAGATTTCTCATTGCCTATAAAATAAAATCCAAGTTGCTAAGCATAAAATTCAAGGCCTTTGACGACCCAGTCCTAAATGACTTCAACTTCATCTCCCACGATCATGCCTTCTCTTCATATGCGCCCTCTGCCACCACTCCTGCACAACTCTAACTACTCTCCAAACAAAATCGCGCCCGCACACCCCTGCTGCCAGCTGCACAGTTCCCTTTTGCGCCTTCTTAAAATCCTACGCATCTGTCAAGACCAAGCTCAGAAGCTGCCTCCTCCAACCATCATAATCAGTACACATTCTTCCCTTCAGATTCCCCAGCAAATGCCTGGCCTCTTTATCACAGGACTTGTTCACTCCGTCTCCCATTGCTCACCCAGGATAAATACAGGCTTGCACAGACCTGACTTTCAATTCCACAGTTCTGTTCATTTAGAGAACAAATATTAACTGAGTTCCTACAATGTAAAGCAAGTGCCAGGCTGGGCATCAGGGGTTCAACAGCTAACAAGGTGAGCACCATCATGGGATTTACAGTCTAATGAAAGATATGGAAATCAGAATACAGAGTGAGAAGTGCTTACATCAAGAAGTACACAAGGGGCCGGCACTGTGGCGCAGCAGGTTGAAGCCCTGGCCTGCAGTGCCAGCATCCCATATGGGCGCTGGTTCAAGTCCTGGCTGTTCCACTTCCGATCCAGCTCTCTGCTGTGGCCTGGGAAAGCAGCAGAAGATGGCCCAAGTCCTTGGGCCCCTGCACCTGTGTGGAAGACCTGGAAGAACCTCCTGGCTTCAGATCAGTACAACTCTGGCCATTGCGGTCATCTGGGGAGTAAACCAGCAGATCAAAGATATCTCTCTGGCTCTACCTCTCTTTGTAACTCTTTCAAATAAATACAATAAATCTATAAAAAAAAAAAAAGCTTTAAAAAAAAGAAGTATACAAAATAAGCTTCTAATGAGGGAGACGGGAGTTGGAGATGGCTTCACTGGAGGGAAAGAGGTCTTTTCTTCATTATTTATTTGAAAGGCAGAGAGACAAAGGGAGAGGGAGAGAGAAGGGGAGGGAAGGGCAAAAGGGGAGAGAGAGAAAAGGTATTCTTCCTTCTACTAATTCACTCTCCTAATGCCTGCAACAAACAGCCTGGGCCAGGCCAAAGCTGGAATCCAGAAATTCATCCCAAGCTCCCAAACGGATGGCAGGAAGCCAATACCTGAGCCATCGCCTGCTGCCCCCCAGGGTACACATTAGCAGGAAGCTGGATTCCGAAGACCCCAGGTACCCCAGTGGGGGGTGTGCATCGTAAACACCTGCTCTTGTAAAGTGCTACTGATGTCAGAACTTTTTATGTGTGCAAATTAGGCACAATTCAAGATGTGTCCAGTGCTAGCGCCCACGAGCTGCCCAGTGATGCAATCTCTATGATCCTGAAATCCCCATCTGCCAAACGCAAAGCAGCATCAGGACCCCCCCGGGGTTTCTGTGTGGACTCAGCGAATTTAAGTGCCAAGTGTGAGAAGAGGATAGGACTCTGTATTACTACATCAGCTGCATTGTAAACTCCTTCCGGAAAGACTCCCAACTACCTCATCCAGGTACCCACCGCAGCGCCCATGCCAAGGTCACAACAGTCCCCTAAGTCATACCCCCTCACCTGAGGATGTTGATGCAACCATTGCCGTTGGTCAGGAAGAACATGTTATTATCGTTGTTCCAGGAGATTTCGTTGACCTCAAACTTGAACTGCTCCTCCGCTTTGGAACGGTGCGTCTTGGCATCAATAAAGGTCACCACATCATCCTTGTTGCCCACGGCAATGGTCTGCCCATCAGGACTCCAGCAGATGTTAATGTTCTCCCCTGGGAACCCAGAGACAATCAGCACCACCATCGGTTTCCCATAATCCTCCAGAAGCTGGCTCTGCTGTTCCAGACAGACCTCAGAGCTCACTCACCAAGGTCCCGGTCAGCACAGGGAACTACCACTACACCGAGGAGTGGCCACAGCCACGTCAGAGTCCAGCAGCCATCAGCTAATGACCCCATTTGGACTTCACAAGGGACACGTCATTATCCCTATCTTATACACGAGGAAATGGAAGAAAATGGGCCAAGGTGGCAAAGCCAGGAAGTCACAGAGCTAAGATTTAAACTGTATTTGCCCTCAAAGCCTCTTATTCTTTCTTACATCATGTCTCAAACTCCAAAAGCTACACTTCTCTTTATTCAAGACTTTTTCTAAATTTGACTCAAAAATAATGTTTCAATTAAACAATAAATCCTAGAGGTTTTCTTTTTACATCAAAATATATACATAATCAATTTTTAATGTCCATCCATATACAACTTAAATCACACACGTATCACCAGCTGTGTGAAGCAAGCACTCCACCATTCCACCTCTAGGTCTAAGTTGGGTCCAGTGACCATGCTGAACACATTCATCGAGAATTTCAGGGAGCAAGCACTCAGCCTAATGGCTAAGACACCTGCACCCCCCAGAGTGCCTAGGTTTGATTCCTGCCTTCGGCTCCGAACCCTAGTTTCTCACTAATGCCGACGGCAGAAGGCACTGGTGATGGCTCTGTTCCAGCCACCCTCACGAGGGACCTGTCTTGTATTCCAGGCTCCTGACCAGCCTTCACCGACATCTGGGGAATAAACCAACAGATGGAAGCCCTCTCTCACTCACCCATGCTCTCCCTTTCTCTGTCGCTCTGCCACTCAAATAAATAAAAATTTAAAAACTTCATCACCTTTATTCTTTTTTTTTTTTTTTTTACAGGCAGAGTGGACAGTGAGAGAGAGAGAGAGAGAAAGGTCTTCCTTTGCCATTGGTTCACCCTCCAATGGCCGCCGCGGCATGCGCTCTGCGGCCGGCGCACCGCGCTGATCCAAAGGCAGGAGCCAGGTGCTTCTCCTGGTCTCCCATGGGGTGCAGGGCCCAAGCACCTGGGCCATCCTCCACTGCACTCCCGGGCCACAGCAGAGAGCTGGCCTGGAAGAGGGGCAACCAGGACAGAATCCGGCGCCCCAACCAGGACTAGAACCCGGTGGGCCGGCACCGCAAGGCGGAGGATTAGCCTACTGAGCCGCGGCGCCAGCCCATCACCTTTATTCTAAAATGCACATTTTCACAACTTAATATTTATGATGCACTTTAAAATTTATCAAGAAGCATCTCAAAAATCGTGGGGTACCAAGGTTATTTGGCAACTTTCTGTCCTAATGGCATAAGAAATATTGATAAATCTCCTATCAATAATATCTTAGCATTAAGTCACGGTTTCATGATTTACAAGGTAATACCTGGCCAAAAATGTACTGCACATCGCTCTAGTCCTGTTCTCCCAGGCCACCAGGGCCATGCGGGCCTCACCCCTTCTAACCTCTCAGAGCCTTTGTTCCCTCCAGGAACTGCCTCCCTCCTCACACACTGCACACTGGCCACAAAATTCCTACAGCCATTCAGAGCTGTACTGGAATTCCAGGAGGCTTCCCTGTCTCACCTGGGGTGTCCACCATGCTACAAGATGAACCAGTCCTATTCACGCAAGTCTCTCTCCTCCCCTTAACCTTGAGGCCCTAGGAGCTGGACAGTATCTTGTTCAGTTCAGGATACCCCAGACTTAGCAAAATGCCAGGCACAGGGGAAGACACGGGGGTCCCTCAGCAGCCACAGGAGACTGGTTCCAGGACCCCTAGATACAAAACCCCATGGACATGTTGTAAGTCCCTCACAACAAGGCGATGGCATTTCACAGAGCCTTTACACACTCTCCTGATACTTTAAATCACCTCTGGATTACTTCCGATACGCAATACAAGGTGAGCGTCAGAGGGTGCAGAACCAACACAGGCTTATCTTCCTGCCGTCCCTGGGCACGGTCACCTTTGGTGTTCACGGTGGCAATGCATTTCGTAGTCCTCACATCCCAGATGCGAATGGTCTTGTCCCCGGATGCCGTGACAAAAAGGTCGGGATTACTTGGATGCCAACACAGCTGGTCCACACTATCCCCATGTCCCCGGTAATTGTTTTCTTTAACCTGGAAGCACAGAATCCACGTGTCATTTCCACCAGACACAGCCGCCCGCATGTGTAACCCACCTTTATTCAAACCAAGGTCTCTCACTAGCAACAAGCGCTCAGCCCCTCCAAGCCCGTACTCCTCCCTGATCACTCTGAACTGCTCTGAGCTTCTGCCCTCTCCCCTCCTCTCTGGTTCGCCACCCTCACTCTACCCTAATGTCCCAACCCACAAGACCCAAATCATTTTCAAAGGCGCCCCTCCCTACCACAGGGACCCCACCAGCACCACCACCACTGCCCCTGGCCACTCCTCACGGCCACACGAAGCCTTCCTACTGTTCCCCTCACCTCACACCCTTCCCATCCACCCCATCACAGCCCCACACACCCTCATCTCCTCGCTCCCTCCTCTCCTACCCTCACGCTCACTTTCCACTCCACCTCCACCCTGCCCCTCGCCCACCCCCACCTCAATTCATCAATGCCCCTGTCTCCGGCCTAGGCCGGGCCCGGGCGGCTCACCAACCGGTCTTTCTCCAAGAGGAAGACGCTGGCCGTCTTGTCGAACGACCCCGAGGCCAAGCGACGCCCGTCGCAGCTCCAGGCCACCGAGTGCACCTTGGCGCTGTGCGCGGGGAACTCGCGCGTCTTGCTGTGGCCCCGGAACAGCTCCTGCATCCCGAGCACGTAACGCGAAGGGCCGCTACTCATTGAGCACCAGGGGGCCATCGAACCCGGCCCGCTTGGGCCCAGCGTCGAAGGCCCCATGGCAGCCGGGGGCACCGCCATAGCGAGCTCAGAGACCACAACTCGGCCACCGCGGTTCCGGCACAATCAGTCCTGGCGCCGCCACTGCGCGCATGCGCCCGGAGGCGCACCCTGCTCTGCGCAGGCGCACCATGCCCCAGCACCAGAAAGGACTACAAATCCCGGCGTGCAACATGAGCCAGGCTGCGCGCTTTCTGGCAGGCGCGATTCCGCTGTAAACTGGCTTCACGCTTAACGACTCCTATACAGCTTGGGTGCGTGGTTCGCTTGGCTGTCTCTAGATGGGTGTATTTGTATCCCTGTTTAACTGAAGAAGGAAATCCACGGTAACCTTGCAAGCAGTTTACCTATCAGTAAATGCCCTTGCTCTAGTATTAACCCTCCCCCTGGAGCAGAGGCCCTGGAGAAGGACTGGGGTGATATTGTCCTGAAAAAGGGCCCCGGGAGGAGGGAGGAGTCCGCGATTTTTTTGTTTTCCCAGAAATCTTTTATTTAAGGAATACAAACTTCATGCATTTCATAGTATAACTTAGGAACATAGTGAATCTTCCCACCATACCTGCCCTCCCACCCCTCTTCCTCCTCCCTCTCTTATGCCCAGTTTTATTTTTCACTAAGATCTATTTCCTGTTAACTTTATACACATGATTAACTCTATACTAAGAAAACGGTTCAAAAAGTAGTATGAAGAAAGACAATCGAGACAAGTGCTGTTCAAAGTCGTTGCATCTCCAAGTGTCAATTTCACTTCTATAGATTAACTTTTAGGGGCTCTAATAGTTATCACAGATCGGGAGAACATATGGTATTTGTCCTTTTGGGACTGGCTTATTTCACTAAGTGTGATGTTCTCCAGTCTCATCCATTTTGTTGCAAGTGACAGGATTTTTTTCTTTACTGCTGTGTAGTACTCCATGGTGTACATATCCCATAATTTCTTTATCTAGTCTTCAGTTGATGGACATTTGAGTTGATTCCATATCTTAGCTACTGTGAATTGAGCTGCAATACACTGCGGGTACAGATAGAGTTCATTTGCTGGTTTCAGTTCCCTTGGGTAAATTCCCAGGAGTGGGATGGCTGGGTCATATGGTAGGTCCATATTCAGATTTCTGAGGTATCTCCATACTGTCTTCTATACAGACTTTACCAGTTTACTTTCCTACCAACAGTGGATTAGGGTACCTTTTTCCTCACATCCTCACCAGCATTTTGTCGTTTGGTGATTTCTGTATGAAAGCCATTCTAAAGGGGGTTAAGGTGAAATGTCATTGTGGATTTGATTTGCATTTCCCTGAAAGCTAGTGATCTTGAGTGTTTTTTCACGTGCCTGTTGGCCATTTGGATTTCCTCTTTTGAAAAATGATTGTTTAACTCCTTTGCCCATTTCTTAACTGGGTTGTTTGTTTTGTTGTTGTTGAGTTTCTTGATCTCTTTATATATTCTGGTTATTAATCTTGTATCAGTTACGTAGTTTGCAAATAATTTCTCCCATTCTAAGACAAAATTTTCTAAACAAAAGAATATATTGAGGGGCCGGCACCGTGGCTCATTTGGTTAATCCTCCGCCTGTGACACCGGCATCCCATATGGGCACCGGTTCTAGTCCCAGTTGCTCCTCTTCCAGTCCAGCTCTCTGCTGTGGCCCGGGAGGGCAGTGGAGGATGGCCCAAGTGCTTGAGCCCCTGCACCCGCATGGGAGACCAGGAGGAAGCACCTGGCTCCTGGCTTTGGATTGGCACAGCGCCGGCCATGGCGGCCATTTGGGGAGTGAACCAACGGAAGGAAGATCTTTCTCTCTGTCTCTCTCTCTCACTGTCTAACTCTGTCAAAAAAGAACATATTGAACTTCAACCTTAATTACCTTCAAGTAGTCTTGAATTATTTTTATATACAGTTTATGAAAATGTATTTTTTTTTTTTTTGATAGGCAGAGTGGACAGTGAGAGAGAGAGACAGAGAGAAAGGTCTTCCTTTTGCCGTTGGTTCACCCTCCAATGGCCGCCGCGGCCGGCGCACCGCGCTGATCCGATGGCAGGAGCCAGGAGCCAGGTGCTTTTCCTGGTCTCCCATGGGGTGCAGGGCCCAAGCACTTGGGCCATCCTCCACTGCACTCCCGGGCCACAGCAGAGAGCTGGCCTGGAAGAGGGGCAACCGGGACAGAATCCGGCGCCCCGACCGGGACTAGAACCCGGTGTGCCGGCGCCGCTAGGCGGAGGATTAGCCTAGTGAGCCGCGGCGCCGGCCTGAAAATGTATTTTTTAAAAAGACTGAGTTATTTATTTGAAAGGCAGAGTTATAAAGAAGCCAAGGCAGCGAGAGAGAGAGAGAGAGAGGTCTTCCATCTGCTGGTTCACTGGGTACAATGGCCAGAGCTGGGCTGATCCAAAGCCAGGTACGAGGAGCTTCTTCTAGGTCTCCCATGTGGGTGCAGGGGCCCAAGGACTTGGACCATCTTCCACTGCTTTCTCAGGCAAATTAGCAGGGAGCTGGATTAGAAGTGGAGCAGCCGGGACACAAACCGGCACCCATATGGAATGCCAGCACTGCAGGAGGTGGCTTTACTCACTATGCCACAGCTCTGGCACTGAAAACGTATTTGTTAACAAACCCAAATTTTTTCACAGAATATAAGGTGCTAGGAGTACTTAAGTTTTCATTTGGACACATTTATCTCATTTACCTTTGTTCAATTTACATTTAGCAATTACACCCAGATGATTTAATATGATACCTTTATCTGAATTAAGATCAAAATCACATTTCCATGGAATTTTTTTTTTTCATAAAACAACTCTAACTGGAAATCAGTGCTATCAACCTGGGATCTACTAAATGGTACTTTTTCACTTAGTCTCAGGAAGACAGGCAGTGTTGCTGTACAACACCATCTCTTTTTTTTATGGCAATGAATTTTAGATTTATAATATCCAGTTACAGCTGAACCAAATTAGCATGAGAATCATTACCCTGAGTTTTATACATGAGACTGTTATTTCTCAAGTGTGTCTCTTTAGATTGTAGATTGGATTTGAGCCTAGTCTTTTACCTAACAAGTGCCTCGGGCCAACACCTAGTCAGCAGTCAGATACCTGGGACCATCTCTGAAACAAACATTTTTCAGGCAGGGATGACTGTGGGCCAGGGGCCAGTGTGCCACAGGCAAGAAGCCTACTGGAGATTGTTAACTTACATGTAGGAGACTTTTTTAAGTATCACTGCTGAGAGACAGGTGACCTTCCTCCTTCTCGCAAAGGGGTGGAGTTAACCAAAGAAAGGAAAAACAAGTCTAAACTGCCTCTTTTTCCCCGCCCCCCAAAGAAAGTATAGTCAGAGAGGAGGGGAGTGGGGTTTAACCTTCCAGGCATTTATACAAACCCAACAGAAGTTTGGTTTTATAACCTGATGATGGATTTTAGATTATGAAAAATGATGCCAAGTTCATGCCATGGTTATCGTTTGAGAGTTTTATGGGCCAAACTGGACTCCCAAGGTCAGAGACTCAGTTTATAGTCAAGATAGTCCCTTTGACTCAAAAGTGAGAAAGAATGCATATGTTGGAAAAATTTCCACCATAAGTCATCTTTCACGATGAGAGAAATCACACAGAGGGGCTGGAGGTGTAGTGGGTAAAGCCACCGCCTGCAGTGCCAGCATCCCATATGGGCGCCAGTTCAAGTCCCGGCTGCTCCTCTTCTGATCCAGCTCTCTGCTATGGCCTGGGAAAGCAGTAGAAGATGGCCCAAGTTCTTGGGCCCCTGCACCTGTGTGTTAGACCTGGAAGAACCTCCTGGCTCCTGGCTTCAGATCAGCGCAACTCTGGCCATTGCGGCCATTGGGAGAGTGAACCAAAGGATGAAAGATTGATCTCTCTCTCTCTCTGCTCCTCCTTCTTGCTCTGTGTAACTCTGACTTTCAAATAAATAAGTACATACATCTTTAATGAATAATGAAAGTGGAAAAACTTACTATAAAGCAAACTCAACAAGCATCAAGAAAGTCACAGAAGACACTGACAATATAATGTGTGTAGGAAAACCATTTGCTGGAATCGTGCTTCAGCAAGTATTAGAGAATTCACAGAATGAAGTAAATCCTGTGTGTCAAAGACTGGCTGCAAGTATTTAAGATGTACAAAACAACTCGAGAGTCTCTAGAGCATATGCAAACACATGGAGACTGAACAACATGCTCCTGAATGAACAGTGGGTCACAGAAGAAATCAAAAGAGAAATCAAAAAACTGTTGAGGAACAGTTTTTTTTTTTCATACTACTGGTTGAAATCTTTACTTAGTGGGACCGGCGCCGTGGCTCACTTGGTTAATCCTTCGCCTTGCGGCGCTGGCATCCCATATGGGTGCTGGTTCTAGTCCCGGCTGCTCCTCTTCCAGTCCAGCTCTCTGCTGTGGCCCGGGAGGGCAGTGGAGGATGGCTCAAGTGCTTGGGCCCCTGTACCCGCATGGGAGACCAGGAGGAAGCACCTGACTCCTGGCTCCTGGCTTCGGATCGGCACTGCGCCAGCTGTGGTGACCATAAGGGGAGTGAAGCAACGGAAGGAAATTCTTTCTCTCTCTCTCTCTCTCTCTCACTGACTATAACTCTACCTGTCAAATAAATTAAAAAATAAATAAATAAAAATAAAAAATAAATCTTTACTTAGTATAGAGTTAATCTTCTGTGTATAAAGTTAATTGAAAATAGATCTTAGTAAAAATAAGAATGGGAATAAGAGAGGGAGGAGGAAGAGTGGTGAGAGGGTGGGTACGGTGGGAAGAATCACCATCACTATGTTCCTAAAGTTGTATTTGTGAAATGCATGAAGTTTTATGACTTAAATAAAAGGTTTCTGGGGGAAAAAAACCGAAAGGCCTAAAAGAGATAAATGTTTATAAAATCCTACAGGTGCCTTCTAAATTACTATGTAAACAGGTACCTCTTGTCAATTAATGAATTTTATCATTTTAACCACAGCTATTTAAAATCTTTTGCCATCATAGTTTATATTTTCTAAATAAGAGGTTTCAAGACTCCAAAACAAAACAGAAACAAACTGTCTCCAGCCTCATAGAAACCCTGGTCAAGAGGAAAACAGCTGTACATGTCATGACGCTGTGGAAATGTAGGTCCCTGGCCCAGGATGGTGCGCTCTGACCCAGACAGGGTCCCAGCACCCAGGAGGAGAATGCGGCAGAGGCCTTTGTCCTTCACTTAAACTTGTTTCTCACCGACATGATTAACGTCATGGTAGAGGCCTTCCCAAGGTCAGAAGAAGAAGGGAGGAACCGTCCTGGGAATGAAATGTGGGTCTTATCTGCTTGCCTGTGAAGTTTCTATCTGCTTGGGTTCCTGCTCCTTAGCACTGAGGGATGGTGTTAACCCTTACTAGAGAGCCAAAGGCTCAGTATGTAATTGACCCTCATGTAACATTAGAATATCCAATCAAATGTATGCATCTAGCCGTATGAGGGAGACAAAGAGGATAAAAATATATATAAGAAAGTACCCCTCTTGGGGCTGGCACTGTGGCATTGCAGGTAAAGCCGTTGTCTGCACTGCCGGCATCCCTTATGGGCGCCAGTTCAAGTCCTGGCTGCTCCACTTCTGATCCAGCTCCCTGCTATGGCCTGGGAAAGCAGTAGAAGATGGCCCAAGTCCTTGGGCCCCTATACCCACGTGGGAGACCCGGAAGAAGCTCCTGGCTCCTGGCTTCGGATCAGCACAGCTCTGGCCATTGCGGCCATCTGGAGAGTGAACCAGAAGATGGAAGACCTCTCTCTCTGCCTCTCCTTCTCTCTGTATGTAACTCTAACTTTCAAATAAATAAATAATCTTACAAAAAAAAGAAAAGAAAATACCCCTCTTTGTTCCCGGCTCAGGCTTTTGGATAAGAAATTCTACCTGGGCCTTATGCTGGCATAAATAATATAAGACTACTTCCTGTTAAAGGTCTTGGTGTCTTGTCTCTGTACACAAATCCTACTACACTCTCAGCAGGTAAGGGAATGTCACAAAGTCCTAAACACTACATTGGTCCACATGTAAAGCATTTGGCTCTCAGAAGGACCTCAGGAAATGAAGTCCCTTTCATTCCTCACTTCTCTTCCTACCTCACTTTGTAATGAAATTCTCTAAAACTACAAAGCTTTTCAGATGCCACAGAATACCAACAGAGTCACTAAAATCTTCGGATAGCAAAATATTTGGTGTCTAGTGTCCCCATTTTAGCCTTATTTTTCAGGGATCTTCTTCATTTCCTAGCATATACTTTTTTCCCACACATTGAGGATTTATAGCTGCCTGACCAAGATAAGGAAACTGAAAAAGAAAGAGGTCAAATGACCCACTCCAGGTCACATGACTGATATATGGCAAAGATTAGAAACATGTTACTAAAGTCAAAATATATACTCCAATTCTTACTATCTAAAATAATGTTGCCAAAGTGATTTGTGAGCTAATTTTGTATTTTTATGTGTATTCTGTATTTCACTTTCCTATATTCTGTGAACATAAATGTTAGACCTACAGCTGTGATAAGTATATCCCATTGCTCTTGCCTGAGACAAAACCTGATAGAACATTTCCAGTTGAAATAGCACAAGTATGTGGGCAAATGTGAGAAAGAAGTCAGGGAGCCTCAGAGGAGTGATAAAAATTCAGGGTCACAGAGGTCAGGCTGTGGCACAGCGGATTAAAGCCCTGGCCTGCAGTGCCAGCATCCCATAAGGATGCTGGTTCGAGTCCTGGCTGCTCCTCTTCCGATCCAGCTCTCTGCTATGGCCTGGGAAAGCAGTAGAAGATGGCCCAAGTCCTTGGGCCCCTGCATCCACGTGGGAAATGTGGGGAGCAGGCCGGACTAGACTGAGTTACTGGAGTTGAGACTTGTTCTGTGCATCTGCTCTCCCACAGTGTGGCGCTGGGAGAGAGGTGAACGGCTTCCGCGCAGCTGCCTCCAGTTCAACTAATGAACTGTAGGACTTGCTCCTGATTGGAGGAGAGCAGCGTACTCGGCGTGTGGGCAGCCGAGTTAGGATTGGCGGAGGAGGACTATAAAGGAGGAGAGAGACGGAATGCACCGGGAACATCTATGGGGAACATCTAAGGGAACCCGTGCGGCCCCCGAGGGGGCCGGCCGGCGGTGTGCCGCTCCCCTGCGGAGGTGGGGAGGGTGGCCGGGGGGGGGGGGCTGCCCTTCCGCGGAGGTGGGGGGGATGGTGGCCAACCTGGGAGGGGCCAGCGGCGGGCCCGGGGAGGGCCGAGTGGACGGGGGGGGCAGCGCGGGGTCCTGTGTCGTTCCTCCGCGAAGACGGGGAGCGACAGGAAATCTGGAAGAAGTTCCTGGCTCCTGGCTTCATGTCAGCTCAGCTCTGGCTATTGTGGTCATTTTGGAAGTGAACCAGAGGAATGGAAGACCTTTCTCTTTCTTTCTCTCTCTCTCTCTCTGGTTCTACCTTTCTCTGTAACTCTGTCTTTTCTTTTTTCTTTTTTTCTTTTTTTTTTTTTTTTGACAGGCAGAGTGGATAGTGAGAGAGAGAGAGACAGAGAGAAAGGTCTTCCTTTTTGCCATTGGTTCACCCTCCAATGGCCGCTACAGCCGGTGCACCGCGCTGATCCAAAGCCAGGAACCAGGTGCTTCTCCTGGTCTCCCATGGGGTGCAGGGCCCAAAGTACTTGGGCCATCCTCCACTGCACTCCTGGGCCATAGCAGAGAGCTGGACTGGAAGAGGAGCAACTGGGAAAGACTCCGGCGCCCTAACCGGGACTAGAACCTGGTGTGCCGGCGCCGCTAGATGAAGGATTAGCCTATTGAGCCGCGGCGCCGGCCATACTCTGTCTTTCAAATAAATAAAAAATAATTCTGCGTAATCGTCATGGTTCAACCAGAGAAGCAGAACCAGCAGAAGATATATGTTGAGAGATTTACTGGGGCCAGCGCTGTGGCGTAGCAGGTAAAGCCAATGACTGCAGTGCCGGCATCCCATGTGGGCTCCAGCATATGGCTGGCTCCCATATGGCGGCTGCTCCTCTTCTGATCCAGCTCTCCTGTATGGCCTGGGAAAGCAGTGGAGGATGGTCCAAGTGCTTGGGCCCCTGCACCCGCGTGGGAGACTCAGAAAAAGCTCCTGATCCTGGCTTCAGATCGGCACAGCACCAGCCATTGTGGCTATTTGGGGAGTGAACCAGCAGATAGAAGATTTCTCTCTCTGCTTCTGCCCCTCTGTAAGTCTGCCTTTTAAATAAATAAGTAAATCTTTTAAATAAGAAAGAGAGATTTATTGAGAGGAATTCGCTTACGGGACTGTGGGAGCCAGCTCTGCTAGTCTGGCCACAGAGCAGACCTTTATCTATCTATCTATCTATCTATCTATCTATACATACTTATTTGACAGGTAGAGTTAGACAGTGATAGAGAGAAAGGTCTTCCTTCCGTTGGTTCACCCCCCAATGGCTGTTACGGCCGGCGCTGCGCCGATCCGAAGCCAGGAGCTGGGTGCTTCTTCCCGATCTCCCATGCAGGTGCAGGGGCCCAAGCACCTGGGCCATCCTCTACCATATGGGATGCTGGCGCCGCAGGTGGAAGATTAACCAAGCGAGCCATGGTGCCAGCCCCAACAGAGTAGACCTTTAGAAAGGGCAGCCTGGAACTCCCGGGCAGAAGCCGAGGTGCTGCACACTGGCAGGATTTCTCCTCTCGAGGAAGCCTCGAGCCCTGCTCTGAAGGCCTTTCAGCTGATTGAGGCCCAGCCAGACCACATGAAATCCTCTCGTCACAGTCACCGGCCCCGCGCTTCCCCACTTCTGTGACTGCACACAACTACAGCATTGTCTAGACTGGTGTCTGAATGACTGAGGACCAGGGCCTTGGCAAGGAGACAACACCAGAAAAATCACCACGGGGTGGGAAAGGCTGGGGTCTCCTGGGCACGGTAGAGGAGTTAGAAGTATCAGGGAAGTGAGGAAATCAAACTCAGGGTAGGGTCTGAATTCACAAGTGTAAAATTTAGTCACAATTTAGTGTGAACTTGGTAATATTGCAGTTCTACTATATACCAGGCTATCATTAGACACTAAATCAGATATTTATAATCAAACAGAAATCCACATATAATTATGTGAAAATATGTTTATATATAGTGAAATACTTATATAAAAAGCATAAATTTTTTTTCTTTAAAAATGGACTTTATTACTTATTTTTTAGATTGTTTAGAGTCCAATAGGGATTTTTGGTAAAAAAAAAAAAAAAAAAAAAAAAACTAGGAAAGGGAAAAATCAAGAAACCATTTACAGAGGAAGTAGCCATTGGCAAAACTCAAAACAACAAGCCAGAGACTGCTCCACAGAACTCCAATGGCTGCCTTAAGCATTTGCATTTGCAAAACAGAGGCCTCATCCCTCTCCATATCAGAATGAGTGTATGTGTGCAGATCAGGTATGGATATGGGAGAGCTGAGTTATCCTATTTAAAAATGAAAAAGAAAATAATTTAAAATATTGTGGTTGGAGACCCTCTATAGGACTCAATTTTTATCAATATCTATAAGAAATAGAGACATAAATCAGGTAAGAGACTCCCAGGCCTCCCCTGCAGAGCAGACTGAGTCCTGTTCTGCCTGTTTCTCTGCCCACTTTACTAAATCATCCTCAGAGACACTTCAGGTGAGAACTCTCGACTGCACCAACATCGTTCTTCCAGGGGAATAGGATAGATGGCGCAGCGCGGGGCAGAGTGGCAACCAGAGCTGTCATTCAAAGCTCGCAGGTAAATCCAGAGGCTGTTTAAAGGGCTCTGGTGAAAAGTCCCTGGACTGGATCATTGAGAACCTGCCGCAGAGCACGGTCCCACAGTGTTTGTTTCTCAGTTTCCTTCTCGTATGGGGTCTTGGTCTCTGGGCTGAAACTTTCTGTTGGAGCTGATCTGGAGAGCAGTGCAGATCCTGTCAACGTCTCTGAGCAGATGCCAAAGCCCAGCTCTGGCCTTGGGAACCACACTCCTCCCTGATCTGGGGTATGAGTCGGTGCCTTTATTACACAGAGGTTTTGCGACTGAAACTGAGGGCCATATAACCACAGAACTCTTTTAGTTGAATTTTTCAAGGATGGATCGATGACCGCGTCTTTTATCCACTTTCTTTTTTTTTATTTATTTATTTTTTTTTTTTTTTTGACAGGCAGAGTGGACAGTGAGAGAGAGAGACAGAGAGAAAGGTCTTCCTTTGCTGTTGGTTCACCCTCCAATGGCCGCCGTGGCCAGCGTGCTGTGGCCGGCGCTCCGCACTGATCCGAAGGCAGGAGCCAGGTACTTATCCTGGTCTCCCATGGGGTGCAGGGCCCAAGCACTTGGGCCATCCTCCACTGCACTCCCTGGCCACAGCAGAGAGCTGGCCTGGAACAGGGGCAACCGGGACAGAATCCAGCGCCCCGACCAGGACTAGAACCCGGTGTGCCGGCGCCGCAAGGCGGAGGATTAGCCTAGTGAGCCACGGCGCCGGCCAATCCACTTTCACCTGAATTCAGGGCCAAAGGCGCACTGTTCATGAATAATGAATGGCTGCTCTGGCCTAGAAAACGAATAGCAAGCGCTGATCCCCAGTCCGTCCTTCCTGTCATTCAGTGTCAACCCAGAAAAGAACAGAGGGCCCCCCCAAGCCCACTCCCAAATCTCACCAATTGTGACTGCCCCTTGGGTCCTTGACTCACTCGCTCGGCGTCCTCTGCTTCCAAAGTGCTCTATTCTGCCACCGCCAGCCCCACCTTCAACCTCAGTCTGATCTGACTTCCACCTGAATGAGCACCATTCCAGAGGGCTCGGCTCTGCTAGCTCCCTCTTCTATTCTAAGGTTCCTAAGCCTGGAGCACTCACCACTCACCCCTGCCCCTTCCACCCACCCCTCGGGGCTGGCACCTGCCAAGGCCTTTTCTTGCTCCCCTCCTCCCAACTCCTCGTGCTGTGTTCCCCAGCAAGAACTTCTTTCACTTCAGTATCGCCTGGGGATACCCCGCCGCCAGGCACATGGAGACAAGCAGCATCTTCATCCTCACCCATAATGTCCAAGAGCATCTGAGGATACAAGTTATAAAGACCACGAATTTGGGGCCAGCGCCGTGGCTCACTTGGTTAATCCTCCGCTTTGCGGCGCTGGCATCCCATATGGGTGTCAGTTCTAGTCCTGACTGCTCCTCTTCCAGTCCAGCTCTCTGCTGTGGCCTGGGAAGGCAGTGGAGGATGGCCCAAGTGCTTGGGCCCTGCACTCCATGGGAGACCAGGAGAAGCACCTGGCTCCTGGCTTTGGATCGGCACAGCGCCGGCCAGAGCGGCCATTTGGGAACTAAACCAACGGAAGGAAGACCTTTCTTTCTCTCTCTCTCTCTCTCTCTCTCTCTCTCTCTCTCACTGTCTATAACACTACCTGTCAAATAATAATAATAATATAAAAAGACAACAGATTTACAAATTTGGAGAAGAAGGAAGATTTGGGATCATTTGTAAATAGCTTAGACTCACCCGCTACTGAGCAGGACCCCACCCGCAAAGTGTTGAGAGCACTGGAGGCAAACCTGACCAGCTGCCCCGTCATCCTAAGCTCCAGCTTCCCAGGATCTTGGGGAAAGGTGTGCAAGTGAAATGGAACAGGGCTAGCTCTGCAGCATAGCCAGTAAAGCTGCCACCTGCAGCACCAGCATCCCATATGAACTCTGGTTTGTGTCCTGACTGCTCCACTTCCCACCCAGCTCCTTGCTAATAGCCTGGAAAAGCAGCGGAGGACGGCCCAAGTGCTTGGGCCCCTGCCACCCATGTGGGAGATCCAGATGAAGCTCCTGGCTCCTGGCTTCAGCCTGGCCCAGCCCTGGCCATTGTGGCCATCTGGGGACTGAAACAGCAGATGGAAGATTCTCTCTCTCTCTCTCTCTCTCTCTCTCCCCCCCCCGTCTCTCTCTCTAACTCTGACTTTCAAATAAATCAATCTTTAAAGAGAGAAAGAGAAATAGAGCTACTAGGCATAAGTCCCTCATGGCTCCCATCCAGCCCTTTGGTACCCATTCCCCATTAGCATCTCCTGCCATCTCATTCAGTATAGTATCTAACACCATGGCTCCCTGAAGTCAAAGTCAAAGACAAGTGGTTTTCTCAGGAACAGCCCCGGCTCCTGCCTGCAGCAACCCCATCTCACCAGCTCTCAAGGCTCTCTGCTTTTATGGGCTGAAGGCAGCCAGTGTCAAAGAAGATTGGATTAAATGTGCAAGAAGCTTCCATGTGAGGAGCCCAGTCAGAGACTTAGTAAAGGTTTAGGTTCTTCAGGGTCCAGCAGGTAATCCATCAAGGGGCTCAGAAAGCTACCTAACGAACTGTTTGGGGTCTGAATCTAGAAAGGAAGCCAAGAGAGTCGGTGAGCTCTGGCAGAGGATGACGTAGCAAGGGACTCACAGGAGAGAATCTTACCAGAAGCAACTGGAAAACACCCTGAACATACACTTGGATGAGACAGATCGGGGGACATCCCTGCGGGTGTGTATCATTCTCAGCTGACAACACACTTGATTCTGCCCCCTCCAGGGGGTGTCCCTTCCCTGTTGGGAAACCAGAAACTTGGGGCCGACATGCTGGCCCAGTGGGTTAAGCTACCACCTGCATGCTAGTACTCCATATGAGTATCAGTTTGAGTCCCGGCTTCTCGACTTCCAATCCAGCTCCCTCTTAATGATCTGGGAAAGCAGCAAAGGATGGCCCAAGTGCTTGGGTCCCTGCTCCCATATGGAAGACCCAGATGAAGCTCCTGGCTCCTGCCTTCAGCCCAGCCCAGCCCCAGACATTGCAGCTGTTCACTGCGGAGTGAACTAATGGATGGGAGATTTCTTTCTCTCTCTCAACTCTGCCTTTCCAATAAATAAATTTTTTTAAAAAAATTAAAACCCAGAAACTTGGCACCCTCAGTGATTGAGAAACTTTACCTGAATGCTTTTTGGCACGTTCCTTCATGATCCAACCACCTGACAAAACCCATTCTATGTGGTCTCAGGTGAGCTTGAAACTGTAAGTGGAGAGAGGTCCACTATGTGGCCTTTGTCAGTCCTCCTTTCTCTCCTCACCGCTCATGTTTCAAAAGATAGATATCTATTTCCAAGATCTTTGGAGGAAACCATCAAGATCAGGGAAAACATAACAGCAAAAGTTCTGTACCCTCCCTGGATGGTTTTCTCCCCAACACCATCCATGGGCGAGAGGCACAGAAATGGTTCCCTACTGGTATTGGCCATGGCTTCCTGGAAGCCATCTTAGAAGGGGACTAGAACAAACACATTTTTAGCCCCTCATATCCAGCATCAAAAGGAAAACCCAAGTAAACAAGTAAATAATCCTGGCATGGTGAGGATATACGGAGTCACTTGGGTGAACCTGGAGTGGACTATCTGTCGAGCTACAGCAGGAAATGTTAAGATGTATCCCAAGGGATCCCAGCCAGAAAGCAGCCATGAATCAGAGGATTGTGGATGAGAGAGACAATGCCAAGAATCCCTCCCAGGGCTGACACACCCAGGGAGGTAGTTAAGGCTGAGGAGTCTGTTGGTCCCCAATCTGTGCACACCCACGTGCACGCACCTGCACATACACAAGGCATCTCAGCCTCTGAACTGAGAAACTTCATATTCATGAACTGGAAGAATGTTGTTAAAACATCCATAGCACCCAAAACAATCTACAGAGTCAATGGAATCCCCATCAATATGCTAATGATATCCTTCACATAATTAGAAAAAAAATAATAAAATTCATAAGGAACCACAAAAGATCCAGAATAGCCAAAACAATGCTGAGCAAAAACAATACAATGTTTTAAAAGTCAAAAAAGCAAGCAGAGGCTGGTGCTGTGGCAGAGTGGGTTAAGCCACTGCCTACAGTGCCAGCATCCCATATGGGCGTGAGTTCAAGTCCTGGCTGCCCCACTCCCAATCCAGATCTCTGCTAATGCACCTGGGAAAGTAGCGGAAGATGGCCCAAGTCGCTGGGCCCCTACATCCACATAGGAGACACAGAAGAAGTTCCTGGATCCTGGCTTCTGGGTTCGGATAGGTCCAGCTCCGGCTGTTGCATCTGGGGGGTGAACCAGAGGATGGAATCTCTCTCTCTCTCTCTCTCTCTCTCTCTGTAACTCCACCTTTAAAAAATAAAATAATAAAAATACATGTAAAAAAAGGCAAGCACATAAAAAACAACAAAGCTGAAGGTGTCACAATACCTGCCTTGAAAGCACAGTACAGGGGCTCCTGTTGTGGTGCAGCAGGTTAAGCCGCTGCCTAGAATGCCAGTATCCCGTATGAGCACCAGCTTGAGTCCTGGATGAACCACTTCCTATCCAGCTCCCTGCTCATGTGCCAGAGAAAGCAGCAGGCCCAAGTGTGTAGGCCCCTATATCCATGCGGGAGACCCAGATGCAGTTCCTGGCTCTCGACTTCAGCCTGGCCAGCCCTGGCTGTTGCAGCCATTTGGGGAATGAACCAGTGGATTGAAGATTCTCTCCCTCTCCCTCTCTCTCTCTCTCTCTCCCCGCCCCCTGTAATTCTTTCAAATAAATAAACAAATCTTTTTTTTAAAAAAAAAGAATATTATACTACCATACTTTTAATGATCTGTGATTACTTTAAAGATTACTGTATACAGGTAAAATGTTCATTTTTCCTTGTTCTATAGCCATTGTCTACATTCCCTCTAAACTGGGGTCTTTTTCTTTTTTCCTTGTTAAATTTCTTATTTGGTGAAGTGTTAAGCCTTTTTTACTGTAATGTAAATTTAAAATATGTTATCTCAAAAGCAAAAAAAGAAAGGGGGAAGAAAAGAGGGTGGCAGGGAGGAGGGGGGATGGAAGGGAATATCATTAGAACCTTACCTACAAACCATATTGAAACTGTCAAAAACCAATTGAAGGGACCCAGGCTGTGGCACAGCAGTCTAAGCCTCTGTCTGTGGCGCCAGCATCCCATATTCCCATATGGGCGTCAGTTTGCGTCTCGGCTGCTCCTTTTCCAATTCAGCTCTCGGCTATGGCATGGAAAAGCAATAGAAGATGGCCCAGCCGGCGCCGCGGCTCACTAGGCTAATCCTCCACCTTGCGGCGCCGGCACACCGGGTTCTAGTCCCGGTCGGGGCAGCGGATTCTGCCCCGGTTGCCCCTCTTCCAGGCCAGCTCTCTGCTGTGGCCAGGGAGTGCAGTGGAGGATGGCCCAAGTGCTTGGGCCCTGCACCCCATGGGAGACCAGGAGAAGCACCTGGTTCCTGGCTTCGGATCAGCGCGGTGCGCTGGCTGTAGCGGCCATTGGAGGGTGAACCAATGGCAAAAATGAAGGCCTTTCTCTCTGTCTCTCTCACTCACTATCCACTCTCACTCTGCCTGTCCAAAAAAAAAAAAAAAAAAAAGAAGAAGAAGATGGCCCAAGTCCTTGGGCCTCTGCACCCACATGGGAGACATGGAAGAAGCTCCTGGCTCCTGGCTTCGGATCAGCTCAGCTCCAGCCATTGTGGCAATGTGGGGAGTAAAGCAGAGATGGAAGACCTTTCTCTCTGTCTCTTTCTCTCACTGTTTGTAACAATACCTGTCAGACACAGACAAATAAATAAAATCCTAAAAAAAAAAAAAAAAAAGAATGAGGTTCAAGTCTCAGCTGCTCCATTTCTAATCCAGCTCTCTGTAAGGCACCTGGGAAAGTAACAGAAGATAACCCAAGTGCGTGGGCCCCTGCCACCCACACCAGAGACATGGAAGAAGCTCCTGGCTCCTGGCCTTGGCTGGTCCAGCCCTGCCCATTGTGGCCATCTGGGGAGTTAATCAGCAAATGGAAGATCTCTCTCTTACTCTCCATTTCTCGAACCTCTCTCTAACTCTACGTTTCAAACAGATAAATCTTTAAAAATAAGCTCCCTTACACAAAATTTAACTCCAAATTAAAATTAAATGTAAAACATAAAATTGTTAAATTTTGGAAGGAAACATGGGAAAATCTTTGTAAGAAAAAATTTAGACATGACACAAGAGAACAATACGTAAGAAATTGAGCTTCATTAAATTTTAAAGAAATGTCATTAAGAGAATGATAGACAAGCTACGGATTAGGAAAAATATCTGGCAAGATACATGAGGCCAGCCAGTGGGGCTGGAAGTCTGTGGGCCCCTGCAGACATAGGTAGAACGTCCTTTGCAAGCAGGCTGCCAGCTGTGGCTTGAAAGCCTGTCTCCAGACTGACTGGCATCTCCCCCACTAGTAGCTTCTTGTGCTGCATGTGACCTTGCAGCTTTAAATCACACCTTCAGGTGGGTGCAATCTTTCACTCAGGGCTAGCAGGGGAGGGGGCTGAGCGCCTGGGGAGAGTTGGACCAGCTCCAAGAGACCCTGGCTATCTTGTGTGACCTTGTGGTTTTAAATCACGCCTTCAAGTTAGTTGCAATCTTCCACCCAGAGCTAGCAGATGAAGGGGCTAAGCCCCTAAGGAGACAGACAGTCTCCAGGAGACCCTGGCTATCTCCTTGAGCCCCAAGCCAATCAACATGCCTATGTGAAACCCCCATCCAATGGGTGCCCCCACAGAATGACCCAGTGAAAAAATTAGTAATGCCTTAAAAACCCAGGACACTTCCTCAAAGCCAGTGTACTGCTCGGGCAATCTGCCCGGTCTCCTCTCGGACCAGACGCTTTCTCTGTTGCTTGCCAATCAAATAAAAGTTTCTGTCTCTTTGCAAATTGTTTCCCGGCTTTTTATTTCTATACTAAGCTGAGGAAAAGAACCCATAAGACTCGCTCCAGCAACTGCCTCCCCTCCATGACCGGTAACATTATATAAATAACTCTTACAACTCAGTAATAACTTTAAAATGTATGCAGTATTGAGCAGACAGAAACAGATATAAATGGCTAGTAGATTGGCCTGGTGGTTAAGAGGCTCACATTCCATTTCAGAGTACCTCGGTCCAATGCCTGGCTCTAGCTCCCAACTCTAACTTCTGGCTAATGTGGACCCTAGGAGGCAGCAGCAATGACACAAGTAACTGAGTTCTTTCCACACATGTGGCAAACCTGAACTGAGACCCTGGCTCCTGGCTTCAGCCTAGGGATGCCCCAACTTCTGTTGGAATTTGGGGAGTGAAACAGGAGATGAGAGCGCCCTCTCTCTCTCCCTGCCTCTTAAATAAATAAATAAATAAATAAATAAAGTAGGTACATGGAAAGGTGTTCAATATCAGTAATCATTAAGGGAATGCAAATTCAAACAAAGATGAGATACTACTTCACACCCAGAAGTATAGCTACAATCAAAACTGACAACCATAGCAAGTATTGTTTGGCTAGTATGTGGAGAAATGGAAACTTCCTATCTTGCTGACAGGTATAGAAAACAACAATATCATGTGTTCTGATGGGAATCATATCCCACTTAGACCACTACCACAGAGCCTCTGAGCTCCTAGAAAATGAATTTTTCTTTTTTTTATAATTTAAAGGTCTTCCATCTGCTGATTCATTCCCCCAAATGGCTGCAATGGTCAGAGCTGGGCCTATCCGAAGCCAAGATTTAGGACTTCTTCCAGTTCTCCTACGTGGGTGAGTGAGTCTAAGCACTTGGGCCATCTTCTGCCGCTTTCCCTGGTGCATTAGCAGGGAACTGAATCAGAGGCAGAGCAGCCGGGACAGAAACTGTGCCCATATGGAATGCCAGTGCTGTAGGCAGAAGCTTAGCCTACTATGCCGCAGCACTGGCCCCAGAAAATGAATATTAACAGGTGATTTCCACTTCTACCTCGATCTCACCCTGCTCCAATCTGCTGCTAGCTTCCCACCAGCCCAGGGATCTGCTACTGAGAGAAACAGAGGTGTATGCCCAAGTACAAAGCCTTCCGGCAGAAGGAGGGGATGGCCCTTCCATCCAGCTGTCAACAGCTCACACCTCTTCCCGCTATGGTCATGTATACAATGGCCCACTCAGCATCCGCTTGGATGGCTCACAAGCCTCTCTCATCTCTTAACTTTACATCTGAATGCCCAGTTCCCAAAGCCCCACCCTCACCCCCCCACTCACACAAGACCTTGTCCTCCACAGGTTGACAGCACCAACGCTGACCTTGGTGCTCAGGAGGCCATCACTCTCCAGATGACCTTCCCCTCAAAGTCCCCATCCTCTGAAACTGGAAAACATCACACTTGGGGAAATAATCCAGTCCCCAAAGGACAAATACCTTATCTTCTCCCTGATCTGTGGTAAGTAACAGAACATCTAAGAGGTAATCTAGGGGTTGGTGCTGTGGTGAAGCAGGTAAAGCCGCCGCCTGCAGTGCTGGCATCCCATATGGGCACCAGTTCAAGTCCCAGCTGCTCCACTTCCGATCCAGCTCCCTGGATCCAGCAGTAGAAGATGGCCCAAGTGCTTGGGCCCTGTACCAGCGTGGGAGACCTGGAATTAGCTGGCTCCATATAGGTGCAGCTCTGGCCGTTCACTCCAACTGGGGAGCGAACCAGTGGATGGAAGCTCTCTCTCTGCTTCTGCCTCTCTGTAACTCTGCCTTTTAAATAAATAAATATTTTTTAAAGTAAGTTTATTTAAAAAAAGGTAATCTATAGAACTGAAATTATTTGTTGAACTGTTTACTTAGTATAGAGTATGTGTATAGAGTTAATTGAAAATAGATCTTAGTATAAAATAAGAATGGGAAGAGGAGGAGGAAGGGTGGGAGTGCAGAAGGAGAGTGGGTACGGTGGGAAGAATCACTGTGTTCCTGAAGTTGTATTTATGAAATGCATAGAGTTTGCATACTTTAAATAAAAGGATTCTGAGGGAAAAAATTCCATTTTCCACTGATTCCACTGGCAAACCCTAAAGATTCTACCTCTAAAATACATCAGCGGTTCTCTCTCCATCCTGCAGTTGCCCTCCTGTTCCATGCCACAGGTGTCTCTGGCCAGAATGACTGCAACCACCCCTGCCATGGTTTGCGTGTTCCCCAAAGGCTCATGTGCTAGAAGCTCGCCTTCCAGTGCGGAGGTGATGGAACTGTTAGGAGATGGAGCCTGGTGGGAGGTAATTAGGACACAGGAGCCACCATCCCCAGAAGGGATGAATGCGGGTATCATGGATTGGACTTGTTGCCATGAGAATGGGTTGTAATAAAGAGACCCCAGTCTTGTAGTAAAGACAGCCCAGGCCCTCCCCAGGCCCTGGCTTCCTGCCTATCCCTGTGATCTCTTCTGCACCCACTCGCGCCATCATGGTGCCATCTGCCATGAGGTTCTCACCAGAGCTGAGCAGATGCTAGCGCTGCACTTGAACCTCTGGAACTGGGAGCTACATAAGCCTCTTTCTTCATGAAGTGCAAGGCTCAGGTGTTTTGTTATTGCAACAGAAAATAGCCTCAGGCAGCACCTCGATGGCCTCTCTGCTTCTGTTCTTGCCCCTTTCAATCCTCTACCCAGCAGCCCCGGCAACTTTACTAAAACACTCATAAGAGTGGGCCAGCGCTGTGGCATAGCAGGTAAAACCACCTCTTACAATGCTGGCATCTCATGTGGGCACCAGTTCGAATCCTGGCTCCACTTCCTATCCAGCTCTCTGCTATGGCCTGGGAAAGCAGTAGAAGATGGCCCAAGTCCTTGGCCCCTGCACCCATGTGGGAGACTTGGAAGAAGCTCCTGGCTCCTGGCTTCAGATCACTATAGCTCCAGCCATGGTGGCCATTTGGGGAGTGAACCAGTGGATGGAAGACCTCTCTCTCTCTCTCGCTTTCTCTCTTTCCTTCTGTCTCTTTATAACTCTGCCTTTCAAATAATAAATAAATAAATCTTAAAATAAAAAAAAACATTAGACCATGTCATATCACTTCTTGAAGGCTGTCATTAGCTTCCCATTTTATTTAGGATTAAAAAAAAATAAGAGGCCCTGACCATGTTTTATCAGTGCCGCCTTGCCAGAGCTCCCCCCGACCTGACTCCTCCCATTCCTCCCACTCCCACACTGCAGCGCCTGGTATTTTCCAACCACGGGCCCCTGCACCCACATGGGAGACCCAGAAGAAGCTCCTGGCTCCTGGCTTTGGTTGGCCTTGCTCCAGTCATTTGGTTACATCATCTCCCTCCCTCATGCTCTTCTCACAATGTGTCTTGAACACTTTTCCTTTTGAGGGGTGGGGGTCTCTGTTCCCTGTGCCTTGAATCATGGAGAGCCCTTGTGACAACAGTGGCAGTGACGACAGGTCCTTGGGCTTCCACCTGGCTGGCTGGAACCACAGACTTTAGTGCCGAGCTGCCCTGTGAGCAGCCCCAGTGAAGCCAGGCCATTCCCGTGGGCCACGAAGAGGACCCCTGAGACCGCATGGAGAGAAAGATTCACTTAGCCACCTCCCAACAGGGCTACCCCACCACGAAACCAGGGCCGGCCACCATCTGAATCGACGCATATGAGAACCCGCAGCCACAGTCACCCAGCCAAGCCCTTGCAAAAATTCTTCAGGGAAACCAGGAGACTCAAAACAGATTGATGTGGTTATCAGCCATTAAAGTTTAGGATGGTTTCTCACATAGCCCTAGAAAACCAGATCATTTACCATGGGAGTTATTTCCTTCAGGATGCAGACCCAGATTTTTATATATATATATATAAAATGTATATATGCACATATGTATGTACATGCGTATATATGTATATATAAATGTGCATATACACATATGTATGTATATGTGTATGTATATGTATATATAAATGTATATGTACATATGTATGTACATGTGTATGTGTGTATATATAATATATATATGTATATATGCACATATGTATGTATATATATGTGTGTGTATATATATAAATGTACGTATGCACATATGTATGTGTATGTTTGGCTTTAAAGAACATTTCTCAACCAGAATGCAGTGATGCAGTGCAGGGGTCTCAGAGAGCAGGCTCTGGAATCAGAAAGGTCTCGGCTTTCATTAGGGCCTCCACCATTTCACGCCTTTTACTCTAAGAAACCATCCAAAGTGCAAACTTAAACCACTTTGCGGGTTATTTCTAGGAGCTTGTGGCCACTCCGGTATCTTCTGGGGCTCACTGGGTATGTCATCTCATCCCTTGAGCTGTCCCCATTTCCCCGTCCCTTACCTGAGCCGCTGCGTGACGAGCTGGGGGCAGGCTCTGAAGGCCTGGGGCCCTGGCTCGCTGTCCTCCCCCAGCTGTGCGCCTCTCAGACCCCTGCTTTCTGCACTCCTCGCTCGCCCGCTGAGCCAGCGGGATTACTGCTCATTTAACAGCCTGAACCAAATGAGATCACGCGGCCCTCAGGAAACGCTAAAGCCCTGGCCATGGTTCCCAGGACGGCCCCTCCGCAAGCCGCAAACGGTCTCACCGTTTCCATTTCAGCGACCAAAAGCGCTCTGCAGGCCCGCGTCTAAGGAGTCCAAGGATAATGCGGGTCAAATCCCATTAGGCCAAATCCTATTACAGCGCCACTTCCCCAAGAGCACAGGCCTCTCTCCACACCGGACTGCAGCCCGCAAACGCGGCCAGGCTGACAGGCCTTTGTCTGCTGCCGGCCCGGCATTGAACCTGGTGCTGAACGAACTCCGTGGCCAAAACTCACCTGCAGTCAGTCAAGAACACATGTGAGGGACCAGGGCTATGATGCAGTGGGTTAAAACCCCATCTGCCGTGCCACCGTGGGAAGCCAGTTCAAGTCCCGGTTGCTGCACTTTGAATCCAGCTCCCTGCTGATGGCCTGGAAAAGCACTAAAAGATGGCCCAAGTGCTTGAGCCTCTGCACCCGCATGAGAGACCTGGAAGAAGCCCCTGGCTCCTGGCTTTGGATTGGCCCAGCTCTGGCCATTGAGGTCATTTGGGGAATGAACTAGCAGATGGAAGACCTCTCTCTCTCTCTGTAATTCTGCCTCTTAAGTAAATAAAGAAATCTTAAAACAAACAAACCAAAAAACACTTGTGCAGAACTGCAGTCAAAAAAGCATTGGGTCCTCGCGATTTTTTTTTTTTTAATTAGATGCCAACATTCAAAAACCAAGATAGTTCATACACAATTGGAAGCTCTAGCTCCCCACAGGAAAGGGAGTTGCTACTAGGGTCATCAAAACTATACTAATTTGTCCAACAATATTTCCCATACAGAAGGCACATAGGCACCTGCCACTGTGTTTGGTATCTGTCTTGAATACCCTGTTCTCTTCCCTCATCCCTCTCCAAATACACCATGCTAAGGGCAGGCCCTTCACTGGAGTTCTGTCTAAACTGGCCCTGACCCACCATAAACATTTCTTTCATTATAAAAGCAAAGCACAGGCCGACGCCATGGCTCACTAGGCTAATCCTCCGCCTTGCGGCGCTGGCACACCGGGTTCTAGTCCCGGTCGGGGCACCGGATTCTGTCCCGGTTGCCCCTCTTCCAGGCCAGCTCTCTGCTGTGGCCCAGGAAGGCAGTGGAGGATGGCCCAAGTGCTTGGGCCCTGCACCCCATGGGAGACCAGGAGAAGCACCTGGCTCCTGCCATCAGATCAGAGCGGTGCGCCGGCCGCAGCGTGCCAGCCGCGGAGACCATTGGAGGGTGAACCAATGGCAAAAAGGAAGACCTTTCTCTCTGTCGCTCTCCCTCCCTGTCCACTCTGCCTGTCAAAAACTAAAATAAAATAAAAATAAAAATAAAAAAAGCAAAGCAGAGGCCGGCGTCGCGGCTCAATAGGCTAATCCTCCGCCTTGGGGCGCTGGCACACGGGGTTCTAGCCCTGGTCGGGGCGCCGGATTCTGTCCCGGTTGCCCCTCATCCAGGCCAGCTCTCTGCTGTGGCCAGGGAGTGCAGTGGAGGATGGCCCAAGTCCTTGGGCCCTGCACCCCATGGGAGACCAGGAGAAGCACCTGGCTCCTGCCATTGGATCAGCGCGGTGCGCCGGCTGCAGCGTGCCGGCCGCGGCGGCCATTGGAGGGTGAACTAACGGCAAAGGAAGACCTTTCTCTCTGTCTCTCTCTCTCACTCTCTCTCTCTCTCCCTGTCCACTCTGCCTGTTAAAAAAAGAAAAAAAAAAAAAAAGCAAAGCACAGGGGTCAGGCGTTGTAGACAGCATGTTGAGCCACCACACAGGACTCCTGCATCCCCTATCAGAGTGCTCCTTGGAGTCCCAGCTACTCTGCTTCTGGTCCAGCTTCCTGCTAATGCATCCTGGGAGGTGGCAGATGATTTCTCAAATACGTGGGTTCCTGCCACCCATGTGGGAGCCCCAGATGGAGTCCCAGGCTCCTGACTTCCGCCTGACCCAGCCCCAGCTGTTGCAGGCGTCTCTCTCTCTCTCTCTCTTTCCCTCTCTCTCCTCCCTCCCACTTTCTCTCTCCCTCTAATTCAAATAAATAGTAAATAAATAAATATTTAAAAATCACATTAGGAGCCGGTATTGTGGAACTGCAGGTTAAGTCACCACTTACAACAAGGATATCTTATGTCCAAGCACCAGTTTGTCTCCCGGCTGCTCCACTTCCAATCCAACTCTCTGCTAATGTGCCTGGGAAAGCAGCAGAGGATGGTCCAGGTACTGGAGCCCCTACCACTCACGAGAGACCTGGATGGAGTTCTGGGCTCCTGGCTTCAACCTCAACCAGTCCCATCCATAGTGGCCATTTGGGGAATAAACCAATAGATGGAAGATCAATCTCTCTCTCTCTCTCTCTCTCTCTCTCTGTCGGTCGGTCACCCTGCCTGCCAAATAAATAAATCCTTTTAAAAATAAACTAAGTTGGGGCTGGCACTGTGGCTCCCTTCGTTAATCCTCCGCCTGCGACGCCAGCATCCGCGGGTTCTAGTCCCAATTGCTCCTCTTCCAGTCCAGCTCTCTGCTGTGGCCCAGGAGGACAGTGGAGAATGGCCCAAGTGCTTGGGCCCCTGCACCCGCATGGGAGACCAGGAGGAAGCACCTGGCTCCTGGCTTTGGGTCGGGTAGCTCCGGCCATGGTGGCCATTTGGGGAGTGAACCAAGGGAAGGAAGACCTTTCTCTCTGTCTCTCTCTCTCATTGTCTAACTCTGCCTGTCAAATAAATAAAAATAAATAAATAAACTAAGCTTTTAAAAATCACATTAAATGTTAATAATCTAAACATCCAATTAAAAGGCAGAGATTGGATTAAAAACCAAGATGAATTTTATAATGCCTATAAAATGCACTTCATATATATATATATATATATATTTAAAAATGGAAAAAGTTATACCATGCTGACACCATGCTAGTTTAAAGAGCGGCTGTTTTAATATCAGACAACGTAACTGTAGAGCAAACAATAAGGAAGGTCATTTGGAGATGATCATCAGGAGAATTGAACAATTCTATATATTCACACATCTAGTAAAAGAAATTCAAAACATACAAAGGAAAATCTAATAGAATAGCACAGAAAAGGGGTGAGCAGATTAAGCTACCACCTGCGATGCCAGCATTCCATAGGAGTGCTGGTTTGTGTCTTGGCTGCTCCACTTCTGATCCAGGTCCCTGCTAATGTGCCTGGGAACGCAGTGGAAGATGGCCTAAGTGCATGATATCTTCCTACACGGGTGATCTGGATGAAGCTCTCAGCTCCCAGCTTCGGCCTGATCCAGCCCTGGCCATTTCTACCATATGGGGAGTGAACCAGGATGCATGATTCTCTCTCTCTCTCTCTCTCTCTCTCTCTCTCTCCCCGTCTCTGTGTAACTCTGCCTTCCAAATAAAATAAATCTTTTTTTAAAAAAAAAAAGAATAGGAATAGCACAGAAAAATAGGTTAACTCAGTTTTAACTGAAGATTTCAATACCCCCTCTCAATAACTGATAGAATAAGCAAACAGAAAAGAGCAGGATATAGCACACTTGAACAGCATTACCAATGAACTTGACCTAATTGACATTTACATAGAAAAAGTTCTACCCCCAAATAGCAGAATACCCATTCTTTAGAACTGCATAAAGACCATTTACCAAAGCATAGCATATTCTAAGCCATGAAATAACAATTAAATCTCAGTAGATTTAATAGGGTTCAAGTCATGTGCAGTGCTATGGCTTAGACATAGTTTGAGTGCATCCCCCGAAGATTCGTGGGGCTGGAAGCTTCATTCCCAGTGTGGCTGTGCTGAGGTGGTGGAGCCTCCAAGAGGTGCTGCTGGTAACCAGGTCATGGGGGCACTGCCCTCAGAAGGGGTTCCTCTAGCTCTTCAGGGCCAAGTCAGTTCTCAGGAGAGTTTATAAAGCAAGGCTGCTCTGTGTTCCTGGCCCTTCTGTGTGTGACCAGTCCCCTTTCCACTTCTCTCCCATGTGATGCAGCCACGGGAGCCCTCACTAGCACGCCAACACCATGCTCGTGAACCTGCAGAACTGAAAACTACATAAACATCTTTTCTTTATAAGGATTTGGCTTTGGTTATTGTTATAGCAACAGAAAAAGGTCTAAGATGTGCAATATGGTCTCCTACCACAATAGAATTAAGTTAAAAATCAGTATCAGAAAGATATAGGAAAACCTGGGCCAGACCTTTGGGACTCCCATATCCCATATCAGAAGCTCAGCTCCACTTTCCATTCCAGCTTCTTGCCACTGAGCACCCTGGGAGGCAGAGGTGGCGGCTCAAGTACTTGTGTCCCCGCACATAGAAGATGCAGATTGGGTTTCTGCCCCCCGGCTTCTGCCTGACGTGGCTCTGGCTGTTGTGGGCATTTGGAGAATGAACCAGAATGTGGGAGATCTCCCTCTTTCCTTCTCTGCCTTTCAAAAAAAGTAATATTTAAAAAAAAAGAGAGAGAGGGAAATTCTTGCAAATATTTGGAAACCAGATAACACATTTCTAAAGAACCCATGGGATTAAAGAAGAAATCAAAATAAAAATTAAATACTATTTTAAGTAGAAGAGAAATGAAAACACAACATATCTAGATATGTGAGACACTACTGAAACACTATTTGAGGAAGAACTTATAGCATGAAATGCCTATTTTATAGAAGAAGCAAAGTCTCAAGTCAATGATTTCAGATTCTACCCAAGAAATAAAAGATAAGGAAGAGCATGTTAAACCCAAGTAAGCAGAAGAAAATGAATACAAAATCTCAAAGCAGAAATCAAGGAAAAGGAAATTGAATGAAAATAGAGTAAATCAATGAAGCCAAGATCAATCCAAGATCAATATCATTGATAAACCTCTCACAAAGTTAATCAAAAAAATGAGAAGATACAAATATTGAACATCAGGAACCCTGGAACTGATGCCCCTAAATAGCACATCTTTTTTTTTTTTTTTTTTTTTTTGGCAGATACAGTTAGACAGTGAGAGAGAGAGACAGAGAGAAAGGTCTTCCTTCCATTGGTTCACTCCCCAAATGGCCGCCATGGCCAGAGATAGGCTGATCCGAAGCCAGGAGCCAAGTGCTTCTTCCTGGTCTCCCATGCGGGTGCAGGGGCCCAAGCACTTGGGCCATCCTCCACTGCACTCCCAGACCACAGCAGAGAGCTGGCCTGGAAGAGAAGCAGCCAGGACTAGAACCCGGCGCCCATATGGGATGCTGGCACCGCAGGTGGAGGATTAACCAAGTGAGCCCCAGCGCCGGCCCCAAGAGCACATCTATTAAAAGGATAAGGGGATAGGCACTTGGCCTCACGGAAACTGGTTAAGACACCCACCTACATACTGGAAAGTCTGGGTTCCAGTCCTGGCTCCACTCCTGACTCCAGCTTCCTGCTAAGGTGCATGTCCAGGAGATAGCAGGTTATCACTCAGTCAGATTCCTAGGCCGGCGCCGCGGCTCAATAGGCTAATCTTCTGCCTGCGGTGCCGGCACCCGAGGTTCTAGTCCCGGTTGGAGCGCCAGATTCTGTCCCGGTTGCTCCTCTTCCAGTCCAGCTCTCTGCTGTGGCCCAGGGAGTGCAGTGGAGGTTGGCCCAAGTCCTTGGGCTCTGCACCCGCATGGGAGACCAGGAGGAAGCACCTGGCTCCTGGCTTCAGATCAGCGCACCAGCCATTGAGGGGTGAACCAATGGAAAAGGAAGACCTTTTTCTCTGTCTCTCTCTCTCTCACTGTTCACTCTGCCTGTCAAAAACAAAAACAAAAACAAAAACAACCCACACACACACACAAAAACAAAAACAGTCGGATTCCTGACGCTGACATGGGAGTCCTGAACCGAGTTCTTAGCTCCTGGTCTCAGTCACTGCGGACATTTGGGGAGTGAGCCAGTAAATGAGGGTGCTTGCTTGCACCCCCCCCAATATCACAAATAAATAAATAACATTTTAAAAGGATAAGGGAATATTATAAGCATCTGTTTTCCAATTAATTCAACAACTTAGATGAAATAGGCAGATTCACTGAAATACAAAACCACCATAGTTCACTCAAGAAAGAACAGACAATGGGGTAAGATGGCGCATGACAGCTTCCGTTTGTCCACCCACCCCCACCCTTCTCATTACAGACACGGAAGGACGGAGTTGGTGGCTCCAGCATCGCAGCAGCAAGTTAAACTGCTGCGACACCAGCATCCGGTGTTGGAGCACTAGTTCAAGTCCCAGATGCTCTGTTTCCAGTCCAACCTCCTGCTAGTGTTCCTGAGAAGGCAGCAGATGATAGTCCAAGTGCTTCAGCCCCTGCTACCCATGTGGAAGACCCCACACGGAGTTCCCTGGCTTCAACCTGGCCCTGCGCAGAGGCCTTTGTCTTTCACTTAAACTTGTTTCTGACTGACGTGATCAACGTCATGGTAGAGGCCTTCCCAAGGTCAGAAGAAGGGAGGAACCCATCCTGGGAATGAAATGTGGGTCTTATCTGCTTGCCTGTGAAGTTTCTATCTGCTTGGGTTCCTGCTCCTTAGCACTGAGGGATGGTGTTAACCCTTACTAGACAGCCAAAGGCTCGGTATGTGTGGAAAAAAACATCATCAGTAACTATGTATGCATGCCTATTGTATCAATTCCTGTGGCCCCCATGTAGCATTAGAATGTCCAATCAAATGTATGCAGGTAGCCATTTAAGGGGCCACAAAGAAGCTAAAATCATATATAAGAAAATATCCCTTTTTTCCAGGGCTCAGGCCTATGGCCATAACTCCACCTGGGCCTGATGCCGGCATAAGTAAGAATAAAAGACTACTTCCTGTCTCATCTGTGTACATGAATCCTGCTACAGCCCAGCCCTGCTGTTGTGGCCATTTGGGGATTGAACCAGCAGGTGGACGATCACTCTGCCTCCCCCTCTCATTCCCTCTCTCTTGCTAATGCTCTGCCTTTCAGATAAACATGTAAATCTTTGAAAAATACAGAGGTGCAGGCGCAGCAGCTCACTAGGCTAATCCTTCGCCTTGCGGCATCGGCACACCGGGTTCTAGTCCCGGTTGGGGCGCCGGATTCTGTCCTGGTTGCCCCTCTTCCAGTCCAGCTCTCTGCTGTGGCCCGGGAAGGCAGTGGAGGATGGCCCAAGTCCTTGAAGGGCCCTGCACCCGCATGGGAGACCAGGAGAAGCACCTGGCTCCTGCCATCAGATCAGCGCAGTGCACTGGCCGCAGCGCGCCGGCCGTGGCGGCCATTGGAGGGTGAACCAACGGCAAAAGAAGACCTTTCTCTCTGTCTCTCTCTCTCACTATCCACTCTACCTGTCAAAAATAAATAAATAAATAAATAAAATAAAATAAAAAAGAAAAATACAGAGGCGCCATTGGTGCTCCTGTCCTTTGACATCCTTCCGTCAAGGTAGGGTTTGCTTTTTTCAGCACCTCTGTGTTCTCTCATGCTACAGGGTGCTCCCGGTTCTTCTTACACATTCCCTGCACCTGTCCTAAAGTCAGCTACTTCTCCAAGGAGTTCCGTACCCTTTCACTGAAAGGTGGTATTAAAAAACAAGGCCTGGGCCAGCACCGCGGCTCACTAGGCTAATCCTCCGCCTGCGGCACCGGCATCCCGGGTTCTAGTCCCAGTTGGAGCGCTGGATTCTGTCCCGGTTGCTCCTCTTCCAGTCCAGCTCTCTGCTGTGGCCCGGGAGTGCAGTGGAGGATGGCCCAAGTGCTTGGGCCCTGCACCCGCATGGGAGACCAGGAGAAGCACCTGGCTCCTGGCTTCAGATCAGTGCAGTGCACTGGCCATAGCAGCCACTGGGGGGTGAACCAATGGAAAAAGGAAGATCTTTCTCTCTCTCTCTCTCTCACTGTCCACTCTGCCTGTCAAAAAAAAAAAAAAAAAAAAAAAACCACACACAGGGCCTGGGGTGGGTGTTGTGGTACAGCAGGTCAAACTGTCACTTAGGACACCTGCATCTGAGCAGGAGAGCCAGTTATGGTCCCAGCTGCTCCACTTCCAATCCAGCTGCCTGCTAACGTGCCTGGAAGCAGCAGACAATGGTTCAAGTGCTTGGGTCCCCTCACTTACATGAGGCCAGATGGGGTTCCAGGCTCCTAGCTTCGACCTGGTCCAGCCCCAGCTGTTGGGGGCATTCGGGGAGTGAACCAGCAGATGGAAAATCTCTGTCTCTTCCTTTCTCTCTAAGTCCCTCTGCCTTTTAAATAAATAAATAAGTCTTTTTAAAAATATTTATTTATTTATTTGAAAGGCAGAGTTACACAGAGGCAGAGAGAGAGAGAGAGGTCTTCTATACTTTTGTTCACTCCCCAAATGGCCACAATGGCTGGAGCTGGGCCAATCTGAAGCCAGGAGCCTGGAGCTTATTCCAGGTCTCCCACACGGGTGTAGGGGCCCAAGGACTTGGGCCATCTGCTACTGCTTTCTCAGGCCATAGCAGAGAGCTGAATCAGAAGTGGAGCAGCCAGGACTCAAACTGGCACCCATATGGGATGCTGGCACTGCAGGCAACAGCTTTACCTGCTATGCCATAGTGCCGGCCCCAGTAAATAAAATCTTAAAAAAAAAAAAAAAAAACTTGAACACTAGGTATGGTCATTGCTATTGGACTGAATAGCTGGCTTGACAAAGATGCAAAGGCAGTTCAGTGGAAAAGCAGTCTTTGCAATAAATGGTGCTAAAACAACTGAATGTCCACATGCAAAAAAAAAAATCTAGGATCCACTCCTTGCTACATGTACAAAAATTGCTTCAAAATCTATGACAGACCTAAACGTAAAAACTAAAGCAGTAAGACTTATAGAACAAAAACATGGGAAAATCTTTGTTACCTTGTGCTAGACACATATTTATTATATTATACATTTTAAAGATCATAAAATAAAAACAATTAATAAATGGGACCTTATCAAAAATTAATGTACAATGCTCTTTTGAAAAATGCTATGAGGAGAATGAAACGATGGACCACAAATAGGGGAGAAATATTTTAAAAGTATAATATCTCCTAAAGAACTACAACCCAAAATGAAAATATTTTAAAAACCTCTTACAATGCAATAATAACAAAACAAACAATTCAATTTTTAAATGGACAAAAGACCTATACAGATACTTCAGCGAAATGACATGAACAGCAAATGAGCACATTGGAGAGGTTCACTGTCGTTGTCATTTGAGGACAACGGAATAAAGCCAAACATACCAGCTTGGAGAAAACGAAAAAGAACAACCACACAAAAAGTCAGGAAGGATAGAGAACTAGTGAAAATGTGGAAACTAATTAAAACCAGTAAATTACTTTCTTTAAAAGAGTTAAACAAATGTCTCCCATATGATCCAGCAATTCCACTCCTAGGTATTTAATCAACATGAGAGAATATATTTACACATGTTTATACAAAGACTTCTTACTCATTTCAATCCCAAGCACCACTCAAGGACAGGAGCTGAACAGACAGACCCATGAGAAATTCTGAATAGATAAAGACACAAATAAGTGGATCAACGGAGGGGTGGAGAAAGAAGCAGATTGATGGAAACAAGAAGAGACGACAGGCAGGGATAGATGGAAGTTTCCTGATAGAATCATGATTAGATGTGTAGACAAACACACAGCGAACTGAAAGCAGAGAGAGACAGACAGGAACAAATACATAAAGGATGAAGATGAATGGAAGAACGCAAAACGAACCAGAGAGCAGAGGGAGAGAGCGAGGGAGAGGACTGCACAGATGAATGTTAATATTAAATAGGTGGACGGATGGTGGATGGAGAGCAGACGCAAAGTTCGCAAGCACAAGTTTCTTGTTTATCTTTATTTTTCCCCAGGCTCACAAAGGACTGTGCATAAAATAGTTAGATGCTCAGTACACATCTTTTGAAGGAATGAATAGAACAGTTGAGGTACTGTGATGCGGTGGAGAAAGTTTGGGACGAAGAGTCAGATACGGAGACCTGATTCCCAGCTCTCTCTCTAGCCTCAATTATCTACATAAACAAGAGCAACTGAACTCAACATTTACTATTAAATGACTTATATTTCCCAGACACTGTGTGGTTCCCCGGCTTGAAGCTGCCCTGATCTAAGATCCGGCGCTGGGAGGGCAGGAGGGGCCCCTTGAGCAAATGTGTGTTTGCTCACAACTTGTCCTACTGCAGAGCTGATCCCAGATCCCTGCCAGCGCTGGGGAGGGAGTTAGCACCAGACAGATTCTGCTCCAACTGTCTGGCTGCGAGCCTCGTGTGGAAATGAAAGACAGGCTGATAACAGAGCCCGCGGGGTACTTAATACTGAAACAGGAACCTCGAGGAGGCCACCCTCACCCCGAGCGGAGAGAAACAGGGAAGGACCAGGCAAACAAAGCCTTCCCAGGCCACTGGCTGCTGGCCAAACGTGCCCTTTACCCAAAGGACGGGCTTTGTTCAGAGAGCACATGGTGTGCCCTGATAGTCACACCCGGGCTCCTGGCACACTCAGGAGGAACCGCGCCATTCGCTACCGACCGACACATACCAGGCCTGTCTGCAGACGGCCTCCTTCCAGGCAAATTGAGGCCTGCATCCCAGGAAAGTCTGGCCCTCTCTGCCGTGCCCACTGCCTCCCTGTGGACAGCTCCCCGGAACCGTCCACACCACAATCCAGACCCGTCACTGCTGACGCCGCACCACACTGCAGCCACTCCCGCCAGAGCCCGCCAGGCCCCCGTGCAACGTGCTTTCACGCTGACTCAGGCCAACAACGGGGACACCGGGACTCAGGCTGACAGGCAAAGCGACCCGGCCATGGGCACGTAACAAGTAAATGGTGGAACTGGGGGTCCGTCCTGGGAACCGGAGGCCCAGGCCAGGCTCTCGGTGGGTGAATTATGTGACCACGTGGTAGCTGGAGGGGACATCTTTGGGCTTTGCCTGGTGACAGCCTCTGAATTTTCTTTGGGGAATCACACCCCCTCACCCCACCTCCTGCCGCTGCAACCCACGTGATTTGGGCAGAACAGACCGCCCTGGGGAGCGGAGGAGGAATTCAAGATGGAACAGGCCCAGTTCTGAACTGGCAGAAGAGCTGTACGGTTCATCTTGGCCCTGCTGAGCTGCAGGAAGCAGACCCCATGTTCTACAGCCTCTTGTGGCCTGGAAAAGATAAACACAGCTGCCAGAAATCAGGAAGTTTTAGCTATTACTAATCCCAGGTCACAGAATGGAACAGGAACTCAGAGATTACCCTGGTATGTGAATCTTTTTTTAATGTCAACAACCACACAGAGGAAGGAGGGAGAGGACAGTCCAATGCAAATACACAATAGGCTTCAGAATAGGGAATAACTCACAGACCAGCAGGAGCCCGCAGAGCACCCAATGTTCTATCCACAGCCTTGGCTCCACTGCCCTCTAGTGGTCACATGCACACACACAAGGATTAGCAGGCAGATTTTAGCCCAGTTCCAACTGCTGGAAGGAGGGCAAAGAGAACTCAGACAAGGAAAAAAAGCAGAGGGTTTTGAATCCTGGAGAAACCAGATCCTCTTCTCTCCCTCATCCACTGCCTAGTTCAACCTACCTTCTTCCCTCCCTTGGAATCCTGCAACACAGGGATTAACGGGAATAATGAAAGGACTAACCCACGTCATCCACAATATCCACAGGAAATGGGCATGAACCACTTACAGATTAGAAAACTGAGACTCACTGGCATAGGTGGAGTCTGTTGCTTGAGACCACACGGCTAAGTACAAGTGGATAAGACGGGGGAGGGCTCACAGGTTTTCTTTGCCTTTTTTTTTTTTTTTTTTTTTTTTTTTAAGGTGAGGGAGGGTGGTAATAAACTGTCTCAAAGCTGACTGTGGAGATAGCACAAATCTATGAATATAATAAACCTGCTGAATTGTGTGGCCTGTGCATTAGTATCCTATTTTTGCAGTAACCAATTACTACACGCTTAATGGCTTCAAACAACACCAATGTATTATTTTACAGCCTGGATGTCAAGAGTCTAACATCAAGGCACTGGCAATGGCTGCGTCCCTCCTGCAAACCCAAGGGAGACTCTGCGGCCTGCCTTTCCCAGCGTCCTGGGGCTGCCTGCATTCCTTGGTTCCTGAGCCCTTCGTGAGCCTTCCGAGTCCATCACTTAGACTTCCAGTTCCAACATCGCACTTCCTTCTCCTTGAAGCTGCCTGTCCTGCCTCCCTCTTACAAGACCCTTCAGAGTACACAGGGCCTGCCTGGATCATGCAAGGAAAGCTCTCCACCCCCAGATCCTTGGCTATCACATACACAAGGTCATTCCTACCAAGGAAGGCAATGTCTTCCCAGGTTTCAGGGAGTAGGATGCACTCATTTCAGGGTCACTGTTTGATCTACCGTGCTAGATGCATTACATTTAATAAAGTTGTCATTTTTCCTTGAAGCAGGAGAGGTCTTCAAAACTAGGATGTGAACAGGGTCAGCATTGTGGCATAGCAGGTAAAGCCGCTGCCTGTGACACCGGCATCCCATAGGGGTGCCAGTTCGAGTCCCAGCTGCTCCACTTCCAAATCAGCTTCCTGGTAATGGCCTGGGCAAAGCAGCGGAAGATGGCCCAAGTGTTCAGGCCCCTGCCACCCACATGGGAGACCTGGAAGAAGCTCCTGGCTTTGGCCTGGCCTAGCTCTGGCTGTTGAAGTCATCTAGGGAGTTTATGTAACTCTTTCAAATAAATCTTTTTATAAAAAAAGAAAACAGATGTGAACAATGAGAAGGCCAAAGAGGGGAGATCAGATCTGTGAAAAGTTCGATGGGAAGCCAATAAAGTGTTCTAAGCAAAAGAGAGATGTTCTCTCTGCTCTTTGATGAACCCCCTAGCGCTACAAGTCATCACCATCTCCACACAAGGCTGTGTGTTCCTGGGCCTGGGACTGCCTGGTCTCAGCTCAGGCCTGGCCCAGGACAGGTGCCAAGCGACTGGCTGAATGAACAAACCCTCTTGCCCTTCGTGTGTTTTTGGCCCAGGTAACCCAATTCGAGCTTCCCTCTTCCCTGGCTTCTGCCCATCGGCAGCCTGGCACCTTGGCCACAAGGAACCAGATGAATCCCAGTGTTGACAGCTGCACTCCCGAGATGTCTAAGCCTTTACATCTGTGTGATTGATGGTTGAGTCACATCTAGATGAGGCTGAACTTCAAGAATCCAGGACTTCAGGGCCAGCACCATGGCTCACTTGGTTAATCCTCCGCCTGCGGTGCCGGCATCCCATATAGGCGCCGGGTTCTAGTCCTGGTTGCTCCTCTTCCAGTCCAGCTCTCTGCTGTGGCCCAGGAGGGCAGTGGAGAATGGCCCAAGTGCTTGGGCGCCTGCATCCACATGGGAGACCAGGAGGAAGCACCTGGCTCCTGGCTTCGGAAAGGCGTAGCTCCGGCCATGGTGGTTATTTTGGGGGTGAACCAATGGAAGGAAGACCTTTCTCTCTGTCTCTCTCTCTCACTAACTCTATCTTAAAAAAAAAAAAAAAAAAAAAAAAAGAATCCAGGACTCTGGACCCAAGTGCGGGGCATAACATATGGGCTGGCAGGAACATGGCCTTCAAACTAACATACCGACTATGTGACCCAGTTCCCTGGCCCCCCTGAACCTCAGTTTTCAGCTTAGTCTGTACCTAAGCTACAATGGTCTGATTTTCTCTCTCATACAACATCTAGCACTAAAAGGGAGCTAAGATGTTCGGTCAATCCAACAAAGACTATTCTACAAAGAAGGCAAATGGGTTTCCTCAGCTCTATACTGAATGAAGAAATTCAGTTGCCATTTGTTTCTTTTTTTTAAGAAGTATTTATTTATTTAAAAGAGTTACAAAAAGAAAGGGAGGGAGGGAGGGAGGGAGAGAGAGAGAGAGAGAGAGAGAGAGACTCCCTCTCCCTCTCCAGATGGCTGCAACAGCCAGGGGTAGGACAGGTCAAAGCCAGGAGTCATGAATTTCATCCAGGCCCCACACATGGGTAGCAGGGGTCCAAACACTTGGGCCATCTTCCGCTGCCTTTCCTAGGCCATTAGCAGGGAGGGTTGGAAGTGGAGCGGCCGGGACCCAAACCAGTGCCCATATGGATCACCAGCATAGATGACAGCAGCTTTACTTGCTATGCCACGATACTGGCCCCTGGAAGTATTTCATTTGTATTCACTTATTTTCATTTTATTTGAGAGAGAGAGAGAGAGATCCTCCAGTACTGGCTCATTCCCATAATAGCCGGGGCTGGGTCAGTCCCTAACCAGGAGCCTGCAACTCAATCTGGGCCTCCCAAGTGGGTAGCAGGGACCAAAGTACCTAAGCCATTATCTGCTGCCTCCTGGGGTGCATGTGAGCAAGGAGCTGGATCTGAAGCAGGGTGACCAGGACTCAAACCAGGCACTGCCAAATGCAATGCAGGTGTCCCAACGGTGACTTAACTGCTGCACCAAACGCCTGTCCCAGTGCTGGGAGGGAGTTGTTCTGCACGCAGATATGATAATGACGCCTACAGAACAAGAGTAGCTGCTATCCACTGGACAGTCACCATATGCCAGGAATTTTATATGTGTCAACTCAGCCCTCCTCTAAGGTCATACTGCTATTATGCACATTTTTAAAATAAGCAAAACCATGGGAGTGAAGTAATTTGGCCAAATTACCCCAGAACAACAAAAAAAAAAGTCTGAACCCAGATGAGGCATCTTTGTCACTCAGCCACACTACCAGCCGATGCCGATCCAAACTGAAATCACCCAGAGCCTGGCACCCCGCCCCCCCATCCCTTCAATCCCATCTAGTCTGCCACCTGACCAGTGCCTTTACCTCCAGGACACCGCACCACCAGGCCTTTCTCCACACTGGAGTGTTCTTTCTGCCGCCTGCCCCACCTTCACACTCAGCACACCCAAGACCTTTGGTGATCCCATCTCCTTCCCAAAACTCCGTTCCCCACAACCTGGGCTCACAGGCTGCCTGCCCACATCCTCCTCCTGTTTCTGTCACTGCTGTCTGCTTGGTCACACACGCGTCCCCATCTGGGGCCCAAGCTGCAAGCAAAAAGCCGACCCTGTCTTTCTCCTCTGAACCCACCGCACCCAGCGCATGACGGGGGGGTCTCCCTGTTTTGGAGCACCTCCTCCCACGAGGATGAACGCAGCGAGGAGGCTGGGGTGCAGTGCCAGTCTCTGCAGCCGGCCCCTGACCACTCCTGAGGGGCTGCCCGCCTCGCTCACGCACAGGAGGGTCTTAGCAGCAGCTCCCGCACGCCAGGTGCTGTGCTCCACAAATCCTTCCACTGGTTCCGTTCTCCCCACGACCATGGAGAACAGGATTCATGACCCAGTCTCTGTGGGTTCACATAAATCGCTGGTGGGGGGTGGGAGTCCAGTTCTGCCCAAGTAAGAAGCCGTGTTATTTCCACTGCACCAGGGCCAGGGACCAAGGCAACACCTTACCCGCATTCAGGTGTGCCTGAGGTGCAGTGCACGCTGCATACAGTCTCTGCTCCCTTCCTGAAGACAGGGCTCACCATTTAGTGCTTTCCATGGTTTTTTTTCCTTCCGAATAGAGCAGACATTTCACAGCCCTCTTTATGATTAAGTCTTAGGGAGTTGTCTTGGTGCGTTGTCTGTTGTAACAACTAAAGACACAGACTGGGCATCTCATAAAGAATCGAGGTGTTTTCAGCTCCTGGTTCTGGGCACTGAGACGTCCAAGGTCAAGAGGCTGCATGTGGCAATGGTTTTCTAGCTAGGGAGGATTCTGCAGAGCCCCCGAGGCAGTCCTGCCATCGAAAGGAGAATGGAGGGGCCAGCGCTGTGGCGTGGCAGGTGAAGCTGCTGTCTGCAGTACTGACATCCCATGCAGGCACCGGTTCAGGTCCCGGCTGCTCCACTTCTGATCCAGCTCCCTGCTCATATGCCTGGGAGAGCGACAGAGGATGGCCCAATTGCTTGACTCCCTGCACCCACATGGGAGACCCAGAGGAATCTTCTGGCTCCTGGTTTCGGGTTGGCCCAACTCTGGCCATTGTGGCCATTTGGGGAGTGAATCAGCAGATGAAAGATTCTCTCTCAGGGCTGGAGCCATGGCTCACTTGGTTAATCCTTCACCTGCGGTGCAGGCATCCCATATGGTCGCCTGGTTCTAGTCCCAGTTGCTCCTCTTCCATTCCAGCTCTCTGCTGTGGCCCAGGAGGGCAGTCAAGGATGGCCCAAGTGCTTGGGCCCTTGCACCCGCATGGGAGACAAGGAAGAGGCACCTGGCTCCTGGCTTCAGATCGGCACAGCACCGGCCGTAGCAGCCATTTGGGGGAGGTGAACCAACAAAAGGAAGACCTTTCTGTCTCTCTCACTGTCTATAACTCTACCTAGCAAATTAAAAAAAAATTTTTTTCTCACTCTCTCTCAACACAGAAGAGCTCAAGGGTACATCCACTCCACTCCCGTCACTTTACACTGAACCCACCCACACATCACATCACACCCCGACCAGTTCCTACTGCACGTGCATACACACACACACACACACACACATTCCCCTGAGATCCCCCGGGACGGGCCCCTCCCTGCTTCCCCTCTGACTCTTCAGTCCCCTGATTTAGTCTGCTTTGATCTTACCCTCTGGCCAGGACTCCTGCTCCAGCCTCCCAATCCCCCATCACAGGCCCTCTGCCAGGACTCCATCTGCACAGAACCATCCCCCTACAGGTTCTGATGTGGGATCAAGCCAAGGGCACACACCCATGACACAAACTGAGCGTCTGGTTTGACAAACAAGATGTTTTGCCCTGGATCACAGGCCGCAAAGACACTTGGGTATCAGCAAAACACCAGAAGCAACAACAGAGGCACGGGTTCCACCAAACACCCCTATTCCTGGGTGTCACTGTCTCCACTGCTTCTCAGCAGAGCCTTGGGGCACCAGCATAGCCTCGGCTCTGCCTGGCTGACCCATATCTAGAGGAAGAGCTGTATGATACGCCTGGCAAAACAATAATTGATCAGAAATGAATCTGAAGATATCAGAGAACGGACTGAACAGAGTCTGAGTCACCACACGTCACTCCCTAGCAGAGCAACTTCAAAGCTCATTTTTACTGCTCCCTCGGGCTGAACATTCAGCCATCTGGGTCTTAAATCCCTTCCCTTCCTGACCCTCTCCACTGAATTCTGATGTATCTTAGCAGCAGCGAGGCCAGCAAAGTCCACCATACAACAGGATAAGGTAATCCGCAGTCATACCCACAACCCAGAGCCCTCCTGCTGCCAGGGAACTTCCAGGCGATGCTCGACTCTCTGGAGCCACAAAGGCTTCAGACAGACCGTAAACTCCTACCCAAATTGGTGAGAGACACTGACAAAAGCAGAGGGGTGAAATCGCAGGAGCTCCTAATGCTACAGCAGCCAATCAGCCTGCTGTAACTTCACGCCACCAAGCTCAAAGGCGGGGTAGCCCTCAGGCTGGGGAAATGGAAGGGCAGAGAAAAACATCCTGCAGCTGGAGCCCAAGGTCAGGCAGCCACTAAATACATGAGATGCTCACCAGCTCCGAGAGAGCAGACTGAGCTACGGCAGTGCAGGCCTGAGCCAGGGCCTCCTCCCAGGAGGGCCACTCAGCATCAAGGTTCTGCTTTCTGGTGCGACTGCATTAGGTCAGCAAAGGCCACGGTGTCCGCAGAGGCCTCCTCTTGGGGTGCCAAATCATGCTAAAGGCAGGGACTCTGGCCAGCGCCACGGCTCACTAGGCTATTCCTCCGCCTATGGCGCTGGCACCCCAGGTTCTAGTCCCGGTTGGGGTGCCGGATTCTGTTGGGGTTGCTCCTCTTCCAGTCCAGCTCTCTGCTGTGGCCCGGGTGTGCAGTGGAGGATGGCCCAAGTGCTTGGGCCCTGCACCCCATGGGAGACCAGGAGAAGCACCTGGCTCCTGCCATCGGATCAGCGCAGTGCGCTGGCCACAGCAGCCACTGGGGGGTGAACCAACGGTAAAGGAAGACCTTTCTCTCTGTCTCTCTGTCTCTCTCTCTCTCTCTCTCTCACTGTCCACTCTGCCTGTCAAAAATAAAAAAAAATTAAAAATTAAAATTAAAAATTAAAATAAAATAAAGGCAGAGACTCTCACACTTCTGATGGAGCTTCCTGCTGAAGTGCCTGAGAAAGCAGTGGAGACGGCCCAGGAATCTGGGCTCCTGCTACCCGCTGGGGGACCTGAATGGAGTTCCTGGCTCCTCCTTCAGCCTGGTCCAGCTCTGGCCATTGCAGCCAGCAGGGGAGTCAATCAGCAGACGGAAGATTCTCTCTCTCACACATAAAATAAAAATAAATCTTTAAAAATAAGTTGATGGAATTAAAAGATGCATTTAGTTCAGTTTAATTTTTAAGTAGTTTTTAACAGTATCAATGTGACTTGTGTAGATAAAATTCTAAGAACATAATGATATTCCCTTTCTCTTTCTCTCCCTCCTCTACCTCTCTCTCCCTCTTTAAAAAAGCAAAAAGACCCTAGTTTAGTGGGAATATGGGTGGTGGCAATAAAAAATAATTGAATGGGAAAATGACTGTTTCATCCACATACAGTAAATTTTAAAGTAATCACAGATCATTAAAACTACAGTAGTGTTCTTTTATTTTTCTTTTTTTTTTTTTTTTTTTTTTTTTTTTTTGACAGGCAGAGTGGACAGTGAGAGAGAGAGAGACAGAGAGAAAGGTCTTCCTTTGCCGTTGGTTCACCCTCCAATGGCCGCCACGGCTGGGGTGCTGCGCAGTGTGCTGATCCGAAGGCAGGAGCCAGGTACTTCTCCTGGTCTCCCATGGGGTGCAGGGCCCAAGCACCTGGGCCATCCTCCACTGCACTCCCTGGCCACAGCACAGAGCTGGCCTGGAAGAGGGGCAACCGGGACAGAATCCGGCGCCCCGACCGGGACTAGAACCCGGTGTGCCGGCGCCACAGGTTGAGGATTAGCCTATTGAGCCGTGGCGCCAGCCAAAACTACAGTAGTGTTAACACTTTGTAACCACTGGTTAGACACAGGTATAAAACCAAGTTTTACAAAACTGTATTTGCATCAATACTGATATACATGTATGCGTTTCTTCTTCTTTTTCTTTTTTTGTTCCTATTTCTTTTTTGTTGTTGTTGTTGTTGTTGTTTTGTTTTGTTTTGTTTTGACAGGCAGAGTGGACAGTGAGAGAGAGAGAGAGACAGAGAGAAAGGTCTTCCTTTGCCGTTGGTTCACCCTCCAATGGCCGCTGCGGCTGGCGCACCGCGCTGATCCGATGGCAGGAGCCAGGAGCCAGGAGCCAGGTGCTTTTCCTGGTCTCCCATGGGGTGCAGGGCCCAAGCACCTGGGCCATCCTCCACTGCACTCCCTGGCCACAGCAGAGAGCTGGCCTGGAAGAGGGGCAACCGGGACAGAATCTGGCGCCCCAACCGGGACTAGAACCCGGTGTGTCAGCGCTGCTAGGCGGAGGATTAGCCTAGTGAGCCACGGCGCCGGCCTTGTTCCTATTTCTTAAACTTTAGCTTCTATATATAAGGGAGAATATGTGGTATTTTTCTTTCTGGGCCCAGCTTATTTCATTCAACATGATCCAGAAAGACAAATACCACACATTCTCCTTTACATATGGAAATGAAACAATAGAATATTATTTAGATGTTAAAAATATTTGCAACAGCCGGCGCCACGGCTCACTAGGCTAATCCTCCGCCTTGCGGCACCGGCACACCGGGTTCTAGTCCCGGTTGGGGCGCCAGATTCTGTCCCGGTTGCCCCTCTTCCAGGCCAGCTCTCTGCTGTGGCCAGGGAGTGCAGTGGAGGATGGCCCAGGTGCTTGGGCCCTGCACCCCATGGGAGACCAGGAAAAGCACCTGGCTCCTAGCTCCTGCCATCGGATCAGCGCAGTGTGCCAGCCACAGCACGCTGGCCGCGGCGGCCATTGGAGGGTGAACCAACGGCAAAGGAAGACCTTTCTCTCTGTCTCTCTCTCTCACTGTCCACTCTGCCTGTCAAAAAAAAAATATTTGCAACAAAATGGACACCATATTCCATTGTGAACACAGACTACATTCGCTTTATCCATTCATCTGATGACGGACACCTTGGTTGATTCCAAATTCTGGCTATTGTGAACCATGCTGCTCTAAACGTGGTGCTGTAGGTATCTCTCTGATAGACTGTGTTCCTATCTTTGGGGTACATACCCAGTAGTGGGATTGCTGCATCAGATGGCAAGCTACTTCCAGTTTTTAAGAAGTCTCCACACTGTTCTGCACAGTGGCTGCACTAACGTACATCCCCACCACCAGCATGTGAGTGTTCCCTTTCTCCACATCCTAGCCAGCATTTGTAACTTGCTGCGTTTTGGATTTTAGCCATTCTGACAGGAATGAGGTGATACATCATTGTGGTTTTGATTTGATTGATTGTTTCCTTTGCTGTGTGAAGCTCCCGAGTTTGAGGTAGTCCCATTTGTTTGGTTTTGCTTTTGTCACCTGTGCTTTGGGGGTCTCGTCCAAGAAGTTGTCCCCTACACCAATGCCTTGGGGTGTTTCCCTGTGTTTACTTCCAGCAACTTTGACGAAATAAATTTGGAAGCCTATGCATAGTTTTTCATAATACATACTTCATTGAACTTTTTAAAAAAAAATATTTATTTATTTATTTATTTGAAAGGCAGAGTTACAGAGAGACAGAGGCAGCGGGGGCAGGGGGGAGTGTCTTGCATCCACTGGCTCACTCCCCAGATGGCCACAACAGCCAGGGCTGTGCCAATCTGAAGCCAGGAGCCAGGAGCTTCTTCTGGGTCTCCCACTTAGGTGCAGGGGCCCAAGGACTTGGGCCATCTTCTATTGCTTTCCTGGGCCACAGCAGAGAGCTGGATCAGAAGTGGAGCAGCTGGGACTCGAACTGGCCTCCATATGGGATGCTGGCACTGCAGGCGGTAGCTTTACCTGCTACGCCACAACATCAGCCCCTTCCATGAACTTTTAAAGACCCTTTAAATGCATGAATTTCAGAAGTTTGCACCAAAATAAGCTTATCTTTAAATCCATTTTTCATTAACTTTTTTGAAGTACCTCCTATGTTCTCTATCATGATGAAATGAAATTAGAAATCAATAGAGAAGAAAATGTAGGATTAACAAATAAGTGAAAATTAAACATCACATTCATTCAGAAATCAATGAATCAAAGAAAGAATTGAATCAAACAACTAATATCAGAAAAGTATTTTATATAAATGAAAATGAAAATGAAAGCACAACATACCCAAATCAATGAGATGAAGCTAAAGCAGCTGAGAGAAATTTATAGCTATAAATATCTACATTTAAAAAGGAGAAAGATCACAAATCAATAATATAAACTTCCGTATTTATATATTAGAAAACAGTAAACTTGGCTGGCACCGTGACTCACTTGGCTAATCCTCCGCCTGTAGCGCCGGCACCCCGGGTTCTAGTCCCCGTTGGAGCGCCGGGTACTAGAACTGGTTGCTCCTCTTCCAGTCCAGCTCTCTGCTGTGGCCTGGGAGTGCAGTGGAGGATGGCCCAAGTGCTTGTACTCCTGCACCCGCATGGGAGACCAGGAAGAAGCACCTGGCTCCTGGCTTCGGATGGGCGCAGCGCTGGCTGTGGTGGCCATTAGGGGAGTGAACCAATGGAAGGAAGACCTTTCTCTCTGTCTCTTTCTCACTGTCTATAACTCTACCTGTCAAATAAAAAAAAAAAAAAAGAAAAGAAAACAGTAAACTAAACTTGAAGCAAACATAAAAAAAAAGAACTAATAACTAGGGCAGAAATAAAGAAAAGAGAACAGAAAAATAATAAAGCGAATTGAGGAGACCACAAGTTTGTAGTTTGAAAAGAACAACAAACCTGACAAGCCTCTACCTAGAATGACCAACGGGAAAAAAAAAGAATAATCAAATGAATAAAATTAGGTGTGCAAGAGGATACGTCATCTTACAGAAAAAAAAATTATAAGGAAATGCCATGTATCCAAACAAATTAGTTAACCAAGATGAAATGAATAAATTCCTAGAAAGATAAAAACTTCCCAAACTGACCCAAGAAGAAGTAGAATATAAACAACCCAAAAATACATTATTGAGGAATAGATAAGCAAAATGTGGTATATCCATATAACAGAATATTATCCAGGCATCGAAAGCGTTACACTGGAGCCAGGATAAGGCCGCCACCTGCAGTGCCAGCATCCCATATAGGCGCTGATTTGAGTCCTGGCTGCTCCACTTCCAATCCAGCTTTCTGCTATGGCCTGAGAAAGCAGTGGAGGATGACCCAAGTCCTTGGGCCCCTGCACCCACATGGGAGACCTGAAAGAAGCTCCTGGCTCTTGGCTTTGGATCGGCACAGCTCCAGCCATTGTTGCCATCTGGGGAGTGAAGCAGCAGATGGAAGACACCTCTCTCTCTCTCTCTCTCTCTCTCTCTCTCTCTCTACCTCTGGCTCTCTGTAGCTCTGCCTTTCAAATAAATAAATAAATCTTTAAAAAAAAAAAGTATTACACTAAGTAAAAGTGGCCAAACACAAAAGGTCACATTATGTTATTCCACTTACACAGAAAGTCCAGAATAGGCAAATCCATAGAAACATCAAGTATTTTAGGGTTGCCAGAAGATGGGGAGAGTGATATATGGGGGGAACGAACACTAAAGGGTACAGAATTTCTTTGGGGGATAATAAAACACTCCAAAATTAGACAGTGGTGATGACTGTATAACTCTGTGAATCTACTAAACAGCATTGAATTATACACATTAAAAAAGATGTGTTCTACAGTCTTTCACTTACATTTCAACTTTTTTTTAAAAAAGAGATTTATTTATTTGAAAGGCAGAGTTACAGAGAGAGGAGGGGAGAGACAGAGAGAGCGCCACACCACCACCCCCAATTCCTGGATTTTATAAACCTCTGAGATAATAAATGGCCTTTTGAGGTAAAAAAATTGGAAATGGATTTCTCCCACTTACAAATGCAACAATATTGACAAATAGAAATGGAATGCTGCCCTGACATTGTATTTCCATTTTACTTTTATATAACTCTAGAATATTGCTTATGCCATTCATATTTTCCCTTAAATAATGTTTTATTTTGAAAAACTTTTAGACTTATTATTTTTTTTTTGACAGGCAGAGTGGACAGTGAGAGAGAGAGACAGAGAGAAAGGTCTTCCTTTGCCGTTGGTTCACCCTCCAATGGCCGCCGCGGCTGGCGCACCGCGCTGATCCAATGGCAGGAGCCAGGTACTTATCCTGGTCTCCCATGCGGGTGCAGGGTCCAAGCACTTGGGCCATCCTCCACTGCACTCCCTGGCCACAGCAGAGAGCTGGCCTGGTAGAGGGGCAACCGGGACAGAATCCGGTGCCCTGACCGGGACTAGAACCCGGTGTGCCGGCGCCGCAAGGCGGAGGATTAGCCTAGTGAGCCGCGGCGCCGGCCCTAGACTTACTTTAAAAAGTGCATTAACTTTCAAGAATGTAACAAAATTTCTTGGATATCCATTTATTTGAAAGTTAGAGTGACAGAGAGAGAGGGATACACACACACACATATATATATACTCCCTGAAAGACTGAGAGAGAGAAAGATCTTGAACCATCTGCTGGTTCATTCCCCAAAGGCCCACAACACCCAGCCAGGCCCAAGTCAGGAGCCAGGAATTCTATTCGGGTTTCCCACCTGGTGACAGGAACCCAAGTATTTGGGCATCTTCTGCTGCCTCCCAGGAATTGACAGGAAGTTGGGTCAGAAGTAGAGGAGCAGGGACTTGAACCAGCACTCCAATATGAGATGTGATCATCTCAAGCAGTGGTCTAACCTCTGTGCCACAAGGCTTACTCCTTAAAGATCCTTAATCTAGAGTCACCAATTAATATTTTGCAAACTATTAATAGCCTCAATGATTTGTTTCACTTTATCTTTGTTGAAGCATGTGAGAACTAGTTATAACCATTGTGATCGTTTGCCCCTAAACATTACAGTGTTTTTCTCCTAAAATCAAGAGTATTCTCTTATCAAACTCAGGAAAATTGACACTGATACATTATCTTTTAGTATGCAATTGATATTTAAATTTTTCCAGTTGTCTTAATGACCTTTTTAAAATTTGTAATATGGGGCCAGCATATTAGGCATCCCACATGGGCGCTAATTTGAGTCCCGGCTGCTCCACTTCCAATCCGGCTCTCTGCTATGGCCTGGGAAAGCCGTTGAAGATGGCCCAAGTCCTTGGGCCCCTGCACCCATGTGGGAGACCTGGAAGAAGCTCCTGGCAGCTGGCTTCAGATCAGCACAGTTCCAGCCGTTGCAGCCAACTGGGGAGTGAACCAGTGGATAGGAGACCTCTCTCTCTCTCTGTCTCTCCTCTCTCTCTCTCTGTGTAACTCTGATTTTCAAATAAATAAATAAATCTTTAAAAAAAAAAAAAAGATGTGAGAGTTTAAATATCTGAGTAAGTTTTGAGGAGGCAAGTCCTACTCAACCCATAACAGCTCCATTCCTTTCCTGTTGCCCACATAGCAGTTTTCCCCAAAGACAACAATGCTATCAGTTTTTGGCAACCTTCGGGGAAATTTTTCTAGTATACAGGCACACATATGCAAGCACTAATATAGACAGCAGCATAACACAGATCCTGTTCCACATCTTACTTTTTTCATATAACAATAAATCCTGGAGACTCTAGCACATCATTTCGTGTCGGTCTGCCTTTTTTTCCAATGGATGTGTACTATTACAAGACACGGACATACAATAAAAACTTCTTTTTCATTTCATTAAACCAATTCTTATAACAGACATTTGGAAGTTCACCATCTTATAACTAGCATTTGAATTATTTTTCTCTAAAATGATGAAATGGCCCTATTTTCCTTCTCTCTGATAATCTTGTAAACTATTCTTACAATCCTTTTGGATTTGGGGTTGCCATGCCCAGAAAAACCTATTCAGTCCTGCAAATGGACTTAACAGTAAATGGATTTCATTATCCATTTGCTTGTCAGAATCATCTCTAATTGTGTTCAAAATACTCTCCTATTTGGCTGAAAATGGAAAGTTGGCCAGTTTCTCTGCTGTTTCCCAATCGATGTATTCCTGTTCTCACTTCACAGCAGAGACAGGGTGGACTGTCACTTTACGTTTGGACTAGCAAGATGCAGGTCTGAAGTCATGTCAGAATTTAAATAGTCATAGAATCTCACAATGTACAGAAAAGAAAACCAATGTAAGTCCTACCTCCAGCTTGACAAATCTGTTAATAAACGCACAAGTGCAAAACTGGCAGGTCAGGCGAACTGCTTACCCTGTTTATATCACTGCCAAAAAGGGACACCCTTCAGCTGCTCAGAGGCGAATAGCCTTTACGCGCCTTGCAAGATTTCACCACGTTAACTGTTGGTGGCTGTTGTGCTGCCTGCTTTACATTCACTTGTGGCTGTAATTTAAACTCCTTTGCCGGCCTCATGACAGCTTCCTTTACTTTCTTAGGTAGGGTTTAGCTCCCAGGGTTGTGAAAGTTGCCCCCAAATGCAAGAGGTGATACAACCTGATGAGGAAGGCACATCACCACGAGATGTTATGCTGACAGTTGGGAAGGGGGTATTGTGAAGAACAGGGATCACAAAGTGGGTGTTTGGCATGATTAAGACACCACTTGGGACATCCAGACCCATATTAGAGTGCTTGGGCCCCTGCCACCCAGATGGAAGACCCAGATTGTGTTCCAGGCTCCTGGCATCAGCCTGGTCCAGCTCTGGCTGTTATGAGCATTTGGGGAGTAAACCAGCAGATGGGAGACTGATCTCTGTCTATTTCTCTGTTTTGCAGCCTTTCAAGTAATGTTAATAACTCAATTTCTTAAAAGAATTGTTTAAAAAGAGTAAGAATCATGCTGACACATTAAAAATTAGAATTCAAACAAAAATGAATATGTGAGTTATTAGCCTGGAAATAGGATAGGTTTTGAATTACATGAAATGTGTCCCTCACAAAAAGAAAACTGGCCTTGAAGTCTCTTCAAAGTTCTCATCTCTGCTCTGGGGCTTAAAACATGAGTGATCTCTGCAAGCAATTTAGGCACTCAAAGTCTCAGCTTCTTACTGGGGAGTGAAAATGATGATAGGGTTTAGCTAACAGGGCCATTGTGAGGATTGAGAGGATACAGGTAAAGGCCCATAGTAACAGTCATGGTAGTTTCTGGTGTAGCTCATTTGAGAGCATCAATAGCTTATTGACCCTTATCCAGATCTGATATAACTGCCTTCCCTGGGAGGGCTAAAATTGCCAGGTTTGATAAAAATCAGAATCGTGGTAACCCACTGGGAGAAAAAGGTTGATGACTGAGTTTAATGGAACACAAGGGATCTTCCTAGGCTGACAGAAATCTTATATATCTTTACTGCAGTGCTGGTTTACGTAAGAGTATACATTTGTCAAAACTCGCTGATTGGGGCTGGCATTGTGGCACAGTGGGTTAGACTCATGCATGGGATGCTGGCATCCTACACAGGCGCCAATCGGAGTCCTGGCTGCTCAGCTTCCAATCCAGCTCCCTGCTAATGTGCCTGGAAAGGCAGCAGAAGACGACCCAAGAACTTGATCTCCTGCTACTCATACGGGAGACCTGGATGGGGTTTCTGGCTCCTGATTTCAGCCTGGCCCAGACCTGGTAGTTGTGGCCATTTGGGAAGTGAATCAGTGGATGGAAGATATTTCTCTCTCTCTCTCTCTCTCTCTCTCTCTCTCTCTCTCTGTCAAATAAATAAATAAATCTTTAAAAGAGATCACTGACTTGCATAGTTAAGATCTATACATTTCATTGCATGTAAACTTTAATTCTGTTTGTTTTTTAAATAAACCAACATCTTAAGCTACTGGTTGTCCGCTTTAGGAACAAAGACACCAGAAAACAGAAACTGTTTTTCAGAGCAAACAAGCAAAGAAAACTGGCTTTTCTTCATGCCCAAGAAGCACCAAGTCTCACAGATGGGAGAAAGGTAGAAGACAAGGAGAAATTATTTGGAGCAGTGCAGTAGCTTCATGCTCCACACCAGATTCCCCGTCGCTAGGCTTACAACAGAGGGCGAAGGCAATGAAAATGTCCCCTCGAAATCTGGGCTCTCCAAGAAAAAGGCGACTTGCGCACCATCTCCTGCTCGACACTTTGAGCATAGCACTCCCATCTAAGTCCTTGTACCACAGGCCAGAGGCATGCAGTAATGAAGACAACACATCAAAGAGTCAGGACGACCACCCAGGTCCCTGGAGGCTCCCCAGGGGAGAGTTGCTGAATGCCCCACGTTAGCCAAAAAAGGAAACAGGGACAGACTTTTGGCCTAGCAGAACCCATATCTCACATCAGAATGCCTGGCTTGGGCTCCTGACTCCAGTTTCCTGCTAATGGAGATCCTGGGAGCCATGGTCATGACTCAGGTGGTTGGATCCCTGTCACTCATATCAGACACCTGGATTGGGTTCCTGGCTTCCGGCCATTATGGGCATTTGGGGAGTAAACCAGTGGATGGGAGTGTGCTCTCTCTAACAAACAAGTGATTTTTTTTTTTAAAAAATAGAGAAATAACAATAACAAAGCATCTGAAGGCCTACTCTGTGCCAAATATGAAAGTGCATCAAAAAGCTTGTGGAATATTAAATTGAACAAGTTTATTTTGGTGCAAATAATGTTGAAATCCATGAATAGTTTTTCATAATACACATTTCCATCAACTTTTGAGGATTCCCCATATATAATGATTTTGAAATTTTTTTGCGCCAAAATGAACTTCCCTTTTAATTTTTATTTTCTGCAAACTTTTTGAAGTCAGCTGATACATTTCTAAAGTGATATAAATGTATTATCTCAGTTAATCCTCTCAGAAACCCTGGTTAAATAAACAGTATTTTTATTCCCTTTATGTAGATCAGGAAACCAAGGCCAAGAATGCTAGGACATTCAAACAATAATAAGCAGTGGAGCTAAGCAGTGTGGGGAGCTCTTTTTTTTTTAAGATTTATTTATTTATTTGAATGTCAGAGTTACACAGAGAGAAGAGAGGGAGAGGGAGAGGGAGAGGGAGAGGGCGAGAGAGAGAGAGAGAGAGAGAGAGAGAGAGAGAGAGATCTTCCATTTGATGGTTCACTCCCTAGAGCTACACCAATCTAAAGCCAGGAGCCAGGAGCTTCCTCTGAGTCTCCCACATGGGTGCAGGGGCCCAAGCACTTGGGCCATCTTTTACTGCTTTCGCAGGCCATAGCAGAGAGCTGGATCAGAAGTGGAGCAGCCGGGTCTCGAACCGGCGCCCATATAGGATGGGCTTCAGGCCCAGGGCGTTAACCAGCTGCATCACAGCACCAACCATGGGGAACTCTTTAACCTCTAGCTCACTCTTGCTCAAAATTATTTTGCTACTTTGAGTCATTTTAGGATTAGCTTGTCAGTTTCTACAAAAACAATCTACTGGGGTTAGGATTGCATTAACTCTATAAATCAATTCAAATTCATGAATGTGGTATTTTTTTAAGTTTATTTGACAGGTAGAGTTATAGACAGTGAGAGAGAGACAGAGAGAAAGATCTTCCTTCCGTTGGTTCACCCCCCAAATGGCCGCTACGGCTGGTGCTGTGCTGATCCAAAGCCAGGAGCCAGGTGCTTCCTCCTGGTCTCACATGTGGGTGCAGGGCCCAAGCACTTGGGCCATCCTCCACTGCCCTCCCGGGCCACAGCAGAGAGCTTGACTGGAAGAGGAGCAGCCGGGACTAGAACCTGACGCCCATATGGGATGCCAGCGCCGCAGGCGGAAGATTAACAAAGCGAGCCACGGCGGCCCATGAATGTGGTATATTTATCCGTTATACTTAGGTTGCCTTTAATTTCTCTCTCAGAGATGTTTTGCAGTTTCAGTGTACAGTTCTTCCACATATTTTGTTAGTACCTGTTAGTATTTCTCATCTGTTGATGATATTGTAAGTGATGTATTTCTAAATTTTTCAATTTCAATTGCTTATCAGTAATATACAAATATAATTTAGGAGCCAGTGCTGTGGTGTAGCAGGTAAAGCAGCTGCCTGCAGTGCTGGCATCCCATATGGCCACCAGTTGGAGACCCAGCTGCTCCACTTCTTATCTGGCTCTCTGCTGTGGCCTGGGAAAGCAGTGGAAGATGGCCCAAGTCCTTGGGCCCCTGCACCCGCATGGGAGACCCAGAAGAAGCTCCTGGCTCCTGGCTTCAGATTGGTTCAGCTCTGGCCATTGTGGCCATTTAGGGGAGTGAACCAGCACATGGAAGATCTTTCTCTCTGCCTCTGCCTGCCTGTAACTTTGCCACTCAGATAAAAATAAATAATTTTTTTAAATGAAGATAACGCATGGTTTCAGATTCATATTAGGTAATTAAAATAATAATAATATAAAATAATTCATGATTATTAAAGATATAAACCATATGTCACAGAATTCACTCATTTAAATTGTACAACTCAGTGATTTTTAGTAACCACCATCAACCTCTAAATCATCTTCATCATCTCAGCTAGAAACCCTGCATGAATTAGCAGTTATTCCCAATCTCCTACTTCCCTTGCCTCTGAAAACCACTAATCTAATTTCTATTTCTATGAATTTGCCTATACAATTAAATTTTTAATGTATTGACCTTATATTGTGACATTCTTCCAAAACTCACCTTTTTTCTAGTGCTTTTTTTTTTGGTAGATTTTTCTGAATTTTCTACATACATACTCATGTTGTCTGTGAGACAACATGGACAATGCCCAGAACACATACAACAATAAAACTCTGACCTACAGGATGAACACTGGATGTCATGGTTTAAGACGCACCCTGGGACATGTGCATCCCGTATCAGTGTATCTGTGTTCAAGTTCCAGCTCACTCCCTTTCATAAGCTGCTAATACACATGCTGGAAGACAGCAGGTGATGCTCAGGTAATCGGGTCTCGGACACTCTCATGAGAGACCTCATTAGGTTCCTGGTCCGTGGCTTCAGCCTGGCCCAGCCCCAGCTGTTGCAGACATTTTGGGAAAGAACGAGCAGATGGGAGATTTCTCTCTCTCTGTTTCCACCTCTCTGCCTTTGAAATGAATAAAATTTAAAAACAAGAAACAAAAAAGAACTCTGACTCAGAACCACTACAATCAGTCTAGGATGCCAAACCACAACCTCAGAAGTAACTGGTCCCGAGTGGTCAGCTCTTCATCAGAGACTGCCAGCCTCCTCCCTGATCCCATTTTTTAAATCCCACTTCCAACTCACAACAAACCAGAGAAGCTAAAATAGTCTCCCTAAAACGATTACTGAAGATGCCAGTTCTAGTGAGCCTATCTCCAGCTTCCCTTCACCACTTCTCTCCAACTCATGAAACTGATGTCTTCCCTTTTCTTCTACCACATTCTCATTCCTTCGTGTGACTTGGAGTCTGTCCGTCGCAAGTGATAATGGCTGATTCAATGCTATAGCAATAGCTGGACAAACAGCCTCTGCTCTCCTTTGGGTGGTCTTCATTTCCACGTGTCCACGACTAAAGACAGTTTCACTTGTTCCTTTCCTGTTTGTTTACCTTTTGTTTGCTTTCCTTATCTTATGACTGTGGCTAGGACCTCAAGTCCGATGCTTGCTAGACATGGCGAAAGCAGACATCCTTCCCTTGCTCCTGCAGGGGTGCAGAGGTCTGACTCTTTTCCTCACAACTCATAAGAATCATGGCTGACGCTCCTAAAACAGTTATCAAAAATAAAAGAATTACAGATTCACGCGGGTATTCAAAAACCTCATGAAAAACGGAACTTTAAAAAGTTTATTTTGGGGCAAAATAATTTTTAAAAATTCAGGCACATGTGAGCTCTTCACAAAGTTCCTGAGAAGTGTCATGAAAACAAATGTCAAACTTTTAAAGAAATTTTTGCAGTGAAATTAACTGCTGCTTTGTTTCAGAGTCAGGGACAGAGAAGGACATTAGACAGAGCTCCCATCTGCTGGTTCACTCCCTAAATGCCCACAATGGCTGAAGCCAGAAGCCAGCAACTCAGTTCAGGTTTCCCACATGAATAGTAAAAGTGCAGTTACTGGAGCCATCACTGCTGCCTCCCAGGGTCTGCATTAGCAGGAAGCTGGAGTCGGGAGTGGAGCCTGGCCTTGAACCCAGGCCTTCTGATGTGCAAAGCAGGCGTCCTGACCTCTCAACAGGACTAAAGACCCACCTCAAATCTATCTTTTAATTGCCTTTCTCCATGAACTTTTTAAAGTACCTTCAAACTTAACGTTTGACATGACACTGGAGTTTTCAGAATGAAGACACAAAGGCCATGGGAAATCTGTATTTATACTTCAGTCCAGTGAAGAACGGACAGTTGTGAAGAAATGTGATAAGACATAAAAAAGGTCTGCTCCAATGCCAATAGACTGTGGGGAAACCTAGCAAGGCCTGTTCAGATTCTCCCAACCCTCTCTGTTCAGCTTCCCTTCCTCTTGGGTATGGGGCAGGATTCCTTCTGGAATCAGGGCCTTACCACCCACTGTTAGTCAAAGTAGGTCACAGAACTGCTTTATGACTGACTCTGACTCAGAGCCAGGTGCTTCCTCCTGGTCTCCCATGCGGGTACAGGGCCCAAGCACGTGGGCCATCCTCCACTGCCTTCCCGGGCCACAGCAGAGAGCTGGACTGGAAGAGGAGCAACCAGGACTAGAACCCGGTACCCATATAGGATGCCAGCACCGCAGGCGGAGGATTAACCAAGAGAGCCATGGCGCTGGCCCCAGAAAATTACATTTTGTGCACACCTAAGCTAATCACAAATTTCACCTAACATCAGGACTATAAGAATCACTAATAACTAAAGTATACAAGAGCCTTCTAAGACAGACACTGTGTTTTGAAAATCTCCTGGACAGGAAAAATTACAAATAAGGAAGAGACTTTCTTTAGGTGGCACAATTCCTTCTCCCCTGAATGTCACCCTACTAGCTGGAACTGAGGAGCCATATTTGCAGTGCTGTAACCAGCCCTGGGAAGGACCAGCAGGTACCCATCTGTCTTGACTTATCTTGAGATATACAATTGCTACATTCCCAAACAAAAAGTTACCCAAGCACCAGCAGTGGCTGCCAATGACCAAAACATGGAGGTTCCACGAAGACAGGAGGAGCCCTGACCACAGGCTGAGATCACCCTAGAAGGGGGTCAGAGAGTGAGGAGGGATGATGGGAGGAGTCAAGTCCTGGAAGGCAGCAAAGACCCACAGGTTGCAGAACAGAGCTCCAAGCGTTAGGTAGAGGATAGAGATCAGCCTTTCGCGTGAAAAAGGGGCCTAAGGAAAACAAACAGCTCCCCTCTCCACACCCCATGGAAAGGAAGGTAGTGGACTCTAGCAGCCTCAGAAGCAAGCCTTGGAAGCAGTCCAGTATTTTACACTACAAGGTCCACCCTCTCCCCCAAATCCCAATAACTTTATAGGTGGCCCCAGCCTTCTCCCTCAATGAAGGCACCCAGAAGAATCCTTTCCACCTGGCACCAGGTGGGCTACTTAGTCTGATAACACAGGGTAATAAAGCTTTGGAGTTAATTTCACCCATCTGACACCAAGCAAACCCTCTGTCCAGGAGAAGAGGGTGGGGACAAGGATAAACATGTAGGAAGACCTGGACCCCATTCCCTTACAAGCCCTAGTCTGAATACAGACTGCGGGCTCAGCCCTTGCCAAGATGCCCATTTAGCCTGTTGGGTGTATTTCAGGTCTCAGCACACTCCTCTCTCTCAGCCCTCTCAGTTCTTTGCTGAGATGCCTGCCTGGCCTACCAGGGGTATCCTCTCCATTAAACCATGTAACCTTGCTTACCCCAGTCTGAATGGCTTGGTCAGTCTCTCTTAGATTCCATCTGGAGAGGTGTCCATCCATTGTGATGGATGGCCCTGTCCCATTAAACCTTGCAACCTTGCTTGTCACTGCTCCATCTCACACCTGAATTCTTTCTTGCTCAAAGACAAGAACACCTACTCCAGCCATCTCTGATAACATAAGGAAATCCATAGGAAAAACACAGAGGGCTTTGTGGATCTAGGGTTTAGGCATCCTTGGATCCAACCAAGCATGGATCAAAAATATTCAGGAAAAAAAAAATAAATAATAAATCATAAAAATAATACTAGTTTTTAAAGCAATATAGCATGATAACTATTTATATAACATTTATAATATATTCAGTATTATACGTGATCTAGAGATGATGTAAAGTACACTTGAGGATGTGTGTAGCTTATATGCAAACACCACACCATTTTACCTAAGGGACTGGAGCATCCACAGATTTGGATCTCCAAGCGGAGTCCTGAAAGAACCCTGCAGATACTGGGGGTGACTGCAGTTAGGAACAAGGTAAAAGTGTTCATCCCTGATCTTTTCCATCTTGGCAAAAGAAGGCATATTCTACAAACTCGAAGTGCTATGCAGAACCCCTCAGCCCTCAAGGAGCTGGAGTGGGGTCTGGAACAAGATCCAAGAACGCTGTGTCCAGAGGACCCAGATCCTGAAACTGCTGATGTATGGGACAGGCCAAGAGTTGCTGCTCAGTTACAGCCAGAGTCCTGCAGCAGCTCAGGCTTCCCCAGGTGAGGAGGGTCCTGCACTGTGCGTTTCCAACCCTCGGGACAAGCAGGACAAGGGGAACGGGCCACACCTAACTGCCTCTGCACTGGTTTCAGGGAAGGCTAGGAAATTTGACAACACAAATCGTCCTGGAAAATTCAAACAGATGGATTGCAGAGTGAACTAGTAACACCAGCACTAATAACAAAACAACTCAGTACACAAACAATTGTTATAAATAATGTCAGCAAGACCACAGGATATAAGATCAATATATGAAAATCAATAGTTCCGGCTGGCGCTGCGGCTCAATAGGCTAATCCTCCGCCTTGCGGTGCCGGCACACCGGGTTCTAGTCCCGGTCGGGGCGCTGGATTCTGTCCCGGTTGCTACTCTTCCAGGCCAGTTCTCTGCTGTGGCCAGGGAGTGCAGTGGAGGATGGCCCGAGTGCTTGGGCCCTGCACCCGCATGGGAGACCAGGAGAAGCACCTGGCTCCCGGCTTCGGATCAGCGTGGTGCGCCGGCCGCAGCGCGCCAGCCACAGTGGCCATTGGAGGGTGAACCAACGGCAAAGAAAGACCTTTCTCTCTGTCTCTCTCTCTCACTGTCCACTCTACCTGTCAAAAAAAAAAAAAAATCAATAGTTCTATCTACTAGCAAAGAAAATTTTTCCACTCACAACAGTATCAATATAATAGTTAGGAATAACTTTAACAAAAAAAGGAAGAATTGTGTACTAAAAACTACAAAATGTTGCTGAGAGAATTTAAGATTTAAATAAATAAAAAGACATCCATGTTCATGAATTAGAAGACTAAATCTAATGATGACATTTCTCCCCACATTGATCTATAAATTCAAAGCAATCCTATCAAAATTCCAGCTGCCTTTTTTTTACAGAAATTAACAGGCTGATTCTAAAATTATATAAAAATGCAAAAGGCCTTAGAGTAGCTGAAGCAATCTTGAAAAAGAACAAAGTTGAGGACTTACAGTTCCTGATGCGGAAATATGTTATATATGTACGGAAGTCTACTCTTTGCTAGCACAGGGATAGACATAAAAGTCAATAGGACAGAATTGAAAGTTCAAAAATAAACTCCTACATTATGGTCAACTGATTTTCAACAAAGATGCCAGAACAATTCACTGGAGAACAAATATTTTCCATAAGTGGCTGTGGGACAATAAAATACTCACATGCAAAAAAGGGAAGGGAAAGGAAGGGGAGGGGAGAGGAGGGGAGGGAAAGGGAGGGGAGGGGAGGGAAAGGGAGGGGAGGGGAGGGCGGGAGGGGAGGGAAAAGAGCTAAGTAAACTAAACATTTAATGGCATTAGGGGACTGAAGCCAGGAGCCAGGAGCTTCCTCCAGGTCTCCCACATGGGTGCAGGGGCCCAAGCACTTGGGCCTTCTTTCACTGCTTTCCCAGGCACAGTACCAGGGAGCTGGATTAGAAGCAGGAGTAGCTGAGACTCGAACCAGAGTCCACATGGGCTGCCAGCATCTCAGGCAGTGGCTTTACCTATTACATCACAACACCAGCCTCCAAAAAAACATTTTGAAAAATGAAAATGGGGGTCAGCACTGTGGTGTAGTGGGTAAAACCCTGGTTCGAGTCCCGGCTGCTCCACTTCTGATCCAGCTCTCTGCTATGGCCTGGGAAAAGCAGTAGAAGATGGCCCAAGTGCTTGGGCCCCTGCACCCACATGGAAGACCCAGAAGAAGCTCCTGGCTCCTGGCTTCGGATCAGCACAGCTCTGGCCGTTGCGACCATCTGGGAAGTGAACGAGTGGATGGAAGACCTCTCTCTCTCTCTCTCTCTCTCTCTCTCTTTCTCTCTCTCTGCTTCAGCCTCTGTAACTCTGCCTTTCAAATAAAATAAAATAAATAAATATGGACACCCAACATAAAATGACAAAATATTTGACAAATTACAAAGGAGGTAAGTAACATGTAAGGAAATGGAACTAACAGAGTGAACAGAAAGATACGGTTCTTCTCTTTCCTGTGTGAGGAGGAAGAAACTGGCTGAGAATACCCTACATTTGAGCACAGCTTTGACACACATGAGTCAGGACTTTGCTTCTTTTGAATTCTGGCCCTACTTTGCTAACTTCTCTTGAAAAGATAAATGATTCAAAGTCTACTCATCTAATGGAGAAAGAGTTACATACTGGATAAAAACATAGAGGCTTAAATATCAAAATATTTTCCCAGCACACCAAACAGAGGATTATATTGTCTATGTTACATCAGTAATGTAACCAACTGTAGGATGCTTTCAGGAGGAAAAGCACTAGATAGGACAAATAGTGACAATTCATATCAGTAAAATAACAATTAACAAAGAAATATTGAATTTTTCTGTATCTCACAACAAAGTTTGAAAATATATAAAGCAGGGGCCAGCATCATCGCGTAGCATGTTAAGCTACCACCTGCAGTGCTGGCATCCCATACAGGCACTGGTTCAAGTCCCAGCTCTCCACTCTCTATCCAGCTCCCTCTTAATGTGTCTGGGAAAGCAGCAAAGGAAGGCCTAAGTGCTTGGGTCACTGAACCCATGTGAGCGACCCAGATGAAGTTCCTGACCCTCAGCTTCACCCTGGCCCAGACCCCAGCCGTTGCAGCCATTGGGGAGTGTAACGGTGGATGGATGACCTCTCTGTCTGTCCCTCTGTCTCTCTCTCTCTCTCTGTAACTCTGCCTTTCAAATAAATAAGTATTTTTAAAGAAAATATATAGAACAAAATATCATAGAAATATCAGATTTCTAAGATGATTGGATGAAATTGCATTAGAGAAATTTCTCCCTCAATACTTAATGAAATGAGCAACAAATGATAAACACATACACACACACACACACACACACACACATTATCAACATCCGCAAACCAGTTTGGCAGCCAAGAAAAGAACCAGAGAGTCTGGAGCAAGTAGAGAGATCCAATGTAGCTCAACAACTACCCACTCCAAACCTCCCAGGAGCCTTACTGGTGCATTGCTAAAGTTCTGAAAATTCTTGCTAAGGTCATCAGACCTGATGGGATCCAGCCTGAATGGGAATCTCAACCTTCTGTCTTTCCTAAGAGGTAGTACATATGATTCCTAGAAAACAATGGAAAATATTTTTCAAAATGAAGCTCTCAAAGTGAAACATTGCAGAACTACCCACTGAAATAGAAAATGTCCCACAAAAGAGGAAAGCCTTGGCATGACTGCTGTACAGCCTACTGACCGAGGGCTGCCGGGAGCATACTTTTAGTGAAGGTGAATGAGGTTTACTTGCTTTGCTGCAGCAAGGGCAGAAACTGCCGAGGAGCAGAGGTGTCAGCAAGAGGAAGCTAGAAGTGGCTTCTCTTGGAATTTGGCTTGTGCTGATCATTCCAAGAAAGATCTCTTTTTCTTTTCTTTTCTTTTCTTTTTTTTTTTTTTTTGTCCATAATTGAGATGTTACTGGTGTTGAGAATCAGCACATAGACATTTTCATTTGTACACAATTCTTAACATACCAAAAATCTAAAAACTCATGAATTGTCATTATTTTTTTTAAGTTATTCCAGTTACTTTCCAGCTTCAAATTTGGAGACAACTCTTCCTTAAGAGGTTATCAAGGGGCCGGTGCTGTGGCGTAGTGGGTTAAAGCCCCAGCCGGCATTGCCGGCATCCCATATGGGTGCCGGTTCGAGTCCCAGCAGCTCCACTTCTGATCCAGCTCTCTGCTATGGCCTGGGAAAGCAGTAAAAGATGGCCCAAGTGCTTGGGCCCCTGCACCCACATGGGAGACCTAGAAGAAGCTCCTGGCTCCTGGGTGTGGATCGGTGCAGCTCTGGCCATTGCAGTCATCTGGGGAGTGAACCAGTGGATGGAAGATCTCTCTCTGTGTCTCTACTTCTCTCTGTAACTCTGTCTTTCAAATAAATAAAATAAAATCTTTAAAAAAAAAAAGTACCAGGATCTTCAAATGTTGCTGTTACATAAATCCCCTGCATTCACAATTTAATATCACATGTACGACATACTCAAGTTTTCAGTCTTTTCACAGCACAGGAACAAAATCGTTAGGAAAACTGAACTCCCACAACCAAAGGTGTTACAGAGTGCACATGTTCCCACACAGCAACAAGGAGAGGTTTTCTGTAGGAAACAGTTCTACTAAACAGCCCGGGGGAAGTAACTGAAAACATTCAAGACAGATTAAATGCACAACTGAGACTCCAGATTTCCATTTAGCGTGTGTTGTGCTGTAGGACAGAAAAACCACCCCCACCTGTGGAATGCTAAGCTGACACCCAAGACAGTCACAGCCTCCCATAGTTCAATATGCCACTCTTCTCTGGTTGTGCCAAAAAATAAGCAACCAGCAAATGATCTCTCCTCTTAAAATAAATCATTACGGGACGAGGTGGGCTTCCCTCCTTCCTAAAAATGTTTCTAGAGCCTCTAAAAATCTTGCATTTACAAAATAGTTGATGAAAACATTCCTCTGGATTGTACAGGAAAGGAGACAGGGGCCCTGATAGGACGAGGTGTAGGATATCAACCAGACTTGGCTTCTTTCTCTTGAGCTTCAGCAGAGGCTGGCCTCTCCTCCTTCTGAGTTCCTCCGTTTTCTGCAGGCTCGTGTTTAGCTTCTTGGGGAGCCACCTCGGCCTGTCTTCCCCTTGCTCCTCTCCTCCCCTTGGTGTGCACTTTTTGTCTGATGACTTATCATTCTTGGGCTTTCACGGGAGGGCTGCGCCGACCTCCTCCAGGGCTCCTCCTTCACCGCCCCTTCTGCAGAGCTGGAGCCTCCTGGGCATCTTTGCAGTGTGGGGGACGCGGGCGGCACCGGGAGCCTTCGCAAAGCTGGGCTGAAGGCTGTCAATAAATTGGAGGATTCGGCAGATGGACAGTTTAACAATTTTTATCTGGGAGGAAGGCAGATTAAAGCAAGGCTAACGCTATCATCAGTAAAGGAACAGAAATAGCACAGTCAGAGATGGAGGATGTTTTGTCATTTTTATGGTTGCAAAGTGGCTTTATCTCTATCTTGTTCCAGGAATAGTTTGAGTGGCCTTGTCCACATCTTCTTCATGTTAGAAAGTATAGTCTCTGTTCATCCGGGAACATCATGTTCTACCTGCTCGCTGCCCAAAGGAAGCTCTATACTTTCTCAAGATGATCAGGCTCCCTGGCAGAAAGGTAAATGCAAATGATGGCAACAAATACCTTTTGGCACACATCAAACTGACAGAAATTACAAGATGGTAACACCCAGGGTAAAAAGAGCTAGAATACACTAAAGGTATAGGGTGAATACTGAATACAGCTTTTAAATTATTATTGTGGAACATTTCAAACACATACAAAAGAAGACAAGTTATAATTGGACTCCCATTCTACCAAAGTGGCATCCAACAACCTGTAACCATTTTCATCCATGCTTCTGTCAATTTCTCTTCCTCTAGTACTTTTCTGAAGCAAATGATTTCATCTATAAATATTGCAGTCTGTATCTCTTCCATTCACACACCCAAAAAATAACTTCCTTAATGAAATATCTAGCCAGTTGTTATACAATGTCACACTTCTTATTCTTTTTTTTTAATATTTATTTATTTGAGACATGGAGTTACTGACAAAGAGAGAAAGAAACAGAACTTCCATCTGCTGGTTCACTCTCCAAAAGGCTGCAACACCAGAGCTGGGCCGATCCAGAGCCAGGAGCCAGGAGCTTCTTCCAGCTCTCCCACGTGGGTGCAGGGGCCCAAGGACTTGGGCCATCTTCTACTGCTTTCTCAGGCCATAGCAGAGAGCTGAATCAGAAGTGTAACAGCCGGGACTCGAACCGGCACCTATATGGGATGCCGGCACTGCAGGCAGAGGATTAACCTGCAGGCGCAGGATTAACGTGCGCCACAGTGCTGGCCCCCATTTCGTATTCTTATAGTTGGAATCAAATCCAAACAAGGATGTTGATACTGAGTGATATGATCTAAAGCTTCTTAAAGTAATTTGACCCATACACTGACAACAAAGAATACTCTTGACCTAGTGATCTCGGCCTCCAGTCGGAGCTGCAGCTATTGATCTGGTGGCTGCCCTGATGAAGCAAGCAAGGAAGGATGCTGTGAGCAACAGTTTATTCTCTCACGTCTGTAAAGGCAAAGGACAAGCTCACAATCTTTTAATTGTTTAAAATGTATGTGTGTGCTTACATGTGCTTGTATATATTTATACATATTTACATGATTTTGGAAAACGTTGTATGGGTTATATACCTGGATGACATTTTTTACACGGTGGTTCTCAAGGTAGAACATATAAAGCCAAGAGTATAAAGGGAGATAATAATAAAAACAAATTAGCAGTTTTGCAACAATATTATAGTCAGTTTTAATTTTCTATATTCCAATTTTATCGTATACTATTAATGTTCTTCTATTTGCTAATTTTTTTATTATTATCTCCCTTTATACTCTTGGCTTTATGTGTTCTACTTTGACAACCACCATGTAACAAATGTGGCCCAGGTATGTAACCCACACAACGTTTTCCAAAATTATATAAATATGTATGAAGATGTACACTGTACCCATGTGGGAAACCCCCAAGAAGCTCCAGGTTCCTGGCTTCAGATTGGCGCAGCTCCAGCCGTTGCAGCCATCTGGGAAGCAAACCAGCAGATGGAAGACCTCTCTCTCTCTCTCTGCCTCTGCATTTCTGTAATTCTGCCTTTCAAATAAATTTAAAAATCTCTCCTAAAAAAGTGAATAAGTGTGTAGTTATCACAAGAACAAAAGACAATTTGAGAAATAGACTTTTGTCTTGGATATCTGCTTTCACAAAAAAGTAACAATGGAAAAAAGAAAACAATGAAGATTTTATGTATATACGCCTCCATTGTCACCAAATAAATGCATATTGGATTGATAAATGACAACCAGCCAATTTTTTTGTCTATTTTGTTTTGTCTGGCAATAAAATAAGCACACAATAGATTATTGTGTTGTAGAAAATTGTGTAAATAATTTTAAATCTTTGCTAACTCAAGGCAGACCTCATAATTGATTAAAAAATGGCCTCAAGTAATCCTGGATGCAATGTTACCCAATAACTCCTGTAAAACTAAAGTTTGCATTATAGGTATTAATTCAGTTTGACTCAAATTGGTGTTCTAATCCAATTATTACTCAAATTAGAAGTTGAAAACTATTTAACCCTCTTTTCTACTCCACTTACTGCTAATGAACAAGTTGTCAGGTACAAAGACAGGATTTGTGCAATTCATCCCCAAATAATTTCCTTACATTCTTCTGATATAACGGATTGATTTGTGCACAGCTTCCTTTGAACTCTGCTTGACCAGGATTCTGTCCAACCTGTAAGTTAAGTTGACTCAATTCTCCTCCTCCTTGCATCCTCCCACTCTCTCCGTTCACTTTTTTTTTTTTTTTTTTTTTTTGACAGGCAGAGTGGACAGTGAGAGAGAGAGAGAGACAGAGAGAAAGGTCTTCCCTTGCCGTTGGTTCACCCTCCAATGGCCGCGCCAGCGCACCGCGCTGATCCGATGGCAGAAGCCAGGTACTTCTCCTGGTCTCCCATGGGGTGCAGGGTCCAAGGACTTGGGCCATCCTCCACTTCACTCCCTGGCCACAGCAGAGAGCTGGCCTGGAAGAGAGGCAACCGGTGCCCCGACCGGGACTAGAACCCGGTGTGCCGGCGCCGCAAGGCGGAGGATTAGCTTACTGAGCCGCGGCGCCGGCCCCCTCCAATCACTTTTTTTTTTTTTTTTTTTTTTTTGACAGGCAGAGTGGACAGTGAGAGAGAGAGACAGAGAGAAAGGTCTTCCTTTGCCGTTGGTTCACCCTCCAATGGCTGCCGCGGCCGGCGCGCTGCGGCCGGCGCACCGCGCTGATCCGATGGCAGGAGCCAGGAGCCAGGTGCTTTTCCTGGTCTCCCATGGGGTGCAGGGCCCAAGCACTTGGGCCATCCTCCACTGCACTCCCTGGCCACAGCAGAGAGCTGGCCTGGAAGAGGGGCAACCGGGACAGAATCCGGCGCCCCGACCGGGACTAGAACCCGGTGTGCCGGCGCCTCTAGGCGGAGGATTAGCCTAGTGAGCCGCGGCGCCGGCCCCCTCCAATCACTTTAAATTAATGAACTACTAAAGTACCAAATGTTCATTCAAACATTATGTACCAACTCAGACGAATGTAAACAGGAATGTAAAGATGAAGCTACATTGCCATAAAATGATTCAGAATGTGCTTACAATTATTTTTAAAACTCTTATGCATTTGAAAATCACAAAATTAATTTTTGACCCAAGAATTTGTAGACTCCCAGGAGCACTCAAACAAAGGAGCTTTAGGATTTTAAGAAGCTTGTTAGTGAAAGCAGCTAGGATGATAACATCATCAATTAACCTTCTAGCTCAACTTTAATTTATAGCTGATTGGCCTTGCAATTAGGAACAAGTATCTAGCTCCTTTCTTTGTCTCTCCTGCTTCCCCACCTGGACCATTCCTCCATCGCACAATACTATTTTGAACATTTGGACAAAGAACTCAATTTTCAGTCAATAATTCAGCTTCTAGAAATCTGGCTTAAAGAGACATTTGGTCCAGAGTACAAGGACGCTTAAAGCTGTGAGATAGTTTAAACACCCAAAGTGCTCATGTTTGGTAACTAGTTGAGTCAATTATCCAAGCAATGCAATACTTTGCTAAAGAAATGTTAACAACTCATAACAATTCCACCTGTAGCTATTGAAAAAGATGCACAGCCTAGAAGGAAAAAAAATGCATACACACAGGCCATTTAGAGGGAAAAGTCTGCAAATGGTGAATAAATATTTTTAAAGGATCTCGGTTTCTCACATAGTAAAGTAAATGCAAATCAGAACAAGATACCAATCTTAAATTACTTTATTGGCAACAGATAGTTTGATAAAGGGTACTTTGGGAATTTTGAGAAACATTCTCAAACACTTTTGTTAAAATGTCATTTAATGCGCTCTTTCTGGGTGACAATTTGGTAATTTCTATGAATACAGAAAACACACATACCCCTTAATTCAGTCCCCACTGCATAAGAATTTCCCTGTAGACATGCTGGCAAGACTTGTCAAGATAAGAACAAAGATGTTCTTATAACGTTATTGGTAATAGTCATAAAACTACACACACATTAAACAAAGCCCTAGAGACCACCAAAATTATATACATCAGAGGTAATTGGTTAACTAAATTGAGGCACATCCTGACAAAAGACTTTTTCATGCAGTCACTAAAAAGAGAAAGATACAGTTACATTGCAGTGAAGGAATAATCTTGTATTCAGTGAGAAAAAAGCAAATAACTGCAGAGTGGCATTTTTTTGTGCTGAAACAAACAGAAATATATAAGAAATAAGTATGTGTAGTGACTTTGTGTTTTTGAAAGATTCATAAGAAGCTAACAAAGGCATTTAGCCCGTAGAGAAAGAACTACGACAGGGAGGGCAGCCTTCCACTTTCACTTTTCGTTTTGGAACGTTTTGCAGGTAAAATTTTTTAATCTCACAAATGTGTTTCCTTTCATTTTATAAACTGTTCAATGTGGACCATCAGCGATGGAAGATGCGGTCCACATTTTTGTTTGCTTTGTGTTTCTCTAGGATAAGAAAAGCAAATGTTACACTTAAAAATACTGTGAAGTCAATAAAACGGAAGAGTTAGACTGTGTAGATGCATGTTCACTGACACAGAAAGCTGTAAGGACATATTAAGGAAGTCAACAGCAATACAACATGCATAGTATGATTCCACTTGTGCAAAATAGTGTCTGCACATGTGAATGTCAACCATCCGGAGACACCCGGGAAGATGAGATCCAAGTGTGAGGGGGTCACACATTCAGCTTTGTAAGCATTTTGAATGGCTTTAATTTTCTCAAATGAAGATGAATCATCTTTGAACAGAGGAAGGAAAACAAAAATTTTGTAAAGGCTTGATTGCACATTAGAAGCTGAGCTAGAAGCAGGAGGAAAGGATAAGAAAATGACTGAAATAAAGTTATCTAAACTGAGGAGCTGCCTGCTATGGCAATTCAGCAGAAAAGCTAAGTGTCCTGAAACTGGGAGATTAAACTAAGAATCTGGCAGGAGGGACAGAGTGTTCCCCAGGGCAGAGGAGAAACCTGAGCTGGCCAGCTTTAGCATAAACAAAAGCTGCTCTGCAGAGCCATGTAAAGAAAAAAAAAAAAAAAAGAAAGATAGAAAAATGAAAGAGAAAGCAGCTTTTTAAAGACGTATGTTCACCATACAAATCCCTCTTAATAAGGCAGGAAGCCTATTGCTTAGAACAGTTTTACCACAAATGATAGTTTCAAAGCTCCATACTAAAGCAAATACACTGTCAAATAAAGCTGAAAGTGTATGTCATTTTTATAAGCTTTTATGAAATCAAGTGAATGCACAGAAAAAAGTTTTAGAGGAATAGGCACAGCAGCACTGAAGAAAGGAAATTGGGGATTCAGATGGGCAGGCAGGCAAAGGTGATTTAACTAACCTAGTCTGTAGTGCTTTTAATTTTTTTAATAAAAGGAAGATATTCATAAATTCTTTTTATTATGGTAAAATACAGAGTAACAGAAAATTTATCATTATAACCACTTTTAAGTGTCCAGCCCAATGGAATTAGGACATTCACAATGCTGTATAACCATCACCAGACTATCCATTTCCAGAATTTCATCATCCCAAATAGAAGTTCTGTACGCATTAAATAATAACTCCCCTTTCCCCTCTCCTCCGGCCCTGAAAACTTCTTTTTTTATGTCGCTATGAATTTGCCTATGCTGGTGGGATCAAGCAATATTTGTTCTTCAGTGTCTGGTATGTTTCACTTAGTATAATATTTTCCAGGTTTATCAGTGTTGTGGCATGTAACAAAATTTTACTCCTTATGGCTGAATCATGCACTGTATGTATATATACCACTTTTTAAAAAATCTGTGCATCTGCTGATGGACTTTTGGGTTGTTCTAGCTTTTAGCTATTATAAAGAATGCTGTAAGGAAGATTAGTGGGTAAGTTGCTATTTGAATCCTTGCTCTCAATTTTTCTGGGCAAACACCAAGGAGTAGAATTGCTGGATCATACGGTAATTCTCTGTCTAACTTTTTGAGAAAGTGCCAAACTATTTTCCACAGCTGCTGCACCATTTTACATTCCCACCAGTAATGCACCAAGGGTTCCAGTTTCTACAGATCCTTTCCAAAACTTGTCTTCTGTCTTAAAAAAAAAAATAGCTATCCTAAGGGATGTGAACTAGTATCTCATTGTGGTTTGGATTTGCATTTTCACCTATTTTTCCATGCATGACTTTTAATTAAAGAATTAACTATTTAGAAAAAGGAAGGAAGGGAATAGGATATTTTTTCTTCATTCACAAACTAGAGATACTTCCTTAAGCTCTGTGAAGCTGTCTTGCACATTGCTTTATCCTCAGCCCCAAACTTGATGCCTGGCACCTAGCAAGCACCCAAAAAATACAGAATTCACCAGGTGCAGAAAAGATTACATGAGTCTGTCAATTAATCATGAGATTAATGTACATTCTGGGATGGTAAGTCTGTGAAGACATGCCATCTTAAGAGATATATACACACAAATTTCTGAAATGAACATCATTATTTTGGAAATCTTGGGGAAGTAGCGTATTTCAGAAGAAATCCAGGATGACATTATTAACAGTTTTGAGGAAAGCCATTATTCATCTGATTATTTTCTGGGTTACCAAGTAAGGACAGGGTACTTATCAGGTATTCTCATATCATACCAGCAGGAACACTGCTTCCTGAGTTTAGGCAGGATGGTTGATGAAAAAGACATATACAATCAGAACACTGTTGGACTCCTAACGTCATATCACTATTTTTAGGCTTGAATGTCAGTTATTAATGTTAGTCACTTTTTCATAAATTTTACAAAAAAATAGGCATTTCAGATTTTGTCCAATGAGTTCATCAACCCATAGGTGTCTGTTATTTATTGTAAATGGCTAGCATCCATTACCTCTCCCCCAGCTAAGAGATGGGGACTATTCAGCTTGTACCCCGATTCCCTTCCTAAAATTTCAAGGTACAATAAACTATTCCTCTCTTTCCTCCTCAAACTGAGAATCTGTTTGAATTCACTGAGGCTTGACCAGGCCTCAGATGCCTTTGGGGGTGAAGAAAGGGAGGAGGCTGTTGGTGCTAGGAAAAGGGTGCGAGGATGGAAGCTGCCTGCATTCCCTTCCTCCTTGAATTAATGTGTACAAGTTCCCCAGATGTGAGTCAAATAGCCCAGGGGCTGGCATCCCCAGGAAGATCCTCCAGAAAAGGATCCCCCACCAACACAGGGTTGTGTGTTAGATTATCCCTGGGACTGTTGGGGTGTCTAGAAGAAACAAGTTGAGACTGAAAACTCCCAAGTTAGGGGGTTGTCAGGGCAGGCCTCCAGAGAGTGCAGTCCAAGAATGAGAGCTGGCATCCTGACTTCACACAATGGGAGACCTGTTACTGAAGCAGCAACATCCCGCAGAGAGATCACCCAACTCTTCAGATAGTCTTGCAAAAAATGCTTTCTTCCTCCTCCTCAGCCTGGCTCAGGAGAGAGAGCCAAGCGGAGAGAAGAGGAGTGACAATACTACCCTCTCCAATAAGAGCTATTAAAGACAGAAGTTCACCTGCACCCGGAGAATAGGAAGAGCTATGAATTAAATATGAAATTAAAGATTCAGAATAGTCAGACCCAACTCAGCACTTGCAATGAAACTGGATGAATTACAGAAAGTGACTGCAAAGTTGGGTCCAGAGAATCTGGAATCTGCTCTCGAGAAAGGCAGATGGTGGTTACTGCGGGAGAAATAAAAGTGTTTCATGTTCATATCTCACAAGTTGAAACCTCTGAGACTGGTGATGTGTTTAGCATAATTTATAATTGTTTCCTAGTTCACTGTCTCCCCTGTACTCTGTAAGCACTGTGAGATCACAGTCTATCTGGTTCACTTTGTATCCCTAGAGTATAGTATGGTTGCTCAGCAACAATTTGTGAGTGAAGACTTATTATGTGAAATGTTTACAGGATAAACGATGTGATGCCTGGGATTTGCTTTGCAATCATTCAGGAAGGTAGGCCTGAGACAGCGAGAGGGTGGGACATAAGCAAAACCAGATTGAAAATTACTGAAGTTGGGTGATGGACACATGAGGTTCATACTTCTCTTCCCTTTTTCTAACTTTTTAAAAACTGTAGTAAAATATACATAATTCATCTTTAAATGTATATATTATATATATACTGTAGATAGATCATACATATATGTTCATTTACACAACCTAGAACAATACACACTAATTCATACTTACCTTTATATTTAAACATTTACACTATGTTATAGGACTGAATGCTAGTGTTCCCCCAAAATTTCTAACCTGAATTTCTAACCCACAATGCAATGCCATTTGGAGATGGGGCCTTGGTGAAGCAACTATGGTGAGATTGGACTAGGTCATGAGGGGGACTTCATGTTTAAAAAAAGGGGGGGTGCCCAGCGCTGTGGCGCAGTAGGTTAATCCTCTGCCTGCGGCACCAGTATCCCATATGGGCACTGGTTCTAGTCCCAGATGCTCCTCTTCCAATCCAGCTCTCTGCTGTGGCCTGGGAGAGCAGTGGAGGATGGCCCAAGTCCTTGGGCCCCTGCACCCACATGGGAGACTGGAGGAGGCTCCTGGCTTCGGATCAGTGCAGCTCTGGCTGTGGCAGTCATTTGGGGAGTGGACCGGTGGATGGAAGACCTCTTTCTCTGTCTCTCCTTCTGTCTGTAACTCTAACTTTCAAAAAAATAAATAAAATCTTAAAAAAAAGAAGAAGAAGAAAGAAAGAAAAAGGGAAATGGAGAGATCTTTCACTCTCTCCCTGCATGCACACACTGAAGCAAAACACCATAGGGCACAGTGATACGTTGGCTATCTACAAACCAAGGAGAGAACAGCTCTGTCCAGGAACTAACTGGCCAGTACTTTCATCTCAGACTTCCTAACCTCCAGGTCTATGAGAAAATACATTTCTGTACCTTCAGCCACCCAGCCTGTAGTTTTCATTTTCAACGGCAGCGCAAGCTGAGACATGGGGTTATTAGGAAGCTGCTGAAAGGGATAGGATTCGTACTTTTTTGAGTGTGGAGAAAGGAACAAGAGGACAGAGTAGATTCAGGACGACTGCACAGGAAGCTACAACAGTGGGCTGCGCTAGTGGTGGTCTTAGTCCAGCTAGGCTCCTAACAGCAGAGGCCAAAACAAATGGATGGAAAAAAAAAAAACATTTAGGAGATAAAATAGACACAGTTTGTTAACGAGAAAAACCAAGCACCATGCTGAAGTTTCTCACTTGAGCCATTGTCAGCTGCTGATACCACTGACTGAGGCAGGGAACACAGAAGGGGAGCAGATTTTTTTTTTTTTTTTGAGAGAGAGAAAGAGTTTATATGGTTGTAAGGGGTATAGGCTTGAGTCTGGTTTTAGACATATGCAACTTGGGGCTGGCACTGTGGTATAGTGGGTAAAGCCGCTACCTGCAGTGCCAGCATCCCATATGGGCGCCAGTTTGAGTCTGGGCAGCTCCACTTCCGATCTAGCTCTCTGGTATGGCCTGGGAGAGCAGTAGAAGATGGCCCAAGTCCTTGGGCCCCTGCACCCACGTGGGAGACCCGGAAGAAACTCCTGGCTCCTGGCTTCGGATTGGCGCAGCTCAGGCTGTTGCGGCCATGTGAGGAGTGAACCAGCGGATGATGGAAGACCTCTCTCTCTGCCTCTCTGTAACACTGCCTTTCAAATAAACAAATCTTAAAAAAAAAAAAAAGACATATGCAACTTGAGAGGCTTCAATAGACACTTGGATAGCTATATACAACTGGAGCTTTAAGGACGGGGCTAGACATAAACTTATGGGCGGCACTGGCATGAATCATTGAAGCTATAGGAGCAGTTGAGATTATGCAGGGAGAAGATACAGGAGACAGCCAAGGAGACTAAAGGGAAATGATAGGAGAGGTGCAAACTCATAGCAACCTAAGAAGAGTGTTTCAAGAAACAGGGAATTGACTAAATGAAATGTTCAATGGCATTCGCTGATGATAACGTACTGAATTTAAAAATAAATAAATAAATAATGAATCCCTTCAAACCAAGGATGACTTCACCTCCTAGTACTGAACCCACTGGATTAGATTTCACCCATTTTGGACTAGAAAATCTGAACTCTGCTGGCCATAAACCCCCTATCAGCCAGAGCTGTGATTCCCAAAGTGTGGTCCCCAGACCAGCAACATCAACATCACCCAGACACTTATTAGAAATGCAATTCTGGGGGTCCCACCCCCCAAAATTCACTTTCTCAATCTGACACTGGTGCATGGCCCTGCAATCTGCGTTTTTAACAAGCCCCCTGGTGATTCTGATGCTTAGCTAAAGTTCGAGAACCACTGTGGCGGACATTGCAAAGACAGCACTTAGCACTTACGCTAAACACATTTTTGACTCACCACTAACACATTTTGCAAAGTTGTTGGAGCCTGAGTAAGTTTTGTCCATGCCCCATATTTATTGTGACAATACATCTTGATTTTGATATCCTTGCCCTACAACCAGCCAAGTACCTACCATTTCTCCCTCTGTTGGAGACACTGTTTTCTTCTTTGTAATTTCTGCCTGCGCACAACATCTACGTGTTCACGGCCTGCACTACGTCATGGCTTCTCTTTGGGCGCGTTCTCAGCCTCTCCTCCTTATAGCTACTGGCCAACGCTGTAGATGTGAGTGGAAATATCTGAGAGACACATACTGCCAGTGAAAGTGCAAGTCGGGGCAATTTAGGAGGGTAATTTACCATCGCCTACCCCAGCAACGATAAACACACAGCCTTTGACCCCATGATTCCACTTGTAGGTATTTATCCTAGGGCTACCCTTGCACGTGTGCACGAAGAAGTGGGGTCTCTGTCCCCTACGCCAGTCTTCTAGAAGACAGGTCATTTAGAGGCCTGCTCACGCTCAGAGGTCGGGTCAACTGGAGGCCCCTCTGCCCCCTCAGGCAAAGGTCGGGTCACCTATTCTTGGGGACTCCTCCCGGTCAGGGGCCCAGCCCACCCACTTCCCTTCACACTTCGGTCAGCTGGGAAGCCCCAACAGCATTGGCGTCTGGTATGCCCGCCTCGACACCGGCCCAAACCAGCTGCAACTCGTTTTCCTTCTCTCTCGCCCGCGTCTCTTCTAAGGAAGGGAGGATGGGCGGCCCCGCAGAACACAGGGCCCTCGGCCCCGACCCGGCCGCCGGCTGCGCGCCGCGCGCCAACCGCCGCCGGCCACCGGTGGGCGGGGCGGGGATGGTGGGCGTGGCTCGGGGCGGGAAGGGGCGGGGCCTGCGGGGTGATGGCCCTGGTTGTCGCCGCCGCCGCCGCCGCCGCTGCTGCCACCGCCCTCTGGGTCGCCGGCCGGCCGCCCGCGTGCTGGCTCGGCTGGGGCCCGCAGCCATGGAGGACTTCATCGTGATCTCGGACGACAGCGGCTCCGAGAGCTACGGAGGAGCCACTTCAGGCCGGACGCGGAGGCTCCGCCGGGCCCTGTCCCGGACCCCCGGCGCGCTGCCGCGCCGGACTGTGGTGAGTGAGCCAGGCGCGGTTTGCCGAGCCCGGCCGCGGGCCCCGAGGGTCGCTTCGGCTCGGACTGTGCCTCTTGAGACCCTGCCCGGGGCCCGCCGCCTGCCCCTGGCGCCTCACAGCTGCAGCGCTTCCCGCCTTGCCGCCTTCCCAGCCTCTCGGGCCTCGAGGAGCGTGGCGGGGGCAGGCCTCCGGAGCTCAGCGCTCAAGCCCGAGCGGCCTGAGGCTGGAGAGTGGACGGCGGCCGAGTCCCTGGACGGCGGCCTGGTGAGGCGATCGGTGGTCCTCGGCCCGGCGTCGGACGCCCCCGGCGCTTGGACTACGGGGGCTGGGGGCTGGGCCGCTGCCGCTACCGCTACCGCTACCCAGACTTCGAGGCGGGGACGTGGGGGCGCGTAATTGTTTGGCTTGTGGTGGGCACAGATGTGCGCAGCGAGGTAAGAGGAGCCCAGGCCAGGCGGGAGGGAAGCATGGGCCTGGGCCAGATGATGGCTGCGCTCCAGGGCCTGGCTGCTCAGTTAGGGGCCCGGCCTCGGAGTTGTGCAGGAGAGCGATTCATTTCACTTAGCAGGCATGTGCAGGGTGCCAAGCCTGCGGGAATAGGGAAGGCAACATCTTGCCCCATTTCTTCTTCCTTCTAGTCCCTTCGTTTTTGTCAGGTGCATAAAATTGTCTTTGCCTTTCCAGACTCCTTCCCAGACACTTACTGAACCCCTACTAAGAGCCAGATGCTCTGGGGGCTGGGGAACAATGGAGAGAGCACAGCACCCACACACCACAGCACCTATCCAGGAAATGATCGATCCTACAAGTGGGTCCTGCGAACAAGCTTCCTCTGAGAAGACCATCAACAGTCTCCCCAGCCACACCCCAGAAATAATTGTCAAGCTGATGCTATGTGTGCAGATCTTCAGTTTAAGGAAAACACGGTGCTTCGTGTGCAAATGTCCATCCTAGATAAGCGCCCTAGCTTCTGCTCCCTCCCATTCCCTTTCCAGTCAGTTTGCAGCCCCTAAGCCTCCACTGTGCAGTCGGTCAGTGTCCCAAGTACAGTGCTAAGTGCTAGGTGATCCCCGAGCAATGAATGGTGAGCAGAACGTGTTAACGCACGGTGCTGTGTTGCCATGGTCCAAGCAAGAGGGATTCTCGCAATATCTCAGTAAAAATTTAGTTGAATTGTACCCAATTCATTGTACTTGTCTGATGAGGTGGGCACATGAGATTTTCAAGGTAGAAACGACCTGCCTTCATGAATGAATGGATGTATCTAGCGCCACAGCAAGTTACGCGGGACACAGCATGCATAATAAATGTTGGATGAAAGTACGACTGAAGGAATGGAGGGGCAAGAGAGAGAGAGAGAGGAGCACAGCAGATAGATGGTTCCTGGCGCAGGCAACACTAAACTCCGTTTGGACCAACTGGATTTAAAATGCTATTGGAAAATACGGGAGGTGGGTGGGGCCAGCTCAGAGGAGTGGCGCTCTCCAGGAAAGTCCGCACTGGGAGATGTTTGGCAGTCATCCCAACAGGAAAGCTATTGAAGGCCAAGTACTGACTGAGGTCATCAAGCAACAGTTTAGAGAGGGAGAGAGTGGGAGTCACCGCAGGGTAACAACTGCTCTTTCTCCAGGTTCCTCCTCCCTGTTGCCTGTTGTCTCAGTCCCCCTTTCTACCCGCTTAACCAGGTGTTTTTTTCCCTCATTGATCCAGCTTCCATAAGTGCACAGTGGTGATCCCTGTCCCAGGCTGTTGTGTCCCACACACACACGCGCGCACGCGCACACACACACGGATATGAATGTATTCTCTCTCTGTCGCCGTCCCCTAAGGTTGCCCAAGGTAACATTTTGATCTTGAGCCTTTTGAGTTGAATAGAAATGAAGGGCAGGTTCCAGAGAGCAGGACTTCATTTCAGTCTTGCTTCTCTGGATATTGGCGGGTGCTTCAAAAAGCTCATGGTAGAAAGAATTAAAAGGCAAATTTATTTTGGTGCAGAAAAATTTTGGGAATTTCATTCATAAAAGTTGTCTTCAAAAAGTTCTTGGAAGAGTGTGCTTGGATTTCAAAGACGTTTCATTCCAAATAAACTTATCTTTTAATGCCCTTTTCCATGAACTTTTTGAAGTCCATCTCTATGAAAATGCCAACCTTGTTTCTCCTTTTATTTTTCTTGCAAATTAGATAAAGGTGGTGGGATAACCATGATAAAGATCGAAGACATTGAGAGACTTGCAAGGTTATAAAAGCCTACAGTCTTTTTCTAACTTTTCCTGAAGGCTCTGAGGTCAGCAAGACCTCTGTTAAAATCAAGGTCCCCCACAGAGCAGCTGGGTGAGCTTTGGCAGATTCTATCACGTCTCTGTTTTTGAGCTTGAGAATATTAGTATCTACGTACCAAGATTTTTAAGAGGCTTTTATATTTTTAAAATTTTGTATTTATTTGAAAAGCAGAGAGCCAGAGACACAGATCTTCTGATCACTGGTTCGCTCCCCAGTGTCTGCAACAGCCAGAGTTGGGCCAGGCTGAAGACAGGAGCCTGGAACTCAATTGGAGTCTCCCATGTGAGCATCAGGAATCCATGTACTTGAGCCATCACCTGCTGCACCCCCAGGATGGACATTAGCAGGAAGCTGGAATCAGAAGCAGAGCCAGGACTTGAACCAGGCACTCTGATATGGGATGCAAACAACATCTTTTTTTTTTTTTTTTTTTTTTTTTTTTAAGATTTATTTATTTATTTGAAAGGCAGAGTTATGCAGAGGCAGAGGCAGAGAAAGAGAGGTCTGCCATCTGCTGGCTCACTCCCTAAATGGCTGCAGAGATAGGAGCTGGGCCGATCTGAAGCCTGGAGCCAGGAGCTTCTTCCGGGTTTCCCACGCAGGTCCAGGGGCCCAAGGACTTGGGCCATCTTCTGCTGCTTTCCCAGGCCACAGCAGAGAGCTGGATTGGAAGTGGAGCAGCCAGGACTTGAACAGGCGCCCATATGGGATGCCAGCACTGTAAATGGCAGTTTTACCCACTATGCCACAGTGCCAGCATCTTAACAGCAACTTCTGTTTTAAACACCTGCTCTGGTAAGACTTTTGATGAGGCAGTGCAAAGAAAATGTCCAGCATAAATCACTTTTGCTATTCTTTGTGTTGTTTCTAAGCCAGTCCTGACCTTCTCAACTTTGGCAGGCAAAGAAATAAAAGAAACAAGTTTTATATTTTTTATTATTTTTTTTATAAATAATGACTAAGGGGAAATAACTTACATGAATTTTGGAAATAAGAAAGCCATCTCTAATGCTGTAGTTTGACATTTCTGAACTCCTGGTTCTTAACCCAGACTTTAGATTTCATGGAGTTGGTGACATGTGTCTGTGTTTTTGATAGTACTTACAAAAGCAGAACATTTTCAGATAATCAATTATTTTTGGTTAACCTATTATAAAAATTTAGAAGTACATAAAAATATTAAAATTGCCCTTAATCTCACCATCCCCAGATCATCAATGTTAATATTATCATGTATGGGCCGGCGCCACAGCTCAATAGCCTGCGGCGCCAGCACACCAGGTTCTAGTCCTGGTCGGGGTGCCAGATTCTGTCCCAGTTGCTCCTCTTCCAGTCCAGCTCTCTGCTGTGGCCCGGGAGTGCAGTGGAGGATGACCCAAGTGCTTGGGCCCTGCACCCACATGGGAGACCAGGAGGAAGCACCTGGCTCCTGGCTTCGGATCAGCACAGTGAGTGCGCTGGCTGCAGCAGCCTTGGGGGGTGAACCAATGGTAAAGGAAGACCTTTCTCTCTGTCTCTCTCTCTCTCTTACTGTCCACTCTGCCTGTCAAAAAAAAAATATATTATCATGTATGCCTGTCAAACTGGCACATGGGGGCCAGCATTGTGGCATAATGGGTAAAGCCACTTCTTGCAATGTTAGCATCCCATATGGGCTCTGGTTCATGTCTCAGCTCCTCCACTTCAATCCAGCTCCCCACCAATGGCCTAGGAAAGCAGCAGAAAATAGCCCAAGTCGTTGGGCCCCTGCCATCCACCAGGGAGACCTAGAAGAAGCTCCTGGCTCCTGGCTCCTGGCTCCTGGCTTCTACCTGGCCCAGCACTGGCTATTGTGTCCTTCTGGGGAGTGAACCAGCAGATGGAAATCTGTCTCTCTGCCTCTCATCTTTCTGTGTAATTTTGACTTTCAAATAAATAAAATCTTAAAAAAATTTGCATTCATACATGTACCACACCACTACATATCTATAATACTGCCTCCATTTATGTTTTTTGCAAAATGAAGCCTTACTATATATGTAGGCCTTTTTAGCTTTTTTTCTCAATATATTTTATAACTCATTCCTTACCAAGAAACATATATACCTTCATAAATATTTTAATGTATTTCCTTATATAGATTTATTTTATGATGTATTAATAGAATATATGCCTTTATTTCTAAAGTTTCTTTTATTTATATTTGTTTATAACAACTCCATGAAAAAAAAGGCCCTTATAAGTAGTATGTTTTTAAAGATTTATTTTTTACTTATTTGAAAGGCAGAATTACAGAGAGGAAGGGGGAGAGAGAGAGAGAGAGAGAGAGTTCCTATCTGCTGGTTCACTCCCCAGATGGCTGCAGTGATCAGGGCTGGGCCAGGCTGAAGCCAGGAGCCCAGAGCTTCCGGATCTCCAATGTAGGGGCATGCTGCTTTCCCAGGTGCATCAGCAGGAAACTGGATCAGAAGAGGAGCAGCTGCGTCTTGGCATTGCTGGCAGAGGCTTAACCTGCTATGCCACAGTGCTAGCCCTGTAAATAATATTTTTAACCTCATTGTTTAATTCATAAGCAAAATGTCTGAATTAAAAGGTATGAACTGGGTGGTGGATATTTGGCCAAGTGCTTAAGACACCTGCATCCCATATTGCAGCGCCTAGGTTCCGATACCCACCTCTAGGTCCTGATTCCAGCTTCCTACTAGTACAGACCCTGGATGACAGCAGTAGTGGCCCAAGTAATTGAGTTTCTGCCACCCTTAGCTGGGACCTGAGTTGAGTTCCTGGCACCTGACTGGCTTGGCCCAGTCCTGGCTGTTGCAGGCATTTGGGAGAGTGAACTAGCAAAATGGAGCTTTCTATGTCTCTCTTTCTCTTTCTCAGATTTTTTTTTAAGTATGAACTGCTTTCAAGGCATTGATACATGTTGCCAAAATTCCTACAGCTATTGTGCACCAATTACAGTCTCACCAGCAGTATTTCGTCAATCATACCCTTTTCTCCACTACCTGGTTATCATGATGTGTGTTTTGCTATATACATGATTCTTGTGAATCTAAGTAAATTGGAATTTTAATTATGACTAATGTAACTATGCTTTGATAGTAACTCCATTTTGAGCTTTCTCTTGTAATACAAGCCATCACTGAGCCCAGTGGCTAGCTCATAGTAAGTACACTGGTTGATAGCCACGTTGACAACTCTATGCCAGTAGTTTTGGTCAGGGACTTTTCCCTCCACAGTTAACATCTAGAAATGAAGATAATACACCTTCTGGGGCAATAACTGTCTTCAGTGTGCTGTTGGAGATACAGCTTACAGTGACTCCAGTCTGTATAAGAATTCCCTCTGAAAAGGTAGCAGCCCCCAGAGCTGCTGCTCTGCTGGAGTGAGAGCCCCTGTCTTGCGTTGCTGACAGCTCGATGTTTGAGTGTCACCTTGAAGAGCCATGTTTTCTCAGTCCGCATGGGAAATTTCCTCTGGACACGCAGTGTTTGGTCCATTACTCGCGCTCTGTATTCAATAGGTTTCTTTTACCTTTTTTGCCTATCTTTTCATGTATTCCTTTTGCTCATTTTTTTTCTATTCTACTTTTGTGTGCAATGCAATACACTGATTATTTGAGGAGCTATCTTTGCCTCACTTGGTTTGTCATTAGATTAAAGGCTAAGAGGACCTTCCCTTCTTGGAAAGATTATAATCTTTGAGGTTGAAATTGTCACCAGGTATTGGGGAAACAGGGCCAATCTGGCTGGTGTAGCATGGCGCTGGTAATCCCCAGGAATTGTCAATTTACTCAGTAAATATTTATTGAACATTTATTATATTTGTGTACCAGGCCCTTATAGGTGCTGAGAATACATCTGTGAATAAAACCAAGTCCCTACTCTGGTGGAAATTTCATTTAACAAGGGGATACACAGTAAACAGCCACGTAAATGTTCTGTCAGGTGATAACTCAGGGTATTTTTGTTCTTTTTCCCTTAAATGACTTGATAGATTCTGTGAGCTGCCGGGGTTTTAATTTTTTTCTTTGATTATGATGTGTTCATTAAGTAATACTGATTGAGTACGTGCTCTAACTCTGGGGTCCAGAGGTGACAAGATGACAATGGAACTATTTTCCATTGAGGAAAGATAGGCAGGAAACAGGTAAGTGGGCAGTGCATTAGTAACTTGGAGAGGGCTGGGATTGTATTGTAAGAGGTGTGGTATTAAGATATTTTAGTTTCCATCCATGGTTCCTTGTTTACAGCTCCTTAGCCATTGTAATTTCCAAAGTTACTACAGTGATATTATCTTTTGCTAAAATATTTGGCCTTCCTGCAACAACTTCAGAGTATAAGGGAGAGATAGTCTTTCATCATTTATAACAAGCCCATTCAAACACAACTAAAGTTAGTGAGGCAATTTCTTCCAACTTTCAATTGATTGATTTTCATTGTCTTTACAGAAGTTTTAAATTTTTGTATAGCCAGTTCTGTCACTTTTTTCCTTTATGATTTCTTTGTTTTGTGCTTATAAAAGCTTTTCTCCTAAGTTTATATAAAATGTTTCATGTGGGGAGCAACTGGGAGCAACTCGGACTAGACTAAGTTACTGGAATTAAGACTTATTCTATGCATCTGCTCTCCCACAATATGGCGCTGGGAGAGGAGGAAACAGCTTCTACACAGCTGCCTCCAGTTCAACCAATAAACTGTAGGACCTGCTCCTGATTGGAGGAGAGCAGCGTACTCGGCATGTGGGTAGCAGAGTTGGGATTGGTGGAAGAGGACTATAAAGGAGGAGAGAGACAACAGGCACCAGGAACATCTAAGAGGAACACCTGTGCAGCCCCCGAGAGAGCCGGCCGGCGGTGTGCTGCTCCCCTGCGGAAGTGGGGAAAGCGGCAGGGGGCCCGCCCCTCCACGGAGGTGGAGGGATGGTAGCCAACCCGGGAAGAACCAGCAGCAAACCCGGGGAGGGCCGAGCAGACGAAAGAACAGCGCAGGGTCCTGTGTCATTCCTCCGCGAAGAGGGGGAGCGACAGTTTCACATTTAAAAAAAAAACTTTTTAATTTATTGGAGAGGGAGAGAAACAGACAGAGCTTCTCTCCTTTGGTTAACACTGCAAATGCCCACAATATCTCCAGGCTGGGCTCTGAAGCCAAGAGGCAGGAACTCAATCCGGGCCTCCCACATCAGTAGCAAGAACCCAGTTACTTAAGGCATCACTGCTGCCTCCCAGGGCCCATATTAACTGGAAGCTGGAGTCAGAAACAGGAGCCAAGCCTCATAGCCAGGCATTCCAATATTGTACGTCTTAACCAGTAGGACAAAACCCACACCCTGTTTATTTTAATATTTATTCTTTAAATGTAATTAGTTTCCAAAAAAATAAAATGATAATGTAATTTTTTTCTCTCTAGATGGTTAGCTAGTTGTCACACATAATTATCCATTTTTAATTTTTTAAATTTGTTTTAAAGGCAGACAGAGACAGAGATCTTCCATCCATTGGTTCACTCACCCAATGCCTGTGATAGTTGGGATTAGCCCAGGTTAAAGCCAGGAGCCTGGAACTCAATCCGTGTTTCCTACTTGGTAGGTTCCCAAATATTAGAGCCATCACCTGCAGCTGCCTCCCAGGTATGCTTTAGCAGAGAGCTAGAACAGGAAGCAGAGAGAGGGCCTAAACCCAGGCATTTTGATATGGGATACAGGTGTCCCAATTGCGGTCTTCTGAGCCAAACACTGCACTAGTACCTTTATCAAATGATAAGCTCTCATATGTTTCTTTTTTTTACATTTTTTTTTTTTTTTGACAGGCAGAGTGGACAGTGAGAGACAGAGAAAGGTCTTCCTTTTGCCGTTGGTTCACCCTCCAATGGCCGCCACGGCCGGTGTGCTGCAGCCAGCACATCGCGCTGATCCGAAGGCAGGAGCCAGGTGCTTCTCCTGGTCTCCCATGGGGTGCAGGGCCCAAGCACTTGGGCCATCCTCCACTGCACTCCCGGGCCACAGCAGAGAGCTGGCCTGGAAGAGGGGCAACCGGGACAGAATCCGGTGCCCCGACCGGGACTAGAACCCGGTGTGCCAGCGCCCCAAGGTGGAGGATTAGCCTATTGAGCTGCAGCGCCAGTCCAAGCTCTTATATGTTTTTATATCTATTTTTGGACTTTCTCCTCTGTGTCTGTGCATAATATTTTAATTACAAACAGAAAACTTTATTGCTTTTCCTTCTAAGAATTTTGCCAAGTTAATTTTACGTTTGTTCTTTCAAATAACTTTAATTCAACCAACTTCCTAATAATTTCTACCTTTAAAATTATATTAAATTGGGACTGGCACTTTGGCATAGTAGGGTAAGCCTCTACATGTGGCGCTGGCATCTCATATGGGTGCCGGTTCAAGTCCTGGCTGCTCCACTTCCGATATAGCTCCTGCTGATGGCCCCAGAAAGCAGTAGAAGATGGCCCGGGGTGCTTGGGCCTCTGTACCCACATGGGAGACCCAGAAGATGCTCCTGGCTCCTGGCTTCGGATGGGCCCAACTCCGGCCATTGCGACCATTTAGGGAATGAACCAGCGCATGGAAGATCTCTTTCTCTCTCTCTCTCCCTCTCTCTCTCTCTCTCTCTCTGTAACTCTGCCTTTCAAATAATAAATCTTTAAAAAAATTGTACTAAATTTAGAAACCTGTAGTTTTGTTTATTTAATAACATTTAACATGTTTACATGTGTGTATTTTTTCTTTATGATTTTTACTTTGATTTTATGTTTAGAAAGATTTACCCATCCTGAGACCTTCCTATTATTTCTTTATTATTGTTCTTTTACCATATTATTCTTAGCATTTAGTTCTTTAATTCATCTGAAATGTTTTATATGACATGAAGTGTAATTAACAATTTCCATATACTGTATTGTCTTGTTCTAAAACAGCACGCAATCTCAAGATTTGGTGCCAATTTTAGTAACATTTTCTGGAAAAAATAAACATTACCACATGTGAAATGTGCATCTTAATTGTAAGATGCATCCTAATTCTACCTGTAATGAGTGAAACATTCTGGATATTAGAATTTTAATATAATTTCTCCCCTATAGCATATTTTACACTAAATTATTTTATATGCTTGTGTCTCTAGGTTTTTTCATATGTTTTCACTGATTTCTGTATTCTCAATGCAACAACTATATTGTTTTATTGTTGTGATTTGATAATACTTTTGGGTATTTAGTAGAGTGGTCACCTCTCCTTCCTTTTTTTCCCAAAAAAATTCTTGGCTTTTTGTGCCCATTTATTCCTCCAAATGATTTTTAGGGTTATTTTGTCAAAAACTACATCCAATCAAATTTGTTTGGGCCAGGTAGTTCTTTATTGTAAGGGATTGTCCTGTGCACTGTAGGATGTTTGACAGCATCACTAGCCACCAGCCAGGAGCAGTACCCCAAATTATGATAACCAAAAGTTCATAGGTAGACTCAGTATTGTCAGGATGTCAGTTCTTCCCATCTTGATCTATAGATTCAGTGCATTCTGAATGAAAATCCCAAAATTCACACTGTGGATATCAATAAACTGATTCTAAAGTTTATGTGGAGAGGCAAAAGACTCAGAGGAGCTAACTCAATATTGCATGAAAAGAGTCAGAGGGCTAACACTACCCAGCACAAGAAATAGACCCTCATGAATTTATCATGTGTGATTTAACAGTGAGGACACATACTGCAAAATGTGTTGTTAAGTGATTCTTACCTGAACCTCATTCACCGTGGCCTCTTGTTGCAATCAAGACTCACGATTTATGAGGCTGTTGCTAATGTAGCAGTATATGTTAGATTAATGTATGTTTTATAGTACATTTTGTATAACTAGAATGAGTAGCCTCTAAAATAATGATTAAAAAATAGTAAATCCATAAACCAGCAACATAGTCATGTATTATCATCATCAATATTATGTACTAGACATAATTATATGGGCTGTAGTGTTAGCTGGCAGTGCAGTAGGTTTAGGTACACCAGTGTCACCACAAACACATGGATAATGCATTGCTAGCACATTACAACAGCTACAGTATCACCATGTAACAGAAATTTTTCAGATTCATTGTAGTCATTCTTTTATGGTGGAAAAACATATTTAGAAGTAACTAACTGGACTCAGTTTAGATGACCCCAATGTTGTTGGCTACATCCAAAGCATCATAATTAGGAGCCAGTAAAACATGTGCCTTCTCTCCACCAGGGCAGGTCAGGCTATTGACCTTGGCCACATCAGTGTCATAGCATTCCTTCACAGCCTGTTTCACTTGGTGCTTGTCCAGCCTTGACATCCACAATGAACGTGAGTGTGATGTTTTCTGTCTTCGTTGTCCACTCAGTGGTCAAGCTTTTTCCTACTGGAGGGCACTTTTTCGCAGATATTTGGGCAGCTGCTGGACCTCTTTGTGGCTGTGAACGCATTTCAGCACTGCCATCTTGGCCTTCAAAGCCTTTTTCTGGCTTTGGCTTTGGGAGAGACAGGCAATTCCTTCTTCACCTTCAGCACCATCTTGGCAAAAAGCTCCATTGTATTTTTATGGGAGCACCATCATATAGGCAGTCTGTAATTGAACTAAAATGTTCCTATGTGATACATGGCTGTATAGTCAACTGATCTTTCACGAAGCATTAAGACAAAATAGAGCAAAGATAGTTTTTTCAACAAGTGGTGCTATATATCCACATGCAAAAAATATAAATAGACACAGACCTTTTATACTTAACAAAAATTAATTCACATACCTAACTGTAACATGTAAAACTTCTTATACAAAATTATAAATTTAAACTTAGAGATGGTAATGACTTTTTAGATATGCCACCAATAAGGCATAATCTGTGAAAGAAATAATAAGCTTAACTTCCCTAAAATTAAAAGAGAATCACGATGTTGAAAGAATGAAAAGACAAACTATAGACTGGAAAAAATATTTGCTAGTGGCACATCTGGTAAAGGATTGTATCCAAAGTCTAGAAAGTTTTCTTCAGGCTCAATGATGAGAAAACAGATAACTCAAATTTTGAAAAGTAGGTGAAAGACTTTAACAGAGAGCTCCCCAAAGAAGATATACAAATGGCAAGTATGCATATGAAAAGATGCTTAATATCAAATGTCATTAGAGAATTACAGATTTAGACAGATACCACTATTCGATTATTAGAATAGCCAAAATCCAAAACACTGACAACACCAAATGGTGAGGATGTGGAGCAGTAAGAACTCATTAATTGTTGGTAGCCATGCAAAATGACACAGCCATGTTGGAAGAGAGCTTGACAGTTTCTTACAAACTAAACATACTCTTTCCATACAATCCAGCAGTCATGCTCCTTGGTATTTACCCAAATGAATTGAAAACTTACGTATCCATACCAAGCTGCACATGGGTGTGTGTAGCAACTTTATTTGTAATTGCCAAAATTTGGAAACAGCTGTAGGTGAATGGAAAGTAAACTGGCACACATAGACACTGAAATAAACACTCAACTCTAAAAAGAAATGCATTATCAAATCATGAAAAATCGTGGAGAAAACTGAAAAGCCTAAGTCTAGGTGAAAGACACTAGTCTGAAAACACCATAGAATGTACTATATAGTTGCAACTGGATGACCTTCTGGAAAAGGTAAAACTATGAACACAGAAAAAACAATCAGTGGTTGAGTTGGATGGAGAAGGATTGAATAGGTGGCACACAGAGCATTACTAGGGCAATGAAGCTGTACTATTTGATACTTCATTGACGAATGCATGTCATTATACATTTGTCAAACCCATAGGTTACATGACACCAGTAGTGAACCCTAATGTAAACTAATGAGTTTGAGTGATAGCAATATGTCAGTGTAGGCTCATTGATTAAGAAGTTTATTAATTTTGAAAAGTCAGGGGCAGGTGTTTGGCACAGCAGTTGAGATGCCACTTGAAATGCCCATGTGCCATATCAGAGTGACTGGGTTCAAATCTCAGCTGTGCTTTCAATTCTGGTTTCTGACTAATGCACACCCTAAGAGCAGCAGGTGATGGCTCAATTATCTGGGTCTCTATCGCCAACATGGGAGACCTGCGTTGAGTTCTAGGCTCCTGGCTGAGCCAGGCTTGGTGAATGAACCAACAGATGGAAGTCAATCTCTACTCCCCCAAATAAATAAATATAATTTTAAAAAATTTTAGGTTGATAAGTTAATCATGTACCTATCTGAAAAATTCAGATGCTAGAGAATCGTAAATGTATAATGAGAATTAGAGCACAGTTGGTTTCCAGCTCATTTCCTAGAGTTTTTCTGGCTTTTGTCAGGTATTTCTTTTTGTTTGTTTACTTACTTACTTGAGAGGCAAAGACAGAGCTCTCCTCTACTGGTTCACTCCCCAAATGCCTGCAGTGCCAAGACAGGGCCAACTTCATGCCAGGAGCCAGGAACTCGATCTGTGACATCCAACTACTTAAGCCCTTGCCTGCTGGCTCTCAGGATCCACATTGGTAAGAGGCTGGAACTGGGAGCCAGGCACTCTTATATGGGATGTAGGTATCTTAATTGGCATCTTAACCACTAGACCAAATATTCAACCCAACTTTATTTTTTAAAGCAGTTTCACATGGTATAAATGAAGTTTAGTGTCATTTTGTCACACTTTTCTGAAATTCTTCAGAATTTTAAATTAAGAGATTAAACCATTTAACCATGGAATTTAGCCATTCCTACAATATTGTATCTTTCTATCCAAGAGTAAATAATAGTATTTCCATGTACTTAAACAATAAGGATTTTTTTTTTTTTTAAGATTTATTTGAAAAGCAGAGCCACGAGAGAAGGAGGGAGAGAAAGAGACCAGCTTCCATCTGCTGGTTCACTCTCCAAATGGCCTCAACAGCCAGGGCTGGGCCAGGCCGGAGCCAGGAGCTTCTGCCTGGTTTCTCATGTGGATACAGGAGCCCAAGCACTTTGGTCATCCTCCACTGCTTTCCCAGATGCATTAGCAGGGAGCTGGATCTGAAGTGGAGCAGTCAGGATTCGAGCTGATGCCCACATGGGACTCTAACGTTGCAGGCACCAGCTTAATCCACTGCTATATAACACTTGCCCCAATAAGAATTCTTTCTTAAATGGGCTTTTTTTTTTTTTTTTTTTGACAGAGTGGACAGTGAGAGAGAGAGACAGAGAGAGAGGTCTTCCTTTGCCGTTGGTTCACCCTCCAATGGCCGCCGCGGCCGGCGCGCTGCGGCCGGCGCACCGCGCTGATCCGATGACAGGAGCCAGGTACTTATCCTGGTCTCCCATGGGGTGCAGGGCCCAAGCACTTGGGCCATCCTCCACTACACTCCCGGGCCACAGCAGAGAGCTGGCCTGGAAGAAGGGCAACCAGGACAGAATCCGGCGCCCCGACCGGGACTAGAACCCGGTGTGCCGGCGCCGCAAGGCGGAGGATTAGCCTAGTGAGCTACGGCACCGGCCTTAAATGGGCTTTTAAAGCCTTCTTCAAGTAGGTATTCACATTGTCACTACACTAGAAGTCCTAGTTTTGTTTCAGTTACATTCTATTTCCATTCCCTGTTATATTCTCCTCTTCCAACTACTTCCTGATTTTCATATGCTCACTAGCTTTTCTCCATAGTTTTACCACCTGTATGTACATGTCTAAATAGCATAGCTTACTTTTGCCTGTTTTTAAACTTTATATAAATGGACTCATATTGTATGTTCTTAGGCCTACTTCAGTGTCCTTCAAAATGATTTTGTAATTTTTTTTCTATGCAAGTCTTGCACATCTCTTGTTAAATGTGTCCCTAGTTACTGTACTTTGTCAGGATGGGCTAGGTTATACAGCTATCACAACCCATGTCAGTGGCCTAATAATAAAATAAACAAGTTTTATTCTCATTCATAATACATGCCCTATGCTGGGGGGTGGTGGGACCACTGCTTATCACAGTCATGTGGAGACATAGGCTGACAAAGCAGCCACTCTTGACCGTGGACAAATCCATACCAGAGAGAAAAGGAAGCTTTGGAGTACCTGTTTCCAGAAATTAAAGGATTGAATTCCAAAGTAATGTTTTACTTCCTCTCACAGTTTATTGGGCTCAGTTAGTCACATGATCCCACCTAGTCCTGGGATTCAGGAAAGGCAATTCTACAGTAAGCCAGGCTGAGAAGATTCAACAAACTAAGGAATAATTACCATGTGTACATACATATTCCTATATATTCAGATGTCACTTAACAATGGGATACATTCTGGAAACTGTGTAGAGATGAATCCTTCGTGTGCAGACCTCCTAGAGTGTGCTTACACAAACCTGGATGGTATGTGTCAATCATGTGACATGGCTCTTGATCCAACCAAGAGACAGAGGAAAAAGAGATGTATAAGGTTGCTGCCAGTTAACACAGCATACTGTTTTACAATAAACTTTTAAAAACAGAAACACAGATAGATCTTATTTTAATTGCCTTTCATTTTATTGTGATTCACAAATAGTGTGTTTTTTACAAATTGGAGATTTGTGACAACCTTGTGTTGAGCAAGTCTTTTGGTCTCACTTTCCCAATAGCATCTGCTCACTTTGTGTCTCTGTGTTTTATTTTGCTGATTATCACAATTTAATTTTAGACTTTTTTCATTATATCTGTTATGTTTGTCTGTAACGTTATCATTGTATTTGTTTCAGGGTTGCTACAATGCCCATATAAGATGACAAATAATAGATAAATGTGTGTGTTCTGACTACTGGCTAGCCATCTAACATCTCTCTCCCTCTCCCTAGGCCTCCCTATTTTCTTTTTATTTATTTGAAAGGCAGAGTTACAGAGAGAGGTCTTCCATCTGCTGGTTCACTCCTCAAGTGGCCTCAACAGCCAGAGCTAAGCAAATCCAAAACCAGGAGCCAAAAGCCCCTTCCAGGTCTCCCACACGGATGCAGAGGCCCAAGGACCTGGGCCATCCTCTGCTGCTTTTTCCAGGCATGTCAGCAGGGAGCTGATCAGAAGTGGAGCAGCTGGGATTTGAACTGGCACCCACATGGGGTGTCAGCTCTGCAGGGTAGGGCTTTATCCTGCTTCACTACAGTGCTGGCCCCTCCCTATTTTCTGAGACAACAGTTTCGACATTAGGCCAGTTAATAACCTTACTCTGTTCACGTGAAAGAAAAGTTACACATCTCTCACTTTAAATCAAAAGTTAGAGATTGTTAAGCTAAATGAAGAAGGAATGTTGAAGGAAAGCATGTCAAGACAGGCAGGAAGCTAGACCCATTGCACCAAACAGATAGCCAAGTTTGAATACAAAGGAAAAGTTCTTGAAGGAAATTAAAATTACTACTGCAACAAACACACAAATGATAAAGCGAAACAGAGTTGATGTGGCTTAACCAACTAAACTGTCACTTGAGGTGCCCACATCCCTCATCTGTGTGCCTGGGATCAAGCCCCACCTCAACTTCCAGTCCAGCTTCCTGCTAATGTGCCTGGGAGGCAGCCAATGATGACCAAAGCACTTTTCTTGCCACCCATGTGTGAAACCCAGATGAAGTCCCTGGCTGTTAGGAGCACTGGGGGAGTAAACCAGCCACTGAAAGATCCTTTTTAAATAAATAAATTAACAAAACTTTTTTAAAAAATACTGAGGCTAATGAATTTAATGTCTCAGAATTTTTTTAAAAAACAGGCAGAATGGGTAGGCATTTGGCACAGCAGTGAAGGTGCTGCTCGGGGTGTCTGCATCCTTTTCCTGAGTCCTGGTTCAAGTTCTAGCTCTACACTTCTGATTCAGCTTCCTCCTCATATGCATCCCAGGAGGCAGCATATTATGGCTGAAGTCCTTGGATCCCTACCACCTACAGAGAAGACCCAGATGGAGTTCCTGGTTCCTGGCTTCAGCCTCGTTTAGCAGGCGTTTGGGCAATGAACCACCAGATGGAAGATCTTTCTGTATCTATCTTCCTGATAAAATGAAAAGAAATCAGTAAAAATTAAAAACAAAGTAAAACATCCCTATTGCTGATATATAGAGATTTTTAGTGATCTGTATAGAAGATGAAACCAGCTACAACATTTCCTTAAGCCAAAGAATGATGTAGAGCAAGATCTTAACCATCTTTAATTCTATGAAAGCTAAGAGGGGTAAGGAAGCTGCAGAATAAAAATTTGAAGCTAGTGGATGTTGGTTCTGGAACTTTAAGAAGCCGTCTCCATAACACAAAGGAGTAAAGCAGCAAGTTTTCCAGAAGTTCTAGCCAAGTTCATTGCTGAAGGTGGCTACACTAAACCACAGGTTTTCAGTGTAGGTGAAACAGCCTTATATTAGAAGAAGATGGCATGTAGAACTTTCACAGCTGGAAAGAAGTCAACACCTGACTTCAATGCTGCCAAAGACGGGCTGGTTCTCTTGTTAGGAGCTAATGAACCTGGTGATTTTTAAATTGAAGCCAATGCTCATTTAACATTTCTGAAATCCTAGAGTTCTTAACGTTGCTACTAAACATACACTTTGCTCTATAAAGGGAACACTACGCCACAGATGACAGCACATCTGTTTACAACATGGTTTACTAATTATCTTAAGTCCTCTGTTGAGACCTAATACTCAGAAGAAATGATCTCTTTCAAAGTATTGTTGCTCATTGAAAATATATCTTATCACCCAAGAGCTGAGGCGATACACAATAACATTAGTGTTTTCATGCCTGCCAACACAACTATTCTGAAGCCCATGGATCAAGCAGTAATTTTGACTTCAAGTTTCTTTATTTGAGAGGCAGAGTTAGAGAGAGAGAGAAGGAGAGACAGAGAGAGAGAGATCTTCCATCTGCTGGTTCACTCCCCAAATGGTTGCAACAACCAGCACTAGGCCAGGCCAAAGCCAGGAGCCAGGAGCTTCTTCCAGGTCTCCCATGTGGGTGCAGGGGATTTGGGCTGTCTTCAGTTCTTGATTCTTCTGATGGATCGGGAAGGGATTCACCATCCTGGGTAACTTTAAGGACATTCATGAAGAGATGAAAGGAAGAGATGAAAATGTCAACATTAACAGTTTGGAAGAAGGGAGGACTTTCAGGGGTTCAGGACATCAGTGGAGGAAGTACTGCAGATGTGGTGGATACAGCAAGAAAACTAGATTTAGAATTAGAGACTGAGTTAGGAGTGAATCACTACAGTCTCATGATAAAACTTTAGTGGATGAGGAGTTGCTTCTTATAGATGAGCAAGAAAGTACTGTCTTGATATAGAATCTGCTCCTGGTAAAGATATTGTTGAACATTTTTGAAATGACAACGAAGAATATAAAATATTACATATTGAGCAAGTGTTTTCCTAGCAGTTAAGTTGTCACTGCTTAGGACACCCACAGCCTAGTTCAAATCCTGGCTACTCCCTTTTTTTTTTTTTTTTTTTTGACAGGCAGAGTTAGACAGAGAGAGAGACAGAGAAAGAGGTCTTCCTTCCATTTGTTCATGCCCCAAATGGCTGCTAGGGCTGGTGCACTGCGCCAATCAGAAGCCAGGATCCAGGTGCTTCCTCCTGGTCTCCCATGCGGGTGCAGGGCCCAAGCACCTGGGCCATCCTCCACTGCACTCCCGGGCCACAGCAGAGAGCTGGACTGGAAGAGGGGCAACCGGGACAGAATCCGGTGCCCCAATCGGGACTAGAACCTGGGGTCTGGCGCTGTAGGAAGAGGATTCTGGCTACTCCACTTTCAATCCAGCTTCTTGCTAATGTATACCTTGGGTCTCTGCCATCCATGGTGGCACATCTATCCACGCTTCTTCCCTCTCACAAACATTCTGTCCCTGTCAGGTGCATGGACTTGAACTACCTCTGAGGCTCACATGTTGAATATTCTGTGAATGTTATCTCACACCAAGTCTCAAAGCAGTCATTTGTTTTGAGGGTGAGGGGAAATGGTGTGTTTTTAAATTCAGGCACAACTAAGAACGGGTGCACTGAGAGTGGGCAGGGAAGAAGAGCTGGGCCAGTGCTGTGCAGAGCGAAGCAGGAGCGTGGGCGCTGGTTGCCAGGTCTTCTCTGACTTCATGTTCTGTGGCTGACTTTCAGAGGGCGCAAGGAGCTCTTCCGTAATCCCAAGGTTGTGTTTTCCCTTTACTTGTGAGCTGCGCGGGGAGACTACAGTCTGCTGTGACTTGTGGCCTCTTCAGCACTGGCCATGACCCCACTGTCTCCCAAACCTTCGCCTTGCCCCGATGAAACTGTAACATACTGGGTGAGAGACAGGAGGCTGCTGGTCATTTTGCATGAAAAAGCCTGGCAGGGCTAACGAAACTGATATTACTCTAGCTGTGTGGGTAAGTGAAAATTCAGCGGCCACTGATTCACCGTTGCCTACTAACCTTGTGCAGTGTGCTGGGCTGTTAAGGGTGGCATTAACACCATTCCACGAAGTGGACAGTGCACACTATACTGTAAGCGCCAACTCTCACAGAGTTCCAATACTTAAATATGTGCAGTTAACACTCTGAAGTATTAAAAAATACAAAGAAAAACTAAGCAAGCATTTACAGCAATACCATGAAATCTCCGGCAATTGTTTTGTTCTTTAGCACAACTTTGCAGCATTACAATGGTTGTATTGCTTTGTATTTCCTGTTTTTTACACCCTAGAGTTAAGTACTTGTACACCAAGTGTCACAGTCACTTATGTATATGAAAGGAACAACATACAGTTTTGGTGCTTAACAATATTCTTTTTTCTTTAATAAAGGATATTTGTTTGAAGGGGGGGGGCTGACTAGAATCAGATAAAACAATGACCAATCTGACAAAGCTAGGATTGATTTCAAAATATAAAATATGAGGGAAAATAGATCAGGGAAACCTCTAACCAAAAGAAGCTGGAATAGCTAGATCACACAGAATAATTAGGCCTCACTGGAAATAGCTTTACTAGAGATAAAAGGGCCACTGCATAGTAATAATTTTAAGATATAATAATTCTAAAACTATGCCTAGTAATATAAGCTTCCATAAAGCAAAAACAGATAAAAGTAAAATGTAAAAAAGGGAAGTCCAGTCATAGTGAAACATTTTGGTGGGCCTTTCTTGGGTGACAGATTGTGCAGATTAAAATCATTAAGGATACAGAAGACTTGAACATACTAAACAGCTTCAGTTAAGAATTTGTCCTACATGTGTAAACGTTAACTGCGTATGAGTTGAAGTACCACATCTCAGCCAATGTTAAATTAATGCAAAAATCTAACTAGGGGAGTGGGCATTTGGCCTGGTTCAGGTTAAGATGCTTGTTAAGACACTTGTGGTCCAAATTGGAGTACCAGGATTCCAGTTCTGTCTATTTTTGATCCCAGCTTCCTGCTAATGCACATCTTATAAGGCAGCAGGTGATGGCCCAAGTGGTTGGCCTTTGCCGCCCACCTGTGAGACCTGCACTGAGTTCCCAGCTCACAGCTTAGGCCTGGCCCCGCTCTGGCATTGTGGGCATCTGGGGAGGGAATCAGTGGATGGGAACTCTCTCAGTGTTTCACTCTTTGCCTCTCAAGTAAAAAATAAATAAAAATTAAAATAGGAAAAAACTTCCTATGACTGTAATTTAAGCATACTACCAAATAAGTTAAAAGAAGAAACCATAATAAAAATTATAGGAAACTTTAAGAACTAACAAACTAAGAGGCATCAAAACATGTGGGACATAGCAAAAGCACTGTTTTACGAAAAAACTTAGCGCTTAAGATATTTAATTGGAAAAGAATGGAAGATAATAATTGTGCTAAGCTCACAACAGAAAAAAAACATAAGGTGCTCAAAAAAGCAGAATGGGGGCTGGTGCTGTGGCACAGCGGGTTAACGCCCTGGCCTGAAGCACCGGCATCCCAAGTGGTGCCAGTTGGTTCTAGTCCCAGCTGCTCTTCTTCCGATCCAGCTCTCTGCTATGGCCTAGGAAAGCAGTAGAAGGTAGTCCAAGTCTTTGGTCCCCTGCACCCGCGTGGGAGACCTGGAAGAGGCTCCTGGCTCCTGGCTTCAGATCGACACAGCTCCGGCCGTTGCGGCCATCTGGGGAGTGAACCAGCGGATGGAAGACCTCTCTCTCTCTGTCTCTACTTCTCTCTGTAACTCTTTCAAATAAATAAAATAAATCTTAAAAAAAAAAAAAAAAAAAGCCGTGGCTCACTTGGTTAATTCTCCACTTGCAGCACCAGTGTACCATATGGGCACCGGGTTCTAGTCCCGTTGCTCCTCTTCCAGTCCAGCTCTCTGCTGTGGCCCAGGAAGGCAGTGGAGGATGGCTCAAGTGCTTGGGCTCCTGCAAACAAACAAACAGAATGGAGGAATTAATGAGTCAGAGAAAAGGCACAGAGCAACATTGTCAAAGCTTTGTTATGTTATTTATTTATTTGAAAGGCAGAGTTACAGAGAGAGAGAGGAAAGGGGAGAGGCAGAGAAAGAGATCTTCCATCTGCTGGTTAACTCCCTAAATGGCCACAATGACTGGGGCTGAAAGTGGAGCAGTGGGGCTGGTGCTGTGGCATAGCGAGAAAGGCCGCTACCTGCAGTGCCAGCATCCCATGTGGGCGCCAGTTTGAATCCCAGCTGCTCCACTTCTGATCCAGCTCTCACTATGGCCTGGGAAAGCAGTAGAAGTTGGCCCAAGAGCTTGGGCCCCTAAGTGGAAGACCCGGAAGAAGCTCCTGGCTCCTGGCTCTGGATCAACTCAGCTCTGGCCATTGAGACCATCTCGAGAGTGAACCAGCAGATGGAAGTCCTCTCTCTCTCTCTGTAACTGTCTTTCAAATAAAATAAAAAATAAATAAATAAATAAAAACTACTGAAGGTGGTAAGTATCTACAAATAAAATTATCAGAACTAAAAGAAAAGGTGGCCGGCGCCACGGCTCAATAGGCTAATCCTCCACCTAGTGGCGCCGGCACACCGGGTTCTAGCCCCAGTCGGGGCGCCGGATTCTGTCCCGGTTGCCCCTCTTCCAGGCCAGCTCTCTGCTGTGGCCAGGGAGTGCAGTGGAGGATGGCCCAAGTGCTTGGGCCCTGCACCCCATGGGAGACCAGGAGAAGCACCTGGCTCCTGCCTTCGGATCAGCGCGGTGCACTGGCCGCAGTGCACCAGTCAGTGGCAAAAGGAAGACCTTTCTCTCTGTCTCTCTCTGTCACTGTCCACTCTGACTGTGAAAAAATAAAAAATAAAATAAAAATAAAAAATAGATAAATCTCTGGAAAAATAAAACTTAGCAAAAATAAATCAAGAAACTGGGTTATTGGTACATGGATGATTTTTTATTTATTTATTTTTTGACAGGCAGAGTGGACAGTGAGAGAGAGAGAGAGAAAGGTCTTCCTTTGCCGTTGGTTCACCCTCCAATGGCCACTGTGGCCGGCGCACTGCGGCCGGCGCACCGCGCTGATCCGAAGGCAGGAACCAGGTACTTCTCCTGGTCTCCCATGTGGGTGCAGGGCCCAAGCACTTGGGTCATCCTCCACTGCACTCCCTGGCCACAGCAGAGAGCTGGCCTGAAAGAGGGGCAACCAGGACAGAATCCGGCGCCCTGACCAGGACTAGAACCTGGTGTGCCGGCGCCGCAAGGCAGAGGATTAACCTATTGAGCCGCAGCACCAGCCGTTTTTTTTTTTTTTTTTTTTTTTAATTTTTATCTTTTTCTATTTCCAGAGTTATAGAGAAAGAGAAGAAGAGACAGAGATTTTCCATTGCTGGTTCACTCCCCAAATGGCCACAATGACTAGGGCTGGGCCGACTGAAGCCAGGAGGCTGGAGCTTTATTCTGGTCTCCCACATGGGTGCAAGGGCCCAAGCGCTTGGGCCATCTTCTACTGCTTTCCCAGGTGCATCAGCAGGGAGCTGGATGGGAAGTGGAGCAGCCGGGACTCGAACCGGCACCCATATGGGATGCAGGTGCTGCAGGCCATGATTTAATCCACTGTGGTAAGCTCCAGCCCCCAATTATTTTTTTAAGTTTGAAGCCAGAAACCCTGAGCTGCTTCTAGGTCTCCCGTGTGGGTGCAGCAGCCCAAGCACTTGGGCCATCTTCTGCTGCTTTCCCAGGCCACAGCAGAGAGCTGGATGGAAGTGCAGCAGCCAGGTCTTGAACCTGGCACCCACATGGGATGCTGATGTTGCAGGCGGCAGCTTTACAGACTACATGGGTGATTACTATATTATTCTCCCTACTTTTCTTACATTTGAAATTTCCACATGAAAATATATTTTAAAATTTACTTAAGAAGTAATATAAAATCAAATTTTTTCTTCAACAAATATAAATAAAAGCAGAGGTTGGTGTTGTAGTGCAGTGGGTTAAGCTGTTGCCTGTAACACTTGCATACCATATGAACAGCAGTTTGAGTCCCCGCTGCTCTACTTCCAACCAAGCTCCTTGCTAATGAGCCTGGGAAAGCAATGGAAGAGGCACAAGTGCTTGGGCCCTTGCACCCATGTAGGAGACTTGGATGGAGTTCCAGCTTCTGGCTTCTGCTTGGCTCAGCCCAACCAAGGCAGCCATTTGGGGAGTGAACCAATGGATGGAAGACCTTTCTCTCTGTCTCTCCTTTCTGTCTGTAATTCTGCTTTTCAAATAAATAAATCTTAAAACAAAGATATAAAATCAGTAAAATTTTTCCTTTCAAAAAATGCCAGACCCAAGTGATTTAAAAATCAGAGTTCTGACAAAATTTTGTGGAAAAAATAATTCCAATTTTATACAAGCTATTCAAAGTATAATGAAAAATAGATAATATCACTAACTCATATAAGTTAGCATAAACTTGATCCTGAACTAAAAGTACAAGAAGTAAATTACTTATGAACATAGATGTAAAAACTCTAAACAAAATTCTGTTAAATAAGTCCAGCATAACCAAAGGGAATTTATCGTAAAAGTCATGTTCAGTTTAACATTAGGAGGAAAAAGAAAAAATGTAATTCACCACATAAATGAGAAAATTACAGGTATTCTACAGAGGCCAGAGGAAGCCTCTGAGAGCATTCAGCAGCCATTCTTAAAGAGAAAAGAAAACTCACGTTACCCACACTGGAACGTTGAAAACACTCCCTTCAAAATCAGGAACACAAGGAAGATGCCTGCTGTCACTAACAGCGTCATACAGGCATTGCTCACCAGTGCAGAAAGGGAAGAAGAAGATTTAAAAGGACAAAGGTTAGAAAGAATAACATTGTCCCTCATGGATAATTATGTACATTAAAAAAATCTATACAGAGATAGAATAAGAGTGTTCAGCAGGATTGCCAGATTAAAAAAATATATCAGTAATTGGGGCCAGTGCCGTGGAGTAGCAAGTAAAGCTTGCCACCTGTGGTGCCAGCATCCCATATGGCCATGGGTTCAAGTCCTGGCTACTCCACTCCCAATCCAGCTCCTTGCTAATGCGCCTGGGAAAGCAGTGGAGGATGGTTCAAGTCCTTGGGCCCCCGCACCCACATGGGAGACCTGGAAGAAGCTTCTGGCTCCTGGCTTTGACCTGGCCCAGCACTGGCTGTTGCAGGCATTTGGGGAGTGAAACAGTAGATGGAGGATTTCTCTCTCTCTCTTTCTCTGTAACTCTGCCTTTCAAATAAATAAATAAAACTTTTAGAAATTAATAATTAAAAAATTCCAACAATACCACCATTTGGTCTAATTCCCATGTTGTACAACTCTAGGGAAAAAAACACATTAAATTCTATATGATTCATACTCCTAGGGCAAAATTCCAGCTACAACATAAATAGCATTTGGTATGCACAGAGTTGGCCCTCTGTATTCATGGGTTCCACATCTGTGGATTCAATCCACCTCAATTCACAAATATTTGGGGGAAAAATTTGCACTGAAACATACAGACTTTTTTTCTTATCATTATTCCTTACCCAATACAGTATATAGTTTATATTAGGTATTATAAGTTATCTAGAGATGACAAAGTATATGGAAGGATGTGTGGTAGGCTATATGCAAACACTACATCATTTTATATGAGACCGAGCACCCATACATTTTGGTATCCATGGGCAAGGAGGGTCTGGAATCATGCCCCATGCACACTGAGGGGTGACTGTATTTAAAGGTGTATAGGTGTAGAGTCACGCACTGCATAATGATGTTTCCATCTGCAGTGGGCTGTATATATAATGACACCATAACAGTGTAATGGAGCTATGATGTCATAGCCTTCTTAATGTCCTAGTGCAATGCATTACTAGTGTGTATGGTAATGCTGGTGTAAAAAAAAAAAAAAAAAAACTGTGCTACCCTTTTTTTTTTTAAGATTTATTTATTTATTTGAAAGCCAGAATTACACAGACAGAGGAGAGGCAGAGAAGTCTTCCATCTGCTGGTTCACTCCTTAATTGGCCACAATGGCCGGAGCTGTGCCGATCTGAAGCCAGGAGCCGGGAACTTCTTCCGGGTCTTTCATCTGCTGGTTCACTCCCCAAATGACTTCAATGGCCACAGCTGGACTGATCCGAAGCCAGGGGCCAGGAGCTTCTTCAGGGTCTCCCACTTAGGTGCAGGGGCCCAAGCACTTGGGCCATCTTCTACTCCTTTCCTAGGTCATTAGCAAAGAGGTAGATCAGATGAGGAGCAGCCAGGACATGAACTGGTGCCCATAGTGGGTACTGGAGCTTCAGGCTGAGGCTTAGCCTGCTACACCACAGAGCTGGTTCCAAGAATAATTATTTTTATTTAGTTAGTTAGTTTATTTGGTAATTTTTTGGAAAAGTAGATCACTGAATTATTTTTCTGTGGTTATTGGTCTATTCATCTTATCATTTCTTAAATAGGTTTGGTAGTTTATTCTCTAATTATTTCAGCTAAGTTTTTAAATTTAATAGGATAAGATTTTATAAAACATATTTTATACTAAATTTTAATCTTCACTATAGATGTTATTATATTCCATTTTTTATTCCTAATGTCCATTTAAGTTGATCAGATTTGTATGTTTTATCAGTCTTTTCAAAAAACCACCTTTTGGTGGTTTTTGATCAATTCTACTTGTTTTTCTTTTTTAATTCTATTTATTTCTCCATTTATCTTTTTTTTAAGATTTATTTATTTGTTTGAAAGGCAGAGTTACAGAGAGGCAAATGTGGAAAAAAGGTAGAGACAGAGAGAGAGGTCTTCCATCTGCTGGTTCACTCCCCAGGTGGCTGCAACAGCCGGAGCTGCAGCAATCCGAAGCCAAGAGCCAGGAGCTTCTTCTGGGTCTCCCACATAGGTGCAGGGATCCAAGCACTTGGGCTGTCTTCTATTGGTTTCTCAGGCCACAACAGAGAGCTGGATCAGAAGTGGAGTAGCTGGAACTTGAACCAATGCCCATATGATATGGGATGCTGGCACCACAGGCAGTGGCTTCACCTGCTGTGCCACAGCACTGGCCCTGATTCTCCATTTATCTTTTAAAAATATTTTTCCTCAGAGTGTGCATTTGGCACAGCTGTTAAGATGCCTCTTAGGATGCACACATCTCATATGTGAGTGTCTCAGATTGAGTCCCTGTCCCACTCCAATTATATGCACTTGCTAACTTTAGCACACCCTGAGAGTCAGCAGGTGATGGCCCGAGTAGTTGGATCCCTGCCAACCATGTGAGAGACTTTTGAGCATCGAGTTCCAAGCTCCTGGCTTTGGCTTGTTGTGGACATTTGGGGAGTAAACCAGCAAATGGGAGGTCAATACAGTCTCTCTCTCTCTCTCTCTCTCTCTCTCTCTCTCTCTCAAATGCATAAAATACATTTTAATAAAATAAAATCTGTTCCTTTGTTCTTCCTCCCCCCATCCTTCCCTCTGACTTTTTTTTTTTTTGTCCAATTTAGATTTTTTTTTGCCATAGGGTTTTTTTTTTTTTACATTCTACTTAATTCATGTGTTATATTTCTTAATTAAAGATACTTAAGGTTTTGGATCATTTTCTGTAAATAGCTTTGGGAACAACCCCATTGTTTTTGTTTGGTTGATTTTACAATTTTAACCTAATTTGTTCTTCATAGGTAAGGTATTCCTAGGGTTCAAAATTCAAAAGGTACAAAAACATAAACAGTGACATTTCTCTGCCCTAGAGCTACTCAGTTTCTCTCAATCTCTCTCTCTCTATCTCTATCTCTCTCTATCTATCTCCCTCTCTCCCTCTCTCCCTTTCTTCCTCTCTCTCATAATATTTTCTTTATTTACAAGTTAGAATCATCAGACAAAGTACAGGAGACCAAATAGGGAGATCACTGGAGCTCCCAGTGCCCCAAATGGTGCAGAAGAAAAAAAAAAAAAAAAAGTCACTGTGAAAAAAAAAAAAAAACCCTCCCCCTGTTCTCCTACCCATAAAAGCTGAGGAGCTCATGGCCTTAACCCGCCAACCTTACCTATCTTAAAATAAATTAGAACAACTAACCTCACAACAGGGCCTTAGACGTGAACAGGGCAGCAGTGACTCAGGTGACCCCTCATAGGCCCTGCCCACTCCCACCCTGTATCCCTGCCTGCTCAATTTCTCTTTCTGCCTATCTTCAATTTTCTTGAGTGTCCTCATGAGGTATTCTGTGTATAAACAAGCAAATGCAAGCATTTCTGTTTTTTTCCTTGTCCCATATCATAATGGCATACTGAACACAGTTCTACATCTTGCCATTTCTTTCATACATCTGTGTTATAGTTTCATATAAGTCATAAAGAGTTTCCCTATTTGTTGCATTGAATACCAGAAATTGTTTAACCAGTCCTGTGTTGCTCATAAGTTCTGAAAAGTACTGAATTCATCATTAATTTCTTTTTAAAATTTATTTATTTATTTGAAAGGCAGAGTTTCAGAGAGAGGAAGATCCTCCATTCCCTGGTTCACTCTCCAAATGGCCGCAATGATGGGGGCCGGGCCAGGCCAAAGCCAGGAGCTTCTTCCGGGTCTTCTGCATGGATGCAGGGGTCCAAGCAGTTGGGCCATCCTCTGCTGCTTTTCCAGGCACATTATCAGGGACCTGGATAGGAAGTGGAGCAGATGGGACTCAAACCGTTGCCATATGGGATGCCCTCACCACAGGCAACAGCCTTACCCGCGATGCCACAGCACCAGCTCTATCATTAATTTCTCAATAGTCTATGATTTAGTTTTGAGCTCATTTCTGAACCTGGAATTATATAGAAATTTTTTTTAATTTCCAAGTAATTTCTTTTGTTCAGTTTGTTTTGCTATTTTTCATTTTTTAGCATTGTTTTATGAAAAGCGACCTATATGACTTTTCTTTTTTACACTACATTAAAATGTTATTTGTTATAATACATGATCAAGTCTTACAAGTCTTCTGTGTGTTCAGCTGTATGTCTGTTAAGTTTATGGGGCCAGTGTTGTGGCATAGTGAGTAAAGCCACCACCCGCGACACCAGCATCCCTTATTGGTGCCAGTTTGAGCCCTGGCTGCTCCACTTCCAATCCAGCTCTTTGCTAATGGCCTAAGAAAGCAGCAGAAGATGGCCCAAGTACTTGGGCACACTGAACCCACAAGGGAGACCCAGAAGAATCTCCAGGCTCTTGGCTTCATACCAGCCCAGCTCCAGCCTTTGTGGCCATTTGGGAAGTGAACCAGCAATTGAAGATCTCTCTATATAGAGATGGGATAGGGATAGGGATAGGGATAGGGATAGGGATAGGGATAGGGATAGGGATAGGGATAGGGATACGGATACAGATACAGATACGGATAGGGATGGAAAGAGAGAGAGAGAGAGAGAGAGAGAGATGGCACTTGGGCCATCTTCTGCTGCTTTCTTTTATTTATTTGAAAGAGTTACACAAAGAGAGGAGAGGCAGAGAGAGAGACAGACAGACAGAGGTCTTCCATCCACTGGCTCAGGGCCGCAACGGCCGGAGCTGCACTGATCCGAAGCCAGGAGCCAGGAGCTTCTTCCGGGTCTCCCACATGGTTGCAGGGGCTCAAGGACTTGTGTCGCTCCCCGTCTTCGTGGAGGAACGACACAGGACCCTGCGCTGTTCTTTTGTCTGCTCGGCCCTCCCTGGGTTTGCTGCTGGTTCTTCCTGGGTTGGCTACTGTCCCTTCCACCTCCGTGGAAGGGCGGTTCCCCCTGGCCACTTTCCCCACTTCCACGGGGGAGCGGCACACCGCCGGCCGGCTCTCTCGGGGGCTGCACAGGTGTTCCTTCAGATGTTCCCCTTAGATGTTCCTGGTGCATGCCGTCTCTCTCCTCTTTTATAGTCCTCCTCCGCCAGTCCCAACTCGGCTGCCCACACGCCGAGTACGCTGCTCTCCTCCAATCAGGAGCAGGATCAGCTCCTGGAGGTCATCACTCAAGTTGGCAAGAGGCAGCTGCGTAGAAGCTGTTTTCTCCTCTCCCAGCGCCATATTGTGGGAGAGCAGATGCATAGAATAAGTCTTAATTCCAGTAACTCAGTCCAGTCCGGGTTGCTCCCCACAGACTTGGACCATCTTCTATGGCTTTCCCAGGCCATAGCAGAGAGCTGGATCTGAAGAGGAGCAGCCAGGACTAGAACCGGTGCCCCTATGGGATGCCGGCACTTCAGGCCAGGGCTTTAACCCACTGCGCCACAGTGCCGGCCCCTTCTGTTGGTTTCTTAGGCCATTAGCAAAGAGCTAGATTGGAAATGGAGCGGCCAGGGCTCAAACTGGCACCCATAAGGGATGCTGGTGTCGCGGATGGTGGCTTTACTCACTATGCCACAACGCCAGCCCCATAAACTTGATTTAATAGACATACAGCTGAACACACAGAAGACTTGTAAGACTGATCATGTATTATAACAAATAACATTTTAATGTAGTGTAAAAAAGAAAAATCATAGGTCGCTTTTCATAAAACAATGCTTTTCATAAAACAATGCTGTGTAAAATGAAAAATAGCAAAATAAACTGAACATATATTATTATATATTATATATAAAACACTGCCTTTCAAATAAACAAATCTTTTTAAAAAATCAAGTTCATAATGATAATTCATATTCTCTATATTAGTTATATGGCTGCTAATGCTGAGGGAACAGTAAAGTTCTCCAATTCTAGTTGTGGTTTATTTCAGACTCTTGAATTTTTAACTATCTTTGATCTTTTGCTGCTATACTGTGCTATGATGGTAATATCTTTGAAAATCATATGCTTTTTCATATAAAGCAACTATTGTACTAATTCTTCAATTATTCATGTTTCTTGTTTTATTTTTATTTGTATTTGTTTCATTTATTTGTCATCTCTTTGTGTCTTTTTGTTTAAATTGTGTATCTTTGCAGGGGTTATTAATGTTTAATGCTAGACAAAAAATTAATATTAAATAGGTCCACAGACATACATGACTTTTTAAATTAATTTTAAAAGTAATTTTAAAAATTAATAGTAGCCAGAACTGTGGTGTTGCAGGTTAAGAGTGCCCATATGGGTGCCTGTTCAAGTCCCAGCTACTCCTCTTCAGATCCAGCTCCCTGCTAATGCACCTGGAAAAGCAGCAGAAGATGGCCCAGTGCTTGGGCCCCTGCACCCACATGGGAGACCTAGAAGAAGCTCTTGGCTCCTGACTTCAAATTGGCCCAGCTCCAGCCATTGTGGCCATTTGAGGAGTGAACCAGCAGATGGAAGACTTCTCTCTCTGTTTCTCCCTTTCTCTCTCTAACTCTGCCTCTCAAATAAATAAATCTTTTTTTAAAAAAAAAGTAATTAATAGACTCTTTAATCTTACCATATGACTACTGAAGTTGGTAAAGCACTCTAAGTGACAGATCTTGGCCACCTGATTAGACCATTGACTCCTGCGTCCCAGCAGCAATAGACATTTAAAACACAAGAGGGACAGGCATTTGACACAGTGCTAAGTCACTGCTTGGGATGCCCACATCACATATCAGAGTGCCTGGTATGGGTCCCACTCCTCTACTTCCAATCCAGCTTCCTGCTAATGGAAACCCTGGGAGGCAGCATATGATGGGACATGTACTTGGGTCCCTGCCAACCACATGGGAGACCCAGATTAAATTCCAGGCTTCTGGTTTTTGGCTTGGCCCAGCCATGGCTCTTGTAGACATCTGGGGAGTGAATCAGTAGACAGAAGAACTCTCTCTACCTTTCAAACAAATGAAAATTAATTAATTTTTAATGCCCACAAGAAGAAAACATTGAACATTCTACCATACTAAGCCATTGAACCAATCATGAGATGCAGTGAAATACTAAGATAGTCATTTAAACTGAGATAACTTAAAACTTATAGGATGTTGCTAGAATAATACAAAACTCTCATGTCTCTTACCTCAGATTCACAAATTAATATTTTACCATATTCATCATATTCCCCTGGTTCTCTGTGTGTGGGTGTGTGTGTTTGTGTTTTTTCTTAACCATCTAAGAATAACTTGTAGGGACCGACACTGTGGCATAGCAGGTAATGTCACTGCCTGCAGTGCCGGAATCCCATATGAGCACTGGTTTGGTTGAGCCCTGGCCACTCTACTTCCTGTCCAGCTCCCTGCTGGTATGCCTATGAAGGCAGCAGAGTTTGGACCCAGTTCAAGGGCCCTTGCACCCATGTGGGAGACCCGGAAGAAGCTCCTGGCTCCTGGCTTCAGATCAGCCCAGTTCTGGCCATTGTAGCCATTTGGGGAGTGTCTCTCTCTCTCTGCCTCTTGCCCCCCCATAACTGTCTTTCAAATAAAATAAATAAATCTTTAAAAAATGAAAAGAATAACTTGTAAACATCATGTATTGACATATAAATACTTTGTAAGAAGGACATTTACAGCTGGTGCTGTGGCTCACTAGGCTAATCCTCCACCTGTGGCGCCGGCACCCCGGGTTCTAGTCCCGGTTGGGGCACCGGGTACTAGTCCTGGTTACTCCTCTTCCAGTCCAGCTCTTTGCTGTGGCCCGGGAAGGCAGTGGAGGATGGCCCAGGTCCTTGGGCCCTGCACCCGCATGGGAGACCAGGAGGAAGCACCTGGCTCCTGGTTTTGGATCAGCGCAGCGCACTGGCTGCAATGCACTGGCCGTAGCGGCCACATGGGGGGGTGAACCAACGGAAAAAGGAAGACCTTTCTCTCTCTCTCTCTCTCACTGTCTAACTCTGCCTGTCAAAAAATAATAAAAAAAATAAAATAAAAAAGGACATTTACTTACATGGTATAGTTTTTCAAAGATTTTATTTATTTGAGAGGCAGAGTTACAGACAAAGGGAGAGACAAAGAGAAAGGTCTTCTGTCCGCTGGTCTTGCATCCAAATGGCTGCAACGGCCAAAGTTGGGCCAGTCCAAAGCCAGGAGCCAGGAGCTTCCTCCAGGTCTCCCACGCGGATGCAGGGGCCCAAGGACTTGGGCCATCTTCTACTGTTTTCCCAGGCCATAGCAGAGAGCTGGATCAGAAGAGGAGCAGCAGGGACTAGATCTGGCCAGCACCCATATGGGATGCCAGCGCCGCAGGCAGAGAATTAACCTACTATACCACAGCGCCAGCCCCATACTTATTCTTATAGTTGAAATCAAATCCAAATAAGGATGCTGTTACTGAGTGATATGATCTAAAGCTTCTACTGCTTTCCCAGGCCATTAGCAGGGAGCTGGATCAGAATTGAAGTAGCCAGGACTCAAACTGGCATCCATATGAGAAGCTGGCACCAAGGCAGAAACTTAACCTACTATGCCACAGTGCTGTGCCCGCCACCTTTTTTAAAGATTTATTTATCTGAGAGGCAGAGTTACAGACAGAGAAGGAGGGACAGAGAGTTATAGTTTTGTATCTTATACTTACATACATATATATATTACATATATATGTGTGTGTGTGTGTGTGTTAATTTTGATACAAGTGTGAGAAACAACCTCATGTGTCCACTTAAAGGAAGGACTCAGACTCAGGAAGTGCAGCAAAAGTGAGACTTTATCAACTATTTTGCAAGATCAGGTGCCTGGTGGGCCAGCACACCCCATGCAGTCTCATCAAGCAATTTATTCCCTAGTGCACGGCTCCTTCCCCCACTTTCTCACTGGCTGAATACTATGGGGTACAGTCTTCCCAGCATTTGCTTCAGCTATTTTGGCTACTCCTAGCATACTGTTTGCCTAAGAACTTTCCCAGGTACATGTAACCTAGCTGTTATGCTAGCTAGCTGCTTGTACCTTTCACACTAACTAGTTGTCTATTCACAGCTAAACACCTTACTTTGAAAATAAACAAAATGTTTACTACTCACACAAGGCATGAGACTTAGATCAAGGTTCATATTTTTGCCTATGGGTGTCTGGTTTCTTCAGCACCATTTGTTGAATTACTATTTTGATTCATAAATTGACCCAGTTTGGGCTAGTAGGAAACTCTTTTCAGTGATGATTTTTAAATAGGCACTGTGGAGGAGAAATATTGAGCCAGTAGCTGGGGACTGGTGGGTAGCATAGCAAGTTAAGCCACCACTCATGACCCCAGTGTCCCATATGAGCACTGGTTCAAGTCCTGGCTACTCTATTTCCAATCCAACTCCCTGCTAATGCACCTAGGAAAGCAGTGGAGGATGTCCCAAATGCTTGGGCCCCTGCCATGCATTTGGGAGACCAGAAGAAATTACTGGCTCCTGGCTTCTGCCCAGCCTGGCCCCAGCTGTTGTAGCCATTTGGGAAATGAATCAACAGATGGAAGAGTCTCTGTCTCTCTCTCTCTCTCTCCCTCTCTCTCTGTCTCTCTCTCCCTCCCTCTCTCTTTGTAACTCTGCCTTTCAAAATAAATCTTTAAAAAAAAAAAAAAAACAAGAAACAATTAGCTGAAACTGGAATGGTGAGCAACAAATCTCACCCTCAACACCATCAGTGGAAGCTAAGCTTGGGCTAGCAGCTTACTGGTAGAGAAGAGTCTGAGATAAGCCAGTCTAAAACTTCAGAAGAAAAGTGCTCTGCTTTTTGAGCTTTAGGGTTTTTTTAGCTATCAAATATGAATAAAGTTTACCCACAAGGCTTTTGTGAGATATCTGGGTCTGAAAATAAAGTTCACTGCAACCCTGATGGACTTATTACCTAGTTTAACTCTGCAGATATCAAATGCTAGGGAACCTTACTCATTTATATTTCTCTTCCCTCAACACAACTACAAAAACTGGAAAGATAATGTGTTATCTGTGAGCAGTTAATTAAAATAAAATGTCATAGTAATGCAAATTATCTAATTATGAGTTAGGACAATGAGATGAGATGAGATGAAAAGATAAATATTATTAGATTACATTTATTTATTACTTGTGGAGTCCACAAGTAATAAATATCCTTAGGTACTAAGGATACAAGATACCAAAAAAGATGTTTGACTAATAGGAGGAAGATAATCAAATACTCTTCAAAATTCTCTGTGGTATACACTGTATGTTATTAGTAAGTACAGTGTGCTATGGAATCATCAGAGGGGAGCAGCCAACTCTTTCCAAGATTTAAAAAGCAATACACTTGGATTCCCCTTCCAATCTTTGAAACTGCTTTCCATGCCAGTTAAAATACTTCATGTGGGCTAAATGAAAAATCTGGCAAAGGTGAGGGAGGAATCATCTAGTCTTAGAAGATAGCTACATTGGGGCTGGTATCATGGCGTAGCAGGTAAAGCCAGCTCCTGCCATGCCAGCATCCCATATGGGTGACTGTTCAAATCCTGGCTCCTCCACTTCTTGTCCAGATCCCTGCTAATGGCCTGGGAAAACAGTGGAAGATGGTCCAAGTCCTTGGGCCCCTGCATCCATGTGAGAAACCTGATAAAGCTCAGCCTGGTCCAGCCCCAGCCATTGTGGCCATCTGGGGAGTGAACCAGCGGATGGAAGATCAATCTCTCTGTCTCTCCATCTCTGTAATTCTTTCAAATGAATAAATAAATAATTTCTTAAAAGCCTACATGGGGAAATCTCTGTGAGTTTGCTACTTTTTAACTGCATTCTCCAATCATTTTCAAGTTCAGTGACAGGAAGTTGAAATCTGGGGTGCCTGAAATGTCAGGGGACAAAGTCAAGGCTAGCAGAGCAAAAAGGTATCAATACCTATGTTATGCAAGGGAGACAAATCTTGCAGCTGGACTCCAGGCAAATTAAGTATCCACTTGAAGGACAACAAAGAAAAACAGGACAATTCTTAGAAGTACACAGTCAAACCTAAGGCCTACACAGAAGCAGACAAGTGTGACTTCTACTCAGAGAGGATAAAGGATAGTCAACAGAAACTGACCTTGAGTGAATCTAAGGGTTGGACTTATCAAAAGTTTGAAAACAAATATAAATATGGCCAACAAGTTAAAAAATGCGATCTTAACAGAAATGGAAACAAATTAAAGAGACAAAAAATATGGTAACTGAAATTAAAAAAAAAAATAGGCTTTACAGCAGATTGACAAAAGAAATAGTGAAGTTCAAAGTAGGTCAATAAAAACCACTCCATTTCTTTTTTTTTTTTTTTTTTTTTTTTTTTTTGACAGGCAGAGTGGACAGTGAGAGAGAGACAGAGAGAAAGGTCTTCCTTTGCCGTTGGTTCACCCTCCAATGGCCGCCGCGGCCAGTGCGCTGCGGCCGGCGCACCGCGCTGATCCGATGGCAGGAGCCAGGAGCCAGGTGCTTTTCCTGGTCTCCCATGGGGTGCAGGGCCCAAGCACCTGGGCCATCCTCCACTGCACTCCCTGGCCACAGCAGAGGGCTGGCCTGGAAGAGGGGCAACCGGGACAGAATCCGGCGCCCTGACCGGGACTAGAACCCGGTGTGCCGGCGCCGCTAGGCGGAGGATTAGCCTAGTGAGCCGCGGCGCCGGCCAAAACCACTCCATTTCAAGGTGGGGAGGAAGGGGAGATGGAGTGCAATTGAACAGAACCTGAGAAATATGTAGAACAATACCAATCAATGCAACTTAGGTCTAATTAAAGTCTCAGAGGTTAGTTATAGGTTGTAGAAAAGGCTTTAAGAAATAATGCCTGAAAGAAAATGCCCGAAATATCCTGTTTTGATGGGAAAAAATTTACATACAGAGCCAAGAAGTAAAGCAGACTCAAAGCCAGATAAACACAAAGAAAACCATACCTTAACTATCAAGAGGAAAAGGATATAGGGAACAACAGTGCAATGAATATCTGACATCTTATCAGACACTGTACAGGCCAAAGACAAGACTGACATATTCAATGATGGAAGTCTTTCAGCCAAGAATTCTGCTTCTGGCACAATTATTCTTCAAAAATAAGAAAAAAAAGACATTTTTAGATCAACAGACTGAAAGAATTTTTCACTGGTAGACTTACACTACAAGAAAGTTAAGCTTTGGGGATCTTCCATCTGCTGGTGTACGCCCCAGATAGCAGCAATGGCCAGGGCTGGGCCAGGCCAAAGCCAGGAGCCTGGAACTCCATCCAGGTCTCCTACATGAATGGCATGAGCCTAAGTACTTGGACCATCTTGCTCTGCCTTCCCAGGTGCATTATCAGGGAACAGGATCAGAAATGGTGCAACCAGAACTCAAACCAGAACTCATGGGATGCCGGCATCACAGGCAGCTTAACCTGCTGTGCCTCAATGCCAGATACTGGTTCCTGTATTTTCACTTTAAGTAATCTAGTATGTTTCTAAGCACACTGGAATAAATTGAATTTATATACTGTAGTCTCAAGAACAACCACTAAAAATATACTTAAAAAGTTATATAGTTAGAAAGCCAATAAAGGAATTAAGAAGAGAGATAGCTAGAAACTCAGTAGAGGAATTAAAATAGAATGTCCAGATAAATACGATTAGCATGAAGGGAGATGGGAAAGGAGGGTCAGAGAAGCAATGAACAGGTAGGACAAGTGGGAAGCAGTGTGATTGTAGACACAAAAGCAAACATGTTGGGACAGGGGTTGAGGCACCTCTGGTTGGACCACCACTTGAGATTCCCACATCCCAGGCTGAATTTCCAGTTTGTGTCCTAGCTCCTCTTCTTTCAATACAACTTTCTGTTAGTGCATCTTGGGAAGCAGAAGATGGTGACTTGGTGGGATATCCAGGTGGAGTTCTGGGCTCCTGGTTTTCGGCTTGGCCCAGCTGTGGCTGTTGCAGGCATTTGGAGAGTGAACCAGTGGATAGAAGATCTGGCTGGCTGGCTGGCTGGCTCTCTCTGTCAATTAGATGAAAATAAATAAGCTTTTATTTTAAAAAGCAAACATGTCAATAGTTAAGTATAAGTGAATGAAAATTCTAATTAAAAGGCAGATCATCAGACTTGACAAAAAAAAAGTGTGTACTATCTGCATGAGATGTTTCATCCATATGCAAGATAACTTGAAATACAAAGACAGAAAAACACTGAAAGTTAACAGATAGAAGGAAAATATACCATGCAAATATGTATGTGTAAAATTTTGGAGAACCTTTATTATTGCCAGAAAAAACAGACATCAGTACAAGGAGGCATAGCTGGAAACTTAAGAGAGATGCTTCCTAATGATAAAAGAGCTAATACATTAGGAATATGTAACAATTATAAGTGTAAATACATCTAATAAGCAGTTTCTGAATGAGGCCAAAACCAAGCTGAATTGCAAAGGAAAATAATCAAAGCCACACTCATAGTACTGCTCTCTCAGTAGTTGATACCACATTGAATCCCTCCAAAATTAAATAAGATCTAAAAAATACTATCAGCCACCACGACCTAACTGCTATTTATAGAACTATAACCAACAGCTGCAGAAGGAAGTGCACAGGAAGATTCACCATGTGTAAGGATGTAAAACAAGTCTCACTGTATTTCAAAGGATTAAAATCTTAACAGCATTTTCTGATTTTGATGAAAGAATTTGAACTTCATGTTCATAAAGTAACTTCGTGTTAAAAATTGTGGGATAGGCCAGTGTTATGGGTATGTGATGTTGACGTCCCATATGGGCACTGGTTCATGCCCCGGCTGCTCCACTTCAGATCCAGCTCCCTGCTAATAGCTTGAGAAAAGCAGAAGCAGATGACCCAAGTTTGGGCCTAGCCACCTACATGGGAGACCCGGATGAAACTCCTGCCTTCAGCCTGGACGAGCACTGGCTATTGCAGCCATCTGGGGAGTGAACCAGCAGATGGAAGATAATCTCTCCCTCTCTCTCTATCTCTCTCTGTCTCTCTCTAACTCTGGCTTTCAAAACAAATTAACAAATCTTTAAAAAAAAAAATGTGGGATGAAGACAAAGCAGTACTTACAGTGAAAGTTTTAGCTTAAAATGCTAGTGTTAGCCGGTGCTGTGGCTCAATAGGCTAATCCTCTGCCTGCGGTGCCAGCACACCGGGTTCTAGTCCAGTCGGGGCGCCAGATTCTGTCCCGGTTGCTCCTCTTCCAGGCCAGCTCTCTGCTGTGGCCTGGGAGTGCAGTGCTTGGGCCCTGCAACTGCATGGGAGACCTGGCTTCGGATCAGCGCAGTGCGCCGGCCGCAGCGCCAGCCGCGGCGGCCATTGGAGGGTGAACCAACGGCAAAGGAAGACCTTTCTCTCTGTCTCTCTCTCACTGTCCACTCTGCCTGTCAAAAAAAAAAAAAAAAAAAAAAAAAAAAAAAAAAACAAGCAGGCGCCACGGCTCACTAGGCTAATCCTCTGCCTTGCGGCGCCAGCACACCGAGTTCTAGACCCGGTCGGGGTGCCAGATTCTGTCCCTGTTGCCCCTCTTCCAGGCCAGCTCTCTGCTGTGGCTAGGGAGTTCAGTGGAGGATGGCCCAAGTGCTTGGGCCCTGCACCCCATGGGAGACCAGGAGAAGCACCTGGCTCCTGCCATCAGATCAGCGCGGTGCGCCGGCCGCAGCGCGCCAGCCACAGCGGACATTGGAGGATGAACCAACGGCAAAGGAAGACCTTTCTCTCTGTCTCTCTCTCTCTCTCACTATCCACTCTGCCTTTAAAAAAAAAAAAATGCTAGTGTTAGAAAAAAAATCTAGAGACCGGTGCTGTGGCACAGTGGGTTAACACCTTGGCCTGAGGCCCCAGCATCCCATATTGGTGCCAGTTCTAGTCCTGGCTGCACCTCTTCCGATCCAGCTTTCTGCTGAGGCCTGGGAAAGCAGTAGAAGATGGCCCAAGTCCTCGGGCCCCTGCACCCGCATGGGAGACCCGGAGGAAGCTCCTGGCTCCTGGCTTCCAATCGGCACAGCTCCGACCGTTGCAGCCAATTGGGGAGTGAACCATCGGATGGAAGATCTCTCGCTCTCTGCCTCTCCTCTCTCTGTGTAACTCTGACTTTCAAATAAATAAATAAATAAATCTTAAAAAAAGAAAAGAAATCTAAAATTAGTGATCTAAACTTTCAGATTAGGAAGCTAGAAAAAGAAGGGGAAATTAGGGGCCAGCACCTGTGGCGTAGCAGGTAAAGCTTCTGCCTGCAGTGCTGCCATCCTATATGGGCACCCGTTTGAGTCCTGGCTGCTCTACTTCTGATCCAGCTCTCTGCTATGGCCTGGGAAAGCAGTGGAAGATGGCCCAAGCCCCTGCATCCACATGGGGGATCAGCGCAGCTCCAGCTGTTGAGGCCATCAGGGGAGTGAACCAGCAGATGGAAGACCTTTCTCTCTCTCTCTCTCTCTGCCTCTGCCTCTCTGTAGCTCGGCCTTTCAAATAAATAAATAAATCTTTAAAAAAGGAGGGGGATTAAATCCAAAGTAGAAGGAAGGGAATAATAAAGAATAGATGAAAATGAAAAACTGGTTCCTTGAAAAGATGAATAAAATAAATAAACTAACTGATCAGGGGCAAAAAAAAATGTAGAAGATAGAAGTTACTAATACTTGGAATTAAAAAATAAGAATTGGGAGTAAATAATTCTATATACACAGTATTGCATTAAAAAGCATTAAATAATTTTATGCCGATAAACTTGATGATTTAAGTGAAACGGACAAATTCCTGGAAAAAGTCACAAAAATTAAAGAAAAGAAAAATATTTAAGCCCTATGTATACTAAGGAAATTGAATTTATAATATTTATTTGTAACTTTACTATAGCGCAAATTTCTGGTATAACCAGCTTCACTGGTAAACTCTGCCAAACATTCAAGAAAGCACATTCCAACACAACCTAAACAGAAGGATGGGAATAGTTCTCATGTCATTTTATGAGGTCAGTTTTATTCTGATGGCAAATCAGAGAAGGAAATTATAAGAGTAGAAAACAACATGCAAAAATTCATTCTAGCCAAGTGAAATTTTCCCGGGAATGCAAGGTTAATTTAATGTTAGAAAATCAATCAATATAAATTTAGACAGTACTAGAAGAAAGGAAGAAATCATGGTTGATTCAACAGGTACATAAAAAGCATTTGACAAAATTGAACAACCATTCCCAATTAAAACTCTCAGTAAACTGGAAACAAGAGAACTTCTCCAACCTCATAAAGGGCGTCCATGAAAACCCGTAGCTAACATTAGACTTGATGGAAGTCTGAAATACTTTTTTTTAATTCAAAAATAAGGTAAGAATGTCTGCACTCAACAGTTCTATTCAGAATTACACTGGATGCCTTAGCCACTGTGAGAAGGTAGAGAGAGAGAGGAAGAAAGAGAGAGAGAGAAAGGGAGAGGAAGGAAGGAAGGGAAGAAGGAAGGAAGGGAGGGAGGAAAGGAAGGAAAACAAATTGGAAAGCAAGAAGGAAAACTTACTGTGAAGAAGCGGCAAGAATGACCACCAGACCAACCAAAGCCCACATGCTGATGCATCCCTGAAGCATTAAGGGCAAACCACAGGTTGTTGGCTAAACCTGCTCCTCCAAAACCAGAACAAGCCTAAAAACACCCCTACAGAGAAGAAAGGGGGTACCCAAAGGGAAAGGGGGAGAAAGGCTGATCCTGGCAAGGATAGCGATAACCCTGCAGGAGATGGAAATGCCAAAACAGAAAAGGCCCAGAAAGCTGAACTTACTGGAGATGCTAAGTGAAATGCATGCATTTTTGAGAGCTGTATACTTTGACATACCATTTTTATCAACTTTTATGGAAATGCAGAACTCTGCTTTACCTGCTTTCCAAGCTCTGTTGTTAACACACAGAACACTTCAGGATCCTCTCCTAGGGAAGGAGCATATGTCACAGACAGAATGTATCTGAAACAGAATCAATGAGGAGGAGAACACCTTTCACTTCTAGTTGTGAAAGACTTTCTCTTGGCTCCCAGGAGGAGTTCCCTGATGCTGACATACATAGCCACCTTGTGGTGCAAAAACCCTAAAGTTTGTTTTTGTGTCTGTCTCTCCCTATCTGCCTTCAGCATAGACTTACCTCCCTTAAGGCCAGAGACTTGTTGGGACCTGACCCCCAAAAAGATCATATACTAGAATTTCAGGCAGTCTGGGCTTGCCCATGACACTATTGAGGTGGCAACCCTCAAAAGAAGCGTGTTTTTTTCTTTTTTTTCTAGATTCTGTGTCTTCACAGTGATAATTCTGCCACTTTCATTTCATTTCCTGGAAATCAGGTCAGCACACGAAAAGTTGTTAAACAAGAAAGCTAAATGTGAAATGTCAACCTTCAATTGAAAAGTTTCCTTTTCTGGGGGCTGGTGCCGTGGCAGAGTAGGTTAATCCTCCGCCTGCAGCGTCAGCATCCCATATGGGCACCGGTTCTGGTCTCGGCTGCTCTACTTCCAATCCAGCTCTCTGCTATGGCCTTGGGAAGCAAGTGAAGATGGTCCAAGTGCTTGGGCCCCTGCACCCACATGGGAGACCCAGAAGAAGCTCCTGGCTCCAGGCTTCAGATCAGCCGTTGCAGCCATTTGGGGAGTGAGCCAACAGATGGAAGACCTTTCTCTCTATCTCTCCCTCTCACTGCCTGTAACTCTACCTCTCAAATAAATAAATAAAATCTTTTAAAAAAAATAAAAGTTTCCTGTTCTGAACATCAAAGATTTTATTAGGTGTATGGTAACTTATCTGATTTTGGTAGTCCATTGAAGGAGAGATTGGAAAGTTATTTTGTACTGTTAATGGTTGTCTGCCCATGTCCTGTTTGTTAAACAATACCATGATTGTTAATGAAAAATATCTTTAATAAAAGTAGATAGTTTGGCTTACAAAGAAAAAAAAACAGAAGACTTTTATTTACAGAATATGACTGTTTATTTAGAAAACCTTAGAAATCTACCAAAAAAAAAGTTTGTTCAAATGAGTATGTGAACTTAACAAGGTCTCAAGATACAGGGTTAATATACATAAATAAATAGTATTTATCTGTACTAACAATAACCAATGAGAAAATGAGGTAAGTGGATTTCTGTTTTCAGTATCATTAAATTCTTGGGGAGAGGAGCAAGCGGGGACATGAGGGAGGGAAGGGTTAATCAAACCTGGGATAAAAACTGATCTGTAATTTTTTAAAGATTTATTTATGTGAAGGGCAGAGTTACATAGAGAGGGAGAGAGAGAGATTTTCCACCATGCACTGGTTCACTCCCCAACAGCCAGGACAGAGCCAAACCAAAGCCAGGAACCTGGAACTCCACCCAGGTATCCCACCTGGGTACAGGGGCCCACGGACTTGTGCCGTCTTCTGCTGCTTCTCCAGGTGCATTAGCTGGCAGCTGAATCAGAAGCAGAGCAGCTAGAACTTGAACCAGTGCCAAAATGGGATTCCAACATCCCAGGCAGAGACTCAGCCCACTGCACCCCAATGCCAGCCCCAATCTGGAAGATATCTATGCTGAGTCTTGAAAACCAAGACATTTCTAAATAATCAAAGAGATAATAGTCACTTCAGGTAAAAGAAAAGACATATGCAAACATTGTACAGATAGATACTTGAGAAAGCAGGGCACGTGTAGAGATCTCTACTAGTTCAGTGTGATTTGATCATGTGAGGAAGAAGAGCAACCAGAGAGGTGAAAAGAAAATGCAAGCCTTATAATGAAGGGTCTTTAAAAAAAAAAAAAAAAGATTTACTTATTTATTTGAAAGTCAGATTTACCCAGAGAGAGAAGGAGAGGCAGAGAGAGAGAAAGGTCTTCCATCCGCTGGTTCACTCCCCAGTTGGCCACAATGGCCGGAGCTGCACTGATTGAAACCAGGAGCCAGGAGCTGCTTTACCTGCTCCGCCACAGCACTGGCCCATGAAGGGCCTTTTAAGCCATACCATGGCATGTCACTTTTATCTTGTAACTCATGTGGAATTGTTAATGGCTTTTAAATGGGAGAGACATGGTAATGTCACATCGTAGCAGCGGCCGTGAGGGAGGAGCTGAGTTCAGACCTTCAGTTGCCTTTTAGCTATCCGTGTGTTCAGTTCCGCTGGTTCTCAGGGTCACCAGCAGCACGGGTGCTGTATGATTTGCTTCCTGAGCGTGAGGTCTCACAGTTCTCCACGCAACTCCTATTCCAGCATGAGGTCCATGACAATTTCTCACTTGACCCCCTAGAATCCTGTGCTGGTTTTTATAAAGATTTATTTATTTTATTTGAAAGTCAGGGTTAAAGAGAGAGAGAGAGAGAGAGAGGTCTTCCATCCACTGGTTCACTACCCAGATGGCCACAACAGCCAAGGCAGAACCAAGCCAAAACCATGATCCAGGAGCTCCATCTGGGTCTCCCACGTGGGTGGCAGAGGTCCAAACACTTGGACCATCTTCTGCTGCTTTTCCTAGGCCACCATTAGGGGGCTGGTTTGGAAAGATACAGCCAGTACGTAAACCAATACCCACATAGGATGCCAGCGTTGCAGGCGTTGGCTTTACCTGCTACACCACAATGCTGGTCCCTTCTGTGCTATTGATAGTGGTAACTATCACATCTACATGAATACTTCAAAATGTTCTTGGCATATGGAATTAAAATATAAATTTATAATGTTATAAAAATTTTTCAAATCCATGCAGTTTTTTCTGTAATGTGCATTTTCCATGAACTTTTTGAAGGCTCTGTTCATATTAAGAGAAATAACATGGGGGGTAAAAAAGAGAGAGGGAAATAACACAGGAGCTTTGGTGGCAGCAGTAGTTTTTGCCAGCCTCAGGACCCTGATGTACCAACAGCAGTGATACCCAACTCAGCGAGAAGACACTCAGAAGAGAGAGCAGTGTTTGGTGGCGTGCGGATTGATTACCTGTGGGTAGTGACTGTGTGAGCTGCCTTCTCAGTTCACCAGGAAGAGAAGTGAAGCTAGGACATTCTCCATGACTTAGTCTAGCTCAGACTTGCACTGTTGCTTTTATGACCCTTATTGTAGTCCATATCTGTTTTCAGGGTGATTACATATTGAATGAAGCTATGCATTCCCAGGCCTTAGAGGGAAATGAGACAGAACTGGGTTTGGATATCTGCTCAGCTACTTAGCTGTTCAGGCCTTATAACTTCACCCTTCTAAACTCTAGTTTCCCTTCTGTGTAAAGGAGATGATAACGCCTTCCCTAAAGGGTCCTTGTGAACATTGAAGATACCAGGTGAAGGCCGGCGCTGCGGCTCACTAGGCTAATCCTCCGCCTTGCGGTGCCAGCACACCGGGTTCTAGTCCCAGTCGGGGCGCTGGATTCTGTCCCGGTTGCCCCTCTTCCAGGCCAGCTCTCTGCTGTGGCCAGGGAGTGCAGTGGAGGATGGCCCAAGTACTTGGGCCCTGCACCCCATGGGAGACCAGGATAAGTACCTGGCTTCTGCCATCAGATCAGCGCGGTGCGCCGGCCGCAGCGTGCTGGCCGCGGTGGCCATTGGCGGGTGAACCAACGGCAAAGGAAGACCTTTCTCTCTGTCTCTCTCTCTCACTGTCCACTCTGCCTGTAAAAAAAAAAAAAAAAAATACCAGGTGAAAGCACTCAACATGTTCTTAGCACATAGGTTCTCTTGTATTACTTTTCCTTCTTATTTAGTTCCTGTTTTTGTTTATCCTTTGCTTTTCCAAACAAAGATTACTTTTTATGTTATAACTTAAGATTGGAGGATCTTCTACGCCTTGGACCAGAAAAGTCTTGCCATGACACTCACACTAGTGAGTGCATGTAACATCTGGATAACTTCAGAAGGTATAGAAACTGACAACTTTGACAGTAGCAAGATGTAGAACAAGAAAATAAACTAATGCTTATGTGTACAAGACTTATAAATTAGTAGTGAAATGGAAAAGTAAGGCAATACTCATCCTTAAAAGCTAAGACTTTAATCTTCTCAGATGAAGCTGACATTCCTTACTTAACGTGTTCTCTTCTCGAAATCCTTCAACAGGACTTCATTGACTTAACCAGAGAGACCAGACCAAGGGCAAAGGATCGCAATGGGCTCTGTGTGATCGACCTAACAAGAAGTGAGGAAGAGAATAGACCTATTGCTACTTTTGACTTGACTTTAGAACCTGTTGCTCCTTCCCAGAAGGAACCAGCAAGTCTTCAGACATGTCCCAGCCTCTCCAGCAAAGAGGTGACAGGAGGACCTGTAGACAGAAGTTCTCAGCCTGCAGCCCAGAGAATCATTAACAGTGATCCTGTGGATTTGGACCTGTTGGAAGAAACCACATTTGAAAGTCCTCTTCCCCTGCTACCATCCATCAGTCAGGACTCTGTTTATCCAGCAGAGCCAAACTGTAGCTCATCCACAGTCAAAGGGGACCTCAGTTTCATGGGAAACCTACAGCTGTCTTCAGATGGGAGTTCCCTCTCCCCAGGAGGCAATAATGGTAATAGTTGCAGCAACAACCAAAGGGCACCCTTGCCATGCCCACAGCAAGATGTGCCTTGCCTACCACAAGCCTTGCCTTGCCCGCTGAGAGCCTTGCCCTGCCCACTGAGGGCTTCACCCTGTCCACCAAGAGCCGCCTCATGCCCACCACGAGCCTTGTCATGCCCATCACAGACTGTGCAGCGCCAGCACCAAGCTTTGCCTCACCCACCTCAAGAAATGCCATGCCCTCCTCATGAAGTGCCATGCCCACAGCAGACTATGCCAGACCCACCTCAAGACGTACTGTGGCATCCTCAGCACTCAGTGAGCCAACCTCAAGATTCGGTGGGCCTGCCTCAAGATATCCCAGGCCCACCTCAAAACGTAACATATCCACAAGATGTAACACACCTTCAAGACATGCCGCAGTCACCAAGAGAGGTACCACAATCGCCAGGAGATGTGCTGCCATCACTGAGAGACCTGCCAGCATCACCAGGCGGTGTGCCAGCATCACCAGGAGGTGCACCAACATCACCAGGAGATGCACTGAAGTCACTAACAGACATACCACCATCACCAGGAGACGTGCCACCGTCACCGGGAGGCATGCCCCCATCACCGAGAGATGCGTCACCGTCACCAGGAGGCATGCCGCTAGCAGATGTGCTGCCTTCCCCTGGAAACGTGATGTGCACATCAGGAGACCTCCCACACCTACCAGGAGACTTGCATCGCTTCCCACCAGGCAGGCCTGACTCTCCCCAGAATGACGTCCAGAACCGGGACACTCCTATGGATATCTCAACTCCATCCTCTTTGAGCTGCTCTTCCAGCCCACCATCTCCACAGTCGGAAATTCCCTTAGAGAAAGTTCCTTGGCTCTCAGTCCCAGAAACCCCAGCCAGAAAAGAGATAGCACGGTCAGAGCCTGCCAACCCCAGGACTGCCCAGGTATATGCACGAACACCACAAGGTGGGCTGTTCAACAAACCATGCCTGCACAGACTGAAGTACTTCTTACGACCTCCAGTACATCACCTCTTCTTCCAGACATTGATTCCAGACAAAGACACAAGAGAGGTGAGCTCATGCATCCTCCCCTAGGGCCCAGGCATCCCTGCTGTAGGCGCAAGATAAGGTTGGCATGGCTGGAGGCCACGCATGAGAGGACAGCCAAGTATTGATGATTGTGCAGATCATTCTGCGGAGAGTAACATCAGAGTTCAGATTTCAGCCCCACACTTAAACTGGCACTGTGCAAGTCCTGCTTGGAGAGGGAGGGAGGGCCAAAGGACAGGAAGCAACTTAAAATCTGCTGCTGTCTGTGAAAACAAGTAGGTTTATTCTCCTAACAACGAAGTGTATTTAACCCCAGTTCCGTATATGATGTAAAATCACAACTGCTCCTAGATTTCTTTTCATCCTCACCCCAGCAATAAATTCAAGCTAGCTCTTGACCCTTGTATTTTCTTTATGCTCTATTTTAACAGATAAAATCATGTTATATGTAGAATTTTGAATTCTTATTTTTTAACTTTAATAAGCTTCTTCCCATATCATCAGGTTTTTTTTAAATAAAGCTTTTGTTTTTTTTGAAAAAAAATTTTAAAACATTTGAAATGCATGAAAAACTTTGCTGCCTTAAACCTGCTCCAGAAACCTCCTGTTATGTTCTGTGGAAATCCATCCTAATTTCTTTCTCTTTATCTCTACAGAACAAGGGTCAAAAATTAGAACCCATCCCTCTTCGAAGACTAAGAATGGTGACAAACACCATTGAAGAAAATTTTCCCCTGGGGACTGTGCAATTTTTGATGGACTTTGTGTCACCCCAGCATTATCCACCCAGAGAAATTGTGGCTCACATCATCCAGAAAATCCTGCTCAGTGGCTCTGAGACTGGCGATGTCCTGAAGGAGGCCTACATGCTCCTCATGAAGATTCAACAGTATGAACCCTCATGGCTGGCTCTCAGCAAAAACCTCTGGGGAACTTGGATTTAGGCCTCTGCTTCCTTGGCCTAAGCTTTATTCAGCTAACTGTTAGGGAGGGTGATTTAATATGTTAGTGTTAGATGGATTGCAACTGGTTAAAGAGAATTTAATGACTTACAGTAATTAGAAACCTGGAAATAACCAAAAATGGTGACCAGGATCCAATTTTCCACTCTGCTTTGATTCTCTTTTTGGGTTCCACGAGGTAGCCTTTAGCCTCAGGCATTTGTGACACTCTCAGTGGGAGAGTATACTTTTTTTTTTTTTTTTGACAGGCAGAGTGGACAGTAATAGAGAGATAGAGAGAAAGGTCTTCCTTTGCCGTTGGTTCATCCTCCAATGGCCGCTGCGGCTGGCACACCGCGCTGATCCGATGGCAGGAGCCAGGTACTTCTCCTGGTCTCCCATGGGGTGCAGGGCCCAAGTACTTGGGCCATCCTCCACTGCACTCCCTGGCCACAGCAGAGAGCTGGCCTGGAAGAGGGGCAACCGGGACAGAATCCGGTGCCCAGACCGGGACTAGAACCTGGTGTGCCGGTGCCGCAAGGCAGAGGATTAGCCTAGTGAGCTGTGGCACCGGCGAGAGTATACTTCTTTTATAGTCACATGAGAGTTCTGAAATGGAGCCTGATGGGATTTAATTGATCTAACCTGGGACATGAACCCATCTTTGAGCCAGTCATTGTGAACCGAAGGGTAGATTAGCTCAAGAAGTCACATGTTTCAAGTAGGGGTGCTGGTAGGTAAAGTTGGCCAGCTAACAATAGAAAAGAGTTGACTTCAAGACAAAACTGGAATACTAATGGTTCCAAAAAAGGGGAGTGGATATGGGTAGTAAAAAACAACAAAGTTTCACTTCACCCAGATCCACATGGTATGGTCCCCGATGGTGGGCAAGAGCCTGGTTAGGGGAGGCTTCATCCTTCTCTCGTCTCCCAGATCCCACCCCTTCTTCCACTAAATTCTCCAAATTTGTAATTGATGTCATTTGACTTTCAGGCTACACCCAGCCAATGCCAAGACAGTGGAGTGGGACTGGAAACTGCTCACCTATGTCATGGAGGAAGAGGTAACCTAACAATTATGAAGGTGTATATTTTGCAGAGGAAATTTTAGCTTTAAAGGAAAGTAACAGCAAATGTGGGAGTAAGGTCTATACCTTTATTCCCTCCTGATCGTTTCATCCTCACAAAAACATTCCTGTTGAAATGATATGTGCTACCTTCCAATTCAAGAGCCAATATATTCACTCATCCTTTACCTTGAGATCTCACTAAAAATACTAGCAAAGGAATAGAGAAAGTTATAAATCCACAGCCATAAAAATAAGGGAAAGAACCATAGATTTGAATGAAGATTTGGAAGACCTAAAGAAAACATAAGAGTGAAATTGTGCAGGAACCCACAGGCTAGAAATACATGTGGGAGAAGCTGCAGCCAAGGAGGAAGGAAATCTCTTTAGAGCACCAAAGAATTTTTTTAAAAATATTTATTTATTTATTTTGAAAGACAGAGTTAGAGAGAGAGAATCTTCCATCTGCTGGTTCACTCCCCAAATGGCCAAAATGGCCAGGTCTGGCCCAGGCCAAAGCCAGGAGCTTCTTCCAGGTCTCCCACGTGGGTGGCAGGGGCCATCTTGTGCTGCTTTTCCAGGTGCATTAGCAGGGAGCTGGATCAGACAGGGAGCAGCCGGAACTCAAACCAGCACCCATGTGGGATACCAGCATTGCAGGAAGTGGCTTAACTTGTTGTGCCACAATGCCAACCCCAGAAGTTTTAAACTCAGCACTAACATACAGTAGGTATTAGGAATCAGATATGGGCTGTAGGCGGGACTCTCTGGAAGATCTGCAGATGAAGCAGTCACCTCGCCATTTGTGAGCATAGTTATTTCAATAGCTAAGTTGCCTGCCCTTCAAGCAAAAAGTCAGAAGATTCGTTTTATAAAGAAATTAAAAGAATCATCACTAGTAGCAAGAGCTGATACAGAAATGGTACTCTGAGAAAAAGTCTTCTACATTTTGACCTTTAAGGATTCCTAAGCTCCATTACCAGCTTTCTGTCTGCTCACCCTAAAGCAATTGGATAAAACAAAGATCACAGCAAAGGCCAGTGTTGTGGCATATTAGGTAAAACTGCAGCCTACAACAATGACATCCCATATAAGTGCCGGTTCCTGTCCCAGCTGCTCCTCTTCAGATCCAGCTCCCTGCTAATGGCCTGGGAAAAGCAGGAGAAGATGGCTCAAGTGTTTGGGCCCCTGCTACCCACGTGGGAGACCCACAGAAAGCTCCTGGCTCCTGGCTTCCGCCTGGTTCAGCCCTGGCTATTGAGAAGTGAACCAGTGAATGGAAACCTCTCTCTCTCTCTCTCTCTCTCTCTCTCTCTCTCTCTCTCTCATTTCTCCAAATTCATAACTCAAATTCATAAATCTTTTTTAAAAAATTTAAAATAAGTAAAAAATAAAACAAAGATCACAATAAATAGCAGGCCTCGGCAGCAGGTAGTCCAGATTGGGGTGAAATAACAGAGGACTTTAAGTAAGAATAATCTGGGAAACATCAGCAGCGTGGCTGACTAGCATGCCCCAGCCCCTTGTTCCCCAACGGAGACACAAAGTTAACAACAACCTATGGGTCAGAATCCCCTTGTGAGACCAGTTCAGAAGCTGCAGTGCCCAGGCCATTACATAACCAAGAAAGTATGTCATTGAAAAAGGAATTTTACATGTCCACGCCTATAATCTGCATGATCAGGTATAACCAAGAGGAAACCTCATGTAATCCAAGTCCTCCCCTGGGACAGAAACAAAAGAGTAAACCATGCATCCAGTATGCCAGCTTGCCTGGTGGCTGCCCGAGGGACTGATGCCTGTCTTCACAGACGGAGAGCACTAACAGGAACAGTTGTATAGCTCCAAAGATGCTGAAAACAGAGGTGAGCACTGCGACACATTAGAACTACAGAAAGGCTTCAGTTCCACAGGTGAGGATGCCAGGGAGAGCAAGAGATTGCTGGCTCCTGAAAAATAAATCCGGACAAGACATTGGGGAAGCTGAGACCGTTAAAGTCACACGCACGGGGCCAGTGTTCTGGCGCAGCAGGGTGCGATGCTGGCATCCCATATGAACACTGTCGCTCCCCCTCTTCGTGGAGGAGCAACACTAAACCCTGCCTAGGCTTCATATCCGAGTCACGGCACCATTATGTCGCTCCCCCTCTTCGTGGAGGAACGACACAGGACCCTGCGCTGTTCTTTCGTCTGCTCGGCCCTCCCCGGGTTTGCTGCTGGTTCTTCCCGGGTTGGCTACTATCCCTTCCACCTCCGTGGAAGGGCAGTTCCCCCTGGCCACATTCCCCACTTCCGCAGGGGAGCGGCACACCGCCGGCCGGCTTTCTCTGGGGGCTGCACAGGTGTTCCTTCAGCTAGATGTTCCCCTTAGATGTTCCCCATAGATGTTCCCCGTGCATGCCATCTCTCTCCTCCTTTATAGTCCTCCTCCGCCAATCCCAACTCGGCTGCCCACACGCCGAGTACGCTGCTCTCCAATCAGGAGCAAGTCCTACAGTTTATTGGTTGAACTGGAGGCAGCTGTGCGGAAGCTGTTTACTTCTCTCCCAGCGCCATATTGTGGGAGAGCAGATGCATAGAATAAGTCTTAATTCCAGTAACTCAGTCCAGTCCGGATTGCTCCCCACAAACACCAGTTCAAGTCCCTTTGGGGAGTGACCCAGCAGGTGGAAGACCGATATCTCTGTGTCTCCCATCTCTCTAACTCTTTCAAGTAAATAAATACATCTTTTTAAAAAAATGATAGCCAAAAGAGCAGGGGTGGCTATATTAATGTCATACAAAAAGACTAAGGTCATAAATATTATGAGACAAAGAAGGGCATTATTTAATAATAAAATGTTTGTTTCACCAAGAAGGTATACCAGTCATAAATACATATTTATGCACCAAACATCCAATCTCCTGGAGAAATAGCAACACAGTAATAGGAGACATCAGTGCCCCACTTTGAATAATAGATAAAACAACCAGAAAAGTATAGGGAAATAGAGAAGTTTAACAACACTGTGGGCCACTTGGACATAGACATATAAGAACAGACCAACCAGCAACAGCAGAACATACATCATTCTCATGTGCACCTAGAACTTTCTCCCCATGGACCTCATACTGGACCACAAAACAAGATTTACAAGGAATAAAAAGGCTGATACTATACTAAATATCTTTTCCAATGACAATGGAATGAAAATAGAAATCAATAGCAGAAGGAAAACTAGAAAACTGGCAAATTTGGAGGAACTAAACTCACTCTTATGGGTCAGAGAAGAATTGACATGAAAAATTAGAGAATACCTTGAAACAAGATAAAATGAAAACAACATATAAAATCCTATGGAATGCAAAAAAGCAGTGCTGAGTGGGAAGTTATGACTCTAAATGCTTACATTAATAAAGAGGAAAGATATCAAATCAATAACCTAACTTTATACTTTAAGAAACTAAAATAAAAAACTGAACCCAGACCTTTCAGAGGCAAGGAACATACAGCATAGATAGATGAAATAGAAAATAAGAATTAATAGGAAAATGAAACTAAAGAGTTGGGTTTTTTAAAAGATCAACAAAATTAGCAAGCCCTTAGCTAGGTTAGCTAAGAAAAAAAGACTTGAATTATGAAAATCAGAAACGGCCTGCACTGTGTAATAGGCTAAGCCTTCACTTCCAGTGCTGGCATCCCAAATGTCCCAGCTGCTCCTCTTCTGATCCAGCTCTCTGCTTATGGCCTGGGAAAGCAGTAGAGGATAACCCAAGTGCTTGGGCCCCTGCACCCATGTAGGAGACCTGGAAGAAACTCCTTGCTCCTGGCCCAGCTCTGGCCGTTGCAGCCATCTGGGCAGTGAACCATTATATGGAAAACCTTTCTCAGCCGGTGCCACGGCTCACTAGGCTAATCCTCCGCCTTGAGGCGCCAGCACACCGGGTTCTAGTCCCGGTCAGGGTGCCGGATTCTGTCCTGGTTGCCCCTCTTCCAGGCCAGCTCTCTGCTGTGGCCCGAGAGTGCAGTGGAGGATGGCCTGAGTACTTGGGCCCTGCACCCCATGGGAGACCAGGAGAAGCACCTGGCTCGTGCCATCGGATCAGCGCGGTGCGCCGGCCACAGCGCACCGGCCGCGCCAGCCATTGGAGGGTGAACCAATGGCAAAAGGAAGACCTTTCTCTCTGTCTCTCTCTCACTGTCCACTCTGTCAAAAAAAAAAAAAAAGAAAAAGAAAAGAAAACCTTTCTCTCTGTCTCTCCCTCTCAATGTCTGTAACTCTACCTCTCAAATAAATAAATAAAATCTTAAAAGAAAATCAGAAATGAAAGAGGGGACATTACAATCTATGCCATAAAAATAAAATGGGTTATAAAAAGAACACTATGAACAGTTCAATACCAACAGATTGGATAACCTAGAAGAAAGGATTAATTCCTAGCAACACATAATTATCAAGACTGAATCATGAAGAAATAGAAAATATAAATAGACCGATAACTGGTAAAAAGATTGAACCAGTATTCAAAAACCCCAGGACTAAATGGCGTCACTGGATAACTCTAACACACACTTAAGGAAGAATTCATATCCATCCTCCTTAAGCCTTTCCTAAAGTTGAAAAAGAGGAAATACACCATAACTCATTCTGAGAAGCCAGCATTACCCTGATACCAAAGAAACTACAAACCATATAGCTGATAAAATATTCATGCAGAAATCCTCAACAAAATACTAACAAACTGAATTCAACAGCACATTAAAAGAATATATACTGTGAACAAGTGGGATTAATTCTTGGAATGCAAGGGTGGTTTAATATATGACAATCAAAGGGTAGGCTTTTAGTGCAGGGGTTAAGATGCCATTTGGGACACCCACACCCCATATCAGAGTGCCTGGGTACAAGTCCCAGCTTTACTTGTGATTTCCTAGTAATGTGCACCCTGGGTGGCAGGTAATGGCTCAAGTACTTGTGTTCCTGCCACCCACGTGGGAGACGCAGATTGTGCTCCTGGCTTTGGCCCAGCCCAGCTGTTGTGGATATATGGAGAGTGAACTAATAGAAGATTCTGTCTGTCTGTCTGTCTGTCTCTCTCTCTCTCTCTTTCAAATGAAATTTAAATAGTTTTTTACATATATGAAAGATAACCAATGTGATCTACCACCACACCAACAGAATGAAGGACAAAAACCACATGATCATCTCACTTGATGCAGAAAATACATTTGGCAAAACCCAGCACCCTTTTATGATTTAAAAATAAGCTCAAATTAGACATAAAAGGAAACCATGTGAACATAACAAAGGCTATATATGAAAAGCCCATAGCTAGTGTCATACTCAGTGGTGAAAGACTGAAACATTTGCCTCATAGATCAGGAACAAAAAGGATGCCTGCTGTTGCCACTTCTACCCAGCATAGTATTGGAAGTCCTAGAAAGAGCAATCAGGCAAGACAAAGAAATAAAAGACATCCAGCTGAAAAGTAGAAGCAAAACTATCTCTGTTCACAAATGACTTGCAGAAATTCTGGGAGCCGATGTTGTGGCAAAGCCGATGAAATCTCTGCCTGCATTGTAGGCACCAGTTCGAGTCCTGGCTGCTCCACTTCCAATCCAGTATAAACTCACAGAAGAAAGCGTAAGGAAAAACATCACGACATGGATTTGGCATCGATTTTCTGGATATAACACAAAAGCATAGGCAGCAGAACCAAAATAGACAAATGGCACTATATCGAAGTTCAAAACTTCTGTGCATCAATAGAATAAAACAATAAAAATAAGAAGTAGCGAGGCCAGCGCTGTGGCCTAATTGGCCTTTAGCTGGAGATCTGAAAGGGAATTCACTGTAAGTTGGCACAAGGGACCTACTTCGGGTAGTGAAAATAATTATGATATTTGCACAACCTAGCACATTTTTTTTCTTTCAAACTTTTATTTAATGAATATAAATTTCCAAAGTACAGCTTATGGATTACAATGGCTTCCCCCCCATAACGTCCCTCCCACCTGCAACCCTCCCCTTTCCCACTCCCTCTCCCCTTCCATTCACATCAAGATTCATTTTTGTTTCTCTTTATATACAGAAGATCAGTTTAGCATACATTAAGTAAAGATTTCAACAGTTTGCTCCCACACAGAAACATAAAGTGAAAAATACTGTTTGAGTACTAGTTATAGCATTAAATCTCAATGTATAGCACACTAAGGACAAAGATCCTACATAAGGAGTAAGTGCACAGTGACTCCTGTTACAACCTAGCACATTTTCTACAAATCACTGAATTATGCATTTTAAATGGTTGGCTTTTATAGTGTGTCAATAAAGTTGCTTTTAAAAACAGAACAATTTGAGAAAGAATTGTATCCTCAAGAATCAATATCATTCTTGAGTTGGAAGCAGACAATGGCAGACAATGATGAGAGGGGAGAAAACTCTAGGAAAAAGAAAAAAACTTCCCAAGAAAGGAATTATTTTCTTAGCATATTATATAGATTTCTAATATAGTAAATCATGTCAACATAGATCTGACACTCAGAACACTAATTAGTCATAACACTTAGAATCCATTTATATGCAAATCCTAGGAGACAATTTTATTAGCCTTGACAATACAAAATGAAAAAGTATAGAAAATAAAGGTTGGGAAATGAAAAGAAATAGCAGGACTATTATATCCGTGTCATCCAAAGTAAGGAGGCATGAGATAGTGTCCATAAAGTATGGCATATAAATGATGTCTGTAGGTCATTGATATAGTTATTTTAGGAAGAAAAGGCCAGGGGATTGGCATTAACTGAGGTAAATTCTTTTCTAGCATAGAAGAAACCAGTAGAGAATTTCCAAAATTGGCAACTGAAGAAGCCTATTCTTCAGAGATGTTTAGGGTTTTTGAAAGAAAATTAGAAATTCCCTGCAGGGTGATGGGTAGAAGGGACAGGTGGCAGTGAAGAGTGGTGGCAGTGGACTCCCTTTCACTGTAAGTCTACAAGTACCTGGCTTTTAAAAAACCATTTGAGTCACTTTTGAGGATTAGCAAAAATTATACATATTTGGAAAACAAAGATAATCTCATCACCACCTCCACTCGAAAAAGAGAGGAAAAAAAGAAGACAGGTGTTCTTAGGTCATTCTGCTCCCTGCTGCCTGAACAATACCCATGATCCATGAGCTTTGTGTACTCAGAGACTGTAGCTATCCCGGAGTCTAACGGTTCCCACACAGTACACAAACAGTTTGGTGCCTTCTTATCTTTGGAAGTTTCAAAGCCTGAGTTCCTGAGCTTCCACCACTTGTCTCCCCATAAAGGGAAACCTACAAATTGTACATACTTACCTGCTCTGGGACAAGCACTGTCTTACCTTCAGTTAAAATGAGCTGTGGACACTGAGACCAGAGGGGGCAAGTTAAATAAGGGGTGGTTGGATTTAAAACAAAGCATTAGAGCTTTCTGCTACCAAAGCCCATTGCTCTTCAGTTGTGTCACTTAGGATCATTTCAGTAACAAAAGACCCAACTCGGACTTACTTAATAATACGCATCAGCTCACGTTGCAGGAGGTTCAGGACTGGGGTGGACAGCATGTCGTTTGACCTGGCCACTGAACAGAATCAGTAAGGAACCAGTTACTCTGTGTGTTCTGCTATCCCCAGTGTGGATTCATCCTGAGGCTCGTTGTCGGGTTAAGTGAAGAAGGGACTGACTGCCCACATTCATCTCTAGTAGACCTCCGATTGTAGCTTAGCTGTTAGGAAATTCCTCAATCCTTCGACTAAGTTATTTTTAAGCCCTAGAATCCAAAAGATGCGATTCTTTTACCAGTTTTGCCCTGTTTGTCCTCTTTTGTAAGTAGCCAGGCCACCTGCTTTTCCCCAGGAGCCTTTTAGGTATCATCACTCTTGGACTTAGCATCAATAAGAACCCAATGCTTACTGTCATCCAGGAGACTGAGAGGAAAAACGACTTCTCGTTATTTCTCCCACAGGGACAGACTCTGCCTGGGCGAGTCCTTTTTCTGCGTTACGTAGTACAGACCCTGGAGGATGACTTCCAGCAGATCCTGAGGAGGCAGCGACAGCACCTGCAGCAATCCATTGCAAACACAGTGCTGTCCTGTGACAAGCAGCCCCACAATGTCAGGTAACAGCCACGTGAACCATGAACCCTGGGGTGCCACAAGGTTGGGGCTACAGGTGGGCACCTGCTGAAGGCTACAGTTGTCAGGTAAATGAGATTTCCTAGTCTCTGGATAGCATCAGAGGGACAGTTATTAAAACTATAGATAAACATGAAACAAACCCTCTACCTACAATGTGGCAGACACCATAGCTTGGGTAGATTTTTTCTGAAGGCCATCAAGCATTCTTTAGTCTGTTTCACTATTATCCAAAGTACCTTGGGAGATGCAGGGGAAAACCTTAACTTCTGTAAAATATTTCATAGCTTGTATAAACAAATTTATTTCCATCCCTCTGATGAACTCCGTGTAAACCTCATTTGTCACTACTAGTCTCTGGAAAGTAATATGACAATACTAGTGCGACTGGCAATCAGGTACAATAAGTAGCAAGCACCTGTTCCTGGTTTGTTTTTTTCTTTTTCTTTTAAAGATTTATTTATTTATTTGAAAGTCAGAGTTACACAGAGAAAGGAGAGGCAGAAAGAGAGAGAGGTCTTCCATTCAATGGTTCACTCCCCAGATGGCTGCAACAGCTGGAGCTGTGCCGATCCGAAGCCAGGAGCCAGGAGCTTCTTCCCGGTCTCCCATGTGGGTGCAGGGGCCCAAGGACTTGGGCCATCTTCTACTGCTTTCCCAGGCCATAACAGAGAGCTGGGTTGGAAGTGGAGCAGCCAGGTCTCAAACCAGCGTCCATATGGGATGCCGGCGCTTCAGGCCAGGGCGTTAACCCGCTGCACCACAGCACCGGCCCCCTGTTTTTTTCTTTTGTAGAATCAAGGTCAGAACTCTTGGAAGCTTCAAAGTATAGAACTATTACATATTTGTGAAGTATGTAAAATGTGAGAAAATGTGATTTCTGGGGTAGGGATCTCAGGCTGCGATTTTTCTACTGGAACTATACCCCTTGAATTTTTGGAAAATGGTTCTCCCTGGGGAGTATACCAACATCCGTTTTTCAGTAAAACTCTTTCACTCATACTTACATCTCCATATGTTCTGACATATTTATTAAGAATAATTTTTGCCAGCCAATATGGGATTTGATTATTATAACTTCTTTAATTAAAAAAATTTTCATTATATTTTGGTCAGCTTTTCCCCCTTAGGTTACATACCCATTTGCCTGAGAGAAATTCTCCCATTATGCTTGGTGAACACACACATTAGAGTAAGCTGGATATGGGAGACGTGAACCCACTATTCTCAGAGATGCTTTCATTCCCACCTGTCATGGAATCATGGAATGAGCTTCTCGCTACAGGGAGTGTAATTCTTGGGTTTAAAGTTAGGCATTGCGGGGTAGGGAGTTGTGGCCTCTAAATGCAAACTAGGTTTTCTGTTTTGTGCTTAATCAGTGAAAACTCTCCTTTGTTCCTGCTGGAGGGAAAACCAGCTGCCCTTGATTTATTAAGATGTAGATACCAGATTGAGGTGATGATTACTGATGTATGCATGTATTTATCCGAACTCATCAGACAAACCTGTACAATGTATTGTAGGTAAAGTATACTTAGAGGAGTCTTTTAAGTTTCTTTTTAAAAAATTTATTTATTTCTAAAGAGTTGAAAGAAAGGGATCTTCCATCCACCGGTTCACTTCCCAGATGACCACAACGGCCAGCGCTGGGCCAGGCCAAAGCCAGGAGCCAGGAGCTCTATCCACGTCTCCCATGAGGGTGACAGGGGCCCCGAACACTTAGGCCATCTTCCACTGCTTTTCCCAGGCCATTAGCAAGGAGCTGCATGGGAAGTGGAGCATCCAGGACATGAACCCGCACCCATATGGGATGCGAGGGTCACAGATGGCAGCTTAACCTACACACCAGCACCCCCATCAGGGGAGTCTTTAAAGGGAGAGAAATGATAAGTCAGTTTCCATATTGCCCCCTTAAGGAATTTTCTTTTCTTTCTTCCATTTTTAATTATGCATACAAGAAATCAACTAGTCCTACAAGATTTTAAAAATACACTAATCTCCAGGTCACTTCACATGCATTTCCCTCTCCCAACCCTTTGATTAAGTTGATTATTTGGTAGTTACCTCCATGTGACTAAATAACATGGACAAGTTGCAGCTTTTGGTTCCTTGTTAGCTATTAACTATTACTGACTCCCCGCTTGGAAGATGAGCAGTTAGCTTTTTCTTTATCCCCCCTCCAACTTCCTTTCCATCACACATAGATTTCCCAGCCGCTGTATCCATAACATATCATAATTTTGTTTTGTTTCTTTTACCAGGACCGTGTATGCTAGTCAGAGTTTAGCCAAGTACTAAACTATGATTACTTTTACTTTCATTCGTACCTCTTTCTTTTCCCTGGAGTTAATATTTGTTCATTCCCGTATTTGCATGGTGCCGTTTGTTCACACTGAGTAGTCTTCTCAGTGTCTTCTCGGAGCCCTAGTGTGGGATGTTCTGACCTTCAGTTTGGATCAGATGTGGGCGTTGCCTTCTCATCTTTCCAAAGGCGGTTCTCTTGTTTATTTGTGTCTCTTTGTCCTTTTGTTATTTTGTTTTACTTTGTCCTTTGTCTTTTTTTATTCACTCTCTCATTTTGTTAAATCACTCTCATAGCTTCCTAAGAAAGTTCTGTGGGAAGTGAAGTTTTTGAAATTTTCTTATGTCTGGAAATACTGATTTCTCCTCCTCCATTGATTGATAACTAGGCCGAGTAGTTAGTGTAGAAGTAAGTCTTCTACAGAAGTTTGCACTTTTCCTTTGTCGTCTAGCTTCCTAACCTGTTAAGAAACTCAGCAGTCTTGGTGCTGGTTCTTGCTGTGTGTCCTGGTTCTTCCCCCGGAAGTTCGTGAGGGCCCCTTTTTGCCCAGTGTGCTGGTTGTCAGTCTGTATTCATCCATTCTGTTTGACATCAGTGGACCATTTCAGTCTGGAAACATAGTCCTTCATTTCTGGAAAAAAAATATATTTAATTTTTGTTATGTTTCTTGTAAAAAATAACAAATAGGATTCAGTTCTTTTCTGGGTTCTTACCATCTCATATCTTTGATGATACTGCTGATGGATTTTTTGTTTTGTTTATTCTCTGCATAATATCTGTTTTCCCCAAGTTGCCCCCTTTTTGGCAGGGAAGGGAGGCTCTTTTGCTCTCTACCTCTTATGTGAGAAGCTTCCCATAGGTGTCTGGTAAACCTGGGTGCTCTGTCCGTGTTTAAAGGTGAGAGGCATGGAAGGTAGCAGAAGCTCTGAGGACGTGGAGGACTCAACGTTTCTGCACTTCCCTCTAGGTGGACCTGGTCGCTCATTTCTTAGAAAATCTCTTGTGTCAGTGTCTTTGGATCTTTCCTCTTTAGGTGGTTGGGTTTTCCAGAGAAGATCACCAATCTCCTACATTAAAGATAAAGATACAGGGGCCGGCACTGTGGCGCAGCGGGTTAACACCCTGGCCTGAAACGCCAGCATCCCCTATGGGTGCCGGTTCGAGACCCAGCTGCTCCATTTCTGATCCAGCTCTCTGCTATGGCCTGGAAAAGCAGAAGATGGCTTAAGTCCTTGGGCCCCTGCACCTGTGTGGAAGACCCTGAAGAAGCTCCTGTCTCCTGGCTTCAGATAGGTGCAGCTCCGGCCATTGCGGTCATCTGGGGAGTGAACCAGCAGATGGAATACCTCTCCCTCTGTCTCTGCCTCTCTCTGTAACTCTCTTTCAAATAAATAAAATAAATCTTTAAAAAAAAAAAGATAAAGATACAGATGCCAGGTTTTTGGAAGACAGGTGTATGAAAATATCCACTGGTTCATTCCCCAAATGACCTCCATGTCCAGAGCTGGGCCAGGCCAAAACCAGAGCCAGAAGCTTCATATGGGTCTCCCACATGGGTGGCAGGGGTCCAAATACTTGGGCCATCTTCCACTGCTTTCCCAAACACTTTGGCAGAGGTCAAAAGTAGAGCAGCTGGGATGGGAACCAGGACTCATATGAGATGCCAGCATCACAGGTAGCGGCTTAACCTGCTATTCCACAACACTGGCCTCTGTAATCACCTTCTTTTTTTTTTTTTTTTTTTTTTGACAGGCAGAGTGGACAGTGAGAGAGAGAGACAGAGAGAAAGGTCTTCCTTTGCCGTTGGTTCACCCTCCAATGGCCGCCGCGGCCGGCGCGCTGCGGCCGGCGCACCGCGCTGATCCGATGGCAGGAGCCAGGAGCCAGGTGCTTTTTCCTGGTCTCCCATGGGGTGCAGGGCCCAAGCACTTGGGCCATCCTCCACTGCACTCCCTGGCCACAGCAGAGAGCTGGCCTGGAAGAGGGGCAACCGGGACAGAATCCGGCGCCCCGACCGGGACTAGAACCCGGTGTGCCGGCGCCGCTAGGTGGAGGATTAGCCTAGTGAGCCGCGGCGCCGGCCCTCTTTTTATTTTTTAAGATTTATTTATTTATTTGGAAGGCAGAGTTACATAAAGACAGAGAGAGAGAGAGACAAATCTTCCATCCGCTGGTTTATTCCCCAAATGGTTGCAACAACTGGAGCTGGGCTGTTCTGAAGCCAGGAGTCAGGAGCTTCTTGTGAGACTTCCATGCAGGTGCAGGGGCCCAAGTACTTGGGCCATCTTCTACTGCTTTCCCAGGACATACCAGAGAGCTGGATCGGAAGTAGAGAGTAGCCAGGACTCGAACCGGTGCCCATTTGGGATGTCTGCACTGCAAGCGGCGGCTTTACCTGCTACGCCATGGTGCCAACCCCCAATCACCATCTCTTAATGTATTCCCACCATAGACTAGTACCTTGACAATGACATTCATCTAACCACGCATCCATCCCCCATATCTCACCCCATACCTTCCTGTGCTCAAGATGATCATCATCCTGAATCTAAATTATTTCATTTCTTGTCTTCCTGTGTAGTTTTATCTCATATCAATGTATTCATCTAAAGTATGTATTTTTATTTTAGTTCCTTTTAGCTATATACATATTTAATATGTCAAAACTTTTATATTTCACTTGATTTTTTTTTAATTTTTTTGACAGGCAGAGTGGACAGTGAGAGAGAGAGACAGAGAGAAAGGTCTTTCTTTGCCATTGGTTCACCCTCCAATGGCCACCGCGGTCGGCGCGCTGCGGCCGGCGCACCGCGCTGATCCGATGGCAGGAGCCAGGAGCCAGGTGCTTTTCCTGGTCTCCCATGCGGGTGCAGGGCCCAAGCACCTGGGCCATCCTCCACTGCACTCCCTGGCCACAGCAGAGAGCTGGCCTGGAAGAGGGGCAACCGGGACAGAATCCGGCGCCCCGACCGGGACTAGAACCCGGTGTGCCGGCGCTGCTAGGCGGAGGATTAGCCTATTGAGCCGCGGCGCCGGCCTCACTTGATATTTTATAGTACTAAGGTTTGTGTTGTTGCCTATGCCACAGTAGCTTATTCATTTTGACTAATAGGTCATATTCTATTTTGTGAATGTTCTTCATTTGCCTTCTACTTTCCAAAATTTAACTGTTTTTGTCTCCTTGCCTCTTCTCCTCTGCTTTGTGGATTAAAAAAAATTAACTTACTTGTTAGAGAGACACATGGAGAGAAAGAGCTGCCATCTGCTGGTTCACTCCCCAAATGCACTCAGTGTCACCCTGCTGGGGTGAAAGTTGGGAGCCAGCAACGCAATCCTGATTTCCCACATGGTTCGTAGGAGCCCCGCTGCTTTCCAGGGTCTATATCAATAGGAAGCTGTAGTCAGGAGCAGAGCTCAGTATCACACCCAGTTGTCTTCAGGGGTGCCTTAACCAGTAAGCCACTAACCCACCCACCTTGTGGATAGTTCTAAAAAATGATTTCCTTTTGTACTAGTGGAGTTGTAGGAGAGATCAAAATAAAGTGTGTATTCAGTCCACCAGTTCCACCCAGATCTTTAAAGTGATCATCAAAAGTTGTCTTGACTATTGACATGCTTTTTACCTCACAAACTTGTGGAGCTTAAGCCCCTTTATAAAGTATGACCACTGCACAGACTCCCAAAGGTAGTTATCAGCATTCATGGAAAACACCTAATAGAGAGAACTAGCAAGGACTTCGGTGGTCACCCAGTCCAACCTCCCACCTGCTGAAGGAACATCCCTGCTCTTTGACCCTAGAAGTCCCTTTCCATTATCATTCAGAAGGAACAAGTGGGTATTTTAGTTAGCTTGTATGGGCACTCTTTGTTGCCTTTGGGAAAATCTAGAAACCTGGGACCCCAGGTTAAGGCTTCAGCCCTGAGTACCGTAACTAGGACAGAAGCTTAAACCTTTTCTTTCTTATCTTTTTCCCACTGCAGGGATGTTATCAAGTGGCTGGTCAAAGCAGTAACTGAAGATGGACTAACTCAGCCCCCAAATGGGAATCAAACCTCTTCACGAACAGGAATTCTCAAGGCCAGCGGTAGCCCTGCTTCTCCCCAGCCTAGCCTGGCAAAGAGCACCAACCAGCTGTAAGGGCCTGCAGAAGCCGGCTTCCCAGGGCGACTGGGGCTTAGTGTTTGAGAGAACAGCCCTAAAGCTAGCAAGCTCCTATGGTGTAGACTGAAGACAGTCTAAGTAAAGGCTAAATTTCTATTTTCAAAGGTGGAACAAAGGCAGATGCTCTCACCCCTAGGGGAATAGGAGTTCACAGAGTGAATGCAAAGTCGCAAAGCACAAGTGAAACTTAGAGGACAGGGGATCCAAGAGACCGTGAAGGGTTGCAGCTCCTGTCACCTCAGGTGTCCATGGCCTAGAGAAGGAGTAATGGACAGTGCATGTTCCCTCAGCCTCCAGCCTGAAGGACCTGTGTTTTCCCCCTCAGTCCTGGGAGAAAAATCGCTGTGTACCCTGCAGGTTCCAGCAGGTGTAGTAGCAGTGGCTCCTACAGGGCACTGGAAAGAGACTTATGGTGTTTCTTTCCCGCAGTTGAGAATGGTCTTGGCATTTTCTTGAGAAAGGCCAGATTTGAAAGGCTTGGGCTGTGCATGTACAAGTAAGCCAGTGTTCCAGGTCAATCATATTCTTAAAGGCCACTTGACATTTCATATATAGCATTTGTAAATTCACGGTGCTTCAGTGTAGCCCAGTTGTACCAACCTGATTTTCATATAGGGCCTACAGGTTTCAACTAATGTAGGGGATAGGGGACAGTCTCACATCTGAAAGTGAAAGTTTTGGAACAAGGAAACACTTGCTTAGGTAGACTGGGGAAGACCCCAGGGTGCAGTTATCCCAGAAGCATGCTACATACATACCCAAGAGGGAACCAGTCAGACACTGTTCCTTCTCACTAATAATCATTATAAATCTGCTTAAGTAAATATTAGTAGAAATAAGGGCTCTCTGAAAATTGTATCATGATCTCACCAGCAACTTTAATAGGCAATACCTTTTACTATTAAAGAAAGTGTATCTCCCAGGTCACACACATCACTCACAATTTTATGAGATAGGTGGTATTATTGACCTTTTTTTATAGAGGAGAAGACTTGGACTCAGAGCAGTTCAGTAACTTGGCAAAGGTCGGATAGCACATGACAGAACCAGTATCTGATGCCAAAGCCCCCTGGCCCCACTATTGCATCACTGGCTGCAGACTTTCTGGAAACAAATGCCTGTCTTCCATCAAAAATAATTAAGTTAGAAAAGGCTGATGTCACGGCAGCAACACCTTTCTGAGGGGTTGCCCAGGTTCCCATTGCCACATCAGGCTGGCTTTCTCTCCCCAGCTAGGTCTGATGGGAGACAAGGTCAGGTTCACCAATGTAAATACTCAGAAGGAATTTAGTAAAAATCCACTATATTATAAAGAAACAGCAACCAGAGAAACACAAATGGCAAATACATATTTTCCCCCATATCAAAGAAATGCAAGTAATTTTTCATGACCTGGAACCTGTTTCTTCATGTATAAAGTGTGGAAGTTGTAGACAAGCCCTCTAGACCCTTGACATTGTGTGGTTCTGTGTCTGAATTTAAAAGCAGCTTGCTTTTGCAGCTCAGCCCCAGGTTCTGAGAGGTTCAGATAGTGTGGTCTGGCAGAAGGGATTCAGGTAGGTGAAACTACTACATGCAAGCATGCTCATGGCTTCAGTAGTCCTCCCTGACCTGGTGTGTGCTTCCAAGCTCCTTCAGTAGTCTCTGTTCCCAGGATACATGGGTGGGGACCCCGCGCAGCACGCACCCTCCCGCTCACTTGTGTCCTGTGTTCTCGGCTCAGGGTTGTGTGCCAGCTTCAGAGGATGCTGTCCATCGCCGTAGAGGTGGACAGGACCCCCACCTGCAGCTCCAACAAAATTGCAGAGATGATGTTTGGGTTTGTGCTGGACATTCCTGAGAGGAGTCAGAGGTGAGTCTGCTTTGTTTTTGTTTCTTTGTTAAAAAAAAATCAAAGAAGTCACTTTAAAAAAAAATAATAACTTTTCTATCTATCCTGCTTACTGGGAATAGAATTTCAAGAGAGAAAATTTCAAACTATGGTTAAAATAGGAAGAAATCTGTAGAGGCATTGGTCTTCTCCCTAACCTTTTCCCAGAAGGAGGTCTTTGCTCCCTGGGAAGGGGCAGGAGACCCTATATGAAGCCTGGATTTCTCCTCCTTTGTTCATTTGAGCTACTCACTTTACTCATCTTTCAACATGCAGCTGCTAAGCATGACTGTTTGCTTCTGACCCTTATCCATAGGGCCTGGTGTTGAGTGCTCACTAAAAGCTTGGTGGATAAATGAAACAGCCATGACCAACATTAGTGGAAGGAGAGGACACTCAAGAATGATAAGAGTTGGGGATGCCGGCGCCGCAGCTCATAGGCTAATCCTCCACCTTACGGCACCAGCACACCGGGTTCTAGTCCCGGTCGGGGCACCAGATTCTGTCCCGGTTGCCCCTCTTCCAGGCCAGCTCTCTGCTGTGGCCTGGGAGTGCAGTGGAGGATGGCCCAAGTGCTTGGGCCCTGCACCCCATGGGAGACCAGGAGAAGCACCTGGCTCCTGCCATCAGATCAGCGCAGTGCGCCGGCCGCGGTGGCCATTGGAGGGTGAACCAATGGCAAAAGGAAGACCTTTCTCTCTGTCTCTCTCTCTCTCTCACTGTCCACTCTGCCTGTTAAAAAAAAAGGGGGGGGGGTTGGGGCTGACATCATGGGTTAAGTCACCATCTGTGATGGCGTCCCGTATGGGCATTGGTTCAAGTCCTGCCTGCTCCACCTCTGATCCAGCTCCCTGCTAATGTGCCTGGGAAAGCACTTTGGGCCCCTGCACCCACATAGGAGGCCTAAATGAAGCCCCAGGTTCCTGGCCTCGGCCTGGCCCTATTGAAGCCATTTGGGGAGTAAACCAGCAAATGGAAGATCTATTTCTCCCTCTCTCTGTAACTCTGCCTTTCAAAGAAATAATAAATCTTGTATTTAAAAAAAAAATAATGAAAAAGTTGTATCTGTGGAATGAGCCCAGACAGTGAGAATAAGGAATTCAGTTTATATAAACACGAATGAGTAAAGCATTTCTCAAGGAAAAGCTAAAGAAACACAGTTTCTTACTAGGACCAATGATTGCTTCCTTGAAGAAGCCATTTTTAAATCCAGAGGAAGAAAGGTGAATGGGTGAGTATGAATTCATGAACAGTGGCTGGCGCAGGATGAGAGTCATTGTACAGAGGTAACACTTGAGGAGTGCTAGTGTGTTTGGCTGCACTTCATCTCCATCAGCTCCAGGCCTGCTTCCATCCCTGCGCTCCCATCTGATAACCAAAACTACTCCTGTGCATCTCTGGCTTCTTCTTATATTGTCATACCAAATAGTAGCATAGTAGGACTTAATTAAAATACCCTGCTCAGGTTAAGACCAATATTTATTGAGTAGCTCCATTCTGTCAGTCACTGTCACATAATCATCTCATTATTTTCAGGAAATCTTACAATGTTATCCCTTTATAGTAATAACTACTCAAGAAGGTGAGGTAACTAGCCCAAGGTTATACAGCTAATGATATTCCAAATGAATCCAAATGTAAGCCCAGGATGGATTAATTCCAAAGTCAGTACTCAAAGAAGACAGTATGTTGTAGTGGTCAGGCAGCAGAAAGTGCACACAGCAGGAAAGACACCACTTGGGATGTCCACACTCCATGTCGCAGTGCCTGGGTTTGAAAGTCCCAGCTCCGCTTCCATTTCCAACTGCCTGCAAATGCACACTCTGTGAGGAGGAGGTGATGGCTCAAATACCTGGGCCCCTGGGACCCACGTGGGATACCTGGGTTGGGATGCTAGCTCCTGGCTTCAGCCTGGCCCAGCCCTGGCTGTTGTAGACGTTTAGGAGGAATGAACCAGCAAGTAAGAAGTTTCAATCCCTCCCCCTCCCTCCCCACCATCTTTCACATAAATGAAGTAAATAAGAATTTTTAAAAATGAAGTATACAGAAATACCATGCTTGTTTGAACATTTTTAATACTTTGTCAGGAGTATTTCACTTGAGTCCAGCTCCCATATCATTCATTTAAGCCCAGATTCTTGTGAGAGATAAGAAATCTAAAGATGCATTGCTAGGGACAACGTTGTGGCATAGAAGGGAAAGCCACCACCTGCAGTGCTGACATCCCATATGGGCACCGGTTTGAGTCCCAGCTGCTCCATTTCTGATCCAGCTCTCTGCTGGTGGCCTGGGAAGAGCAGGGGGCCAGATTTTAATTTACAAAAAGCATGTGATGCAGCAGGTTAAGCTACTGTTTGGGACCTCTGCACCCGGTACTGGAGTGCCTTCCTCGAGTTCTGGCTACTCCATATTACGTATTCTGATCTGATTGTAGGTCCACATGCACTTGGAAGGAGTTGGTACAGAGAGACCCCATATACTCTATCCAATTCTCCAGATGCTGATATATTGAAGAACTGTAGTGCAGTATCACAGCCAGTGTATCCACATGGACACAGAACATTTCCATGACTGCAAGTGTTATTCATAGCCACTTTTGTAGCTACTCCCACTCCTGGCAATCAGTACTCTGTTCTTCATTTTTATAAATTTGTCATTTCAATAGTGTTAGGGAAATGAAATCATATGTTACTACGTAAATCTTGGGGAGTGGCTTTTTTTACTCTCCATAGTTATCTGGAAATTCATCCAGGATGTATTAATGGTTCATTCCTTATTAGTCAGTATTATCCCATGATATGGACAGACCACTATTTGTTTTTTAAGCATTTATCCATTGAAAGATATCTGTGTGACAGCCATTATGAGTGAATCTGCTATAACCATGCACATACAAGTGTTTGTGTGGCTACGTCTTCATGTTTCTGGAGTAAATGCCCAGAGCACCCTGTCTGCACCATAACAGTTTCATGCTTAGCTTTTTAAAAAGCTACTGAGCTGTCTCCCTGGGTGGCTGTCCCGTTTCACATTCCCGCCAGCAAGGTATGAGTGGCCCAGCTTCTCTGCATCCTGCCCAGCAATTCATGCTGTCATTTTTCATTATTTTAACCATTCTGATAGGTGTGCAGTGTTATCTTGTGATTATTTTCACATCTCTGATGGCTCACGATGTTTCACTGCTTAATTGCTGTCTAGAGGGGCCAGCATTGTGGGACAGTGGGCTAAGCTGCTGCTTGTGGTGTCACATCCTGTATCAGCGCCGGTTCAAGTCCTGGCTGCCCCACTCCTGAATCAGCTTCCATCTAATATGCCTACAAAGGCAGTAGAAGATGGCCCAAATCCTTGGGCCCCAGCACCCATGTGGGAAACCCAGATGGAATTCTGGACTCCTGGCTTTGGACTGGCCCTTACTTCGCTGTTGCAGCCATTTGGGTAGTAAACCTACAGCAAATGGAAAATCTCACTCTCTCTCTGGTTTTCCCTCTCTCTGTCACTGTGTCTTTCAAATAAATAAATAAAGCCACAGGCAGCAGCTTTACCCACAATGCCACAGTGCTGGCCCCATAAATAAATCTTTAAGAGAGAGAGAGGAGGAAGGAGAGATATGTTCATCTCTGTGACAAAGTGTTTAAAAAAAAACTTTCATGAAATACTCCTCTTTCTATGTTCTAAATGAATTGTTTGCTTTTTTACTGTTGAATTTTTGAGAAACTATTTATTTTAGGTGTTAGTCATTTGTCAGATCTGTAGTTTGCAAACATTTTCTCCCTCTCTGTGGTTTGGTTTTTATATCCTCTTATTGAGGTCTTTCATGGTGCAGAAGTTTTAGTGATGTTTACTTTACCAGTTTTTTCATTTATGACTCTTGCCTTTTTGCCAAAGAGCCCTTGAGATTGTCTGTGTAGACCATCATGCTGTCTGCATAAAGGGAAGATTTTATTTCTTATATTCCAGTCTGTATGTCTTTTTCTTTTTCTTGCCTTACATTTCTGGTTAGACCTTCTGGTACTTTGTCAACTACCAGTGTGAGAGTGGATATCTCTGCCTTGTTCATGATCTGTGGGGAAAGTACTCACTTTACTATTTCATTACTTATTAATTAATATGATGCCAGAGCTGGCGCCGCGGCTCAATAGGCTAATCCTCCACCTGCGGCGCCGGCACACCAGGTTCTAGTCCTGGTCGGGGCGCCAGATTCTGTCCCGGTTGCCCCTCTTCCAGGCCAGCTCTCTGCTGTGGCCAGGGAGTGCAGTGGAGGATGGCCCAATGTCCTTGGGTCCTGCACCCCATGGGAGACCAGGAGAAGCACCTGGCTCCTGCCTTCGGATCAGTGCAATGCGTCAGCCAAAGTGCGCCAGCCACGGCAGCCATTGGAGGGTGAACCAACAGAAAAGGAAGACCTTTCTCTCTGTCTCTCTCTCTCTCACTGTCCGCTCTGCCTGTCAAAAAAAAAATTTTTTGAACCTATTGAGCCACGGCGCCAGCCAAAAAAAAAATTTTTTTTAATTAATATGATGCTCACTATAGGCTTTTTTGTACATATTCATTAACAAGTTGAAGAAATTTTCTCCCTGTTTTTCTGAAAGTTTTATTATGAATGGGTATGGAATTTTACCAAACTATTTTTCTGGGGGAAAAAAACTGTATTGGTTACTCTTGAATTATAGTATACTTTCTTAAATTACTAGAATCTGCCCTGAATTACCCCATTCACATTCATGCATTTTACTTCCACTTATGTCGTAAACTCTAAGGAGATAAAATTTCACTTAGCAGTTAAGACACCCACATCCATGTTGGAGTTCCTGGGTTCAGTTTCTGGCTCTAGCTCCTGACTCTAGTGTCCCACAGATGCCCTTGGAAAGCAGCAGTGATGACTCAAGTGACAGGCTCCTGCAGGGGAGACCGGGATTGCATTCCCAGCTTCTAGCCTTGGTCCAGCCTTGCCTATTGCAGGCATCTGGGAAGTGAACCAGTGGATGGTACACTCTCACTCTGCACACCCCCACTGCTGTACCTCTTAATAAAAAAAAATTTAAAACCGAGACAGGGTGGGGTTTTTTTGTAGTAAAAAAGATGAGGGGAGCATTTTTTATGTTCTTCCTACCTTCTTGAAAAGCCAAATTCCAGCTTATATCATTTCTCTTCTACCCAAGAACTTTTTTTTTATATTTTTTGCAGGGCAGGTCCAAAGCTAGGAGCCAGGAGCTTCTTCCAGGTCTCCCGTTTGGGTGCAGGGGCCCAAGGACTTGGGCCATCTTCTACTGCTTTCCCAGGCCATAGCAGAGAGCTGGATCAGAAGTGGGGCAGCCAGGTCTCGAACCAGTGCCCATATGGGATGCCGGCACTGCAGGCCAAGGCATTAAGCTGATATCGGGGATGACCCCCTAAAATCTATCCAAAAATGTGGCCCCTTAAATTTCCCCAGAAGCACCATCTGGGGTGCCACATATGCTACCTGAATTTGGGGTGCCATATGATATCACCACATGCTTATTAATAATCCCCAATATCAATAAGCCCGCGAGGGTTCTTGCCTAATATTTAGAGAAGAATTCTAAATACCGGCATTAATAAACGAAGCAGCATGGTACATTTTAAGCTTTTATTCAGTGAGGAAAATCATAGGAGAGAGAGAGCTTTATCCAAAAGAGAGAGAGGGGTAAATCTGGGCTCATACTGAGCACCAGGAACCAGCCACGTGGAGGAGCATCTAGGCCAGGAAGCCTAGGGTGGGCAGCCTCAAATACCACACGCCCTTGAGGCACAGGGCTACAGCCAGCCACCCCCCTGGCAAGAGGCCAGGAAACAGAAGAGAAGCCAGACAGGCTTTTAACCCACTTCCAAAGGGGAGTGGTTAATTAACCTGATTGGCTGATGGGCACCCAGGTGTGGCCCGGTAGGGGCGTGAGGTCACACAGGGGCATGGTGAAGGCATGGTCTTCCAGCTCACAAACCTAATCAGTTTTCGCCTGTATGCCTGCCTACTCCAAACCCACTGCGCCACAGTGCCAGCCCCTAAATATTTTAGGTTTGTAGAACTTCAATAGTAAGAAACAAAGGTTACAGATACTCATCCTGCTTTTCAACTTTGTTCCATACAAATAATATTTGTATCTGGTGGAAAAGCAAAGGTCAGGAAGAGAGAAAAATGAACAGCTGCTTCTTTATCCGTCATTTTTTTAAATGGCAGTGGCACAGTAGCTCTGCTGTTTTCACAGATGCTGCCACATGGCGGGAGGACGGGGATGTTGGAGGATACAGGAGCCCTGGCCTGGGCTGGCGAGGACCAACCAAGAAACCAAACGCCTTCAGACGGTCCAGAGACCCACCCTGTGTGGCTGAGGCCCATAGCTTTCTCTTGGAAGCTGACATTGCTTTGAGAACAATGGGTTTCATTCGCATTCCTGTAAAGCTGTGGTTGTGTCATTCCCCTGCTCAGAAGCTTCTGAAGGTGCCCAACCCAGCCCACCTGCACGAGGCTCAGAGTCAAGGGCAGGAGTCCCCCTGGGGCACTCAAGTCTGAGACTGCAACTGAAGATGCCCTGATGGCACAACTGTGTGTGCTGACTTCGTTTGGTCCCTGCCTTCCCATTCTGTTGAAATGCCTCCCGCCTTGAGTCTTCCTTGTCCTCTGGAGTCCCCAGTGCCACTGCCCCCTCCCTGAGCAGACCGGGGCAGTCCCGGCAGCCAGTGTGCTGGCTTCCGCGTCTCTGCGGCACCACCAGCGCTTTCCCTGCACTCTATCTAAGCTCTCGTTGCAAACTTCCTGCGCCTGTGCAGCTGCCAGCTTTTTGAGAGCTGTGCCCTCTTTCGTTTATCTGAACATTCCTTGTTGTGCCAAACAGTGCCTGGCCTATTAGCGGCACTTTGCCGTATTCTCACAGCTACTTCTCATGCACACAAGGTAAGGTCATGATCTTCATGTGTCCTCAACTTGTCCTTCTCAGAGGCCTCGTCCTGGCAGTTGTTAATTCATCAGTAAATCCATTTCCGCCCTGTTCCCAGGCGTCGTGATGTAGGCCTCCACTGGACTCCTTCTTGGCCTTCCTGGGGCAAACGTTAGAACCCTCGGGGTGACGTGTGGTGTGTGCTCTGTGATGGTTAACTCCCCGGTCCTCTCCTCCTTGCAGGGAGATGTTCTTTACGACCATGGAGAGCCACCTGCTGCGCTGCAAAGTGTTAGAAATCATTTTCCTCCACAGCTGCGAGACGCCCACCCGCCTGCCTTTGTCTCTGGCCCAGGCGCTCTATTTTCTCAACAACTCCACATCGCTGCTCAAGTGCCAGGTGCGTTTCTTCCTGCTTGGACGCCAGGCCAGGGACGCCTTTCCCCTAACCCGGCCCACAGGATTTTAGTGTGAACCACAACTCGGAGCATTATAAAAGTGACTTGAGAGGCCAGCGATTCGGCACAGTGGGTTAAGCTGCCAGGGCACCAACATCCATGTCAGAGCACGGGTGTTCAAGTCCCAGCTGCTCTGCTTCCAATCCAGCTCCCTGCTAATGTGCCTGGGAAAGCCGTGGAAGGTGTCCAAGCCTTTGGGCCCCTGCACTCATGTAGGAGACCAGGATGGGGTTCCTGGCTTTGGCCTGGCCCAGGCCTGGCTATTGTGGTCATCTGGGGAATGAACCAGTAGATGCCAGATCTCTTTCTGTATGTCTCCCTTTCTTTCTGTAACTCCACCTTTCAAATAGAATAAATCTTTTTTTAAAAAGTGACTTGAAAACTGTACTAAAGTTAGTAACTGGAGAAGGCATTTATTATCAATTGCTTCTGTTGTCTCTGCAGTCTGATAAAACCCAGTGGCAGACTTGGGATGAGCTGGTTGAGCACCTGCAGTTCCTGTTGTCCAGTTACCAGCATGTTTTAAGAGGTAAGGAGCATTTGTCCACAAACAGGGGCCTCAGCAATACTTTATTGAACATTATGCAGGGGACTTAATTTGTTGGCTTAACAGAAAGCATTGTTCCTTGGTTGTAACTGTAAGGAACAAGGAGTTATATAGCTAGAACCACTGCTGTGAGAAAGAATAATTCACATCTTTTTGTGATGGCTGATAAGACAGTGGTCCTCATAGTTACAGGTTGTAACTAGAGAAACCGAAGTCTTCATAACACAAGAAGTATTCAGTAGTGACCCGACCCCTCTGTCGTCTCACCCTGGCCTGTCATTGCAACAGTTTGTTGGACTGATTGCTAACTCTCGATGTTGTAAACATCTGTCAACACAGCACACACATAGAGCAAATCGTTGTCAAAGTGAACATGCACAGCTGCAAACAAAAAATGTAAAGTTCAAGGGTACTTTTTAAACTTTGTAGAAAATAGAACTAAAAGATAAGTTTATTTTGATCCAAAAAAATCTTGGCAATCATGCATAGTTACTTTTCTTTTTTTAAATATTTATTTATTTATTTGAGAGAGTTACACAGAGAGAGAAGGAGAGGCAGAGAGAGAGAGAGGTCCTTCATCTACTGGTTCACTCTCCAGTTGGCCACAAAGACCGGAGCTGCACCGATCCGAAGCCAGGAGCTTCTTCTGGGTCTCCCACACGAGTGCAGGGGCCCAAGGACTTGGGCCATCTTCTATTGCTTTCCCAGGCCATAGCAGAGAGCTGGATTGGAAGTGGAGCAGCCGGGCCTCGAACTGGAGCCCAGATGGGATGCCGACACTGCTTTACCCCCAAGCCACAGCGCTGGCCCCACATAGTTATTTTTGTAATACACATTTCCATGAACTCTCTCAAGTACCCTCGTCCCCAAGAATCTATGAAGTGTTTCTTCAGGGATGTTCAAATCCCAGGCAAAGCCAGTGACCAAGGAGGATCTGGGCAAGTTAGCTACTCGCTAACTACTCGGTGCTACTCGGGAGGCTAGTGTGGACCACGATTATGATGGAGTGGCTGCTTCCTAGGAGGATGACTTGATTAGCTAAGAATTAGGGAGACCCTGAGGGAAACTGAAGAACTGGTGGCGTATTAATTACCAAAGGAAACATGGTCATTTGAGAGGAGAGAAGCGTGACAGCCCTCCTAGATGCATAGACTGAAAAGGACACACAGTGATGAATGAAGTGTGCAGGCCAAAAATTCCTGATGAAACCCAGCTGGCGGGAAGCCTCAGGCAAAATACAAAATAACCGACCCCTGCTTTTCAAAAGCATCAGTGCCTCAGAAACAAAGAGAGGCTGAAATCAGTTCCAGAGGTAAAAGAAACGAACGCAGGGGAATACTAACGGCAATGTGTGATCCTAGACTGGGTCCTGCACTGGGAAAAAGAAAGTTATAAAATACCTGATCAGGACAATTGGTTTAAAGAAAAATTGAGAGGCTTAGAGAGAGGGAGATCATCTATCTGCTGATTCGCTCCCCAGATCCCTGACAGCTGAGAGGCAGGAATTTAGTCCAGGTCTCCACGGGGATGAGAGGGACCACTCAGGCTGTCACCCACTGCGCCCCAGCGCACACATGAGCAGGAAGCCAGAATCTCCAGAGCAGCTGAGACTCAAACCACTCCCGGGCCCTTCCATGAGGAACGTAGGCCGCCCAAGTAGCCTTAGCTCTGCACCACACACCTGTCTCCCGGGGGACTGCACTGGAGGAGTTGATGGTACTGTGTTAGTACACCTGTCTCCTAGGGGACTCCACTGGAGGAGTTGATGGCACTGTGTTAGTACACCTGTCTCCCGGGGACTCCACTGGAGGAGTTGATGGTACTGTGTTAGTACACCTGTCTCCTAGGGACTCCACTGGAGGAGTTGATGGTACTGTGTTAGCACACCTGTCTCCTGGGGGACTCCACTGGAGGAGTTGATGGTACTGTGTTAGTACACCTGTCTCATAGGGACTCCACTGGAGGAGTTGATGGCACTGTGTTAGTACACCTGTCTCCCGGGGACTCCACTGGAGGAGTTGATGGTACTGTGTTAGTATTAGATCCCTGTTGTTCACAGTCACACCAGATTGTGATGGTGTCCTTAGCCTTAGGAAGGGTAGAGGGAGCCATGCCTGCAGCTTGGTGCATCATCATCTGCCGGTGATCATGTTACGGCAGACTTTAACTCAGTACTGGCAATTGGAAAGGTGAGCGAACCTTTACTCCCTGTCTGTCCTGAAACTGAGAAAGCTGTTGTGGAGACATTCGCAGAGAGAAAGCACCGAATGGAAGGTGGAAGGTGTGGGTCTGAATCCCAACCGTGCCGTTACTGCACTGGGCAGGCAACTCCATGTCTCCAGGCCTGGGCCTGCCCTTCTATCGAGCGGGGATGATGATCCTTGACTTGCCAGGTTAATCATTCCAGGAGCAAGAGCACAGCAGGTGGCTGTGGACTCTGCGCCTCTGCCAGCACCTTCAGAGAAAGCGCTTGTTCTTCAGAGAACAAAGTCCCAAAGGAGAGCCCATGTGTACTTTGCCTCCTTGAGGTTATGTAACTTTTTTTTGTTTTTGAGACTTAACAGATGGTTTAATATTAAGGCTCACTGCTAACACTCATTCATTTCTGTTTTGATTCCCGGGGAGTATGCCTATCATGAGCGACAGTGAGTTAAGATGGACATGAGAGCCACTTTTTTTTTTTAAGATTTATTTATTTATTTAATTATTTCAAAAGCAGAGTTACAAAAGCAGAGTTACAGAGACAGATCTTCCATCTGCTGGTTCACCCCCTATATGGCCTCAGTGGCCAGAGTTGGTCCAGGCCAAAGCCAAGAGCTTCATCCAGGCCCTCCCACATGGGTGGTAAGGGTTCAAGCCCTTGGGCTATTCTCCACTGCCCTCCCAGGTGCATTAGCAGGGAGCTGGGTCAGAAGTGGAGCAGCCAGGACATGAACCAGTACCCAATAGGATGCCGGCATCAGAGGCAGTGGCTTTACCCGCTACACCCCAAAAGTAGCTCTGAGATCTACTTTTACTAGAGAACATTTTTTTTGATAGGGAGGAGAGGAACTCAGACCAATGTATACTGACCAAGAATAAGTTGGTATGTTTCAATGTTATATCCATAACACCTTCTCCAGTCCTGCTGGAGACTAAGAATTAAAGAGAAAAAGTATTCAGAACCAGGAGTTTGGAAACATTGTTCTACAAAGAAGGCAGCAGAACAGCGCCCCGCAGGGGCCAGCAGCCCGCATCAGCGTTCCTTGCAGGGGCCTGGGACCCTGTGAACGGCATCTTCAGCTCAGCTTAACTCAGCACGGAGGGCGGGGGGAGTGTCAAAAAGAAAGCTTTCGACATTTTTAATTCAACACTTGGATTGGACAAGGAACGAATGATTACTGCTGAATCGGGAGCCCCCAGAACCAAAACAGGTTCAGAGTGACCCTGGGGGCCGACAGGTGGCTGGATAACAGTTACAGACAGAAAAGGGAAGTGGGGGACAAAGGCGGCTGGATAGCTCTTTTGCCTCCGATGAGCCTGGTGTGGTGGTTGGCTGCATGTGCTGGCTGAGACACCGCTACTGGTTACGAGTAGGCTACGATCCGTGTAAAGGCCGAGGTGGGTTACAGTGACTTCACAATGGAGAAACCTTTAGGATGAACTCAGTCAAATCTGAGGAGGCATTAAGAGCCCAAATTTGCCCTTAGTTCAGGCGAACCTCTTAGTATGAAGGGGGAAAGGAAAGAAGGCTAGGTGAGTCCCGTCATCTGGCTCACAGACGTACACTGGTGACCTCGTTAGTATCATCTACCCATTTTACAGGTGGGGAAACAAAGGCTGAAAGAGAAGTTAAATGCACAGCCAGCATTCTGACTTAGGTCTGCTGCCAGAGTCAGTGCATAATAAAAAACACACTGGGAAGAATCATTTGTCTGTGAAATCACAGGATGAGATTAGAAGGTGAGCTTCCAGGGCATTTCCCATCCTAAATTCTCTCTCTCTCTCTCTCTCTCTCTCTCTCTCTCTCTCTTTCACACACACACACACACACACACACACACACACACCCTTTAACAGGAACCCTGGGGAATGCATTGGATGGCAGTTTCCGCTTGCTTTCATTCTTCCTCTAGGATTCTCTCCTGTAATCTTAAAGCAGAGCGAGCCCATTAACCTTCAGGAGTTAAAACTAAATTTAATATTAAAAATGTGGCATTGCGGCCAGCACTGTGGCATAGCCAGTTAAGCCACCGTTTGTAGAGCGGCATCCCATATGGGCACCAGTTTAAGGCCAGGCTTCCGATCCAGCTCTCTGCTATGGCCCAGGAGGGCAGTGGAGGAAGAACCAAGTGCTTGGGCCCCTGCACCCACATGGGAGACCTGGAGGAAGCTCCTGGCTCCTGGCTTCGGATCGGGGCAGCTCCGGCCATTGCGGCCAACTGGGGAGGGAACCAGTGGATGGAAGACTCTCTCTCTCTCTCTCTCTCTCTCTCTCTCTCTCTCTCTGCCTCTCCTTCTCTCTGTGTGTAACTCTGACTTTCAAATAAATAAATAAATCTTTTTAAAAATGTGGCATTGTATTGAAGCCTCACTAGAAGCGACTTTCCATGCTGTCTGTGCATAGTTCAGTCGCTTCTGTGCAGACTCCGGGGGAGAAGGATACCCGGAAGCTCCACTTTGCACACATTTCTCTGGAGGGCAGAGCCGCCCAGATAGACACAGGTGCAAGGCTGGCAGTGGAGCTCACATTCTCTGGCTGAGAGTCCGTCTCCTACTCCCCAATCACAGGGGCCTGGGACTCAAGTTTGAACCTCAGAAACATTACAAATATCTGTCATGGAGTTTCCCCGAAGCTTGTGTGGAGTCTGAATCCCGTATTTTTGAAACTGTGAATTCTAGGACTGTCGATGTAATTTTGAAATGAACAAAATGCATGTTTTCCCTGAATACCATTGGCTGGCCAGCTTGGGCGGGGCTGCCCACAGGCCTCAGCACCGCCTTGCTGCATGGAGCCCTGTCCATGAGGCGGGGGAGGCAGAGCAGGGCAGGGTCCGCTCACCAGACAACAGCCCTGCGTGCCTGCTGTGTGCGGGCAGGGCTGCGGGGGCCGCGTGAAGGAAATTCAGCTCCATGCGAACAGTTTGACGGGGGAGCCGAGAAAGTGGTTTCATAATCAGATCTGCAAATTGAAGTCACTCTGCTGCTGCTAACAAGTAGTGGCAAGTCGCTGGGCAGAGGACCAGAGGGGCCCAGAAGTGGAGAGAAGCTCTTAGAAAATCAGGAACAAGCCTGAAGGATGAGTCAGGGACAGGGAAGATAGAGCGCTCAGGTTATGTGTTAGGTTGGCGGTTCCTATGGTTACAGCACGGTGATGATGATGGTGGTGATGACGGTGAAGAAGCAGTAACAGGGAGTAACAGAAATACTGTCAGCCAGAATACCTTGAGCCAGGTGTTAGCTAAGCCCTTTACATAAATGGCCTCAAGACTGTACTTTCGGGGCTGGCGCCGTGGCTCACTTGGTTAATCCTCCGCCTGCGGCACTGGCATCCCATATGGGCGCCAGGTTCTAGTCCCAGTTGCTCCTCTTCCAGTCCAGCTCTCTGCTGTGGCCTGGGAGGGCAGTGGAGGATGGCCCAAGTCCTTGGGCCCCTGCACCCGCATGGGAGACCAGGAGGAGCACCTGGCTCCTGGCTTCGGATCGGTGCAGCTCCAGCCATAGCAGCCATTTGGGGAGTGAACCAACGGAAGGAAGACCTTCCTCTCTGTCTTTCTCTCTCTCACTGTCTATAATTCTACCTGTCAAAAAAAAAAAAAAAAAAAAAAAAGACTGTACTTTCAGCTTTCAGGCACTGTTTCTATAAAAATGGCCTGGGGCCGTGCTCAGCATCCTCTGGCCTAAGGCTCTCCTCCCTGCTGAAGCAGGGACCTGAGTGGCTCCGGTCCACTCGCCAAGACTTCCTCCCCCGTGGGCAGTGTTAGGGCACTGCTAACCTTCTCATCTTTAAATTCCCTGCATTGTTTTAATAAAATTTCACCCTTTTTGATCAACTTTTCATTCCATTTTGATTGCATCATGGTTTTGATTTACGTTTCCCTGATGGCTAGTGATCCTAAGCATTTTTTTTATCTGTCTGTTGGCTATTTGAATTTCCTCTTTTGAAAAATGCCTGTTCAAGTCCTTTGCCCATTTCTTCACTGGACTGTTTGCTTTGTTGTTGACTTCCTTGAGCTCTTTATAGATTCTGGATATTAATCCTTTATCAGTTTCATAGTTTGCAAATATTTCTCCCATTCTGTCAGTGGCCTCTTCACTTTGCTGAGTGTTTCTTTTGCAGGGCAGAAGTGTCTCAGCTTGATGTAATCCTATTTGTCAATTTTGGCTTTGATTGCCTTTGCTTCTTGGGGTCTTTTCCAAAAAGTCTTTGCCTATGCCAATGTGTTGGAGGGTTTCCCCAATGCTCTCTAGTAATTTGATGGTAATGGGTCATAGATTTATGTCCTTGATCCATTTTGAGTGGATTTTTGCATAACATGTAAGGTAGGGGTCTTGCCTCATACTTCTACATGTGGAAATCCAATTTCCCCAACACCATTTGCTGAAGAGACTGTGCTTTCTCTAGGATTGATTTTAGCTCCTTGTCAAAGATAAGTTGGTTGTAGATGCATGGATTGATTTCTAGAGTTTCTATTCTGTTCCATTGGTCTGCATATCTATTTTTTGGCCAGTAACAGGCTGCTTTGATTATAACTGCCCTATAGTATGACTTGAAATCTAATATTGTGATGCTTCCAGCTTTGTTTTTGTTGTATAAGATTGCTTTAGCTATTCCAGATCTCTTGTGTTTCCATATGAATTTTAGCATTGTTTTTCTAGATCTGAGAAGAATGCCATTGGTATTTTGATTGGGATCACATTGAATCTATAAATTGCTTTTGAGTATGGACATTTTGATGAAATAAATTCTTCCAATCCATGAACATGGAAGATTTTTCCTTTTTTGTGTGTGTCTTCTTATCTCTTTCTTTAATGTTTTGTAGTTCTCATCATAGAGATCTTTGACTTCCTTGGTTAAATTTACTCCAAGGTATTCAATTTTTTCTGTAGCTGTTGTGAAGATCTTAGAAGTTCTTTCTCGCCATGGCATTGTCTGTTTATACAAAGGCTACAGATTTTTGTGTGTTAATTTTATATTCTGCCACTTTACCAAACTCTGTTATGAGTCCCAGTAGTCTCTCCATGGAGTCTTATGATTCTCCTACATATAAATATAAATAGGAATAGTTTCACTTCTTCCTTTCCAGTTTGTATCCCTTTGATTTCTTTTTCTTGCCTAGTGGTTCTGGCTAAAATTTCCATGTTAGCCCACGGTGGCTGCAATACTCATCTTCACTGATGTATGAACCACACAAAGGAGCTGTGCAGTCCTCAGTGTGAGCACAGATCCCGCTGCAGTGACCCACCCCAGGCAGTCAGGGAGCTCTGAGCGTGTGGAGCCACTCACAGTGCTTTCCCAGAGACCCAGCCACACCTGCACCCTCTCATGCAGTCACAGTCCCACAGTCTCAGCACACAAGGCTCCCACAGTCACGGGGTGCAGAGGATCCCCTCCGCCCCACTAGCCTGGCCTGACCACAGAGAGGCTGAGACGTTCCCAGAGCCCGCTGCCTGTGGGTGCTCCACTTAGGCAGTCTGAGCCCTGGAGCCTGGGGTATGTTGAGAGGCTGGGGGCACCTCACAGTCCTCTGTGGGTGCCCAACCCCCTGTCAATCCTCCCAGACTCAAAGTCAGTGGGAAATGCCGATGTTTCCCTCTGCTAGAGTCTCGGGAACACATGCATTCACAAGAGCTGCTGGCCGATGTTGCCTCTCCCTGCCAGTTGCCAGGTGTGCGCACCCGAGCTGCTGCCCAGTACTACTGACAAGATGGTGGCTTGTTGGAGCCAGCGCCGTGGCACAGTAGGTTAACCCTCCACCTGTGGCACCAGCATCCCATGTGGGCGCCGGATCTAGTCCTGGAAGGAAGATCTGTCTCTTTGTCTCTTCCCCTCAGTCTGTAACTCTACCTCTCAAATAAATAAAGTCTTTAAAAACAAACAAACAAACATGGCGGCTTGTACCAGCCAGTTGCTGGGCACACGCAAGAGCTTCTGCAGCTGCTGCTTTTGCCCCAAATGGTGCCTGCCCTCTCAGCCTGTTGTCAGGCACCATTGTCAGGAGAGAGAAATGTGCTCCCCACCCCCTTTTTTTAAAAGATTTATTTATTTATTTGAAAGACAGAGTTACACAGAGAGAGAAGGAGAGGCAGAGAGAGGTCTTCCATCTGCTGGTTCACTCCCCCAATTGTCTGCACTGGGCGGAGCTGGGCTGATCTGAAGCCAGGAGCCAGGAGCTTCCTCTGGGTCTCCCACATGGGTGCAGGGGCCCAAGGACTTGGGCCATCTTCTACTGCTATCCCAGGCCTAGCAGAGAGCTGGATTGGAAGTGGAGCAGCCGGGTCTTGAACTGGAGCCCAGATGGGATGCCGGCACTGCAGGCGGCAGCTTTACCAGCTACTCCACAGCGCCAGCGCCTGCTCCCTTTTTTCACTGGGTCAGCAAGTATCCTATCCCCCTCAGGTCTCCAGGCCAGACTCACGCCACGCCCTCCCTCCAGCTGTATCACCCGCGGCCTGGGCTGCGGCAGTCTGATCTCACCTTACTCTCCAAAGCCGGCATTTTCTCCAGCTCTCAGTGCTAGGGCCGTGCGTTGTGTGCACGCTCTTGCTGTGCATCTGCACCTTCCACACCGATGCACCGCGTTCCGCTTCCTTCTGCAGAATTCCCATGGGGTTTTCTCTGTGACTCCCCCCTGAGAACGTGCTTTCTACACTGTTTTACTCCTTACCCCTATGCCTTTCCCTGTTCCTCCATCTTGGAATCTCCAGGCTGTTAAGATTTTGCCACATTTGGTTTATCCTTTCATCCAGCTAGGTTTCTTGTTTCTCTGAACAGTAAAGAGTAAGTTGGACCATCACAGTCTGGCTTAAATACATCAATGTGTATCTCCAAAAATAAGGATATCCCTTAACACACCCAGAAAATATATCCTTTATAGTACATAGTCTACTATCATCCCAGTAATATCTCTTATACATTATTTGAGTCAGGATCCAATCACATATCAAGCTTTGTACTCAGTAGCCATGTTTTTCATAACACAGACTTTTTTTAAAGTTTATTTATTTATTTGAAAAGCAGAAATACAGAGAAAGAGAGAGAGAGATAGCGCACTCCATCCACTGGTGCACTCTTCAAATGGCCCCAATAGCCAGGGCTAGGGCAGACCAAAGCCAGGAGCCAGAAGCTTCTTCTAGATCTCCCACATGGGTGCAGGGACCCAAACTCTTGGGCCATCTTCTGCTGCTTTCCCATTTGCATTAGCAAGGAGCTGGATCATAAATGGAGCAGCCAGGACTCGAACCCATGCCCATGCCCATCTGGGATGCTAGTGCTGCACCCACTGTGCCAGCCCCAACACAGACATTTTGGACAAGTCCTATCAAGCTTTTGTAGAATGTCCCAATACGTGTATTGTCTACTTGCTTCCCCAGGCTCAGATTTGCATTAAATACTATTGGCAAGGACCCTGAGTAGTCAAAAATGGCACAGCATCAAAAGGCAATGTTCGGGGCCAGAGCTGCAGTATAGTAGGTAAAGCTGCCACCTGCAGTGCTGGCATCCCATAAGGGCGCCGGTTCAAGTCCCGCTGCTCCACTTCCAATCCAGCTCTCTGCTAGGGTCTGGGAAAGCAGTGGAAGATGGCCCAAGTCCTTGGGTCCCTGAACCTGTATGGGAGACCTGGAAGAAGCTCCTGGCTCCTGGCTTCAGATCGGCGCATCACCAGCTGTTGTGGCCATCTGGGGAGTGAACCAGTGGATGATGGAAGACCTCTGTCTGTCTCTCTGCCTCTGCCTCTCTGTAACTCTGCCTTTCAAATAAACAATCTTTAAAAATAAAAAAAAAAATTAAAAAGGCAACGTTATTCTGGCCCGTTATCGGTGATAAATGTCATTTGGTTCAGATAGCACTCTCAGATTTCTCCCATTTTCCTTCTGTGACATGTAAGTGATCCAGAGGGCAACTTTGAGCCTATGGGTATCCTGCCCAAACTTCCAGGGTTCTAAGCACCCATCCATTGTCCTTACTTGAATCAGACATTTAGGAGGCTGAAATGTAGCTCTCTAATTATACCTTCCTTCTGCATTTCTTAACTGATCTTCTCAAAAATCTACCCTTTCCACCCCCTTTTATCTATGTACTCAGCCCTCATTTATTTAAGGTTTATTTATTTGAAAGGCAGAGAGGATGAGTGCAGGGAGAGAGATCTTTGTTCCACCGGTTCACTCCCCACATAGCTGCAACATCCAGGGCCGGGCCAGGCTGAAGCCAGGAGCCTAGAAAACAGAATTCAGTCCAGGTCTCCCAAGTGGGTGCAGGGGCCCAAGCGCTTCAGCAGGGAGCAGCTGGGACTCAGACACTCTGATATGGGATGCAGAAATTGCAAGTGGCAGCTTAACCCACAATGCTGGCCCACACGCAGACCTTTTAAAAAATTCAATGTGTTGGGGTGGGCATTGTGGTACAGTGGGTTAGGTCCCCATCTGGGACATCTGTATCCTGTATGGGAGCGCCAGTTCAAGGCCAAGCTACTCCGCTTCTGGTGCAGCTCCCTGCTAATGTGCCTGGGAAGACAGCAGAGGATGGCCCAGACATTTGGGTTCTTGCCAACCACTTGGGAGACTCAGATGGAGCTCCAGGCTCCTCGCTGCAGCCTGGCTCAGCCCCAGCTGTGGCAGGTTTCTGGGAAGTGAACCAGCAGATGGAAAATCTCTCTCCCTCTCTCCCTCTCTCTGCCTTTCAAATATATAAAACTTCTTTAAAGTCAGTTAAAATAATCCATTTTGTCATCTTTTCTGATGACATTGTCCAAATGTGGCTGACAGGCGCCCCCTTCAGGCTGGCCCGCATGTCCTCTCGGCAGGGCTCCATCTCGAAGCATTCATGTGCTTTGGAAACCAGGTTCACTTGTAGAATCACCTTTTCTCACAAAAAATGCTGCTGTCAGTGGGGAGTGGAGAATCGTTAAGCAGAAGGCACAATCTGGGCGCTGTGTGCCGACTGCCACTCGGTCGCCTCGGCTTGCAGCCCCTTTCTGCTGAGAGAACTAGGGAACTATGCATTTTTTTAAAAAACACAAATTCATACTGACACTTCAGTTTCCACCCCGATTCTTCCTCTCTTCCCATTCCTTATCTCAGCAGTCTCCGCCCACAGAAAGAACCTTTGTCCCCAGCGTGACACACGAATGCATGTTTACTTGGTCTATCCTACAATAACAGAAAATAGGTTCAGAAGCACTGCGATAAACCAGTCCACCACCACCGGCTTAGTGCAGGTCAGACTTCTTCCCTGTTCTCACCCCGGAAAGCTCCCAAAAGACAGTCAAAAGTCAGCTGAGTTTTTGTCTAAGTGGTTGTGTTCATTTGAAATATACTTTACTTAATACAGGCCCATTGTTTAAGTCAACAAAGAAAGAAAACTAAAACTGGACCCAGTTTTTTTTTTCTGAGAAACAGGAGCAAGAAACAGTGTTAGCACAGGAACTCAAGTGACTGCGACCTGTATCCCAGTGGCCAGTCAACAATTCAGCAAAGCATTTTTTATTTGAAAGGCAGAGTGACAGGGAGGGAGCAGGAGGAAGAGAGCGCGCGCGAGAGAGATATCTTCCATCTGCTGGCTCACTACCAGTGAGGCTGCCACAGTCAAGGCCGGGCAGGCCAAAGCCAGGAGCCAAGAACTCCATCCAGGTCTCCCACATGGGTGGCAGGGGCCCAAGTACTAGGGCCATCCTCCGCCACTTTCCCAGGTGCATTAGCGGGGGCCGGATTGGAAGGGCATCAGCCAGGACTCCAACCAGCACGCACATATGGAACCCAATAGCAGGCCCAGTCAACAAGTCTTAGCACTGAGCTCTTGCCCGCTGATACTGGACTTCTTGCATCATAAAGCGGTAAGAAGCAGTTCACTGTTCCACTGACGCTTCCCTCTTGCAGAGCACCTGCGCAGTTCGGTGATTGACCGGAAGGACTTGATCATCAAGAGGATTAAGCCAAAGCCCCAGCAAGGTGACGACATCACGGTGGTGGACGTGGAGAAGCAGATCGAGGCCTTCCGCAGCCGCCTGGTCCAGATGCTGGGGGAGCCTCTGGTCCCCCAGCTCCAGGACAAAGTTCACCTGCTGAAGCTCCTGCTCTTCTACGCTGCGGACCTGAACCCCGACGCGGAGCCCCCTCACAAGAACCGGGGCAACCCCACAGGGCCTGCCAAGCACTGACCGCCAAGCGCCTCCTGGACTCCAGCCAGCTCCTCAGAAGCTCCAGCGGTACGGAAAGCGGTCAGAAATCTCACCAGACCAAATGCAGCTCACGTCCCTGTAGGTTGTAAGAACTTTCCACTCTTTGGTATATCTCTCTTTTTATATATATATATAATCCTGTCCCAGCCGATTCTCAGATATGGCTTCAATATACAAGGTGTATATATTTTTAATAAATTATTTATCTATACTTTTTTTTGGAAACAGGTAATACTATATGCACTGTCTGTTTAACATTTCCACTCAAGATGTGAGAAAAGAGCCCCTTTGCCGAACAAACTTGATACACCAATGTTGTGTCATTCAAGGTCCTGCCGCCTATTTCTAGAAAAAAAGCTGTTGTTTCTCCCCAGTGGAATGGACACTGTATTAGACCTGCTGAACTGTGGCCAGTCTGTTAAGATCTAATGTAATGAAACGGGGTGGGGGGAATAAAAGGCTCGAGTGTGAAACAAACCACCTGATGTTAAAAGGACACAATAAAAAGACAACAGTTTTTCAAAATACCAAGTTGCCTATGTTCAGGCTCCATGGGCGGGGGGAGGCGGGGGGGGGGTGGGGATATGCAGAAGGAGGTAACTATGCTGAACAGGACAAAAAGGCGAATACCCACGTCTGAGAAAGTAGGAAGGATTTATTGTCAAAAACAAGAGCTCTTAACAGAAGAAACAAATAAGTTAACTGTCCTGGTGACTGCGGACTCCAGGCCTCTCCCAGGAAGGGCAGCTCCTTCCGGGAACAGGGTGCTGCCCAGACAAGGTAGAGTGGGGATCTGAGAGCGGGTGTGACAGTGACCGAGCATGTGCCCCACGAATGCCTTTCCTCCATGATATGCGTTGCCCAAACATATGAGGCTCGTGTTGGTGAAAATGCTTTTGTATAGGAAAAACTGGAGTTCTTTAACACACACCTGCACCGGCACCCACAAGTTTCGGGCCCTGACCAGGGTAAGGAAATTAAGATAAGGCGACACTCCTTTCGCGTGGACTCAAGTCGAGGGTCTCACTGAACTTGTCTTCCCTACTGAAGCCCGACATCCACTGCCCTGCACCCAGCTGGCACACCCGACTCTCTCCCTTTGGTGGTTAAATTCATCTCACTGTGAAGTACAAGGCGAGAGCTGCAGGCCTACCATTGGTTGGACGTAGAAAGCAGCAGCACGCCTCCGACTGCACCAGCTCGCTGGGCACGACAGACGGGCAGCAGGGCACAGGGCTCCGTCAGCTCTACCAGCAAGCAAGGAGACTCCAACCACAAAGACCTCACAGAGGGCCGCCCGCCAAGTCTGGCTTTCAACTGTACGCGGCTCCCCGTGCTGGCTAGGCTGCAGCACAGTGAGCACTGCCAGGCCAGGATCTGCCAGGCCCAGCTGACAGCAGTCCGAGAGCCCAGAAGCCTGGGGTCTGAACGGCACAAGGACAAGGACAAATGACACAGAGACAGGTTAGCGGGGCCCCTCACGCGTCGCTCACTCCTGATGGGCCCATCTAAAGCAGTACAGGATAGTCTCTTCCACACAGCGAGAACAGACTTCGTACTAACGTTTCTCAAAAACCGATTCTGTCTCCAGCTCTCTCAATGGGTTTTGTAAAATACGCCTTTCCTATGTCAGAGCTGAGGTAAAGGGGGCTGGGTGCTAGAGGCCCTTGATCTGCAGACCCTGGGACAGAAAGCTCTAGAAGCCAGAGGGTGTGAGCACGTTCAAGTCCCGGGGTTTGAGGTGATGGCTCCGCGCCGGTGGCTTCTTCCCCTCCATCACCGGGATGTCCATCTTGGGCGGCTTGAAGGTCGCTGGGTCCTCAGCCATCCGGGTGGCCTGGGCACGCATCAGTTCCATCGGCGAGGGCTTCTGGGCTCCTCTGTAGGCCTGGACAGCGAAACCTCCTACACGAGGAAAGCAGAGAGCAATGACCGCAGAGCGCCAGGCGCCCCCCGGCCTCAGCATGGCGCCTAAGATGCTGCCGCGCCGGGCTGCTCGGGTGCTCGTTCCAAAGGAGCTGCCTTACCGGAGTCAGACTTCTGGAGGGGTCTAGGCCCAAAAAGGCTCCACTTCTCGGCAGAGCTTCTGTCCTTATCCCCACCGCCAGGGTCCAGGGCGCTGGGACTTGGGCCAGGTAAGGCTGCGGAGGAGCCCGAAGTGAACCAGCCTCTGGAAGGGAGAGTAAAACCATCCCAACACGTCCTCTCCCTACACCTCCAGCAGGGGCTCAGGAGAGGAACAGCCCGACCGCACTGTGGGAGCACCCAGGGGCGCCCCGAAGCTCAGGGGGCACGGAAGGCTCACCTGGGCCCCTGCTTAGGGGAAGAGTGGGGGCTGCTGCTCGGGGTGGACTGGGCTGACGCAGGCCTCTCTTCTCTCGTGAGCTCTCCGCTCTGCAGCTTCAGTTTCTGTCCGCGCGGGTGAGAGGAGGGACACTGTTGAAACGAGAGCGATGGCACAGCGGCCAGACACAGCTCCGTGCACACAGAGCGACTGGGTTCCCGCGCTAACCTCCAGCATGGGGGAAACCATTCATGGGGAATCATTTGGGATCCCATGAAAAACAGTCTCAGTTCTGCCACACCAGATAGAGCTCACCTCCCCGACATTCCGCCTCCACCCTGCAACACCCCAACACCCGGCCAGAGCAGTGCGGTGCTTTCTCACAGCCACCCTGCCAGCAAGTGGACGAGCCGGAACTCAGGCCGGAGGCCCTCCTGGCCTTTAGGCAGGGTCCCGAGCTCTTTTCGCCCTGGCTCTGCTCTGTCCAGCCCCCCGCCATCCCCTGTCTCTGAGCCACGCCTCCAGCCGGCCACTTCCATCCCCCCAGCCGCCTGCCCATTCGCCTCCTCCTCCTCCCCTGGGACCGCGAGCCACCGCGGCTCTTCGCACCGTACACATCCATCACTCCATGGACCGCAGTCCGGGACGGGAGACAAATCCCCTCCACTACCGTCCGCACTCTAGCGCCCCTGCCCGCCCTGCCTGCTAGGCCTCTGCTTTGCCCAAGCTGCAGCCCCAACCAACGCTCACTCGCGAACGTTCTCACTCCACAGCAATCCGTGTATGCTGCCACAGCATTACACGCCAAGGCGACTCCCATCCAGCCTTTGCCGTCCCCGGGTTCCGGCCTGTGGCCAGGGTGCAGTCAATTCCACCATCACACATGGCAAACTGCTCGGCTGCAGTTCTGACTGGCCAGTTCCAGTTGCGTGTCAGACACAGCGCCCCTCTCTGTCTTGTCTGAGAGCTTAAACGGGCCGCCAGCCCGGCCTTGAGCCCCCACAGCCGCGGTTTTTAAGCCGACTTGCCAGAGTCCCTGGGACAGTCACTACAAAACGCGAACAGCCCACGGTTCTCTGTACAGTCAGCCGCGGGTCGCCAGGCCTGCACTGGTCCCCTCGCCCGGAACCCACACATACGACGGCGCTGCCTGCTCTCCTGGCCGGGCCATCAGGAACAAGGCAGGGTGGAGCCACCCCTCGCCCACAGTCCCAGTGTCTGCCACCTTCGTGCCCCTTCCTCTGCCCCCCCCCCCAGGAGTCCCCTCAGGAGCCAGACTCTCAGACTACTTGAGAAGAAGGCGCGGGGGCGGGCGCTGTGGTGCAGCGGGTTAACACCCTGGCCTGAAGCGCTGGCACCCCATGTGGGCGCTGGTTCGAGTCCTGGCTGCCCCACTTCCAATCCAGCTCTCTGCTAGGGTCTGGGAAAGCAGTAGAAGATGGTCCAAGTGGTTGGGCCCCTGCACCCGAGCGGAAGACCTGGAAGAAGCTCCTGGCTCCTGGCTTCAGATCGGCGCAGCTCTGGCCATTATGGCCAATTGGGGAGTGAACCAGCGGATGGAAGACCTCTCTCTTTCTCTCTCTCTCTCTCTGCTTCTCTTCTGTGTGTAATTCTGACTTTCAAATAAATAATAAATCTTTTAAAAAAAAGAGAGAGAGAGAGAAGAAAGTGCAAAAAACCCAACCAAAGGCTGCAGTACTAAGACGCTAAATGTCAGCCTGGGGCCTCACTCTCCCCTGCGTAAGGTACGGGGCCGGCTCTGCACGAGGAGGACTCGCGTGTAGAGTGGCGGCCATGCGCCTCCCAGCAGGTGGCACTCCTCGCCCAAAGGAACTCCTCAGGGACTTTTCTTCATTCCAAAACCTTGGCTAGCAATTAAACCCTCACCAAAGTCAGTCTCCAAATTTTAGAAATGACGGCAAATTCGTTCAAGTTCCACGTCCAAATTTTTAAATGGGACATAAAATAAGATTCGTTTCCAGCTACACCACCCACCCCGTTGAGACTGTCTGATTGTCCCCGCAAAGCCCGTGGCCCTGCGCAGCCAGCGATCCGCAGTGAGAACTCAATCACATCACACCTGCGAGCTGAGAGCCAGAAGCAGACGGGGGGGGGGGGGGGGGGGGGGCGGGCACGGACAGCCGGAGACGCAGACTTCCCGGGTAAGGATGTGGCAGCACAGGTGGGACTCCCCCAGCGCCGGGTCCTCTGTCCAGTTCTGCTCCCACCCTGCTCCACGGCCCCCAAGCAGCAGAGCTGCCAGCTTCCACCCCGCGGGCGTGCCCAGCCGGGAGGGATGCAGGTTTGTGCCGTGAGGGTTCCTAAGAAAGCAGCTTACGTGGAGCGCTTCTGCCACTCGCAGGTACTTGTTCTCCTCGGTGGTGAGGCCCTTGTGGGGTGTGTAGCCAGCGTCTCTCAGCCCTGCCTGCTGCTCAAAACGCTGAATGCTTTCCTGGGTCTGCTCTGGGAACAGAGGAGAGGACGGTCATGCCCGCCCCCCTAGCCCATCGCAA